>NC_081204.1:15191801-16504301 GCF_902713425.1 Acipenser ruthenus
CGCGTCTGTCTAAATGTAACGCTCCTGAGACACTGCAGAGGCACGCGTCTGTCTAAATGTAACGCTCCTGAGACACTGCAGAGGCATGGGTCTGTCTAAATGTAATGCTCCTGAGACACTGTAGAGGCACGTGCCTGTCTAAATGTAATGCTCCTGAGACACTGCAGAGGCACGCGCCTGTCTAAATGTAACGCTCCTGAGACACTGCAGAGGCATGCGTCTGTCTAAATGTAATGCTCCTGAGACACTGCAGAGGCACGCTCCTGTCTAAATGTAATGCTCCTGAGACACTGCAGAGGCACGCGCCTGTCTAAATGTAACGCTCCTGAGACACTGCAGAGGCACGTGCCTGTCTAAATGTAATGCTCCTGAGACACTGCAGAGGCACGCGCCTGTCTGTCCTTCTGGAAATAGGTCACAACTCCTCACTTTAAAACTCCTCAGGTCAGCGGTCCTGTGACGTCGGCTGACATACACGTGGAATACTGCAACACTACAACAGCAGTTCAGGAACAAATCCATTACAATCTACTGCTCTGTTCTCTCAATGTCTGCTTTTGTGCCAGTTTGATACACCTGTATTGTCATGTCATTTTATTAAACATGTTGGAGAGAAAAAATATGCCCTCAACCCTGAGCAATACACAGATGTGCCCCTGGCCAAAAGTTTGTTTGAACATTCTTGCATACATTCATCTATTATTATTATTATTATTATTATTATTATTATTATTATTATTATTATATTGTCTTAGTTTTTCTAATTTTACAATTAAACTGTTTTTTTCTTTAAATTCCAATGTCATTCATGTTTTTGTTTTAGACTCTTAATTGTTCTGATTTTAAAGCCACATTTTGCATCTCTTTTTTTCTGTTTTATCAAATTCTGTAATTGTTTTAAATTTACTGGTTTAATTGTTCATATTGTGTGTGTGTGTGTGTGTGTGTGTGTGTGTGAAGTGCTTTGGGATCCTTGTGATGATGAAAGGCACTGTAGAAATGTGAATTGTTGATGTTGTGGTATCTGAATCTAGGTAACAGTGACCTACTCTTCTTTGGGTTTGGTGATAATAATACAGCAGCTATATCTTTAGCCAAATCTGGGGACACTTTCATTGGGCATTTGTTACATATTAAATAATATCAGAATAGTGAGCTCTAAGTTTGTGGTGGGATGTCAGAACTTCGTTGGCTTGGTTTCCATACAGTTTAGAAACTCCAAATTCTCTCCAAAGGTTTTTTTGCACGGAACATGTCCAAAAGCCATAACTTATGTTCCCAGACATCAGCATTGAAGTGACATAACCTCACACAACTTTCTACTAGGACTTATGGCTGTACCAAGCAACTGAGTAGACTTTGTATTAATGTGACACAGATGTCTGAAATGTCTTTGTATCAGATAGTTTGAATCAGGTGGCATGTGTCACATATTTTGTATCAGATGGAAACAGCCCATTAAGATGAGCTATGCTGTTTAATTATTTTTGCCTATTCATTTGCTCCCTATTCAAGATCAGCACATCCAGTGGATATCATCCTGTATTCTGCAGCACTCTATACAATATCCTATAGCCTTTCAAATTGCATTGCTATTTTTCAATTCAGTTAAACAAGCTTATTCACACTCCTGTTAATATCACCACTTTTTATCACCATGTAGAAATGTCCTTATGGACCATGTAGAATTGACAGTATACACAGGGAGACAATGGGGACACGGTCCTGATAATATCCCTTTGTTTATTATGCCCCTCCAGTTAATAGCTAATATCTGTACAATATTGAAATGTTCAGAATATAAAATACTGTTGCACTATATACACTGCATACAGAACACTACAATGAAAATGAACGTCATTGTGATCCATGCAAAACAGGCTTATGTGTTATATCAGCACTTGTGTGTTTTAATTCTTATTTTATTGCTAAACTCCTGTGTAACAGACTTTGTATTTTGTCTGGTTACTAATCTCGGTGTTAGTATACTTCACTTTCACTTTGTCTGCATCTGCAATGCTGCAATGCTGCTCAGCCCAGCACTGAAGAAAGCAGACACTGTAATTGAGTGCAGAGTAAGTGTGGGAGGAAGTTAAGGGGGGAGCCAGGTTCTTATAGAACAGCACTGTATCTCTGTGAAGACAAGGAAATACAGGAGTTAAAGGCACATGAGCCGGCTTTGTTTTTATAGTTGATGATGAAGTTAATAAAGTCTTACTTGTTTTATTCTCCATTGAAGTCACAGGAAATCACTCTAACAATGTCCTGACCTTGTCTTACACTATACAAATACACGAGATGCTAGTCCAGGTTCCAGATCATATACTTTATAGTATGTAGCAATGTTTAGAAGTGGGACAATAAATAAAAAAGAGCAGCTGTATTTAGATAGGGATAATCAACAGTAAGTGGTGAATCAGTGAGACTGTGCTCTGTTTTGGGGGGATTTAAAATGTAAATCAGTTATACATTTTGTGTACATCCCAAAAAAAAACTTTTTTTTTTTTTTCATTCAGTTATACCTCCTATTAAACTATATATATATATATATATATATATATATATATATATATATATATATATTGTGAGATGGCAGGGAGGGGGTTAAAACCTCTCTGCAGGAAAAACATGTGCGGAAGGCACACTTTTGTGTTGTTTAATTGTTTTGTTTAATTGTTTGTGTTAATTGTTTAATTGTTTTATTGATTGATCATTACCTGCACCTGGCTACTATTGAAAATTGGAGCCAGGTGCAGGGTTTAAAAGGAGAGCAGTCAGTCTGCTCTGGGCAGCTGCTGAAGAGGGTAGAAGCCCGACTGTGCTGGTGTGTGGGTACAGCCGTAAAATTAAGGAAAAAAAAGTAGGTAGAGTGAAGCCTTTGTTTTGTGTGTGCTGTTTTGTTTGTTTTGTTTTTGTACAGGTAAACAGCTTAGCTGTCTTTTAGTTTAGGTTCCTGTTTTGTTTTAGTTATTGCTCAAAGAGAGCTAGGTGTTTGTTTTGTTTATTTTGTTTTTGTGTTTTCATTAAAAATCGCGCAACCGCGCTTCAAAAAAATCAATTTCTGTGTTGGGTCGTGTTTTTAAAGGGGCAACGTACCGAAGTGAGTGTGATTCTTTCACATATGGTGGCAGCGAGTGTGGGCGCCCCTGGAGACCCAAAAATGGATATTAGAGATTTAATTGAGATGCTTAATAAGAACACTGCTGCTCAGGAGGAGCAGATAAGGAAGATGGAGAGGCAGAGACAGGAGCTGGGCGTGGCCCTGTTGATAATACAAGAGTGGGAGCCAACGGAACTGGAGCTGCTGCTACAAAAGTGGGAGCTGCCGTCCCGAGAGCCAGAGGGGGTGGAGCTGCCATCCCGAAAGCCAGAGGGGGTGGAGCTGCCGTCCCGAGAGCCAGAGGGGGTGGAGCTGCCGTCCTGAGAGCCAGAGTGGGTGGAGCTGCCGTCCCGAGAGCCCAGAGGGGAGGAGCCGCCTCTCCCAGAACCATCATCCATGCAAGTGAGTCCGGCGTTGCCGAGGGAGGTCCCCAGTCCCGTCATCGTGGACACCTGGCCGGAATGCCCAGACCTCCCTGCGCTGGACCTTGCTCCCAGGTCGCAGCACTGCCAGGCACAGTCGCTTACCTGGTCCCTTACTCCACTCCCCCTGGAATCCCAGACGTCACTGCGCAAGAGGCAGACGTCGCTACGCAAGGGGCAGAGGTCACTAGCGTTCCCCCTGCTGATTGCTCCGCTCCCCTTGCATCGTGCTGCGCTCCACCTGGAATTCCAGAGGTCGCTGCGCAGGTCCACAGGCGCACGCCTCTGCCTGTCAGTCCTGGCTCCCGGTCACCGGTCTGCACTATGGTCGCCCTGGACAAGCCGTCTGGGTCCCTCCTCGCCGGTCCTGGGTCCCTCCCTGGAAACGCCGGAGGGACCAACCCACCCTCAAGCCCGCCCGTGGAAGAGGGCGTGAATTGACATTTGTGGACTTGAGGGTGGGTGATCTTTTAAGGGTGGAGGGAGGTGGCCGTTGTATGGCCGGTGTCTTGAAAAGACATGGGGGGGGGGATGTGTGAGATGGCAGGGAGGGGGTTAAAACCTCTCTGCAGGAAAAACATGTGCGGAAGGCACACTTTTGTGTTGTTTAATTGTTTGTGTTAATTGTTTAATTGTTTTATTGATTGATCATTACCTGCACCTGGCTACTATTGAAAATTGGAGCCAGGTGCAGGGTTTAAAAGGAGAGCAGTCAGTCTGCTCTGGGCAGCTGCTGAAGAGGGTAGAAGCCCGACTGTGCAGGTGTGTGGGTACAGCCGTAAAATTAAGGAAAAAAAAAGAAGGTAGAGTGAAGCCTTTGTTTTGTTTTTGTACAGGTAAACAGCTTAGCTGTCCTGTCTTTTAGTTTAGGTTCCTGTTTTGTTTTAGTTATTGCTCAAAGAGCGCTTCAAAAAAATCCATTTCTGTGTTGGGTCGTGTTTTTAAAGGGGCAACGAACCGTGGTGAGTGTGATTCTTTCACTATATATATATATATAATATATATATATATATATTAATATATATATAATTAGACTATTAAATCCTGATGTTTCAAACAAATCATTTTAACAATGATGTCATTATCCAAATACCAAGAAGACAAGCATACACAAAGTTTTGTGTGATATTAATTATAAAATCACATTCAGCAATAAAATTAGCTTAAGCGGGTTGAAAAGACAGAGAGAGTTTAGCTGCGTAAGCACATCATAACCAGTGAGGGTTGCAGCTTAAGCTTTTTGGCTGACCAGTCGATTTGACAGGCAGTTTGGCTGTGTATTTATTTATACTCATGAATATGCATTTGACTTCTATTAATGTGTAAAGGGATGACATGCATAGCTGTCTACGGCCTTCATACGATATCCACAGTTGAATTGGAAAAGGAATCAATTTAAAGATGAAAGTATTTAGGAATGCATTAGGACTGAACTGTTCCTGCATGGTCATCCATGTATTCATTCAATATCATATAACAGTGCCCAGATAAGGCTTTTAAAAGTGACCTTTGCCTTGTAGTTTTTAATTAGTGCCACACTTTTGGAGGGGGCCATGTGTTTCCCATACAGAACGTCCTTCAATTGAAATCATTTCCTTTACCATTTACCCTGCTCCAGTTTTCCAATGGGTTTTAATGGGCAAGATTGAGACCAGGGACACTAATTATTATAATTAGCTAGGATGGGATTGCTCATTGTAATATTAAGAGCTAGAAAACTGCTTTGTTTATACAGGTTTTAAAATATATTTTCTTGCTTCTATGTTATTCTTTACTTCATTGTATTATTTAATTTGAGATATGCATATATCTCAAATACAACACATAGGTGAATAATTGCTTCCTCGTTCTTTAAAATAACTCCATGTGTTCAAACTTCAATAGCATAGAGTAGATCATGTGACCTACAGCACCGGTACTGGGACACACCTGTATTATTCCATTGTTGAAATATTTAAAATGGATTTGAAGTAAACATTCTAAGAATTCTAGCACAATTTTAAAAAAAGAACTATTCTAGCACAATAAAAGATAATTCTAGCATAATAAAATATAATTCTAGCATAATAAAAGAGAATACTAGCACAATAAAAGAGAATTCTAGCATAATAAAAGAGAATACTAGCACAATAAAAGGGAATTCTAGCACAATAAAAGAGAATACTAGCACAATAAAAGAAAATTCTAAATATAATAGAATTCTAGCATAATAAAAGAGAATTCTAGCATAATAAAAGGGAATTCTAGCACAATAAAAGAGAATTCTAAATATAATAGAATTCTACCACAATAAAAGAGAATTCTAGCATAATAAAAGAGAATACTAGCACAATAAAAGAGAATTCTAAATATAATAGAATTCTAGCATAATAAAAGAATTCTAGCATAATAAAAGGGAATTCTAGCAAATAAAAGACAATTCTAGCACAGAGCCAGTGACAATATTGTTAACAGTAACAGAACATTGTTAAAATTTTATGACGTGATTTTAAAACCTTTATTGGTAAGTTGTTTTTTGTTTTTTTTGTTTGTTTTTTTTTTTGATTGATTTTATAGAGGATGTACTGTGTCTTTTTTCATGTGGGAAAAGTTGTTGTTTTTACATAAATGGTCACGTTTATATAAAGACAACCTTTTAACAAAGCACTTTAGAAACAGAAAGTTAATCCATAATCTACAAAGCATGTATCAGATGGTATCAGGCTGTTTACAATTCTGAACAGATAGAATTCCAATGAGATATTAGCAATGTATTTACATTCCGTCCCCTTCACGACAATTACCCTTTTAAAGCAAAATGATTCTGGTCTATGTGTCCAGGTTTCGTCTGAACGCTCTTAATTGTCAAGTGTTTGTGCTGGTTCACTGAAGGCTGTGCTTTGCGATTCACGTCCAGTTTTTCAAACGCCTCTTCCTTTAAAGGAAAAAATAACATTAAGGATTATGATGACGGGAAACCTTTGAACCCCCTCTGAGTGTGGTGTGAAAAAATGTGAATCAAAAATTATTTCACTGTCTTATCATTTAATCCCACATGGGTGATGTCATGACTTTCACAGACTGGGTGTTCCCAGATAATGAAAAAGAGAGGAAAAAAAACAGAAAGGTTCCTATTGGGTGGAAGAAGTTTGTATCTGTTTCCGATTGGCTGGCGGAGTTCCGTGAGGAATCCCACCCTCACATTAAAGCGAGCATTCTGAGATTAGCTACAGTTTGCAAACAAGATATTGACAGTGTAGGGCTGACTAATAAAACTTAAAATAATAATCACAGTAAAACAAAAAGATAAGAGATTTCAAAGAGATACATCTGGAAATATCTGTTATGGATCTCAGCGCTGGAATGCAAAAGGTAAGTTTAATTTTTGTTTCACGAAGTACACCTTAGTTGATCGTTGACACGCACCTTTGTACAGCAATCCTAAATTACATTCGCATGCGTTCATAAATGCTTTTTTTTTTAATTATCAATTTTGTATGGAAGCCCATTTCCGCCACCAATAAAAAAAAACGAAATACATTTTACATTTCCATTATAAGGTTGACATACTGTCTCATTATATTGACTTAATATCTCGTTATTTCGACTTACTATCTCGTTATTTCGACTTACTATCTCGTTATTTCGACTTACTAAGTCAAAATAACGAGCTAGTAATTCGATATAACGAACTAGTAAGTCGAAATAACAAGATCCTAAGTCAAAATAGTGAGATAGTATGTCACTGAGCACAACATAAACTGCAGCCGCTTTTAGAAATGTGAACCTTTATAAAAGTGTATCATATTAAAAGCACAGCGCAGTGAAAGCATGGTGAAGCATAGGTAAGTATTGTAAAGACCAGAGAGCTACGGTAAACCCTACAGAAAACACGGCAAAATATAAAGCTGTGATAAATACACAGTATAAACATGGGAAAAACCGGAAAATTACCCAAATAATTTCCAGGGAAAGCAGGCCCTTTATTTGTTTAACTATCTTGGCAGCGTGTCTGTCGGAGTCAAATCCCACTGAAGACAGCAATATATACAGTATAAAAGCAGCCAACAATATCAAAGGAAGTTTAATTCATTCACTATAAAGCAATGCAAATATGTCTAGTGTACTGGGCAGGCTAGACTGCGCCACGTGACTTAATGGTAATGCATTGTACACAAGTGCCGACCGCAGCACCTTCAAGTTTTGAAATAAGCATCATTTATAAATAAGAATATTAAAATAATATGCGTGTTAACACTTGTTACTAACACCGGGGATTTTACATGTAAAAGATCAAGCTTTCGCACAGTCGTTTCTCAATGCAGAGCTCTTGTGCAGGTGTATTGAGTCTGTACCGTGCACATGTATCATGTGTTTCATCTAGTCGAATGTCTTTTCCTGTCTGATAGGAATCCCTGCCTCAGCTGCTAGTGTAGGCTACTGTAACCAGTTCAGTTAGATTACATACATTTACAGCGAGTCGTTTTATTTAAGTGTTTAATAACTTATTGTAGTCCTACTGTATTCAAATATGAAACGTGTTGCCCAGTAGTGCGAACTTAATTAGGCTATTCTAAATGCCCTCGTTATTTTGTAATCCATACAGAACACTCACTAGTGCTACATTTAGAAATACTACAATAATTCATCATTTCAATGACAGGTGTTTCTTCCAGACATTAAGAAAGGCGTCTAGTTTAAACATTTGCCATTGAATTTATTTTAATAAAAGATAGTAAAGGTTATTTTGTAAACAACCCTTTGCTACAGTACTGTGTTGAGGATGTATAACTGTATTACTTACAACACAGAAAATGCATTGGTGCACTTTGCAAATGGCTAGATCCCAAATTGGCTTGTGGAGCCTATCTGCACAATCGCCCCTTTGTATATGGGGTACGGTACAGCATCTAGAGCAGTCACACCATACAGATCAAGTGCCTCCAATTACATGATAATGATGTCTTAATAGTTCAATTGTTTATACACCACTGAAGAACTGTTTAGCATATGCCTCTCCTAACATAAACTCTCGTCAGAAGAGCTGTAATACTCTCAAACCCAAACCACACACGCACATTTGATCCAGTAGAGCCCTAATTAGGGGTTTTAAATATGAAGCATCGAATTGGAACCCTCTGATTCTATTCAGAACTCTGGTTTCATATGGAACCCATTACTGTATATAGAACCCTCTGTTCAGCATATAAGAAGGGTTCTTTATAGGACACACCATGTGGGTTTCTATAGAACACCCAGGAGCTCTTTTTATCTCAGTGTGTGAGGAATGTTATGCAACGTTTTGTACACCTAAAGTTATTAATACCACTTTTAATAACTAACCCTTTACCTTGTACTCTGCTTTTGAAGGTAGATTAAATAATACATGTGCACAGTATATTGATCCTGTAGAGGGACTCAGTTCAGTGACAGACAGTGCCAGGACTTAATATCTCAACTGATATTACTGTACTGTTTTTGTAATAAAGTAGCCTATGCTAATAAGAAATAAGAAGAGGATTTCATCTACACAGAGGAAGATGGACTGGAAATCCTGACAGATCCTTAACAGTGACTGCTTGATTCCTCCTAGGAGATTTCGAATTTACATGACAGATATTTCCTCTCTGACAATAGCCCTTCTTATGCCTAAATAACCTTATAGAGCTTTGTCATTGGCTCAGGCACTTGCTTTCTGACTTGTTTTTAATCAAAAGATCACTAGAAAGATCATCCTGGTGCAATATTGTATTTGTCTTACAACACAGCTAATTTTTATACAGTCAGCCTTGGTTAACTCGACATCCCACAGGGATGCCATTTAGAGTTGACTCATCCGAGGTGTCGAGTTAACCACGGGTGAGCCATGGCATTGACATGCATATAAGTAACAGAACTTACACGTTTACAGTATTACAGTATTTACAAGTTTATTTTTAGTTAAATGTCCTTATGAAGACAGTTGAAAAGTTAACAAATGTACATTATACATCATTAACATGCAGCCATAATGGCCATGAATAGACATACATTTTGAGGGGCATTGCGGCGATTGAAAAGTTAACAAATGTACATTATACATCATTAACTTGGTCAGCAAAAACAATAGTAAACAACTTAGTTTCACTCAGAAATCAAGCATTGTCGATTGTTTCGCATTCAGAAACACCCGCTTTGAATAACCTGAGCTTTAAAGCCAATTGAACGAGAACTCATTTTTCCCTTATTGTGCACTGATACTGTAACCAGCTGGACTTGGTCGTTGCGAATGAATGAATGAACGATCCATTTCCAGTCAGAGGTCATTCACGTGAAACAACAGTGTCGAGTTCTCCACTAGTCTTTAATAGCCTTTATCCCTTCGGTACCTTTATATAACTGTCAAGTTACGAGTAAAGCGTGGTGTAGAATTAATAAATGAAAAGAGACAGGATGCATATGTTTTATATGGAGAAAATCCGGGACCAAGACTGTCTGTTGAATTAAGCGAAGGTGTCAAGTTAACCGAGGTTGACGAGAGAGAGAGAGAGAGAGAGAGAGATTGAGAGATTTTTATAAGGTTATACAGTTTGTTTGTAAAACCTTTAGAAAGCAGCTTGGTATGGAGAGTTATCAGAACGTGTGTTGATTAGATTCACTTCATATCATTTTCTGTTTCATTCATCACATCCAGTTGACTTTAAGCTGAGAAGTTTATAGCACCCTCTGTGGCCTCAACAGAGCTCTCAAAACCATGTCAAATTACATCTGGTTCACCACAAGGTGTCAAATTAACCTGCTTTTTTCAGACGTTCAATTCCTAATTACAGTCCCAAGTATGGTCAATTTGAGAAATAAACTTTCCCAGTTTTCCCAGCAGCAGCTGACTGCTTTAGTACAAAACTCACGTTACATTTACTGTTTTTATTATGGTAACATCTTAAATTACCGTGCCTGCTTTCTTTGGCTGAAGTCGAGAGATATTATCAGCTCATCATGTAACTAGCCCAATTAAATCATTCTCCGACTCTTGAAGGCAATGTAACCGAATATATCTGGGACAGATGCATCTGCTAAAGAAGATATAACAAACAATAAAACTCAGAACTTTATGTAGGCACCCTACGATTTGAGTGATGAAAGACAACATTTGTTTATTGGAGTACACAAAGAAAACATTTTCCAGCTTGATACCGTTTCAATTTTTAAAAGTATTTTGGACCTTTTGCTGCCTTTCAGCCCTTCATTATAATTATTTTCTTTATGTTAAGTTTCCACTTAACTGGGGTTATCGTATTCTGCTGGTGTTAATACAGCATCTGGACTGCCAGGCATTTGTGTTTGGTCAGATTGTTATCGTCCGTCTCTCGCGCTTAATTTTAAAAATGTATGCCGGCTTTGCATATGCAGACCGATGTCGTAGCGCATTCAGAAATATTGACAAGTGTGTGTTTGGAACTGGTGCAACGTAACCACGTAAATCATGTTACTGTTTGGATGCAAACACTTCCTAATACAGGCATGTTGCTGTAGCTGAAAGGGCACTGCAGCCATAATGGCCATGAATAGACATACATTTTAAGGGGCATTGCGGCGATTGATAAGGGCACCCATGGCAATTGCCGCATGGTCACCGTTAGTTTTGAGCCCTGCATCTGTTATGGTAACTTTGATAATTTATTCCTGTACTAAGTTACTTCTCAAATCAAATACTCTTTTAAAAATAACAATGACCTTTTCTTTAGTGTGCAGTAGAGTCAACATGAAGCACACATTGGGAAATGTTTTAAGTTGTGCTGATTGCCTCTAAGAATAGTACATTACAATGAGCAGGGTCAAGTGAGTTTATAGACAGTAATATGGGGCTTGAACTAGTCTGGCTTGTGATCTTGCTCTATTTGCTTTATTTTTTTGTTTTGTTTGATGTGGTTCTGAACTCCAGGACTGTTTAAGGGAACCTTATACTTACTAGGGTATGCATTCAAGACATTTCCATCTTTAGAGAGAAAAACATATTGTTGGTTTTCAGATAGCGAAGTTAATCACATGCTCTGCTGCAGTGACCTTGGGTTTGACCTTCATTTGCTGTGAAAATGTTTTATATGTACTATATAAAGGCTGCATCTCCCTCTTGTAAGATTGTTTCAGTCATGACAGCGACTCTGACAGACCCCTGCTGATAGTGTGTTTGCCGTTGTGTTCTGTATGTTCAGCGGGATATATCTTTTCTATCCATCAGTAAGAAATACCACACAACTGGATGTAGTATTTCCAACATCCACTAGGGGCAGTGTTGCAGGGGGACAGGTCCAGGATGGGACCAGGATGTGAGGCTGAATCTAAACCACAGAAACAATGCACTAGTTAAGATAACTCCTCATACCTGTACCAAGTGGCTTTCTGTAACACATCCAGACCACCTTGGTGTATTCTAACTGTTCACCCATGTGTCTTTTCTATTGGACACCCCCATATGTTTAGGAGGGTTGGGGGGTACCTGTAAACTCCCTCCTTCTGGACCCTGTGGCAAAGTGGTTAACAGTGTACAGGTGCAGGTGATCAATGAACAGACCAATTATAGAACAGAACAATTATATATGAACAGAACAATTATAATCCAGGTGCAAAGTTGTGATGCTAAGTAATACAGCGGCATGTATTGCTTAAATTGTAATCCCCGGGTTTGTCCTGAAATAATAGTCCTGTTCTTTATACACCCACACGAAACACAAAACACATACACAAGTCTGTTAGTGAATTAGTGCTCAAGGTGCAAAAACAGTTATTTGTGATACAAGTGCAGTGCTGTTCTGGGTTAGAGCTGGCCCTTGGCGACAGCTCCGGAACATGTTAGTCGTCTACTAATAACAAGACACAATTGGAGACAAATAACCCTTTGCGGTCCTATGTCGGACCTGGTCCGACATTGCAATTATTCCTATCCAGTCCAATGTCGGACCCTGTCCAACATCATCAAAAATACGCAAAAAATGTGTTTGTAGTCGTTTTTTCTCCGGAAAAAAATGCCGAGAAAACCATTCAATGGCCGAGTGGGAGCGACAGGAGCCGAGACAAGTCGAAAATTCAGCTAAAAAGGAGAGGAAGGAGCTCCATGTGATATTCCTGGATTTGGCTAATGCATACGGTTCAGTGCCACATGAACTACTTTGGGCAGCATTTGATTTTTTCAATGTACCGATGACAATAACAAATTTAGTGAAAGCCTACTTTGGAGATTTGCAATTTAGTTTTTCAACTTCAGAATTCAGCACTACATGGCAGTTTTAGTGCGCCAAGGTCTGACTGGAAATTACATTAGTAGAGTTATGCATAAGGGAGGCAGCACCTGTGTTGAAAACTGGAAGAAAGTGGGCAGCAAAGAAAGCCGTGGAAGATGCAAAGGCTGCCCTTTGAATCAGTGATATCATGGGGCAAGTTCCGCATGGAAGAGGGGGTCTTGGTCTCAGTTCAGCTCCTCCTACATGGCACAAGGCAGCCCCAGCTCAACGGAGGAAGCTGGTAGTCAACAAGGTGCAAAAGCAGGAGGAGAGGATGAGGTGTATAAAAGCAGTTTCCCAGGCCAAGCAGGGAGAATGGATGAGATGGGAGAGTGTGGAACAATGCAAGATCAGCTGGCAAGACCTATGGACAATGGAACAGAGCAGGATCAGTTTCCTCATCAGGTCAACTTATGATGTTCTCCCAACACCACAGAACCTAAACCTCTGGGTAGGAGAGGATCCCTCATGTCCTTTGTGTTCATCACCTGCAACATTAAGGCACATTTTGACAGGATGTAAGGTGGGTCTTAGCCAAGGACAGTTTACTTGACGCCATGACCAGGTGCTGAGATGTTTGGCCTTAGCATTGGAAGACACGCGTAACATAACCAATAAGTTGCCACCAGTTCCATCAAAACATTACACACCATCAGCACGCCTTGTTCACCTGGTAGAGTTAACAGTGCCATGGGAGGATGCTGTAGTTGAGGTGTATGAGAGGAAGAAACTGTGGTATGCTCAACTTGCTGCTGAAGCGGAACAGCGAGGATGGAGTCCGGGTTTACTCTGTGGAGGTCAGTTGTCGAGGATTTGTGGCACACTCTACAACCAAGAGTAGCCAAGTGTTGCGTCGCACAGTGAATAACTTATGTGAAGCAGCAGAGAGGAGCAGCAACTGGCTGTGGTTGAGACTGAAAGATTCTGGTTGGGGATCTCAAGCACAATAAAAAGAAAGAAATGCTGATGTATGGGTAAGTAAACTGGGTTGAGTTGAGTGGGGGACGGAGGGGGGTGATGCTGGGACGCCAGAATCACTGTCGAGCCCTCTTGAGGTGTCGTGGGCTAGTCGACGAAACACAGAGAATGGAAGGTTCCCACTTGAAGACCCCAGAGATATACCCTACTTAGCTCAATCCAGACGGTTGTCATGCTGATGCGCTGGGGAGGCAAAATAAGCTGATCCCTGGAGCCAGCATTACACTTCAGCCATCAACACCAGGGAGAAGAATATCTACATTCTGGATGGAGACACAGATGAATCACATTAGTTTACTGTAAAGCTACATCTTAGTTGGTGCTTATCTTGGTGAGAGCCAAGTTCAAATCAGCATGAAGTTTTAACATCTACTCTCATGTAATGGAAATCTTGAGGGAGGCAGAGAGGTTTCAGGTCAGAATTGTAGTGCACTCGCTTACAGAGCTGCCGACCCTTTCAAAAAGCTCCCCACAGTAAAATCACAGCAAAGTGTAAAACATGGCAAACCATGGTATACCATGGTAAATGGACAGTATAACCATGAGAATGGCATGGAAACTGTTTCCATGCTAATTTAACATGGTAAACCAGTGCCAGTTGCCAGTGCCATGCCAGCTCTCCTTGAACCCATATTCACAAATTAATTGAAAAGTTGTGAAGTTAAAAACACTCCATTATACTCCACTCCACTTGCTCCTTAGAGGATTTGTGGGTGTGGCTGCTGTGAAACTGAAATGTGTGCTCTGGGAGTTCAGTAGTGGGGTCGCCAGGGTAATCACTAGGTGTGACTGACATGCACAAAGGTCTGTGTCTGAACTGAGTGAGGACAGTGTGAGGGGCACACGGAAAAATCAAATCACCTCATCTAAAATAGCCAGGCCATCTCTTGGGCTTCATCATGAATTCGCACATTGTTGCAGAGCAGGGAGATCCCAGCCAAGAATGTGCTGCACTGGGCTGGATTAACAGCAGTTATTCTTCCTGTCATATCGGAGGCTGGAAGCTGGCAAGCGGATCAAAATAGATTCCTGCATTTCAACGCCTCCCTTTCCTCAATAATATACAATACTGTTCTGTATTGGACAGGAAAACAACAAGTCTGCCCACTAAAAGTTCAGATAATGTACACTCTTTTAAAATGTCACAGAAGTTGTATTATGCACACACATGCTATACAGTTCATGGACAACACATTTTTATCGCATTATTAAAATTATAAAATTATAGGTTCATACATCATTTGCGTACTGTAGTCTGTCTCTCATTGTATAAGAGATATTATCTCGTGCAGTTTGGACGAGAGGAACCCGATGCTAAGCTTCTCAAACTGTGCTATAATAAGAGCCAACTTACACTGTACACACACAATTTATAATAAATAATAGCGATAAAGATTAAACTCAAGAACTTCTATTGAACATAAAGAAGTTTTTAACTTTAGAATTGTGCCATGTGTTCTGTGCACTAGATGACGTCTGTACACAAATATAATACAAAAGAGAAAAACGTAAGCGCCACCCATACAAGTATCTTATTACAAAGGAATGTTTATATATATTTTTTAAATTGCAAATACAAATTGATTCCATTCATTTGTAAAGAAATTGTCAGAAGGCTCTGGCTAAATCCAGTAAACACACACAGGGTCTGTATTTCTTTGTCGAGGGACGAGGCTCCAGTACACACAAAGTCAGTATTATTCAATCTTTAAACTGGTAGAAAGATTCTGAAAGTGTATGAACCCACAAGCAAGCTCAGTTCATTTTGTTTATCTAGCAGATGCCTTTATCCAAGGCAACTTACAGAGACGAGGGTGTGTGAACTATGCATCTGGTGGAGAATCATTTACAACTACCCAAAAGACGGAGCACTAGGAGGTTAAGTGACTTGCTCAGAGTCACACAATGAGTCAGTGTGGCTGAACTGGGGTTTGAACCGGGGACCTCCTGGTTACAAGCCTTTTTCTTTAACCACTGGACCACACAGCCTCCTGTTAGGAAACTACCCTGCCAGATCACACGTAACCTGGCGTGGACACAGCTTTCAACCACGGGCTGCAGAACTGACATACTGACACCAACCACCATGTGAAGAGAAACAGAACAGTGCCATTTCTAACATGTCTGTGATACTTACCAGGAGAATGTAGGGTTATTGCTTTTTCAGTTCTGGTCATCATACACTTCATACAGTACAAGAACACAGTTTATCTACAGTCTGTGGTGTAAAGATCTTTTCAGTGTCATCGTTTTACATGGTTGAGATCTGTACAGTAAAGACTGAGGCTTTAAGTATTTTGAAATGTAATTTCATAATAGTCTCTAAATTTACATTAGGAACTCTATAGAAAAGAACAACCACTTTAATGAGAACATCCATTCCTTGCCATACTTCGCACAGCAATGACATTTCTTTCTTACAAATGGCTGGAGCCTGGGACTGGCAAAATGAGAATCAAAACTCCTGAGGGTTTAAGAGAACTTGCATTGCCCTGTTCAGTTCCAGTTTTTCACCTTTCAAACATGACTGATGCTTTGAAATCCGCCCCAGTGCCTCATTGTGTAGCAGCCATTCTGTACAGCAGGGCTGCTTGTGATGAGGTTGAGCTCCCTGCAGCCTGCTGGGGACCCTCACATTCTGTACAGCAGGGCTGCTTGTGATGAGGTTGAGCTCCCTGCAGCCTGCTGGGGACCCTCACATTCTGTACAGCAGGGCTGCTTGTGATGAGGTTGAGCTCCCTGCAGTCTGCTGGGGACCCTCACATTCTGTACAGCAGGGCTGCTTGTGATGAGGTTGAGCTCCCTGCAGTCTGCTGGGGACCCTCACATTCTGTACAGCAGGGCTGCTTGTGATGAGGTTGAGCTCCCTGCAGCCTGCTGGGGACCCTCACATTCTGTACAGCAGGGCTGCTTGTGATGAGGTTGAGCTTCCTGCAGCCTGCTGGGGACCCTCACATTCTGTACAGCAGGGCTGCTTGTGATGAGGCTGCGCTCCCTGCAGCCTGCTGGGGACCCTCACATTCTGTACAGCAGGGCTGCTTGTGATGAGGCTGCGCTCCCTGCAGCCTGCTGGGGACCCTCACATTCTGCTACTGTCTTTGTGCTCATACTTGTTAACTTTTTTTATGGAAAGGCAAAATGGCAGAAACAGAAGTACAGTACTGTTGACCTGGAGCATGGAGGTGGACACGACAGGTATCCAGGTATCATAGGGACAAGACAGGTACAGTTTGGATAACAAAGGGGAAGCAGCTTTTTGGTTAATGACAGAAAGTAAGCCATTGAAAGGGTGGGGACACATTCACCTTCCAGCTGAAATAACCAAGCAAGTGTAACACTAACTGAAGACATAGCTTTCAAACAGAGGTGTCTTTAACCAAGTGTAGCACCAATACAGCATGATGTTTTTAAATTAAAATACATGTTTAACATGTTTGTGGTCCTATGTCGGACCTGGTCTGACATTACAATTTTTCCTTTCCAGTCCGATGTCATCATCAAAAAGGCGTCATACACAGGTCCCTAGTCGTTTTTTCTCCGGAAAAAGCAGAGAAAAGCTTTCAATGGCCGAGAGAGCCCGATAGAAGCTGAGAGAAGCTGAAAAAAAAAGATTCTGAGCAATACGCATAGCCCCTTCACCACAGACATAACACGGACATAACCAAACAAGATAGCTGCTTCCGCATCCAGCGCTCAAAGAAAATCACAGACATTTGCCAAGCTTTTTGAGAGCAAAATTGAGGAGTTTGGTGATAAATCGAGTGAACAGGAGATGATTTATCAGTATGCACTACTATGAAGAGATATGTTATAAATACAGCGAACAAGGAGTGGGGCAGGGCTGGAGATGCAGTACTGAGTGTCCTTTTGATATGAAGTGCCTTTTATAACTGTTTTACTTTTTTTTTTTTAAACTGTGAGACCAAGAATAGAATGAAATGCACATCAGGTAATAGCTTTACAGAAGTGCCATCGAGTGAGCTGCCACTTTGGATCAATTTCCTTGTTGTGTAGTGTTATTCTTTTTTCAGTATTACCATGTGAACATACTATGCAATAGTGAAGACAGTTGGTGGATCAGGTTGCGGGGTGGGAATAGTTTCATTTTAGTCTGCACAATAAATCCTGTTACAGAGCTACTTGTCATCTGTATCTGTCAAGAAAGTACTTGACTGTTATCCCCTAGCACTTTAGTTAATCCAGTCATTACCCTTGTGGAATATAAATGGAACATGCTGTGTTGATGCATAGCATGTTGATTAGTATAGTGGGTATCCTGGGTAGAGTGGGTATACTGGGTAGACTGGCCTGTAGCGTTATTTCTCTGTAAGATCCACTTACTGTATAATGTGGTTTTATAGTATTATATAAGTAAGCAGTAACACATGAGGGTCTGTGGCAAAGTGGTTGATTGGGTACAGGTGCAGGAGTGATGCAGTGCGTAATTAAGCAGGCAGAGAGGTTTGTAATCCAGTTTGGAAAAAGGTTTATTATATTTCCAGGTCTGGTGACCAAATAATAATCCCCGGCAATACACAACAATGTGTAGAGCACGGAATAAATAACAACAGGGTTGCAGTCCCAAATAATAAACACAAATATCCGCCCCACAATATACTAACACGGTCACCAGTCCTGGGTGTGTGCAGTAGTGCATGTGGTGGGTGATACATGTTTATAAGTGACAGTAGTACAGTGCTGTTCTGGGTTTTGTGCTGGCCCTTGGCGACATCTCCGGAACAAATAACAAACAAGACAATTATAGACAAACAAAACACGATACGTTTTATCACTGGGTCTCTCACGGGTCCGCAGCCGCCCCTCCAATCCACGACACATCGTTTCCCTTCTGGGTCAATGAGTTAATGCACCGGAGTTCCGCCCCCTTTCTAGCTGGCCGACTTCCCTTGAACCCTGGGAAAGAACTGTCGGGCCAACCCGTCCAAGGTACTTTGTTCTCGCTGCTTAGCGCCCTCACAGGTCGGGAGGGAGATTTTCTACCAAGAATCATTGTATTTCTGTCACAGGGTCCTTCAGTTATTATGCTACAGTTAAACTCTTTTTAAACATGGGGACAATAAGCAGAGTTGACTATCGGGTTCACCAATAACCTGGCAAAAGAAGCATTAAAACACAGAAGAATTGTTGAGACAACAAATCGACTTGTTTTGCTGTGGAACTAGAAATATAATACTAGATATTGCATTGATTCCAATCGTGTTCAGTAATAATTAAGGTAATCTACAATACTGTTCATGTACAACACATTTAAATAATGAAATACTGTAAATATACTGTATGCTGTACTGTGCAGCGTTATACAGTACAACAGCAACTGACTTGCATGTACAATATCTAATCTTATGCTTTTACTTGTGATATTACTTGAGGTTGAAATCAGTTGGATGACTGATAAGTGTGATTGATATTCATCGTGATAATAGCCAAAGTGATATTATCAGTTCCTCATTGACTCCCATTATACCCCGGGAGAGTCACTATGCAATGAAAGTTGACCAGCAGATTGACTGGGATTGTTCTGTTCTCACTGAAGCCCCCTTCACAGTGGCATGAGGAATGTGATAAGCCGTCTATCCAGACTGCACTTGTCATCACACAGCACTCATGCTTATCTCACAGAGCCCTGTACAGAAGTTAGCTTTGAGCTGTACACATGATGGAAGCCCTTCTGTCACGGTCATACGGTTTGTATTACAGTATTTGTATTGTTCCTGACGTACAATAGACTAGACCTTTAAACACCACAGTAGATGGCTGGCACTTTTATCAGTCACTGTCAGCACTGCAGTGTATTTATACATCTGGTTTATTTTCAGGCACAGTAGCTGTTAGCTACAGCATCCATGGGGATTTCTGTTTCATCGGTGCAAATTAAGTGGTTCGGAATTATCCTCTTATCTGTCTTCAGTTGTTGACTGAAATTCTGGTAACTAACAAATCATACACACCTATAAAGACAGTGATTAAAAAATAAATAATAAATAAATAAAAAATAAAGTAACGTGTGCCACATTATCATTGAATCCTGCATTGTATGACATTATACGGTTACAACCACAACCGAGCTGTTTTGAAAATGAAAGCTAATTCCAGCACGGTACCGCTACATTTAAAAGATTCATGCAACATGTTATACTAACTGTCATTTCCTGTGTCACCATTTTAATACACTCAAACTGAAGGACTTGTGAATGGGAAATTTGTTTTTAAAAAAACTTTATCACGGTTCATTGGATAGAAAGAGGGTTACTTGTATCTACTGTCAAAATGAGTTCCAGTATCACAGAAGTGCATCTAGTCTGCTGTACCACCTGCATGCTAAACGTGTTTTCACTTTGCGAAATACACTTTCTTGCAGTTCTTCTGCTACAGACAACAACAATACAACAGCAAATTAATCGCATCAGTTTCGACAGAGTACTCTCGAAATTCAGGATCACTGCAAACCCATGAATCAAGCTTAGTACAATGCTATAACCAGCACTGTTGCAAACTCGATAGCTACCGACTGCAGACTCATTAACATAGTAGCATTGTTTTATTTCAATAACCACGGATATTTTTAACAGTACTATTTACAGTTATGGAGGATATAACCGTTACTTAGTGAAGCAGCTGGTGATTGGCCAGCATGTGGGCGTGTCCCAGCTGAGCATCTCGCAATAAAAGGGTCCTGCTGACAGGCCATGAATCAAGAACAAGACCGCCCACGCTACCCGGACGAGACCGCCCACGCTACCCGGACGAGACCGCCCACGCTACCCGGACAAGACCGCCCACGCTACCCGGACAAGACCAGCCACGCTACCCAGACAAGACCGCCCACGCTACCCAGACAAGACCGTCCAACTCCTCTAATTACTGTGTGTCTAACCGGGATCAGAACTGTATATTCGCCCATGCTGTGCTATCACTGGTACTGTCACACCTCCTGTGTCTCACCTGTCTGTCACCCCTATCACATCTGCAAAACTCACATAGAAAGAGACCTCTAGCAGTGTTTTATATGACGCATCTCCATGAAGCATTAATGGGAGGGGCTTGTAAGGTAAGTGTAATGATTTTTGGCAAGAGCAAAGCAGTATAAAAAGCAGTAGTATTAAAGCAGCAGAAATATGCAAATGGCTCACTGGTTACACTTCAAGAATACCCACTTGAAAGTTCTCTAGTATGCGATAAACCTCACAGATCGTCTCAGCTGGGCGTTCCTGACAGAGTGCTCGCTGTCTTATCAGATTCCCCAAACTCCCACTTAACATACTGACTAGTGATGTAAAGTCAAAACTCAATGTGGTTCATGAATGGGGTTTGGTTGGGACATGTCACTCACGCCAAGCAGTTAAAACATTGTGGTTTTGTTTTGTTGACTTAATTGGATGTTTTTCTGATCCCATCCAGGTACACCTCAGTTCCTAAGAATGTTATTGAAGGATCTCCTACCCAATGAAAATCCCTTTTCCTTGCTGATTTAAGAGACCTTTTCATGGCCTCGGAACAAGCTCTCTTGATTTCTCCTTTTGTTTCCTTTCTTGGCAATGGTCCACAGCAGCAGGCCCGTGGACCACACAAGTCTATGGCACAATTCCTGATAGACGATACACAGTGCGATCGCCTCGCTGCTGTGTTGCATGTCTCTGAAAGAGGTTCCTTTTTGTTTCATTGTTCCAGATGTCTGTGGCGCCAGAGTCAGCAGGAAGAGGTGTGCCTTGTTTGAGATGTAAAGGGATCTGCACTGGATTCCAGCCACATTCTTGGAGGTAAAGTATCCTCCCTGAAAGCAACTCTTATTTTTTTCTAATGCTTTTCTCATTTAGTCAAACTGAAGCCAGCGGCCCTATTGCTGCCCAGACTGTTTTAACCTTTTCATGGATAAAACTGATGCATAGTGCACAGTTATTAAGTTACATGAGGAGCAACCTGCAATGGAGATCTTAACTTGTTCTTTTTGTTCTTTAGGGTCCTCTTTCAAAACATGGGGACCCCTATGCGCTGACCGTGTCCATCAGTCTGCTGTCTGTATGCCCATCTGTCTGTCACGCGCTACATGGCGATCACAATAACTGCCTCAATCTTCAGCACACTTTTCTCATGCACTCTGAGCCTCCTGCAGACGTTTCAGATTGCATTTCTCTATAATCTGATTTCATACAAATATTTTTAAACATTTCTGGTGCTGTGTGATTATTAGGACATTATGAGGACGTGCACTGGTTTACATTCACTTGGTTTCATTTTCTGTTTCCGTCATCACATCCTGGTGACTTTTTTTTAAAACTCAGAATTTTATAGCACCCCCTGTGGCCTCAGTAGTGCTGTGCGAATCATGTCTGACAACACACATGTATAGCAGAGTGTCCCCATGCAACACTGCCCCTAGCTGATGTAAGGAATACCAGGTTCTAGCAGTATTTCTTGCATCCACTAGGGGCAGAGTGTTGCAGGGGGACAGTTTAATGTTCACTCTGTGGTGTTCCAGATTCATTTAGGAGCTCTAGTCTCTAATCTCCTAGACCTGGTACCTAATCATGTCATGTGTTGTAATTAGATCTCTCTCCAATGGTCTAGCTGCAATATAACCATCGGAACTACAGCAAAGGTACCAGGATGCAGCAGTTTATCCATAGCTAATACAAGCCAGTAATGGGGATTTTAAAGTTTGAGTGAGCACTGTACTTGAATTAACTTTAAAAATAAAAGGTAAGGACCAAAAGATTATCAGCTGAAAAATGAGGGGAGTGATAATGTTAATAAAGCTGTGTCACGCTGCGAGTGGTGCATGAGGGGAGTGATAATGTTAATAAAGCTGTGTCACGCTGCGAGTGGTGCATGAGGGGAGTGATAATGTTAATAAAGCTGTGTCACGCTGCGAGTGGTGCATGAGGGGAGTGATAATATTAATAAAGCTGTGTCACGCTGCGAGTGGTGCATGAGGGGAGTGATAATGTTAATAAAGCCATGTCACGCTACGTACCAACAAATAATAAGGCAACCCTTTACCAGCAATGGTATTGGGTGCAAAACACGACGGGTTACGTCCCCAAATAATAATACAATCACAATTGTTCTGTTATTTCCTGTTTGTGCACGGAAAAGCGCTCAGTGTCCTTCTGTGTTTTTATTGGGCTCTGCAGTGCAGTAGTGCTCAGGGTAATAAGGCTGGCTCCGTGGCTGCAGCTCCCTGGTTCTCACTCTTCTGTGAACACACAAATAAAACAAACAAACAAAAGCGCTCGGGCTCAGTTAGTACATCAGCAGTAAGGGGTCGTGCTCACGTAGATGCGTCCCCTTTGTACTACCAGACCAGCCCATCGCCATGGTGGCTCCAATCCATGTTTACCTCGCAGCTGATCGCAATGGAGTCGGTCAAGGTACTTGCAGCTACGCACTTCCCGACTTCCGGTCGGTTAGCCCGTCTAGGGGAAAGCTTACCACCAACCTTACAGAGCGCCCTTTCTGGTCGGGAGGAAGATTTGCAGTTCAAATACCTTCTCGCTCTGTCACAAGCTAATAAAGCTTGTCCAGATTCTGTCTGATATAGTGTTAGGTCACAATTGTACAAGCTGTGATCTTTACAGTTCTCCAACTTTCTAAGTGGGTGACATCCTGGAGCTTTCCAAAACATAGAACCAACCCATGCAAAAATGTTCAGAATTTAAAATGTATTACAAAGAGTTACAGTGTGCGTGTATGTATCCATACACTCCCCTCCCAGAAGGACCCTGAACAGAGAATAATCAGGTTTGTGCAGTGGTGAAGATTCAGTGTGATGCCAGTCCGGGAATGAAGTACAAACCTTCCACCCAGCCACTCTGCATTGCTACTAAATGGACAACAGTGCCACTGTCCTTGTGGGCTGTCTGGCTTATTAAAATATGTTGCTTGTATTTGAAGATTATCTAGTCTGAGATTTTAAGATGATGGCGTAAGAAACCATCCAGCCTATTAACTGACTACTTCAGGTTCCCTGACAAAACAGACTGACTATTATCAATTTACAAATGCTGGAACAAATACCATCACAGAATTCTTGTAACGTTAAACTTAACCTTACCCTTTTCATTGCCAGGCTAAAAAGATATTGTCAAAATGTCATTGTGGCAGGATAGCAGCAGAGGGAAGACTCAGAGACAGAAAGTGCAGTGAAACCAAAATATTTTAATTAACAAAACACAAATAAAAAGGCACGGTGGCCAACCAAAATGACGAACACAAAAACAGGCTTTAAACATAAACTATACAGAAAGAATCACTCACTCTCTCACACACGTCTTTTCACTGTTCCAAACACTCACCTCCTAACAAACACTCACCTCCTAACATACCCAACCACTCCCTTTTATACAGGTGCCTGGGCTAATTGGGCAATTCGCACCTCATTAGCCCAGGCACATTCCGCACATTCCGCACACATAAATTCACTGAACCACACCCCAAACTCACTCACATCCACTCTAAACAATACAAAAAACACAGAACCACCACAAAATAGGCTGCACCCCATCACAGTCATATTGTTGTATTATAATTATGAAGCATTTTGCATCCTCGTACTGTAACATTAAGTTATTGACATGACATTACAGAAATCATGTTTTCAGATTGTCTGCTGTAACATGTGTTTCTTTTAAAACTCCTCATTTGAGACCTATGTAGCTATGGAAAGTGTTAAAGGGCTAAGATTAATGGAATTATTTTGTTAGCTACAGCTAATTTAACAAGGTAGAATAATACATGCGGTGACAAAGGGGATATATTTATGACCTGATATATTAAGACCTCTAACAAGTACAATTAGGTGTAATTAGGAAGAGTGTGATTCACCCGGTCATTTTAATGAATGCAGATACATTCCAAAACGATCTCCGTTGTATAAAGGTCAGTCTCACATCCCTACCCATGTTAAAATAGCAAATGACTAAAGACCTTGTTGTGTGTTGATGCCAGGTGCCCTACAAAAGTCCTTTGGCGTGAGATCCTCTCAGACTGTTATCCCTTGGAGCTGGGCTGCTATAATGCCATGGGCTTTGATGCCATCCTCTCTGTCTGCACACAGGAAGCTATGCCAGGTATGCCGCTGCTGCCCGGAGGATCACGACCTGTACTCAGACGCCGAGGATGATCGGAAAATTGGCCGCTTACTGACGGACTCCAAGAACTCCAGCCTGACGGCGCGGGTGAAGGGCGGGGATGGGGGGCGGATTTACAAGAGGAACCGGATGATCATCACAAACCCCATCGTGTCCAGGAAAGACCCCACCTTCGATACCATAACCTACGAGTGGGCCCCCCCAGGACTGACTCAGAAACTGGTAAGAGTCACAGCCTTCAGTTTCAGATGACGAGGAGCGAGTCGCAGATCATCATTATTGCTTGCTGGGGATGATCGGTTAAGAGTTGAGAGCCGTAGGTAATAGTGTGTGTGATTTGTGTTTCGTTTGGTCTTGAAAATACAAGGGCTAATGTAATGGGGCAAATGGGACCAAAGCAGCGTCTATACCTTTCCACGGTATACAGGGTCACCTTAAAAGGAGGGAACCTTTGTAACGAGGGAAAACCCTCAGTTGTTATATAATGGAGGCCGGTGTTCCTACATACAGCATTTCATGTTTGCATATAAAGTATCTAGATAATGTCCAGTTGTCACGAATCTTGCTTCTGTCCACCCCACTGTCTGTATGTCATACTTACATTTTTAAATATAGCTAAAGAACAGCTTATCCAATTGAGATGAACTTTTCTGTAGCACAAGTTACCTGGGGGAGTGTGGAGGCACGTTGTATGCCTGTATTTAAACATGATCTTTTTCATGCTACTTATGGCTCTAATTAGAATGTACAGCCGTGGCTGAGGCTGTATGTTTCTGACATGCTGGTACAATCATTGTATACTGCAGTCATAATAAAAGAAAGCTGCACTGGATTATGTCCCATTGTGCCGCGCTTCTGTAGTCGTGCCTGGAGGGGTTAACTGCATTCCTGTGCCACTCAAATGCTTTCGTTCAGTAGGAACACTGACCTTTGTTTGAATGCATGGCCAGCTTCCTTGGCTGTGTCTATTCTTACACCGACAGCTAATCCAGCTGGAATGGGCCTGTAGTTACTGTTTGTTTTTACCAGTCCCGCTGGGGACACTGGGCAGCGTGTGGTGGGATTAGCGAGAAGCAGAGTCCAAACAACACACCGTTTTATTGCACTTTAAACCCTGCCCGAGATTTATTGCAAGCCCTGTTAGCTTTCTATAGCAGAGAAAGTTGGCTTCCCAAACTTGACTGCCACATACAATAGGCTACTGTAATTGTGTAGTCTTTTACAGTTTAAAAGAGCACCTATACAATTAGCCTATCATCATACTTCTCCTGATGGCTCGGATTTTGTATTGGGCCAGTTCACGAAAAACGATCATTAATTAAATCTTTAGATTTCTCTTCAGAAGAAAAAAAACTGATAATAACTGCTTGTGAATCCCCTAAAATATATCATAAACCCCTCTGATTGTCTCAGCCAGTCAGATTCCCAGTAGTCATTATGTAAGGACTAACCCACGACAGGGTGTAAGACGTATCTATCTAACATGAGACCATAGTCCGACTGCGTTCACCCACACAAAAGGACAGCAAGATATGTCTTACCCCACACTCTGTGGCTTGTTGCACTTATAAAATATTTATTTTATAAGAAGAAAGCAATAACATTTTAAACTTTAAATTAGGTTGTATGCAATGTAGCCTTGTGCCAGTGTAAAATAGTTCCTATACTGTGTCTTTAGAAGCTACAAATTTTTTATAATTGTTTTTAGATATTCAAGGTTATTTTAAGTGCAGTTTGAAAAACAAAAAATGTACTGCTTACTGACATGTTTTACACACTTTGGTATGTAAAGTTGGCGTTTGAAATCCCTGTTTCCCTAGTATAGTAATCCCGCGCTGCACCTTTATTTGTAATTCCTCCAAACGTGCTGCCTGTATCTCTTCTCAACACTAGTTTAACTTCCCCAGAGTCACCCAGTAATTGCAGACATCAGTGTGTGTTAGAATGCAGTGAGCAGTTTTGTTCAGCTGTTCTGCATGACAGTCTGGGACTGTCATGCAGAAAATGTGTTGAGAAAATGTGTAGGCAGCGTGTTTGGAGCAATAAATGAAGGTGCAGAGTTTGATTATTGTACGAGGGAAACAGGGATTTCAGACGTTAACTCTACTTACCAAAGTGTATAAAACATGTCAATAAGCAGTTTTTGCAGTTTTTTTAAACTGCACTTTAAAAGAAATAACCATTATCTGGAGAACAAAAAATGATTTACTCAGCAGTTTTTTTTAGCCAAATTTGTACTTGTGCACTGGCAGAGGATACAGTAATTAAAATTGTAAAATGTTATTGTTTTTTGTTTTTTATAAAATAAACAGAGCCATTTTATAAGTGCAATAAGCCACTCCAGGGTGTGTGGTAAGATATCTCACTGTACTTCTGGGTGGGTGACAGCAATCAGCCAATGGCCTTGTGCCTCACAACGCACCCAGGTGTGTGTAAGATATGTCTTACTGCACACCCTGTCATGGGTTATTGCTTTACTTACTGCCTTCTGTGTAAAAGCTGACAGTAGAATAGTCTAGTCTTCTTAAATAAGGCCAAAGGGAGTGCCGTCATGTTGACACTGCAGGTGCCCGATGGTATAAACACTCATGGGAAAAAAAGCTTTTAGAAAATTACGAAATCTCTAAAAACTGATCCGCTGAAAGAATGTAAATTGTGTAAATGTGCAGTGTGTAGCTGTGAAATGCCCCCTTCAGATTTACGTTCCGTATGAAGCCATTCTGTAGCACAAGTTATTGAATTTCTATTTACTTTCTTTTAATTCAAAATTTCCAGTAAAATATTCTGTTAATGGACAGATGTAGAGTAATAGATTATGATTAAGTAGGCCACAGGGGTCTTTTTCGTGTAACCTCTAATGGTGTATTCAGAGCCGTGGTGGGGACGGATCTGCTGTTGGCACGCTTGTTTAGACTGGCCCCACTAACACAGGCTTACACCATTGGAGGCCAAGTTTTAAACAACACCGACCATCTCATTAAATGATTTCTCAGCTTGGCACACACACAGTCGCCCCCAACTGAAAACACATGTTTTTCTTCTATAAGGTTTCCTGCATCCCTTTGCCTCTCCACACAAGCTCCACACAGCTCACTTGCCATTAGGAGTAAATGCTGCAATGTAATTTTTATTGGCTCTTAAATCAATGTGGTTACATTATTTGAATGCCTTGAGATGTGTATGGTCCCTTTAAGGGATGCAATAAAGAATGTTGTAAGATACTATCTCGGTTCCAAACTGAATCTGCTAGTCCATGTGGCTAAATAAATACATCTGAACTGGAGCTCTGGAGGAGAGTAGTTCTGGATGTGAAGATGCAGAGAATGGCACAGTGACACGATCACAACCAGAATAAGTACAGAGCGTGTATGTGAAAGTTCTGCTTGACCTCTGGTCAGTAATCAAATGCTGTCTCTTTGGAGATGCTGGTGCCAGAGCTGTGGTCACTGAGTCATTTCAAGGTGTTTCAGGAGACTCAATAGTAATACAAATACTCAATACTGTCAAAGCCTTTTAATATCACTGCAAAGCAATTGAGCAAAAATAGTGCCCATAAACAGTGTTGAATTAATCAGGAGTTCACCAATAACTTGTCAATCAAAGCACGTAAGGGTTAATAAAACAAATATATTTTCTTTGCTGTGAAACTCGAAATATCATTTTAGGTATTGCATTAATTATAAAATGGTACGCTTTTATTTCCCAAAGTGCTATTAAGAGAGGTGGAAATCAGCAGTATGTTAATGTGAGTGATATTAACCGGAGTTCCATAATAACTGAAGTGATGTTATCAGGAGCTTGTCCCTATTGACTCCCATTATTTATATATATATGCGTTACATTTCAATGAGGTGATAATAAGCAGAGGGTGACATTCACAGGAGTGATATTAAGCAGGTTTCACTGCAATATAAATAATAAGCTTTGGTGTTAATAGCAAAAATGTTTTACTGTATATAATGCTGACTGTGTTGTGGGTCTTATTCTAAGACGCAGTTCCTCATATAATACAAGATTTCCCTGAATCGCACCGAAGGGATGGTCAGCCAGTGATATCATTATATTGTCCAGTCCACGGCACTTCACCTCTTAGATTGAATTCCTAAATATGTCCAGGGAAAGCTCTGATCTCCACGAGTGATGATAGGAAGGTTAGGGAAGCATACCTTCATCCCAGGCATGTAGTCGTGAAGAATTCTGGCACAGCTTTCCTGAACGAGCGCCTGCCAAACATTTTCATTCGTCATGTAATGGCTGTTAAACAGCTCTTAAAATTTATATTACACCAGCCCTGTTCAACAGAATATGTGAAGTAATTTAACAATGAAGCAGTGAAATATCAGGGAGGTTGATGCCTTGTTTTCATTTTTTGATAAGTGGGTTCTGGTGCTTTTTCCTGAGTTCAGGAGGTGCTTCAGTTCTATATTTAAAGAGCAGTTATCTTAATGAATGTATTCTGGTTGTATAGATCCACTGTTTCAGTCATCACATCATGTGGCCTCAAAACAACTCTTAAACACGTCTTCTCTCCAAGTACAGCAGGTACAGCAGAGTGTAACCATTAACCTGTCTTCTTGCAACCCTCTCCCAGGGTACCAGCTGCACTCGGACAGAAGACATGCTTGAACGCTGCATTGAGGCCACAGAGGTGCTTCAAGTTTTTTTTATTTTTTTTTAAGACACCAAAATGTAATAACTGAAACAAAAACGGACATACAAAGTCATTCTGAACAAGAAGAAGAAACTGGGTGGTCTTTCAGTTATTACAGTGAAACCATTCCAGTCTCGGCAATTGCAGGAATACCAGATTTCAGTGATGAAATTCTTCTGTTATTTGGTTGATTTCTGTTATTTTCTGGCAGTCTGGTGGATTTAAGATTTCTATTAACGTTTCCCAGTCCTGTAAAACGAATGGTTGCTGTAGTTTAACGTGGTTAGCATGAGTAATGTATTGTAGTTTCATTTGGATCGGTAATGAAATGATCGCGGGAAACAGAAACATCTGGGGGGAGAGGCCTGGAGAAGTAACCAGAGTTACTGTCAGCAAACTTAATAGTTTAGCCACTATACTGATCGATCTCACAAACTGCACAGCCCTCTTCGTTTAGGAAAATAATGCATGTGCACTACTGTATGCTTATTAAAATGCAGAAAATATTTGGACTGTGGTTTCTAGCTGAATACAAATTTATTTTGGTATTTTATTAGAGTGTGAGGCAGTGTGCCCCGCCCCTGTGTGTATTTTATGTTTATATGTGGGATATTTAGCACGAGTGTTGTTAAAATATGTAGTTGTATTTAGGCACAGTGATTGCACAATCACTCCACGTGCAGATAAAGTATGTAATAGTATGTGAGCACGAGGACTGCACCAATTAGTTCACGTGCTGGGATTCAAGTGAATAATTAATTAGTAATTGAATCCTGGCACAATTTTATATATAGATGCACGTTTCAGAGTGGAGAACGGTAGTCGAGAAAAAGGAGGTAATTAATAACACAGAAAGTAAAATAATTATTTCGTGCTGGAAGCATCAGCACAGTACTTTTTGTTCGGCCGCTGTTTGGTTTCGTTTCGTCTGTTTTGTCTGTCTGTTTATTTTGGCCAACACACTGTTTTGTTAAGTGTTTTTCATTTGTTCAGCGGTTTTATTTGTTCATTTACAATAAACCTGCACAACAGCGCCATTCACCTTTCACCATTCACTTACCATTCACCCTGTGTGTTTCTGTTCCGGGTCTGACATCACCACACAAGCCACCCTGTGACAGAGTGCCACAGATGTACTTGTTTGTGTGAAATGATTACATAGCTGTTTTACAGTTTTTTACACTTGCTTTGACACATTTTTCGAAACAGTTTCAAAGTGCAAGACTCTTAACACAAAACCCCAAACTACTCACTCCAGTATGAAAATCCTGTAAACAGTGCAAAATGAAAGTCTTTGAGTGAAATGTGATAAATATATAATGCAAAAGCAATTCATAGCACCAAAACATCAAATAGTTCAAATTTTTCATTTTAATCATTTGAGCATAATAACATAAAATACTGTACATACAATTCCAATATTGTACACTTACCGATTCTCAGTCCGAAATGTTCTGATAATTGAACCGGCAGTAGACCTCTTCAAATTTGGTTGGACAACATGAGCAGCTTCTTGCATTGTCAAACCTCTGTTTATGACGTGGTCAGTCACTGTTGCTCTAATTTCATTTGCTCTAACGTTGTTGTTGACCACGTCCATGTCCATGTCCATGTCCATGTCCATGTCCATGTCCATGTCATCAATTAGCATTTGAAATAGGTTATTAGAAAAGACAGTAATACTCAAAGACTTGTGTAGGTGATTAAGAGTTTTGCATTTTGTATGCAAACATGGTAAAATGTGTTTTAAGGTCAGAATTTTACAACTCTATTTGGCTTTTTGTGTTAGGAGTTTTGCACTTTGGAACTGTGTTTTGAAAAATGCGTCAAAGCAATTGTAAAAAACTGTATTACTTTTTGAACAGTGTGTATTTAAGAAACAATTGCATAATGTTAAAATTAGTATTTAATAAAAACAGCTATTGTAGTGTAAAAGAAACATAACCTACTAACCGGCAGGGACTGTTCCCCTCATCGCACTACAGTAAACCCTACTGGCCAGACACGTGGAGAGCCCAGGCAAACATCTGCAGGACTGGCCTTTGTCCTCCAGAGTCCAGTAGCTCACTGACAACTGCTCTTGAGTTACTGGGTGTAAAGAGGCAGTTGGCTTGGTTGTGGGATTGGAGGATGCCCACTGACCTTCAGTTCTCCTGAGCTGTTGTGGAGAATTGCTGCTGTGAGGGAGAGAAATTTGACATTCTAAATTGGGGAAAAATAATTGAGCACTCTAAATGATTAAAAAATAAATACAATAAATAAATAAACTTGTGAGTTTAAGCTTCGTAACTAAGACCCAATATTTCACACATTGCTACTACTGTATGTGTGTGTGTGTAGTATTTTATTAATTCAGTTTACTTCTAGTTTACTGTTGAATATCTCATTACAGGCTATTCTCTACATGGAGCTCATTCCCAAAGAAATGCAGCCTGTGGCGGGGACAGAGGGGGCATACCACAGACGCAGGCAGCTTCTGAGACAGCTACCTGTGTACGATGTGGACCCCGCCCAGTGCCTCAGCCTGTCAGAGGGGGAGGTTGGAGCCATGGAGGAGTTTGTCAAGCTGTATAAACAAGATGCGCTCGGCGTCGGGGAGGTAGCGCTCCCCGGGGAGGCTGGCACTGCCAAAGATGAGGGCAAGCAACCCCCAAAAAATGGCAAGAAGACCCCACAGGAAACCTCCTCTGCACCCAACGGGACTGTCACAGACTGCAACAAGAAAAGTGAATACGTGAGTATACCTGTCGTGAAATAGCTACTTCAGTCACAGAGTACGGCCCATATTCTCAAAGAGTTTACTCCAGCCTTTAATTAACATTGAAAGGAGAAAATCACCTACTGACTTTACAAAACTAGTATCAACCATCAAAGTAATTAAAGGTCTCTTAAACTGTCTCCAGCTGTTTGTCAATTTTGTACTGATTAATTTATCTTTCAAAAAGCAGGAGTTAACTGTCCTCATTCCATTCAAATCACATGCCCCTTTGCACTCAGCCCACTACTCCCTGTGGCATACACACACACACACAGACAAACTCACACACACAGACACACACACACATAAATATGTGTGTGTGTACTGTATGTAGCACAGTCCTTACAGTTTACCACAGTCATTTTGCAGTTTGCCCATGCTTGTTCCATGGCTATCTCTGTTTAAGGTGGTCTGAGTTCAGGAGTTATTCCTCAGTTCTAGTTGCCAGAGATAATAGTGTTTATAAGTTAGTCTCTCTCTCTCACACACACAATAAATACACTTTGGTTGATCTAGCCTGTGTATTATATGTATATAGCTGCCAGCTAGGATATTACAGTTTTTCTCGTTCACTTAAACACATTTCCTCAAACAATATCCTACGTTACCAAATCAGTTAACACACTAATCAAAACGATATTGTGGTTTGCAAAACTTCAAAAATCCTTTGCAAAATGCACTAATGCTTTCAAATCTCAAAATACAGATCTCAAAATCAAATAAGCACATCAAAATAATACATTTGTCATCAAATGAAAAGCTCACATTATCAACCATTTCACAAAGGTGCAATAAAGTCAAACTATAAACATCAAAATGTTGAACCCTTGTCATTAATTTTTTCCTCATACCATTTCTGCCTGTTTACTCTTCTTACTTTATTGGAAATTGTGTACTGACCATACATGTTACTGTCACAAAGACGGCCGGAGTGGGTGGCGTCAGACCAGAAGCAGGAAATGAACAGACAGAGACTTGGAGTTTGGTGGAGCTGAGCGAATGGTTTCGCTCAGCATTTAATAAAACAGCACAGAAAATAAAAGGGTTTAAACACAAAACACGGGACACGGCACTTCACGCCAAAATAAAGAGACAAACAAAACGTACTAAACACTTAACAAACGGTGCACGGAGAGACAAACAAACACGGTGAGTATAAACACTTATATTTACGATCTTATTTTGCTATTTAGTTTCTCCTTCTCTCTCTCCCGTTCTCCACTCTCGAACACCCAACCCTGACTGAATTAAATGTGCGTCTATATATACTATTGTGCTGGGATTCAATTACTAATTCATTATTCACTTGAATCCCAGCACGTGAATTAATTCTGTGCAACCCCGTGCTCACATATTACATTTAACCAGCACGTGAAGTGGTTTGTGCCCTCCTCGTGCCTAAATACAAATCTACACTTTTAAATACACGTGAAACACAGACCCGTTTATATCCCGTGTACCAATGACTATACACCAACATTAACACACGCAACATACAACACATAACACACAAATGCACACAGGGGCGGGGCGCATTGCCACATATACCCCCCCTTGTGCGCAGCACACATGGCCTCAACGGCCACCTCCCCCCTTAAAAATCCAGCAGTCCAGGACAAAGTCTCGGGCTGGGAAGGGAGGCTTCAGTGGGCCCATGGCTGGCCATGCTGTCAGCACCCCTGCCGGTAGTGGCACGGCTGACAGCCTGTTGGTCCACTCCTGCAGCGAAACTGCTGCTGGGGAAAGTGGTCTCCTGACTTCTCCCCCTGTCTTTGTAGCCGGTAGCTCCCTTCGTTGGGGCTCCGACCACAGTACTGCCGGCAGCGAAGAAGCTGCAGTGGGAGCAGGTCTCCGGACCTCCCCCACGATCTCCGGCAGCGAAACTGCTGCAGTGGGAGCAGGTCTCCGGACCTCCCCCACGATCTCCGGCAGCGAAACTGCTGCAGTGGGAGCAGGTCGGACCTCCCCCACGATCTCCGGCAGCGAAACTGCTGCAGTGGGAGCAGGTCTCCGGACCTCCCCCACGATCTCCGGCAGTGAAACTGCTGCAGTGGGAGCAGGTCTCCTGACCTCCCCCACGATCTCCGGCAGCGAAACTGCTGCTGGGGTTGGTGGTCTCCAGACCTCCTCCCCCTTCTTCGTGGCCGACAGCTCCCCTTTCTGGGGCTCCGGCCACCGTACTCCCTGTGGTGGAGGTACGGGAAGCAGAGACAGCTCCTGCTGTTCTGCTTCTGGCAGTGGCGGAGGCAGCTCCTGCTCCTCTGCTCCTGGAAGTGGCAGAGGCAGCTCCTGCTCCTCTGCTCCTGGCGGTGGTGGTGGCGGAGGCAGAGGCAGCTCCGGCTGCTCTGCTCCTGCCGGTGAAGGTGGGAGCAGCGTGTAGTCTCCTGCCGATGGAGGTGGGAGCAGCGTGTAGTCTCCTGGCGACGGAGGTGGGAGCAGCGTGTAGTCTCCTGGCGACGGAGGTGGGAGCAACGTGTAGTCTCCTGGCGACGGAGGTGGGAGCAGCGTGTAGTCTCCCCCTTTTCCAGGGGACTGGTGCTGCTCTGCCTCTCTTGCAGGGAACTGGTGCGGCTCCGCTCCTATTGCAGGGGACTGGTGCGGCTCTGCCTCTGAAGGGGAAACCAGCAGGCATTCTTCCTCTGCTGGTTGTGCTGGGGAAACCAGCAGGCATTCTTCCTCTGCTGGTTGTGCTGGGGAAACCAACAGGCATTCTTCCTCTGCTGGTTGTGCTGGGGAAACCAGCAGGCATTCTTCCTCTGCTGGTTGTGCTGGGGAAACCAGCAGGCATTCTTCCTCTGCTGGTTGTGCTGGGGAAACCAGCAGGCATTCTTCCTCTGCTGGTTGTGATGGGGAAACCAGCAGGCATTCTTGCTCTGCTGGTGAAGGTGGGAACAGCTGCCTCTCAGGCTTCGGATTCCCGCGGTCCCCCCGTCTGGGCGCTGGACGCTCGCGGTCCCCCCATCTGGGCGCTGGACGCTCGCGGTCCCCCCGTCTGGGCGCTAGTTCCTCCTCTTCATACTGGGTGGGGCATATGGCTAACGTGTGCCCATAAGCCCCACAGCCAGGGCATAACTCTGCTGCGAGGTTCTTTAAAAACACCTCCCAGCCATCATCCCCGACCTCCCTTTTGGGCTGTGGACGCCCTGACTCCTCCCTTTTGGGCTGTGGACACTCGGGTTCCCCCCACTCAGGCGTAGGACGTTCGGGTTCCTCCCACTCAGGCGTAGGACGCTCAGGCTCCTCCCACTCGGGCTGTGGACGCTCAGGCTCCTCCCACTCGGGCTGTGGACGCTCAGGCTCCTCCCACTCGGGCTGTGGACGCTCAGGCTCCTCCCACTCGGGCTGTGGACGCTCAGGCTCCTCCCACTCGGGCTGTGGACGCTCAGGCTCCTCCCACTCGGGCTGTGGATGCTCAGGCTCCTCCCGCTCAGGTACTGGAGAGGGCAGCAACTGCTCCTCTCCCTCTTGCTCACTGGAAGGCATCCCTCCCATGTCTGCAGCTAGGTAACCCAGCACCACCATGGTGAGGTCACGAACGGATGCCGGGTTGTGCTGTTGCTCCCAGTCCTCCCATCGTTTCCCATCTCGCATCTGCAGTGCGTGAATAACCCAGGGGAGGTCACTGGCGAAGTTCCCCTCGGGGTGCACCAGCCAGTCCCATATTTCCCGGGACGGTGGGGAACCCGGTGGCAGTGGGGGTAGAGGGGTGGCTACTGCCCCGTTGTGGCTGTCCTCCTCCCAGCCCGGCATGCAGGATGAGGGCTGCAGCTGTTGTTGCTGCTGCTGCTTCTGCTGCTTCCTGCAGCTCTTTCTTCCCATCCTCGCTTTACTATTTTTTTTTTTCACAAAACTCCCTCTCCTGGTCTGACGCTTGGAGGCGCTAGTATCCCACGATGACACCACGTGTCACAAAGACGGCCGGAGTGGGTGGCGTCAGACCAGAAGCAGGAAATGAACAGACAGAGACTTGGAGTTTGGTGGAGCTGAGCGAATGGTTTCGCTCAGCATTTAATAAAACAGCACAGAAAATTAAAGGGTTTAAACACAAAACACGGGACACGGCACTTCACGCCAAAATAAAGAGACAAACAAAACGTACTAACACTTAACAAACGGTGCACGGAGACAAACAAACACGGTGAGTATAAACACTTATATTTACGATCTTATTTTGCTATTTAGTTTCTCCTTCTCTCTCTCCCGTTCTCCACTCACGAACACCCAACCCTGACTGAATGAAATGTGCGTCTATATATACTATTGTGCTGGGATTCAATTACTAATTAATTATTCACTTGAATCCCAGCACGTTATTTAATTCTGTGCAACCCCGTGCTCACATATTACATTTAACCAGCACGTGAAGTGATTTGTGCTCTCCTCGTGCCTAAATACAAATCTACACTTTTAAATACACGTGAAACACAGACCCGTTTATATCCCGTGTACCAATGACTATACACCAACATTAACACACGCAACATACAACACATAACACACAAATGCACACAGGGGCGGGGCGCATTGCCACAGTTACCTATAAGTGTTTATCGTTTTTTTTCAGTAGACTTAGCCCCTGATGACCCAGACATCACTGAAAACGTGTACATAAAATAATAGTTTGCTAGAATTACAACAGAAAACAAACTTTAACAAACAAGGGATTTTACAGGTATTCAGCATCCAGCCTCTGATTTCTGTCAGGCCACATGTTCTCATCAACATCACAGAGAATGTTTTCTCTGGCCATACATCTCGGAAATAAACGCCTTGCATGGCAGAGCCACCCTTGATGTGCCTCTGCAGTGATGTCATGATGTGTCTCTGCATTGATGTCATGATGTGTCTCTGCAGTGATGTCATGATGTGCCTCTGCAGTGATGTCATGATGTGTCTCTGCATTGATGTCATGATGTGCCTCTGCAGTGATGTCATGATGTGTCTCTGCATTGATGTCATGATGTGTCTCTGCATTGATGTCATGATGTGCCTCTGCAGTGATGTCATGATGTGTCTCTGCATTGATGTCATGATGTGTCTCTGCAGTGATGTCATGATGTGCCTCTGCATTGATGTCATGATGTGTCTCTGCAGTGATGTCATGATGTGTCTCTGCAGTGATGTCATGATGTGTCTCTGCATTGATGTCATGATGTGCCTCTGCAGTGATGTCATGACATGCCTCCTCCATGGCCTGGAGAAGTGTTGCCTGCTCATGGGGATTACGGTCATACACTTTCCAGCGCCAGGCAGAAAAAAACTCCTCTATGGGGTTCAGGAAGGGAGAGTAGGGTGGGAGGAACACCATTGAGAAGCGTGCATGAGCTTCAAACCACCCTCGGACAAGCGCAGAGTGGTGGAAGCTGACATTGTCCGATACAATGACAAAGTTTGTCAGCTCTGGCCCTTCTTCGGGGGGGGGGGTGAGACTTTCATACATTGAATCTGTGCTGTGTTATATGGGCCTATGGTGGCATTATGGGAGATTACACCATATATGTAGAAATGGCAGCACACATGGTTATATTTCCTCCACGCTGACCCGGGACTCAACGGTGGCACGATGACCAATGAGATTTCGTCCATGTCTCCTTCTTTTGGTCTCATTGAAACCAGCCTCATCCACAAATACGTATTCATGTGGAGCAACACTGGCATCAAGCTCCAGTATTCTCTGAAAAAAAAAGTGTATCACAGATTATACAATATCAAGTTTACAGTACACTCCATATTGTTAGTTTAACCATGACAGTAGTATATATGTTTATAATACAGTATGTTACAGTAAAGAATGCAGTGCATGACTTACTTGTACATACAGACACCGCATCTCCTTTACCCTATCAGTGTTCCTCTCATATGGCACCCTGTACTCTTGTTTCGTTTTAATTTGGTTAATATTTGGAAATGCATCATTGTCCTGAATGATCCTGCTCTGATTGTCTTGTAGACGGATGGCATTGTCTGCAGTGATCAGGTCCACAATTGCAGTCTCCTGTTCTGTGAAGAGTCGTCCTCTGCCACCAGAAGGAGGTTTTCTTTCAATTCTAAAAATGGATGGAATGTTGACAGATGGGAATACAATATGCAATTGAATGAAAGCAAACCTACACCTACAAATATACATTTTCTCGATCGCTTACAGTACAATACACTACAGAGGTGTACACTTTGCAAAGATCACTTACCTATTCTCATTCCTGAAGATATAAATGACTGAAGCAACCGCTGATCTGATGAGATTGGGTTGCACCCGCTGCCCAGCTTCTCTCATGGTCAGTCCTCTTCCTCTTCCTCTTCCTCTTCCTCTTCCTCTTCCTCTTCCTCTTCCTCTTCCTCTTCCTCTTCCTCTTCCTCTTCCTCTTCCTCTTCAAGCTCCAGCTTGTCTTCCTTCTCGTACCTAGTCCATTTCTCTCCCACAACTGAGAGTTCACCTATGGCCCCTTTTATTCATGATTAAGGTCTGATAGATGATTGAAAAATTGAGCAATTTGCATTTGCACATGTGAAGTATAAATGAATGCAATTGGAATTGATTGCTTGCAGTTGCAAACATATGGATTCAATGTGGAAACAAGAAACTCTCACATGAATTTTGTTCTAAATGTAGAGATTTGTGTTAAGTGTTTTGCAAAAGGGTGTTTTAGTTTTGCAATCTTTGTGAAAACAAGTATAAAAACACTAATGGTTTTGCAAAGGAGGCTATTGTTTCGGTTGTGCAGTTATTGGTTTTTGTGCAGTCATTTGCATTGATTTAGCAATCGAGAAAAACTGTAAACACAGTCATTTAGTTATTGTAATAAGCGCCACTCAGAATAACCACCTGGAAAAAAATCCTAAAACTAAGAAGCCATGAAAATGTCATCAGAGTTTAAGCCTATTTGATTGATGTAAATAGCAGCGGATCTAAATTCCACCATTGTTTAAATCATCAAAATAGGTCCTTCCCTGTGATTCTACAAATTTTTACAGACAAAAATGCACTAAAGAGATGCATTTCAATAGCCTGGATCCACGCTGTTTGTTTCAAAGCCTTTATGTAAACAATCACTGAAGTCCACTTTATATAATGTGCAATGATACTTTAATGAAAAAAAACATTGTTTTCTTGTCCAACATTTAAAAAGCAGCCGACTCTTCCTGTTGTAGACGAGAAGCCTGTCATCTTTCATTTCTCAAACTTCCAGCTTTCAGGACAAGGGCCGTCCTTGTTCTGCAAACAAAAGCCAAGTTCCATTAGAGAGTTTGCCTGCTTGAAAACAATGCAAAATCCACATGTGGAAAGCATAACTGCAAGGTATTTGACAGGATGAAGAGCAGGAGTGTGCAGGGCTGTGCTGATTGCTGGCTTTGTTGATCTTGCATGTCACAGATACAGATACAAAGACCGACCAAATCCATGCGATCTCTAAGTAGGAGCGCATGCTGCACTACATTTTTGGATGAGCCTTTGTGCTCTTCCCAGCCCTCTCTCAACAGATCGAGAATGCCGCGAGGCTGTCGGCCGTACAAGAGCTTGAAGAGGGAGAACCCTGTTGAACTCTGCGGCACCTCTCTCACTGCAAAAAGGAGGTAGGGGAGAAGCGTTGCCCAATGTTTTTGCTCTTGGCTCACAAATCGTCTCAGCATCTGCTTTAAGGTCTGATTAAATCGCTCCACCAAACCATCTGTCTGTGGATGATAAACAGATGTCCTGATGGGGCGAATTTTTTTATATTTTATATACTTGCTGTAACCAATTAGACAGGAAGTTAGTTCCATGGTCAGTCAGTATCTCTTTTGGGATCCCTACTCTCGACATAATCTGCACTAGTTAATTGGCTATTGCAGCTGCACTGGTGGACCTCAATGGAACTGCTTCCAGGTATTGCGTTGCATAGTCTACCACCACTAATATATGCGTTAATCAGAAAGTAGCAAAGGGCCCACTATGTCCATTGCAATGCGTTCACAGGGAGTGGAAATAATGGGCAGTGGGATCAAAGGGGCGGGGCGCACTCGACCCGGCGCTACTCTCTGGCAGTCTGGGCATGTGACTACATATTTCGACACTTCATTATGAAGCCCTACCCCATAAAATCGAGCCAATATATACGTTCCCTTGTTTTGTCAGCTCCGAGGTGCCCCGCAAACAGGATATCATGCACCAGCCTCATGACCTTGAGCCGACAAGGTGGGGGAACCATCAATTGTGTCACAGTCTGTCCTGTGCCCGTGGCAAGGTTTACCCTATATAACAATTGCCCCTTGATAATGAAGTGTGGATATACTAGCGCCCCAGCGCCGCCAACATCCTTACCTTCAATAGTCTGGACCTGTTCCCACCTGACCCCAGCCTCGTCTCATTGATGCTCCCTCCTATTTTTCGATCCTGTCTTTTTTAGTTTTTCTAGGACGAAAAATAAGGGAAAACATTTCAGCTTGTAAGGGAAAAATATCACCAATTATTGAACTTTTCCCTTTTTCTGCCACATTTCTGCCACCCCCACTAATAGGTGACGTTTTATCGGTTCCACCGATAAGTATACTTTTAGTGTGGGGTATGCCGCCACATATCCATGGACACAGGAGATGGCCATCTGACCTTGTGGCTGCCACGACACACCTCCCAAGAGAGCTGTCCAAATTAAGGTCTGCTCAGACCCTGTGTCCACTAATGCGTGGGTTTCCACATTCCCAAAAACCACATCAACAATACAAGGCCCCTCCCGACCATTTCCCCTTTGCTTCTGATGCCCAATTACAGGCCCCCTGCGTCACACTCCATCGCAGATGGGCATAACCTGGCAATGTGTCCTGGTTACTGGCATCTAAAACAAGTAGGTAACAATAAGTGTTGTCCGGGTTTAGTGCTGGCCTGTAGCGACAACTCCGGATCGTGTTAGCCGTCTAATAAATAACAAACAGTACAATTAGAACCGACAAAACAAACAAACACTAGACACTCATGGTAATATTTCACTTGTCCTTTAGCGTTCTCTTAGCCATAAACAAAGGAACAGCTCACCTAGCCACATCCTCTTTTGTACCTTCAATCACGCCCCCTTGGTTAGCGAGTGCAGCCTTTTGTCCTCCAATCCGCAGTTGCCACATCGCTTTTCCTCTGGAGCGATGAATTAGCTTTCTGTGCCCCATTTCTAGGTGTCCGACTTCCACCTAACCCAGGGTTAACCCATGAATTGTCAGGCCATCCAGTCCAGGGCACTCTGTTCCCTTTACACAGGTCAGGAGGGAGATTTATCACCAAGAATCATTCTCATTGTCACAGATACATTTTAGTTTGATATGTTTTCTTTTAACACACCTCTTTTGGCTTTACAGTGCTTACCTATGTTTTTCAATATGCTCTATTACACTTCCAGTATGCTTTATTCAATATTCCATGCTTTCACTATAGCCAACTTTTATAAAGGTAGTTTTCTAGTTATGTAAATGGTTTTGATTCACTAGCTTATTTCTGTCCAAATTGACAAACATTTGTAATTGAGGTTTATTTTATGAATTGATTTCAATTGTGAGGGTTTGCAGTGATGAGCAGTACAGGGGAAGGGAGAGCGGAAGAGTCAAACCCATTTATTATCACTTCAAAGGGACTGAATGAACATGTTCATGAATAACCTGGCCAAATATGCACTATAGACATTGTGATACAACAAATATGCCTGTTTTGTGTGGCACTCAAAATACAGATCTCGGTGTGGCATTGCCCCTATAAAGATTTCCCATAGTAGAAGCATTGCAAAGTGTAAAAAAAACCCCACAATAAAGCATAGGTAAGCACTGTAAAACCCAGAGAGGTATGGTAAAGCATATTCAAAACATAAACTGTGATAAATGCTTAGTGTAACCATGGGAAAAGCAATTACTGTGCACATTTACTGTGCTGAACTATTTTAAGGGTGATTTACAGTGTTCGTTATAGTAATGCAGTACAGTTTGTTTTTAATCAGTAGTCTTCTATACAAACATCTATATGCAGAACATACTGTAATAATTAAAAACATAAGCTGTAAACAGCACAGTACAGTGGTCTGTATTCTGTATTGCACAACTTTATATGTCGGAACATTTTAATACTGTCTAGCAAAGTAAGCTATTTAATCGTGTGCATTGTGACATTAAGTGGGGTTGAAATCAGTTGTATGATAGAGTGCCTGCCCCCATTGACTTAGAGCTGGCCCAGGACAATGTAATTGACAATGTGGAGAAGCAGCTGGGGGGTTTACAGGAACAGGGCCTCGGGATGTGGACGTTTTCACTGTCCAGGAGACCATGATAGTGTAAGAATAAAAGCAAGGCTTGCGCTTTGTCACCTGCACTAAGCCTGCTCCACTGTGCTTTGTTATTACGCACTAAGCCTGGTCTGGCTGTGTCTGCATCAGCCTCCCTTTGTGATTGATGTGGTGTCGGAGAGCGTGAGTCCCAGCTCTAGGGAACCAGTACAGTGTGGGCTCCGTGCCTCTGTGTCCAAACTGTTTAGTCTGTCAGTTACGTAACTAGGAATATTTTTGATTACTTATTTCAGCAGGATAGCATCAATAATTAGACTCAGAGGCTGGAAAGCTGCAGTGGAAGAGCTGCTTGCGCACGTTTATAAACCAAATAAACAAAACAAAGAAACACGACACAGGATCCAAAATAAAAGGGTCAAACAAAAACAATACATACACTTCAAATGAATGCTTCTGCTTGTCCAGGCTGAGCTGTGCCTTCACTGGACGTTTTCATCCCACTCCTTCCAAACTGCTCCCACACGCCAAGGATTATCACCCCTTTATATACACTACACTACACACACTGTTTACACTCAGGGCTTTCAGCCTGCCACATTTAGAAGTAAGGGACTGTAAGACGCTGTATAAAATCATACACTCGTCCACATGACCGTAGTCATACCGAAAACTCATTTCAAGTATGTTTCTCCAAAAAAAGGAAGCATAACCTCCTGCTGCTGAACCTTTTTGTTCTGTGAGGAAGGTGACAGAACGGACGCTGTAAACACTGTCCTGTGAGTGAGTTGTGAAGGTGACAGGCTGTGCTGCATTGCCCATGCTGTGTTTGAGCACTCTACAGACAGAGAGAGCTGTGAGTGAGTTGTGTAGGTGAAAGGCTGTGCTGCATTGCCCATGCTGTGTTTGAGCACTCTACAGACAGAGAGAACTGTGAGTGAGTTGTGTAGGTGACAGGCTGTGCTGCATTGCCCATGCTGTGTTTGAGCACTCTACAGACAGAGAGAGCTGTGAGTGAGTTGTGTAGGTGACAGGCTGTGCTGCATTGCCTATGCTGTGTTTGAGCACTCTACAGACAGAGAGAGCTGTGAGTGAGTTGTGTAGGTGACAGGCTGTGCTGCATTGCCTATGCTGTGTTTGAGCACTCTACAGACAGAGAGAGCTGTGAGTGAGTTGTGTAGGTGACAGGCTGAGCTGCAGCAGTTGGATATATTTCACTCAGTGTTAGGGTAACATTCAGCCAGAACATGAAAGTGCTGTGCTTGATGAATGAGTAACTCACACTCAGCAGCTGCAGGAGAAACGCGGCTTACCTCAGCTGGCCTTAGATTAAAGAACTCAACCCAAACCCTGACCTCCAAACCAATAATTGGGTTATCTGTGCCAAGGCTAACTCAGTGCAGATCTGCTGTATTGCCTCGAAACTGAAGACGAACTGAGGGGTCATGTTGGATCAAGATCATTTACACTAATCTGTCATTAATTAAAGAAAATACCTAGAGGTACAGTCACAAACTCATTACCTACCGAGTACCGGACAGGTAGTAATCAGGGCTGTTACTAGATTAACGTTTAAACTTTAGCCAATCGCTTGGAATTTTTCCTAAATGTTGAACCATTGTCAGAAATATACAGGCCAAATAAAGGTGTTCGCCTTTGTATTTACAAAGTAGTTGGTGTACAGTGTAATCCAGCTGATTTCATATTCACCATTTCTTCGCAGTATTTTCCATGTACAATCATATGGTGTACACATACAGTCTTATACACAGAAACATGTTGCAGTCATTTATATAAAAAGTTGTGTCAAAAACCTGATCTCAAAATCTAATCTAATCAAATATCTATACAGTCGGCGCCACCTAATCGGGATACTGATGATCAGGATTCCTGATTAAATGGGATACAACTCTGGGAGACAGTTCTTCCCAATGCTATTTATGTTGTTGTTTAATTGGGACGTCACTTTGTTTAATTGGGATACAGTATTTTTGAACGGAGATCGCTTTTCAGAGCAAGACAGGTTCGTGTAGCACAGTACAGTGAGTATGTGAGTACATGATTACGCTGTGACTTGTGTAAATTGCGTAAACCACATTGAACTCTTGAAGAAGGAGGAGTCTCTTGTGGTTTCTCTGGCTGCTGTTGCAAAGAAAGTTAGGAATAAAAAGAATGACTCGTATTTTAAATGATGTAGTTAACATTTATTCATAATGTGATTTAATTCTGTTTCTTTTCTTTTTAATGCCTCTTGTATGACTGAGACAGCCGCTTATTCTGGATATTTTTACATCTCCCAAGGCGTCCCGATAAAGCAGCGCCGACTGTATATATAATCTTTTGTTACAATTAATTTCCACTTTATTTTGATTTCCTCTCAAGAGATTGTTACTTCTGTTACGACTGCATAACACTTTCAAACCAGAACCCTGCCATTTGTAAGACACTATGGGCAACTGCGAGAAGATCAGGATCTTGTTTTTCAAACGTGTACCGCCCTGTGTAGAAACTTCTGTTGAGTGATTACAGGATTGAGTGCTCTACAGTAATGGTTTCCTCTGTCTGCATTTCTAAACATTGACCTCAAAGTTCAATCTACTCAGCACACCCCGGCCTACTGCAGCACGGCAGTGACAGAGCGGAATGTAAATGAGCTGGACGAAGAGCCAGCACTCCTAGTGAAGTGATTAATGAATCTGAAGGGGAAAGGGTCTCCTCCCCTCCCCCTTGACAGCTTTATTACCCTTAGTGAACATCACCATGCTCCTCAGAGCTCAGGTGTGAGTGTATGAGTCAAGGACTTCAGAAAGCTCAAAGAAAGCAAAACTGTACAATAAAGAGACTCTTCTGTTTATAAGCAATGTGGTTTGTCATCTGTCTGGGTATAATTATTCATTGCGTATCTGGATGAATCACAATACCTACATGATATATACAATACTGTGACACTGAGCTTGTCTAGCAGAACGGATGATCAGAACACTACATAGCTGTCTGTGTTACAGGGCGGAGGCTGTGTGCAAATAGGGCTGTCAGTTAAGGTTCCCAGGTTCATTTTGAAACTCCAAATTAGCATAAACTGTATACAGTCAGTTTACTTCAATGTGCACTATTTATGTACATGTTGTTTGCCAGGAATACAAGCTTGTCAATCTGCTCTGGATCCAAGGCGACGCGCTTTTTGTTTACATTGAATGTATGACTCTTACCTGTTTTGCCCTTCCATTCACTATACAGGTCTCAAATATGCAGTTTTGAATGAAGCACATGTTCTATCAAGCCTAATTTACTATGTTTAACCTTGTGGGTGTCTGTCCTCCGCAGCACTGTGAGCGCTGCAAGCAGGTGGCTCCGCTGGGCAGCCCCGTGGTGTTTGCTGAGAGAGGTGGCTACGCCCGGCTCTGGCACCCCACCTGCTTCGTGTGCTGCAGGTGCAGCGAGGCCCTGGTGGATCTCATCTACTTCTGGAAGGATGAGTCTCTGATGTGCGGCCGCCATTACTGTGAGGCTGTGAGACCTCGCTGTGCTGGCTGTGATGAGGTGAGAGATGAAGGGTTTAAAAAGAGACGGGCAATCTGAGCAGCATCTCACACTGACAGGGAAAGGCAATGTGAACAGCATCTCACAGTGATTGATTTTTTTTTTTTTGTGGTTAATCAGGCTTTATTTGTGTGCTCTAACTTCCACCCCATTTTATACAATAAAAGTTTACACCAGTCATTTCTGCATGGTTATACTGTGCATTTATTGTGTAAAAGAATGGAGACGAATCAAGTTTGGCGTAACAGCCAGATTTGATATTGGAGGAAGTCATGATACAGAGCACCATCCATTAGCAAGCTTGTACTGGCACTAATCACAGTAAATCAGGATTGCAGTTTTCCCATATACTATTTGCCATAGTTTTCCTTGGTTTGCTATGTTTTTGAATATGCTTTCTCATTCCTCTCTGGGCTTTACAATACTTACTTATGCTTTATGCATAGCTGTACTCTATCCTATGCTTTTAAAATAGTAAACTTTTAAAAGGGAGTACTGTCACTGTTATTGAAATGAAACATCATCGTTCTGAAATTCCTTCTAACAGTGCTGTGACGTTTGAGCATTTCCTCTCAATCAGCTTAAATGCAGCTCAGTTTGGTTCCATTCAAGACATGTTTAGGCAATGCTTTACATGTCTACTGTGACATCATTCTGTCCCAGTGCCTGCTTTCTATGTTCCATTGTTTCTAAAGTCATAAACCACAGCATTTGATAGGCAGTGACGATAGATTTGATGCAGTGAGTCATGCAGTCAGGGGAATGCAGGTTCGCATCCTGGCAGTGCGAAGTCGCCACTCTTAGCTGGGGGTTCCAGAGGAGGTGTTCTGATAGTATAGGGGTAATTGTATAGGGGTAATTGGCTTGGTTGTGGAATCAGAGGATGTCCTCTGACCTTCAGTTCTCCTGAACTGTGGGGGAATCACTGTGGTGAGGAAGCACAGTTAAATAGGGGAGAACATAAATGGACACACTAAATTATATCCTTTTTTAAAAGCTTTATACAGGAAGGGACTTTTCAAGCACCCTGTTACACTGCTTTCGCTATACTTTCACTGTGCATTCACTGTGCATTCACTGTGCTTTCACTCTGCTTTCACTGTGCTTTCACTGTACTTTCCCTCTGCTTTCACTGTGCTTTCACTTAGCTTTCACTGTGCTTTCACTCTGATTTCACTCTGCTTTCACTGCGCTTTCACTCTGCTTTCCCTCTGCTTTCCCTCTGCTTTCACTGTGCTTTCACTTAGCTTTCACTGTGCTTTCACTCTGATTTCACTCTGCTTTCACTGCGCTTTCACTCTGCTTTCCCTCTGCTTTCACTGTGCTTTCCCTCTGCTTTCACTGTGCTTTCACTTAGCTTTCACTGTGCTTTCACTCTGATTTCACTCTGCTTTCACTGCGCTTTCACTCTGCTTTCCCTCTGCTTTCACTGTGCTTTCACTGAGCTTTCACTGAGCTTTCACTGAGCTTTCACTGCGCTTTCACTCTGCTTTCACTCTACTCTCACTGTGCTTTCACTGCGCTTTCACTGTGCTTTTCACTGCATTGCCTTGGTTTGACACATCCTTTTTTTGGGTGGGGGGGTTATTTCAGATCATTTTCTCTGAAGATTATCAGCAAATGGAGGGCCTCGCCTGGCACAGGAATCACTTCAGCTGTGTGGAGTGTGAGCAGCCTCTGACGGGCAAGTCCTTCATCCTGGACCAGGCCAAGCTGCTGTGCACTACCTGCAGCAAGAGCAGCAAGCGAGCCTGAAGGACTGCCCTCCTCCTTTCAGCACAACCGCCCGGCCGACAGGCTGACACACATGCGCTGCGGCTTTATTGAAACTGGCATTAACATCATGTAATCAAAGAAACTGCAAAAGGATATCGCAAAAGTCTACCAGAAGCCATAACAGTAGTATAGTATGTCATGTTTGATTTTAAAATGTCATATTTTCAATTTTTTCTCAGTTTTTCATGAAGTATATCGAAAACTACAAAGCGGTATGTAATTCAGTATTATTCAGCAGGTTTCATTCGACTTTATGAAGAAAAATGAGACAATTCTATGGGTGATTTGTACTTTTAGTGGAACTACCAGAGGCTATAACTGCAGAAATTGCCACATTGTATTTTTCATCTTATCAAATCCTATGTGGGCTCACTTGCTCATTTTAAGGTCGTATTCCCTACTCTACATCAATTTTTTATGTGCGTTGTTGATGTTGCTTAATATTAAGAGATGTGATAAAAACTAAAAAGGCACTTGCATTTAAAAAAACATATGCAAGGTAGGAAAAAAAATCAGCAAAATGATTTGCTACAAATGGAAAACAAAGACAATAGAAAACTTAATTTCTGCAAATACAGCCTCGGGTAGTTTCATTAACGGTAACACAACTTCCAGATTAATTATTTTGCTTTTGGTCATCTCTTCTTCACATCTTGTAGAGGCTTGTCCTTTACCTGTACTAATATGAGCTAAGGGACCAGTCACCTGGTCACAGATACCAGCACTGAAACAAGCTCCACGGGTCATTTCTCTACCTTCAACCGGTCCCCAGTGTGTGTGGCTCTCTCTCAGTCTTGCTATGAATAGCTGTGTAGTGAAATGCAGATGAATTTGTAATGTTTGTTTTAAAACACTGTTTAATTCTGTATTCCAGCTGTTTGTTAAAATGCAATCCCTGACGACTTCTGCCTCGTGTAGAGTAGGAGGATACTATATGTTAAACTGCTCTGATAGTTGTAACTGAAATGAGCTTTATTGTGTTATAGGTAGTTGTTTAATCTTGCAAGCTATTGCATAAAACACTGTCATTAAAACCAATACCCACTGTCAGTGATTTGTTTTCTGGAGGTATTTTAGTGTTTGAAATTGAGGTAGGGTTTAATTGAAGAAAAGCTGTACTTGGAATTTTTCCCACAAGGTTTAGACCAGGACACCTTTGGTACTATGGCAAAAACAAACTGATACTTAAGATGAAAAACATTTCATTTTTTGTTTGTTTTTGTTCTGACTCTTAAAAGTTTTTTCACATAGATTCAGCACAGACAACGTGTCTTGGTAACCTATCCCTAAACTCACCACTTTCTGTGTAAAAAAAAGTGCCTCCTACCTTCGTCCTAAGTCTGTCCCCACTCAATGTCCCACTGTGTCCTCTGGCCCTGGTTTCTGTGCTCTGCTTGGCGAGGGTTACACTGTGTCCTCTGGCCCTGGTTTCTGTGCTCTGCTTGGCGAGGGTTACACTGTGTCCTCTGGCCCTGGTTTCTGTGCTCTGCTTGGCGAGGGTTACACTGTGTCCTCTGGCCCTGGTTTCTGTGCTCTGCTTGGCGAGGGTTACACTGTGTCCTCTGGCCCTGGTTTCTGTGCTCTGCTTGGTGAGGGTTTCTTTGTCAACTCCTTTAGGTTTCTAAAAGGGTCTGTCTACAAGACAAGGTTTTTAAAATGCCATGGTCCCTTGCAAACAGGAAATCAGAATGAATCATGGAGCTACAGTGCCTTGCGAAAGTATTCGGCCCCCTTGAACTTTGCGACCTTTTGCCACATTTCAGGCTTCAAACATAAAGATATGAAACTGTAATTTTTTGTGAAGAATCAACAACAAGTGGGACACAATCATGAAGTGGAACGAAATTTATTGGATATTTCAATCTTTTTTAACAAATAAAAAACTGAAAAATTGGGCGTGCAAAATTATTCAGCCCCTTTACTTTCAGTGCAGCAAACTCTCTCCAGAAGTTCAGTGAGGATCTCTGAATGATCCAATGTTGACCTAAATGACTAATGATGATAAATAGAATCCACCTGTGTGTAATCAAGTCTCCGTATAAATGCACCTGCACTGTGATAGTCTCAGAGGTCCGTTTAAAGCGCAGAGAGCATCATGAAGAACAAGGAACACACCAGGCAGGTCTGAGATACTGTTGTGGAGAAGTTTAAAGCCGGATTTGGATACAAAAAGATTTCCCAAGCTTTAAACATCCCAAGGAGCACTGTGCAAGCGATAATATTGAAATGGAAGGAGTATCAGACCACTGCAAATCTACCAAGACCTGGCTGTCCCTCTAAACTTTCAGCTCATACAAGGAGAAGACTGATCAGAGATGCAGCCAAGAGGCCCATGATCACTCTGGATGAACTGCAGAGATCTACAGCTGAGGTGGGAGACTCTGTCCATAGGACAACAATCAGTCGTATACTGCACAAATCTGGCCTTTATGGAAGAGTGGCAAGAAGAAAGCCATTTCTTAAAGATATCCATAAAAAGTGTCGTTTACAGTTTGCCACAAGCCACCTGGGATACACACCAAACATGTGGAAGAAGGTGCTCTGGTCAGATGAAACCAAAATCGAACTTTTTGGCAACAATGCAAAACGTTATGTTTGGCGTAAAAGCAACACAGCTCATCACCCTGAACACACCATCCCCACTGTCAAACATGGTGGTGGCAGCATCATGGTTTGGGCCTGCTTTTCTTCAGCAGGGACAGGGAAGATGGTTAAAATTGATGGGAAGATGGATGGAGCCAAATACAGGACCATTCTGGAAGAAAACCTGATGGAGTCTGCAAAAGACCTGAGACTGGGACGGAGATTTGTCTTCCAACAAGACAATGATCCAAAACATAAAGCAAAATCTACAATGGAATGGTTCACAAATAAACATATCCAGGTGTTAGAATGGCCAAGTCAAAGTCCAGACCTGAATCCAATCGAGAATCTGTGGAAAGAACTGAAAACTGCTGTTCACAAATGCTCTCCATCCAACCTCACTGAGCTCGAGCTGTTTTGCAAGGAGGAATGGGCAAAAATTTCAGTCTCTCGATGTGCAAAACTGATAGAGACATACCCCAAGCGACTTACAGCTGTAATCGCAGCAAAAGGTGGTGCTACAAAGTATTAACTTAAGGGGGCTGAATAATTTTGCACGCCCAATTTTTCAGTTTTTTATTTGTTAAAAAAGATTGAAATATCCAATAAATTTCGTTCCACTTCATGATTGTGTCCCACTTGTTGTTGATTCTTCACAAAAAATTACAGTTTCATATCTTTATGTTTGAAGCCTGAAATGTGGCAAAAGGTCGCAAAGTTCAAGGGGGCCGAATACTTTCGCAAGGCACTGTAGCTATAAACAGGTCACATTAACTTTGTAAAAAACAAATGCAACATGCAACTGAATCCCACAATGTGTATTCAAGGTGCATTGCACATGTTGGGCTTTCTTTCCATTGCTACACCTGGGAGACTGTCTTGATGAACATGTTGATCAATGCAGCCACTGATTATTGCTGAATAGTTGCACAGAAACTCTTGATGGTTAAAATTCCCAAAGATGCAAATACACATTTCTCATGAGTGTGGTAATTCCCTCACCAGGAATTTGAAACATTTACCTCATTGATTTCTTTGCTTGCAGTCCTGAAGGTTAGTATCATGGTTTATGGTTTCCAGAAACTGTAATTGATATATAATGAAGTATTTAACAGAACTATGATGGAAAAAAGATTTAGCATAATATACTTACAACTGTTTTCAAAGAACCCAATTAGCACTAATCTTGGACTACCTAACCTAAGGTAACAATAGGTAGTTCAAGATTTACCAGCCATTAAGTTACCTAAATGCATCTATAAGTGTTTCTTAATGGCGCGTTCAGGTTTCAGTTTATGCTCTATTAATTCAAGAATACAGAGAAGTGCCTCAAGGCTTGCAAGCTTTTTCTACACTGTGAATTCTAGTGTATCTGCCGCAGTGTCAGGGATTGAAATAGCCCATGTGCTATAAACCATGCGTTTTCAATTAGCCAGTTGGATATTCCTATAAGCTATATGTCAAATGCCTGAGGTATACAGTGGTCTAGCAAACTAAAGCCTACTGTGTGAACCTTGACACTGTGCTAAACATTGAGCACATTTTCCAAGGGTTTTGACAGATCTCGGCCAGCCTTTGCCAGGTTTAGAGGAGTGATTTAGACTGGAGCACTGCCTGTCTATCTTTTAAATATGCATAGATATCACACTTGCATTTTTACCTAATAATACTACATACGTTACTTAATACATCACACAAAGAGCTGCTTGGACAGACTAGCACTAATCTTGGACTACTCCATGTTAACTAGCCTTTACGTTTTGACTGATGTTTAGAGAACCTCTTGTCCAATTGTGATCAAACTTGATTACGAAATTGTTACCATGAGTTTCAGAATCTGGGGATGCAAGAGGGGGTGCCTGTCTGTCTGTCCTGAAGTATGTACTCACACAGCATAACATTTTCACTCATGTGAATGACACCCAGTAACTATCCACGTTGACCTCTACAGGCACTTCTCCAAACTGTATCCCCTCGTCATGCTTTCTGACCCCAAAGTCACTGCAGGTTACAAGACAAACTGTCTAATGTATTTTGTTATTTCTTATTAGTATATCATGCCACGCCTTGCACCTATCAAAAGTTATAAGTCAAACATCCAGAAGTATATTCAGTTGCAGTTACTGGTAATGTAATTATATGGATAGGATTGAATACATTCTGTGAAAGTTTCTTGTAAATCTGAGTTGGTCAAGTGGGGAGGACCACTAGCTGGCATTGACTGACTCAAGTTAAACAGTGATTTATCATGTCTAAACATTGCCAGACCATTCTTAGTGAGACCACAGGCAAAACCCAGGTCCATTGTTCAATCTGAAAGCCCTGCAGAGGTTACTATGAAGCACTGATTGTACCATGAGCTCATCAGTGGCTTATAAAGCTGCTTCTCCTCCTTGATTACATCACCAATCCTTCAGTGTCAAAGCCAGGGTAGATGACGCTTCAAAGGCATACGAGTCATTTCCTGAATCCCACGGTTTTTAACAACATTGATAAAAAGGTGTGGAGTGTATGCCCTTGTGTTTCTTGTGCCAGCTTGCTCTCTCTATTCAGATATCAGCCCTCCAGCAGCCTGCTCCCTTGGCTTTGAAACTGATGAGAGGCTTAAGCAGTAACCCAAGCACTTGTGGTTAGCTGGACTACATGCTGCAAGGCATTAATGGCAGGTAAAGCTTTGTGAGGTTTCATGTATGCCCTTATAAAAGTTTACTACAGTACATGTACACAGGATATTTGCAATTTTCCTATGGTTTTACTATGCGTGTATCCTAGTTTACCATGGTTTGCCATGTTTTTAATATGCTTTGTCTCCCTGGGCTTTAGAATGCTTACCTTTGCTTTCCCATGATTTCCCTGTGCCATATTACATTTAGCTATGCTTTTACTATGTTGAACTTTGTTGGCAAGCTTGGGATGGGACACAAACAACACCATGTTCACACAGATTCAAGCAAAGACATGCAGTACCCTACCAAGTGTCTGTGCGTGAGTGTGTGTATAAACAGTATATTATTGTGACTCCCTTGCTGGCTTGTTGCCCATTTTATCCAACCCTTCTACTAATGCAGAAAGACTGGGTGGGATATTACCACGCTTACCCCAGAAAAGGAGTTTCTGTTACAGGAACATTCAGCTTGATACCTCTGTGGACAGTCACCATTGCAGAAACATTTTGTGTGTAAAATACAGAACAAATGACCCACACAGATATTCCGCATTGGTTGTAAATTGGTAACATTTGGGGCACCAGTACACTTAGTAAAGAAGGGTCTGATTGAGGTTAAAGGGCAATAAACACTCCATTTACCATCCCTATAAAATAAATAATATTTTAGGGGTACCATTTCTCTTGTGAGATGGTTTGCTCATTAAAATCATTAGTATGTTTTTGAAAACAGTTGGTTTGGCTTGTCGTTTGCCGGGTTGGCCTGGAGTCACTGTGGCCTACAGATTGGAGCCCATTCCTCTAGGAGCGCAGCCAATGCAGTGGGATGGGCAGTCAAGTTCATCCCTCAGATACTCAATTAGAATGAGATGCAAGGAGTGTGCTGTCCTGATCTCCATTACATGAGAGTAGATGTTACAATGTCATGCTGATTTTAGATTCGGCTTTCGCCAAGATAAGCACCAACTAAGACGTAGCTTTACAGTAAACTAATGTGATCCATCTGTGTGGAGAAATGATGCATCCTGCCATTATTCCAACTTCTAGGCATTGCCATGTAGTGCTGAATTCTGAAGTTGAAAAACAAAATTGCATATCTCCAAAGTAGGCTTTCACTAAGTTTGTTATTGACCTCGGTACACTGAAAAAATCAAATGCTGCCAAAAGAAGTTCATGAGGCATTGAACCATATGCATTAGCCAAATCCAGGAATGTCACATGGAGCTCCTCCTTCTCCTTTTTAGCTGATTGAATTTGTTGCCAGATCACACTGATGTATTCTAAGCATCCCGGGAAACCTGGAATGCCGGCCTTTTGTAATGAAGTGTCAATGAAGCAGTTCTTTAATAGGTAAGTTGACAATCTCTGAGAAATAATGCTGAAGAAAATCTTGCCTTTCACGTTTAACAGGGAAATAGGGCGAAACTGACTGATGCTTGTAGAATCTTTTACTTTTGGTATAAAGACCCCACCTGCTCGGCGCCATGCTCTTGGTACAAGATGTTTTTCCCATGCTACTTTCATCAATTTCCACAGGATTCATAGAACTCCTGAAGCACTCTTGTACACTCTGTACGGAACTCCATTAGGCCCTGGAGATGATGACACCCTTGCTTTTTTTACAGTTTGCTCAACTTCTTTCCACTTAGGTGCACAGTCCTCCATTTGGTATTCTGGTGGATTGATAGGTGGGATGTCTGAAGGAATCGACATAGGCTCCTGCTTTTTTTAATCTGCGTGTGTTTCCTCAAAATATCTCTCAAGCTCAAACTTAGATGCTTTTAGTGTGCCATTTTTCTCACTGGTAAATAAAAATTAGTTCTTCCGTAGGCTCTCACTTCTGCGCAATGTTGCTAGCTTATCTTTTATGACCCTGTGTTCTGCTCTTCTCCATTGCTTCCTCAGCTGCCTCCTTTCTCTAACTAAGCATTCAATCTCCTGCTACCATCTTTTAGACTCAACTCTCGCCAAGGTAAGCACCAACTAAGACGTAGCTTTACAGTTAGCTAATGTGATCCATCTGTGTTTCCATCCATTTGCGCTTCCTTCCATCTAACGGTGTAGATATCCTTCTGTCAAGTTAGGTGACTAATGTCTGTCTTGAGATTTGAGAAACAATGAGGTACACACAGGATGCTAGTCTGCATTCCAGGGTAATATAAGGATCCAGACATGTTTGCATATCCAAGTACACTGAAGCATACAAATTTGCTGACGCAGTGTTGGGCTGCAGCCAATCAATGAGGTCCGAGTTACAGGACCAATGTAACAGGGTGGAGCTTTACTCACCATGCCAAAGCATCATGTGAGCCTTGTGCTTTTACGTTGCTGAGACATGCACGGATTACAGTACATAAAGCCCATTGTTAACTCGGAAAAATATGGAACTGTGATCATGAAGAAAAGGACTACTTAATTGTTTCCAGAAATGAAAAAGAAAGAATATAGTGGCATCTCTTGTTCAGCATAATTTGCTCCACCAAAAATTAGAAGCGCCAATCTACTATAATTTGATTTGTTAAATGTTTAGTAAAATATATATTACACAAACGCCTAAAAATAAAACACATGTGCTACTTTTTTAAGACAAAGGACATTGCTTCACTTGAAAATGTACATTTAGAATAAAAGGCATGTTACTCAGACAGTTTCCCTAAGTTTCAGTTTCTTCTTAGTTCTATAGCTATGTTAAATTATGCAAAATAAAGTAATTGTAGCCATGACTAGCACTGGTGTATGCTGGTCAGATCTGGCAGTTTTCTGGTTTTCAACTGGTCTTACTGGTTCAGGAGACTTGGTGGTGGATAAGGGCTGGTTAACCTCCCTTTACAGTACAATTCTAAAGACAACTGCTCACCAAAGTTTATTATAGTGACAGCATGGTAAAGCATAGCTAAGCACAGCAAAGCCCAGAGAAGTGTGGTAAAGCATTTTAAAACATGGCAAATGATGGTGAATATATAGTATAACCATGGGAAAAGCATGGGAGCAACATTACCATATACATTTACTGTGGTAAACTTTTATAAAAGTTACTAAGGACATTCTCTGCATGTCACATTGTTGCATATTAACAAAGATCCTAGAATTACTAAAAGAAATGTAATAAATGAAATGCCAAATTTTTAGACTTTAAGTCTTTTTCAGTGTCTTCAATGAAATACTAAAAGAAGCTTAATCAATTCAATGATAAACATTTTGATTAGAAGACATTGAGAAAGACTTTTTGAAATGGTGAAATGTTTGCCACTGAATGTATTAAGTTTCTTGTAGTATTTCATTGAAGACATTGAAAAAGACTCCTCGTCGAAATATTTGCCATTGAATTTAGGAAGTTTCTTTTAGTATTTCTAAATTCAGCCCTATTGAGTATTCAATGGTTATGGATTACAAATAGAAACTGCTTATCCTTATAATGAAACTTATAAAGAACATTAACGCAGGTAAGAGTATCCGACTCTGGGGGTACAGGCAGGCATCAGTCTGTCCATCCTACATGTTTCCATCTGCACTGTCTGTCTGTCCTACATGTTTCCATCTGCACTGTCTGTCTGTCCTACATGTTTCCATCTGCACACAGTGGATGTAGATTGTGGTGATTTATTTTTTTCTGCTCTAATTTTGAATTTACAGCCATGGCAGAGGAGGAATGTTTTTTCTGTCTCCAAAACCTGTTTTATGCGCATTTCATTAAATACCTGCCCAGCTACAAATATTTTCACAGCCTTTCTTTGTAATTACAGATTTAAGGATGACTGCCCAGGGGCACCAGTAGCTGTAATAAACGACGGGGTTATACAAAGTTGCTAGTGTTTGAGGCACAATAACAAACACTCCACAAACAGGCTTCTCTACAGAGTCTTTTATCCAGGACGTTTCGAGCCAGTTGTCCAGTTTATTTGCTTCTGTCACTTTAAATAAACAGGAACTAATCTACACGTTAGTGTTAGTGTTGGACGGGCTGCTCTCTTTAGTGGTCCAATACATCCCTTCAGGGGTCCTGGAGGCAGTGACACAGGGGGCTTCTTGAAAACAGAGACCCCTGTGTGCCTAACCAGACCCAGGCACACCGCGCCTGGCAAAGAAAGAGCCTTTTTATAAAAGCGTTTATTGATATTCTGCCAGCCTCCCCTCCCTCTGGGGACAACTGTAGCTAATTTCCTTTGATTGACAAAAAAACAACAACTTGGAAGCCCAAGCAGACTAAAATAGAAGCAACATGTGTTTGACTAAAAGGCACAGAAGGGATTGCAATAGATTTTAAACCAACGGAAATAAGATGAGAAGGGTGTCTGCTAAGAAATAAATAAATAAATAATATATAGTTTGGGTTTTCAAAATGACAAGGGACTAGAGCTGATTAAATAATTCCATACATTTTCCAAGCCATGTACATCATTAATAAAAGGTTTCAAATGTTGAGTTTAGAAAGAAACACACATTAATGCAAACATGTATTTTAATTTTAAAACATGATATCTGGTACTCTCTAGGTTAAAATTATTTCTTTGCAAGCCTTGCTTCAGCTAGAGTGAAATCGTCTCCATCCCATTAGGGCTTTTTTCCCCATCAGTAATCAACCAGCGGCTTCCCCTGATCACAGACATGCTTTGCAGCCAGTAAGATGCTTTGACCCTGAAGACACTGCTGAGGTGAAATGACCTTGTAAGTGCAGGAGAATGGTACTGCATGCCAGGTAAGATTTATGGAAGTATTTCAGTGATATCATGGGTCTAGTACAACAGAGAAGAGGCCTTGGTCTTAGCTCGGCTCTCTGAGAGGCACAAAGCAGCTCCAGCTGAAAGGAGGGTCTCAGCTTGGCTCCACGAGAGGCACAAAGCAGCTCCAGCTGAAAGGAGGGTCTCAGCTTGGCTCCACGAGATGCACAAAGCAGCTCCAGCTGAAAGGAGGGTCTCAGCTTGGCTCCACGAGAGGCACAAAGCAGCTCCAGCTGAAAGGAGGGTCTCAGCTTGGCTCCACGAGATGCACAAAGCAGCTCCAGCTGAAAGGAGGGTCTCAGCTTGGCTCCACGAGAGGCACAAAGCAGCTCCAGCTGAAAGGAGGGTCTCAGCTTGGCTCCACGAGAGGCACAAAGCAGCTCCAGCTGAAAGGAGGGTCTCAGCTTGGCTCCACGAGAGGCACAAAGCAGCTCCAGCTGAAAGGAGGGTCTCAGCTTGGCTCCACGAGAGGCACAAAGCAGCTCCATCTGAAAGGAGGGTCTCAGCTTGGCTCCACGAGAGGCACAAAGCAGCTCCAGCTGAAAGGAGGGTCTCAGCTTGGCTCCACGAGATGCACAAAGCAGCTCCATCTGAAAGGAGGGTCTCAGCTTGGCTCCACGAGAGGCACAAAGCAGCTCCAGCTGAAAGGAGGGTCTCAGCTTGGCTCCACGAGAGGCACAAAGCAGCTCCAGCTGAAAGGAGGGTCTCAGCTTGGCTCCACGAGAGGCACAAAGCAGCTCCAGCTGAAAGGAGGGTCTCAGCTTGGCTCCACGAGAGGCACAAAGCAGCTCCATCTGAAAGGAGGGTCTCAGCTTGGCTCCACGAGAGGCACAAAGCAGCTCCAGCTGAAAGGAGGGTCTCAGCTTGGCTCCACGAGATGCACAAAGCAGCTCCATCTGAAAGGAGGGTCTCAGCTTGGCTCCACGAGAGGCACAAACCAGCTCCAGCTGAAAGGAGGGTCTCAGCTTGGCTCCACGAGAGGCACAAACCAGCTCCAGCTGAAAGGAGGGTCTCAGTCCGGCTCCCCCGAGAGGCACAAAGCAGGAGGAAGGAGGAAGTTGGTAGTCACACTGAAGTGCAAAAGCATGAGGAGAGGTTAAGGAGTGTCAAGGTGGTGTCCCAGACTGGCAGGTAGAATAGAAGGTGGAAGAATGTGGAACAGCGTAAGATTGGCTGGAAAGACCTGTGGACAATGGAACAGAGGAGGATCAGCTTCCTAATCAGATCCACATATGATGTTCTTCCATCAGCATAGAACCTGAATCTGTGGGTAGGAGAGAACCCTGCATGTCCTCATTGACTACCCTGAAGCACATTCTTACAGGAGGTAAGGTGGCTCGGAGCCAGGGTTGCTTCACTTGGCGTCATGACCAGGTGGTGCGATGCTTGGCATTAGCACTGGAAGAATGGCGTAATAATTATTATTATTATTTATTTCTTAGCAGGCGCCCTTATCCAGGGCAACTTACAATCATAAGCAAATACATTTCACAGTACAAGTAATAATACAATTAAGAGCAAGATCAATACAATGACTTTGGTTCAAGCAAGTACAAGTGTGACAAAATACAATTAAATAATACAGCAGTTAACAGTGTCAGTGATAGTTACATCAGGATATGATTAAATACAAAATACTACAGATTAAACACTTGGCAGATTACAGTACTCTGAAGTACAGGATTAAATGCAGTAAAATAGGGGGCAGATAAGAGCAAGTAAAGCGCATTAAGGAAGGGTGATAAGTGTCCCAGGGGAAGAACAGAGGAGTTCTATAGGTGCTGTCTGAAGAGGTGAGTCAACAGCTCACCACCAGTATTAGCAATAGCTTCACATAGAGAACAACATTCCTTCGTCCAGGAGAGCGACCAACAGGAAAGGTTATTAGAACTAAGATTCGCCTGGGAGAACTGGAGGCTGCTAGAGATTGGAGAATGCAGGCAGATGTTGGTCAGTGCCTTATTTTCCCAACCAAGAACAACCCTTCAACCTGACATTGTCTTGTGGTCAGTCTCAGCACACCTTGTTCTCCTGGTGGAGCTAACAGTGCCATGGGAGCATTCCGTGGATGAGGCATACGAGAGGTAGAAACTCCGGTATGCTGAGTTAGTGGAACAGCGGGGATGGAGAGTCTGGGTTTATCCAGTAGAGGTGTGAAGTCGGGGATTTATTGCACACTCCATGACACAGCTTCTTAGAGATACTGGATTCAGTGGACAGGAGTTGTGGCATGCACAGAAGGCTCTGTCCCAGGAGGCAGAGAGAAGTAGCAACTGGCTCTGGTTGATGAGAAAAGAGGCTAACTGGGGACCTCAAAAGAGAGGTGACAGATGAAGTTAATATCAATGAAAATGAATAGATGGCTAAAATAAGTAAACTGGGCAAGGTTGGGTAGGGGATGGAGGGGAGTAGTGCTCAGAAGCCAGCATCGCTGTCCAGCCTTTGAGGTGTCGTGGGCTAGTCGATGAAACACTGAAGATGGGAGGTGACGTACCTGATGACCCCTGCGAAGTGCCCCACCCAGCCCGTTCCAGATGGTTGCCATGCTGAGGTGCTAGGGAGGCCACAAATAGGCTGATCCCTCGAGCCAACATTAAACTTTAGCCATCAACACCGGGCCAATAGGAAATCCACATTACCTGACGGAGTAAAAGCGCTGAAGGCTCATATATTACAGTGAAGCTACGTCTTGGTTGGTTCCCAACAACACTATCTCATTTTATCTTGACGAATACAGAGTCCAATATTTGCATGAAGTATATTTTATGTATCTTGTACATGATTTTACTCTTAAAGATAACCGTATTCATGTTGTTTGTAATTGCTATTATTTGAAATCATTCTTATCCATTTATTGTACTTACTACTTGCTCTTAATGGAATTTATTCAAAGCAAACATTTTTACGTTTAACTGCTCTTAACCGAAATCGCTCTCAAACGTAATTATTACTGTATTTTTATTTTTTATTTTCTCTTATTTGAATTTGCTCTTATTTACTATACTGTATTTTAGAACTGCTCTTATCTGTAATGTGATATTTTGTATGGTGGTATTTTGCAATGTGATATTTTTATAACAACTGTAAGTCGCCCTGGATAAGGATGTCTGCTAATAAATTATAATAATAATAATAAAAAATAAGACCTACTCTCATGTAATAAAAATCTGGCTACAAAGACTAAGACAGCCAACAGTACTAGTGATGGCACTGTTAGACTTGATGATATTAGTCACTCTACACTCAAGTCCTTGAACCTGAAAGCATGACAACTGACCCATTAGAAGAAGTGTTGTAAAGCACTTTTTATACAATGTTCACCAACGGGTGGCTTTAGAAAATCAATTTCTAATTTCTTTACCATAACCCCCAGACGTCAATGAGGTTTTTTTGTTAGCCTTAGCATGTGAAAGTATCACACTAGGCTAACAAAGAAGCCAAGATATCGCCCTTTTCATGCAAATGTATCCATTGACGATTCACTGCTGGTTGCCCCTATTACTCAGACCCTCAGTCTTCTTCAGTTGTCCTGTAGAGCTGTGTGTCAGGTTTCTGCTATCAATGTCAGTCAGTTGACTGCCACAGTAAATGAACACTATGATCCCAAAATCTGTGTTCAAGAATTTTACAATCGAACTAGAATCGTGTATACCTGAATCTGCAGCCATTACTTTACTCATACAACATTGTCATGGGATGAGCACCGTGTCTTGCAAAATATGTTGGAAAAGGCTAATTACTTTATTAAGGTAGGAACAATAATAATAGATTATCATGCAGCTTCTTTTTTATAGTTTTTTTACAATAAGAGTAATTTTAGTGATTAAGGACAATAGTACAATTATAGCCTTCTCTGGTACTTTTTTGCATATAAATGTCAGTAGTAACTGCAGGGGTCTTTCACACACTATCCTGGAAGGGTCCCTGGTCCGCTTTACAGTCGAGCTGTTAAACACCTACTACAGAAATCGCCTTCACTCTGGTCATTAAACAAAAAAAAGAACAGATGAAATGAGCAGTGCTCACTCACACCTGCACAGACCACAGCTGCAATTTGACTTTTGAGTTATCTGGCAGATGTTAAAACAGCCCCCTTGTGTGTTAATGGTCGTTCTGGTGTGGTTGCTAATTTCCTATGGTCTTGTGTTGCTACTCACACACAAACTGCACAGCGAGCTTGGAGCCCTTTCATTATCCCAGCTGCCTTAAAACACCTCCTTTTAAAGAGACACCTAGACTGAACCTGGTCAGTTATCTGATTGGGCTGAGTAGCAGCCAATCAGCCAGCACATTCCACACATTCTCACATGTCTACTTAGCTCACTCCCACAGGAACGGCTACATTTATATTAGACTGATGCGTCCAAATAGCCAGTGCTGGGTTTCTATCTGCCACAGGGTTTGGTGTTCAATTAGGACTCCCTCAGCCCCAGTTAGGATTGCAGGCCGACAGAACTCAATCTCTCTAACTCACACTGACAGTGGAAGTTACTGTCAGGGAAATTATGGCTGGTAAATAGATTTATAAATAAAAATTACACAAAAATGGGATACGTCCTGATCATCCTTGACTTTTGTGGCAAATGTGGCATTTAAGATTAATTAAAGGACATTGCAAAATTAGATCCAGTTAATGGCACCCAATTTACATCAGTATGTACCACTTTTTGAATCATACATTTGATATCTTCAGTACAAGAATAGAAGCCGTGATGATAAAATGTAGGGCCCCCTCTGTGCAGAGACATGTATTCAGTACTCAAAATAAAATGCAGTAATAATGATTGTTTGATTTTATTTCTCAAATAAAATATTATTTTGGAATGGCACCATTTACAAATATAATTGACCCCTTTCAGTTAAATGGAAAATTCAGACTTTGAGCTGAACAGAAAGCACTTTGTTTAAAAGTTCATGAGCGTTCATTGCGGTGTTTGGCTGAACATAATGTTGCATGGCAGTGGCAGACGGGATAGTATTCACAGGGGTAAGTACTTTTCAGCGCGATTAGACTACGCTCGTTGGGAAGAGATTGGGCTCCAATTTCACCAATAGCATTGTCTAATTGTCCCTGTTTTGGTGCCAAAATCTGTGATGTGCAAAAGGAAAAATGGTGTGGTTTTCTTACATAAACTGATAACATGTGTAGAAATTTCACTTGCAGCAAATCAATCAATTAGCTTGGATTAAAGTATCTTTGTACACGAGGGTGTTTCTTTGATAGGGTAGTGTTAAAAGGAGAGTCAGGGTGTCACTCCATCAGGCTCAGGCAGGGAAAGCTCAGGGTGCCATTTGATTGATTTGTTACCAAAGAAGACCGAGTAGATTGAATCCAGGTGTAATCCAGGTCTGGGTGTACTGTTTGACACTGTGACAGAACTATTCTATCAGGAGGCTTGCTGATCCAGTGGTTAAAGAAAGGGCTGTTACCAGGAGGCTCCTGGTTCAATCTCAGCCACTGACTCACTTAACATCTTTGCACTCCGTCCTTCGGATGAGACGTAAAAACCTTAAGTGACTCTGCAGCAGCAGCTGTGATGCATATTTTACCCCCTAGTCTTTGTAAGTTGCTTTGGATAAAAGCATCTGCTAAATGACTAATTAATAATAATAATAATAATAATAATAATAATAATAATAATAATAATAATAGGAATTTAGGTCATGTAAGTTGAGTTCATATTTACCATGACTATGCACCAACATATTGCCTTGTGTCATAGACATTCAATATAACAACATTAAATGATATGTAAAAATACTCAAATCCTTCCAGGTCTCATCTACAATGAAAAGTCAGTTTACTGCCTCGTTACACGAGTATGACAGTACAAATGTCAGCACCCTGGAGGAGAGGAAAATAATCTTCCAATCAGCTTTTAAAACACTTGCTATTGATAGGTACTCAATTGGAAACGTGAGAGGGGACAGCTTTTCTTGTTTTGAAATCAACACGTTATGGATGGATTTATTGGATACCTGCCGATACATACTTCTTAAAGACAATACAGGTGTGAGTAACAAGTATTCTGCACACCCCTAGTATTGTCCCAAGGGCTCCAGTGGTTACCTGCAAGGCTGGCCTTTGTGCTCCAGGGGTCGGAAGATCTTTGACATCCGCTGTCAACTCCTGAGTGTAAAGAGGAGGTTGGTTTGGTGGTGGGACTGGAGGACTCCCAGTGACCTGCAATTCTCCTGAGCTGTTGGGAGGAGCTGCTGCGATGAGGGCACATTATTGGACATTCTAAACTGGCGGTAAAATAGTTGAACACGCTAAGAAAATGTGCAAAGATTTTCTTTTCGTCAAACCAGCATGGCATAAGTATGTCTGGTACTGAAACAAATTCATATAATCTAACAGGCTGGCAGATTCAGTGCTGGTAAGAGTATCTTAAAACCATAATTATTAAGACAGAGGTACGTTCTGAAGCCAGTCATATAATCTTGCCTTGAACACACATGGGAACCCTAAACACATACGACTACATAAAGAAATCCTTGCAGACCAAACAAAACACAGCTCTGTTCTACAAAATTCCTCTTTCATAGCTCCCTGCCTTGCACCGCACTCCTGGAATCAATACATGAATGTAAATACTGTATTGTAGGTTTAAATGTTTCAGCTTGGAAAACAGACTGTTGGCTAAGAAATTCCAATTAAACAATGAAAAGAACATAATTCAGAATGTGTGCAATGGCACTGCAGACAAGGACTTTATTCACACATAAAGTATGGGTATAAAACTGGAGATTTATACCTGAGAGAGCCTGGCTTCTTTCCAGGGCTTGCTCTTTATTCAAAAGTTGACAGTAAGTACTCAAGCAATTACACAAGCATGGAAGTTAACAATGCTCCCAATGGAAAATCAGGTAGCATAATATGTTTGTCCAATGGCGATGAATGTCCCATTTATGAAATCTAAAAGATTTTCATTTAAAGACCCTAGACACAGCGGGGCTCCTATGTACTCTGGTATCATTAATGCCATTTTAATTGTATTTGTACAATTCAAACGACGCACTGTAATCGTAACATTGCACAAACCAGACTGATTTTCTACTGTGAACTCAGTGCGCACCACCATAGCATTGCTTTTTGTAATCTCGGGTACCCCTAGGGTGTAAATCATTTAAACCATCTTCAGAGTTTATGGAGCTTATTTCAGCAGCACATAATTCTCCAGTGAGGTGGAACCTGATGTCAGCTTTATTCACTTTGTGCTCAGGGCTTGGCTCTGCATTGCTATTTTTACTACTTACACTTCCAGCAAGGCATAAAGTGATGGAATTTCGACTAATTCCAGAGTTCTGGAGCCGGGCCATTGGAAAGCGATAAGATTCTTCAAGCTCCAAACTTGTACTCGGCTTTATTCTTCTATTACAGGCAAGACGCTGGGCTAAATATAACAGAGACATGTTTACATAGACTGAAAAAGTATTCAAAGTATTTGACATATTACATTTTAAATTGATTAGCGCACAGAATTACCAAAGCAGAGAGTTCCAGAATTATTCTAGGAACTCTAGCGCAATGCTGAAACAATGTTTCATTACAATTTCAAAAGCGCTCTACAATCTCATTACTGGACCATCTGTTGTAGCTTTTTTGCTACCTGCCTCAGCTCCATTAACCACTTGTGAACTTTCTTAAAACAAATACTGTGTTGCTAGATAGGTAGCCCATCTAGAACTTCAAGGACTCATAAGATCCATAGAAAAATCCAGTAATACATAAATATCGCTTCAACGAGAAGTCTTTAGTCTTATATATATTATTCAATCAGGCAGGCCACATTAAGCAGTGAATGCAGATTAGTGATTGCAGAGCAGTAATGAGCAAGGATATTCATTATACATACATACAGTAGACTGGCAAATCACAACTAGATAGAACCCTGTGCAGATTAGTGATTTATTAACAAAACTGAAATTTACATAGGATCTTCATGCCGTGGCACCTTTACAAAATAAAAAACTCATAATTAACAAAAATAACAAGAGTAAATGGCTTCAAGTGCATTTTAATATCTTTCTTTTGTTTTAAATTCCCCTTTCCATTGTTTAGTATTTGCAATCATCATCCTGGGTAGCTTGGGGTTCTGTTTCTCCAATACAGAGTTATTATCATTGTTCTCGGAATCCACCTTTACCTGCTTTGAGCTGCTTGGAGTTTGTCTGGAGAATCCTAAGTGCCAGGCACTGAACAGCTTTCTTCATTCCAAGGAAACCGCTTGGGAAGTCTCTTTCCAGACTCCTTTATAATTTAACATGTTTACTAAAAATGAATAGATCTGCATGAAACTGTACCTTGGCTCACCGCGCACCAGCGACCCCTGTAGTCTGGCCGGGCGCCTGCGGGCTTGCCTGTAAGCTGCCCAGAGCTGCGTTGTCCTCCGACGCTGTAGCTCTGAGGCGACTGCACGGTGAGTTTGCAGTGTGTAAAGAAGCGGGCGGCTGACGGCACACGCTTCAGAGGACAGCGTGTGTTCATCTTCGCCCCTCCCGAGTCAGCGCAGGGGTGGTAGCGGTGAGCTGAGCTTAAAAATAATTGGCCATTTCAAATTGGGGAGAAAATAATAAAAAAAACTGATTGACAACGACTAATTTAAATTTATCTAAAGATTTTCTTTATACAATGACTTTCATTTGAATTAACTTGGTCTTTTTTTTAGCTCAAGCTTCAGACATTATAGTATTCAAGTTGAATCATTATGGCTCTGTGTTGCCAAACGCTTTTTTGTAAACTGCCGCCAGTAAGATGATGTTTCCATCTGCAAGATTCAAACATGCTGCAAATAATGAATAGCAAAAAAAAACACAGGAAAAACATCAATTATGAGCTCATGTTTCTTGCTGGCCATGTTTGGTCAGTTTAAAATAATGCTTTGAGAGAACCCTAACAGCTGCCGCCAGGATTTGATTGGACCTTGAGGGTTGATGTTAGCAATTCTTCTCAGGAGCAGCGTAAGCAGGTAAAGGCACGGCAGCGTGTTGTGCAGGGTGAGTTATACTGTTGGGAGTGCAGGAGTTCCCGACGGTCTCCCCTGGTAAAGGCACGGCCGTGTGGTGTGCAGGGTGAGTCATACAAAGGGGAGAGCATGGGTCCCCAAGGGTCTCCTCTGGTAAAGGCACGGCTGTGTGGTGTGTAGGGTGAGTCATAGAGTCCAATGAGTGCAGGGGTCCCCGATGGTCTCCCCTGGTAAAGGCACGATTGCATGGTGTGCAGGGTGAGTCATACAGAGGGGAGAGCATGGGTCCCTGAGGGTCTCCTCTGGTAAAGGCACGGCCGTGTGGTGTGCAGGGTGAGTCAGAGTCAGGGGAGAGCAGGTTCCTGGTTGCTGATCTTTGCTGGGGATTCCACAGGGAGAGTTGCTCTGGTGTTCCTGTGGGTTAGACAGGCAAAACCAGGGCTGCAGTTAGCTCAAAGCAGACCCCTGCAGGCCTGGTTTTTGTCCTCCGGGGCATAATTTGGCATTCTAAATTCTAATGTTTCTAGTTCTAATAAGAGGTAACAAATGGATTGTAAAGCCCTGGTTAGCATTCATTTAACTACAGACCTTACAAATTCCCTGCAGAAAATATGTCTACCTTTTCAAACTAGTAAACCACAAACATCTCTGAATGGAAATAAAGGGCTCCACATATCTGAGCAAATGAAGCAGAAAGCGGCACACTTGATTGACTGAATATAATGTAAATAGTGAGCGTTGTGGAGTGTGAAATCTTTTCATCTTCCACAGACAGATCAAGCTGACTACAACGGCAGCCCAGCGGAAATGTTTCTCCAATCAAATTATTAATGGTCTAGATGAAAAGGAGGGCAGAGGGAAAGGTATGCGCTGACCCTCGCAAGAAACACTGCATGCAAAGAAACTTCTTACAGTATTTCGAACATATAGGGAGTGTGGTGCTACAGGGTTCTTATTGTTGTTTCATTATAAAAGTTCTGTCTGCCTCTGCCTCTGACTCTGACTCTGCTATTATTTCTTGTTTTGTATTTGATGCTGTGATAAAGTGGCGTGCGGTCAGGACTTGCCAGTGGCAGAAAGAGTGGACACAGAGGCAGAAGACTGCAGTTCAGCACTTCTTGCACACTTATTTCTTGTCAAAACAAGCAAGGTTTAAAGCCAGACCAATCAAAACCAGCACCCAAGCTGTGCTATGGACAGGGAGCACAACCTGATGCTCCCAGTCTTCTCCCTAAACTGATCTCTCCCGAACAAAGGAGCTGGCTCTTCATTTAAAGCATGTGGCTAGGCTTCATTGATCCTCAATTCATCAATTAAGCCCCAGCCACATTCTGCACATTTTAACCCCCTCCTTGCAAAAAATGTATGAACTTTATTTATGCAGACAAAACACACCATGCACATGTGCAGGGCTTCTGCCCTATCACAGATGCATTGATGATTTTGTAACTGTATATATAGATATATTAATGATTTTGTGATATTCTGTTTTTTCTTAAAACTGGAGAATCAATAAACATCATTTTAAATGGCCACAGTAAAAGCACGGCACAGTGTAATAAAGCACAATGAAAGCATTTTAAAGTATAGGTAAGCATTGTAAAGCATTGTAAATCTATGGTAAATGCATAGTATAAGCATGGGGACAGCATGGCAAAACTACAAAATGACCATCCACAATTACCATGGTAAACGTTTATAAGGATTGTGCCACTTTGTAAATATACAGAGAATACTGTAGAGGATGCAGATCTCCACCCCACGGCTTTCCTCACCTTTTGTGGGGTGAAAATCTGTTTGGATCTTGCAGTACCCAATATAATATTTTATATAATGTATAATATATTGTATATAATATTTAGTTAAATAAGAATCATTAAACACTATGGCTATAGGCTAATCCTAATGTGGTGTCATTTCTATCTGATACAAGCTATCTGACACCAGCTATCTTAATCAAACTATCTGACACAAGCTGTATTAATCAAACTATCTGACACAAGCTGGATTAATCAAACTATCTGACACAAGCTATCATAATCAAACTATCTGACACAAGCTGTATTAATCAAACTATCTGACACAAGCTGGATTAATCAAACTATCTGACACCAGCTATCATAATCAAACTATCTGATACAGAGAAATTTCAAATAAAGCTTTTTGTCGCCGGCTAATTTTAAGTGTTGGTTGCAGACCTAGGATAAATATTGATTTTATTGAAGTATTTCAAATATTTTTCTTTTGATATGATTCTAAATAATTAGATATTTCAAATAATGTGTGTTGTGAATATTTACAAGCATTCAAATATTTGATTTGTTTTACAATGACGTGAAACATAAGTTTGATATGAACATCTAGTATTATCACATTAATATTTAAACTAAATATTTTCCAGTCTGCAGCATGTATATTTATAGTTTCAAAACAGCGAGAACTTGAATCATAACATGGTTTAACTCCGCTCATTAAAATGTAATCTGCGATGCTCAGTATGGCTTATTGTTTTCCACTGTGTGTTTTAAAGGCCCTCAAGAATGTTTATGTAATTGCATAACAACCACTTCCCCTGAGATGCACAAGGAGCTTTGAGGTACATTTCACTGAGGTGCCAACTCGTTGTTTACAATATTTCCAAGTGGCTTTGAATTGATCCGAGGCATTGTCTGGTATAATGAAATGCAAAGCGGTCTGGTGTACCAGGTGGAGAGAAGGCTTGTCTGAGCGCTGTATTGAGGCAATAGGGGTGCTTTACACTGCTGAGTCACCAGCATGTGTTAACTGAAACAGAAAATGATAGAGTGGCACACAGAACCATCTTCAACATGTATAAAGACAAGGGACATGTTACCAGGAGATCTCCTCACTGGAGTGCATTCCCCCCACAAAAATGTCTTCAATGTGGAGATCAGAATGTGAGGAATGTCAACGCTGGCCAGACATACTGTAGCACAGTGTGTGTGTGTGTGTGTGTGTGTGTGTGTGTGTGTGTGTGTGTGTGTGTGTGTGTGTGTGTGTGTGTGAGTGCGTGCTTATCATGAAGATGAACCTTCCGTAGATGCTTCTAGCATTAATCGGCTCTAGATAGTCTTTGTGCGATTCTGGTGGGGTATGTGCACTACATTTGACTCTGTTCTGTGGTGGGGTGTGATTACAGTAAATATTCTTATTCTATTTTTTAAAGTCTTGTAAGGGGTCTGTTGGACTGTTTTAAACAGATTGAGGTACAGCTATGTGATAGGTATACAGTGGTTCATTTAATGTTCAACCCTGTAGGGTTGTAACATTATTACCGTCATATTATTTATAATTTGCTTTGGATTGATTATTTATTGTTGATAATCGCCTTCTCCACATTAATCGTGTTTTTGACAGTTATCTAAAGCTGAAAAGCAGCAGCACCACTGCTATTGGGGTGTTTGGTTCCTCTCTCCTCCTGTAGACAACCGTGGATAAAGAGATGCTGGGAGGTGATAGGTGCTATGTAATTAAACTTGACATCACAGAATCACTTCAATTGAGACCCCCTCTATTATGGGAGAGAACATGGTCAGGGATTTATTTTAAAAAGTGGAAGAGAATTGTGATTATCGTGCTCTATGTTTGTGTGTCCCCCGACCCCCCCATTTACTTTACTCCTGATTTGTCTATTCTTCAATTACGCTCCCTCACCGCAGCAATTCAGTGGGCGTCCTCCGATCCCACGACCAAGCCAATTGTCTCTGTACATCCAGGAGCTTGAGAGCGGATGCCAATGAGCAGCTGGCCTCTGGAGGACAAAGGCCAGCCCTGCAGGTGTCTGCCTGAGCTCACTGGACACCTGGCCAGTTCACTGTAGTGCGTAGAAGAGAAAAAATCCGACTCACCCTGCACACCACACGGCCGTGACTTTAGTATGGTTTTAAAATGTGTGCAGCTTTAGGGAGAAAAATACAACAATTTTGAAGTCATACCATTTTGGGGAAAAAAATGTAAGCAAAGTCACAATTACTGGAATGACAGAACAATATCAGGGCCAAGCAATGATGTTGGGATCTCAGCCATAAAGCTGATCTATTTGCAAAAACATAATGCATTTATTTTAGGCACTTTCATACATTTTGCCGCGGTTAAAAATAACAGTTGACTTGGTTTCTGAATAGGTGGCTGTGACAAGAAGAGAAGGAATATGAGCTGCAAGTCTACCTCCCGACCAGAAAGTGCGCTATGTCAGGTTGGTGGTACACTTTCCCAGAGACGGCTCGACAGAAGTCAGCCATTTTGGAGAAAGCACCTAGTTGCAAGACGGCTAAACAAATCCATTGTGATCAGCTGTGGGGCATGCAACGATTGCATAGAGCGTAGCTCCGGGTTGATGAGTTAGGCGGTACAAAGGGGACTGTGACAGAAAACGAATGAATCCTAGTCAAAAATCTCCCTCCCGACCTGTGAGGGCTCTGTATAACAGGAACAAAGTGCCTCGTACTGGATGGTTCGGTAGTTCATTCCAGGGTCAGTCGGAAGCTGGCCATCCAGGAAGGGGGCGGAGTCACAATACCAGAAGTCATCGCCCTAGTACGGTAAGCGATTTGTCAGTCATGGATTGGAGGAGAAGTGATTGAACTAGCTATCAGAGGGGGCGTGACTAAATGTATTTCAGGGGATGTGACGATGCAATCTGTTCCTTTGTTATGGTTACAAACAGACCTGTAAAGGACAGACAAAAAGTATAAACCGTGAGTGTTTTGTATTTGTGTTTTTGTTACTAACTGTTTATTTATAATTATTAGACAGCTAACAAACTGGGAGCTGTCACTGTCAAGCCAGCATCACACCTGGATTACAAATACTACACCAGTCATGATAATTGTGTATTCAACCCCAGCACGGGAGCACCGTGAAAGAACGCAGAGCCGTGCATGTGCATTGCCTTTGTGTATTATTGTGCAAACAAAATAAAAGAACTGTTATTATTATTATTATTATTTATTTCTTAGCAGACGCCCTTATCCAGGGCGACTTACAATCGTAAGCAAATACATTTCAAGTGTTACAATACAAGTAATACAATAAGAGCAAGAATACAATAACTTTTGTTCAAGCAAGGTACAAGTGTGACAAACCACAATTCAATAATACAGCAGATAATAGTGATAGTTACATCAGGATATGATTAAATAGTGATAGTTACATCAGGATGTGATTAAATACAAAGTACTACAGGTTAAACACTTGGCAGATTACAGTATTCTGAAGTACAGGATTAAATGCAGTAAAATAGGGGGCAGATAAGAGCAAAATAAAGCACATTTACATGAAGGGTGATAGTGTCCCAGGATACAAACAGAGGAGTTCTACAGGTGCTCTTTGAAGAGGTGAGTCTTAAGGAGGCGCCGGAATGTGGTCAGGGACTAGGCAGTCCTGACATCTGTAGGAAGGTCATTCCACCACTGCGGAGCAAGGGTGGAGAAGGAGCGGGCTCTGGAGGCAGGGGAGCGTAGCGGAGGTAGAGCTAGTCTTCTAGTGCAGGCGGAGCGGAGAGGTCGAGTGGGGGTGTAGGGAGAGATGAAGGTCTGGAGGTAACTGGGTGCAGTCTGGTCAAGGCATCTGTAGGCTAGTACAAGAGTCTTGAACTGGATGCGAGCGGTGATCGGGAGCCAGTGGAGCGAGCGGAGTAGTGGAGTAGCGTGGGCGAAGCGAGGCAGAGAGAACACCAGGCGGGCAGCAGAGTTCTGGATGAGCTGGAGCGGACGGGTGGCGGACGCAGGGAGGCCAGCCAGGAGGGAGTTGCAGTAGTCTAGGCGGGAGAGTACCAGGGCCTGGACCAGGAGCTGGGTAGCATAGTTGGTGAGGAAGGGTCGGATTCTTCGGATGTTGCTCAGGAAGAATCGGCAAGTGCGTGCCAGAGTGGAGATGTGCTGGACCGTGAACTCTACACCACTACACCTGCGCACTGCAAACCACACAGCTATGTGAGTGCAGCCCCTTATGCTGAATGTGCTAACGCAATGGAGCACTGTGTTTGTTTTGTTTTGTTTTGTGTTGCAGAGAACTAAGAGGTTAGGGAGCTGCAGCCACGGAGCCAGCACAAACACAGCACTGCATGGCACAACCCATCGTGGAGACAGCACAAACCACGTAGCACTACCACCACTGCACGGTACATCACAGCACTGCATGGCACATCACAGCACTGCATGGCACAACCCATCATGGAGCCAACACAAACCACGTAGCACTACCACCACTGCACGGTACATCACAGCACTGCATGGCACATCACAGCACTGCATGGCACAACCCATCATGGAGCCAACACAAACCACGTAGCACTACCACCACTGCACGGTACATCACAGCACTGCATGGCACATCACAGCACTGCATGGCACAACCCATCATGGAGCCAACACAAACCCTGGAGCACTACCACCACTGCACGGTACATCAGCATAAGAACATAAGAACATAAGAAAGTTTACAAACGAGAGGAGGCCATTCAGCCCATCTTGCTCGTTTGGTTGTTAGTAGCTTATTGATCCTAGAATCTCATCAAGCAGCTTCTTGAAGGATCCCAGGGTGTCAGCTTCAACAACATTACTGGGGAGTTGGTTCCAGACCCTCACAATTCTCTGTGTAAAAAAGTGCCTCCTATTTTCTGTTCTGAATGCCCCTTTGTCTAATCTCCATTTGTGACCCCTGGTCCTTGTTTCTTTTTTCAGGTCAAAAAAGTCCCCTGGATCGACATTGTCTATACCTTTTAGGATTTTGAATGCTTGAATCAGATCGCCGCATAGTCTTCTTTGTTCAAGACTGAATAGATTCAATTCTTTTAGCCTGTCTGCATACAACATGCCTTTTAAACCCGGGATAATTCTGGTTACTCTTCTTTGCACTCTTTCTAGAGCAGCAATATCCTTTTTGTAAAAAGGTGACCAGAACTGAACACAATATTCTAGGTGAGGTCTTACTTATGCATTGTAAAGTTTTAACATTACTTCCCTTGATTTAAATTCAACACTTCTCACAATATATCCTTGTTGGCCTTTTTTATAGCTTCCCCACATTGTCTAGATGAAGACATTTCTGAGTCAACTTAAACTCCTAGGTCTTTTTCATAGTTCCCTTCTTCAATTTCACTATCTCCCATATGATATTTATAATGCACATTTTTATTGCCTGCATGCAATACTTTACACTTTTCTCTATTAAATTTCATTTGCCATGTGTCTGCCCAATTCTGAATGCTGTCTAGATCATTTTGAATGACCATTGCTGCTTCAACAGTGTTTGCCACTCCTCCTATTTTTGTGTCGTCTTCAAATTTAATGAGTTTGCTTACTATACCAGAATCTAAATCATTAATGTAGATTAGGAATAGCAGAGGACCTAATACTGGTCCCTGTGGTACACCACTGGTTACCTCACTCCATTTTGAGGTTTCTCCTCTAATAGGTACTTTCTGTTTTCTACATGTTAACCACTCCCTAATCCATGTGCATGCATTTCCTTGAATCCCTACTGTGTTCAGTTTGAGAATTAATCTTTTATGCGGAACATTGTCAAAAGCTTTCTGGAAATCTAAATAAACCATGTCATATGCTTTGCAGTTATCCATTTTCAATGTTGCATCCTCAAAAAAGTCAAGTAGGTTAGTTAGACACGATCTCCCAGGATATTGTTACCATAAAGGTAATTTTCCATTTTGGATCTTATTATAGTTTCCATAAGTTTACATATAATAGAAGTCAGGCTTATTGGTCTGTAGTTACCTGGTTCGGCTTTGTCTCCCTTTCTGTGGATCAGTATTACGTTTGCTATTTTCCAGTCTGTCGGTACAACCCCTGTGTCAAGAGACTGTTGCATGATCTTGGTTAGCGGTTTGTAAATAACTTCTTTCATTTCTTTGAGTACTATTGGGAGGATCTTATCTGGCCCAGGTGATTTGTTTATTTTAAGAGCTCCTAGTCCCTTTAACACTTCTGCCTCTGTTATGCTAAAGTTATTTAAAATTGGATAGGAACAGGTCGACATGTCGGGCATGTTGTCCATGTCCTCCTTTGTAAAAACCTGTGAAAAGTAATCATTTAATATATTTGCTAATTTTTTTTTCTTCATCTATGATTTTGCCATTTGTGTCTCTTAGACATTTAATCTCCTCTTTGAATGTTCTCTTGCTGTTATAATATTGGAAAAACATTTTGGAATTGGTTTTAGCCCCCTTAGCAATATTGATTTCTATCTCTCTCTTGGCCTTTCTAACTTCCTTTTTGACTTGTGTTTGCAGTTCCAAGTACTCTTTCTGAGTACTTTGTTTTTGGTCCCTTTTAAACGCTCTGTAAAGTGCCTTTTTTCGCTGAATATTTTTTTTAATTGATCTATTAAACCATTTTGGCCATTTTGTTTTAGATTTAGATTTGTCTACTTTTGTAGACAATGTAATTGTTTTGTGCCTCTAGTCTACATTTTTAAAAAAACAGCCATCCTTTTTCTGTGGATGTTTTCTCTATTTTACTCCAATCTACTTCTGTTAGTCTCCGTTTCATACCTTCATAGTTTGCTTTTCTAAAATTGTAAACCTTAGCTTTAGTCATTATTTTTGGGGTTTTAAAAAATATTTCAAATGAGACCATGTTGTGGTCTGAGTTTGCCAATGGCTCTCTGACCTCTGTTTTAGTTATTCTGTCTTCATTATTTGAAAAGACTAAATCAAGGCATGCCTCCCCTCTAGTCGGTGCCTTGACAAATTGCGTTAGGAAGCAGTCATTTGTCATTTCCACCATTTCAATTTCGTCCGTCATGCCCCCCATCGGGTTTTCCCATTTTATACAGGGGAAGTTGAAATCCCCCATTAATATGGCTTCTCCTTTTCTACACGCATTTCGAATGTCACATCACAGCACTGCACGGTACATCACAGCACTGCATGGCACAACCCAGCACAGAGCCATCACAAACCCCGGAGCACTACCACCACTGCACGGTACATCACAGCACTGCACGGCACAACCCAGCACAGAGCCAGCACAAACCCCGTAGCACTACCACCACTGCACAGCACATCACAGCCCTGCACGGCACATCACAGCACTGCATGGCACAACCCAGCACAGAGCCATCACAAACCCCGGAGCACTACCACCACTGCACGGTACATTACAGCACTGCACAGGACAACCCATCATGGAGCCAGCACAAACCCTGTAGCACTACCACCACTGCACGGTACATTACAGCACTGCACAGCACATCACAGCCCTGCACGGCACATCACAGCCCTGCACGGCACATCACAGCCCTGCACGGCACATCACAGCCCTGCACGGCACATCACAGCACTGCACGGCACATCACAGCACTGCACATCGCAGCACTGCACGGTACATCACAGCACTGCATGGCACCACCCTGCACTATCGTCCCTGGAGCACTTTTCCTGTGCACAAAGGTGGACGACTGGGACTCTGTATTGTTATAATTTAGGACTGAAACCCGCCGTATTTACTTCCCCCATAGCATTGCTAATAGAGGGGCGGATTGTTACTGTTTTTCATTTAATAAATACGGACGTCATTTGAGTCAAGTTGAACTGTTTGGACATTGTATTCTTCCCACAACCCTCACATCCTGACAACGGCACAGAATGATTACATCTAAAATACACATTTTGACAGTTGTTTAATATTTCAAAACTCATGGCTGCTCCACAATCCTCGTTTACTCACCTTATAAATCTTGATAACATGAAGGCCTGGATTGCCTTGGTTTCAAATCCAACTTCACAATACATTTCTGGTGTTTAGTATTTTTTCTCATGGCAACCAGTCAGCCCTGTACCCAACCGAGACAGTGAATTTATTAAAATTGGACAAACGCAGCACAACACAAGAACTGAATTAACGAAAGAGGTGCTGTTTTGAATCAAAGTGAAGTCTGTCACAGGCTTGGCACCGTGACTTCACCTTCTAAATATCCACTGGCTCTGACTATGCATCCAACTGGTAATACACAACTGTGAACTGGATGAATAGATACCGGTATGTATGCTGTCTTCACCAAAACTGCTGGTATATCTACCAGTTTGTGATCAGAAGGAAAATGAAGTGAATTTTTACAATACCCACAAAATAAAATGAAATGAAACAAAGCATGGTGTGGCAGGATAGCAGCAGAGGGAAGACTCAGAGACAGAAAGTGCAGTGAAACCAAAATATTTTAATTAACAAAACACAAAATAAAAAGGCACGGTGGCCAACCAAAAAGATGAACACAAAAACAGGCTTTAAACATAAACTATACAGAAAGAATCACTCACTCTCTCACACACGTCTTTTCACTGTTCCAAACACTCACCTCCTAACAAACACTCTCCTCCTAACAAACACTCTCCTTTTATACAGGTGCCTGGGCTAATTGGGCAATTCGCACCTCATTAGCCCAGGCACATTCCACACATTCCTCACACATAAATTCACTGAACCACACCCCAAACTCACTCACATCCACTCTAAACAATACAAAAAACACAGAACCACCACAAAATAGGCTGCACCCCATCACACACCTCCCCTCCTTGTGTGCAGCACAACATGGCCTAAATGGCCACCTCCCCCCTCAGTCTCAAAGTCCCGGAAGAGGGGGAAGCACAGTGTCCATGGGGGTGGCCATGGTGGGAGGTCCGGCACCCCCCCGACTCTTCGTGGCCGGCAGGTCCCTCTTCCGGGGCTCACGCCACACACTATCCTGCCGCAAACGTGCGGCTGGGGGAGCTGGTCTCCTGACCTCCCCCCCCTTCTTCACGGCCGGCATTTCCCCTCCGTGGGGCTCCGACCACACGATCTCCGGCAGCAAAACTGCTGCGAGGGGAACTGGTCTCCTGATCTCCCCCCCTTTCTGCATGGCTGGCAGCTCCCCTCCGTGGGGCTCCGGCCACAGTGTAGCGACCCCAGGCGAAGCAGGACCCTCAACGACCCCAGGCGAAGCAGGATCCCTGGCGACCCCAGGCGAAGCAGGATCCCTGGCGACCCCAGGCGAAGCAGGATCCCTGGCGACCCCAGGCGAAGCAGGATCCCTGGCGACCCCAGGCGACGGCAGCAGCAGAGGACCCTCGGGAGGCGACGGCAGCAGCAGCGGACCCTCGGGAGGCGACGGCAGCAGCAGCGGACCCTCGGGAGGCGACGGCAGCAGCAGCGGACCCTCGGGAGGCGACGGCAGCAGCAGCGGACCCTCGGGAGGCAACGGCAGCAGCAGCGGACCCTCGGGAGGCAACGGCAGCAGCAGCGGACCCTCGGGAGGTGGAGGCAGAGGCAGCTCTTGCTCCTCTCCCTCGGGTGGTGGTGGTGGTTGAGGCAGAGGCAGCTCCTGCTCCTCTCCCTCAGGTGGTGGAGGCAGAGGCAGCTCCTGCTCCTCTCCCTCGGGTGGTGGTGGTGGAGGCAGAGGCAGCTCCTGCTCCTCTCCCTCAGGTGGTGGAGGCAGAGGCAGCTCCTGCTCCTCTCCCTCGGGTGGTGGTGGTGGAGGCAGAGGCAGCTCCTGCTCCTCTCCCTCGGGTGGTGGTGGTGGAGGCAGAGGCAGCTCCTGCTCCTCTCCCTCGGGTGGTGGTGGTGGTGGTGGAGGCAGAGGCAGCTCCTGCTCCTCTCCCTCAGGTGGTGGAGGCGGGAACAGCAGCTCGTCTCCCTCCGGTGGCACTGCTGGCTCCTCCGCCAGCGGGGGTAGGGCTGGTGGCGCTGCCGGCTCCTCCGACAGCGGGGGTAGGGCTGGTGGCGCTGCCGGCTCCTCCGACAGCGGGGGTAGGGCTGGTGGCGCTGCCGGCTCCTCCGACAGCGGGGGTAGGGCTGGTGGCGGGCGTCTCCGCTGGGCTCCCTTCAGCAGCAAAAACAGCGGCTGCTGTGGAGCCTGAGCTTCACGCCCTCGTCCCTCCCAAAAAAAAATAGGGGTTTGGGCCTTCAGCTCCTCCCCTCCGGACACAGGACGCACTGGCTCCTCCCCTCCGGACCTAGGACGCACTGGCTCCTCCCCTCCGGACCTAGGACGCACTGGCTCCTCCCCTCCGGACCTAGGACGCACTGGCTCCTCCCCTCCGGGCCGTGGACGCACCGACTCCTCCCTCTCGGGCCGTGGACGCACCGACTCCTCCCTCTCGGGCCGTGGACGCACCGACTCCTCCCTCTCGGGCTGTGGACGTTCGGGCTCCTCCCACTCGGGCTGCGGACGTTCGGGCTCCTCCCACTCGGGCTGCGGACGTTCGGGCTCCTCCCACTCGGGCTGTGGACGTTCAGGCTCCTCCCACTCGGGCTGTGGACGTTCGGGCGCCTCCCACTCGGGCTGTTGCAGCGGCAGCTCCTCCTCCTCATACTGGGTGGGGCAGATGGCCACTGTGTGTCCATATGCCCCACAGCCGGGGCACAACTCTGCCGCGAGCCCTTTTAAAAATAGCTCCCAGCTGTCATCTGCCTCCTCCTGGGCCAGCTCCATTTTCCTCCACCTCATCCTCTCTTCCTTTTTTTTTTTTTTTAAACAAAACAAAAAAAACTGCACTTCCGCTCTGAGTCTCCAGGGGGCGCTATCCCACTTCTGACACCAACCTGTGGCAGGATAGCAGCAGAGGGAAGACTCAGAGACAGAAAGTGCAGTGAAACCAAAATATTTTAATTAACAAAACACAAAATAAAAAGGCACGGTGGCCAACCAAAAAAGATGAACACAAAAACAGGCTTTAAACATAAACTATACAGAAAGAATCACTCACTCTCTCACACATGTCTTTTCACTGTTCCAAACACTCACCTCCTAACAAACACTCTCCTCCTAACAAACACTCTCCTTATATACAGGTGCCTGGGCTAATTGGGCAATTCGCTCCTCATTAGCCCAGGCACATTCCACACATTCCTCACACATAAATTCACTGAACCACACCCCAAACTCACTCACATCCACTCTAAACAATACAAAAAACACAGAACCACCACAAAATAGGCTGCACCCCATCACACATGGGGACTCCCTGTTATTGCTCCTAATATTTACTTTTCATTATATGAAATGTTTAACTCCTGAGTTATTTAATATATTTTATTATGTTTAAAATATAGTTTGATATTAATGAATGGGTTGGCCCTGCTGTTGGCTTTTTACCAACCATATAATCTCAAGTCAAATAACAACACACACCTTTGCACAACATCTCTCTCTCTCTCTCTCTCTCTCTCTCTCTCTCTCTCTCTCTCTTTCTCTCTCTCTCTCTCATCAAATTCAGCAGCTTTAAAAGATACACATTTGGTAGGGAGAGGGTCTGCTTCGGAGGTGGTGAGAAGTATTTCTGTGGCAGTGGGGAGAAGAACTATTTCAAAAGGACAAAAGATTATTTAAAAAAAAAAAAAAAAACCATTAGGGGAAGAATTAGAAAGAGAAAATGTATTATGCATCACCAGCACTGTTCCTGATTAGAACCAGTTCCATTGCCCCTTATCTTTCATGCAGCACCAGCAAAACAACAGGTCCTATTGAACAATAAAAACCTTATGTACAGATTGCACCACCTAGTGGACAAAGTTCAATACTACATTCTCGTGAGCTGCACTGCTATTATTAATATGGAATCCCATCATAATAGTCTAATAGAGGTCTCTATCTTGGTTATGTAATTTACCTCTGAATATCAGCTTCTATTTAAACTCCTGAAAAGGCTGAAGAGGCCGTGACAGTCTAAATGTGTTAGCTCTGTCAACAGAGGACACAAAATAAAAAGAAAACATTACAATTAAGTAGATGTCCCTTTCCTTTTTAGAATTATGTTTTTGTAACTGTTCAGAGGTTCTGGGTTATCATCCAATATTCAGTTTCAATTTCAGTATGTTTATTTATATAGCGTCTTACATGCCACAGTATCTCAAAGTGCTTAAAACAGAACAGTCATATGCAGCATCAAGAAGTAATATAAATTATAAAAATAAATGTTATAATAGGAATATCAATAATAATAACAATAAAAATCTAAATACAGTCAGCACTTCTGCCATGAAGTAAACCACAGTTCGCAGGATATTGGCATCCCTGTCATAGATGAGAGGAGGACTTGCATAAACACAGCTAGTGATGAACCTAATGATCCTTGTGAACCCGGTCAGATGAACCAGCATAAGCGAGAAAAGAACCTCAACTGGCACAAGCCTGGAGTTAAATGGCCAAGAGCTTCTGAGGAAACAACGTGGGACACAGTAAACACAGATCTCTTTTTTGTGTTGGAAAGTTTAGGTGGAACAGTCGAAACGAAGCTGGATAAATTTGGGGATACCATCTACGCATATGGAAGCGAGAGGTTTGGAGTTGAAAAAATGGAAAGTACAAACTATTCCTGTAAAGTCTAGACGGCAGCAGGAGATTGAGCGCTTGGTTAGAGAAAGGAGACAGCTGAGGAAGCAATGGAGGAGAGCAGAACAAAGTCAGAAGGAGGGACTCAATCTCTTACAAAGGGTCATAAAAGATAAGCTTGCAACATTGCACAGAGCTGAGTGGCTATGGAAACGCTGAAAAAAGAAGGAGCGTGCGAGAACTAACTTTTATAAAAAAATGGCACACTAAAAGCAGCTAAGTCTGAGCTGGAGAGATATCTCAAGGAAACGCACACAGATTCAAAAAGGCAGGAGCCAGTGTCAATTTCTTCAGACATCCCACCTATCAATCCACCAGAATACCAAATGGAGGTTTGCGAACCTAAGTGGAAAGAAGCAGAGCAAACTGTGAAAAAAGCAAGGGCTTCATCATCTCCTGGGCCTAATGGAGTTCCATACAGAATGTACAAGAGTGCTTCAGGAGTTCTACGAATCCTGTGGAAATTGATGAACGTGCTGATGCGCCAGGGAGGTAAAATAGACCCTGGAGCTAGCATTACACTTCAGCGTAGCATTACACCAGGCAGAAGGATATCTACATCATCAGATGGAAGGAAACACAGATGGATCACATTAGTTTACAGTAAAAGAAGCTATGTCTTAGTTGGTGCTTATCTTGGCGAGAGTTGAGTCCAATATCAGCATGAAGTATTAACACCTACTCTCATGTAATGGAAATCATTACGACACTCAGATACACGTCACTCACATTTTACTGTCCTTGTGCAGTATTAAGAAACAAATCAATTCCCATTATATATATATATATATATATATATATATATATATATATATATATATATATATATATATATATATGTAACAAATTAATGCACTTAAATATTTTGCTAAATTGCATTGCCTTTTTCGTTTTATGCAGTTCTGTGCATGGGTGACATTTTGATTTCATTTTGCTGTTGGGTTGTTAATGGGGAATTTTACGTATTGTTACAATACAATACAGTATCTACCAGATTTAAAAGTTTGTACTGTATTACAGTCCAGTCGTCTCTTTTGGCAAGTGATATTTTCAGAATCATATCGTTCTAAATTAAAATACTTGAAAATATAGTCCTGTGCCAACAAAACCAATACAGTACATCTAAATGGAAGCCTACTTATGTTAAAACACAGTCCTTTCAGTTATCTATTTTTGACATTGTATCTTTTTTGTGTTCCCTGAAAAACGGGCAAGGGTTGGAACAGGCCAAAATGAAATAATCAGATACGCGTCACACGCGTTTAACCGTCACTGAAGTCAAAATTTTATAGGGTTGGATATGGGAATGCTGAGTGTAAAATAATTGAAGAAAATAAGAAAAGAATAATACATAAAACACCAAAAATAAGCAAATAAAATAGAATTATATTTGTAAGTCAAGTTAAAAAGTCTAAACTATAAAAGTAAGTATTTTATCTTGACTTGTAAGTATTGGCAGAAGCAGCAGTGGAAGCCAGTGCAGTGAGGCCAGCACAGGAGTTATGAGCCAGTTTCTTTGTTCTAGAGAGATGAATCCTGACAGCTGCATTCTGAACAAGCTGCAAACAGGACAAGCATAAAAGCATGAATTCACTTCTCAGCATCTGACAAAGAAAAAAGACCTACTTTTAACAATGTTAATTTATAGATGATAAAGAGACACTTTTGTAATTGTTTTTAATATGAGCCTCGAAACTCAAAACAGAATCAAATATAAACCCCAAATTTCTCAGATTTTACATTAGAGGTCAGGTTGCCCATTTTTTTTAAGGAATCTGCAAGCTCTAGTTGTTGCTGAGAACCTAACAGCAAAACGTCTGTCTATCAGGGTTTCATGGCAAGAAATTTTGAGACATCTTTTGATATTAGCAATACATTCCAGTAAGTCTGATAGCAGCAATATGTCACCAGGTTTCACAGAAATATAAAGTTGTGTGTCACCAGCTTAACAAAGTACTGTCTGTTTGTCAGATACAACTTAAACTAGCTTTTATGATGAACAATTAAAATGGCATGATCCACAGTATCAAATACAGCACTAAGGTCTAAAAGAACCGATATAGAGTCTGCACTCGTCAGTAAGTCATTCACCACTCTGACAATGGCAGTCTCTGTACTAGGAGCAGATGAACTACCTGCTCAAGAAGCTTAGCTACAGTAAGAATGGCAAGTTAGAAAATGGATCTGAAATTACTCAAAACAGAATGATCTAGGTTATCTGAGTAGAGGCTTAACCAAAGCAGTTTTGAAGGCAGCTGGAACTATTCCATTTGACAGAGATCTGTTTATTATAGGAAGAACCTCATTATACAAACAACAAAATAATGTACATCTTTAAGGAATCTAATTGCCATTGGATCTAAGGAACGGTGGCAGATTTCATCTACACCACTAACATATTCAAAACCGTTAGTGTAATCAAAGAAAACATTCCCATAACTGAGCCAATCAGTCTAGTGGGCACATTCAAATAAGAACCATCCCCAGGAACTGATTCCTCACAGTAATAATTGTATAGGTAAGAAATTCTTCACACTTATGGGAGAGGCTTCAGTATAGGATGTGTAGTAGAAGATGCAATTACCAATCTATCAATAGTTGAAAAAAGCACTGTAGCGTTATTTTTTTTTTATTAACTTTGAGAAATAGCAACGTCTGGCTGTCCTTCAGAGCTTCATTGTACTGTAATAGATGTTGTTTCCAAACGTCATAGTGAATGTGAATTTAGTAGCCCTCCGTCTTCATTCTACGTTACGACATTCTCTTCACGTGGTATAAGGCGCTGTTAGCCCATGGTGCAGTTTGCTTAGAAGAGACCGCACGAATTTTAACAGAGGCCACAATATCAAAAATACTTGTTAAAAGGCAGTTAAAACTGTCAACTATTTCGGAAAACCATGTGCGATTGAAAATTGTATTTTGCAGGTTTTAATAGTACACGCCACACTCTTATTGGGTAAAAGACAATATAGCCTCAAAAAGAAATAGTAAGATCTACTGTTGACGAATTATGAACAGTGAAGCCCTGAGAAATGGCCACAATGTGACCACGATTATGAGCACGTCCTGTAACAATCATGCTAAATAGAATCAAGAGAATCTAAAAGCCTTAAAAATGTCACGGTCTTTGGATCAGATTCACTCTCAACATGCATATAAAAGAATCTTATCGTGTTTAACAGATAATATAGACTGAAAAGACTGGTTGGGTTTGGACGGGGGTAAATAATTACAAAAGAACAAGTAGTTGACAATTAAACATTGAAGATAAGGATTCAAATGAAGAGTACTCATCAACTCTTTCTTGTATACAATTGTAATCTGCACAAAAAAATAGTAGCAAGTCCATTTCCACTCTACAGGGTGTGCTTTCTGAAAAAAGGTATTGTAGCGTGCCAGCTTTAAAGGAACAGAGTTCGATAAGACCAGACAGGAAATGGAACAGAGTTCGATAAGACCAGACAGGAGACTGGAGCTTCTGTCCGGATCGGCAGTTCTTTAATGAATACATTACAGTGCTCACAACACAGAAGTGCTTCCCCACAATCTGTTTGTTTTTTTGGGTTTTTTTTTTTTGGAATGCACGACCAAATTTGGGAAGTAACCAGCCAAAACGTAGCCAAATGGCGTTTTTTAAACCCGCCAAAAAACAGCTCTTACAGTAAGGACTTAAATATACATTACAAAACAATTTTTTTTATATATGATGAGATCAGATGCGGTAGGTCCACGAAAAAACAAAAGATGTCACCTGAATGCCATGTCAAGGGAACACCGCTGGTGCAGCGCGACGCACCAATGCTAGCCTATGGGACCTTTCTGTGGCAGCACCTGCAGGCTCTGTCTCGTGCTCCGTGCACGGAGCCTCACGCCCCAAGGTGGACGCGCCGGTACAGTATAATTAGGAGAAGCCTCAATCACATAAATATTATTAGGGGTACCAGATTTCCAGAGTGAGAAACCGAGACCCCCATCCCTTTAATTCACTGAAGCTGTAGCAACTCTGAAGCAGTTGAAAATAAGTATATAATAACACAATCATCATTTAAAAATGAAACACTGTGTGTGTGCGTGTGTGTGTATAGATAGATAGATAGATTTAAATGTTATGTATATACTGTATGTGTGTGTGTGTGTGTGTGTGTGTGTGTGTGTGTGTGTGTGTGTGTGTGTGTGTGTGTGTGTTAATTAACTTGCTGAGCACACTGCTAACTGTAGCAAAAAAAAAACATGAATACATGAAACCGGGACAATTTAATGACAAATCAAGGTGATTGCTGTATCTTGCTATCTCTTGGTGGTCGAGGAGGCCCTGTCTAAGTAAGCGCGCTATACACCTGTTAAGGTTAGGATGACCAGATTTTCAAAGCTCAAAACCGGGACACATTATAAACAATCGATAAGACTAATTAAACCATTTAAATATTGGCTAATGCTTATTTAAATAGACACCCTGTCAGTATTTATTTATTTATTTATTTTTTAAGCAGCTTGCTAATTTCAGTACACTCCCGGCGATAAATTGGGATTAATTAGTTTAACTTGCCATATTGTTATATACGTACTGCTACATTTTACATTTTTTTAAATTGAGTTTATTAATAATAATAATAATAATAATAATAATAATAATAATAATAATAAATACATTTGACTCTAAAAAGCGTTATACTTTGTAAGACACATTTGAACACAAATATGTTTTACAGTGCCCAAATGTACAAAAAAAAACGCGTGAAAATGTGAATAGTATTTTTATTTTCACTCTGTGCAGCAGGTGTGCGCTCGCTAATTAGTTCATTAGTGGTAAGTATCTCGTCTGCATCGTGTTCGTTTCTGGCTTTATAAGCCCATCTCTAAAGACTATGCTAAGCTAAATGGTGGACTGCTTATGCGTTGGCATTTTAGTTGGGTTTTTGCCACCGTTAATTTAGTGAGACTGCACCTGGCTTCGAGTCAATGATGACACGTCTTGGATTTGGGTAAGTGTTTCTCGTTTCTCTTATTGTGTTTTTATTGATTTATTTTCTTTCTCACTTTCGCTTCTTTGTTTTTTACGCAGAATAACATTGCTGTTAGCGGTGTTAGCCACTGACGTTTGGACCCAAAACCCGCCCCCAGGTAGGCCTTTTTAACATGGCGTAAATAGACTACTGTTCTCTATTTGCTGACGGCTTTCAAGATCAATGTGTTTTGCAGGGTTTGTGACAACAGAATGCCTGGGAAACTTGATGATGATTATGCTGGATAAGTCTTTTCTTGTGGGGAAACACTTCCGCATCGATGTTATTGGTGAGCCTGGTGACATGCCACTATCACTATTCTGTTTGCAATGTGTTCATTTAATCAGCTGGCAAAGTGATTCATGACTTTTTTTCTAATTGTTTAGTCGGTGACATGGTTACTGGCACCATTAAATGCACAAATAAAATTGGGGCTTATTTTGATTGCTTTTGAGTTGTTGGTCACAATACTGTCATGGCTTTTATGTCTATAGATGTCAAGGGGACCCCTGTTTCCATATCTCCAAGACTAGCAACACAGTGTGGCTATAGCCTAACCATTGACTTCTTGGGGAATGCCAGGTTCCTTGCTTCTGTGCTGAGCTGCTTTATTCAGAACACAGTAAGCCTTTAATTTCTGTTCTAAATACATGTACAATGTAATTTGAAATATAATCTAACTCTGTCTTTCATTTTAAGAATGATGAGACCTACCGGCTTGCTGTATTAATCCGTGTTTCTCCCAATGATGATATGTCCTTGGCTTCCTCCTATACGCAAACTATGACTTGTGTTTATTCTCAATGGGCAGCAAGGGAAATTCTATGTGAAAGAAACTACATGGAGGTAATTATTGTGAAGTTGTGCATTGCTCATAACTCTTGGCCTACAATATCATCCCTGAACCCTTTGATAATGAAGTTGGTTACATTCCTGAAGGCCAAAACTTCCCTTTGTTTTACAAACTGTAGTTCTGACTTGGGTTGTTGGCTTGAACCCATACAATGTGAACTAAGCAATGCCCTGGTGTGTGTGTCTCTACCCTTTTGTTTAGGTTTCCGTAAGACGAGGCATACCACTTATTGATTCAAAAGTTTCTCGGGATGAGCCTGACTGGGCCAACATATATCCTGAGGTAATACTAATTTAAACACTGCTCCTTCAAGTAATACTCCTGACATCGGACTCATTGCATTGCCTCCTATTGTCTACCCTTCCTCCTAGGCAACTGCTGCCGACAATGCAATCTGGCAAGTAGTGTTTCATCTCGCACAAAATAAAAAGAAAGAGCTGACTGTTGCTCAGGCCATGTTGAGTGGTTATGGAATAAACACTACCCCGACCAGAATCATGCTACGAGCTGCCTACAATGCAACAGAAACTCAGCCTCAACTGGTGAGTGTGGCCATGTCTTGCTTTTTGTTCTTTTCTCAAACACTTGTAGCCCCATCAGGAACATTTGTCTCTCTCCAACAGATCCAAACTGTACCAATGGCAGTCCTAAGGTCAACTACGTTCTATAAGCAAAGATGGATGGTCTTGATGGTGGACACTGCAATTGCATGCCCTACTGGTGAGTAGGTTTGTCTGGGAGACCTCTTGGAATTCTAATCCTATTGCGTTATTGTCACACTTTTTTTTCTTTTTGCATTTGCCAGATGGTACGTCATTCACAGATGAGATGATTGTATGGAGAGTTCCCCGTGTCATACCTCCCCTTGTTCCTACAACACCACTTACTAGCCTCAATGTTCAAATGGGAATTGATGGACGCAAGCTTGACCCGGCAACAGTTAATAATAGAAGATACGTCCTGGATGTGGGTCCTGAGCTAATCACAATTAAAATTCCAGTGGGCGCAGATGGTGGATATTATAAGGTCTGTACAAATTTTAGATTTTTCATGAATGATTTGAATATGCAAATTCAATCTAAACCTTTTTTCATCTTTGCAGAGCAATGTCTTGAACAACACCTATGCAATTTCTTATTCTATTGCTCCAATGCTGGAGCATACCTGGCAGGATGTGGATGAGAAGACAAAGCACACGATACTTCATCCAATAACCACTCCTTTGATGCTGAGGCCACCTTTTGTCATAAACAGTGAGTATTTAAAATGTCTTTGCAGAACTGGTGTACCAAATACACTGGGCTGGCTTACTATCTTTCCACTTTATACTAACGTGCCTTTCAGACACTGTTCCTAAAGACAGAGTGTTCAATGTGACCCTGGGGATATTCCTGCCTGATGTGGATCTTGTAGATGTTACGTTTGGTCTTGAGACTTTGACAGTGCCAGAGGCTAATCTAAAAGGGTATAATATCCAGGAGCACGTCTTTCCCAATGGCTCCAAGACCTACACGCTCCAGGTGCCATTTGAGGACCCTGATGTAAAGAAAGAGGTAGAGCCTTTATTTTATTTCTCAAGTTAACTGGTGTGTGTGTGTGTGTGTGTGTGCCCCCTCCTTACGTAGTTATTGTCTTGCAGGTAACCCCTCCAGACACCAGAACTTATATTCTACCCCTGACCTACTTGCTGAATATTGTGCCAGAGAACAAGCCTTTTACCCATCATGCTGAAGTGCAAGCCTCTGTGAAAGATATCAGTAAGTTGGCAAATCCCCCCCCCCCCCATGAGGGGAGGCTGTTGAATCTGTCCACTGCTAATCTTGAAGCTAGCGTTGGCCATGCTCTGGAGCTTGCCAGTTTTGAGCTGGAGTTGGTGACGCTGAGTCACTTGACCGCTCCAGAGCAGGGAGCTGGAGTTGCGGTTCCAGAGCAGCTCTACTATTTCCTGCCTTTCACACTTTAAAATCATTCATAAATTCAGTTGCTTGTATATGGAGTCGTCCAAAAGTATCAACTAGAATCATGTATTTCGATATCTGCCGCCCTTCCCTTGTTCTGAAACCCAGTGCAGACGTATAGAGGGTCCTCAATCGTGCAGCAAGAGGACAGGGAGTGAAGATGATTATAGTGAAATGCAACCCAACACATACATGGGCGAGGATTGAATAATGAAATAAGCTCGGCAGAGATTGGGAACATAATTGCTTTGATTTTGTATCAATGTAGTGGGTGACGCATACAGACCATCAAATGAGACTTGTATCGTAATACATATCATGACGTACTAGATACTCTACCTTATCAAACACTGATTTCTATCCATGTAACATATTTTGCTGCTGAATGAACGTGGTATTTGCATGGTCAGCATTTGCACATGTATTTCAATGTTTATTAATTTGCTAAACCTTATCAAGTTACGATCTGTAACAAGTTGAAAAATATCCCTGAAAGGCCTGACTTCACCATTGTGAATTACAAAAAGGATGTCCTGCTGTAGTTCTAGTTTAATCATGTGCATTTCAGGTAAAAACAAAGTAGACCATGCCTATTTAATAATGTCTGCCATTGTAACATCACGTGTGCAGAAGTCCTAATTTTGGCAGCTGGTGTTTTGGATGTAGTTATAATCTGGACTTTGACAGCCATTTCGTGAACTCTGTCATTTCTGACAGACATTTCTCCCCCCCCCCCCCCCCCCTTGTCTTTTAAAATCTGATATTTTTTTTTACATTGTTGCATTTCTTTTAAGACTTCAGTAAAGTTTCTTATCAGTATTCAGTAACTTTTTTTGTTATCCTTGTCGCACTAACATTTGGCCCTATCAAACGGATGTCTTCAGTAAGGTTTCATTACTGGTGTTCCGTAAACATGTTCACTGCCAGCTTTCTGTTTTATCAATGATGGTCCTTTCTCCTCCATCCTGCAACTGATTTCTCTTCTGCTTGCAGTTCTACCTACAGTCACTGGCTATTGTGATGTTGCTGGATTCTATGTCCTGGTAAAATATGGCAACATGGGTCGCAACTGGATTCCTTATGTGGGCTCAAGAGAACTTGGTGGAAGTTTGCTTGCCCTATACAAGTATAATGCTAACTCAACAAACTTCTGGATAACTATGCCTTACAATGCAATTGATGCCACATATGAAGTAAGTGATCTAACGTGATGGGCTATATCTGTTTTGGTTCACCACAATACTGACCTGATGTATTGTCTCTGCAGGTGATCAAATCTTCGGAGATCAGAAGCAGGCTTGACTTGACCTTGAAGGATATTGAGACCATGTTGGTGCTGACTAGCTTCTCTCTGTCCTGCAGTTTCCCTACAAAGATGATTGGTAACCAACTAATTGTGTGTAATCTTCCAACATTGGAGAATTTATCTTCTACACAGTCTTTGCAAGACTAACCGTTTGATTTTCGCCTGTGTACACCATTTCATGAAGTGCACCACCATCTCCTGTCGGTTCAAGCCACTTGCTCTCTTTTTTTTGGGGGGGGGGTGAGGGTTTCCATTGTTCACAAAGCCGGTCTGATCAATGGAGGCAGTTAGTAATTGAGTTACTTCAGAATGCTGCCATTTTATTTTTTTGGTATAACTTGATTTAGACTCTTGCTACTTGTTTTCTGGAACAACTTTACCAATCAAAATTAATCGTTTAGTGAACCCACAGCTAGTTCCAACCAATAAACTGTTTACAAGCTGTGTAACCAATTGGTTGAATAGGAATTCACTTTCTTGAAAAACAAGGTTCTATGGGTGTGTGGGTCTTCATTTTTATACATATTGAATTTCTAATTTCTTGAACGATTCAATTTCTTCTAGCAAAATGCTAGCCTTGAACCAATGGACTGAGTGTACACTGGTGAAACCATTGCATAATTTAACAGTAACATACCTTTTTTAGCAAGGTTAACTCCGTTTTGAGTAGTTGCATGATGATTAAAATCCTCTTTGCATTAATGCAACGGTGTGGTATGTTTTTAGAGGCAGTCAAGTGGTTAAACCCACAAGTCATGCAGGCATTGGTCTTTTCTTCCCCACGCCTGTTGCAAGCAGAATTAACAATGGTATAACTCTTGTATTGGCCTACATTATCATTCTTATGTCAGATTGCTTCTCCAATGGAACTATGGCAGCTCTTGCTGTGAAAGTGGAATCTGTATCTGGACTGCTTCCAAATCAACTAACATTAAGAGACCCTAGCTGCAGACCCCTTCAGTCTGATGCTGTCAGTGCAGTCTTCTACTTCAATGTCAACTCCTGTGGAACAACCAGAAGGGTTAGTAGTTCTAGTTTAGTCCCCTTGGTATGCAGAGAACCCCTCTGCTCAATTACCTACCCAAGACCTTGCCCTAAAGAATCTGGATCTCTGCCATGTTTCAGATGGGCTGTTTTTGCATTAACATTTTGTTTTTTATATGCGTTTTAAAAAAAAAAAAAAAAAAAAAAAAAAAAAAAAATTGGCTGAAATGTATTGAACTGTTCTGTTTGGGTATCTTCAGGTGCTGTGACCCTTTCATGGAATATGCTGCCAATATACAATCTGTTTTTTACTTTCTCTTCCAGTTTGACAACAACCTCCTGACTTATGAGAATGAAGTGCTGTCTACAACCTTTGGTCCATCTTACCGGTAGGTATTGCATCAGAAGTAGACTATGATTCTGAAAATGAAACTATTCATGCCATTGTCTCTGTCTCCTAGGTTAAGCATTGTCTGTCACTATGTGGTCAATGACACCAAGGTAGTACAGTTCTCGTACCAGAATAATCCTGCTCTTGTCGTGCAGCCTGGCTTGGGTGACCTTGTTGTCGTAATGCGGCTTGCACTAGGTATGATTAATCCCTTTTTGAAATATGCATGCTTTGTATGTGTACGTCTGCAAATTATCCCCCTTCTCTCTACAGATTCAACCTACAAGGACTTCTATGGAACACAGGACTACCCTGTTGTCAAGTACTTAAGAACACCCTTGTATTTTGAGGTGGAGCTCCTGTACAGCAGGGATCCACAAGCTGAATTGTTTTTGGAGAACTGCTGGGCAACCTATTCTGCTGACAGGGACAGCCTTCCAAAGTGGGATGTTGTTGTAGACAGGTAACCAGCTTGCTCAAGTGGCATTGGTTTTTAAATGCATAGTGTGTGCATATAAATGTAAAACACTTACTCTTATTTTTGAAGTTGTGAGAACTCTGCTGACACCTACAAGACAGTCTTTCACCCAGTCTCCAGCAACACAAGAGTGGTGTTCCCCTCTCATCTGAAGAGATTTGAAGTGAAAATGTTCTCCTTCACTAGAGACAGGACTGCACTGAAAGGGCAGGTAAGACCGGTGGTCTAAACAATCCTTTGTAATGCTGCGGTACACGGACCCTAACTCTGCTATCTTGATGGGACAACTTTTTTTGTACTCCTACCAGTGAACTTTTTTAAATGGCTTCCTTTCCTTGACCAAAATGTTCCTTTTTGTGTTTCAGATTTACTTCCACTGCGGTGTTGTGATATGTGACGCAAACAGGCAGTCAGACAGCCTCTGTAGGAGGCAGTGCATTCCAGGGAAGCAGAGGCTTGGTAAGGTTATATTCAGGAGACACATTTCTTTTTATATGTTTTTCTTGGTCACTAAACTTCTACTTTTCCCTCTAGGACGCAGTGTTGAGGGGAAGGATGAGGTAGCAGTAAAGGCACTTGTGTCTTCAGGACCAATCCATTTGGAGCAATATGGATCCTATCCCTCTGAAGTCAAAACGAGTAAGTACAGGAACCATTTCAGATTTCGGGTGGTGGACTGTTTTGGAGTATGACTGCCTAAACTTTGCGACTAACTGCCATTTCTTTCTCTTTCAGCCCAAGCTGTTCTGTGGTTTCCTCTGGTAGCTACCCTTGTGTGTGCAGTGGTCCTATTTATCTCTGGGATTGTAGCTTTTATCCACATACAAAAGCATGTATGAAAATAAAAACTAGTAACTTGCAAGTTTTTGTGTTTTATTAATTAGTGTAATAGTTAAATTGTTTCTTTCTAACTATTCTGATCAACTTGTACTCTAATGGGACCTGTGATTATATTTATATAAATTATAAAATCTTCCATGTTTGGGTACAAGGCACTCCTAGCCAATACAACTGGAGACAATGTGGAAATACTCCTGGTGCTTCAAATGTAGTGGAAGCGGTGCTTTGAGCTGTGACAGTCCAGGGTTCCCCTGCACATGCAAATTGGCATTTCCTCTAGCTATTTACTAAAATGACCTGATGCTATGCACTGTATTGTGCTGGATCTAAACGTCCCTCTTTCCACTAATTGTTTCCCTGAAATTGATTTTGGAGTTCCATGCAATTGCTATGTTTTTAAAAAACCCCTTCATTCTGTATTACAAAGTTTGCTTTAGAACAATACACTAGTCATGTAATACAGGCAGTATAAATGACTACTTTGCCATTCTTACGTCCAGCCTCCTGTAAACCATCTACGTTTGTTCAGTGTAAATATGTAGGGCTTGCTTCCACTCCACATGTTGGAGTAAAACAGGAATTTGCTATACCATTTTACTAGTTGGTTCACACTCAAGATTACCAACCATCTAACTTGAAGTCACACTTGGATTGTATGTTTATTGCTTAGGAAAGCTTGAATGACCTCTACCTACACCTTTTTATATGAGGCGTATCGAAAGAATGCCAATTAACAATACTTTACTGACACTGGTATGTGTTCTTCAACTAGCCAAAGCACAGCGAGCTTGGGCGACAGCGTCCAGCTTGCAATGTTTGTCCCCACAGATAGTTCTTCAAAATATGCTGGATAGCCTAAAAACAAAATTTATACCGTACAAAGTGACTGACTTGGCAGATCTTAGGCTCTGACGACTGAATACTGGTAACTTTGTAAAAACAGATGTATGAAATCAACTATACAGACATTCTGAATTTAATATCTGACTAGCAAGACTGCTGTTAAAAACAGTGCCAGCTGCAGACCAACAAAGTAAATAATGCAGTCTGCAACTGTGTACATGTGTGACTAAAAAGTAAATAAGACATAAATGTAAGTACATAAAAAGTCTATTTTATAATGTCTTACTGTTTCAGATTTTAGTAAGGTTGGCAATGCTGTTCACACTAAATCTCCAACTAAGTTACCCAAAGTTGGATCTTATCAGGGCCTCTGAAACCAGTGTTTTGGTCAAATTTAACTTTGCATGCATGCCCTTTCTTTTGCATTGTAGCATACAGAATAGCTGTTTGGATCTTGGACAGGTTCTGGTATGTTTTAGTTTAAATGTGTGATTATTATATATTCCCAGCTAATCATGCATGTGCGTTCTAGACTGTAATAGCAATCAGGAAATTTAAAGAGAACAACACCTAGCTAATTTTGTTGATTGTTTATTGGGCATTTTGAAATTAAAAATAAAGAGAACTGAAGTGTTTCTTTAACCCTTCTAATTCTTTATTTACTATTATTTTACAATAACCATGCAGCACACAGACTCGCACAATTCAACTGGAAACTTCCAACTGCTTCATTTTCACTTACTGCAGAGCAGGTAAGTATCCGTTTTAGCACCACCTACTGGCCACATTTAGGTATTGTTTCTGCTTACTGAATTGGAACTAAACGATAGTAAACAATTTAAATTCAGTACTTGATACAACAATATATTACAAGAACAAATATATATATATATATATATATATATATATATATATATATATATATATATATATACAGTGCCGTGAAAAAGTATTTGCCCCGTCTGATTTTCTGCATTTTTGCATATTTTTGACACAATGTTATCAGATCTTCAACCAAAACCTAATATTAGATTAAAGGGACCCTGAGTGAACAAATAACACAAAAAGTTGATACATATTTCATGTATTTATTAAAGAAAGTTATGCAACACCCAATGCCCCTGTGTGAAAAAGTAATCGCCCCCTTAGACTCAATAACTGGTTAAGCCACCTTTAGCAGCAATAACTGCAACCAAACGCTTCCTGTAGTTATTGATTAGTCTTTCACAGCACCGTGGAGGAATTTTGGCCCACTCCTCCATGCAGAACTGCTTCAGCTCAGTGACATTTGTGGGTTTCCGAGCATGAACTGCTCGTTTCAGGTCCTGCCACAACATCTCAATGGGGTTTAGGTGTGGACTTTGACTAGGCCATTCCAAAACTTTTAATTTCTTGTTCTTCAACTATTCTGATGTAGACTAGGTTGTGTGTTTCGGATCATGGTCTTGCTGCATGACCCAGCTGCGCTTCAGCTTCAGCTCACGGACGGATGGCCTGACATTCTCCTGTAGAATTCTCTACAGAGCAGAATTCATGGTTCCTTCAATGATGGCAAGCCGTCCAGGTCCTGATGCAGCAAAGCATCCCCAAACCATGACACTACCACCACCACGCTTGACCGTTGGTATGAGGTTCTTACTGTGGAATGCAGTGTTTGGTTTTAGTTCCACTTTTGACTCATCTGTCCTTAGAACATTGTTCCAGAACTCATCCAGGTGCTTTTTGGCAAACTTGAGATGAACGTTCATGTTTTTGTTTGGGGAGCAATGGTTTCCGCCTTGCTACTCTGCCATGAATCCCATTTTTGCCCAGTGTCTTTCTGATGGTGGAGTCATGAACACTGACCTTAGCCAAGGCGAGAGAGGCCTGCAGAACCCTGGATGTTGTTCTAGGGTTCCTTGTGACTTCCTGGACGATTTTACGCATTGCTCGTGGAGAGATTTTGGCAGGACGGCCACTCCTGGGAAGATTCACTACTGTCCCAAACTTTCTCCATTTGGACAATATGGCTCTGACTGTGGTTCGGTGGAGCCCCAGAGCCTTAGAAATGGCTTTGTAACCCTTTCCAGACTGATAGGCATCAACAACTTTTTTCCGGAGGTCTTCAGGAATTTCTTTTGTTCGTGGCATGATGTGCCTCTAGAACCTGTGTGCTGACAACTTCACTCTGATGGTAAGGGCCAAAGTTAGTCAGATTTATACTGGGCAGGGCAGGCCTGGTTGTTGACCAAAGTACTCAAACAGCTGACCCTAATTATCCCTTTAATTAGGTAGAGTTAACTAGGGGGGGGCAATAACTTTTTCACACCTGAAGATTGCATGTTTGATTACCTTGTACACCAAACAAATGAAAGAAGCACCAAACTTTGGTGTCATTTTTTCTCTCAGACTCCCTCTATATACTACTACAACCCACAAAAAAATCTGACCAAATACAATGTGAAGAATTTGCAAAAATGCAGAAAATAAGACAGGGGGCAAATACTTTTTCACGTCACTGTATATATATACAGAACCTTGTGTCCTAATAGTTCATTAATTCCTTCTGTGTTTGCTTAATTTATTTTACAATCTTACCTTGGCAGTCTTATTTGCAAAAGCAGTTCTCAAACCTCTTTTCCATACTATCAGGTTGTACATCTACAGTAGCATCTACACTTGATCCATTGTGAGATCTGGGGCTTGGAAACCACTTACTGTGCATATCAGTCTATTAGTGTCCAACAGAATGCTTTATATAAACTCCATGGAAAAATGTGTTCTAAAAAACAGGTTAAATGGAATGCAAGCTACTGTCCAGGCATATTGTGAAATCAAGCATTTCGCAAAATTTCTAAAACTTTCAGGCATTTTGTGAAATGACTGCAGTTATACGCATTCTATTATACTATTTGACTGATAAAGGTTTTCAGTCATTTTGTGAAATGACTGCTTCATTAGGAGGCTGCGTGGTCCAGTGGTTAAAGAAAAGGGCTTATAACCAGGAGGTTCCCAGTTTAAATCCCGGCTCACTCACTGACTCACTGTGTGACCCTGAGCAAGTCACTTAGCCTCCTTGTGCTCCGTCTTTTGTGTGAGACGTTGTAAGTGACTCTGCAGCTGATGCATAGTTCACACACCCTAGTCTCTGCAAGTCGTCTTGGATAAAGGTGTCTGCTAAATAAAGCAAATAATACAAATAATAATGAAATGACCAGCATTAAGGGCATTCTATTACACTATTTCACAGATTAACGGTTAATTAAAAGAGTGAGGAGAATCTGTCATTTTTGTGTTAGCATTGATTACATTCATTTTTAAAATGTTAACTTTTCACATTGTTTACTGCATTTCTTGTGGTTTATAATAAGAGATGATTATAATGATTAAAATGAGAGCTGCTTCTCTCATGGTTGGGCAGCCAGAACTTTTTAGCCCCAAACTACACAGAATGTGTCTCTTATTCCAGAAGGTTCATAAGGGGCATCTCTCACAGTAAATACATATTAATAAGGTGATGAATGTTTTGTTTTTTTTTACATGGAAGTTTATGCATAGCATTAATTGCTCTTCAAACCAATGAACAGCACAGGAACTTATGGAGCGCCGTTTGTGTCATGCACAATTTTGTCCACGAAAGGGCTTTTGTGCACAAAATACATTACAACATGTATTTCGTCCCACAAAACGAAAAACAAATGCATATAATATTGTCCACAAAAGGCAAAAGACAGTTTTCATTTTGTGGACAAAAAGGTAAAAGAGAGTTTTCATTATGTCGACAAAATGAAATTGAATGTTTTCATTTTGTGCACAAAACACACTTTTTCTTAGATCATTTTGTGGACATAATGAACAGTCAAGTATACATTCTGTCCACGAAAAGCAAAGTAAGTTTTCAGTTCCGTCCACAAAATCATTCAACATACAATTATCATTTTGTGGGACAAAATGCATATTTTGTGGGGCTAAAACTAATTTTGTGGGACGAAATACACATTTTGTACCACACAGTGCTAATTCTGTGCACAAAATACAATTTTGTGGCACAGAATACTCATTCTGTGGGACAAAATGCTCATTCTGTGCCACAATACAATTTTGTCGGACAAAATGATAATTATGTCCACAAAATACTCATTATGTCAGACAAAATGCTAATTATGTGCACAGAATACAATTTTGTGGCACAGAATACTCATTCTGTGGGACAAAATGCACTTTTGTGGGACAAAATGTACTTTTGTGGGACAAAATGCTCATTCTGTGTCACAAAATACAATTTTGTCGGACGAAATGATAATTATGTCCACAAAATACTCATTATGTCGGACAAAATGCTAATTATGTGCACAGAATACAATTTTGTGGCACAGAATACTCATTCTGTGGGACAAAATGCACTTTTGTGGGTCACATGACTTTCTATTTGTGACGTCACCATGGCGCACTGTCACTTGATAAGTGTTGCCCAATGTGCGCACTGCTTTGTGGCGCGCATGCTTTTCTATGGAAATATGCTTAATTTTATTCCAGACAAGACAGTAACTATGGCTGACGCTGCTGGTCGTGTGTTCATCGCCGGGTCTTCAATACAGAGTCTTGTTGATGGGATCAGCAGCCTAACAAGACTCGTTCAATCGTTAGTTGAGCCTCGAACTAGCGGTGTACAACAACCTGCTGTACAGCATGCCATTGCGAGGCCACTGGTACAAGTTCAACTGTGATGATAGGCAGCGGGCCAGCAGTGAATCACCTCTGCCACGGATAAGTACGATGAACGTTAGTTTATTTTATTTTTAAGTTCCCCCCCCCCCCCCCCCCCGTTTCGTCCGACTTTTCTCCTCTTACAAATTCAATTGATGATTATTGGGTCATTAGTGTCTCAACGACAATGCAGAAATGTGTCATTTCTGTGCTGTTATGTTTCACATCGTGTTTTTTTTTTCAAAATGTAACCTTGCTGTATCTTGCATGACACAATTTTGTTGTTTATATCCCATTAAAAAAAATCTTCTTCTCAATAGTTGAGTTATATAGTTTACATTAAATAAATACATATAAACACGACAAACTTTGATTAGCATTCCCACAGTTCATACATCAGTCGAGAGACAAACGCATTTGAATCACGTTTAAAATGGAAATATATAATAAGATTCCACCTAATTTAACTCCTGCCACAGTTCACACATTTCTCCATTTTAATCTAGAAACAAAAACACATTTTTGGTGCTGTCAGGTCATTTTAAAAGACGACTAGGTAACCACGGGGAAATCATAAACTCTGGAACTTAGGGCTGCTAGTAAAACTTTGCTGTAAAGCGCGTTTGTTTCAGCATATGTGCAGATGTTGACAAATGCTGCTATCACGTTGTTTCAAGTGGGAATTTTAAATGGCAATTTTACAAAAAAAAAGGTCTTGTGCATATATATATATATATATATATATATATATATATATCCTTTTTTTAACCGCTTAAATTATACATTTGTTGTGTTTTATTTGATTTAGATGCAGATTGGAGAACGACCTGAGCCCAATTTCTCACCTGAACCTGATGTAAGTCATTTATAAGTGTTACTTTATGTCTAAACTGGTTTCCATTGATAAGCCACTGTCAGCTTCTCTGTTGTGCAGCCCTGGGTACCAGTGTTTGTCTGCCAAAAAAATATTAATAAAGAAAGTTGTTTGCTTAAGTGTCAGAATTTTTTTTTTTTTAACCATTTCATTCTCTGCAGAGAGTTCTATCCCTACCCTCAGTGTTTCGTGGCAGAACAAGGCCTCAAAATACCTTCACCAAGCGAAGAACTGTAGCTGGAAGGGCCCGGGTGGTGATTAGAGACGTCCTATGTATGCCATTTAGTACACCTCAGCAAGAGGATAATTCTTGGAAAGCACCAAGAGGTCAGGACAAGGAGAAATAGGCTTCTGTCGGGCTGACAGGGAAACTTAATCTGGACTCTACATGGAATTCTCAGGAGGTGCAACATGAAATTCGATCATTCTTCCAAACAACGTTCTGCGCAGATGGAGAAGAGTTTGTTTTTTCATTTTTACAGGTAAGTGTTTATCTACACATCTTTCTCTATTTTAAGTAGTTTCCTGACATAAGCCTACTCTTATTTTCTTCAGAACAATTTAATTTCAACTCAATGCATTTTATAAGTTTCTGAACTGTTTTTAGTGTTTGCCAGGTGGAAGGAAACTGATCAAACCCAACACCTCTGTCAGTTTTTCTTGGAATGGTGCCGAAGTCATTAGTCTTGCAGGACAAGGAGCTCTGTACATTCTTAGTCACCACAACCTGCCAGAAAGTGAGGTAAATTTGACTTGTTTTGGGAACAATAACTGTACCTACAAATATGTACAGTGAAGTACTCATCAAGTGCAACACCTACGTTAAACCAAGTTCATATTTTTGTACATGTGAATGAAGGGCAACGTCATATTGAGGCTTGCTGTCTACACCTTTTCAGTAATCCCTTCATTTGAAAGAAATGTTGCTTAATACAAATACCTGACATCTTGCTTAAAATGTTTGTTTCTGGAACAGGAACATGAATCACCAAGTAAGGAGACTCTGTCTTTCCTCAGTTCTACCAATTCATTGACCCATCAAATAAATCTTGAAAATGATGTTCAGCAGCTAAAACAGGTAAGGGACAGGAGATGTTACACATATATATTAGTACCCCTGTATTTATTTATTTTTCTTGCTCTCTCCAGTCTTGTTTCATCATATTGAGTTAAGTAACCTGGTCTTAAATGTTAAACTATTCGCTTATGGAAAACTAAAAATATAATATGTACAGGATCACTAATTCCAGGCAATTAAGTTCCTAGTGGTTTAATAAACTGATCAGGTGAGGTCCTTTGTAGGACTGAACAGGCACAATACATGCAAAATAACCACACTGCACACTTTAAACACTACAAGTGTTACCTTTCTTGTGGTGCTGTTCTCAGTTTGACTTAACAGTTACAGTAGGTTATACAAACAATGTTGTATGTATTAATGTGTGTACATAGAACTCCAGTAGTCAGTGCTGAAAGGTAATGTGAAAAATGTTTGTGTACATTATTTCTAATGGAGAGGTTAGTTGGTATAGCTCATATGATATGACAATGTCTAGTGTTACTACAAGCATACATTTTAGCTGCAATTGAGCAATGAAGAATGTAGGGGAAAGGCAGTAAGTGGGCAATTTTTTTTTTAAATTATTTTTTAATTAGCACCGAATGGTTGGGTAAAGAATGTGTAAGTAATGTGTTGTGGAGTGCAATGCAAACTTTGAAATATATATATATATATATATATTTTTTTTATATGATATGTATATATACATCCCCCCCCCCCTTTTTTTTAATTGCAAGAACACTTATTTCTGTGTGTAATATTTGCTATTGAAAAAAGTTAAACTTGTTATCTCAGTTTATTTAATAGCATAGTCACGGAGCATGATGATGTAAACATTTTTGAAGATGTTCCCCCACTGTCAACTGGCTCAGAGGTGACTACTAGAACATTAGCTCACAGTGTAGACAGGCAAGTATGCATTTTTGTAAATAAATAAATAAATAAATAAATAAATAAATAAAAAATGCCATACGAGTTTAAAATGTGGTAAATTGTTCAGTGGTCCTTAGCTTGACCCTTAGGCTCCAATGACTTAATATACTAGACGTCTGCATTTTGTAACTCATGGTCAGATTTTTTTAGTTGTCTACAGGAAAAGCAAGTCCCAGCACTCTTTAGTTTGTACTTTGGACCTCATACTGTATATTAGATTAGTTTTTGAGTTAAATTCACTTGTTGAAAATGAAGCCATTAACCTTGCATTATGTTCTTTACATTTTAGCCAGTTAATCTAGCTTACAAAATATTATATACTTGTAACATATGATCAAACATTAAAATATTAACCCTCAGTAGCACCGCTAGTATTTGTATTTTGAGAAATGGCGATACTAAATAAATATGTAATACAAATATAGGGTTGGACTGCAAATTGAAACGCTTATTAATATAACCATTACTGATTAAGTTGCTATATGCCTGACAGATTGACCATGGTGGATCCCATGATTCGACAATTATTTTCTTCTATTTTATGACTAATCTATATAGCTTTTCTAGACTTAGGTTAGTGTTAAGATCTGTAGAATATTAAGTAACTTCCCTCAATGTATGTTCTGGCATACAGTGAGGCAGTGTTTTTCCTTATGATCAGTTTGATCAATCGTTTCCCAAATCAGGGCTATTAAAGTAATCAGCCGAATAACATTCCATAGTACTGTATATAAAGTTTTAGACTTTTTTTTTTCTCCCAAATACATGTATTACGGTTAATCTTCCTCTTGTCAACAGGAGCCCAGAAAGTGTAATAGCAGAACTTTGCTCCTCAGTTCTTGCTGATGGAGTTCAGAATGTCAAGGTCAGACGGAACCATGCTTTCCAAGATTTGCTACGTTGGATGAACCGAGCTGATTATGGTTGGGACAAACATCTTAATGTTTCTTTTGTTGGAGAACAAGGGCTTGATTCTGGAGGACCTAGGCGCAATCTAATGGAACTGACTGTTCGTGGACTGATCAACTGGGGAGGACTTTGGTGTGGGAAAGAAGGACACCTCATTCCAGCTCCTGACTTTTTAACATTGCAGAACAGATCCCATTGTATGGCAGGGAGGATTGTTGGCACTGTTCTCGTTCAGAGTTCTCTACAGCTCAATATTTTTGCAGAATCTCTGATCAACACCATTGCAGGAATCAACCAGTGGTTTGTAGAGGATGTTGCTGATGAAACTGTCCAAAGCAAGCTGAAAGAGGTATTAGTAGAAGACATGCTATAAAACAATTGTCAATTACATATTTTTGCATGTTGGACAATATAATACATATATACCATGCTATGCAAAATAAAGGTCTACTAAAACAAATTTACAAATACACAAGTGGTGGAGTGTTGCTAAATCTATCTCCCCCTTAACAAGGGTGTCTGGTATAATAATAATAATGTGACTTTTACATTTTGATATCAAGCGCTGATCTGTTTAGTGTAGTAAACTGATGTTTGTCTTTCTGTAGATATTAGACTATCGGGGAAGGAGGGACTGGACTGGCGATCCAGTTGTGGAGAAAATAGCAGAAAACATCAGCTTTCTAGGGGAGGTCAATGATGCCCAAAAAAAAGACTTCACCCAAGCGGCTGCAAGATATTACACTTCCGTAGTGAATCGTGCTCAAATTGAAGAATTCAAAGAAGGGCTCGAAACATTTGGAATTGCAACATTGATAAGAAAACATCCAGGTCAGTCTATCTACAATGTGTAGATATGATGTATATGTTAAGGGCAAGTCCCAGTGGTATAGTGAGTCTAGTTTTGCCTCGTCCAATTGGGCAATTCAGACTAAGCCTCACCCTAACTAACCCTAACCTTAGAAAAATAGTGCTAACTTGAGGATTCTCCATAAGCCTTGGTGAAACAAGGTTGCCCCTGTCAAACTAGATTTGCTAGACCACAGGGTTTCTCCCTTTACATATTTAGTTGTTGTAATATTTGCTGTAAAATTTGATACATAATCACATCTTTGGGATTTTGGAAATATGCACAGTATTTAAGTTGTGAAGTATCATCCTTAAAAGCCTGTTGTGGTGTGCAATAAAATAGTGGGTATTTCTAGGTATAGTCACAATTATAACCTTAAACTTTCTCATTTTAAAGTGTGACCAAATACACTTGTTTTCTCCCCTCCATTGAATGGGTCCAAACATAGTAGTTACTGCAAAGATTTGCCTCTATTGGACAAGGTGCTCTAGTTTCAACAGTTTTGAGTAATATGTAGAGTAGAAATTATTAGAACTTGAATGTTACATTAAATCTCCACCATAAATGTGTTAACTATTACAGATGTGATGAAGTTGCTTTTGTGTGGCCAGAAAAGAGCAACAGTACAGCCTGATGAAGTATATGACATGTTTGAGGCAGAGCTGTCAGAAGTGGGGTCAAATCAAAGGGATTTGGAGGAAGAGGCGATGATGCATTTCATGCTGTTTTTAAGCAGCTTGACAAACCTAAGTAAGCACAATTTTTATTATAGTGCATTTCCATTTTTCATATTTACTTGTTTTAATTTGTATTGATCTCTCCTTAAGCTAAATAGGACTTGGTTTTTACTGGGAAGCAACAATAATGTCCATATAGTGAATGTTACATTACTGAAAGTGATCATAGAAACCAGTATGAATAACACTGTCTTCAATTAAGTATCAGTGCTATTTGTATTTACTATGTTTGGTTAATCTAAAGTATTGCCATTACCATAGTAACTACTTTTGCTTTTCTTGAGTATTAAAGTAAAAAAAAAAAAATTACATAATCTTTGACTTTTACCCATTTAAAAATACACAATTGGTCCTTTTTTAGGTATTGTGAAAAATTGGATATTGCATACTGTAGTACGTGTTATCTAAATTAATACAGATGTATATTCTGTTTTATAGCCTTTTTTATATATGTATTTATTGTAGATGCAGCATGTTCCTTGGAGGATCTACTGAGGTTCCTAACTGGAGCAAAACAGTTTCCCATTGGTGGATATGAGATTCAGCCAACTATAGAATTCATTAGAGGTTCACAATTCCCAACTGTAAGCACCTGTGGTCTTGTTTTGAGGCTGCCAATCGGCTTGACAGAAGAACAATTCAAAACTAATTTTGAATTTGCTGTCCGAAGCTGCCATGACTTTTCCTTTGTTTAGTGTTACCAGTGTGACTGTTGACATTGATGTCCAGGACAGAGAGGGCCATATCCACAATCTGTTTTAAAAAGACTACACTTAAATGTTTAAGTATAGAACCATGTACATTGTCATTCCCCATGACTTTTAGTTTACTCATTGAAGCAATGTATTTGATAAAGAAACAATGTGCATACTTTAGATCCAGGATAAATCCACTTCAATTCTGAATGTTGTGAAAACCAGGCAGCTCATAAATGGCAATTTGATAATTAGCAGGATAAATATAACAATTAAAGTACTGTTTGTTTCAAATGAGTGGATTGGAAAGGTATGTTTAGTAGCCTGACATCAGATCATTAATCCAATCTGGCTGTTTTTTTCTTTTGTCAAAATAGTTTATAATAAATTCATCCAGAAAGGCGCATCTGAAGAAGTTTAAAACAATCAGAATTGGCCAATGCTGTTTCAGCGATAATAAAATTGAGGTCTCTTATCAAAAGATGTGTAAAGTGTGGCTGCATGTGTTTTCAGGGCGGGTATGGGTACAAGGTTTTTTTTCTTTAACCTTGTTCACAACTGTTATGTCATTTGTTCAACTGTAGTGTTGTGGATGTTAACCTTACCAATGTAAAAAGTTGTCAGTGTTAATGGGGGTGGGGCAATTGTACCTTTGCTCTAAAATGATGCTGTTGGGTAAGAACTTAAGATTTGACCTGTGCTGACTACTGTTACTACTTGGTTTTGTAATATTACTGTAGGTAGGGTAGACCAACAATGGCAATCTGTCTCCTGTATCAACAGGATATAATATATACAATTGTGTTAGTAGATTCTGACATTTGCTGTAAATGTTCATCTTAACAAATGACTGCTTAAGGTCATTTAATTGAAATAAACACTTTCAAACATGTTTTCTGTACTGAAATTTATTATAAAAATAAACCTAATTTCAAAACACATGCAATTCAACTAATAAACATGGCACATTCCTTACAATTATCAATGTTTGGCAGTCATAAATTCTATAATATTTTACCGGGTAAAAATTACATGTGCATAGTTAAAAACAAAGATTCATATCCTAGTTTAATTTAGTATTATTCTGTAACTGAGTGTTTAAAGTATATACTCTACTGCATTAGCTATTTCTGCTGTACACAAAAAAAAACTTTTTTTTTTTTTTGCAATAGGCTAACAAACTATTTTCAATTAACTTTAATATTTACCCTTTCTCTAACACCCAAGAAACATTTTTAATGTTGGGTTAGACTAGGAAAGATCAACTTCAACTGGGAGCAAGTAAGTGGCTAAATTGAATCTTAATTGTAGTATTGGCCTGCTGTTTAAATAAGCCAGTTTAAAAGCTAATTTGTGTTGTAACTGACCAGGATTGTCTGTAGATTGCGCTGTTAATGTACTGCTGTCTCGCAGGTGACTTTTACAGGATTGAGTTGAAAAGTAGGACCAAGTCCATCCTCCTGTATCTCCTCCTGGATGCACTTGCATAATCTCCAAACAACCTGTCAAAATCTGACCTTTCCCCTCCTTCTCTGATATCTCCCTCTCCATTCCTCTGGAATCTACCACACTCTCTCTCTCTCACCATCTCTTCCCTTCTGGACAATACCCAACCTTACTGCTCTCTACTATTGTTTCTTATCATATCTGTATTTAAATCCTGCATTTTAATTGTTCATATTGTTAACTGGGAGACCTCACTTGGTAAATATACAGCTCCACATTAGGGTGCAGTGTAGTTGCCCATACCATCACAGATTTCAACCCACACAACAGAAATGTTTTTATAATAAAACCTCAAACTGTAGATCACTGCCAGACAGTACTCTTATATCCACAACATTAGCCAGTACACCCCATCAAACCTGCACAAGTTGTAGCCCAACTACAAATGGACTAAAACATAGCAATATGAAAAAACTTGATAGTCATAAAAAATGTATTAATCAATAAATTATAGCCATAATGTAAATGGTGTTAACCAGGCCCTGGAAGTTTTAATCACTTTTTTTTTCTCAACACTTGAAAAATCTAATCTAAAACTAAATCTGTAACACCCAAATACACAACAGGACAATTTGGCAAAAATTACCCCCCCCCCCCCCCCCCCAAACAAATGGACACGAAATTAGGAATCCATAATGGTGTAAGAAAAACAAATAAGTCTGCACTTTCTCAGTGTCTCAGTGGTGACTCAAATGGTACGCTGGAATACAGGAATCATTTTACTTGTATATCTCCTTTTTATTTTACTATAAATGGTCAATTATCAGCCTACACCTTTTGGCAAGTTGTCTATTGGTGTGTGACATTAATAGTATTGGAACATTTTCTTATGTATACAACCCTTTCTTTAGCCAATGGCTATCTGCTGTAGCACCCTGCGTTCCATACTCATGTTGGCATTTCACCAACTTTATGTTGATGCTTAACAACATTGACCAGCAGATAACATGTCCGTAATGCAGCTTTTAACACACCCATACGTATCCAGTTTAATCCACATCACCCTCATGTATTGCCCAGTAATCCTACAATGGAAAAACAAACTAAAAACACTAGAAAAAGTCATTAAAAGACAACCAGCCTTCCTAGACCCACAATCACACTGAGGGAAGTCAAAGAGAAAATTAAAACCCTAGAATCTAAAAAAGCTGTGGCCAAGACAGCATTGAAATGCTAAAACACAGTAACCCAGCAATAGAGCACCCTGTAAAACTCTTCAACTTGGTATTAAATACTGAATATCTTTCAGAAACATGGACTAGAGGACTATAACCTCAATATATAAAAAGGTGATACATTTGACCACAATAATTACAGAGGAATCTGTGTAAGCAGTAACACAATTGTAAGTCGCCCTGGATAAGGGTGTCTGCTAAGAAATAAATAATAATAATAATAATAACCTGGGGAAGCTGTTCTGTAGCATCATGAATAGCCAAATACTGCCCTTCCGGAGCCTAGAGGAGCACAGTGTCCTGTGTAAAAGCCACCCTAAACACTGCACTGCAGATCACAGCCACACCCTGATTAATCAACACATCTCTCAAAAAGAAAGGAAAAATCTTTGCCTGCTTTGTTGACTTCAAAAAGACTTCAATCTGGCACCCAGAGCTCTATCTTAAAATCCTCCAGACTGGTATAGGGGGCAAGGTGTATGATGTTATCAAATCAATGTACACAGGCATGACAATTCCAGTTATTATTGGAGTAAATAATATAGTTCACAGCTTACCAGTACAGATCCAAGTAGCCGCGTACAGCCAGGCAAGCAAACAGAAATAACTTCTCTTCTCCAGTCCCTAATAGCCGTTCTTCAGCTCGTGACTCCCACAGTAACCCATACATCTTGAAACAGGTTTTGCGTGTGGGCAATTAACATATAGATGCTTACACCTCAGGAAGACACCTATAACCGCTTGTCTCGAGACGCATAATAGTTAACCCTTAACAGGCTTGTAGCCTCCACAGCCATGAATAAGCAGTTAATCACATATTTATATCAATCAGCTGGCTACAGAACTAGAACAGTCCTCCACTCCTGGATTTGCTCTAGATGACATGTAAGGTGCCTGCTCTATGCTGAGGACCTGCTCTTACTGTCTCCCACAGGGCAGGGCTTGCAACAGAAACCTGGGCTATGGAGGTAAACTTAGAAAAAACAAAAGGTTTTATTTTCCCCAAAAAAACTTAGTTTTGCAAAAACTTCCTGAACCTCCACAGAAATGCCCCAAACAGTGGCTGTCGAGCAGAGCTTGGACAATGACCACTTTTTCTCAAAATCAAATTTAAAACAGAGTGACCCTGATTCCTACCACCACAAAACAAACACACAAACAATTATAGTAACTATTACACTGACCAAATAAATACAAAAAAAACTAGAATGCTACAAAATGTTAAACAGAAATGATTCCCTTGCTGAATATCTAACTGAAATAAAAGACCCTAAAATGAAACCGACCCTGACAAAATACAGGATGAGCGACTACAATCTTGAAGAGGAAACTGGTTGACAGGCAGACCTGGAGATCAAGAGATAGGCACCTATCTGGCCAGTGCAATAGTGGGGAGGTAGAAACAGAGAAACACTTTGCTCTAGACTGCAGCAAATACAACAGTCAGAAACATTTCCTACTCTAGATTCACCAGCAAGATTCCTGGCTTCCACCACTTAGACCAGAAATTGCAATTAAAAATAATCCTGGAAGAGAGCAAAGAATTGCTGCAGAAACCCTCCACTGCACTTCACACTCATACCTAACCCTGATTTTCCAAGAGGTATGTACCTACAAAATGAACTGCTTTCCTGTACATTTCAAGAGCATTTGCCATTGTGACTACATCACATGGCACCTCTTGTCTAAGCTGCTGCAGAAGTGAGCTTGGTGGCTGAAATCTAACATGTTCAATATCTGTAGTGCCACGGCTTAAATGGTCTTGGATGTCAGATATATGACTTCCATTCTGATGTCTGTGAAGTTCCATCAAGTGTATGTTAGCGTGATGGAGCTGCAAAGGTGTGAAGTTTCCCTCAGTTGATACCCCGTGGTTATTGTGAGCTCTTGTATGTTCTGAGAGTATTTTGTTAATGAGGTCAGAGTACACCCAATGTAAACAAAACAGGTCTGCTTCATTTAGTGGATCTAGGATACCCTCTGATTCAAGGTGGTAAAACATTTCACGAAACTGTGACGAGACTATTCTATTTATGTCACGCCACATTCTTTCAATTCGTTCATTGTGGACAGAACTACCTGCGATTACAGACCTCTCTGTATTGTGATGTTGTGTCATGGCATGCCAAACTTGTGAATTTTCACCACCACGATCTGTGCGGACATGCAGCGGCCATCCATAATGCTCAACGGCTGTGTTAAACTGCTCAAGAACCGTGAGTGCCCTGTTATTAGTTGCACACGAGAGAAAGACAATAAGCCTACTGTAACCATCTATCCCACCATGCACCACAAACTTCCAACGCACCATTTTGTGTAGTCCATCTAAGTGCCAAACAAAATTTGGGCATGGGGACCAATATACTCGTCTGTTGATAACAGAACTCTGTCTCATGGAAATGCCAGCTTGATCAACTGCATGTATAAGATCTCTGAGTCTGCTCCGAGGTACATATATGTCACGTGACCTAAGATGCCCCAAAAGATATACCTCTCCTGCATGTGGATGGTTTTCTTTGATGTCCTGAATTGCTTTCTTTAAATCATTATCAGAGATATCTGTAAAACGTTTATATGGGATATTATGATAATGAATTATTCGATACACTGTGCTACGGTTTATGTTTAGGTGACATGCTATATCAACAATGTTGACATGAAGAGCGAGCAAGCCTTCAATAGATGAAACCAGGTCATCAGCATCCTAGGGAGAATTTGGGAAAATAAAAATAATTGATAATACATAAGTACCTATCCATCCATCTATTCTTTACACACACACCTTTACAACTCTTAAACTAATGACTATTATAAATAAGCCAGGCCAACAAATGACAGTTCTTTCTTTATATTGTCTGTGCACTATTAAATTAATACAGCTGATTTATAATTCCTCAAAGATTAATTATGTAAATTATATTTGATTCTTTATAATACACTATAACATTACTACAGTAGTTGTAATACACAGTAGTCAATGTAAAAAATATACGAACTGATACAGCTTTCCACATCTTTAATATCGAGGACCAAAATATTATGACCTGCACAACAGAGAAGCTGACAGTGGCTTATCAATGGAAACCAGTTTAGACATAAAGTAACACTTATAAATGACTTACATCAGGTTCAGGTGAGAAATTGGGCTCAGGTCGTTCTCCAATCTGCATCTAAATCAAATAAAACACAACAAATGTATCATTTAAGCGGTTAAAAAAAGGATATATATATATATATCTGCACATATGCTGAAACAAACGCGCTTTACAGCAAAGTTTTACTAGCAGCCCTAAGTTCCAGAGTTTATGATTTCCCCGTGGTTACCTAGTCGTCTTTTAAAATGACCTGACAGCACCAAAAATGAGTTTTTGTTTCTAGATTAAAATGGAGAAATGTGTGAACTGTGGCAGGAGTTAAATTAGGTGGAATCTTATTACATATTTCCATTTTAAACGTGATTCAAATGCGTTTGTCTCTCGACTGATGTATGAACTGTGGGAACGCTAATCAAAGTTTGTCGTGTTTATATGTATTTATTTAATGTAAACTATATAACTCAACTATTCAGAAGAAGGTTTTTTTTAAATGGGATATAAACAACAAAATTGTGTCATGCAAGATACAGCAAAGTTACATTTTGAAAAAAAAAACACGAAACATAACAGCACAGAAATAACACATTTCTGCATTGTCGTTGAGACACTAATGACCCAATAATCATCAATTGAATTTGTAAGAGGAGGAGAAAAGTCGGACGAAGGGGGGACGGGGGGGACGGGGACTTTAAAAAAAAAAAAAAAACTAACGTTCATCAGACTTACCCGTGGCAGAGGTGATTCACTGCGCGGCCGCTGCCTATCATCAGACAGTTGAACTTGTACCAGTGGCCTCGCAATGGCATGCTGTACAGCAGGTTGTTGTACACCGCTAGTTCGAGGCTCAACTAACGATTGAACGAGTCTTGTTAGGCTGCTGATCCCATCAACAAGACTCTGTATTGAAGACCCGGCGATGAACACACGACCAGCAGCGTCAGCCATAGTTACTGTCTTGTCTGGAATAAAATTAAGCATATTTCCATAGAAAAGCATGCGCGCCACAAAGCAGTGCGCACATTGGGCAACACTTATCAAGTGACAGTGCGCCATGGTGACGTCACAAATAGAAAGTCATGTGACCCACAAAAGTGCATTTTGTCCCACAGAATGAGTATTCTGTGCCACAAAATTGTATTCTGTGCACATAATTAGCATTTTGTCCGACATAATGAGTATTTTGTGGACATAATTATCATTTCGTCCGACAAAATTGTATTTTGTGACACAGAATGAGCATTTTGTCCCACAAAAGTACATTTTGTCCCACAAAAGTGCATTTTGTCCCACAGAATGAGTATTCTGTGCCACAAAATTGTATTCTGTGCACATAATTAGCATTTTGTCCGACATAATGAGTATTTTGTGGACATAATTATCATTTCGTCCGACAAAATTGTATTTTGTGACACAGAATGAGCATTTTGTCCCACAAAAGTACATTTTGTCCCACAAAAGTGCATTTTGTCCCACAGAATGAGTATTGTGTGCCACAAAATTGTATTCTGTGCACATAATTAGCATTTTGTCTGACATAATGAGTATTTTGTGGACATAATTATCATTTTGTCCGACAAAATTGTATTTTGTGGCACAGAATGAGCATTTTGTCCCACAGAATGAGTATTCTGTGCCACAAAATTGTATTTTGTGCACAGAATTAGCACTGTGTGCTACAAAATGTGTATTTCGTTCCACAGAATGTGTATTTTGTGCACATAATTAGCATTTCGTCCCACATAATGTGTATTTCGTCCCACAAAATTAGTTTTAGCCCCACAAAATATGCATTTTGTCCCACAAAATGATAATTGTATGTTGAATGATTTTGTGGACGGAACTGAAAACTTACTTTGCTTTTCGTGGACAGAATGTATACTTGACTGTTCATTATGTCCACAAAATGATCTAAGAAAAAGTGTGTTTTGTGCACAAAATGAAAACATTCAATTTCATTTTGTCGACATAATGAAAACTCTCTTTTACCTTTTTGTCCACAAAATGAAAACTGTCTTTTGCCTTTTGTGGACAATATTATATGCATTTGTTTTTCGTTTTGTGGGACGAAATACATGTTGTAATGTATTTTGTGCACAAAAGCCCTTTCGTGGACAAAATTGTGCATGACACAAACGGCGCCCCATAGGAACTTACTTAGAGGCACTGCAGTAAACTTCAACACAAGAACGGCATAATAATCCGATTTTAGCACAGAATATTTTAATAAGTTATTTTATGCATTATTGTAACACTAGTTATATCTCAGACTTAAATTCACTTGAACTGGTGAGACAACCTCACTCGAAAGGGTTTTATTCTTGATACAAAGCATTTTTGTGATTTAAACATTTTTTTCATTTTAGGAAATAGAATTCATGAAATTTGGAATTGGGAAGCTGTGGGAACAACTTTTACACCACACTGGATACAACTAAAAGAAGCAAAGATGTTTGAGTTAATAATACCAGATGACCGGGGATTAGGCATTTCATCTAATGCCTAACTACTATTTTCAGGCATTTCGCTAAATGCATGGTTTCACAATATTCCTGTAACATACATATATATATATATATATTGGTCAAAGACTTTCCTCTTGAGTTTCCCTTTCAGAACCATGCTTAATCTTCCAAAGGCAATCCAGCCCATTTTTGCTCTTCTGTTGATTTCGCACATTTGGTTCTCCGTTGCTGAAACTAACTGTCCTAAGTATACATAGTTATTGACATTGACTTCAATTGCCTGTGGAATGATATATTTATTGAACAGGACTTGAGTCTTTTTCAGGTTCATTTTCAAACCCGCTCTGATGCTAGCCTTGTGTAGTTCTTGTATTCTTGTTTGTAATTCTTCTGGGCACATTGTAAATATGAGGATGTCTTCAGCAAATCGTAGGTGATTCAATGCGAAATGCGAAACCTGCACCCTCAATGCAAAAATGACTCAACAATTACAAACGACTCAATGGAGTATGGAAAGATGCATGCTGGGAATCACAAGAAGAGACAGGAAAAGATAGGAATGGATAAGAGCGCAAACAAGAGTATGCAATGTTATTATGAGAATGAAAAAATGGCAGTGGGCCAGACATGTAGCAAGAAGAACAGACCATCGCTGGACCAAGGAGATACTAGACTGGATCCCAAGAGATATAAAGCGACCAAGAAGAAGACCTCCAGGAAGATGGCAAGATGAAATTAGGAAACAAGTCGGAGCAACGTGGAGGAGGGACGCAGCACACAGGCTTTTGTGTAAAAATCTTGGGGAGGCCTTCATCCAGCAGAGGCCTGAAAAAGGCTGAAGATGATGAAGATGATATATATAGATATATACACGATAATAGTCATCTAGGGCTTTTGATGAGCCAGTGTTGAACTGTTTCTAATATGTTGTTGCTCATGATTTGGTGTCTCAGTTCAGACACAAAAGAATAACATTGGTACACCAGTAGGTGGCAGCAAAGAACAACGATTAGCTGAAGCATCAACTTAATTAAGATATGTTCTGATTCACTATATTTCTGGTGGTTAACAAAGGTCTGGCCATAGACAGATATCTGTACAAAAAAGGTCATCCCTACAAATACAGTATGTGATGAAAGTTGAGAGCATCGTATTCCATATAACGTGGGCATTGTGGTGGGTATTAATTATGTTGCAGGGTAAGCATTGGATTTTACAGTATTTTGCTAAAACTGTCCAAACTGACTATGATCTGCTGTGATGTGTTTAATTACTGACCACAGATAAAGGTGTTTAATTGTACTCAAATATAAAGTTGTTGTTTAAATGTACTCACAGTATTTGTTGAAATTGATGCAGGCAAGTCCACATATTACAGTAGCTTATACAGGCTCAGCGGTTCTCTAAATACAAGTGTGACATCGAGACAAGGGATTATTTTGGGAGAGCTGACAACAAACAGTTGACTTTGTGTATAAGGATTTTAATGGACCAGTTTAACCAGGTAGCTCCGCGACTTACAGAGACTCTGGGATGAACTATGCGTAGGGTGACCAGATTTTCAAATTGTTATTTAATAATAATAATAATAATAATAATAATAATAATAATAATAATAATAATAATAATAATAATAATTTCACTGCAGGTGCCATAAACTAAGTTTATAGGAAGTGGTTGTTTACGTTGTTTTGACAAAAGGGGCATCTGGTGCCCCTAACTATGCATCAACAACCGGAACCTCGGTTTTACGTCTCAGGAAAACAACAGTGTTTTGAAAGTTGTAATTGATACCCGTGACTTTTTATTTTATTTGATCATAATGTGGCAATAGTTTCTGTGATTTTTGTCCCCATATTTCACTAACAAGTTCACGCAGTTGCAACAGCTGAAAATGTGAATAGTATTTTTATTTTCACTCTGTGCAGCAGGTGTGCGCTCGCTAATTAGTTCATTAGTGGTAAGTATCTCGTCTGCATCGTGTTCGTTTCTGCCTTTATAAGCCCATCTCTAAAGACTATGCTAAGCTAAATGGTGGACTGCTTATGCGTTGGCATTTTAGTTGGGTTTTTGCCACCGTTAATTTAGTGAGAGTGCACCTGGCTTCGAGTCAATGATGACACGTCTTGGATTTGGGTAAGTGTTTCTCGTTTCTCTTATTGTGTTTTTATTGATTTATTTTCGTTCTCACTTTCGCTTCTTTGTTTTTTACGCAGAATAACATTGCTGTTAGCGGTGTTAGCCACTGACGTTTGGACCCAAAACCCGCCCCCAGGTAGGCCTTTTTAACATGGCGTAAATAGACTACTGTTCTCTATTTGCTGACGGCTTTCAAGATCAATGTGTTTTGCAGGGTTTGTGACAACAGAATGCCTGGGAAACTTGATGATGATTATGCTGGATAAGTCTTTTCTTGTGGGGAAACACTTCCGCATCGATATTATTGGTGAGCCTGGTGACATGCCACTATCACTATTCTGTTTGCAATGTGTTCATTTAATCAGCTGGCAAAGTGATTCATGACTTTTTTTTTCTGATTTTTTTTTTTTTAGTCGGTGACATGGTTACTGGCACCATTGAATGCACAAATAAAATTGGGGCTTATTTTGATTGCTTTTGAGTTGTTGGTCACAATACTGTCATGGCTTTTATGTCTATAGATGTCAAGGGGACCCCTGTTTCCATATCTCCAAGACTAGCAACACAGTGTGGATATAGCCTAACCATTGACTTCTTGGGGAATGCCAGGTTCCTTGCTTCTGTGCTGAGCTGCTTTATTCAGAACACAGTAAGCCTTTAATTTCTGTTCTAAATACATGTACAATGTAATTTGAAATATAATCTAACTCTGTCTTTCATTTTAAGAATGATGAGACCTACCGGCTTGCTGTACTAATCCGTGTTTCTCCCAATGATGATATGTCCTTGGCTTCCTCCTATACGCAAACTATGACTTGTGTTTATTCTCAATGGGCAGCAAGGGAAATTCTATGTGAAAGAAACTACATGGAGGTAATTATTGTGAAGTTGTGAATTGCTCATAACTCTTGGCCTACAATATCATCCTTGAACCCTTTGATAATGAAGTTGGTTACATTCCTGAAGGCCAAAACTTCCCTTTGTTTTACAAACAGTAGTTCTGACTTGGGTTGTTGGCTTGAACCCATACAATGTGAACTAAGCAATGCCCTGGTGTGTGTGTGTCTCTACCCTTTTGTTTAGGTTTCCGTAAGACGAGGCATACCACTTATTGATTCAAAAGTTTCTCGGGATGAGCCTGACTGGGCCAACATATATCCTGAGGTAATACTAATTTAAACACTGCTCCTTCAAGTAATACTCCTGACATCGGACTCATTGCATTGCCTCCTATTGTCTACCCTTCCTCCTAGGCAACTGCTGCCGACTATGCAATCTGGCAAGTAGTGTTTCATCTCGCACAAAATAAAAAGAAAGAGCTGACTGTTGCTCAGGCCATGTTGAGTGGTTATGGAATAAACACTACCCCGACCAGAATCATGCTACGAGCTGCCTACAATGCAACAGAAACTCAGCCTCAACTGGTGAGTGTGGCCATGTCTTGCTTTTTGTTCTTTTCTCAAACACTTGTAGCCCCATCAGGAACATTTGTCTCTCTCCAACAGATCCAAACTGTACCAATGGCAGTCCTAAGGTCAACTACCTTCTATAAGCAAAGATGGATGGTCTTGATGGTGGACACTGCAATTGCATGCCCTACTGGTGAGTAGGTTTGTCTGGGAGACCTCTTGGAATTCTAATCCTATTGCGTTATTGTCACACTTTTTTTTCTTTTTGCATTTGCCAGATGGTACGTCATTCACAGATGAGATGATTGTATGGAGAGTTCCCCGTGTCATACCTCCCCTTGTTCCTACAACACCACTTACTAGCCTCAATGTTCAAATGGGAATTGATGGACGCAAGCTTGACCCGGCAACAGTTAATAATAGAAGATACGTCCTGGATGTGGGTCCTGAGCTAATCACAATTAAAATTCCAGTGGGCGCAGATGGTGGATATTATAAGGTCTGTACAAATTTTAGATTTCATGAATGATTTGAATATGCAAGTTCAATCTAAACCTTTTTTCATCTTTGCAGAGCAATGTCTTGAACAACACCTATGCAATTTCTTATTCTATTGCTCCAATGCTGGAGCATACCTGGCAGGATGTGGATGAGAAGACAAAGCACACGATACTTCATCCAATAACCACTCCTTTGATGCCGAGGCCACCTTTTGTCATAAACAGTGAGTATTTAAAATGTCTTTGCAGAACTGGTGTACCAAATACACTGGGCTGGCTTACTATCTTTCCACTTTATACTAACGTGCCTTTCAGACACTGTTCCTAAAGACAGAGTGTTCAATGTGACCCTGGGGATATTCCTGCCTGATGTGGATCTTGTAGATGTTACGTTTGGTCTTGAGACTTTGACAGTGCCAGAGGCTAATCTAAAAGGGTATAATATCCAGGAGCACGTCTTTCCCAATGGCTCCAAGACCTACATGCTCCAGGTGCCATTTGAGGACCCTGATGTAAAGAAAGAGGTAGAGCCTTTATTTTATTTATTTCTTAAGTTAACAGGTGGGGGTGTGTGTGCCTCCTCTTTACGTAGTTATTGTCTTGCAGGTAACCCCTCCAGACACCAGAACTTATATTCTACCCCTGACCTACTTGCTGAATATTGTGCCAGAGAACAAGCCTTTTACCCATCATGCTGAAGTGCAAGCCTCTGTGAAAGATATCAGTAAGTTGGCAAATCCCCCCCCATGAGGGGAGGCTGTTGAATCTGTCCACTGCTAATCTTGAAGCTAGCGTTGGCCATGCTCTGGAGCTTGCCAGTTTTGAGCTGGCGCTGGTGACGCGGAGTCACTTGACCGCTCCAGAGAGCAGGGAGCTGGAGTTGCGGTTCCAGAGCAGCTCTACTATTTCCTGCCTTTCACACTTTAAAATCATTCATAAATTCAGTTGCTTGTATATGGAGTCGTCCAAAAGTATCAACTAGAACCATGTATTTCGATATCTGCCGCCCTTCCCTTGTTCTGAAACCCAGTGCAGACGTATAGAGGGTCCTCAATCGTGCAGCAAGAGGACAGGGAGTGAAGATGATTATAGTGAAATGCAACCCAACACATACATGGGCGAGGATTGAATAATGAAATAAGCTCGGCAGAGATTGGGAACATAATTGCTTTGATTTTGTATCAATGTAGTGGGTGACGCATACAGACCATCAAATGAGACTTGTATCGTAATACATATCATGACGTACTAGATACTCTACCTTATCAAACACTGATTTCTATCCATGTAACATATTTTGCTGCTGAATGAACGTGGTATTTGCATGGTCAGCATTCGCACATGTATTTCAATGTTTATTAATTTGCTAAACCTTATCAAGTTACGATCTGTAACAAGTTGAAAAATATCCCTGAAAGGCCTGACTTCACCATTGTGAATTACAAAAAGGATGTCCTGCTGTAGTTCTAGTTTAATCATGTGCATTTCAGGTAAAAACAAAGTAGACCATGCCTATTTAATAATGCCTGCCATTGTAACATCACGTGTGCAGAAGTCCTAATTTTGGCAGCTGGTGTTTTGGATGTAGTTATAATCTGGACTTTGACAGCCATTTCGTGAACTCTGTCATTTCTGACAGACATTTCTCCCATCCCCCCCCCCCCCCCCCCCCTTGTCTTTTAAAATCTGATATTTTTTTTACATTGTTGCATTTCTTTTAAGACTTCAGTAAAGTTTCTTATTAGTATTCAGTAACTTTTTTTTGTTATCCTTGTCGCACTAACATTTGGCCCTATCAAACGGATGTCTTCAGTAAGGTTTCATTACTGGTGTTCCATAAACATGTTCACTGCCAGCTTTCTGTTTTATCAATGATGGTCCTTTTCTCCTCCATCCTGCAACTGATTTCTCTTCTGCTTGCAGTTCTACCTACAGTCACTGGCTATTGTGATGTTGCTGGATTCTATGTCCTGGTAAAATATGGCAACATGGGTCGCAACTGGATTCCTTATGTGGGCTCAAGAGAACTTGGTGGAAGTTTGCTTGCCCTATACAAGTATAATGCTAACTCAACAAACTTCTGGATAACTATGCCTTACAATGCAATTGATTCCACATATGAAGTAAGTGATCTAACGTGATGGGCTATATCTGTTTTGGTTCACCACAATACTGACCTGATGTATTGTCTCTGCAGGTGATCAAATCTTCGGAGATCAGAAGCAGGCTTGACTTGACCTTGAAGGATATTGAGACCATGTTGGTGCTGACTAGCTTCTCTCTGTCCTGCAGTTTCCCTACAAAGATGATTGGTAACCAACTAATTGTGTATAATCTTCCATCATTGGAGAATTTATCTTCTACACAGTCTTTGCAAGACTAACTGTTTGATTTTCGTCTGTGTACACCATTTCATGAAGTGCACCACCATCTCCTGTCGGTTCAAGCCACTTGCTCTCTTTTTTTGGGGGGGGGGGTGAGGGTTTCCATTGTTCACAAAGCCGGTCTGATCAATGGAGGCAGTTAGTAATTGAATTACTTCAGAATGCTGCCATTTTATTTTTTTGGTATAACTTGATTTAGACTCTTGCTACTTGTTTTCTGGAACAACTTTACCAATCAAAATTAATCGTTTAGTGAACCCACAGCTAGTTCCAACCAATAAACTGTTTACAAGCTGTGTAACCAATTGGTTGAATAGGAATTCACTTTCTTGAAAAACAAGGTTCTATGGGTGTGTGGGTCTTCATTTTTATACATATTGAATTTCTAATTTCTTGAACGATTCAATTTCTTCTAGCAAAATGCTAGCCTTGAACCAATGGACTGAGTGTACACTGGTGATAATTTAACAGTAACATACCTTTTTTAGCAAGGTTAACTCCGTTTTGAGTAGTTGCATGATGATTAAAATCCTCTTTTGCATTAATGCAACGGTGTGGTATGTTTTTAGAGGCAGTCAAGTGGTTAAACCCACAAGTCATGCAGGCATTGGTCTTTTCTTCCCCACGCCTGTTGCAAGCAGAATTAACAATGGTATAACTCTTGTATTGGCCTACATTATCATTCTTATGTCAGATTGCTTCTCCAATGGAACTATGGCAGCTCTTGCTGTGAAAGTGGAATCTGTATCTGGACTGCTTCCAAATCAACTAACATTAAGAGACCCTAGCTGCAGACCCCTTCAGTCTGATGCTGTCAGTGCAGTCTTCTACTTCAATGTCAACTCCTGTGGAACAACCAGAAGGGTTAGTAGTTCTAGTTTAGTCCCCTTGGTATGCAGAGAACCCCTCTGCTCAATTACCTACCCAAGACCTTGCCCTAAAGAATCTGGATCTCTGCCATGTTTCAGATGGGCTGTTTTTGCATTAACATTCTGTTTTTATATTTATAAGAAAAAAAAAAAAAAAAATTGGCTGAAATGTATTGAACTGTTCTGTTTGGGTATCTTCAGGTGCTGTGACCCTTTCATGGAATATGCTGCCAATATACAATCTGTTTTTTACTTTCTCTTCCAGTTTGACAACAACCTCCTGACTTATGAGAATGAAGTGCTGTCTACAACCTTTGGTCCATCTTACCGGTAGGTATTGCATCAAGTAGACTATGATTCTGAAAATGAAACTATTCATGCCATTGTCTCTGTCTCCTAGGTTAAGCATTGTCTGTCACTATGTGGTCAATGGCACCAAGGTAGTACAGTTCTCGTACCAGAATAATCCTGCTCTTGTCGTGCAGCCTGGCTTGGGTGACCTTGTTGTCGTAATGCGGCTTGCACTAGGTATGATTAATCCCTTTTTGAAATATGCATGCTTTGTATGTGTACGTCTGCAAATTATCCCCCCTTCTCTCTACAGATTCAACCTACAAGGACTTCTATGGAAGACAGGACTACCCTGTTGTCAAGTACTTAAGAACACCCTTGTATTTTGAGGTGGAGCTCCTGTACAGCAGGGATCCACAAGCTGAATTGTTTTTGGAGAACTGCTGGGCAACCTATTCTGCTGACAGGGACAGCCTTCCAAAGTGGGATGTTGTTGTAGACAGGTAACCAGCTTGCTCAAGTGGCATTGGTTTTTAACTGCATAGTGTGTGCATATAAATGTAAAACACTTACTCTTATTTTTGAAGTTGTGAGAACTCTGCTGACACCTACAAGACAGTCTTTCACCCAGTCTCCAGCAACGCAAGAGTGGTGTTCCCCTCTCATCTGAAGAGATTTGAAGTGAAAATGTTCTCCTTCACTAGAGACAGGACTGCACTGAAAGGGCAGGTAAGACCGGTGGTCTAAACCATCCTTTGTAATGCTGCGGTACACGGACCCTAACTCTGCTATCTTGATGGGACAACTTTTTTGTACTCCTACCAGTGAACTTTTTTAAATGGCTTCCTTTCCTTGACCAAAATGTTCCTTTTTGTGTTTCAGATTTACTTCCACTGCGGTGTTGTGATATGTGATGCAAACAGGCAGTCAGACAGCCTCTGTAGGAGGCAGTGCATTCCAGGGAAGCAGAGGCTTGGTAAGGTTATATTCAAGAGACACATTTCTTTTTATACGTTTTTCTTGGTCACTAAACTTCTACTTTTCCCTCTAGGACGCAGTGTTGAGGGGAAGGATGAGGTAGCAGTAAAGGCACTTGTGTCTTCAGGACCAATCCATTTGGAGCAATATGGATCCTATCCCTCTGAAGTCAAAACGAGTAAGTACAGGAACTACTGTGGTTTTTTGTTTTGTTTTGTTTTTGGGGGGTGGGGGGGATGTTTTGGAGTATGACTGCCTAAACTTTGCGACTAACTGCCATTTCTTTCTCTTTCAGCCCAAGCTGTTCTGTGGTTTCCTCTGGTAGCTACCCTTGTGTGTGCAGTGGTCCTATTTATCTCTGGGATTGTAGCTTTTATCCACATACAAAAGCATGTATGAAAATAAAAACTAGTAACTTGCAAGTTTTTGTGTTTTATTAATTAGTGTAATAGTTAAATTGTTTCTTTCTAACTATTCTGATCAACTTGTACTCTAATGGGACCTGTGATTATATTTATATAAATTATAAAATCTTCCATGTTTGGGTACAAGGCACTCCTAGCCAATACAACTGGAGACAATGTGGAAATACTCCTGGTGCTTCAAATGTAGTGGAAGCGGTGCTTTGAGCTGTGACAGTCCAGGGTTCCCCTGCACATGCAAATTGGCATTTCCTCTAGCTATTTACTAAAATGACCTGATGCTATGCACTGTATTGTGCTGGATCTGAACGTCCCTCTTTCCACTAATTGTTTCCCTGAAATTGATTTTGGAGTTCCATGCAATTGCTATGTTTTTAAAAAACCCCTTCATTCTGTATTACAAAGTTTTGCTTTAGAACAATACACTAGTCATGTAATACAGGCAGTATAAATGACTACTTTGCCATTCTTACGTCCAGCCTCCTGTAAACCATCTACGTTTGTTCAGTGTAAATATGTAGGGCTTGCTTCCACTCCACATGTTGGAGTAAAACAGGAATTTGCTATACCATTTTACTAGTTGGTTCACACTCAAGATTACCAACCATCTAACTTGAAGTCACACTTGGATTGTATGTTTATTGCTTAGGAAAGCTTGAATGACCTCTACCTACACCTTTTTATATGAGGCGTATCGAAAGAATGCCAATTAACAATACTTTACTGACACTGGTATGTGTTCTTCAACTAGCCAAAGCACAGCGAGCTTGGGCGACAGCGTCCAGCTTGCAATGTTTGTCCCCACAGATAGTTCTTCAAAATATGCTGGATAGCCTAAAAACAAAATTTATACCGTACAAAGTGACTGACTTGGCAGCTCTTAGGCTCTGACGACTGAATACTGGTAACTTTGTAAAAACAGATGTATGAAATCAACTATACAGACATTCTGAATTTAATTCTGACTAGCAAGACTGCTGTTAAAAACAGTGCCAGCTGCAGACCAACAAAGTAAATAATGCAGTCTGTACATGTGTGACTAAAAAGTAAATAAGACTTAAATGTAAGTACATAAAAAGTCTATTTTATAATGTCTTACTGTTTCAGATTTTAGTAAGGTTGGCAATGCTGTTCACACTAAATCTCCAACTAAGTTACCTAAAGTTGGATCTTATCAGGGCCTCTGAAACCAGTGTTTTGGTCAAATTTAACTTTGCATGCGTGCCCTTTCTTTTGCATTGTAGCATACAGAATAGCTGTTTGGATCTTGGACAGGTTCTGGTATGCTTTAGTTTAAAGGTGTGATTATTATATATTCCCAGCTAATCATGCATGTGCGTTCTAGACTGTAATAGCAATCAGGAAATTTAAAGAGAACAACACCTAGCTAATTTTGTTGATTGTTTATTGGGCATTTTGAACTTAAAAATAAAGAGAACTGAAGTGTTTCTTTAACCCTTCTAATTCTTTATTTACTATTATTTTACAATAACCATGCAGCACACAGACTCGCACAATTCAACTGGAAACTTCCAACTGCTTCATTTTCACTTACTGCAGATCAGGTAAGTATCCGTTTTAGCACCACCTACTGGCCACATTTAGGTATTGTTTCTGCTTACTGAATTTGAACTAAACGATAGTAAACCATTTAAATTCAGTACTTGATACAACAATATATTACAAGAACAAATATATATATATATACAGTGCCGTGAAAAAGTATTTGCCCCGTCTGATTTTCTGCATTTTTGCATATGTTTGACACAATGTTATCAGATCTTCAACCAAAACCTAATATTAGATAAAAGGGACCCTAAGTGAACAAATAACACAAAAAGTTGATACATATTTCATGTATTTATTAAAGAAAGTTATGCAACACCCAATGCCCCCGTGTGAAAAAGTAATCGCCCCCTTAGACTCAATAACTGGTTAAGCCACCTTTAGCAGCAATAACTGCAACCAAACGCTTCCTGTAGTTATTGATTAGTCTTTCACAGCACCGTGGAGGAATTTTGGCCCACTCCTCCATGCAGAACTGCTTCAGCTCAGTGACATTTGTGGGTTTCCGAGCATGAACTGCTCGTTTCAGGTCCTGCCACAACATCTCAATGGGGTTTAGGTGTGGACTTTGACTAGGCCATTCCAAAACTTTCAATTTCTTGTTCTTCAGCTATTCTGATGTAGACTTGGTTGTGTGTTTCGGATCATGGTCTTGCTGCATGACCCAGCTGCGCTTCAGCTTCAGCTCACGGACGGATGGCCTGACATTCTCCTGTAGAATTCTCTACAGAGCAGAATTCATGGTTCCTTCAATGATGGCAAGCCGTCCAGGTCCTGATGCAGCAAAGCATCCCCAAACCATGACACTACCACCACCACGCTTGACCGTTGGTATGAGGTTCTTACTGTGGAATGCAGTGTTTGGTTTTAGTTCCACTTTTGACTCATCTGTCCTTAGAACATTGTTCCAGAACTCATCCAGGTGCTTTTTGGCAAACATGAGATGAACATTCATGTTTTTGTTTGGGGAGCAATGGTTTCCGCCTTGCTACTCTGCCATGAATCCCATTTTTGCCCAGTGTCTTTCTGATGGTGGAGTCATGAACACTGACCTTAGCCAAGGCGAGAGAGGCCTGCAGAACCCTGGATGTTGTTCTAGGGTTCTTTGTGACTTCCTGGACGATTTTACGCATTGCTCGTGGAGAGATTTTGGCAGGACGGCCACTCCTGGGAAGATTCACTACTGTCCCAAACTTTCTCCATTTGGACAATATGGCTCTGACTGTGGTTCGGTGGAGCCCCAGAGCCTCAGAAATGGCTTTGTAACCCTTTCCAGACTGATAGGCATCAACAACTTTTTTCCGGAGGTCTTCAGGAATTTCTTTTGTTCGTGGCATGATGTGCCTCTAGAACATGTGTGCTGACAACTTGACTCTGATGGTAAGGGCCAAAGTTAGTCAGATTTATACTGGGCAGGGCAGGCCTGGTTGTTGACCAAAGTACTCAAACAGCTGACCCTAATTATCCCTTTAATTAGGTAGAGTTAACTAGGGGGGGGCAATAACTTTTTCACACCTGAAGATTGCCTGTTTGATTACCTTGTACACCAAACAAATGAAAGAAGCACCAAACTTTGGTGTCATTTTTTCTCTCAGACTCCCTCTATATACTACTAAAACCCACAAAAAAATCTGACCAAATACAATGTGAAAAATTTGCAAAAATGCAGAAAATAAGACAGGGGGCAAATACTTTTTCACGTCACTGTATATATATATACAGAACCTTGTGTCCTAATAGTTCATTAATTCCTTCTGTGTTTGCTTCATTTATTTTACAATCTTACCTTGGCAGTCTTATTTGCAAAAGCAGTTATCAAACCTCTTTTCCATACTATCAGGTTGTACATCTACAGTAGCATCTGCACTTGATCCATTGTGAGATCTGGGGCTTGGAAACCACTTACTGTGCATATCAGTCTATTAGTGTCCAACAGAATGCTTTATATAAACTCCATGGAAAAATGTGTTCTAAAAAACAGGTTAAATGGAATGCAAGCTACTGTCCAGGCATATTGTGAAATCAAGCATTTCGCAAAATTTCTAAAACTTTCAGGCATTTTGTGAAATGACTGCTTCATTAGGAGGCTGTGTGGTCCAGTGGTTAAAGAAAAGGGCTTATAACAAGGAGGTTCCCAGTTTAAATCCCGGCTCACTCACTGACTCACTGTGTGACCCTGAGCAAGTCACTTAGCCTCCTTGTGCTCCGTCTTTTATGTGAGACGTTGTAAGTGACTCTGCAGCTGATGCATAGTTCACACACCCTACTCTCTGCAAGTCGCCTTGGATAAAGGTGTCTGCTAAATAAAGCAAATAATACAAATAATAATGAAATGACCAGCATTAAGGGCATTCTATTACACTATTTCACAGATTAACGGTTAATTAAAAGAGTGAGGAGAATCTGTCATTTTTGTGTTAGCATTGATTACATTCATTTTTAAAATGTTAACTTTTCACATTGTTTACTGCATTTCTTGTGGTTTATAATAAGAGATGATTATAATGTTTAAAATGAGAGCTGCTTCTCTCATGGTTGGGCAGCCAGAACTTTTTAGCCCCAAACTACACAGAATGTGTCTCTTATTCCAGAAGGTTCATAAGGGGCATCTCTCACAGTAAATACGTATTAATAAGGTAATGAATGTTTTGGTTTTTTTTACATGGAAGTTTATGCATAGCATTAATTGCTCTTCAAACCAATGAACAGCACAGGAACTTACTTAGAGGCACTGCAGTAAACTTCAACACAAGAACGGCATAATAATCCGATTTTAGCACAGAATATTTTAATAAGTTATTTTATGCATTATTGTAACACTAGTTATATCTCAGACTTAAATTCACTTGAACTGGTGAGACAACCTCACTCGAAAGGGTTTTATTCTTGATACAAAGCATTTTTGTGATTTAAACATTTTTTTCATTTTAGGAAATAGAATTCATGAAATTTGGAATTGGGAAGCTGTGGGAACAACTTTTACACCACACTGGATACAACTAAAAGAAGCAAAGATGTTTGAGTTAATAATACCAGATGACCCGGGATTAGGCATTTCATGTAATGCCTAACTACTATTTTCAGGCATTTCGCTAAATGCATGGTTTCACAATATTCCTGTAACATACACATATATATATATTGGTCGAAGACTTTCCTCTTGAGTTTCCCTTTCAGAACCATGCTTAATCTTCCAAAGGCAATCCAGCCCATTTTTGCTCTTCTGTTGATTTCGCACATTTGGTTCTCCGTTGCTGAAACTAACTGTCCTAAGTATACATAGTTATTGACATTGACTTCAATTGCCTGTGGAATGATATATTTATTGAACAGGACTTGAGTCTTTTTCAGGTTCATTTTCAAACCCGCTCTGATGCTAGCCTTGTGTAGTTCTTGTATTCTTGTTTGTAATTCTTCTGGGCACATTGTAAATATGAGGATGTCTTCAGCAAATCGTAGGTGATTCAATGCGAAATGCGAAACCTGCACCCTCAATGCAAAAATGACTCAACAATTACAAACGACTCAATGGAGTATGGAAAGATGCATGCTGGGAATCACAAGAAGAGACAGGAAAAGATAGGAATGGATAAGAGCGCAAACAAGAGTATGCAATGTTATTATGAGAATGAAAAAATGGCAGTGGGCCAGACATGTAGCAAGAAGAACAGACCATCGCTGGACCAAGGAGATACTAGACTGGATCCCAAGAGATATAAAGCGACCAAGAAGAAGACCTCCAGGAAGATGGCAAGATGAAATTAGGAAACAAGTCGGAGCAACGTGGAGGAGGGACGCAGCACACAGGCTTTTGTGTAAAAATCTTGGGGAGGCCTTCATCCAGCAGAGGCCTGAAAAAGGCTGAAGATGATGAAGATGATATATATAGATATATACACGATAATAGTCATCTAGGGCTTTTGATGAGCCAGTGTTGAACTGTTTCTAATATGTTGTTGCTCATGATTTGGTGTCTCAGTTCAGACACAAAAGAATAACATTGGTACACCAGTAGGTGGCAGCAAAGAACAACGATTAGCTGAAGCATCAACTTAATTAAGATATGTTCTGATTCACTATATTTCTGGTGGTTAACAAAGGTCTGGCCATAGACAGATATCTGTACAAAAAAGGTCATCCCTACAAATACAGTATGTGATGAAAGTTGAGAGCATCGTATTCCATATAACGTGGGCATTGTGGTGGGTATTAATTATGTTGCAGGGTAAGCATTGGATTTTACAGTATTTTGCTAAAACTGTCCAAACTGACTATGATCTGCTGTGATGTGTTTAATTACTGACCACAGATAAAGGTGTCTAATTGTACTCAAATATAAAGTTGTTGTTTAAATGTACTCACAGTATTTGTTGAAATTGATGCAGGCAAGTCCACATATTACAGTAGCTTATACAGGCTCAAAGGTTCTCTAAATACAAGTGTGACATCGAGACAAGGGATTATTTTGGGAGAGCTGACAACAAACAGTTGACTTTGTGTATAAGGATTTTAATGGACCAGTTTAACCAGGTAGCTCCGCGATTTACAGAGACTCTGGGATGAACTATGCGTAGGGTGACCAGATTTTCAAATTGTTATTTAATAATAATAATAATAATAATAATAATAATAATAATAATTTCACTGCAGGTGCCATAAACTAAGTTTATAGGAAGTGGTTGTTTACGTTGTTTTGACAAAAGGGGCATCTGGTGCCCCTAACTATGCATCAACAACCGGAACCTCGGTTTTACGTCTCAGGAAAACAACAGTGTTTTGAAAGTTGTAATTGATACCCGTGACTTTTTATTTTATTTGATCATAATGTGGCAATAGTTTCTGTGATTTTTGTCCCCATATTTCACTAACAAGTTCACGCAGTTGCAACAGATGAAAATGTGAATAGTATTTTTATTTTCACTCTGTGCAGCAGGTGTGCGCTCGCTAATTAGTTCATTAGTGGTAAGTATCTCGTCTGCATCGTGTTCGTTTCTGCCTTTATAAGCCCATCTTTAAAGACTACGCTAAGCTAAATGGTGGACTGCTTATGCGTTGGCATTTTAGTTGGGTTTTTGCCACCGTTAATTTAGTGAGAGTGCACCTGGCTTCGAGTCAATGATGACACGTCTTGGATTTGGGTAAGTGTTTCTCGTTTCTCTTATTGTGTTTTTATTGATTTATTTTCTTTCTCACTTTCGCTTCTTTGTTTTTTACGCAGAATAACATTGCTGTTAGCGGTGTTAGCCACTGACGTTTGGACCCAAAACCCGCCCCCAGGTAGGCCTTTTTAACATGGCGTAAATAGACTACTGTTCTCTATTTGCTGACGGCTTTCAAGATCAATGTGTTTTGCAGGGTTTGTGACAACAGAATGCCTGGGAAACTTGATGATGATTATGCTGGATAAGTCTTTTCTTGTGGGGAAACACTTCCGCATCGATATTATTGGTGAGCCTGGTGACATGCCACTATCACTATTCTGTTTGCAATGTGTTCATTTAATCAGCTGGCAAAGTGATTCATGACTTTTTTTTCTGATTTTTTTTTTTTTAGTCGGTGACATGGTTACTGGCACCATTGAATGCACAAATAAAATTGGGGCTTATTTTGATTGCTTTTGAGTTGTTGGTCACAATACTGTCATGGCTTTTATGTCTATAGATGTCAAGGGGACCCCTGTTTCCATATCTCCAAGACTAGCAACACAGTGTGGATATAGCCTAACCATTGACTTCTTGGGGAATGCCAGGTTCCTTGCTTCTGTGCTGAGCTGCTTTATTCAGAACACAGTAAGCCTTTAATTTCTGTTCTAAATACATGTACAATGTAATTTGAAATATAATCTAACTCTGTCTTTCATTTTAAGAATGATGAGACCTACCGGCTTGCTGTACTAATCCGTGTTTCTCCCAATGATGATATGTCCTTGGCTTCCTCCTATACGCAAACTATGACTTGTGTTTATTCTCAATGGGCAGCAAGGGAAATTCTATGTGAAAGAAACTACATGGAGGTAATTATTGTGAAGTTGTGAATTGCTCATAACTCTTGGCCTACAATATCATCCTTGAACCCTTTGATAATGAAGTTGGTTACATTCCTGAAGGCCAAAACTTCCCTTTGTTTTACAAACAGTAGTTCTGACTTGGGTTGTTGGCTTGAACCCATACAATGTGAACTAAGCAATGCCCTGGTGTGTGTGTGTCTCTACCCTTTTGTTTAGGTTTCCGTAAGACGAGGCATACCACTTATTGATTCAAAAGTTTCTCGGGATGAGCCTGACTGGGCCAACATATATCCTGAGGTAATACTAATTTAAACACTGCTCCTTCAAGTAATACTCCTGACATCGGACTCATTGCATTGCCTCCTATTGTCTACCCTTCCTCCTAGGCAACTGCTGCCGACTATGCAATCTGGCAAGTAGTGTTTCATCTCGCACAAAATAAAAAGAAAGAGCTGACTGTTGCTCAGGCCATGTTGAGTGGTTATGGAATAAACACTACCCCGACCAGAATCATGCTACGAGCTGCCTACAATGCAACAGAAACTCAGCCTCAACTGGTGAGTGTGGCCATGTCTTGCTTTTTGTTCTTTTCTCAAACACTTGTAGCCCCATCAGGAACATTTGTCTCTCTCCAACAGATCCAAACTGTACCAATGGCAGTCCTAAGGTCAACTACCTTCTATAAGCAAAGATGGATGGTCTTGATGGTGGACACTGCAATTGCATGCCCTACTGGTGAGTAGGTTTGTCTGGGAGACCTCTTGGAATTCTAATCCTATTGCGTTATTGTCACACTTTTTTTTCTTTTTGCATTTGCCAGATGGTACGTCATTCACAGATGAGATGATTGTATGGAGAGTTCCCCGTGTCATACCTCCCCTTGTTCCTACAACACCACTTACTAGCCTCAATGTTCAAATGGGAATTGATGGACGCAAGCTTGACCCGGCAACAGTTAATAATAGAAGATACGTCCTGGATGTGGGTCCTGAGCTAATCACAATTAAAATTCCAGTGGGCGCAGATGGTGGATATTATAAGGTCTGTACAAATTTTAGATTTTTCATGAATGATTTGAATATGCAAGTTCAATCTAAACCTTTTTTCATCTTTGCAGAGCAATGTCTTGAACAACACCTATGCAATTTCTTATTCTATTGCTCCAATGCTGGAGCATACCTGGCAGGATGTGGATGAGAAGACAAAGCACACGATACTTCATCCAATAACCACTCCTTTGATGCCGAGGCCACCTTTTGTCATAAACAGTGAGTATTTAAAATGTCTTTGCAGAACTGGTGTACCAAATACACTGGGCTGGCTTACTATCTTTCCACTTTATACTAACGTGCCTTTCAGACACTGTTCCTAAAGACAGAGTGTTCAATGTGACCCTGGGGATATTCCTGCCTGATGTGGATCTTGTAGATGTTACGTTTGGTCTTGAGACTTTGACAGTGCCAGAGGCTAATCTAAAAGGGTATAATATCCAGGAGCACGTCTTTCCCAATGGCTCCAAGACCTACACGCTCCAGGTGCCATTTGAGGACCCTGATGTAAAGAAAGAGGTAGAGCCTTTATTTTATTTATTTCTTAAGTTAACGGGTGGGGGTGTGTGTGCCTCCTCTTGACGTAGTTATTGTCTTGCAGGTAACCCCTCCAGACACCAGAACTTATATTCTACCCCTGACCTACTTGCTGAATATTGTGCCAGAGAACAAGCCTTTTACCCATCATGCTGAAGTGCAAGCCTCTGTGAAAGATATCAGTAAGTTGGCAAATCCCCTCCCCCCCCCCCCCCCCATGAGGGGAGGCTGTTGAATCTGTCCACTGCTAATCTTGAAGCTAGCGTTGGCCATGCTCTGGAGCTTGCCAGTTTTGAGCTGGCGCTGGTGACGCGGAGTCACTTGACCGCTCCAGAGAGCAGGGAGCTGGAGTTGCGGTTCCAGAGCAGCTCTACTATTTCCTGCCTTTCACACTTTAAAATCATTCATAAATTCAGTTGCTTGTATATGGAGTCGTCCAAAAGTATCAACTAGAACCATGTATTTCGATATCTGCCGCCCTTCCCTTGTTCTGAAACCCAGTGCAGACGTATAGAGGGTCCTCAATCGTGCAGCAAGAGGACGGGGAGTGAAGATGATTATAGTGAAATGCAACCCAACACATACATGGGCGAGGATTGAATAATGAAATAAGCTCGGCAGAGATTGGGAACATAATTGCTTTGATTTTGTATCAATGTAGTGGGTGACGCATACAGACCATCAAATGAGACTTGTATCGTAATACATATCATGACGTACTAGATACTCTACCTTATCAAACACTGATTTCTATCCATGTAACATATTTTGCTGCTGAATGAACGTGGTATTTGCATGGTCAGCATTCGCACATGTATTTCAATGTTTATTAATTTGCTAAACCTTATCAAGTTACGATCTGTAACAAGTTGAAAAATATCCCTGAAAGGCCTGACTTCACCATTGTGAATTACAAAAAGGATGTCCTGCTGTAGTTCTAGTTTAATCATGTGCATTTCAGGTAAAAACAAAGTAGACCATGCCTATTTAATAATGCCTGCCATTGTAACATCACGTGTGCAGAAGTCCTAATTTTGGCAGCTGGTGTTTTGGATGTAGTTATAATCTGGACTTTGACAGCCATTTCGTGAACTCTGTCATTTCTGACAGACATTTCTCCCATCCCCCCCCCCCCCCCCCTTGTCTTTTAAAATCTGATATTTTTTTTACATTGTTGCATTTCTTTTAAGACTTCAGTAAAGTTTCTTATTAGTATTCAGTAACTTTTTTTTGTTATCCTTGTCGCACTAACATTTGGCCCTATCAAACGGATGTCTTCAGTAAGGTTTCATTACTGGTGTTCCATAAACATGTTCACTGCCAGCTTTCTGTTTTATCAATGATGGTCCTTTTCTCCTCCATCCTGCAACTGATTTCTCTTCTGCTTGCAGTTCTACCTACAGTCACTGGCTATTGTGATGTTGCTGGATTCTATGTCCTGGTAAAATATGGCAACATGGGTCGCAACTGGATTCCTTATGTGGGCTCAAGAGAACTTGGTGGAAGTTTGCTTGCCCTATACAAGTATAATGCTAACTCAACAAACTTCTGGATAACTATGCCTTACAATGCAATTGATTCCACATATGAAGTAAGTGATCTAACGTGATGGGCTATATCTGTTTTGGTTCACCACAATACTGACCTGATGTATTGTCTCTGCAGGTGATCAAATCTTCGGAGATCAGAAGCAGGCTTGACTTGACCTTGAAGGATATTGAGACCATGTTGGTGCTGACTAGCTTCTCTCTGTCCTGCAGTTTCCCTACAAAGATGATTGGTAACCAACTAATTGTGTATAATCTTCCATCATTGGAGAATTTATCTTCTACACAGTCTTTGCAAGACTAACTGTTTGATTTTCGCCTGTGTACACCATTTCATGAAGTGCACCACCATCTCCTGTCGGTTCAAGCCACTTGCTCTCTTTTTTTTGGGGGGGGGTGAGGGTTTCCATTGTTCACAAAGCCGGTCTGATCAATGGAGGCAGTTAGTAATTGAATTACTTCAGAATGCTGCCATTTTATTTTTTTGGTATAACTTGATTTAGACTCTTGCTACTTGTTTTCTGGAACAACTTTACCAATCAAAATTAATCGTTTAGTGAACCCACAGCTAGTTCCAACCAATAAACTGTTTACAAGCTGTGTAACCAATTGGTTGAATAGGAATTCACTTTCTTGAAAAACAAGGTTCTATGGGTGTGTGGGTCTTCATTTTTATACATATTGAATTTCTAATTTCTTGAACGATTCAATTTCTTCTAGCAAAATGCTAGCCTTGAACCAATGGACTGAGTGTACACTGGTGAAACCATTGCATAATTTAACAGTAACATACCTTTTTAGCAAGGTTAACTCTGTTTTGAGTAGTTGCATGATGATTAAAATCCTCTTTTGCATTAATGCAACGGTGTGGTATGTTTTTAGAGGCAGTCAAGTGGTTAAACCCACAAGTCATGCAGGCATTGGTCTTTTCTTCCCCACGCCTGTTGCAAGCAGAATTAACAATGGTATAACTCTTGTATTGGCCTACATTATCATTCTTATGTCAGATTGCTTCTCCAATGGAACTATGGCAGCTCTTGCTGTGAAAGTGGAATCTGTACCTGGACTGCTTCCAAATCAACTAACATTAAGAGACCCTAGCTGCAGACCCCTTCAGTCTGATGCTGTCAGTGCAGTCTTCTACTTCAATGTCAACTCCTGTGGAACAACCAGAAGGGTTAGTAGTTCTAGTTTAGTCCCCTTGGTATGCAGAGAACCCCTCTGCTCAATTACCTACCCAAGACCTTGCCCTAAAGAATCTGGATCTCTGCCATGTTTCAGATGGGCTGTTTTTGCATTAACATTCTGTTTTTATATTTATAAGAAAAAAAAAAAAAAAAATTGGCTGAAATGTATTGAACTGTTCTGTTTGGGTATCTTCAGGTGCTGTGACCCTTTCATGGAATATGCTGCCAATATACAATCTGTTTTTTACTTTCTCTTCCAGTTTGACAACAACCTCCTGACTTATGAGAATGAAGTGCTGTCTACAACCTTTGGTCCATCTTACCGGTAGATATTGCATCAAGTAGACTATGATTCTGAAAATGAAACTATTCATGCCATTGTCTCTGTCTCCTAGGTTAAGCATTGTCTGTCACTATGTGGTCAATGGCACCAAGGTAGTACAGTTCTCGTACCAGAATAATCCTGCTCTTGTCGTGCAGCCTGGCTTGGGTGACCTTGTTGTCGTAATGCGGCTTGCACTAGGTATGATTAATCCCTTTTTGAAATATGCATGCTTTGTATGTGTACGTCTGCAAATTATCCCCCCTTCTCTCTGCAGATTCAACCTACAAGGACTTCTATGGAAGACAGGACTACCCTGTTGTCAAGTACTTAAGAACACCCTTGTATTTTGAGGTGGAGCTCCTGTACAGCAGGGATCCACAAGCTGAATTGTTTTTGGAGAACTGCTGGGCAACCTATTCTGCTGACAGGGACAGCCTTCCAAAGTGGGATGTTGTTGTAGACAGGTAACCAGCTTGCTCAAGTGGCATTGGTTTTTAACTGCATAGTGTGTGCATATAAATGTAAAACACTTACTCTTATTTTTGAAGTTGTGAGAACTCTGCTGACACCTACAAGACAGTCTTTCACCCAGTCTCCAGCAACGCAAGAGTGGTGTTCCCCTCTCATCTGAAGAGATTTGAAGTGAAAATGTTCTCCTTCACTAGAGACAGGACTGCACTGAAAGGGCAGGTAAGACCGGTGGTCTAAACCATCCTTTGTAATGCTGCGGTACACGGACCCTAACTCTGCTATCTTGATGGGACAACTTTTTTGTACTCCTACCAGTGAACTTTTTTAAATGGCTTCCTTTCCTTGACCAAAATGTTCCTTTTTGTGTTTCAGATTTACTTCCACTGCGGTGTTGTGATATGTGATGCAAACAGGCAGTCAGACAGCCTCTGTAGGAGGCAGTGCATTCCAGGGAAGCAGAGGCTTGGTAAGGTTATATTCAAGAGACACATTTCTTTTTATACGTTTTTCTTGGTCACTAAACTTCTACTTTTTACTCTAGGACGCAGTGTTGAGGGGAAGGATGAGGTAGCAGTAAAGGCACTTGTGTCTTCAGGACCAATCCATTTGGAGCAATATGGATCCTATCCCTCTGAAGTCAAAACGAGTAAGTACAGGAACCATTTCAGATTTCAGGGGGTGGACTGTTTTGGAGTATGACTGCCTAAACTTTGCAACTAATTGACATTTCTTTCTTTCAGCCCAAGCTGTTCTGTGGTCTCCTCTGGTAGCTACCCTTGTGTGTGCAGTGGTCCTATTTATCTCTGGGATTGTAGCTTTTATCCACATACAAAAGCATGTATGAAAATAAAAACCTAGTAATGTGCAAATTTTGTTTTTGTATTCATCACTCAGATTACACTGTGTAATATTCGCACATTTTGTTTTCTATCTATATCCTGATCAACGTGTGCCTTTACCGCTGGTATCGTAACAGACCACCTTATTATACAAACACCTGTCAAATGTTTGGGTACAAGGCATTCGCAGCCAATAATTGGAGACAATCTGGAAAAATCCTGCTGGACATATGCTTCAAATGTAGTGGAAGCGGTGCTTTGAGCTATACCAGTCCAGGGTTCCCCTGCACATGCAAATTGGCATTTCCTCTAGCTTTTTACTAATGACTTGATGCTATGCACTGTATTGTGCTGGATCTAAACGTCCCTCTTTCCATTAATTGTTATGGTTCACTGAAATTGGTGTCTTATTTTGGAGTTCCTTACAATTTGCTATAAAATAAATAAAAAATCCCTTTCATTCCAAATTAAACCTCGTCATGCAGGCAGTGTAAAAGGCAATTTTGCCTTTCTGCACAACAGAGACTATTGCATCAAACCTCCTGTATACCATCTACAGTGTTCAGTGTAACTATGTAGGGCTTATTTCCAATCCCACATGTCGGAGTAAAACAGGAATTTGCTACACAATTATATTACTTGATTGACACTCGGTTGCCAGCCATCTGTACATTTGAGTAATTTTGGACTCTGTAAACCCGTGATATTTGGATGGAAATAAAGGCGGATATAGTATTTATTTCTTTAGATGCCCTTACCCAGGGTGATATACAGTTGTATACAAAAAATATATATCAATTACAGTACAATGCAAGAGCAGATACAAAACGGTACGCTTTGATACTGGAGCAGTTCCAAGAGCAGATAACAGTGTTGATAGTACATCAGGGTTAGATATGAGTGTAGGTGAAATACAAAATACTACAGATTAGTTAAGTGCAGGATTAAATACAGTAAAATAGGGAGCAGCCAAGTGCATTATTTTATTTCTTGGCAGACTCACTTATTGAGGGCAACTTACAATTGTTACAAGATAACACATTATTTTTTTTTTATTTGATTACCCATTTATACAGTTGGGCAACCAAGGGACAGTACTTTGCTCAAGGGTACAGCAGCAGTGTCCTCCACCAGGGATTGAATCCACAATCCTCCAGTTAAGAGTTCAAAGTCCTAACCAGTACTCCATGCATTAAAGGCAGAGTGCTATATTGTCCAGAAGGGAAGAGTTGAGTTTTACAGGTGTTGCCTGAAGGGGTGTCTTAAGGCACCAGAAGGTGGTCAGGGACTGGGCATTCCTGATCTCCATAAGAAGGTCGTCCACCACTGCGGGTTGAGGGTGGAGAAGGAGAGGTCTCTGGAGGCAGGGGAGAGTAGAGGAAGTACAGTCAGTCTTGTAGTGCAGGCGGAGCGGGGATGTAGGGAGAGGGGAGGGTCTGGAGGTAGTTGGGTGCAGTCTGGTCAAGGCATTAGTAGGTAAGTACAGTCAGTCTTGTAGTGCAGGCGGAGCGGGGATGTAGGGAGAGGGGAGGGTCTGGAGGTAGTTGGGTGCAGTCTGGTCAAGGCATTAGTAGGTGAGTACAAGAGTCTTGAACTGGATGTGAGCGGTGATCGGGAGCCACTGGAGTACCGTTGGAGAAGCGAAGCAGAGAGAACACCAGGTGAGCAGCAGAGTTCTGGATGAACTGTGGCGGACGCAGGGAGGCCATTCAGAAGGGAGTTGCAGTAGTCTAGGCGGGAGAGTACCAGGGCCTGGAGTAGTTTGTGAGGAAGGGTCAGATTCTTCGTATGTTGCTCAGGAAGAATCGGCAGGTACGTGCTAGAGTGGAGATGTGCTGGAAGTAGGAGAGGCAGGGGTCCAGGGTTACTCCGAGGTTCTTTGCAGCTTTCCCAATCAGCTCAAATGACCCATACCTACACCTTTTTATATGATGAAAGTGAAATGTAGCAAAAGAATGCTGAGTAACTATACTTTGCTGAAATGAGTATGCGTTCTTTAATTAAGTAGCCAAAGCAGAGTGAGCTTGGGAGACCGTTTCCAGCTTGCAATGTTTTTCCCCACAGATGGTTCTTTGAAATATGTTGGATAGCCTAAAAATGAATTTATACAGTACCAAGTGACTGATTTGATGGATCTTGGATAGGATCTGGCGGCTGATGAATACTGGCACAAAAGTGTGCACCTAGCGGAGAGCCAAGTTTGCCATTAATATGCTAGCTTTGACACAGTACTGCAGAATTGGAATGAGTTTCTCAGGTGAACCTTGTAAAAACAGATGTATGAAATCAACTGTACAGATATTCTGGATTGAATTCTGACTAGCAAGACTGCTGTTAAAAACAGTGCCAGCTGCAGACCAACAAAGTAAATAATACAGACTGCAAATGTGTCCATGTGTAACCATAAGAAGTAAATAAGACACAAAGAAATGTAAGTACATAAAAATAGCCTAATTTATAATGTCTTATTTCATATTTTTTTTTAAATGAGTGAAAGTATCAGTAAAAACAAACTTGCATGGTAGGCAATCTTGTTCACACTAAATCCCCAACTAAGTTACCTAAAGTTGGATCTTATCAGGGTCTCTGAAACCAGTATTTTTGTCAAATTAAATTTGAATTATAGGGTTTTATCTCAAACACTTGGTTTCAGGCTACAGTTCTGCATTTGTAAAGCACAAACATGGGGAGTCAGTGCCCAGGATCATGTGACAATGCACCACCACACTACAGCTAAGCAGTTTGCTTATGGATCCATAAATGCAAGGGGGCACAGTACCTAAAATAATAATTTACTCATATATGTTCTATTCTTGACGTCACGTTGCAACAGGATAATGACCAACCACATGCTGCTAGTGAAATGCAAGATTTCTTACAGCAGAGAAATGTTAACATAATGGCTTTAAACCCCATTGAGTATAGAAGACTTCAGTGTCACATGAAGCAATCTCAAAACCGAGCAGGACTGGCAGCCACATGACAAGAGGAGTGAAGATTTCTGTCAAAGGTGCATTCGCTGTATGAGGCACAGATGTGCTGCAGCATGTGAAGCACAAGTTAGATATTCTGTACTTGTGACATTAATCATTTTTTATTTGTAGAATCAGTTATACTGGAAAATGTACTGGTAGTTCATATGTAATATTTATGATTTATAATACTTCTGTTTCATTTATTATTTATTATTATTATTATTTATTTCTTAGCAGACGCCCTTATCCAGGGCGACTTACAATTGTTACAAGATATCACATTATACATTAGACAGATATCACATTATTTTACATACAATTACCCATTTATACAGTTGGGTTTTTACTGGAGCAATCTAGGTAAAGTACCTTGCTCAAGGGTACAACAGCAGTGTCCCCCACTGGGGATTGAACCCACAACCCTCCGGTCAAGAGTCCAGAGCCCTAACCACTACTCCACACTGCTGCCCTGCTGCTTTATGTTTTGTGTGTGTGATGACAGAATATAATGATGTGGTTTGTTACTTTTAACAAAATAATAAAAACAATACTGTACTAAACTTGGTTTCTTGTCCATATTTTATTTGATATATGGTTCTACAGACAGACTATGGTCCATATAAAATCTGAAACATGATGCTTTGTAACACAACCTTGTATCCTAATAGGTCATTAATTCCTTGTGTGTTTGCTTCATTTATTTTACACATTAAAGGCTGGAATAAATTTAAGGTGATGTCCTCTAGAATCTTACCTTGGCAGTCGTATTTGCAAAAGCAGTTCTCAAACCTCTTTTCCATACTATCAGGTTGTACATCTACAGTAGCATCTGCACTTGATCCATTGTGAGATCTGGGGCTTGGAAACCACTTACTGTGCATATCAGTCTATTAGTGTCCAACAGAATGCTTTATATAAACTCCATGGAAAAATGTGTTCTAAAAAATAGGTTAAATGGAATGCAAGCTACTGTCCAATGCATTTAAGAAAATATATCATGTAAAAAAATCACATTCACCATTTTCTGTGCCATGGAAAACACAAACAGCCATTATGAGTCTGACATTGGCCCTTGTGTGAATCCATTTCATAATTATAGTGGCCATTTTCTACAAACATCCTATCTAGAGACTCTATTTAGCAGTCAGTGCAATACAAGTTCACATATTGCAGTAGATTACAGGCTAAGCAGTTCTCTAAATACAAATGTAAGTGTGACATCGAGACATAGGAAAGGCCTGTGTAGGGCTGATATTAAATGACCAATCCTCCTTCATTGCTTATGTTTTTCTTCATACATTTTTAGATTTGACGAGGGTAACTATCTGTTCAGAAACATTGCATTAGTATAATTCCAGCAATTTGAATTGTCATAGTAATACCGAAGATTCCCTATTCAATCCTATTCAAACACAATGTAATGATCATTTAAATAATGCAGATTGTCAACGGCGGTATTTACCTGGTAAGTCTTGATTTCTTTTTTCAAAACATTGTTATGAATTAGTCATTTAGCAGACGTTTTTATCCCAAGCGACTTACAGAGACTAGGGGTGAAAAACAAGTATATTAAACTAATTTTCTCAGTATTTACAAAGAAATATGTGTAGATGTAGTATTTCTGAATAATTTACATGTTAAACCAGATCATATAGAAACAGTCTGTTAAATGTAATTTTTGTTTTTTGTTTTTGTTTTTTTTTTACTGTGTGGTGTACCCAGAGTATTTATTTGTTTTAAATAAATAAATAAATAAGGTTTGTCATCAATCCCAATGTTTTTCAGCAGGGTCTCACTGGTATGAACGCTTAGGGGTTGACATGTCTGTATTCTACTTATGTTTCTGTCGTTTTTTTTTTTGTTTGTTTTTTTTTGGCGCCACATTCCCTTGCCGTCAATCAGCTTCGCCGGATGTGAAAGTGCTCTATATTTCAAACTGGTGGGCCACTCGGCCACGCCTATTGTACCGGATGTTGACTTCAAATCTCCCGCACTGGCCTGCGCGTTGATGCAGTTCTGAAGTACGGCTGCTTCTGTGAAATTAACAAAACAAGTTAAAAGAAACTCCAGATAATTCGCTTTTTTACAATCAACAATATTGCTATCTAGGACAGGACACACCAACTACAAGAAAACTGCCCTTATAGGAGTTATAAGGTGAGTATTGATGTGCAGTATCAAGTAAACTGCCATTCCTCCGGAGGGACATCCGTTCTGTGGGCAGTGGTTTGAATGTAAACATTAAGGTTTGATTGCAGAGTACCAAAGTTAGTCCACTTGGTGTGTCTAACTAGCGGATTAAGCAGGTTTAGTCCACTTGCTTGGACTAAAATTAGTACACTTGTTTATCCCGATTACAGCGTGCCAGACGATAATTACCACAGGTGGATCATCCGCTGAATCTGACTAAACAAGACCCTGATTGCAAGCAGACGTGAGGTTATCCTGTTTAGGTGGACTAACTAGTACGCTTGCTCGTCCTACGTTTGTACAGCACATTTTAAAACGAAGACAGCTCCGTTATTCTCTGAAATGACGTCTGAACATTATTAAAATGGAAAGTGAAGGCTATAAGTTATGACGCATTTTGTTCAGTAAGGTTCGCACGCCGGTGCCGAGTCGCATGAATGAAGCGAGTCATGCTCAGTGCGCTGTACTGTGTAGACCCGCATAACCCAGTGTCTCAAGTGAAAGGCATCGCTCAAATGTACAGAATACAGAACTATGTACAATATTTTAAATTATTATATACAATTGACAATTGCACTATGCACGTTATATCATTACCTCGTATCGTTGATACACAATATTAAGCAATTATACATTTTCTAGGTAGACTGAGAATGTAGCCTGTAATTTAAATATGCGGCACCTTTTTTTCTCACTTATTATGGTTGAGGAACAAAATATTCTGAAGACTGGTTTTGTTTTATTAATAAAAATGTTGTAAAAAGTGTATTAATGTGCCACACAATAAGATACTCCTATATTTAAATAATAATACTAATAATAATAATAATAATAATAATAATACGTGCACGTTTGATGTATTCGGTTTAACCGACTGAAACATGTATAATTTGTATTATATCAACAACACATTTAGAATTAACGTTCAGTGTCAATGCAGCAATAATGCAAGTATGATCCGCTAGTGTGGAATGTGCACAAGATTCGATTAGGAAGATATATTTTAAATGTTTGCCCGAGTCACGCTTAATTTAATGTAGCCTAATAAACAACGCTTTTATCATTAATAGGCCTATATGTATTACTGTATTTTTCATATTTCTTACTTTTAACTATTAACTATTAACTATTAACTATTTTAAATGTTTGCCCGAGTCACGCTTAATTTCATGTAGCCTAATAAACAACGCTTTTATCATTAATAGGCCTATATGTATTACTGTATTTTTCATATTTCTTACTTTTAACTATTAACTATTAACTATTTTAAATGTTTGCCCGAGTCACGCTTAATTTAATGTAGCCTAATAAACAACGCTTTTATCATTAATAGGCCTATATGTATTACTGTATTTTTCATATTTCTTACTTTTTTGCCTGTGCTTTAAATATCCTCAATATTTTAAATCAAATGTTCGTAATTACGATGTACAAGATGTCTGAGTTTGTCTTTACACCTTAAATTGTGAATTTCCACCTGCACTTATAGGGACTTATTATGAGTTAGTCCTCATTGTCTGTCTAACTTGTTCAGACTAGCTAAACCACTTGCTGTTTGGTACGCTGCAATCAGGACTAACTCAGTACAGATCTGCAGGATTGTGTTTTTAGTCCACTTGATGGAGATTAAAGCCTAGGACACACATGAGCGGCGCGGCACCGCTTGCGAGAGCAAAGCAGGGCCACTTTGCTTGGTGGATACGTATCAACGTTGTGAAGCGTCGATTTAAAAAAAAATAAAATAAAGACACCCCACCACCTCCCAGCACTGTACAACAACCAAAAAAATATATATATTATTCATGAATTTATACTGTTTGAACCCAGAGTGAACGACCATGTCCATCTCCAGAAATTATCAGGATCTAACGTTATAAATTCCCATATCAGAACACCAGTCAGAAATATTTGCCTTTTATTCACCTAAGGATATGTATGTAAAATATATTTATTTTGGGATACAATGTGAAAACCTTTTTCTACAAAGAAACAGCTATTGTATATTCAGCACCACACTTAACAAGACTGGACTGTGGTACTGTAGCTGTAGTTATACGTTGTATAGGAGCTGCTATTATTAAGGAAAAAAGGATCACATTCTTCCCAAGTGTATACACAATAATCAGTCGGCTGGAAACTGGTTATTGACATATATATCTGACAACTGATACAGGATGTCAAGTAACTGGATTAATGTGGGATGTAAGCAGTTAGTATTTGTTTTGGATCATTCAGACCCATAACCAACGTCCTTGAAATTCTTATTTTTATAATCAGGTAGCTCGGGATGCTGAGAAACTTCAGTTATCAGTAGCTCCTCCATGTTGATGGATATTCAAGTTCATCAACACATGACGTATCCCACACCATGGACCTGATTGGCTAGACAAGCGATATGTTGCCGTTCTAAAATTCTGCCGCTGCAACACTTTTCCGCAACGTCATTTTTTTCGTCAATGTGTGTTCACTCTAATTGAAATAAAAGGTGTGCAGTATGTGTGGCATTTTGCCACTCCCCGCTGGCGGTGCCGCGCCGCTCATGTGTGTCCTAGGCTTAAGTCACTGGTATACCGCAATCGACCCTAAGCGTTTATCATATTAGGGCAGAGACGTGGGAGCGAATTTAAAACTGGGGGTACCGAAAGTGAAAGTGGGGAGGCACCTTCGGGCAGTATTTAAATATATACAAAACTGTCATTTTTGGTGCATTTCACCATTAAAATATGCACAGACCAAATTCGTTTTGTAAGGAATAAGACACATACTGTAATCTTCATCACTAAAATGCTTTCATTCTCTTTGACACTTTTAGTAGGTCTATTCCCAAACTAAACAGCTGTATAAATACCATTGTAGTCTAGTATTTGCAATTATTATGTAGCCTATTCAAAAACGACTATATAAAAACATCCCAAAAGCTTACATTTTGATTTCAAATACTGTTTTTAAAAGTGTTTTGAATGCATGTTGATAACACTCTAGAGTGCAACGAGTGTTCGTTCAAAACACTCTGCTGCGCTTTGAATTCACATTCAAAACACTCCCTTTCAAGACCAAAACCCTGCAGCTACGTACGCCGAACACACTCCCCTCGAACACCATCATATCAATAAACCGTTTAATACTAATACTATATACCATGTTTTCCAATAACTGCTTAAATAGACACATGTATACGCTGTACACACACAGTTCGGTTCAAAGGGCAGCGACAACCGCACTAGTTAATCCTTTTCAGAGCAAGTATCGAGTGCAGTTGTTAATTCAGTTTGGTTAATTAATGCGCACTAACTGTGTGTGAGTTACAACCGCACTAACACAATCGCAGTTGGGTGTTCAGTGGATTTCTGTGCAACTAATGATGTCATTGTTTGGCAGACATTTCCGTGTGATAAACATGGCTAAAAATTATATATATAGATGCCTGATGAGCCAAGCTGATTTTGTAATATTGACTATGGTAAATAGTGCATACGTATAATATACTGCAGCGTGCACGGGGGAAGGCACAGCAGCAGTAGGGCCGGTAGGTGACGTAATTGCACACATGAGCCCAATGTACGCTCCTTGCAGAGCCGGCTCTTTTGCACAGCGGTATCGGCGCTATGCTTTAGTGCGAGAGGTCCCGGGTTCGCGCCCGCCCTCAAGCCTGTGTGTGGGTTGCCTTGCCCTGTGTGATGCGCCTGCCTGCGTTAACTGAATTTGTTATTTTTTATATTTAATTAAAGTACAGTTGTACAATATTTTGTTGTAAGAAAAAAATGTATTTTTGGTTTTGCAACTTAAATAAAACAATATGAGACAATTCGTATACCGAAACGCCACAGTGCGTCCAGCGATACCGAACGTCTCATCTTTGTTTTGGCACTCCAGGAAATGTCTCGGTAAATGACAAAGACGCATATACGACTCCTTTAGACATGCGTACATTTTGAATCATTTGGAAACCACTGAAGTCGTTCCCGCCAGCCTTCTGGTTGGAAGATCGCCAAATGTTTCGATCTACCCTCATGGTACTGCAGATCGTCACCACTGTATTTAGCAGTGCAGAAAAATCAAAACGGTGTCTCCGCTGGTTTTGCAGAAAAGAGCAGAGCTGTGCTTGACAAGCTCTCGATCGATTACGGACAGTACTTTCTACTAAAAGCATAAACAAAAACACAGCCTCCATGTTGTCACACAAAACCTCACTTTCGGCCTGAGCTCAGTGGTTTGTTTAAACAGGGAGTGCACTCACTTCAGTGATGAAAGGCGTGTGTGTACAACACACAACCACAGCGAGTGCCGTTTGGAAATACGGTTGTCAAGCCAACTGCAGCGTGTGTACGTAGCCTGAATGTGTGTCTAAACGAGACTAAATATGAATGTTATTCTGGATTTGACTAAAAGTGTTAGAGCTATTTACTATTTAGCTAATTAAACAGAGTGCAATTCTGCCTCTGGTTTATTGTTGATATTATGTGCAACATCACAATCCAATCTCATGCAGATACACTCAGGGAACAGTGGAGGAAAAGCTAATTTTCTGAGACAGTGCCAGCGTTTTTTCACTACAGATGGCCAACTAATATACAAACACAAAGTACACACAAAAAAACGACAAAGATGAGCCCCAAAATAGACACCTTCTATCGGTATGTACAGGAGTTACACTTTAGTATGTTAGTAAGTGGCATTTGTTCTAATATTAATTAAACATATTTATTAAACATGTTCATTAAAGTTTTTATAGCGAAAACGTGTAATCCCTCCAGAATGAGTGTTGTTTCTGGAGCAAAAGAACTCAAACCAGTATGCTTGAAAGAAGGCCATTCGTTAGCCATAGATTCCAATTCACTGTATTCGTGTGTGTGTGCGTTTCTGGATCTAGTACTGTGTGGTTTTTTTTTTCTTTAATGTGTATATAGTTAATTTTGGTAATCTCTTTTTTTGTTGCTTTGTATTTGATATACAGTACGTTTGTACAGTTTCTATTAGTAAATTGCTTCAGTTAGCTTTAGCTGAAAACATTTGGGGGGGAAATACAAATGTAATTCCATAACTGTAAAAAGCAACGCAAATGCTTTGAATGTAATGTACTGTAGAAGGTTGTGAGCGTGCGAGTGTTTTGAAAGTACGTAGTGTGGTGTTTTGAACGTAGAAGTAGTGTTATGAATGTGACCCGAGTGTTTTGAAAGTGACTAGCAGAGTGTTTTGAACGGATGTTGAAAACACTCCCCATAGTGTTTTTTTACAGGAGTGTTTTGAGCGTACTACACCGGAATAAGACAGCTGTGTCATGTCAGGAAATAAAACATCAACCCATCCTTAACTGTACATAAAATAGTTAACTATAGGAAGTATTCAAATCATCAAGCAGAAACATAAATTGTGCTGGTCTCTACTGTAACACAGACCAGACTTGAAAACATGCTACAGACACCTGCTACTCGAAGGTTCTGCCTTCTATACCACAATCTCTTCAATTCGTTCTGTAGACGCATCAGGAAACAAAGTTACAATTTTAAAGGCACTACTGTTTAGAGGCATTTGGTAGTAACTGTTACTTATGAATATAGGGTTGGTAGATTCTAACATTTATTTTGTTTCTCTCTGCCTGTCTTTAAAGCTGTAATTAGCATCGTTTAACCATGGGCTGGATTAAATGGAGCTCAAATATTTTGTAGCTGTACAGCCTTTAACGAAAAGTGGTGGCTGTCCTCTCACTGTAGTCACTACACTACACACCGCTGATTTCGTAAAATACAGATCCTGCGTCTGGATACACACAGCTTATTAAACTTAACAAATAGCAAAAATGTAGAATCAGCAAAGAAACGACTTGAAGTACTAATTAACGTATGTGTTTGAATTAAAAGGGGCGCTGTTTAAATTGCAATCTGATGACACAGAGCAATAACCCTGTTAGAGTGATGAGCTAGTTAGTCAACGTGTTGCTTTTTCTGTGAGCAATTCTTTAGAGTGAAAGAAAGGTTGAAGTCAATATCGTTGTAAATTGATTTGTTTAGATTTTGTTTTTATTTGAATTGTTTTATCTTATATACAGTAGTTTCACCCACTCCCCTGACTCCCTTCCTTTTAAATGTCTTGCTTTTTTTTATTTTACAATTTGGAACTCCCCCTTTACTTTGCTATCAGGTAGGACGCATTCAGTGTGTGCTGATTGTTACAGTATTAATCAACAATGCAAAACTCTCATTTTGAAACTTCTCCCATTCCCTTGCGATCAATTACAATACTTTAAGTCAAATTGTAACAGTCAACAATGGTCAATGAAAAAACGATTTGCTACTGGAGGCTAAAAATGAAAAGAGCAGTTTGTCATGCTGTGGCAAGAAACCCAGTTATACACCCATTAAAACAGACGTAAGCTTACCTTGTTAATCTGCTTTCCTTAACAATTTCCTTAATTAATCTGCTTTCCTTAACGATTTCCATAATGACAGAAGACCGCAGCACTAGAAATACACAGTTAGAGTACGAGTTCTTTGGGTTAATTAAAATAAGTGGCATACGGAACGTGGTTTGGTCCTTACTCTAGTATAAAGAAACATAGGAAGGTTATGGTTTGTTTATTGAGAAAAATATTGACACAATAACAGTTAAATATCCTTTATTCTTGACTGTTTTAAATGTGTGTGGCAATGTGCCCCGCCCCTGTGTGCATATTATGTGTTGTATGTTGCGTGCGTGTGTTAATGTTGGTGTATAGATTGGTACACAGGATATAAACGGGTCTGTGTTTCACGTGTATTTAAAAAGTGTAGATTTGTATTTAGGCACGAGGAGAGCACAAATCACTTCACGTGCTGGTTAAATGTAATATGTGAGCACGGGGTTGCACAGAATTAATTCACGTGCTGGGATTCAAGTGAATAATTAATTAGTAATTGAATCCCAGCACAACAGTATATATAGATGCACATTTCTGTCACTCGGGGTTGGGTGTTCGTGAGTGGAGAACGGGTGAGAGAGAGAGGATAAATAAAAGTTAGTTTAAATATCAATTGCTATTACGATACTTGTTTATTTAAAACTCGCCGTGTTTGTTTGTGTGTCTGTCCGTGCACCGTTTGTTTACTGTATAGTCCGTTTTGTTTGTCTCTTTATTTTGGCGTGAAGTGCCGTGTCCTGTGTTCTGTTTGTTAAACCTTTTTATTTATTTGTTATTAAACGCTGAGTGCAACCATCGCACTCAGTTTCTCTCATCATCACCGTCTGTCTGTGTGTTTCTCTCTCTGGTCTGAGTTCCTCCCTGCAGCCAGCCTGTCACAATGTGGTTCTGGAAGTTAGAGATTTATTTTTAATGTTTCGCCATCGGACATTGTTAAGCACAGTTATCACAGCGAAACCAGCTGCGGTCAGGACATATATTTGTAAGTAAACGCTGTCTCTCGCATGACAGTGTTTGGTACTGATACTATCAATGATAGGTTGAAACAATGAACGCTCGCATAGCAATGCTTAGTGCTAATTGGTTGAAACACTAAATGCCAGCACCCACACGGCAGTACTAATTAATTGAAACAGTTGATTCATGACTTCATTGCAGACAGTGCAAATGCTCATTCATAAACTAAAGTTAATGAAAAAACGTGCCGGTCCGGCCATCCCTCCACCGCACCTCTCCCTCAGCATGTGAGGGTGCAGCAGCGTCCCTGCGTTACGGGACATCCTAAAACGCTTAATGTGAAAAACGCTTAACGTGGCTTAAGTTAATGGTCTGTGTAACTGTACACCCTGATTGTGAACCTTTCATTACATAAATGGCAAGCAAGTTATACCATTGATTGGTTTCAAACGCCCTACAACCCCTAATGTGCTCCCTCTTGGGTGACAGAGTGCAGTATTTGAGTTTGTCCCTATTATTTTTGTTTCTGAAATTAACACTTGTAGATAATCTTTTGCTGCAGTAGATTTTGTAGTGACTAGTCAAGTCTAGTACACAATTCTGATCATCAGAAAGCCCCAGTGCAGCTGTATGGCAAACTGGTTAGGCCTGCCCAACAGTTGGCTCTTGAGCCCTCTATGGCTCCTTGAGATCCTCAATAGGGCTGTTTAGAAGGATCACATGTAACTTTTTTAGTTCTAAAAGACTGCAGTGGCAATCTGTAATCTTGAATGTATGCATGTATAGTGAAATTGCAGCAAAATTGAAAATGGTTGTTTCAAACAGTATTCAATGAGCAGAACATGAGAGCTAGTCGTATGGCTATAAGAACTCCCGAGTATGGCTCTTTTTGCCAAAAAGGTTTGGGTTAAAAGATGAATAAGCTTCTAGACTGCAAGTAAAACCACCTTGATGACGATGCCTGATTTCAGTGTCTCTCTTTCTGACAGGTAGGAGGATGCAGTGCACAGAGTGTGATTCGTCCAGCGTGAAGCAGCACTGCCCCACCCCTCACACCATGACCCTCTTTGTTGACGATACAGGTTGCCCCATGCGTTTCTTCATCAGACCCGGCAATGCCAAGCGCCGCTTCTTACCTGTAATCAAGCTGGGGGGCGGGGTGATGTGCCGCATACAGGAGCCGGGTGCAATATCCCTGGCTGACCCAAAGGAGCAGAGTGGGGTTGCTGCTCCGGGATACATCTCTGTGCAGTACATCCTCGACTGTGTGGAGAAAAACGAGAGGCTGGACCTGGAGGGGTACAGGCTGGGGTCAACCCAGCAGGAGCGAGGCGATTCTACAAGCAGTGGCGTGTGCTGGACGGGGCGTGTTGGGTACAGCAGAGAGGAGGATGATGCAATCCTGCGATACCTCAAGGAGCACAGCAGCAAGGAGAGCCTGGTCAGGGGCAACAAGATCTGGCAAGAGATGGAGCGCGCTGCCGTGACCTGCCACACCTGGCAGTCTATGAAGGACCGCTATAGGAAGCACCTGGCCGGCCGGATGGAGGCGTTCCAGATTGAGGACCTCGCAGCCACTCCGAGCAACACGGCAACACATTCCACCAAGAAGAAAAGCAAACTCGAGGAAACCGAGGCCATGGACACTTCATCAGACCAGCAAGGTGAGAGAGCTCTCAAACACACAAGTGCTGTAGTGCTCCGTGCTGTTTAGAAAATAATATACAGTTAGTTTATATTACTAACTGACTAACAGTAAAACATAGCATTGCCTGACTGTGAATTAAGCAAATGAATGAAATATCCAATTCTGAAATATCAGAGGAGTGCTGTATATACATATTTTAAAAGATTGCTACGCTACCTTAAAAGCCAATGTTGACAGTTGTAACCGCAATAGGCAGTGGTGCCCATAAAATAAACATTGACCTCTATTAATTTCTGTGTCTTTTCTCCTGTGTAGTATGCATTCAATCATGTTGATATTGACCTCTCAATTTCTGTGTCTCTTCCCCTGTGTAGTATGCATTCAATCATGTTGATATTGACCTCTCTTAATTTCTGTGTCTTTTCCCCTGTGTAATATGCATGCAGTCATGTTGATATTGACCTCTATTCATTTCTGTGGCTCTTCCCCTGTGTAGTATGCATTCAATCATGTTGATTTTGATTAAAAGTTGTAACACTAAGGTGGTAATATTGGGGTTATTGGCCCACATAACAGAAGAACTCCAGTTCACAATCAAATTAAGCATCATTGCATTAAATACATTATATTTAGCAACTGAAACTTGTGTGTTAATATTGTCATTGAAAGATAGTATTCAATTAATTTGTAACAGTACATTCAGACAGCTAAACGGCTGATTGAGTATTTGAAACACCGAGTGTCAACACAAAAACACCATTGCACATTGCAGGAAAAAAAAGGCAACTTCTTATGTATTCTGAAGGAGGAGGCTCTTTGAAATTGTGCATTTACTATTTGCTGAGCTATAAAATAACTTTGTTTTTTGTAACTGTTGTTTACAATATGTTCAATGTTTCCCAAGTGATTGGATCCACCTGTACTTCAGTTGAAAACCAGGCTGTGGAGCAAGAGGAAATGAAGGAGCTGACAAACAGAGCAGAGAAAGAGGAAGAAGTCCTGGAGAAAGAGGTGAGCGACACAGAAGTGGAGATTCTTCAAGGGCAAGAGGTAACTGTGGAGTCCGCCCAGCTCGCACAGAGCAGCAGTGCAAAGCGCCGGAAATTGGGGATTCTGGAATTGGCAATCTGTGAATTTGAGGTAAGCCTTACACAGGAGCAGGGGTGTGGAATTTTGGAAAACTTCTTGTGCAAGGGACAAAATGCTAGACAAATCTGCTTTTCCCATCACACAAAACGCACACACAAACGTAGACTGTAACTGTAGGATTTTGCTTTGGTGAACACAATCAATGAATTAGTGATTAATAGAGCCCTGTGAATTTTTATTTATTTTTTTAATTTGTTTTATTTTTCACAAATGTATTTTGTTTTATTACAGATACACATTAGCACTAGAACCACCGAGATTTCAGACTACATACAACCGCCATACCAGCAAAACATGCGGCTCCATTTCAAAACGGCTTCGATATGAAAATGCAAAGAACCTCTGTGCACTTAAACTAGTTACTGCACAGGGCTTTTCAACAAAACACAAGCGTGTTTGTGCAATAAAAGGCAAACAATCATTTGAAAAGTTTTACAGGCGCAAAGCTTATGAAATGGCACCGGCAAATGCCAGTTTAAATAAATTCATTCCCCAGGCAGTGCCCTTACTACACAACAGTGCTGAATTTCACAACGCTGCAACTTACAGGAAATACATTTAAAAAAGAAGCCCATTAAACAGAAAACGGAGGAGAAAAATTGCTCTCGGAGGCCTAAATAATTTCCTGTTTCGCTGTACAAAGACTGTCTAACCATCTCCTTTAGACGAGCCGTAGACTGAATAAAATACACTATTTCAGCGGGAGCTGTTGAGAGGCGGAGCTACAGGATAACTGGTTTGAACTCTCCAATAACAATAATGCCAAACAGAATTTTATACATATATATTTTATATTTTTTGCATTATGCATCGCTGTGGTTTAACTGATCTTTCAGTATAAACAAAATGTACTCTTAGCCGTCAAAACAGTATACGTAATGTGAGGAAGTAAGTATTCATTTGAGCTATTTTGTGTTTTGATGTTTTGATACTGTTTTGATGTCTAAAAAGTAGATACAGTTTATAATACCAGAAGTTTACATTTGAACCACGGTGATGAATACAGTGAACAGCGTATTGCATCTTTGAAGTAAGTGTGAAGTAATTATACAGAAATGCTGAGTTTTATACCGGGGTGTTGTGAGCCCCACCCCATACCACAAAAGTAAAAAATGACGATGATTTGCAAACACAAGGAATATGATAGAGAAAAGAGGCAGCGAACATTTCAAGTACCCTGGCTTTCACAATGTGACTGGCTGCAGTAAGTCTACGCCTTCAGAAAATCAGATATAATGCAAGGTTTGTGTCCATTATGACAAAAGCCAGAGCGGCACATTTGCGGTCGCCTGCCTTTTAAGAGAGTCGGTTTTTAAAGAGCATGGAAAATCAAGTAACTATTACTGTGTGAAACTGATGAAGACAAAGACTGCCAAACAAGGCACATCAAAAGCAAAACAATTACTACACCCCATAGACACCTCTGTGATTTAAAAGCTAAAAGTGCTTTTTAGCACTGCTCACGCCCTTGCAAAGCATGCACCACCGTATTCTGATCTTGAAAAGGTTCTAGTCCTGAGGACTAGTACCATAATTCTGTTAGTTTATAACATGTTCTTTCTAGAGCTGTCAGTCAAACTTTACTGGACTCCTACTCCTACGTCACAGTCTTCAATAGCGTTTACGATAAAGTATAATAACATGGATTATAATAATAGTAATAATAATAATAATAGTTGCACTTTTTAAAAATACTTCGTTAATAAACAAAAAAGATCAAAGAAGGAATTTGTAAAGAAACAATTGAGATTGCAGTAAGTTGTGTATATATAAATGTATAACAATAAAATAATTTTGTTGAAAATATCAGTTATACTATCAACTATACTACTACTGTCCAGCTATTTTCTGACCGCTGGAGATGCACCGGGCTTCAAATCAGACTAATTGTACAACTGTACAATTACTACTAATACTAATGATAATGATAACAATAAAACTGTTGTGTTTGTGTGTATATATAGGGATGTTCAATAACTCTGATCTATAGATTTTACAACCTAGAAGTTCAACCTTTATTTTACAACAGAGTTGCCGGAGGTCAGGGTGGTAACCTTTTATCAAGACCTGTTTTGTAATGGGACAGCCCATCTCTAGTATGTCCAATAGGAATACATGGGCGGGGTCATGTATTTATTTCCAGTCTTTTGGATCGTTTCGAAGTCTCATCTGGTGTGGATTTACGTTCGGCGACTTCGCTCGCGTCGCTCTGTCCAGTGTGGATACAGCTTAAAATGTTGTTGACCCAGGCGATATGAATTCCACACCCCTGAGGATAGAATTAAAGGCAGAGCTTTGCTAAAGAAAAGATAATACTGTCAATGCAGGTCTTGAATCCTAGAAGTTTATTCATTTAACCAGGAGATTTACCCATTGAGACGAGGCCTTGTTTACAAGGGGGTCCTGGAAAACAATGAAAGGACAATCGCAAAGTACAAACAACACAATACAAACCATGTGTGGTTCAAACTTAATCAGAATATAATACAGAAGATGTATCTATTTGTTAATGTGGATTGAAGGAGAAGCATTGGCAGGAGGGTCTAAGCAATTCACAAACACGATCTTTAAAACCAGAGAAAGAAAGATTGTCAAATTCCAGCTTCAAACTATGATGGAAACAATTCCACGTCTTCTGGTGTTGATATGCAGAAGAGAATGTCAACACCAAATAACTTGTTTTTTTTGTTTTTGGAACACATTGATTGAGTTTGGCTGGTCATTCATTCAAATGCATAACAATTGGGTCACGCATGAGTGCTGTGAGTAATAAACATTTCAGGGGCAATGCACACCAGACACGAGCTGAACCATAGGCGGCACATATAAGAGGCTTGGGGAGGCTAATCTTTCCCAAAATAAATTGCCCAAACCCTCACAAGACATTGTTCTGACCAACACACAACATTTGTGAGAGAAGATCTGAGTCCCCCATACCATAAATGTGTTGGCTGTATGTTGTGCAGGTTCTTCCCAATAAAGTACTTGGAGACTTTTTCCAAAAACAACGGTGCATTTTATTTACAGTGCACGGAGAAACCAAAATAAACAAACAGGAAAAACAAAATAAAAGCTCTAACTCCCTCAAGGAGGGGCTCACTAAACACTTGGGTTCCCTAACTAAATGTTTGGGACGGCTAAGCCATTTTCCCAACAAAACTGCATGAGAGGTTACACACAGTAACAATAAAGGTTGTCCTGTTTGGGTCTCAAACAAACCCCAGCTCACCCTGCACGGGCTGTTGATGGTTTCTCCCTCTACTTAATCTAAACACACAGTTGATACAGCTCTCCAGATTCAAACACTCAAATGGTTTCCACGGTTCACACACGCTGCTGCTCTCATACTCCTACTTGCCTTCAACCAGACATAGACAAAAGGTCTTCCTTTGTAGGGCTCTTGAATAGAGAATTACTCACCACTTTTACCAAATTGTTTACACCTGATTTGTATCAACAGACATAGGTACTCCCACGACCTCTAGTGGACACTCTTAGAAATACTGCTATTTCCTGACTAACTTAAATTTGCAGAAAACCTGGACACAGCGCTCTGCTCGTTCTCAGGCTTGCATACATGCTCTTTATTACTTTCTCTTTTTATTTTATCACTATATATATATATATATATAAAAATGACAGACAGTCAGTCAGACAGCGCCCCCTCGCTATAAGGCTCTCGATTACAACGTGCCTCGGATATAATGCTCTTACAGCATTTTCCCCAATTCCCTATGATAGTGATTCATGCAATATTTCTGCAGTAAATACAGTACTAGTGTTGTTCAAACTGTAAACAACATCTCAGTCTAACTTCTGTTTCTGTCTCTCTTTTTTGATACAGTATCTGAACTGAAGAAAAGCTGCGCTGGCACTTTATAACACAGACATCTTATTCAGCATTCGTTTTATAACTAAATAAATATTAGACCTATTACGTGGTTTTCTTTCCTAATGTATTTACTTTTTTGCTGCGAGAGGAGGTGCAGCTTTCTCCGGGAGATGAGAAGCTTCAGCCCCGCTCCGGCAGCCGAACTTGGGGCGAGCCTCTCCCCCCCCCCCCCCCCCCCCCCCCCCTTGCCCGACCCGCTCTCCTTCTCGCACTTGGTTTGCTTGTCTGTTGCTTCGAACTGAACTCCTGACTGCCGTTTAGCCAGGCTATTTATAGTTTAAAAACTGCTAATTAAAATGATCCACTAGTGGGAATGTTACCTTTTTTATTTTATTTTATTAATATAGCGTTGATTACATGGTGCTTTATGCATGGTTAATTCATGGAAAGTTACATTTTTGCTTCACTATATGTGCATTATAGAGAGGGAGTTATTTCATTGACTTTTCCATCCACTAGTCATCAGGACTGTTGAACAGAAAATTCACCGGCCCTGCACACATTCTACTGGCCCAGTATATACTGTTTATTGATAGTTCACCAAACATGTGAAGTTTGTGTTGCAATGCCCATTAAATAAGGGAGCAAGAGACAGTGCAAAAACAGGCAGCTATTGGAACATGTAAAAAGTACATTCATTGTGACCACGAAGAGGTCATTGAAGAGTTAGAAAAGAAAACAAAACTAAACCATGTTTCCGTGTGGGACTCATTTCTAAGCATGTCCCCCCTTGACTGTTAGCTTGAAAATCGCTACAGGTCACTTCTGAGACAGACACTCTCTTCTTGCTGGAAATACCACATACTAAACCTGTACCTGTCCCATCATAAATTATTATCTTTAAATAGTAGATTACAAATATATTAATTAACTGAACAGTTGTATACATTGCATTGCAGAATACTATTGCAGTAATTAAACAGCAAGCATTCAATATGTGTAAGCACTATAATAAACAATATGATTGCAAAAGCTTAAGCTTTGAATTCAAATATACTTTTAAAAACAGTAGCGGAATGTCACAGCTGTATCATCAAAACATGAATCCATCTTTAACTGTATAACAACATTACCTATAGGAACTAAAGTATTCAAATGAAAAAGCACGTAAATAAACCATTTCAAATTGTGCTTGTCGGTACTGTAATTAAATCAAATTGTGCATGTCAAGTTACGGCACTGAAAGGGTTAAACATCCATTAAGCTTACGTGTTCCAATGAATCCACCTCAGCTGCCTAATCTACATCTTGAACGTATCTTTCTTGCATAGTTATTGTTATATCACTTGTCTGACTTACTTTTATCTGTTATTTTTTCAGTCCGGTGATGAGACCCCAGATCTAGAAGATCTAGTGACTGGTGAGGCAAGAGACCAGGAGGAAGCAGGAGCCCAGAATGTTGTACCTGGCCAGGAGAGCGTGCCCGTGGCTGGGAGAGCTGAGTTAGGGCAGCCCCAAAGCCCAGTGTCTTTGCTTTCTAAGTTTATGATGCACAAGGACTCATTCATTGTAGATTCCCAGACGCAGGAGGGTGAGGAGGGGGCGTCCGACCCCTCTGAGGCGGAGGTGGAAGATGCCATCGCTGCTGTGCAGTTCCTGATGGACGAGTTTGGAGTGGACCTGGCGTGCGTGATGCAGAGCTTGCTGAAGAACAGCGGTGATTTCCAGGCTGTGCTGCACTACCTGCGCACCGGCCGCAGAGCGGACGGGAGACCCCTCTGGACACGGCACGACGATCTGGATCTGCAGTCAGGAGACCCCACCACAAAACAGGCTCTAATACTCAAGTATGGAGAGGAAAACGTGGCCAAGAGGGTGGCATTTTTCAATACCTGACCTGCAGAGGGATTAAAGGCTGTTTTTGCTCTTGTTGTTTTTGTATGTTAATAAAAATAAAAAATAAAAGACTGTGAAATGGTTCACATTTTTCAGGGCAGTTTGGAAACTGGATTGTTTTGGTTCAGATTCAAAGTTTTTCTTTTTGATGACCACACAGTACACCCTCTCTATAACGAACCTGTTGGGGTCCAAGCCTTTTGTTCGTTATATCGAGGGGTTTGTTACAACGAAAGGACAATGAAAATGAACGTTAAACTGTTGGAGTAAAAAAAAAAAAGAATGGAAGCTGAACTTTATTCAAAATCAATCTGACATGAAAAGTTCATCAGATCCTCGTGTTTTTTTTTCTCTCTTTTTAATCAATTTTGCTTTGCCACAGCCTATATTCACGACAGAGATATGCCTCGTTACTGCTGTTTTTTAAATGATCAATATAGTTTCCAGCTTTGTTGCAAAATGAAATGATTTTTGTTTACACAGCGCGCGCCTTTATGAAGACAAAAGTGTTGACTTCACTGCAGCCATGCGTACAGACCGGGATGTTGACAGTGCGTGTTTATATGATCTTTTTTTAATGTTTTATTTGGGGTCCAGGGGCCAGGTTCGTTATAGCCGAATGCTCGTTATAATGAAAGGCGTTATAGCGACTGTGTGCTGTATTTCTGCCTCCAATTCATAAAAATGAATGGACCAGGATATCAAAGGGATTGTGCTTGTCGGCCGAAATTCTGGTTCGAATGTGCACTAGCTTTAACGGGATCACTGGGGAAGATAAGTGTTTTAGTAAAAATAAAATAAAATAGTTCTCTGACAAGATGGACATTCTGCATTTTTCTTAATTGTTCATTGTGTTCAATAAAATAAATTGAGCATTTTATATTGTTAGTGTTCATTCATAGAGGTGTGGTACTTTCACTGTGATTGTTCGCTTAGTATACAGAAACTTGTCAAGTCAATCAGAGTGGGAGTCTCGCTCTCTTCACAAGATGGAGCTGTGATCAGGTTACTCATGATAAGAACAGATTTTTAAAACTGGTCATCGCTCTTTTAGTTCAGTCGTCCGTCACATTGAAAAGAATGAATTCAATGCACACATATGTGCAGTTAAATCTCCTCTACAGATCTTTCTAATCGAGAGCTGTGTTGGATGGGATTTATGTAAAGGTTTATTTTCACAATCCAACTCCACCAGTTATTGTGCAGTGCTGCAGTTCCATTGACCTCACTGCCATGTGCACAGAACTGAATGTATTGTGAAGTGCTGCAGTTCCATTGACCTCACTGCCATGTGCACAGAACTGAATGTATTGTGCAGTACTGCAGTTCCATTGACCTCACTGCCATGTGCACAGAACTGAATGTATTGTGCAGTACTGCAGTTCCATTGACCTCACTGCCATGTGCACAGAATTGAATGCATTGTGAAGTACTGCAGTTCCATTGACCTCACTGCCATGTGCACAGAATTGAATGTATTGTTTTCCGTTGTTGTTTCTTTCCATAGCAGAATCAAGGACACAGTACAAGATGCATCTGTAAGGTGTGTCATCTGGTTTCAAAAACCTCGATTAGCACTTGGACTGCCTAATGTTTCTTTAGGTAACGTGGCCCAAGTATACAGCTTGTCATTTTATTTTATTTTATTTATTTATTTATTTATTTATTTATTTATTTATTTATTTATTTTACACTAGATAAGCTTCAAAACCCCCCCATTTTATTTATTTATTTATTTGTTTTTTTTATAAATTGAACAATTTTAAAATGATGCAAAACAACTTTTAGTAAATGTAACAGTCATTGTTGACAACCTTCTAAAGTCTATTTTATATATTATGTTGTATTTCTGATGGTAAAGGTTCCTGGGTTGTTCCTCATCAAACCATTTTAAGATTTGATGATGAAAGTTTTAAATACACTTACAGCATTTCTTTTCTCATGGCAAAACCTCGTACAAACCACCAAGAGATCTCAACTTTTTACATCATTTATGATACAAAGGTTTAAAGCAAGAGCCATTAAGTGTTTTAAAATCTTTATCAAGTTCCATTACAGGGGTTGGCCAGTGAAAAAGATAATGTTTCCTGCTACACCAATGATAAATCTCATCACAATTTCCCCATTCATTTCTACACAACTGTTTTCCCTTTAAAACAAAATCCATCAAGTCCTGAATCTTGAATGTATTGTGCTGTAATAAGAACAATCCCAGAGTGCATCGTGGTCTCGTGGTGGATCAGACGTATGAATGCTGTAAATGCAGAAGCACTGGGGTTTGCAGCATGTGTTCCGTGTTGAGCACCACTCTGACTCCTTGCTGTCTAAATATCTTGATACCCTAGAAAACAAACACATGCAAAACATTTGAATGAACTCTGAAACGTTATCCATTTACTACCAATTCTGAACACCTGCGTGGGATATTTGCTCTTCATTTTCTGCATGTCATAGGTAAGAAATGCAGGAATGAGAAAAGGCCAGTCGCTCACTTTGGTGCCAGTGTGATCCGTTAGCACTCAGGAGAGGAGAAACAAAAACCCTTAACCAGGTTAGTAAGGGAAATGAAACCTCTGGGAATCCGTGGCTAGACAGACCACCCTTCCTCCAGCGGCTAGCTAAAGGTCTTATTATGATCACAGAGAGGGTTATACAATATTGTTCATGACAGCATCCAGTCTATTCTTGAAGGATCCGAGTCTCTGCTTCAACAGCTCTGTATGGCAGCCTATTCCAATGGTTCCACCCTTTCTGTGAAAAAGCTCCTTCTCCCCTTGGTTGTGAATATGCCCTTCTTCAGCTTCCACCCGTCGCCCCTGGTTCTGTTCTCTGACCTGTGAAAATAATTCTCAGCTTATTTTGTTAAACCCCTTGACAATTTTAAATACCTCTATATACCTCTAAGTAGCAGAGTTCCAAAAATATGTAGCGTTATACATCTCCACGTGTTACTACAACTTTAGATAACATACCAGTACCTGTGATTTTTCTTTTCGTTGTTAACATCCTGACAACTTTTACACACTTTTAACTTTAAAGTCTGTTTCAAAACTCTTTTTAAAATGTATTATTAATTTACTTTTAATCCAATACAGATGCATTGCATCCACTCACACAGTCCACAGCGCAACGTTTCTCAACTGCGCTTTCATTCAGCACAGTTCATGCTGCCTGCATTCTGTTTCTTCATATTGCTTTTGTTTCTGTTAGCTGCTATTGGCCACCATTAACGTCAGTATAATCATTGCATGTTGATTGGCCAAGCTTTCATTCTGATCAGATTTCATTTTAGCATGCGTCACAGATCTCCGCCCCTTTCGCTTTGTGTCAATGCTCATTTGTTGATCAACGAGAGAAGACCTTAGCAGTGCAATGTGAAAACGGCGGTGTGGAGTAATTATCATTAATATGAAGTAATCATTATTTTCTTTAGTGCAGCAGAGAAACTATCTGAATATTCGAAAGACCATTGCTGCACATGAATTTGAAGGCAAAAATCCATGTCAGTGTTCGCCATAAATTACATAGTTGATAATTTTGTGTACAGAATTATGTTTACATCAAAAAAAGGCAGAAGTAAACCACAATAATGATATTACTTTATGAAAACGTGTTTCTTGTCGCTTTGTTTCTTGTGCAGAAACCACAATACCAGGGATAAAAAAAAAAAAGCCTACTTTTATACTGTTTCTGCCTGAAAAATCTTTTTCTGGAATAGATCATGGTAATTAATCTACACAGACAGACAACAGAGAAGCACACAGAACGTATTACTGTAAGATAATAAGTACAAAATAAGTAAAAGAAACAGGGATATATGTTCTAATCCAAGGCTATTATTGTAGCATGGCCAGGTCCTGTTGTAGGTGAATACCCAGGGTCTGGAAAGTATGGGGATGATTTCAGAGAATACTATGGAGATTAAAATGGCCAAGTACACCATTAGTCTTAGTGCCTGTTACATAAAAAAAAAATTGAGGGGTATTTTAGCCCCTATTGTGCATTGTTTGACTTGGACCTTATTGTATCATTTTTTCATAGCACAGTTGTTTTTTATACCATTTTTTAAAACATCCCTTTTTAAGGATATCTTGAAACAAAACTCCCTCTCTACAGCAGTTACTGCATAGTGTAATATGGTTTAGTTTAGGTGTTATATTACACTACATGACTGAGTGATACATGCAGAGGGTACAAATCTTTCAGTATATTCAGCTTCTTTGTTTAAAGTGAATTGGTTATAATTGATCAGTTATTTTTTTAAGGCTTATGTTGTATTTATAAATGTATTGTGTACCAAAACGTATTTATTCATTGGCACTCAAATTGTCTCCATTTTTAAACGTCTGTGCATATGAGTACCTGCACTTTTTTGTTGAGAATTTCACCCTCGGTTTCATCCAATCACAAATCTCATTCAGAGGCAACTGGTGTGCTCCCTTCAAACAACACACCACCAATTAGATGCCTTTATAGCTTTACAACAAGAAACAATTCAAACCAAGAAAGAAAAAAAATGAATTGACAATTTACCAAAACACTGACAGAAATACCAAAAATACAAATCCACCAACAACATTTGAATGATATTTTTCTAGTTTATTGATAATATTTTAATGATACAATTAAATAATATATTTTTTTCTGAATGTATTTTCCATATTGTATTAGTTTGTACATTTGTATATATTCCATATGAAATAAACTATTGTGTATGATTCATTTACACACACACACAGGGAATGTGGCTATAGTCCAATTTAAACATTTGGCCAGGTCATCTACACAATATATATGTTACACTCAAGAGTCAGGATTCGGTCAATCGCCAATAAAAATATCAATTTTACATTGACAAATTATCAAAGAACGAAATGAAGGGATATTGTGAAATGATTAATATCAAACAAGCAAAGAACGAAACAGAAATAACAGACAGCTTTATGTAAAGCGATATAATCAAATTGAGGTCAGTATGGTAATCTTTAGTGCCAAGGCTAGACAAAAGTATGTGAATTAGCAAATAGGTTTGGGGGCTCTAAGCACCGTTCACCACGGCCTTCTGCTGCCTTCCGCAGACTACCCCTGGTATTTATAATTATTATAGTGAACACTGCAGTACTGTACTGTGGTATGTAATACAGATACTATGGTGAATACTGTACTACTATACTGTAGTAGATACTATAGTGTGTATTAGAATTTATATTGTAGGGTTTTAAACCTTATATACTCTACTATAGTACAGTATACACTGCAGGGTTGTATTGTAGCAAAGACCATACCAACACTGTTTTATACACATAATGTTGTTTTATAGAACATATCAATACTTACTATCACAATATTCTAAACCTTTTATACACATTTATTCTTGTGGACCTTAGAATATTAAAGGATCTAATACAACACCTGATCCATCTCATTGTTTAGAAAGACAACATTGCTTCCAATATACATACTAAGAATAATATTTAGGTTAAGGTTTACAAATATAGGCACTTTTACTTCTCCATATAAAAGTATACGTTATCTTGTTTCTGATTATAAAAATTGATAATTTCTCAAAAATTAAGGAAAGCAAAAAACTTTGTTCATGCATCTGTTAAGGTTGTTATTGAAACAACAAAAGCAGGGAAATGTGATGTTAGGTTTTCAACTCTGCATTCCCCCTGCCCCGCTTACAAGCAGTTGAAGGGACAAGGCAAAACAAGCAACCACAGACAGCCATCATCAGTTAAGATGAACAACATACAACTCTGCAGATAACACAAGAGACATCCATCATCATGGTCCACTAAGTGTATGAGGTCTACTGCTATGCCAGGGAGTTGGGGGGTGTGGCAAAGTGGTTGCAGTGTGCAGGTGTGGTGACATCACGGACCCAGGAAGCAGTACAAAACAAAACAAAGCACAGGGCTAAAACGGCCACAGCCATGTATTTATTAAATAACAAAAACACAGTTACAAAAGCAGCAAAGAAAAGGGCACGTGGGCCAAAACAAAACAAACAAATAATAACTCTCTTACCCAAAAACGAGTACCTTCTGCAATACTAACACCGGTAGCAATTGTCTCTTTGTTTTCACTCCTCTCTTGAGCTGAGGCGGTCTCTTATATCCTATGGCTGGAGCCTTAACTACCCATTGATCAAACAACTACCTTATTAAGGCTTCAGCCACATTCTCACAGGATTATTTAAGGATGGGGAAGTAACCATATCCTTGCCAAATAATAACAATAATGCCGGCTTTTCGTCGGCCACATAATAATAATAATGTACGGTTTCGTCCGCCCGCACACTAACACAATATTATATTAATAATAAAAACAATAATACAAAATAATATATAAATATACACAAGGGGTGGGCACCCCATCACATTCTTGTGCGCAGTACACATGGCCCAATGTCCTCCTCTCCCTTAAAACTCCAAAAGTCCCTTTCAAAGTCCTGGGGTGGGAACAGAGGCTTCCTCTTGCCCACCAGTGGCAACTTGGGCCAGTAGCAGGAAGGCGGTATTCCCTGGCGGCGACTCCAGGCGACCAAATTCAACTGCCATGGGCATCCACATGTTTGATGTGCTGTCAGGTTGGTGGGTAGGGGGTGGGGATCTGCATGCAGTGCAACATGAGAGGAAGTGGATATGTGTGGTTGATCGTGAGACATAGGTACATCAAGCAATCAATCAATCTTTATTTGATATAGCGCCTTTCACAATACATTGCCACAAGCGCTTACAGGATAAAGCTTTAACAAAAAAAAGAAAAATAGCATCAATAAACAAAGAGCTTGTTCATTCTGTCTTGGTCCAAGTGTGGCCTGCACTCAGGAGAGGAAAAACAAAAAACCCTATGAGCTTCATAAGGGAAAGATGCATGACAGGTGGACTCCCAACAGTGCAGTCATATGAATCTTTACAATGTACTAGAATAACAGTCTGTTGTGTAGAATTGCAGATTCCATGGCATAACACAGTCTTTTGAAGGGGAGGAGGGCAGTTGGGCTGATTTTGCTTAGTTGGTTTTCAGATCATGATATGGTGTTTGTTACTTTGGGAACAGATATTGTGGATATGGGGAAAGTTGTTTGGTCTGCACTTGCATTCATAGTAACGTGGAGAAGGGCAGTGCTTCAAACACAAGATACCCATGAGACAGACGCATGACTATTATATCACCACCAGCAAAGTGGAGGGGTATGAGGTCCACTGTCATGAAATCTATGTTTACATGGGCGAGTGGAATGTGCTTTGTTACGGATACTGTGGCAGGGTGGAACCCTTCCTGGGAGATTGTCTGTGTTTATTTTAATAATAATAATTGTTGTTTTGCAGCATGGATGGGGTTAAATTCCCCATCCTTCTAGACTCGTGTGTAATGTGCACATCTCCAAATTGATTAAGTGGTTACCAATGTGGAGATGACCATAAATATAAAAGAGCGAAGCAGCCGCTCAGAGAGGGGAGTGAAAGAACAGAGAAGGAGCAAGCGAAAGCTCAGAAAAACAGATAACAATTGCTACTCGTGCTGGACGAGGTCCAGACGTGATTTGTTTGAAATATGTATGTTTGTTTTGGTCCTCGTGCCACTGTTATTTTTGTAAATAAACACGCTATGGTGTATTTCCCTGGGAAGGGTTACACCCTGCCACAGATACGCAGAGTTTTCAATATCCCGGGAAGGGTTACACCCTGCCACAGATACGCAGAGTTTTCAATATCCCGGGAAGGGTTACACCCTGCCACAGATACGCAGAGTTTTCAAGTGTCCTACTAGATGAGCAACAGAATACAGACAGATATGTTAAATGGGAGGGATGGCCTCCCTGTCACAATTGCGCTGTATACTGCTGTATCCAGTCTCTGTGTCTCTTATTCCCTCACAGTGTGGAGATGCTGTATCCAGTCTCTGTGTCTCTTATTCCCTCACAGTGTGGAGATGCTGTATTCAGTCTCTGTGTCTCTTATTCCCTCATAGTGTGGAGATGCTGTATCCAGTCTCTGTGTCTCTTATTCCCTCACAGTGTGGAGATGCTGTATTCAGTCTCTGTGTCTCTTATTCCCTCACAGTGTGGAGATGCTGTATTCAGTCTCTGTGTCTCTTATTCCCTCACAGTGTGGAGATGCTGTATCCAGTCTCTGTGTCTCTTATTCCCTCACAGTGTGGAGATGCTGTATCCAGTCTCTGTGTCTCTTATTCCCTCACAGTGTGGAGATGCTGTATCCAGTCTCTGTGTCTCTTATTCCCTCACAGTGTGGAGATGCTGTATCCAGTCTCTGTGTCTCTTATTCCCTCACAGTGTGGAGATGCTGTATCCAGTCTGTAGATCTCTGCAGCTCCTGTTTCCCTCCTGACTGGACTGTTTACACCTGTGAGAGAGACAGAGAGAGAATCAGACAGTTACAAATCCATCATTTGTTCATTTCAATGAAGGAGTCATTATCCATCTGTGACAGGCTGGCTTGAGCGGTGACGTCAGACCCGGAATAAACACACAGCACTACAAGTGAAATGAAGGGAATGCGCTGTTGCACCGGTTTATTCGAAAACAAAACGAACACTCAAACAAACAAACATTGTGCTCGTGTTTCCAGCACGAATAGCAATTGTTATGATTTTATAATTAGTTTTCTCCTCTCTCTCTCCCGTTCTCCACTCATGAACAGCCAACACCATGTGCGTGAAACATTCATTATTTTATAAAGTTGTGCCAAGATTCAATTGCTAATGAATCTTGGCACAGACTGCACGTGGACTAATTGTGCACTTCCCGTGCCCCCATACAAATACCCCTTTTAATCTGCATGTGAAGTGATTGTGCAATCCCCGTGCCTAAATACAAATATACATTTTACATCACCTGTATTACATAACCCACACTCTGTGCACCACTATAATAATACATATAACAGACAACATAAAACACAAAATACACACAGGGGTGGGGCACCCTGCCACACCATCACATTGGAAACATTCCATTCCCAACTCTCCTGAGCTGTTAGCTACACTGTCCCTTTAAGACAAGCACCCCCCCACCCCCTGCACCCCAGGGGTACCCTCTGCATTAAAATCAGTCAGTCTGATTCACAGAGCCTTTTACTACAAACCACTATTAGAATGAAAGATACAAACACCAGTTACAACTGCCCCTTATTTACTACATTTCCACTGACAAGTCTGAGCGAAGCTGGCTTAGACTCCACTGACACAAGCAGGCTGTGAGGCCCAGACATTTCCACTGAGCTTTCTGCAGGGCTGACCCAGAACCAGGCCCAGTGAGGCTGCTGCGAAGGGGCTTTGCCTTCCAGGTTAGCAGAGCTTTGTACAAGTATTAAGAGATTTAATAGCACAGGGGTTTACAAAGCATTGGGTATAGAGGTAAAAAGAAGCTGTGAACTAGCTCTGTCTTGAGCTTGCTGTTGAAACAGAAATACCCAGATTAAAAAATGAACTGTAAAAAAACATGTAGCTACAGCCTAATATAAAAACAATGCTTTAAGTTCTAATATTAAACATTCCTGGTACTAAATCAGAAGCCACTTGCTTGTTTCTCCAGTGATCTTAACAACAATACCCCTCTGTAAGCACTGAAGAGGATCTCTGAATCTAGTATATCCCAGCACTTATTATTACAAATACAATTACTGATAGGAGACTGAATAAAACCCTATCCCTACATAAATAACCACAGGATTACCACAATATTTCGTTTGAATGTTTGTCCTGCTTGCTTTCCAATTGCTCTACAATTTAACTGTTTAAGCAATACCCGGTAGAACACAGAAATATACCAGGCAGCATTTTATTATTTCCAGTCCACACACCCAGTTTCTTTGTGCATGTTATACCAGAACAGCAATACCATTGATCAAATGATTTGAGCAGAGTTACAATATCACCTGTATCTGGTAAAGTAATAATTCTCATCTGTTGAACGATAACCAACCCCTCAAGCCTCCCCCAGCTGATAGAGTTTGCTTCAGTGAAGTTGGGGGGAGACAGCAGGGCTTATCAATGCTTGTTTTATTGAGGATAAGAAAAAGAAGCAATGACAAGTTAACAATGTCCCTTCATATATCTGTGGGTATGGGGTTGGTTTATAGAAATGAATCACAAGCTCCAATTTCCTATGCATTGCGTTCCCTGAGTATCTCAATGTTGAACTTGTCTGTCTGTCTGTCTGTATCTAAGTTGAAAGCTGTTGTTTCTGTGGTGCAATGGAATGCATGGAACTCAGCAGAAAAATAGCTTGTAAATGTAATGCATGCTCCTTATTGGTTGTGGAATGATTTTACCATTCTAGAAGGAAGTTATAAATGGGGCAGTATGTTCTTTTATCCAGAATCCTTCAGAACTAAGGAGATGTCATTGTTAGAGCTGTTTGGATAGCTATTGTTGATTTTCTGTTTGCCTTGTTGGCTCGTTTCTTCTACAACTCAAAACTGTTGGTAAACACACGACACAGTGCTACAGTGAGAATGTGTTGGTTTGGAATCTGATCCTCTCTTTAAATTAATTGAAATCTGTTGAAATCATTGGTATCTGTCAGTGTCACTCAATCAATATGGAGAGACTGAATGCAGCAGCTTGGTGGATTTTTTAAAACTGTATTATTATTTTAAGTAAAGACAATGTTGATATTTAAAGGACAGGCCTGTTTAATCAATTTCCAATTAGCACACAGCATCTGAGGTGAAACAGCGCTCAGGAATAGTTTTTTTATAATGTGCTGTTACTGACGTATGCGGGACATGTTTCAAGTACCCACTGGGGATAATACAGCATGAACATCAGAACAGAATAACACCTATGATGTCATACCTCCACAGTCATGTCACGCCCTGATCTCCTCAGCTCCTCTTGCAGGGACTTCAGTCTCCTCTTCCCCTCCTCACTGAACTGATTACCATACAGCCTGAGAGACAGAGGGTTACAAACACAACACAGCTTCTCCCTTCCTCTATCCCTGTCTCTCTCCCTCCATCCCTGTCTCTCCCTTTCTCGTTCCATCACTTCCTCTCTCCTTTCTCCCTCTTCCCTCCCTGTCTCGTCATCTCTTTTTCTCCCTCTCCCTGTCCCTCTCCTCTCTCCACCCTGTATCCCCTCTCTCCTTATCTCTTTCTCTCCCTGTCTCTTCCCCCCTCCCTGCCTTTCTGTCTCTCTTCCTCTAGCTACCCCTCCTTCACTCATTCTCTCTCACCCTCCATCCCTGTCTCTCCCTACCTCCCTCCCTCCATGTCTATGTTATTATCCTTCTTTATCACACCCTCTTTTTTCCTCCTCCTTTCTCTTTCCCTCCCACCCACCTTGTCTCTTTCCCTCCTTCTCCCCCTCAATCTGGCCATGGGCTGGCATCTCGTATGAACAAGGACCTTGTAATATTTCTAAAAGAGGTGTCGCTTGTTAATCATTTGGTCGAGGAAGGCTTCTCTCTAAAAGGTGAATTTATTCTGGTATCACCCCAAGTAAACCCTGTAAAAAAAAAATCATAATATAGAATGTTCTGCCTTTTTTTACAGAATGGAATGCTGGAGAGAAAATTGGCCCGATACGGGAAACAAGTATCTCACATTAAAAACATTAGGTTGTAGGAATGAAAATATTAAGGACATGCTGTCTTTTACAAGACAGGTTTTTCTGCTACTTAATAACCCTGGGCAAGTGTGACGAGGAGAGAAAGAATCAGAGGTGTAAGTCCACCTCCCAACCCAAGAGGGTGCTAAGTAAGGCGAGTAATACATCTTTACGAAGACCAGCTGACTTCCTGGTTGGGACAAAACCGGAAGTCGACCATCTCGATGAGGGGTCTATTGATCAGCTGTGCTAACTACACGATTGCAGAGATCGTGGGGCAGACCTGATTGCAAGGGAGGAGTTTAGCAGTATAAAACGGGACGCAGCCGAGCTAGTAAACAACCTTATGCTGATCGAAGGCGAAGCCAGAGTTTTGTTGTCTGTAAACCGTGAGTCTTTGTCCATGTTGTTTATTAACTACTCTTGTGTATCACCAGACTGCTGTGCAGACGCTCACAGAGCCAGTAACCACACTGGAGCACGAATACACAATTAGTACAATCCACACAGAAAATACGCTTTTCAACTTTACCAGTGCATGTACCACAGGCTGCCTTTTCACAACGGGCACAGACATCCAGTTTTGTTTCTGTTGCATTTAGCAACCTGGCATTGTCTTTTCTTCCGTGTGTCAGTGGGCACAGCGCTGGCTGAAGGTTGAGGGGCATTTGCAAGCTGGCTTGCGCTTCTCTGATCAAAATTTTTCTGTCGTAGCTCCAGGGCTAGCTGCAAAATGAAGTCCCTCCGGGTGATTGTGTTCCCGGTGCACTCCTTGTACAGAACAAAAGCCAGACCCAAAACATTATAAAAAACAGCCAAAGGCCACCTGCGAGAACCACCTTTGACAGAATGCTGCCGTGCAATTTGATCAAGTACATCCACACCATACTTTGTTGCGTTGTAAAATGCAAGTCAATAGGACATTGATTTAACATCTCATCCACAGGTTAAATGACTTGCTCAGGGTCACACAGTGAGTCAGTCAGTGGCAGAGGTGGGATTTGAAGCGGTGATCTTCTGGTTACAAGCCCTGGACTTTAACCACTGGACCACACTGCCTCCTGCCTTCAAACTCTGCTGGAGCCCATGCTATGTGGGAGATAACAGAACCAGATCATCAGCATAGAGTAAGGATTTAATTTGAGTGTCATCAGAGCTTCCCCTGGGACAGAGGACTGCTCCAGCACTGTAGCCAACTCATCGACATTGATGTCAAAGAGAGTTGGGCTCAGGTTACAACTCTCTTAACAACTCTCTTTCCCTCCCTCTTGCTCTCTTCCACTCTCTCCTTCCCTCATATCTCACTCCCTCACTCAATATCTCTCTTTTGTTACCTGCTTTCTCTCTCCCCTGCTCTCACCCGCTCTCTATCTCTCTTCCCCCTCTTTTCCCCTTTCATTCTCTCTTTCTCCATCTATCTTTACCCTCTATTCTCTCTTTCCCCTTGTCATTTCTCCCTGTCAGTAATGTAATATTCACACAAACACTCAGTGTTTACTTACCCCAGTTTCTCTAATTTACAGTTTGGATGATTCAGTGCAGCAGTCAGCTTCATTCCCGATTTCCCCAGCTTATTCCCTCTCAGCTGCAGTTCTCTCAGGGTTGACTGGTTTGTACAGAGAGCAGAGGCCAGGTCACCACAGCAATCCCCTGTGAGATCACACCCCTCCAGCCTGCAGAGATAAGGAGACAGGAACTCACTAGAAACTAATTTCTGTACAACTGGCTGCTCTGCTACTGCCAAGACTGAAATCATCAGGAACTGTGGTAGATTTTAATCTATTTGATTGTCTTGTTCAGTTTGTCTCCCTTCATGTCTATCTCTCTCTCTCTGTGTCTGTCACACTCTTTCTTCCCCCTCTATCTCTTTTCACACCCTCTCTACCCCTCCCTACATGTTCCTCTCTTCCCCCCTTTCCCCTGCTCTCTTTCACTGATCTCTCTCTCCCCGCTCCCTCTCTCTCTCAAATTCAAAGCTGCTTTATTGGTATGACTTACATCGGCAGTATTGCCAAAGCATTTACAAAGGAACAGTAAATATTATAGACATATTTCAATACAAATAGTAAATAAAACAAAACAAGGCAAAGACACTGAACTAAATATTGAAACATTAAATACTAAACAGCCCTAAATAACCCCCCTCCCTCCCCAGCAGTGCCTCAGCCTGTACAGAGCGCTCACTCTGTGTCCCTCAGGCTGTGACAGGCGGCTACATACCAGGCAGCCAGTGGGGCTGTGTGTCCCTCTCCTAGTATGACTGCCAGTTTTTCTGGGTCCATCATGTGTTGGAAATGTTGGAGAGGAGTAATGATTTTTTTTAAAGAATATGTCCCTTGTTTGGGCATGTTTATTACAATGTAGAAGAAACTGCATCTCTATCTCGACCTCACCTGTCTCACAGTGACCACATAACCTGCTTTCTCTGGGTAGCCAGGTCTGCCTCTGTCGGCCTTTTTCAATGGCCAGGCTGTGGTCACTGAGCCTGTACTTGGTCAGGATTTGCCTCTGCTTTATACCTTTGACAGTGGCGAGATATTCTGCTAGGGTAAAGTTTCTTTTTAGGGTCCGATAGCAAGTTTATTTGGGGGTTTTGTTTCTTTGTCCCAATGATCCAAATAGGACCTTTTGATTTGTTTTACAGTTTGGTTGACTCTGATTGGCAGTGCTTTAGCAGTGCTCTCCTGAAGCTGGTTAGTGTTAGTGTAGGTTAGTGTAGTGAGCTTCAGGACCAGCTGGCTGAGGGGACACTTTTCTGGTCTGAGCTCTTGGGTTTGCAGGACCTTGTACTGCAGTGAGTCTGGCTCACTTCTGTTTAGATGTATCCAGAATATTAGTGCTCTTTTTTGTATGTTGGTGAGCAGTGGGTAGCAGCCTAATTCAGCACTGCATGCATGGTTTGCTGTACCTGTAATATGTTTTTGCAGAATTCAGCATGCAGGGTTTCAACTGGATGTTTATCCCATTTTATATAATCTTGTTGACTGACTGGACCCCATACCTCACTTCCATATAGTACAATGGGCTGGATAACATGGTCAAATATTTTTATCCAAATTCTAACAGGTATGTCTATTTTGTACAGCCTCTTTTTGATGGCATAAAAAGCTCTGCAGGCTTTTTCTTTTCATGCATTCACTGCTAGGTTAAAGCTCCCTAACGCACTAATAGTCATGCCTAGGTAATTATAATGTGTGGTGTGTTCTAGGGTGGTGTTGCCTAGAGTGAAGTGGTACCTGCTTCCATGAGCTCTGGCCTTTTTCTGGAAAACTGTAACTCTGGTCTTGTCCAGGTTGACTGTCAAGGCCCAGGTCTGACAGTACTGCTCTAGCGTGACAGGCTCTGTGGGGGACAGCAGGACTCACTTTGTCGTGTAAAGTGAGACCAGGGACTGCAGACTGTTCCAACACCATTGCTAACTTGTTGATATAGATGTTGTACAGTGTTGGGCTCAGACTGGTTTCACTCCACGCTCCTGTTTGAAGAATTCTGTTATTTTGTTGCCCATTTTTATTCTGCACTTATTTCCTGAATACATCGACTTTATTATGTCATATATTTTACCTCCTAAACCACTTTGGAGAATTTTATAATGTAGACCTTCATGCCAAATGGAATCGAATGCTTTGTTATTATTATTAGTATTTATTTCTTAGCAGACGTCCTTATCCAGGGCGACTTACAATTGTTACAAGATATCACATTATTTTTACATACAATTACCCATTTATACAGTTGGGTTTTTACTGGAACAATCTAGGTAAAGTACCTTGCTCAAGGGTACAGCAGCGTCCCCCACCGGGGATTGAACCCACGACCCTCCGGTCAAGAGTCCAGAGCCCTAACCACTACTCTACACTGCTGCCCTTTTAAAGTCAATAAAACATGCAAATATTTTGCCTTTGTTTTTTTGGTGGCCGTGTTTGTTTGTTAGGGTTTGTAGGATGTAAATATGATCAAAAGTGAAAAGTGCAGTGTTTTGGAAGGAAGTCACTCTGACTCTTACTCAAGACACTGTGTTCAGTAAGGAAGGCCAGTATCCAGGTGTTAATGATACTGCAGAACACCTTCCCCAGATTACTGCTCACACAGATGCCTTGGTAGTTATTGGGATCGAATTTGTCTCCACTTTTATATATGGGTGTTATAAGCCCTTGGTTCCAGGTCTCGTACGAGATTGAGGAGTTTGAGCAGGGCCTCCTGCAGCTTGGGGCTGCTGTGTTTCAGCATCTCAGCATTGATGCTGTCAGGCCCACTTGCTTTTTTTGATTTGAGGGCCTTGCGTTTATTATTCAGCTCCTCCACCGTGATTGGGGTGTCTAGGGGGGTTTGATTGTCCTTAATACAGGACTCTAATTTTTTTTTGTTTTACACAAATGGAATTTTGAGTTTGTTGTTCTTTGTTTTGTATTTCTTAGTTTTTTCCAAATGTTTCCATTTTGGATGGCCAGTTTTTGTAGGTTTCCCAAAAATGATTTTGGTTTATTGACTCCTCAATTTCGCTGAGTTGTTTATTAATATGGTCTTGTTTTTTATTTCTTAGTGTGTTTGTATTGTTTAAGTGTCTCACAGTATCTGAGGTGTAAATCTGGGCTGTCTGGATCTTTATGTTTTTGATTGGATAGCTGTCTTAGTTTTTTCCTTCTAGTTTTACAGTCTTCATCATACCACTTTTCTTTTAATTTATTCTTTTGGATTTTTACAATTTACTATTTTTAAGTTAGATTTTTCTGCTGCTTTTCTAAGTATGTTATTCAAATCTTTTACAGCCAGAGTTACTCCTGTTTTTGTGTGTTGATACTGTGTGTTTTGAAATGTGTGTATTAGGGTTTCTATTTCATTGGTGCCAATTGCTTCTTTGTATATTTCTGTATTGTTTGGAGCCCATCTGTAGGAATGGTTTAAACTGTACAGCTTATAGGGCTGTGTCTGTGTGTTGTTGATCTGCTCTTTTCTTTTTATGAACACAGTGATTTGGCTGTGATCTGAGAGGGGGGTTTGTGGTCTGACAGTGAATGTATTAATAAAGGAGGGGTCTAGGTCAGTGATGGCATAGTCCACCACACTGTTACCAAGAGCTGAACTGTATGTAAACCTACCTAAAGAGTCCTTACTGATCCTGTCATTCATGATATATAGGCCTAGGCCTTGACAGAGAATAAATAATTGTCTCCCATTTTTGTTTACCACACTGTCATGGCTATTCCTGTTTGTAGTCATGTGCGTGTGGTATAGAGGGGATTGTCCGAATATGTGGCTGTTCCCCTGTGAGTTAATGTTAAGTCAGGCAGAGTGTCTGTTCTGGCATTAAAGTCACCGCAGAGCAGCACACTTCCCTGGGCCTGGAAGTGGCAGATCTCTGTCTGGAGATTGTGGAAGGTGTCTTCCTTGTAATAAGGGGAGTCCGATGGGGGGATGAAGGCTGCACACAGGTAGATATCTGTTTGGCAGGTGACAATGCTATTACTCATTTTTAGCCACAGGTGGGTCTCTCCTGTTCTTATTGGTCTAATAGCAATGGAATACAAAAAAAAACATTCTTGTTATTTGGGCGTATTATTATAATTATTATTATTAATGTTTTTATGTAAATTTAATTTAACGTTTTTGTCTGTATCAGTTTTCATTAACAACTGTAACCCTAAATTAAATTAAATTAAATTAAAATGAAGAACTCGCCATTGTTTCCTCTACTCCTGCTTAAATTCCGGAAGCATCTGGCCGGCTCATTGCACAATGGGATATGTCTAGTGGACAGGGGTGTGACGTAGGACTGCAGTGAGGGTTTAGCTGTACTGCTCAGAGAGGATTCAAGGGGCTTGGAAGTGGAGGGAGTTTGGGCTGCTGTGTCCCAGGTGGAGCCAGAATTGGGTGATTCTTTTCTGGATGGGGATCAACAGAGGCACTCTCCCTAGTTCTGCTCTACAGCCATTGTTTGGGGCTTCTCTGTGTAAGTGCAGTAGCTCTTTACAGAAGCGCAGGTGTGTGGTTTCTGTGGTTGTTTTGTCCCACTGTGTGTACTCTGTACTCAGGGTTGGGCCCTAGACTTCACTGACATACTTTTTCCTGGCTATTTCTTAGGTTTTCTTTGGAAAATCACAATTTGTGTTTTATTCAGATTAGCCTCCAGGGCCCACGTTTAGCAGTGTGTCTCCGGGAGTGTCAGGCTGTGCTGCAGGCCTTCCTGTGTTGGGGATAGGATGACTAAGTCATCTGCGTACAGCAGACTCTTCACTGTGGTGTGGCCAGGGACGAGGCTGGGGTGGGCGCTTGCTCTAACAGACCAGACAGACCACTGATATAAATGTTACTGTCTCACTCCTCTCTCCTGCCTAAAGGAACCTGTTTGTTTGTTGTCTATTTTTACTTTGTACTGTGTCTCCGAACACATGGATTTAATTGAGTCATAAACCTTTCCACCAATTCCTGCTTGTAGCAATTTGAGGTACAATGCTTTACAATTTGAGTGAAATGCCTTTTTTAAATGAAGCAAGCAAATAATTAGTCTTTGTTGGTGTTGTTTACTTGTTTGTTTATGAGTGTCTGTAAAGTAAACATGTGATCAGTGGTGTGGTGTTTGGGAAGGAATCTAATCTGGCTCTTGTTTATGGTATTTTGTGTCATCAGATATTGGGATATTATTTGGTTTAAAATACTACAGAATACTTTGCTGAGGTTACTCCCCACACATACGCCTCCTTTCTCCAACCTCACTCTCTCTTTCCCTCCCCCTCTCCTTCCCTCTATTCTCTCCCTCCTTTTTCCTCTCCCTCACTCTTTGCCTTTTTCCTCTATTTCCTTCCTCTCACTCCCTGCTCTCTATCTCTCTCCCCCTCTTGCTTTTTTCCCACCTTTTGTCTCTCTTTCTCTATCTCTCTCTCTATCTTTCCCCTGTATTCTCTCTTCCCCCTTGTCATTCCTATCTGTCAGTAATATTCACACAAACATTCCCTCCTCTCTCCCACCTAACTCTTTCTTTCTTTCCCTGCTCTCTCTCTTTTCCTGCTCTTTCCACCCTCTCCTTCCCTCTATTATCTCCCTCCCTCCCTCTCATTTTCCACCTTTCATTCTATCTCTCTTTCTCCACCTCTATCTTTCCCCTGTATTTTTTCTTCCCCCTTGTCATCCCTGTCTGTCAGTAATATTCACACAACCACCCAGAGTGTTTACTTACCCCAGTTTCTCTAATTTACAGTTTGGATGCTTCAGTGCAGCAGTCAGCTTCATTGCCGATTCCCCCAGCTTATTTTCTCTCAGCTGCAGTTCTCTCAGGGTTGACTGGTTTGTACAGAGAGCAGAGGCCAGGTCCTCACAGCAATCCCCTGTGAGATCACACTGCCCCAGCCTGCAGAGATAAGGAGACAAGAACTCACTAGATACTCACTTCTGTACAACTGGCTGTTCTGCTGCTATTTCTCTCTCTCTCTCTCTTTGTCCCTAACACTCTCTTCCCCCTCTATCGCTCTTTCCCCCTTCCCTATCTCCTCCTTCCTCTCCTCCCTCTCTTCATTCTTTCTTTCTCTCCCCTCTCCTTCCTTCTCTTTTCTCTCCCTACTCTCCCTAGATAAAAACCAGGAACTGTGGTAGATTTTAATCTATTTGATTGTCTTGTTCTGTCTGTCTACCTTCATGTCTCTCTCTCACTCTCTCTCCTTCCCTCTCTCCATTTTCCTCTTTCCCCCTTTTCCTTACATCTTTCTCCCCCTCTCTCTCTTTTTCCCCTATTTTCTCCCTCCCTCCCTCTCCCTCCTCTCACCCTCCCTTTCCTTCTCCCTCCTTCCTTTTTACTCACTCTCCCACCTCTCTTCCTTATTCCCTCTCTGTCCCTCCATTTCCCTCCCTCTCTTTATTCCTCCCTTTGTATGTCCCTCCATCCCTCTCCCCATCTCCCCTCCCTCACTTGCCACTCTCATATCTTCCCACCTCCTCTCTCTTTTTCCCCTCTGTCCCTTATCCGCTCTCTTTCCCTTCCTTTCCGCTTTTTTGCACTCTCTATTTTCATCCTCTCTCCCCATGTTTCTCTCAGGTTGTGGCAGGCAGCTACATACTGGGCAGCGAGCTCTGCTGTCAGCTCTGCTGTCTGCTGCTCTTCTCCTAACAGGGCTCCCCTCTATTTATGGGGGCTAAAGAGTCTTTGTATCCCACAATGATGCCCCCTGAGTCTCTGCCCCATTTGGTTTGGGCATTCTTTAGGGAGCGCGAGATGAACTCCCTGTAGCCTGTGGGCCCAGCTTCCATGGAGTATGATTATATCCAGATTGTTGGTGCTATTTATAAATTCTGGAGTTTTTGTTTTACATCCAAATGCTGAACTGTACAAACCCATTTTCAATAGAATAAATCATGAATTATTTTTATATGAATTAGATTTATAAATTTAGGAGTTCATCTTTAGAGCGTCTTCACTCACTCTCTTTACTCACTCTCTCTCTCTCTCTCTCTCTTCTCTCTTCCCCTCTCACTCTTTCCTCTCTATTTCCCTCTTCTCTCTCCCTGCTCTCTCCCCCTCTCTCTTTCCTCACTCTCTCTCCCTTCCTCTCTTTCACTCTACCTCTCTCTCTCTGTCTCTCCCTTTTCCTCTCCCTCCCTTTTTTCCTCCTCCCCTATCTTTCTTTCCCTCACTTTCTTTCTTTCTTTCTTTCTTTCCTCCCTCTCTTTATCTTTCCCACCCTCTCGCTTGCTTTCCCCCTTCCCTTTCCCTCTATCCCATTCTCTTTTTCCCTTCCTCATTTTCCCTCTCTATTTCCCTCCTCTCTCCCACCTAACTCTTTCTTTCTTTCCCTGCTCTCTATATTTTCCTGCTCTTTCCACCCTCTCCTTCCCTCTATTATCTCCCTCCCTCCCTCTCATTTTCCACCTTTCAATCTATCTCTCTTTCTCCACCTCTCTCTATCTTTCCCCTCTATTTTTTCTTTCCCCTTGTCATTCCTCTTGTCAGTAATGTAATATTCACATAAACACCCAGAGTGCTTATTTACCCCAGTTTCTCTAATTTACAGTTCGGATGCTTCAGTGCAGCAGTCAGCTTCATTCCCGATTCCCCCAGGTTATTCCCTCTCAGCTCCAGTTCTCTCAGGGTTGACTGATTTGTACAGAGAGCAGAGGCCAGGTCCTCACAGCAATCCCTTTTGAGATCACACCGCTTCAGCCTGCAGAGATAAGGAGACAGGAACTCACTAGAAACTCACTCCTGTACAACTGGCTGCTATGCTGCTGCCAAGATTAAAATCAGGAACTGTGGTAGATTTTAATCTATTTGATTGTCTTGTTCTGTCTATCTTCTTCATGTCCATCTCTCTCTCTGAGTCCCTCACACTCTTTCATTCCCACTCTCTCCTTCCCTCTTTTCTCTCTCTCCCTCCCTTTCCCTCACCCTCCTCTCCTCCTCCCTTTCCCTCTCCCTCCTCTCATCCTCCCTTTTCCTCACGCTCCAATCCTCCCATTCCCTCTCCCTTACTCCATCTTTCCCTCTGTTTCTCTCCCTCTCTCCCTCCCTCCCTCCCTCCCTCCACTCCCTCTCTCCCTCCCTCCATCCATCTGTCCCTCTCCCCATCTCCCCTCCCTCTCTTCTCCCTCTTTTTTATCTTTCCCACCTCCTCTCTCTTTCCCCGCTCTCTCCCTTCCCCTCTTTTATTCTGTCTCCCTCTTTCTGTCTCCCTTTTTCTCTACCGCCCTCTTTTCTTCTCCCTCTCTCTTTCATTCCCTCCCTCTCTCTTTATCTTTCCCACCCTCTCTTTCCCTCTCCATCCCTTTCCATCTTTCCCTTCCTCCCTTTCCCTCTCTATTTTCCTATCTTTCCCTCCTCTCTCCTGCCACTCTCTCTTTCCCGGTTCTCTCTCTTTTTTTTCTTTTTTTTATATATATATATATATATATTTTTTTTTATAAATTTAGTCGTCGCCAATTATTTTTACCACGGTTTTCACCCCAATTTAGCATGCCCAATTATTATCTGTATCCCCGGCTCACCGCTCGCAACCCCCCCGCCGACTCAGGAAACGGAGGCTGAAACACGCGTCCTCCGAAACGTGCTCCTTCCAAGCCGTCATTTTTCGCACTGCAGATCCACAGCAATGCTACCAGACCTATAGTGCCGGAGGACAACACAGATCTGGCGGCTCCGCTGCAGAGCCACAGGCGCCCTATCGGCCAGAGGGGTCGCTGATGCGCGGTGAGCCGTGGATTCCCCTGCCGACCTAAGCCCTCCCTACCCGGGCAGCGCTCAGCCAATTGTGCGCCGCCCCCCTAGGAACTCTCGGTCACGGTCAGCTGTGACATAGCCTGGATTCGAACCAGCGATCTCCAGGCTATAGGGCACATCCTGCGAGGAGCGCCTTTACTGGATGCGCCACTCGGGAGCCCCCCGGTTCTCTCTCTTACTCCCTTTCACTCTCCCTGTCTTTTCCTCCCTCCCTTTCCCTCCCTCCCTCCCTCCCTTTCCCTCCTCTCTTCCACCCCACTCTCTTTCCCTGCTCTCTCTCTTCCCCTCCTTCTTGCTTTCTCTTCCCTCTCTCTTTCTGCTCACTCCTTCCCTGTCACCTTCCCTCTATTACCTCTCTACCTCCCTTTCCTCTCCCACCTTCCCTCCATTTTTCTTCCTCTCCCTCCCTCCCTCCCTCTTTTTCCCTCTATCTCCTTCTTCTGTCTCTCTTTCCCTGCATTCTCTCTCCCTGCTCTCTTGCTCTCTTCCCCCTCTCTTGTTTCCACCTTTAATTCTCTCTCTTTCTCCATCTCTCTATCTTTCCCCTCTATTATGTCTTTCCCCTTGTCATTCCTCTCTGTCAGTAATGTAATATTCACACAAACACCCAGTGTTTACTTACCCCAGTTTCTCTAATTTACAGTTTGGATGCTTCAGTGCAGCAGTCAGCTTCATTCCCAATTCCCCCAGCTTATTCCATCCCAGCTGCAGTTCTCTCAGGGTTGACTGGTTTGTACAGAGAGCAGAGGCCAGGTCCCCACAGCAATCCCCCGTGATACCACACCACTCCAACCTGCAGAGATATGGAGACATGAACTCACTAGAAACTCAGTTCTGTACATCTGGCTGCTCTGCTGCTGCCAAGATTAAAATCAGGAACTGCGGTAGATTTTAATCTATTTGATTGTCTTGTTCTGTTTATTTTCTCCATGTCTATCTCTCTCTCTGTGGCTCACACTCTTTCTTTCCCCCTATCTCCTTCCAACTTTTCTCTCTCTTCCTCCCTTTCCCTTGCCCTCCTCTCCCCCTTCCCTTTCCTTGCTTTTTCCTCATGCTCCCACCCTCCCATTTCCTCCCTTACTCCCTCTTTCTGCTGGCTCTGCTGCAACCTCTGCTCCAGCCTCTGCTCTGTGGGCGACAGCAGGACCAGGTCATCTGCATAGAGCAGGAATTGAATTTCTTCGTCATGTAGAGTGAGTCCAGGGGCTGCAGAACACTGAGGCCAACTCGTTAATGTAGATGTTGAACAGTGTTGGGCTCAGACTGCAGTCTTGTCTCACTCCACAACCTTGGGTGAAAAACTCTGTTCTTTGGTTGCCAATTGTCATACCACACTTATTCTCTGTGTACACTAACTTAATGATGTCATAGACTTTACCCCCTACACCGCTTTCAAGAATTTGGAGGAATAGACCTGGATGCCAAATTAAGTCAAATGCTTTTGTTTAAGTCTATAAAACAAGCAAATACTTTATTTCTGTGGTGGACGTGTTTGTTGATAAGGGTGTGTAGGGTGTAAATATGGTCAGAGGTGCGGTGGTTTGGTAGAAAGCCAATCTGACTCTTACTCAGGACACTGTGCTCAGTAAGGAAGGCCAGTATCCGGGTGTTAATGATACTGCAGGAAATGCCTGTGTAATTGTTGGGGTCTAATTTGTCTCCACTTTTGTGAATTGGGGTTCTAAGCCCCTGGTTCCATATGTCAGGGACGCAGCCCCCACTCAGAATGAGGTTGAATAATCTGAGCAGGGCCTCTTGCAGCCTAGGACTGCTGTGCTTCAGCATGTGTCAGGCAATGGTGTGCTCAGTGTGGCACACCAGGTTTGTTTTAATGCTGTTTACTCCTGTGTTGGTGAAGTCTGCTACGAGGGTCTGAGGGCAGTCTTTCAGTACTGTGCTTCTGTACACTTTCCTGGCCTGTGCAGTGCGGCTCTGCTCTGGGTATATGATCTGACACAGGGTTGCCAGATTTCTGACAGAACAATAGCGACCTTGTTCTTCAAATAAAGCCCAAAACAAGTGGAACCCTAGCCATGCCCCATTTCTGGTCACACTTGCCAATCTTTATGAAGCATAAAGCATAGCGACTAAAATTAAAGGTAGACGCATTTAAAAGCATCTAAAAGTATACACCCTTTGCCTTTTTCCATACACTACATGCATAATAGTAATATGAGTACAGTATTAGTAGTAAGCCGTAGTCTTTAGCAGTATATTGCACCACAGTAACTGAATTGCGAATAACAGTATGACAAGTTTGATGCATAATCCAATATATTTAGCGTAATAAATATAATAATGAAGCATGGTAACTCAGACATGTGCACATGGTAACGCAGACACGTATATATTGTATCACTGGATGAAATTGCTATCGGAAAAAGAAGGCAGTCTTGACAACAGAGCACGGTTCAGAATCTGAGCACCCTGCCGCACGGTTCAGAATCTGAGCACCCTGCCGCACGGTTCAGAATCTGAGCACCCTGCCGCACGGTTCAGAATCTGAGCACCCTGCCGCACGGTTCAGAATCTGAGCACCCTGCCGCACGGTTCAGAATCTGAGCACCCTGCCGCACGGTTCAGAATCTGAGCACCCTGCCGCACTGTTCAGAATCTGAGCACCCTGCCGCACGGTTCAGAATCTGAGCACCCTGCCGCACGGTTCAGAATCTGAGCACCCTGCCGCACGGTTCAGAATCTGAGCACCCTGCCACACGGTTCAAAATCTGAGCACCCTGCCGCACGGTTCAGAATCTGAGCACCCTACAGCACGGTTCAGAATCTGAGCACCCTGCCCTTTTGCTGTATAGAAAGAAATGTGTGTATGTGTGCGCATATATATATATATATATATATATATATATATATATATATATATTGTAACAGACCAGAGGGAGGAAGGGAAAAAGATGTAGGGGCCAAAAGCAGTAATACCTGCCTGCAATTAGCAGGCAGATATTTAAACCAGGACATACGTTTGTTCTGGGTAGTCTGCAGTCAGTGTGAAGGCTAGAGGCTGGCAGTAAGTAAACGGTACTGTTTAAACCTTTTGGGTGTTGTGGTTATGTGTAGAAGTGGTTTTGTAACTGGTAAACGGCTTAGCCGTCCAGGTTGTTAGTTAGGTTCCTGAACAGTTTAGTTAGCGCTCTAAGAATGGAGTTAGGTTTTGTTTTGTTGTTTTTGTTCTTTTTGGCTTTAATTTCTTTAATTAATAAAACAGCACAGAAGTGCTATAAAAAAAACTTCAAATTCTTGTGTCTGGGTCTGATTTTAAGGGGCTACGAACCTTAAATTAAGTGAAATCATTCCAGAGTGTTTACTTACCCCAGTTTCTCTAATTTACAGTTTGGATGCTTCAGTGCAGCAGTCAGCTTCATTCCCGATTTCCCCAGGTTATTCCCCCTCAGGTCCAGCTCTCTCAGGGTTGACTGGTTTGTACAGAGAGCAGAGGCCAGGTCACCACAGTAATCCCCTGTGAGATGACACCCCCCCAGCCTGCAGAGATAAGGAGACAGGAACTCACTAGAAACTCACTTTTGTACAACTGGGTGCTCTTCTACTATTTCTTGCTCTCCCTCTCTTTGTCCCTAACACTCTCTCCCCCCTCTATCTCTCTTTCCCCTTCCCTCTCTCTTCCTTCTATCTCTCTCTCTCTCTCTCTCTCTCTCTCTCTCTCTCTCTCTCTCTCTCTCTCAAATTCAAAATTAGCTTTATTGGCATGACAAAGTAATGCCAAAGCATTTACAGAACAAAAAATACAATATATATATTGCAAGCAATCAAGTCCTGCAAGGTAAATTTCAAAATATCACTTTCCTGGTCACAAAAGCAAAGTTTGTGGGGAAATAATAGCCATTTTCTATACTTTTGAGGCATAAGCAATTAGGAAATAACACTTACTACCCAGGAACCAAAAAATAATAATAATTGTTACACGGTGTAATAAAATGGTTTTGAAGTGCAGATGTCCACATTTAGGACTTAGGCAATTGTGAGAAGTAAAAGGTCTCAGGTATAAAAAAAACTATGTACACACGGGTATAAAAGTCTTTCTGAATACAGAAATAAACTGCATGGGTCAATTGCAGTGTACCAGAGTTAGTCCACTTGTGTCTTACTAGCGGATAAAGCAGGTTTAGTCCACTGGGTTAGACTAAAGTTAGTACACTTGTTAATCCCGATTGCAGTATACCAGACAATAATCGCCACAGGTGAATCATCCGTTAAATCTGACTAAACAAGATGCTGATGGCAGTGCACCAAATCGGATGTGAGATGATCCTGTTCAGGTGGACTAACTTAGTGCTATGAAGTATAAGACTAACTCAGTACACTTGCTCGTCCTACGTTTATACAGCACATTTTAAAACAAAGACAGCTCCGTTATTCTCTGAAATGACGTCTGAAAATTATTAAAATTAAAAGTGGATCTGAAACAAGCTAGAATGATGAACCTCACTCTGTACCTGCTCTGTTAGGTTCCCTGCCTGCCTCTAGAAAAGAAACTACCTGTGTTTAAGGCTTAAGATTTTATCTACAAAAAACGATTTTTGAGGTAGGTAATTACATTTTTTCACCAACTTTATTTTTGTGATATATTCCTGAGTTCCCCAGTTCATGAATCCAAACCTATACATTTTTTTATCACTGATCTGTGTACTTAAAACTCACACAGTTGATTGAAGTTTTGTTGTTTCTTGCCAGAACATGAAGTTTAATAATGGCTCCCAGTGTTGCGGCCAGTTGTAACAAGTGTTACAATTGACCCCATACAACACTAGCTCATTTTTGTATTCATTATTTTGCTTTCAGTATGCTAAGAGTTAGACAAGTAAGAGTGTATCATGACACACATCCTGGAGAAGGCATCCAGTGAAGTGCAGAATGAGGGAAAGTCAGTGCGATCTGGCAAAATCATTTGATATTTGCCATATAACATTGTCCAGATTTTCTAAGGCCAGAAAGATGTTAGCTGAGGAAGGATCTAGTAAACTACCTCATAGGCTACTGTAGTGCAACTTGAGTCTTCACTGAGGAGCAGGGGGAAACAGCAGAATATCTACTGAAGGCTGTAGATTTGTATTACGGACTGAGTCCCCATAAGCAGGATCATAAATTGCGCATTGTGTAAGACAATCCTGCACTTAGTTAATAGTTGATATCGACAACACAAGTGTTGAGAAAACTGGCAGTAGCCTATCCTCTGTGTTCATGGCCTTTTTCATTTATTCCTATTAAATAGCAGAAAGTGGATTTGAAACAATTTTAAAAGTAAAGAGGTGTCTTAAATAAGAATGATAGTAATTGTGTGTGTGTGTGTGTGTGTGTGTGTGTGTGTGTGTGTGTGTGTGTAGCTTCCGAATTACAAAACATTGTTGGTTATGATTTCCATTACATGAGAGTAGATGTTAAAACTTCATGCTGATTTGAACTCGGCTCTCGCCAAGATAAGCACCAACTAAGATGTAGCTTTACAGTAAACTAATGTGATCCATCTGCGTCTCCATCCATTTACGTTTCCTTCCATATGATGATGTAGATATCCTTCTGTCTGGTGTTAATGGCTGAAGTGTAATGCTGGCTCCAGGGATCAGCTTATTTTGCCTCCCCAGCGCATCAGCACACACAACGGCTGCGATGCTGGCTCCGGGGATCAACCACAGTGCGGCCTCCCCAGCGCATCAGCATGACAGCTGTCTGGATTTAGCTGAGTAGGGTACATCTCTGGGGTCTTCAAGTGGGCACCTTCCGTCCTCGGACATTGTTTGAGTTTCATAAATATATATCTTATTGAATAAAGATATCCCTTTTTTAGTTAAGTAAAACATGTTGTTATTTATTTGTTATTCTTTACAAAGTGTTACATTTGAACCCAACCCGTTACAACTGCCCCCGGTCATGGTGTCAGTTGTAACACCTGACTCCTTGCATTTTGAAGCAATATTGCGGTCTTTATATTAGCTCTACAAACATAAAAACTGTGGAACTTTGTAACAGACAGATGCAAGTTGTTTGTATAAAAAAAATGGCAAAACCAGCTTAAATGGTTTCTGAGAAATGATGCAAAATGTAAAAACTGTTACAACTTTCCCCGGTCTCCCCTACTGTAGACCCACATAACCCAGTGTCTCAAGTGAAAGGCATTGCTAAAATGTAACAGAATACAGAACTATATACAATATTTTAAATTATTATATAAAATTGACAATTGCACTATGTACGTTATAGCATTACCTTGTATCGTTGATACACAATATTAAGCAATTTCTAGGTAGACTAAGACTGTAGCCTGTAATTTAAATATGCAGCACCTTTTTTCATTTTTCTCATTTATTATGGTTGAGGAACAAAATATTCTGAAGAGACTGGATTTGTTTTATTCATAAAAATGTTGCAAAAACTGTAGTGAAGTGCCACACAATAAGTTACTCTTATATTTAAATAATAATAATAATAAAAATACACGTTTGATGTATTCAGTTTAACCGACTGAAACATGTATAATTTGTATTATATAAACAACACATTTATAGCTTAATGTTCAGTGTCCATGCAGCAATAGGGTACCAATAGTATGATCCGCTAGTGGGGAATGTGCACAAAAAGATGAGTACAATTAGGCCAATTGATATAGATTATGAATATGTATTTTAAATATGTTTGCCCGAATCACGCCTAATGTAGCCTAATAAAAAACGCTTTTATCATTAATAGGCCTATATGTATTACTGTATTTGCTTTTTTCATATTCCTGACTTTTTTGCTGATGTAGTACGCTCAAAACACAAAAATGATGGCTGGCTATGAATTACTATCTACAATAATTTATATACTCACCTATTATCAGTGATTAAAGCCTGGTTTTCAAACAAAATAACTATTGCTCACCAATACTATATTGGTATAACAAAAGTGTGTTTTAAAAAAGTATTTTCAGCTTCCGCCGATCACTTAAAATATGCTGACGATACTGTAAACAACACCCAACAACAACAAGCTACAGACAGCGAGTCCCAAGCTTTAAACGTGTTACTGTTTATAGATAAGAACTCAACTTTATTATGAATATATTGTGTTTTAAGCAACATGCTACGATAATGTTCATTAAGGTAATTGTTTGTTTATTAGTTTTAAAATGTTTAGTAAAACGCAACCTATTGTTTGACCTCAGTACAACCGGCCCCCTTTGCTAATGACATCTTCAGTCAGGGTCATAACCCAGTATAAATCTCCACATTTTTGTAAAATGATTTTACAATTACTTCAAAAGATGCAACGCTCTTCAGTAAATTCAAACGATAAAATTTGCAGCCCGCACAGAGGGAGAACACAAACGTAAAACGTCATTAAGTGGGGTTGGCATTACAGGGGAGATGAAGGGAGGTTTCAGTTCCGAGTGACTGTTTTCTAAGTATTATTTGTGGATGCTTATTCACCACTGCTACACCCTGTTAGAAAATGGACTTCTCTGCATTTTTTTAACGCAAAACTAAACGTGAGAGTATAAGTGTACATTTGTTTTAAGTACTCGCCCAGAGGACTACTGAGACACAGACATCAACTAGTCCTCATCAGATTTAAGAGCTGGTCAGAATGACTCAGAGCCCTTGTCCTATCCACGTAGCATCTTAATGCCCGCACTTGGCAGAGGAAATTAAATTTCTTATCCTCCTCTGAAGAAAACTGGGGTGGATGGAAAGACTCAAGTTCCACAGATTGATTCATGTGGAAGGCTGTGATCACCTTGGGGAGGTTTGTACACAGTGACACCCTGCTACCATCATCCCAAACACACATGCAGGAGCCATGCACTGACAGCGCCTGCAGCTCACTGACCCGCTTAGCATCAGTGATAGCCACGAGGAAGGCTGTCTTCATAGACAGGTACTTCAACTCTATGAAGTATATGGGCTCAGAAGGGGCCTTCGTGAGAGCCTCCAATACAATATCAAGGCTCCATTCGGGGAGAACAGTCCTCCTAGGAGGATGTAATCGCTGCGCGCCTTTAAGAAAACGGGTAGCCAAAAAATGCGCACCTGGAGATACCGAATCTACGGGGGCATGGAATGGAGAAATAGCCACTAAATACACCTTCAAAGGGGAAGGTGACCTACCAGCATCAAGCAGTTCTTGCAGAAATTGTAAGATAACTGGCATAGGGCAAATAATTGGGTCATGCCTTCTAGCCAGACACCAAGCTTGGAAATACTTCCACTTGTAGGCGTACAACGACCTAGTGGAATCTGCCCACAGCAAGTTCCTCTGAGCCCACATCAAAAGCCTGAAGGCAACGCGATCCAATGTAAACATACACCACCACTGTTGTGTTGGCCGTCCGGACCAACACATGTGTACCTCTTAGCACTGGGAGGAAATGGTGGAGAGCAAGGGAGACCGCCTGCAACTGAGCATGTTTATATGCAGGGACGTCCAGCGGTCCGGCCAGGATCTGCGTACTCCTCTGCCTTCCCACACCGCCCCCCAACCCAAGTTGGAGGCGTCTGTCATCACCACTTGGCGGTTTATCACTACATCCATCTGCACACCCTCACGCAGGTGAGAGGACGTCCTCCACCAGCGTAAGGCTGTCGAGTATGTATGAGACACTAACAGCCGACGGTGTCTGTCGCACTGGGGGTGGAGGTGGAACGCAGTGAGCCACACTTGAAGCGGGCGCATGCGAAGTAGACCCAGCTGAATAGCTGATATGGCTGCGGCCATCAGACCCAGTAGTTTCTGGCACAATAGGAGAGTGACCTGTGATCCCTGTTGAAACAAGGAGAGGCGCACTTGGATAGCTGCTACTCTGTCGTCCGACAGGTATGCGCGCATCGTACTGGAGTCCAGCCTGAGTCCCAAGTACGTCATGCACTGCTCCGGTTTAAGCCGACTCTTTACATCGTTGATGGTGTGGCCCAGCCTCGCCAGATGCTCTGTCACGACTGCCGTATGGGCCACTGCTCCCTCTCGTGACTGGGAATCAGATCAACCAGTCATCGAGATTAGTACTCTGATCCCCTGCAGCCGCAAGGGGGACAGGATATCATCCACATACTTTGAAAACGTACGTGGAGCTAAGGAACCCATAAACGCTTCCCTGAAAGGCGAAGCGGAGACACTTCCTGAACTCTAGACGAATGGGAAGGTGAAGATACACGTCCCGCAAGTCCACGGTGGTGAACCAGGCGCCCGGCCGGACTGACTGGAGAATGTGATGGTGAGTCAGTATCTGGAATCTCCTTTCTTTTAAGAACTCGTTGAGAAGCCTCAGGTCTAGGATGGGGGCGGAAGCCGTTGTCTTTTTTGAACACCAGAAAGTACCTCGAGTAGTAACCCTCTCCATGGAAGGTGGGGTCTACGTGGCGAATGGCTCACTTGCACAGCAAGGTGGCCACTTTGTTCAGAAGTACCGAGGCCTGGAGAGGGTCTGTCACGAAAGTGTTCATGATTCCTCGAAAGGGAGGAGGTCCCAAGTGGAACTGAAGCGTGTAACCCTTGGGCACGGTGGTGAGCACCCAAGTGTCTGAGGTGCAAGCGCGCCAATAATGCAGTAGGTGTGCCGAGAAGGGCGTCTGAGGCCGCAAGCCTTCATGGGGCCTTCAGGGTTGTGGTGAGTCAGTCTGGGGCGGCTGCCTAGGGCGGTGGCCCTGGAACCGCCTCCTGGGACACGGGTGCGTGGACTGGCCACGACCTGCATCTCCCCTGCTTGTTGAGAGGGACCACTTGTTTGCTGCTGGTGTACCCTGTAGGCGATGCCCTAGGTCACCCAGCGGAGCCAAGGGAACCGGAACTGTCCTGGTGACAGTCCGCGTCTGAACAGCTCGCCTGGGGTTTGACCTGCCCCACGCGGGAGCACAGGGAGGGAGCAATGCGACCACCTGGCGAAACGCCTCGCATTCCCGGTGGGATCTCTGCAAGAGCTCCTTCACGGCTGGCCCAGTATGTCCTGGGGATATCGGCGCGTCTAGCAGCGCGGCCGTATCCGCATCAGGAACTCTGGCTTGTGACAGCCATAGCTGTTTACGAGCCACCACTAGGCTAGCCAGGATCCGGCCAAGAGCTTGGCCTTGAAGACCGGATATATGTAGCAGCGTGCTGGACAGTGGCCACCGGCTCAGGGAGCGGGGCCTCACGCAGGACGCCGTCCTTATAGGCCGTCAGTATACCCGTCGTGTTTGCCAGGTGGGTTACCTGTGCATCCGCCTGTTTAAGGTGCGTCTGTGTCACCCGGCATTGTGGGTTCAGACACACTGGGTCTCTGGCTGAGCCTCCCACAGGTGGGGCCTTGACCAAATATGTTTAATTAATATTAGAACAAATGTCACTTGTTATTAACAAATTAAAGTGTAACTCCTGTACATACTGATAGTCTATTTTGGGGCTTGTTTTTTTGTGTACTTTGTGTTTGTACATTAGTTGGCCATCTGTAATTAAAAAATGCTGGCATTGTCTCCGAAAATTAGCCTTTCCTCCACTGTTCCCTTTAAGTACATCTGCACGTGATTGGATTGTGATGTTGCACATAATATTGTAGCGTGCACAGGGGAAGGCAGCAGCAGGGCTGGTAGGTGACGTAAGCCCGATATATGCTCCTTGCAAAGGAGCCAGCTCTTTTGTACAGCGGTATCATCGCTATGCTTTAGTGCGAGAGATCCCGGGTTTGTGCCCACCCTCCACCTGTGTGTGGATTACCTCACCCTGTGTGATGCACCTGCTTGCGTTAACCGAGATCGCTACAATATCAACAATAAACCTGAGTCAGAATTGTATTCTGTTTATTTACCTAAATAGTGAATAGCTCTAAATGTTTTTTTTCAAGGAATATTCTTAATTTTGTCAACTTTAATGCTGCTCTACTACATCTTGTGGCATTAATTGACAAATTGATCATTAACTACCAGAATGGACCGATTAACACTTATTTACTTGCTTATACCACCAATAACAAAAAAATCACCCTGAAAAAAATCGATAAGGCAAGTCTCCCTCACAATATCCACATAGGCTTCGCATTCATTTTTTCCACCATTTTCCTAAGTTTTTTCACCATTGAAGAAGCTAGTCACATGACTTTTTAAATCACTTTCATTGGCTGATTTATTCTATGATTAACATTATTTATTTCTTAGCAGATGCCCTTATCCAGGGTGACTTACAATTGTTACAAGATATCACATTATTTTTACATACATTTGGGTTTTTACTAGAGTAATCTAGGTAAAGTACCTTGCTCAAGAGTACAATAGCAGGGATTGAACCCACAACCCTCTGGTCAAGAGTCCAGAGCCCTAACCACTACTCCACACTGCTGCCCTTATGTAATGTTACTTCTACAAAATCAACAGTCCTTTGATGCAAAGTTGCCTGAAACTTGTAGATTGCACGTCACTTTCTACAAAAATGTATCCCTTTCTACATTTTTCTAGCATTTAGACTAGTGTTCCCTTGGCTTAACGGCGCAAGACATGTCTTCAGAATACCATTCCAGCACAGTATTTTTTTTTAGTCTTCACTCCATTTATGCGCCACAGAATTGGGGGCAAGTGCCGTTCACATTTGCACTTGCATTTGAGCATTTGAAGACAGCCCAGAGTGTTTACTTACCCCAGTTTCTCTAATTTACAATTTGGATGCTTCAGTGCAGCAGTCAGCTTCATGCCCGATTTCCTCAGGTTATTCCCTCCCAGCTGCAGCTCTCTCAGGGTTGACTGGTTTGTACAGAGAACAGAGGCCAGGTCCTCACAGCAATCCCCTGTGAGACCACACTGCCCCAGCCTGCAGAGATAAGGAGACAGGAACTCACTAGGACAGGGCTTCTCAAACTCAGTCCTGGGGACCCCCTGTGTCTGCTGGTTTTCATTCCAACCGAACTCTCAATTACTTAACTAGACCCTCAATCATTTAAGACCTTTTTAAGACTTTTTAAGACCAATCTTTAGAAAATGTATGACCCATTTTCACATCAAGTATACCAAACGTAAATACTAAAATTGTGACTAGTTCAAATACCATCTAACAATTATCTATTCAAGCTGTATGAATTGTAAAAGAATCAAACATTTTGATGCTAGTACAATACATACAGTACCAATGCAATGATAACAGTTGATGACAAGGGTTATTGTTCAATCTTTCTTTAATTAATAGAGCAGCAGTTCATTCCAGCTGATCAACAAACAACTCAATTATATATTTATGAAATCTTAAATGACATTAAGAGCTGTCAAAGCTGAAAAAAACAGCACTCACTTGACCTACGTTCTGACACGTTATAAACATTAAATTAAATATAGTTTGACTGTATATATATATATATATATATATATATATATATATATATATATATATATATATATATAATCCTGGAGATAACATAACAGTTTGAACCATTAGCATTGTTTAGCCATCAGTATCAATCAAATTTAATCTTTAAAAAAAAAAAAAAAAAAAGTCCATTGCATTTCTTACTTTCTAGCATTTAGACTAGTGTTCCCTTGGCTTAACGGCGCAAGACATGTCTTCAGAATACCATTTCAGTACAGTATTTTTTTGTTTGTTTGTCTTCACTCCATTTATGCGCCACAGAATTGCTAGCTCCTCCTCGTATTTGATTAAATTAGCAATACAAGCATACAGTAGGGGTTTGAAAGGGATATCGAATACGAGTGACTGTAGAAATTGATTCTAATGAGAGCACACACACAGTATCTGCTTCGGCATTAACAAGTTATAACAATTATTTACTTAGGCACCTGAAGTTCCAAAGGAATTTCGTTTTCATTTACTTACAGTCACGTTTGCTAGCGATCATTGTTTAGAGTACGGGCGGTTTCTTTTTTAAATACTCGGATACGCATGGCAGTTTTCAGAACTTGATCTCTGGTATCGTGTTTTTTTATTTTTATAGAAAAAAATAATTTAAGACCTTTTTAAGACCTTCAACTGAAAATCAGTCATATTTAAGACCTTTCAAGGCCTTAATAATTGAAAAACTAATTTAAGACTTTTTAAGGATCCGCGGGAACCCTGTTAATTGAACTAATAATTTGCTTAATTAGACCTTTTTACTTGTTTTTTTACTTAAACAGTTGCAGTTCAAGTTATTTATCAAATGTTCTAGCTAACTTGAAATATGCAACTGTTCAACAGCTGAAAACAAGTAAATTAGTTCAATTAAGGGTCTAGTTAAGTAATTGAGAGTTTGGTTGGAATGAAAACCAGCAGCCAAAGGGGGTCCCCCGGACCGAGTTTGAGAAGCCCTGCACTAGAAACCAACTCCTGCTCTGCTGCTGCCAAGATTGAAATCAGGAACAGTGGTAGATTTTAATCTATTTGATTGTCTTATTCTGTCTATCTTCTTCATGTCTCTCTCTCTGTGCCCCTCACACTCTTTCTTTCTTTCCCTCCCTATCTCTCTCTTCCCACCCTATCTCTCTCTTCCCACCCTCTTTCTCCTTCCCTCCATTTTCCTCTCCCTCCCTCCCTCCCTCCATTTTCCTCTCTTTCACCTCTTGCTTTCTCCCCCCTCTTTTCCTACACTCTCTCTCCCTCTCTCTCCCTCCCTTCCCCTCTCCCTCCTTCCTTTTTCCTCACCCTCCCACTCTCCCATTCCCTCGCTGTTACTCCCTCTCTTTCCTTTTTCCTCCCTCTCTCCCTCCCTTGCTTTTTCCATCCCTCCCTCCATTCTTCCCTTTGTCTCCCTTCATCCCTCTTTCCCTCTCCCCATCTCCTCTCCCTCTCTTCCCCCCTTTTTATCTGTCCCACTTTATCTCTTTCCCTCTCTCCTTTCCCCTCCCTCCCTTTTAATTTCTTTCCCTTCCTATCTTCCCCCTTTTTACCCTCTTTTTTCCTCCTCTCTCCCCATTGCTCTCTTTCCCTGCTCGCTCTCCCCCATTGTGCTCTCTCTCTTCCCCCTCTCTCACTCTTTTGTCGCTCTCTCTCTTTCCTCACACTCAGTCCCTCTATCTTTCCCCTCTATCCTCTTTTCCCCCTTGTCTTCCCTCTCTGTCAGTAATGTAATATCCACACAAACACCCAGAGTGTTAACATACCCCAGTTTCTCCAATTTACAGTCTGGATGCTTCAGTGCAGCAGTCAGCTTCATTCCCGATTCGCCCAGCTTATTCCCCCTCAGCTGCAGCTCTCTCAGGGTTGACTGGTTTGTACAGAGAGCAGAGGCCAGGTCCTCACAGCAATCCCCTGTGAGATCACACCACTCCAGCCTGCAGAGATAAGGAGACAGGAACTCACTAGAAACTCACTTCTGTACAACTGGCTGGTCTGCTGCTGCCAAGACTGAAATAAGGAACTATGGTAGATTCTAATCTATTTGATTGTCTTGTTCTGTCTGTCTCCCTTCATGTCTCTCTCTCTGTCTGTGCCTCTCACACTCTTTCTTTCCTCTATCTCTCTTCTCACCCTCTCTCTCCTTCCCTCTTTTCCCTCTCTCCCTCCATTTTCCTCTTTCCCCTATTTCTTTCTCCCCTTCTCTTCCTTCCCTCTTTCTCTCCCACACTTCTCTCCTTCCCCCTCTTTTCTCTCTCCATCCTTTCCCTCCCTCCTCTCCCCCTCCCTTTCCCTCTCCCTCCTTCCTTTTTTCTCACCCTCCCACCATCCCATTCCCTCTCCATTACTCCCTTTCTTTTCCTGTTTCCCTCCCTCTCTCTCCCTCTCCCTCACTTCCCCATCCCTCCATTCCTCCCTTTTTCTCTCCCTCCATCCCCTTTCCCTCTCCCCATCTTCATTCCCTCTCTTCCCCATCATTTTTCTTTCCCACCTCGTTTTCCCTCTCTCCTTTTCCCTCTCTCCCTCCCTTTTTCTCTCTCTTCCTATCTTCCCCCCTTTTACCATCTCCCTTTTCCTCCCCATCACTCTTTCGCTCTTTCCCTGCTCACTCTCTATCTCTTTCCCTCCCTCACTCTCTTCCCCCTCTCTCACTCTTTCCTCCCTCTCATTCCTTTTCTGTCTCCCTCCTCCCTCCCCTTTCCTCTCACTTTCTCCCTTTCCTTCTCTGTACCTCTCTCTTTCCCTATCTCATTCCCTCCCTCCATTTTCCTCTATTTCCTTCCTCTCCCTCTCCCCACTCTATCTTTGCTCACACTCTCTCTATATCTTCCCTCTCTATTCTCTCTCCCCCCTTGTCTTTCCTCTCTGTCAGTAATGTAATATTCATACGAACACTCAGTGTTTACATACCACAGTTTCGCTAATTTACAGTTTGGATGCTTCAGTGCAGCAGTCAGCTTCGTTCCCGATTCCCCCAAGTTATTCCATCCCAGCTGCAGCTCTCTCAGGGTTGACTGGTTTTTACAGAGAGCAGAGGCCAGGTCCTCACAGCAATCCCCTGTGAGATCACACAGCTCCAGCCTGCAGAGATAAGGAGACAGGAACTTACTAGAAACTCACTTCTGTACAACTGGCTGCTCTGCTGCTGCCAAGATTCAAATCAGGAACTGTGACAGATTTTAATTAGGGTTGGGCATCGATATGAAAATTGTATATCGATATAGTGCATGCATTTCAATATCGATATAGATAATATCAAAGTCTTCCAAAACACAGAAAAATATTATAACACCAATGCAATATGAAACTGTGGCAGTGCGCCCTACTGTCACGGGTGACCCCGAACCAGTTATTATGTGTAATAAGAAAATGGATTCCTTTGCATGGAGAATTTCAGTGATGATATGATATGTGTTGTAACCATTTGTAATGTTTGAATAATCTTTAGTCTGTAACAAATACTGTAAAGTGCTCTCTCTGTAAGACCGTATAACAGAATCTGGTACAACTTGATACACTGGCCGGCCTTGAGCAGTCTCTTATTAAAATAGGCACGGTTCCCAGAATTGAGTGCTAAAATCTCTGTTAACACTTTTCAGCTTGAATACAGAATAATGCTGTACTAATAAATGTATGTTAATATGTTTGCTTTAAGTAGTATAGATTGTTGTGGTAACATGTAATCATAAGTAGTGTTAATGATTGTTAGTTTATATAACAGTGTGAAATACTATGAACAATTGTTATGTGTAAAATCATATGCTCAGTCCTGCCTGACATGATAGCATACCTGAAGCTGTTTCTTATCAAGATGGTCATGGTTGAATATTGAGTCCCAATTTAATGAGAAGGATTGCTGTGTGCTTGCATTTAGGAATTATACTTTCTGAATATAAAGAAAAAGGGGTTAGGAGTAATTTTTAAGGAAAATAAGTATTTTAGAAGATACACCACAGAAAGGGAACAGAAAAGTTAAATAAATTGTTATTGCGATATTGCTGCTATGCTGCTGCTAGTAAAGAGGAGAATAGTTAACAACCATATTCTATAAGGAGTAAAATACTTAGTTTGGCTCTGAGTTAAAAAGATAATGCAGCATAAAAAGATGTTGTGTTTAAAATACAAAATAAAAAGATTGAAAAAATATTGAAGAATAACTTTATAAGCAAAAGATAGGCTTTGGAAAAGTAAACTCTGTGTAACCTGCTTTCTCGAACTTTCTACAAGCCTGCCCTTGGAGGGATCAGTGCTTGATGCCAAGAGGTCTTCGTTGGCAAGAGAAGCAGGGATTCTCTTATCAGGAATTTACGGTGTCAAGGCTAGAAGTATTCTTCAATGTAGAAGAAGGAAGGACAGAATAGAAATGGTCTAATTCCAAAATATATTAAAATAGTTAGTTGCCGGGCGGAACAAGCACTTAAGATACAGGTGTAAGGCAAGTTCTAAGGAACATTAATCACTATTAAACTTGGCAAGGAAAGAGGTGTCTCCAGCAAGCTGGTTTTAGCCAGTTTGTGTGTAGCTGAAAAGCAGCAGTGTGGAGTAGTGGTTAGGGCTGTGGACTCTTGACCTGAGGGTCATGGGTTCAATCCCCGGTGGGGAAACTGCTGCTGTACCCTTGAGCAAGGTACTTTACCTAGATTGCTCCAGTAAAAACCCAACTGTATAAATGGGTAATTTTATGTAAAAATAATGTGATATCTTGTAAGTCGCCCTGGATAAGGGCGTCTGCTAAGAAATAAATTATTATTATTATTATTATTATTATTATTATTACAGAGTAATTTGAAGGCAGGCTACCAGGGACCCATAGGAGAAAGACATCACAGCCTTCAAGTAAAATAATTAGATTTTCCACAGGGAGAAACTCTATACTAAAAGACATAGGATAGAAGTTCCCTATAATACTTGCTATACACACACCTGTAAGGAGAGAAGGAAACCAATTTGAAAAATGAGATGACATGAGGGAATATATTTTTTAGAAGCCAGGCACATATAATCACTATAATCAAGACTATTAGAGTGGTATATATTTACACAACACTCATATATTAAAACAAATATGCTTTTATAAATGCACATATAGAAAGGTAGAAAGGTAACAAGGACTTTGTGAACTCCGCTTCACCTAACTTTTCAAAAAAGGAGGGGGTCAGAAATGAGTGGACGAGATCATGGGCCAGTGTTAATTTGTTGGCATATGATTCCAATTAAGTCTGAAGAGTTGGTTGGAATTTTTTAACAGATTACTGTTTGCCAAGAGATAAGAGCTGTCTATATAGATTAATGATTGGATTTAATTGGGGCTTCCCATTGCTTTCAATGGGACAAAAATCCTATAAAACCCTAGGCAGATTACACTGAGACCACCACAATCAAGACTCAGCTTGGCAGAGCCACGTGGTCCATCCTTTGCAGATCTTCACAAGGCAGTCCTTCTCTTTCGTTCACGCTACTCTCCCTTATAATAGGAGGTAAGCATATTAATGGTAATATTGTATCTTGCATGTATTGGTTATATTGCTATGAGGTTTTGAAACTATGTTTTAGTATTGAGAGTGTTATATTGAATGTGCTAAAATATAGCAGTGGGTGCTTGTAGGCTTTGTGCTTAGCTGGCCCGAGGGCTGCACTAAATACATATAATTGTATTATGTTATTGAAGTATTAATGCTGAGCTTGTAATAAACTTAGGATTGCTAATTATTATTACATGTTTCTGGGTTTTGGTGGCATGCGCAAACCACTAATCCAATATTAAAGGCATTTTAATAAACCGAAGGAGCGCTGATGTTGCTCTGTTTCGTAAAACTTCAAATAAATGAGTCTGAGTGATTTTCTTGATTAAATAAAGGTTTAATGGACACACCGCTCGTCCAGTGCTCGAATGCAAACCACTAGGAGTTTTTAACATCTCTGTCCTCCTGTGACAGAAATACAATGAGTTCTGGTGATAAATCTTCCTCCCGACCTGTGAGGGCGCTAAAGAACGGGAGGAGAAGTATCTGGAAGGGCTGGCCTGACAGTTAGTTTCCGGGACCGTGAAGTGGGTCAGCCTGGAAAGAAGCGAGACTCTGTTGTAAGACCGTATTGATTTGACAGGTAAACGAGGGGCAGCTGCAAGTAATAAGGCAGCTGCAACCGTTTACCTAGATATCATGCGGGATTACATATAGGGGCCAGGGTAACGCTGTTCTTTTCCTTCGTTTGGGTTAAGCCAAGGACCAAGAAGGACGGTATAGAGTGAAGTACTGTATTACTCTGTAAAGAGTTGAGTGTGTGTTTTTGTTTGTTTATTACTGTAAAATAACTGTCTGTGTTTTTGAAACCACCAGACAGCTAAAGCACATCCGGAGCTGTCGCCTTGGGCCAGCACAAGCCGGATCACCACCTCACGAACTGTCACCGAATAAAAAGTGTATTCACTCACCACCAGCACGACTGCACGCACCCGAGACGGGTGAACGTGTTTTTTGTTTACTTTGCTCAGGACTGTACCCTGTGTTTTTCATCCCCGCGCTCTACACATCGTTGTGTATTGCCGGGGCTTATTATTTACAGTCGCTAGACCAGGATTTAAAATAAATAAAAGCATTTGTCACTGGATTACCGTTGTCTGCCTGTCACTCCTGCACCACATCACCGCTACACCTGTTCCCCTTACTAACCACTTTGCCACACCTCCTCAACGTCCCCCCCGAGTTAAGAGTGTGTGCAGAGCAAATAATACAATAAAAAGAGAAAGTGAAAAGTGAAAATGTGACACCATCCATGTGTGTGTTATGTGTTGTGTTGCGTGTGATGTGTTAACGTTGGTGTATAGGTATTGGTGCACAGGATATAAATGGGTCTGTGTAGCACGAGTGATTTAAAATATATAATTGTATTTAGGCACGGGGATTGCATAAGCACTTCACGTGCAGATAAAGTATGTAATAGTATGTGTGCACTGGATTGCACAAATTAGTTCACATGCTAGGATTCAAATGAATAATTAATTAGTAATTGAATCCCAGCACAACAGTATACAGTTGATGCACGTTTTACTCACTCAGGGTTGTGTGTTCGGTGAGTGGAAATGGGTGTGGAGAGTAGAGAATTAAAAATAAGAATTAAGCTATTACAATTGCTATTTCGTGCTGGAAGGACCAGCACCATACTTGTGTGTTTGTTCGGACTTACCATGTTTGTTTGTCTGTTTGTCCACTGTTTGTTTGGTGTTAGTCCATTATTTTGGCCTCAAGTGCCGTGTGCTGTTTTTGTTTAAATCTTTTTTTGTTTCATGCAATAAAACACTGAACGCAGCCATTACGTCTCAGTTTCAACACCAGTACTGCCTGCCTGTGTGTTCCTTCCTGAACCAGACGTCACCACCCACACGCATCACTCAAGCCATCTGTCACATATGAAGCCATCGCCAGCGTGCCCCCTCTGTGACCAAAAACATCGGTTTGCCAACTGTCCCTTCCGCCATTATGAGGAGGATGAGGAGCATGAGAGTCCAGCTCCCAGACGGGGAGCACGAGTGTCCAGCGTCCAGATGGGGGGCGCACAAGCGACCAGCGCCCAGACGGGCGGAGCCAGTGCGTCCAGCACCCAAGAAGGGGAAGCCCACAGGTCCAGAACCCATGTCTCCAGCAGCAGAGGAAGATTGCCTGCTGTTACCACCTCCACCACCAAGAGGAGAGCAGTAGGATCTACTTCTGCCTCCACCACCAAAAGGAGACTGCCTGCAGCTCCCACCTCCACCACAAGAGAAAGGACCAAGACATGATGCTGGCATTCCTCAGCAACCACTGCATAGGCTGCTGAGAGGAGCACGGGGGAAAACAGCCCGGCCGCAAAGAGGGCCAGCACCGCCGCAGCCACTGCCAGAGTGGCCAATCCCAGCACCACGACTGGTCCTGACTTCATCACCAGGGGGAGAAGTGGAACTCCCGCTGCTGCCTTCTGGGCCAAGGGCTCCCCTCCTGGCTTCATCGCCTTGGGATGCCTCCAGAACACCGTCTGGGGATGCCTACACGACACCACCCAGGGATGCCTGCACGACACCGCCCGGGGATGCCTGCACGTCACCGCCCAGGGATGCCTGCATGACTGCACCACTGCCGGGACTGCCAAGCTTGGCGAAGCCAGCCTTGACGTTGTCAGCACGTCTGCTGACAGCAGTATCGTGGCCAGCAGGTCCTCTGCCATGCCTGCCCCGGCTGAAGGAGTCAGCCTGGGAGCTGTCAGCAAGTCAGCTGCCAGGACTGCCCCGGCTGAAGGAGTCAGCCTGGGAGCTGTCCGCTGACAGCATTGCCCCAGCTGAAGGAGTCAGCCTGGGAGCTGTCTGCAGATCCGCTGACAGCATTGCCCCTGGCTTTCCGCTGCCAGGGGTGCCACAGGAGGAAGCAGATTTTCTGCTGCCAGGATTGCCCAGGCTGGAGGAGCCAGACTGGGAGCTATCAGTATGTCTGCTTACAGCCTCGCCACTGGCAGCATTTCTGTCACCCATGGACCCAGGCCCATTGTCGCCCATGGACCCCTTGTTGCCTCTGTTCTTGGACCGGGGCTTTGAGCGAGACTTTGGAGATTTTAAGGGGGGAGGTGGCCATTGAGGCCATGTGTGTGCTGCGCACAAGGGGGGAGGTATGTGGCAGTGTGACCCGCCCATGTGTGTGTGTTGTGTGTTGAATTCTTCTTTTCTGTATGGGGATCAGCAGAGGGACTCTCCCCAGCTCTACTCTGCAGCCGTTGTTGGGGGATTGTGTGTGTGTGTGTGTGCAGGACCTCTTTACAGAACACAAGGTGTGTGATTTCTGTGGGGGTTTTATCCCACTTTGAGTAATCTGCACTCTTGGTTGTACCCCAGACTTCACTCCCATAGAACAGGATTGGCTGAATCATGCTGTCAAACAGCTTGAGTAATAATTTTGTAGGAGGATTAAATGCAGCCAGTATTTTTAATGGTGTATGTTGCCCTGAGAGCTTTCTCTTTGATTAAATGCAGCTAGTATTTTTAATGGTGTATGTTGCTCTGAGAGCTTTCTCTTTGATTAAATGCAGCCAGTGTTTTTAATGGTTTATGTTGCTCTGAGAGCTTTCTCTTTGATTAAATGCAGCCAGTGTTTTTAATGGTGTAGTATGTCTGAGAGCTTTCTCTTTTAGTGTTTTGATTGCCAGATTGTAACCTCCTGATGCGCTTAATGTGAGGCAAAGGTAGCTGTATGAGAGACTGTGGTCTATTTCTGCTTTGCTGAAATAGAATTAGAATTTTTTATGGTTGTTTTGGGGATTTTTTTTGGAACACCATGATTTTTGTCTTGTTCAGGTTGACCTCTAGAGCCCATGTTTTACAGCAGGTCTCCAGCAGTGTCAGGTTGTGCTGCAGACCCTCCTGTGTGGGGGACAGGAGGACTAGATCATCTGCGTACAGCAGACACTTCACCTCAGTGTGGACGAGGGACAGGGCTGGGGTGGGCGCCTGTTCAAACAGACCGGGCAGATCATTGATAGAAATGTTGAAGAGAGTGGGGCTGAGGCTACTCTCTCCTGCCTAAAGGGGCCTGTCTGCTTGTCATTAATCTTTACTTTACACTGTATCTCTGAGTACATAGATTGAATTGTGTCGTACACTTTTCCACCAATCCCTGACTGTGGCAGTTTGAGGTACAGTCCAGGGTGCCAAAGAGAATCAAACGTTTTCTTGAAATCAATAAAGCAGGTGAATATCTTGCTTTCCTGGAGTTGTGTACGTGTTTGTTGATCAGTGTGTTTAGAGTAAAGATGTGCTCAGCAGTGCAATGTTTTAGAAGTAATCCAATCTGGCTCTTATTTATAATATCTAGACTCATTAGGAATTGGGATATTCTGTGATTTGTGATGCTACAGAATAGTTTGCTGAGGTTACTCCCCACACAGACCCCTCTGTAGTTGTGTGGATTCATTGGGATATTCTGTGATTTCTGATGCTACAGAATAGTTTGCTGAGGTTACTCCCCACACAGACCCCTCTGTAGTTGTGTGGATTCATTGGGATATTCTGTGATTTCTGATGCTACAGAATAGTTTGCTGAGGTTACTCCCCACACAGACCCCTCTGTAGTTGTGTGGATTGAGAGAGTCTCCACTCTTATAGATGGGGGTGATAAGACCCTCTCCCCACTGCTTAGGGAAGTGTCCAGAGAGCAGGACGAGGTTAAACAGCCTCACAGAGCTGTCTGCAGGGCAGAGTCGTTGTGCTCCAGCATCTCATTGAGGATCTGATCGGGGCCACTTGCTTTTCTGGGAAATGTGTTGTCTGATCTCATCAGTGGCAATGGGGGTGTCTAGGGGGGTTTGGTAGTCTTTAATCGCTGCCTCCAGGGAGCTCAGTTTGTTTAAAATGTCAATTTGTTGGGGTGTTAGTTTGGATTCCTTTATACAGACACTGGAAATGTTATGTTCAGATTGGACGATTCTGGGTTGCCAGGTGGGTTTTCTGTTTGTTGGGGTTCAGTTTGTTCCAGGTTTGCCAGAATGAGTTGTTATCTATGGCCTCTTTGATCTGGTCCAGTTTGTGATGCATGTATCTGTCCTGTTTGTGTCTGAGAGTGTCTGAGAGGCTTTGTATTCTCTTAGTGTCTGATGATACGAGTCCTGCAGGACTGCCCTGAGAGGCTCTCTGTGTTTAAGGTTGGCCAGCTTCCTCCCACTGTGGCGTAATTTTACACAGTCTCTGTCAAACCATCTCTTCTCGTTTTTCCTTTCATTTTTCTTAGGCTTTGTGGGTCTGATTGTAGTTTTTGTTCAGGACAGTACGAATCATGTCTTTTATGTCTAGGGTGTTCAGGGCTTGTTGGTATTGTTCTTCTGTCCTGATTCCAGCTGTACTGTGGAGGGGGTGAGTGGAGGTTTGCAGAGGGATTGTTGTGGGTGTTGTTTTGGGGATTTGGGGATTTCTTTAGATAGAGGAGAGTTACACAGAGAGTTACCCCTCACTCTCCCATTCACAGTGTACACACCCAGGCTCTTACACAGACAGGCACCCCTCACTCTCCCATTCACAGTGTACACACCCAGGCTCTTACACAGAGAGTCACCCCTCACTCTCCCATTCACAGTGTACACACCCAGGCTCTTACACAGCTCTAACAGTTTCTTACCACTGCTGTTTATCTGGCTGTCATAGCTATTCCTTGGTTTAAGCTGCATTGTGAAACATGACATATTGTCTCCAAATATATATCTGTTTCCCTGTATGGGAATGAAGCCTGGTCCCTACCTACTTGTGCATTGAAGTCCCCATACAGAAGGATTCTCCCCAGTGTCTGAAAGTGTGATATTTCAGCCTGGATGGTGGTGAGGTATTCTGGGTCCCAGTAAGGGGATTGTGGGAGAAGCATTACAGAAACATTATGAACAAGTAATAATGAAAAGGAATAATTCAATAAAGAGGAATGTAAATCAGAACATTTGCCTCTCTCTCTGGACTGGTCATGTGTGGGAATTGTGGGAGAGAAATTACTTTTTAAAGAATGTGTCCCTTGTTTGGCTGTTTTTACTGCAGTGCAGGAGAAAGTGCACCTCTGTCTTGACTTCTCCCAGTTCACAGTGACCACATAGCCTCCTGACTCTGGACAGCCAGGATTGTCTGTGTCGTCCTGTTTCGATGGCCAGGTGGTGGTCACTGAGTCTGTACTTGTTCAGGATCTCCCTCTGCTTTGTGTCTCTCACCCTGACCAGATATTCTGCCAGGGTGTATTTTCTTTTTAGGGCCCGATAGCATTCCAATTTGTTTCACACTCTCTCTCCCCACTCTCTCTTTCCCTGCTCTCATTCTCTCTTCCCTCTCTCTTCCCCCTTGTCATTCCTCCATGTTAGTAATGTAATATTACACAAACACCAGAGTGTTTACTTACCCCAGTTTCTCTAATTTACAGTTTGGATGCTTCAGTGCAGCAGTCAGCTTCATTCCCGATTTCCCCAGGTTATTCCCTCTCAGCTGCAGCTCTCTCAAGGTTGACTGGTTTGTACAGAGAGCAGAGGCCAGGCCCTCACAGCAATCCCCTGTGAGACGACACCCCTCCAGCCTGTAGAGATAAGGAGACAGGAACTCATTTGATTGTCTTGTTCTGTCTGTTTCCCTTAATGTCTATGTCTTTTCACTCCCACTCTTTTTAGTTTCCTATTCACTTTAAAACATTCCCCAATAGACTTGCACTGGGTGTGCTCTTGCTCTGCATTATTGTTTCACAGGGTAAAGTAGTTGTGGATAATAAAATAATTTCACAAATCTTACCTGTTTTGCACCACCATTTGCGAAATAGACCTCAAATGTGCAATTTTGAAAGAAGCACACATTTTATTTCATTTTTAAGCATGACATAGGGCTCTGCTTTATGTTAAAGGAAGCTCTCTCTTTCGATGCCTTATTCTCAGGTGATCTGTTTTCATTTCCTGGGTCATTTCACCCCAGCAGTGTCTTCTGGGTCAAAGCATGTTACTGGCTGAAAGCATGTCAGTCAATAGTGAAAGCAGCTGATTGGTTATTGACAGGAAAGATGCCAGTGAAGGATGGGGACAATTCCAGCCTCACTTGGCTTGGCTTGTGAACAGTGATTTCTTGAACCTAAAGTAGTACCAGATATTGGCCCATATAGTATGATGATGGCAATTTCAGGCCATTAATATAAATACTGGGCAGAATTTAACATGTGATCTATAAAACTAAGTGTGACAGGGTAGCCGAGGGTGGTGATGTCAGGCCAGGAGCAGAAACCACAAACAGGCAGGTACTCGGGTGAAAGCACGGTTGTGCCGTTTTTTATTAAACAAAAATAAATAAAATATTTTAACAAAAACAACGCAGAGTGAAAATAAAAGGTTGAACCAAAAACAAATCTCACACACAAAATAACCCGAACTAAACAAATCCGGTGCTGGGGCTTCCAGCACAGGTAGCAATTGTTTTGCTTTTGTTTTGCTTCTCTCTGAACTCCCCACACGTTCCTCCTCCAAACTCCCACCCTGCACACAGAAAGCTGCAGGCTTTGTATATCCTGGCTGAGTATACTAATTATGTGTGACTGCCAGCTAATTCAATAATTACTAGCCAACAGTCACGCATTCCCACAAGGTATTTGAAAATACAAAATAATAAACAATGGTGGACGGCACCTCGCTCGTCCTTGCTGATGCAACCCAGCATCTGGAGCTCAGGTACATCCTGCTGAGACTGGAGTTAGGGTTAGGGTTAGTGTCTGGGGCTCAGGTACATCCTACTGAGACTGGAGTTAGAGTTAGAGTTAGGGTTAGGGTTAGGGTTAGTGTCTGGGGCTCAGGTACATCCTACTGAGACTGGAGTTAGGGTTAGAGTTAGGGTTAGGGCTAGGGTTAGTGTCTGGGGCTCAGGTACATCCTACTGAGACTGGAGTTAGGGTTAGAAATAGGGTTAGGGTTAGGGTTAGGGTTAGTGTCTGGGGCTCAGGTACATCCTACTGAGACTGGAGTTAGGGTTAGAGTTAGGGTTAGGGTTAGTGTCTGGGGCTCAGGTACATCCTACTGAGACTGGAGTTAAGGTTAGAGTTAGGGTAGGGTTAGGGTCAGTGTCTGGGGCTCAGGTACATCCTACTGAGACTGGAGTTAGGGTTAGAGATAGGGTTAGGGTTAGGGTTAGTGTCTGGGGCTCAGGTACATCCTACTGAGACTGGAGTTAGGGTTAGAGTTAGGGTTAGGGTTAGTGTCTGGGGCTCAGGTACATCCTACTGAGACTGGAGTTAGGGTTAGAGATAGGGTTAGGGTTAGGGTTAGTGTCTGGGGCTCAGGTACATCCTACTGAGACTGGAGTTAGAGTTAGAGTTAGGGTTAGGGTTAGGGTTAGTGTCTGGGGCTCAGGTACATCCTACTGAGACTGGAGTTAGTTACTAGACCTTATTTTTTACTACCTTTACATATTTGTGGTGTGTGTTTTCTTAGAGGTGTCAAACTCAGTTCCTGGAGGGCTGCAGTGTCTTCTGGCTTCCATTAAACCTGAGCTCTCAATTACTTAATTGGTCTAATTATTAGATTAATTGGGACAAACTTAACAGTTCTCTCCAGGCCTCAAAATATTTCATAGGTTGTGCACCTTGAATCAAGTGCATTTTTTAAATCATCAACTGTAAAAGACCTTGAAAAAATATTAATTTAACAAATAGATCAATTGAGTTAATTGAGAGCTTAAGTTGGAATAAAAACTAGAAGACCCTGCGGCCCTCGAGGACTAGAGTTTGACACCCCTGGTGTAAATAGTGAGAGGTTAGGGGCCACCCAAACGCTTTCTGAAAGTATAGAGCGAGAGGTATAAATGGGCCATTGCTCACAGTCACTCATTGCCCCTTTAAAATCAGCCCCAGCACACAGGAATTGAGTTTTAAGTGCTCACACGCTATTTTTGCCAATCAGGTGCATCCCTTCATGGCAGCAGTGTAACCATCTGCGAATTGATTTTTTCAGCAGGATAATGCCCCATGCCACAAGGCTAGGATTGTCCAGGAATGGTTCCACGAACAAGACAGTGAATTCAGCTTACTGCAGTGGCCTGCCCAGTCACCAGATCTCAATCCAACTGAGCATCTGTGGGATGAGATGGAACAAGCTATTCGGAGTAGAGATCCACTACCAGCCAACTTGACGCAAATATATATATTGTAACACAGCAGGGAGGGGGTTAATCCTCCCTGCATGAAGAAAAACATGTGAGAATGCACATTTGTTTGATTGTTGGTTAATTGGTTTATTGTTAATGATCCCCTGCACCTGGTAGTTATTGTTAAATTAGGACCAGGTGCAGGGTATTTAAGAGAGGCAGCTAGTCTGCTCATGGCTGCTGAGTAGAAGGAGGCAGATGAGGTGCTCTGCTTCTGAGCAGTCATACAAAAGTTAAGTTCTGTGTCAAACCTGTGTGGTTTTAATTTGTTGGGTTTTTGTTTGGTGGGGAAACGGCTTAGCCGTCCTACTTATAGACAGGGTGTTCCTGAGTCTTAGTTAGCGCTCCGAAGGAGCTAGGTGTTTGTTTTGTTTTGTATTTTGTTTATTATTTGTATTATTAAAAGTGCGCGGAAGTGCTGAACCCCCAATTTCTGTGTCTGGGTCTATTTGTAAAGGGGCAACGAACCTAAGTGGGCAATATATCACAACGTGGTGTCAGAAGCTGTGGGCGCCCCTACGACCCAGTAAAAAGAACAATGGATTTTAAAGAATTGATCGAGAAGATCAACAAAAACACCGCTGCTCAAGTGGAGCAGAACAGGATGTGGAGACTGGAGTTAGGCTTGCCGGAGCGGGAGCCTACAGAACTGGACCTGCTGCTCCAGAAATGGGAGGTAGAGCAGCCGTCCCGAGAGCCAGAGGGGGTGGAGCAGCTGTCCCAAGAGCCAGAAGGGCTAGAGCTGTCCCGAGAGCCAAAAGGGGTGGAGCTGCCAACCCAAGAGCCAGAAGGGGTGGAGCTGCCAACCCAAGAGCCAGAGGGGGTGGAGCTGCAGTCTCGGGAGCCAGAGGGGCTGGAGCTGCCGTCTCGGGAACCAGAAGAGGTGAGGGAGTCACCTCCACCACAGCCCCGACCACCACCCCTGGAAACCAGTCCGGTGCTGCCGGGCACGGTCCCTTGCCCCGTGCTTGTGGACACCCTGCCGGAGTGCATGGACCTCCCTGTGCTCGACCTCGTGCCCAGGTCGGGGCACCAGCAGCCACAGTTGCTCACCTGGTCCCTTGCTCCGCTTCCCCTGAAACCGCAGACGTCACGACGCGGTCGTGTGACGTCACTGGCGTTCCCCCTTCCTCCCGCTGTGTTCCCCCTGGACTCTCAGAGGTCGCTGCGCCGGTCCCGTGGCTCACACCTCTGCCTGCTGCTGCACCGTCCAGGTTACCGGCCTATGCGTCGGTCGCCCCTGGCAAGCCGTTTGGGTCCCTACTCGCCGGATCGCGGTCCCTTCCGCTGGACACCGGACTTCAAAGGGGGGGGTGGGGGAAATGTGGCCTTGGAATGGCCGATCAGTGCTGTGCACTTAAGGGGGGGAAGTGTAACACAGCAGGGAGGGGGTTAATCCTCCCTGCATGAAGAAAAACATGTGAGAATGCACATTTGTTTGATTGTTGGTTAATTGGTTTATTGTTAATGATCCCCTGCACCTGGTAGTTATTGTTAAATTAGGACCAGGTGCAGGGTATTTAAGAGAGGCAGCTAGTCTGCTCATGGCTGCTGAGTAGAAGGAGGCAGATGAGGTGCTCTGCTTCTGAGCAGTCATACAAAAGTTAAGTTCTGTGTCAAACCTGTGTGGTTTTAATTTGTTGGGTTTTTGTTTGGTGGGGAAACGGCTTAGCCGTCCTACTTATAGACAGGGTGTTCCTGAGTCTTAGTTAGCGCTCCGAAGGAGCTAGGTGTTTGTTTTGTTTTGTATTTTGTTTATTATTTGTATTATTAATAGTGCGTGGAAAGCCCTGAACCAATTTCTGTGTCTGGGTCTATTTGTAAAGGGGCAACGAACCTAAGTGGGGCAATATATCACAATATATATATATATATATATATATATATTATTATAAAAATAAACGGTACTAAATTGTTTAATTAAGGCTGTTAAAAAGCGTGTTTAAACAGACGATGCAAGCTGTTTAAACACGCTTTTTAATAGGGGTATGCTTTGTAGATGTAGACTGCCTGTCTGTAAGGGGCAGAATGAATTGAGAGGACTGACCAGTATATGAGTCAGTGCTTAGTATTACTTGAAAGAAAATAAATGCTTGTACCTGAAAAACAAAAGGAAAGCTCAGAGTGTCTCTGTGATCCTGACGTGCGAGGTGGACATGTGCATTTAGGGTACGTGTTTGCGTATGCTTAGTGGCAGGCTTTATTGTTGGTATTCCCAGTGATCTGCCGTGGAGACTAACTTTACCATTGCTGGTATTGTTCCTCCACGGAGCAACAGTGCCCCCTTGTGCCACTTAATAACAACGCCGGTGAGGTGGTCTCAAATAAACTTTGTCTCCCGTGTGTTCAGTGAACCCCACACCTTCCACACCCTGTTTCTTCCATTTCAATTTTTATCCTTACGTGATCACTTCAGTTATACTTTTTCATGATAATTTGTAAATATTTTATGGAAATATATTTTCAAATAATTATCATCTGCATTAGAATTCACAATGATACTTACATCAGTCTTTTATGTAATCTTGCAGCTGGCATCAGTCTCAGCAGAGCCTCATCTCCCAGTAAATGACGGCTCAAGTCCAATGTATCCAATTCATCTTCTGACATTAGTAACACATAGGCAAGTGCTGAGTAATCTGATGATGAAAGTTTCTGTCTCGAAAGATTTCCTGAGGTCAGGGACACCTTGATCTCCTCAACAAGAGAATTGTCATTCAGTTCACTTAAACAATGAAAGAGATTGAGACTTCTTTCTGGAGAGGTATTCATCTTAATCAGCTGTTTAATGTACTTTGTTGTTTTTTGGATGTCCGTTAAATTGTCTTCTGTTTTTAACAAAAGGCCTTTCAACAGTGTTTGGTTGTTTTCCATCCCGAGACCCAAGAGGAACCTGAGAAAAAGATCAAGGTGACCATTTCTGCTCTTACTAGCTTTGCTCAATGCATTGTTATACACATCACATAAACGGTGTCTACGAAGAGCAAAGAGCAGTTTTTTCAGTAAACTTTTGTTTTGAAATGATGTACAAACATACAAAGCTGCAAAATATTCCTGCACTGTCAGGTGTATAAAGGAATATACAGTTTCTTTAAGAAAGGTTGGATCTTCCTTGAATATCTCTCTGCAAACCCCAGAGTAAACTGATGACTGTCTTATATCAATGCCACATTCTCTTAGGTCATGTTCATAAAAGATCAGCTTGTTTCTTTCTAGGTTAAGAAAGGCCAACTTCCCCAAATTGAGAATGGCTTCCTGATTTTGCTTTAGTAGTTCTTCTCTATTTTCATGTTTCTTATTCTGCAAAGTCAGCAGAACAAGCAGGAAGTGTGTATACACTTCTGTCAGGGTTCTGGGTATGTTCTCATTGCCATTCTCACCCAATGTGTGTCCCAGAACAGTGGCTATAATCCAGCAGAAAGCCGGGACATAGCACATCACATGAAGGCTCCTCAATGTTCTCATGTGTGAGATGATCTTTTCTGTCAGAGTTTGATCTTTGAATCTCTTCCTGAAGTATTCTTCCTTCTGCTGATCTTCAAAGCCTTGAATCTCAGTCACCCTGCTGATCTGTTCAGAAGGAATGTAACTTGTTGCTGCAGGTCTGGAGGTTATCCAAAGAGACGCAGAGAGAAGCAGATCTCCCTTTATAAGATTGATCAGCAAAACATCCAAGGCAGTTGCTGTTTTCGTATCACTCAACTTCATACAGCTTGCAAAATCTAGCTCAAATCTACTTTCATCCAGCCCATCAAAGATGAATAGGACTTTTGAATCCACTGATGAAACATCCTCCCACTCTTTCAGGTGTGGATAATACAATTGAACAAGTTCCACCAGACTGATTTCTTTCTTTATTAAATTGAGTTCACGGAATGGAAAAATGTATATAAAATCAAATCCACTGCTGTCATTTCCAGCTGCCCAGTCAAGAATGAACTTTTGAACCGAGAAGGATTTTCCAATGCCAGCGATCCCCTTGGTTAGTACAGTCCTTATTCTGGGACTTTTCTCACTTGGTATGAAAATGTTATTGCAATTGATGGGTTGAACCTGTGATCTTCCTTTCTTGGATGCTACCTCAATCTCTCTCACCTCATGCTTGTAGTTCAACTCTCCATATTCACCCTCTGTCATGTGTACTTTGGTAAACACTTCATTGAGTAGAGATTGCTCCCCAGGTTTAGCAATACATTCGGATACACATTCAAACTTTCTTTTTAGGAAGGATTTGTGGTCATCTTTCAGCCTTTGTAAGGCAACTGAAAACAAAAATAGAATATGTTAATTCCATATTCATTTGAAAACATAGCTATGTGTGTTAATACTGATTGCTAACATGGTTAAGAGACATTCCTATAGGTACTGGGAGGTAAATCTAAAGACAATTTAAGATGGTGTTTGCGCAGCTGTGTGTTTAAAGCTCTGTGTTGCACATTATCTGCTGTTTAGAGCTGTACATGTTGCAAATAAGCTGCTTTGTTTAGAGCAGTGTCCCTACCTGAACTGGTGTGTTTAGATATGTGTGATCTACCTGAGCTGTGTGCACTACCTGAGTTGTGTGCCCTACCTGAGCTGTTTTTTCTGATAAACACGCACCCTGTGCGGGACGGTGTACACATGGTTCTGTTTCAGTTAAATGGCACAAGCTGTTATTGTTTCATCAGCCTTTTTCATCCTTTCCATTATGCAATGTTTGCTTATGTGCCTATTTGAATGGTGAAGGGGTGATAAATCATTGAGACTGACTCTAAACATTGTGTGATTTTCCTGTGTTTAATAAAAAAGTTTTTGAACCACAATTTAACATGGCCCAAATTTGTGAACCATGCAAGTCTGCACAGGCTTGTAGTGTATCGCAGTTCCTCCTTTTGCAAGAGCCTGCAAACCGCAGAGAAAGAGGAAATGTTTATTGTTCAAGCCAGCCACTGTTGCATTGATTTATGGTTATGTTGGACTATATGCTTCGGAAACCTTCAATATTTTTACATAGGTGACGAAAATTGTGTTAAAAGTCATTGATTGGCTACTGACACATCATTAGTTCTAGTTCTGCTTTCAATATTATTAGGTATGGTATTTCATAGCCTTCAGTTCTATTTTCTGCTTGATACAAATGATATCTATGACTTGAATAACACTGATTGATTATGCTTGTTAATACCAAAAGGACGTTGGCAAGTGCTTATTGGTTAAATGGGAATGTCCCACTTTCTATTTGTTTAGTTTAAAGGCCTGGTCACATGGGCGACATTCGTCAATGGCAACAAGGGGGCGACAGATGTTGCCGGTTGTCGCCTCGTGTGACCACCCTGTGCAACACCCTGGCGACACACCGGCATCACGCTGGTGACATATCTCCCACTTAGGGCCATGTTCTATTTTTCCGGCAATACGAGGGCAACATTTTCAATACCAGCCAATCAAAATTGATAGTAGTGTCACATGATGATCAGCCATAACGTCAGGCAGACAGTGTATATGATGCATTCTGATTCCTGCATTTCATCCAGTTGATTATATGTAGTCTATAGATATGCAATACAGTGTGTATGAGGATAAGCGAATGTTAATGTCCACGTTTACAATAAAATATTTAAGCTATGAATATAATTCTACAGTAATAAAATACACGTGTAGCATATTTTTTTAAAATTTGTTTTATTTGAAATGAATTTGTCGTGTATGCAGTTATGAATGATAATTTGTGCCAAAAAAAAAAAAAATACATAATAGCTGTAATTTATTTCGATATTTATTTATTTATTTATTTTGTTTGTTATAATGTAATTTGTACATTTTATTTTGAGTCTTCCTTCGCAGCATGTTTACATCTCGTGACACAAATTTGCATTATGATTGGTTTGCATTGCGTTGTTGCCTGTGTGTTGCCAGCTTGTTGACGGCAGGCTTGTCTCCACTGTGACCACTTCAAACTGCAAGGCAACACGCAGGCAACAAATGTCTTCCTCTTTTGCCGTCGACAAAAGTTGCCTGTGTGTCCAGGAATTAAGGATGCTTATAACGATATTTTCGGGCTGGAGAGAAGGAGGAGAAAAAAAGACGCACAAAAAACCAGGGCAGAAAAACCGTTTCTATGGTGGGGGGTGGGGGGGTGCCGGAAAGTCATGGGCACAGAAAGCCCTGGCGGTTCAGACCATCAGCTCTGTTACCTTGAAGCTCAAAAAAAACTCCTGTCGAGACCTGTAAATTGACCTGTAACTCTGTTGTGCAGACATACCATCTCTGTACCAGAACAATACAGGAAGCCTTGTGCCCAGATATTACACCAGCTGACGTCTACCGTGAATTGTCTATATTTTACTTTATTCCTGTTTTTGATGTACCGTAATTATTAAATAAAGTCTTTTGATTGAATTTAAGAAGACTAATTAATTATTTTTAAGAAGAAATTGAACCTCTTACAGAACTAATGTCCGGTTCTGCACTCATCAACTGCATCCTTGTCTACTCGCGTGCTTTGCTGTCTGTTCAATAAAGATTCAAGAACAAAGAAAACTTCCTGACTCCTATTTCTCTCCTTATTTCGAATTTCGATACACAACACTCAGAGGTAGATGGGCCAGTTGCAGTGCAAACATACCGCAATTTGCATTTTCATAGCGGCAATTCGCAAAGTACACATTGTGTCGTATGTACCAAAAGAAAATATGTTAATATACTAATTTTAAATATGTGTTGCATCTTCTTAGCGAGACCTCTAGCATTGCGAGAGTTGTGTTGAAATAAATAGCGGGAGTTGAGTTGTGGTTTGCTGCAGCAGAAGGTGCCGAAGATTAACGTCTATACATGCAAGGGTGCAAGAATCAAAATAACATTGTTTTTGATAAATGTAAACGTCATCTGTATATACAGACGTGCTCAAATTAGTTGGTACCCCTCCACAAAAATCGAAGAATGCACAATTTTCTCTGAAATAACTTGAAACAGACAAAAGTAATTGGCATCCACCATTGTTTATTCCATATTTAATAGAAATCAGACTTTGCTTTTGATTTTTTATTCAACATAATATTGTAAATAATAAAACAAATGAAAATGGCATGGACAAAAATGATGGGACCGCTAACCTAATATTTTGTTGCACAACCTTTAGAGGCAATCACTGCAATCAAACGTTTTCTGTAGCTCTCAATGAGACTTCTGCACCTGTTAACAGGTAGTTTGGCCCACTCTTCCTGAGCAAACTGCTCCAGCTGTCTCAGGTTTGATTGGGTGCCTTCTCCAGACTGCAAGTTTCAGCTCTTTCCATAGATGTTCGATAGGATTCAGATCAGGACTCATAGAAGGCCACTTCAGAATAGTCCAATGTTTTGTTCTTATCCATTCTTGGGTGCTTTTAGCTGTGTGTTTTGGGTCATTATCCTGTTGGAGGACCCATGACCTGTGACTGAGAAAGAGCTTTCTGACACTGGGCAGTACGTTTCGCTCCAGAATGCCTTGATAGTCTTGAGATTTCATTGTGCCCTGCACAGATTCAAGGCACCCTGTGCCAGGTGCAGCAAAGCAGCCCCAAAACATAACCAAGCCTCCTCCATGTTTCACTGTAGGTATGGTGTTCTTTTCTTTGAAAGCTTCATTTTTTCGTCTGTGAACATAGAGCTGATGTGACTTGCCAAAAAGCTCCAGTTTTGACTCATCTGTCCAAAGGACATTCTCCCAGAAGGATTGTGGCTTGTCAATATGCATTTTAGCAAATTCCAGTCTGGCTTTTTTATGTTTTTCTGTCAAAAGTGGAGTCCTCCTGGGTCTTCTTCCATGGAAAAAGCGACGGATGATGCAATCAGAAACTGACGTACCTTCACCTTGGAGTTCAGCTTGTATCTCTTTGGCAGTTATCCTTGGTTGTTTTTCTACCATTCGCACTATCCTTCTTTTCAATCTGGGGTCGATTTTCCTCTTGCTGCCGCGCCCAGGGAGGGTGCCTACAGTTCCATGGACCTTAAACTTCTTAATAATATTTGCAACTGTTGTCACAGGAACATCAAGCTGCTTGGAGATGGTCTTGTAGCCTTTACCTTTACCATGCTTGTCTATTATTTTCTTTCTGATCTCCTCAGACAACTCTCTCCTTTGCTTTCTCTGGTCCATGTTCAGTGTGGTGCACACAATGATACCAAACAGCACAGTGACTACTTTTCTCCATTTAAATAGGCTGATTACAAGATTCAGGATTGATTACAAGATTGGAGACATGTGTGATACTAATTAAAGAAACTAATTAGTTTGAAATATCACTATAATCCAATTATTTATTATCTTTTCTAAGGGGTACCAACAAATGTGTCCAGGACATTTTAGAATATCTTTGTAGAATAAGCAATAATTAATCTCTTTTCACAGCTTCTTTGCTTTATTCTATGACATACCAAAGGCATGCAAGTATACATGATAAAATAGCTTTTAATTTCATCACTTTCCAGGAGGAATGAAGCATTATTTCAATGAGCTGTAAGGGTACCAACAAATTTGAGCACATCTGTATATATATATATATATATATATATATATATATATATATATATATATATATATATTACAAAGTTTAATCCCATCCGATTCTATAGTGGGGCTCCCACCTTCACCCCCAAATAAAAAATGTGTTTCTATCAAAAAGCTTTTCATAATCCTACAGCAGCCCCTCGCTAAACCGGATGTTTGTCCGACAGTAGGAGGTGTCGGGTTTTAAAAAAATACAATAAAATCGGACACACATACATTTATAGTGCTCAGTGTATTTTAAATGTATAAATCATTGCGCTGAAATAACACTAATGTGTTTTGGGTAGGCTTCACATTACATTATGAAAAAAATATGAATCTGTACAGTAGGCCTATACAGTGCAGTATCAAATGAATACCTGGGACACTTTCTTTTTACTTTAGCCTGTAGGCTACCAGTAACACAAAATAAATCATGCTGCTGCACTGTACACATTGGTGTACAATGCAAATAATATATTCAGTAGTTCAGGACAAACACCAATCACAAAATGTTTTAGTACAAATATTTATTGTGGAGAATGCGGAGTATGCGATTTTACAGAGAAGTATGTTGTATATACACATTCATTTGGCATCAAACCTAACTTGGTTTGAGGGCTCGCTGCCTGTCCGAATGGACGAGGCCGAGACCCCCATTGATAAAACATAAAAATTGTTATTAAGGTGGAGATGGGGAGGTGGTGGGTTACGATGAAATCGAAACGCAACTGAGAGATAGGTGAAGAGGGTATTTATAGTGCTAACAATTTAATTAGCTAATGTGTAAATTGAATGATTCAATTTGGTGACGCAGAGATTGGTGTCTGACCCTCCTCCCAAACTTTAATTATAAATTTCATTTATTTTAAATTGAAACTAAATGATTGTAATATTTTTGTAATTATTATTATTATTAACTTGGCACCCTAGACAATTAACACAAAATAGATCATGGTGCAGCATTGACAAGTTATGATACTTACAGGAGGACAGTCAATTCTAGTTAATATGAATTTCAAGGACCAGCAACAAATTTTGCATTATACCACTAATTCATATTATCATAAGTAGCCTATAAGCCAAATGTATACTGCCAGTTTTTATTTATGTTACGTTAGTTAGTGGTGCAGTGGTAAATTGTGCACAATTACAAACCACCTTCACATTAATAGAATAGGTGTGTTTCCTCTTCCTTTACAGATGCTCAGAATGAGCTGGAGGGGTTAGCGGCACGTGTGTGCATTCTATTGTTGCTCCCAACACAATTGCACAATAGCAACTGTTTAAAACATGCTTTCAAAAGTTCTTAACAAATTGATGCAATTGTAAGTGTTGCAATTGCCGGCAGCTTAAATACATTTCATTATAATATTTGAGAACCCCTTTTTGCGACTGCATGGAGGAACGCCCAAAATTACATATTCATCTAAGGTTGAAACGCAAAGAAAAACTGCTGCCGCAAAGCATTCCCTAAAAAGTCGCTGATAACATTGCGCATGTTTAGTACATTTCACCCAGACTTCCGACTCTTTGTGACTATTGCGACAGGCGCAACACTTTAGCACATCTACCCCTGATTAATAATAGTTTATACATTAAAAGAATAGTCTACACCTCCCTGAGCTGGTGTGTTTAGAGCTGTGTTTAGAGCTGTGTAGTGCACTGCAGATGACATGATTAGCTTCAATGTTTAGAGCTGTGTAGTGCACTGCAGGTGACATGATTAGCTTCAATGTTTAGAGCTGTGTAGTGCACTGCAGATGACATGATTAGTTTCAATGTTTAGAGCTGTGTAATGCACTGCAGGTGACATGATTAGCTTCAATGTTTAGAGCTGTGTAGTGCACTGCAGATGACATGATTAGCTTCAATGTTTAGAGCTGTGTAATGCACTGCAGGTGACATGATTAGCTTCAATGATAGAGCTGTGTAGTGCACTGCAGGTGACATGATTAGCTTCAATTTTTAGAGCTGTGTAGTGCACTGCAGGTGACATGATTAGCTTCAATGTTTAGAGCTGTGTAGTGCACTGCAGGTGACATGATTAGCTTCAATGTTTAGAGCTGTGTAGTGCACTGCAGGTGACATGATTAGCTTCAATGTTTAGAGCTGTGTAGTGCACTGCAGGTGACATGATTAGCCTCAATGTTTACAGCTGTATGTTTGCACTGCAATAGTTGGTTTGTTGAGATCTGAGTATTCCATCTTAACTAGATAGGGGTTGTGAGGTGTGCAGTTCATAACGCATTCAAATTACAATGCCTTTCATCTGCTGGGTCAATTTATTTTCAAGTAATCCATTGCAATACCCTGCTTCTCTACAAAGACCAACTAATATACTGTATTTGTATTTTATAATTGCATATTATAATGAATGTAATACACAGGACAGCAATTAAATGTGTCACACACAGTTTAAATTATCAAGGCCACTGGAGCAATAAAAAAGATCCATACTTCTGTATGTTTTATAATTCACAAATTGAAATAATGACCAATATATCCAAGAATATATGGAAGTGTTGCTAAACACAATGCATAGAGGAACGGTTGAGATAAACTTGCCTGGGAGTCTGCTTCTGGTTTCTGGAGTGTCAGCAGACAAGGTCTGTGGATTTTTACCTGCAGTTTCTGTGACTGTGGATAATATAGTAAAAATGGTTATTGTTTCAATGTAAAATGAATAGTTAACTCAAATACATTTTTACTCACTTAATTGAGACATACTGGTCTCCATTTCTCACTGTTCAATACTGATTAAGAAATGACTTATTCCATCATTGCATTGTTGTGCTCTTTGTTTGTGATAAATGGAGGATTCAGATTAATCTGAAAATAAGGATGATTCTTAAGGACATTGCTTGAAATAGCTTATTTATAGATGGCTCTTAAATTTCATAAATCACATTTTATAATGCAGAAACATGCAAATGTCTTTGAACAGTGTTTGTCTGATTTTGCATTATATGTGAATATTATCAATACAAATAAAAAACTATTTAAAACACATTGGCTGAGTCATAAAAAAAATAAGCATTGGTTATTTTTCAGAAGTAAAATAAACCACCATGGGATATTTTATTAGGCTGTCTGGAAGCTGTATGTGGAGCCCATAATCAGCATAAGTATAATGACCTGAACTGTCAAAAGAGATGCTGTTTTGGGTAGTTTTCAATGTGCTTCTTGAGCATGTCAATGTGCACAAGAATGTGTCCTCAGGACTAAGGAGAACCCCAGATTAATAGATCTATACTCACACTTTTGTACGTCTCTCTTCAGTCTGTCAGCAAGATCAAGCTTGTTGATGGCAACCAGGGTTTCAGCTGTGACCTCCACAGCATAATCATCACCATAGAAATCAATCATCTTGTCCACAACATCAATTCTTTCTGCATTTTCCAACTGGCTTTTAGGAATGTGTTTATATCCTTCTTTCAGTCCCATATCTCTCAGTTTCCATGTAAATCGTCTGTACTCTTCTTGAAGTAATTCTTCTAGCTCTTTAAGGATGAGATCCTTTGTACTTGTAGTCATTTTATTCTTGCGGTTCTGAACAGTGTTTTGTGGAGAAAACTGTTAAATCTGAAAATAAGGTTAAAATGTTTTAAATAAAAATAGGATCTCTTGGCTGCACAATATAGATAAAACAACAGAGCATTATTTGCAGAAACTTCTTCAAACCTTGAAGTTGCGCTTACACAGCAAGCTTGAAGATCCACGTTTGAAAAACAATAACACAACATATAAAAAATGTATTATAAGGGCGTCTGCTAAGAAATAAATAATAATAATAATAATAATAATAATAATAATAATAATAATAATAATAATAATACCCTACCAAAGAATACCATAAACAACCATACACTATACAAGTGAATACAGTCTAATGCAGCCCTTCTACATACTGGCATCATGTATCAGTATAACTTTGGGGTCCCAACCAAGGAGCAGATTCAATCTAAAACTAAGGTGGGTGTGCTTTCTGAGAAGCTGTGAAGGTCGTGCAGCTTTCCAGTTTGCAGTATCTGGTATGCAGCGTCAAAGAAGTCCCCTGGGTTGACGTTGTCTATACCTTTTAGGATTTTGAATGTTTGAAGCAGATCGCCGCGTAGTCTTCTTTGTTCAAGACTGAATAGATTCAATTATTTTAGCCTGTCTGCATACGACATGCCTTTTAAACCCGGGATAATTCTGGTTGCTCTTCTTTGCACTCTTTCTAGAGCAGCAATATCATTTTTGTAACTAATGCATTGTAGAGTTTTAACATTACTTCCCTTGATTTAAATTCAACACTTCTCACAATATATCCAAGCATCTTGTTGGCCTTTTTTATAGCTTCCCCACATTGTCTAGATGAAGACATTTCTGAGTCAACATAAACTCCTAGGTCTTTTTCATAGTTTAAGCTATAGTAATAGTTTAAGCTCGAACTATTAGCCCTTAAGTGGGTAGTCAACGAAAAATGTAAAGACTACCTATGTGGGGCCCCGTTCATGGTGTTCACGTACAACAATCCACTGGTGCACCTGCATACGGCAAGACTGGGGGCAACCAAACAGTGCTGGGTGGTGCAACTGGCCAATTTCCAGTTTATTATTAAGTATCGGTCTGGCCACAACAATGCAAATGCCGATATTCTGTCCGAGACCAGAAGAAGCAGAAGAGGCCAGGCAGGTGAAAGATCGAGTGCTTAGAGGGTTCTATTGGGCGCATATGAGAGAGGATATACACAAGTGGAACAGAACATGCAGCCAATGCATCTTGACCAAACGTGGATTGGAGAACCGGGTACCCATGACCCCGATAGAGTACTTACCCCATGGAGAAGGTGGCTGTGGATTATTTGTTGCTGGGGAGACTGGGGGACACCCACCCATACATCTTGGTATCTTGGTAATCAATTTATTCTCTAGGTTTGCCCAGGCAATTCCTACTTGAGACCAGACTGCTCTGACCACGGTGAAGATGTTATGGAAACATGTCATTCAACTATTCGGCTGCCCAGAGCGCCTCCACTCTGATCGTGGACCTAATTTTGAGTCAAGTCAAGTGGCGGACCTCTGTAAAATGTATGGGTGTATGACGGACACGACCCCCTACTATCCCCAGGGTAACTGAGCTTGTGAATGGTTCAATCGGACCTTGCTGTCTTTGTTGGGAGCCTTGACGGAAGAGGATCAAGCCCAGTGGGTGAAGAAACTGGCTGAGGTAACCCATGGGTATAATAACACCATACATAGCAGTACAGGGTTAACCCCTTTTTTATTATGTTCGGGAGGCTTGCTCACCTACCCGTGGATCTGGTACTGGGGGAGGTCCCTGCAGTACAACCCAACACCCGAGATCAACAGGTAGAAGAACATGAAGGCAGGGGTCATGTCCGTCATACACCCGTACATCTTACAGAGGTCCGCCTTGACTAAACATGTAAAAAGAGATTAAAAAAAGAGATAAAAAAGGGTATGGACCGAATACAGGGGAAGAGAGCACAGAGAGACTGAGTGCATAAACAAGGCACTGGATACTGACACAGACAGACTAAACTAAGAGTGGCAGAAATAAGCAATTGAAAGATAGTGAAAAGAACGAGATATGTGAGAGAGCACCAAGTAGAGTACACATCGACAGGATCACTGGATTTGATGAAAGAGACCAGCCGGCGGACGCAACCAGAAGCAAGGAAGCACAGCTGGGGGAGAAGAGAAGCGAGGACTGTGCTAAGCCATCCAGCAGAGATTTGCAATATACAGGGAGTATACTTGTTTAATCTATTTGAAATGTTAATACAGTGAATATTAGAGTTCGCTCTTGTGGAAGCCCGTTAACTATTAAGAAGAAAATCCTAATTGTGTTGAGCCAGTGGTAATAAGTAGTATAGTAGTCCAGTGAGCTATACTATTCTTTGACTGAACTGAAGTTGCTTGTATTATTGTGGGAAGCATTCTCCCAACAATACTGATAGCCGTGATTGCACAGCTTCTGCTCTGCTTTCCAGCTCCTCCTTGACAGTGCTGCCCAGAAGTCAGAGTGGAGATGTGGGTCCAAGAGACGGATTGAGCTAGAGGGAAGGAGGACTACTAGCGCCACATCCCGACGCCGGGTCAGGGGCCCTTAAGATAAGTACTCATAGACAAGTACATTGGCAAATTGCCATGCCCTTGTGGGGAGCCAAAAAGTAAGGCCTGTGTTTCCCTTTTTTTTAGTTCATCAGCACCAGTGGCACATCCAAGCCAGTGAAGGATCTACAGCAAGATTCTGAAACATTGCATTAATCAGAGTCGGTGTTCAATGAATGGGACTGTTATTAGGGGGGTTGTTCTGCACTGCCTCAGCTAAAAGTTATTGTTTCATCTGATAGTTATTGCTTCTGCTAATAATTATTGCCACTGCTAATAGTTATTGCCTCTGCTGATTTCAATTGTCGGGGCTGTTAATAATTGCTTTGCTAGGATTTTATCCTTGTTGTTACCCAGTATTTGCTGTATTATTGTGGTGCTTGAGTTAGCCTGTCATTATTATTTATTTGAACTTTGCATCATTGTTGCTATATGTTTGTCTCAGTATCACTACTATTGGTAACATTTACTTGTGTAATTTGGTTGCTAATAGTTCCCTGGATAGTAGTATTATTAATATTTATTCCCATAATAGTGTGGCTAGTGTTCGCTTGGGTATTACTACTGGCCATAGTGACTGTTGAGACATTATTGGGGATACATACCTCGATGCTAATAGTCCAGGTACGATCTTGTAGGTATCATCACCATAAAGTTAATTGAGCACTTACCGTGGTGGGAGGGGGGCAAGCACGGCACCCAGTCATGACAGTGCCCCGTGGGGTTTTAAGGACTATTTTCGGAGTGTTGATCCATTTATTATTATATTTATTAAATGTAATTTTGTTATTGTATTTATCATTTGGAGCATCAAATTTTATATAGGGTAAGTTATCCCCACACAATTGGCGTAGAATTGAAAGGCATCCACTACTTTGTGGGACCAGTGGCCCTGGGTGTCCTAATACCAGGGGCCAGTGTTCAAAGGGTCTCAATGTAACCCAATTATGACCCGCAATGCGCCAGCACACACACACACACACACACACACACACACAGTAGAATCAAATTTCAATTGCCCCACTCCCACCACCCCTTATGGAATGAAAATATATTTGAATCTGAAAAAATATGTAAATATGGTAAATAGCAAACTAAGTTAGCAACACTAAATTAAAATTAAAAAATCGTTTTAAACAAACAATTCTGTCTTGAAATGCTTCTAAACAGTAAACGTAGTTGTTTTTTTAAACATCCCAACAAATACATGCTTGACCACAGTCGACACAATAGATTTTATAAATTACACAACATGATTTTTTTCTGATCACCTAATACCCTAGCAACTTTTTTTTTTTACTAACTTTTCTGCATTTATGCATTTGGAGGTCAGGTTCATGTATTAAGAAAGCAGTATGACTTATTTGCTAATTTACAAAAAAACTAAATAATACCTCAAGACGTGAAGAAGTTTAGTCTGTGCCTTGGCATTTTATTGGCAGCCATTTCTGTTGTTTTTTTGTAACAAATAAGATTGGCTTTTCCCACAGATAATCAGTATTGACAGTGGTGGGACGTAAACACTCTCAGTTATCTCTATTACTTGTTTAAAATAAATACATAAATAAATACATAAATAAAACAAAGTCTCAAATGACAAGTGTGGATTGATATTTGTTTTCTGGTCGGTTAATATTAACAGATATGAGTGTAAGACTAAAAAAATGTAAAGTTCTGGTAAAAAAAAAAAAAAAAGAATCCCCCTGAATCGGAGCCCCCCTTGAACTGATCGGGGCCCTAAGCAATTGCTTAGTCTGCTTACAGCCAGTGGAGAACCACCCGTACCCGTACCGTGCCGAGCCCTCACGGGTCGGATGTGCCAGTGAAGAAGATGCATAAGACTCGCCCCCACTGGCATGAAAACCTAGCTCCGCCCTTGTGTAGTATGTATACAACTATAGAAGAGAGAGACAGGCAGAAAGACAGATACCTACAATATATACCAGTAAACAGAGACCTACAATATATACCAGTAAACAGAGACCTACAATATATACCAGTAAACAGAGACCTACAATATATACCAGTAAACAGAGACCTACAATATATACCAGTAAACAGAGACTTACAATATATACCAGTAAACAGAGACTTACAATATATACCAGTAAACAGAGACCTACAATATATACCAGTAAACAGAGACCTACAATATATACTAGTAAACAGAGACCTACAATATATACCAGTAAACAGAGACTTACAATATATACCAGTAAACAGAGACTTACAATATATACCAGTAAACAGAGACTTACAATATATACCAGTAAACAGAGACTTACAATGTATACCGGTAAACAGAGACCTACAATGTATACCAGTAAACAGAGACTTACAATATATACCAGTAAACAGAGACTTACAATATATACCAGTAAACAGAGACCTACAATATATACCAGTAAACAGAGACTTACAATATATACCAGTAAACAGAGACCTACAATATATACCAGTAAACAGAGACCTACAATATATACCAGTAAACAGAGACCTACAATATATACCAGTAAACAGAGACCTACAATATATACCGGTAAACAGAGACCTACAATATATACCAGTAAACAGAGACCTACAATATATACCAGTAAACAGAGACCTACAATATATACCAGTAAACAGAGACCTACAATATATACCGGTAAACAGAGACCTACAATGTATACCGGTAAACAGAGACCTACAATGTATACTAGTAAACAGAGACCTACAATATATACCAGTAAACAGAGACCTACAATATATACCAGTAAACAGAGACCTACAATATATACCGGTAAACAGAGACCTACAATGTCTACCGGTAAACAGAGACCTACAATATAAACCAATAAACAGAGACCTACAATATATACCGGTAAACAGAGACCTACAATATATACCGGTAAACAGAGACCTACAATATATACCAGTAAACAGAGACCTACAATATATACCAGTAAACAGAGACCTACAATATATACTAGTAAACAGAGACCTACAATATATACCAGTAAACAGAGACCTACAATATATACCAGTAAACAGAGACCTACAATATATACCGGTAATTATTAAGCATGTCTGCAAAACAACCTGCTTCCTATAAAACTTTCCTCCGCAGTATTGATGGAACAGTCCCAAGAACCACAAAGTTATTTCATCAGAGTTAAGAAACTTCAACAAAGAGGAGAAAAATAAATTAAACAACCGTCCAGGATCACATGGCTATCACATTACATTGCACAAGAACCTGTCCCCTCTTTTTATACATTCTAACAATATAACATTATTTATATAACCCTATAACAGTTTACCCTTCCATCTGTTTTTATTAAAAGATCCAACTTAAATTTCAAAGGCAGGTGAAATTATTTATTTTTGCACAGCCATCCCAATTCAAAACGCTTGAGATAGAGATGATTTTTATAAGCCATTGTTCAAACATCTGTATATCCCATCAGTGATGGGTGCAGTAGTGGCAGTGAAGAGGCAGACCAGAGGTTCAGTGATATCGAGGACCACCGACATTGCAATTCAGCAGATAAACCAGCAGGTACTGTGCCATAAATGTAAACTAGGCATATAAATGCATGTAATATAAACCTGGATACCTGACATTGGACAAAAAAGTTATTTCAAATGTAGGAGGCTGTGTGGTCGAGTGGTTAAAGAAAAGGGCTTGTAACCAAGAGGTCCCCAGTTCAAATCCCACCTCAGCCACTGACTCATTGTGTGACCCTGAGCAAGTCACTTAACCTCCTTGTGCTCCATCTTTCGGGTGAGATGCACTTGTAAGTGACTCTGCAGCTGATGCATAAATCACCCTAGTCTCTGTGAGTCGCCTTGGATAAAGGCGTCTGCTAAATAAACAAATAATAATAAATAATAATAAAAAGAATAAAACAATTTTAAAAAATGAACACCTCCAATGATAAACATGTTATAAAGTATCCAATAGCTATTTATTATTATTATTATTATTGGGCAGAGAACAGGGGGTCGGTGAGAGAGAAGGCGAGATGTGGAAGAGTTTGCAGCTGTCTGTGATTTTGGAGGAGAAAAAAGAAGCAAAGTCATCAGCTGAGATTTACACTAGCAATTATTTCTAGGAAGGACAGGATGTTTTGGGCCAGATTCATGATGGAGAGACTACTGATTGCACTAACCAAACAACCTACAAAATGTATGTATTATTTTTATTCCTGACATGTAGCTTTCATAAGACCTGCAAGACATGAAAATGGCCTTTGTGTTGTAAAGAAAGGGTTTATGATGTCTCTAGGTGGCTAATATATTTATGTAAAGATGTGATTATACGGATATTTTAACAGCAAACAAGTTTTAAGCCCTTTGTTTTTATCCCTTTAATATATATAGACTTTCAATTCCACAATGTTTCTGCCTGATTTTTAAATTGGACATATAAAATAAAAGTAATGTAATCAACTTAAAAACAATCACTATTTGTTCATATCATTGATACATACACTTCTGTATACATCTCTGTAAAATTATAATAATGACATTGCTTATTTGTTTGATTCACTAAAGACATTTGCTATATTAATAAATAATCATTTTCCTATTTATTTCAGGAATGTCTGTTTGATGCAACATCTTTTGATGCAGACAACCCTATTTATGAAGGATCAAACATCACAAAAGGACAGTTACTTGCAATGTTGATGGCCCATACACTTAAACATCATGTGTCTGGTGTAGCATTAAAGGACATGCTGGAGGTGTTAAATGTAATTGCTCCAGGTTGTGGGCCCAAAACTATGTGGTATCTTAATAAAACTTTCTTTAACTTACTGACAGTGCCCACATACATTATTATTGCCCAGAATGCCTTTTTTTCTAGGGCAGAATCCACCTGACAAATGGGCGAGTGTAATGGTGTTGTAAGTCACAGCCAATGCCTACAGGATAGTAACTTCTTTCTGGTAATGGCTTTATCAATTAAAATTAAAAATCTTCTTCAGCAGCCCAACATTCAGCCTGCACTAAGGTCACATTTTAGTTCAGATGACCTTACAAGTGACATTGACACAGGAAAACAGTATAGAGACTTCAGCTTATCTGCATTTATTGGAAACACAGAAAATGTTACACTGTCCTTTAATTAAAACCCTGACAAAGTTACATTGTCCTTTAATTGTGATGATAGAATGGCAGTCACACATGCTATGGTTCACATTTTCAAACAGTTTAATGGTGCTTATGGGTGTGGCTCTTGTTTATAGAGGAAACGGTTATGCACATGTGACTTCATTTGAAAATGAAATGGCACCTCTCAGAACAAAAGAGGAAACAATTCCTTACACAGAGAAAGCTTCTGCTCATGGTCAACATGAAAAGGGAGTTGAAGTTGCCAATCCTGTTCTGTTGCTTCCTGTATTTGACCTTATCAAGGGTTTTGTCCCTGATTATATGCACTCTGTTTGATTAGGTGTGCTTAGGCAATTCACTAATATGTGGTTTGACAGCAAGAATGCAAATCAAGATTTGTTTTATATCTTCAAGAGATATGAAAGTCATTGATCTACAACTACAAAAAGTCAGACCTCCTAATGAAGTTTGCCATAATCCAAAACCACTGTCTGAAAAGGCCTACCGGAAGCAACAGAATGGAGGGCATGTTGTACTCTCCTGTTGTGCTTAGAGGTGTACTAAGTGGAAAGTTTTACACACACTGGTGCTATTAGTGAATGCTATATACATCTTGCTGTCACCGTCTGTCACTGATGAGCAAATTAACTGTGCTGAAAAAGTCACATTTGCTGTACAGGCTTCTGAAATGTATGGTAAAGAACACTGCTCTTACAATGTTCACCTGCTTACTCATTTGGCAGAAAGTGTGTGCGACAGTGGGGAATGTTGTGGCCTAATACAGCATTTGTTTACGTGGACACCAATGGCAAATTGCTCAACCTTTTTTCAGGCATCCAGTGTGTTCCTTTTCAAATATTTAAGGGATTATTTGCTGCAGAAAATCTGTCGAGACATGGCCGACACATATTGGAAAGTGCTCCTGATGTAGCTCGTGGCACGTTCTACAAATTGACAGGTAGTCACCACAATGAAATCCATGCATGTGAGTTCAGATGCTGTTACTCTTGGCAAATGTGAAAAAATACCATTATTAATTGGAGAATGGGTAGCACAGGAAAAGGCTGGTATTCATGTAAACAATATAAATCTAGATCAGTTAAATGTAAGTGTGTACACACGATGTGTAATTGTAAGCAAGCTGAATTGTATGATATAAAAAGTTTAAAAGACAGAGATACCAGGTGACAATTTATCAGAATTGCTTCATTTTATCTCGCCAGTTTCATGACAAATGTTGCTGACAGTGTGAACTTGCAGTTTGCAGACCTCAAGACAAAGGAAAATGTGTTCTCCTAAGACACAAACATGGAATGTGTGTGATCAAAATTCTGAAATTTGAGGTTACATTAGGTTAAAAGGTTACAGATCTATTTCATTTGTTATCAACGCTTTTTACATTGAAGGCAAGTTCTTTGGATTTAATGTCAAAAACTACCAAGCCAATGTATTTATTAATTGGTTACTACAAAAAACAACATAGGCTACAGCCAGGTAGTTAAAATTCCACTATAATTTATATCTCGTCTGCGTGCAGTTTCAGTTGACATTGCCTGTTCCTGTCCGCTTCTGAGTGCTGTGTCTGTTGTTTGCTCATTTTCGGTGAATGTAAGGCACCTCCACCTTTCATAATAAGCTACTGACCAAAAGATACGCCTGGACTGCTGGGGATTTTTATATCAACGTGGTCATGGACATTAACATTTATCGTCCACGACAGCCTTATTCCTCTAAACGCGTGATACATTTCAATTTCGTGCCCTTTCGTAAATGATAATCTCTGACAATATTACTATCTGGGGCTGTGTGGAAGAGCTGCTATGTTTGGTAGCACAACTCTGTCTTTGACTTGTAAGAGGTAATTCAATAAGATGCCTGCAGTGTATCCATCCAACATAAATATATTAAAATTGTAAATGACTGTTCTCACAATGCAGTTCCCTCTTTAATTGTTGTACCCAATACCCCTATACCCTGGTATTATACAATAATAATAATAATAATAATAATAATAATAATAATAATAATAATAATAATAATAATAATAATAATAATATGGTTAAATTATTTATGTTAAAATAGCTGTTTATCCATCAGGAGAACAGCGAAAACAAAGGTTGCCCTGCACAGAACTGTCATGATATTGATAACACAACTCATATAAAACAACAACAAACCTTTGTGCTTAAACTAAATTTAACTGAAGTGAAATGCACTAGGCTATGTAAATATATATCCATAGTAAATATATATCCATAGTTATTACCACTATTAATCACACTATTACTGAAAACACAGCCCACAATCAGATAATATTCATCACTTGCACTGAGATTTTAAGTATGAAATGCTGGCTTTTCAAAAGCAAAAATAAAAACAAAACAAATAACAACACAAAACAAATTGGCTTTAATGAAACGTCTGAAATCACAATAAATCTAAATGAAGTGTAATGCAGTTGGTTATGGAAATATCTCTGATTCAAACTGTTATTATAGAAATGTTTCAGCTTTACTACCTCAGCAGGACGATGAAACCTCTCTAGCCTCTTGTGATTCAAATCTTAAAACAGTGACACAAAAGCACAAATCTGTTTTGATACAGCTTTTAAAAAGAGAATCTGAAATTAAGTAAATGTAATTGAACTGTGTAATGCTTGAATCTGTTAATTATTGTTTTAAAATGTTTCAGGATCCTCTAACACAATAGTCGTATGAAACCTTGCAGCCTCAGAGACCTCAGACAATATACTTTAACAGAGACAATTATGGACAACTAATGAATAAAAAACTAAACCACACCGCTACTATGAACACAATCACAAATTTCAAACAAAAGCAGCTAAAGGATCTTTATTACCTGCAGCAGGATTTAGAAGAATACAATGGTGTCTCCTCAAAGGATTTTCAAAGTTAGTTTTACTTCCTGAAAGCAAAAGCCTGATCAGTGAAACCTCAGGATTTCCTGTTTGAGGCTGCGATCAAACTGAGGTGTGTCACTGTGTAAAACACAGCTATGAGGCTGTGCCTTTCAGCAGACCTGTGGTATAATCTCATCCTGCCCTGCTGAAGCCCCAGGCCCTCCCCACATCTATTATCTTTTGTAGAGCTTACTGGACAGGGGGACACTCCAGGAAGGGATTTGTGATTCATCATTTTATTTATATAATTATAAACCTACCAATCCTATACTTTTCATTGTCAGTGTACAGCCTGGGTACACCAATATGGCAGTAAAGATGTCCACATCTTGGATGAGAGGAACACATTCTTCCAAAGACAAACAAAACAAACAGACATGGAACACACAAGTATTGTGCTGGTGTTCCAGCACACATAGCAATTGTCCGTCTTTTTTTCTCCTAACTCTCTCCCGTTCTCCACTCACCGAACACCCAACCCCGAGTGAGTGGAACACTGCATCGTTTATGCAGCTGTAGCGAGACTCGATTGCTAATGGTTTTGTTCGAAGAGACACAGAGTAAGTGTTGTCTGTAGAAATACTTGTTTAATTTGTTTTTTTTTTTTTTCAAAAACAAAACTGCACTTCTGCTCTGAGTCTCCAGGGGGCGCTATCCCACTACGAACACCACATGTGGCAGGATAGCCGCAGAGGGAAGACTCAGAGTCAGAAAATGCAGTGAAATAATAATACTTTAATTGACAAAAACACAAATAAAAAGGCACAAGGGCCAAACAAAAGGTTTAAACATGAAACAAAGGCTTTCAACAAAACACTGGACAAAATAAATCAAATTAAACAAGTATTTCTACAGACACCACTTACTCTGTGTCTCTTCAAACAAAACCACTCCAAACCACACTCTCAGACAAAGGGTTACAGGTGTCTTTTATAGTCTGTGGCTGGAGAAAAAATTACCAATAATTAACAATTAAGGTTCCAGCCACATTCTCACATGTATTTTCACAGGGAGGAATTTAACCCCCTCCCTGCCAATCCAAACCAAACAAGAATTCTAATAAAACACAATGAAAACAACAAAATAACAATAATAACAACACAAATTATAGGGGCGAGCTGGCACCCCATCACAGTGAGATTATAAGAATTACTGATATAAGAATCAACTACATATAGTGATCAAAACCACTGGGACAAAATCATTCCTATACTAACCATGCTAAAATACTCCGCTTGTAAGAATCAAGCAATCTGCTTATAAGAATAATTTAGGGGGAAATTGGCTGCATGTAATACGATACTGTATCAAGCGTGATGACATGTACAACCAATAAAGCTGTTTTTTAATTTGAATTTGATCACATTTCGTGTGATTAGGCACATACACAGCATGAACAGTATAATCCCTGGTCCACAGTGACTCCCAGTAAAAAAACAGCAAGTCGTACAGCTTATGTGTGTCGACATCGCAGGAAAAAGAAAGATGCGCAACTGTATTGTAGAGGTATTTTTTGTGTTCTCTGTTAGTGAAAATGTGTTTTAGTAAAGTGAATAGAGATTCATTAATACATAGTGAGTACAGCACTATTATTTTGTGATATGCATGTAGAGGAAGGGGAATTGCATAGCAGCATGGTGAGAGCAATCATAATCATGATCATGTAAGATGCTTACCCATGAGGACTTGTTTTGATGTGTTGTCCTCAGTGATTGAGCACCATTGACATTTCTATATTGTAGTTAAACTGTTGATGCACGCTTTTGCTAATTGTAATCATATCGGTCCACTTTTAAAAATCAATCGCTTATAAGAATCAAATCATCCGGAACAGATGTGATAGTGTATGTAAAGTACATATACTGTAACTTTTTGCCTGGGTTATAACCTCCCCCAGGTTTTAGTTTATATTGCCCTTGCCCTATTGGCAAGATGTTACATATATGCAAGATACATCTGACATATTATGAAACCTGAAATAGTCTACTTTGACAAAAGTGACAAGTGAATTAACCTACCTCAGGTCTTCTTAAATTGAATTTTCTTTTGGTGCCAACTGCAATAAAAAATAAATAACACTGCTATGTTTTTTATTATTACATGTAAGAACATTAGTTGAAAATTATCTTAAGAGCAGATATACGACTTACCTGAGACAGACAAGAGATTACTTTACTTTACCTCACGAAAAAATAAGAGCCGTTGACACTCTCGAGCTCATCAGAGCAAGAAGCGCCAAACGCGAGCTGGGGCTGGTGCCGGAGAAGAGCTGACCAGCTGGCCGAATAGTGTGGAATCTAAACTTTAGCTAAATATTATTTGGCAGATCCACATTTACCTTAACTGGAACGTTTGTTTATTTAGTTTTATTTAACAAATTAATCTCACATTTGTTTAAGTAGACGAAACATGCTTGAAACACTTTTACAGTTCATATTTTTAGCTACGTGTATTTTAACAATATTTCTATTTGTCACACGACACGCGTCAGGGAATATGGAAGGTTAAAAAAGGTGAAATATATGTGGAATGTTAAAATAACTGAGACCACACCAAAAAAATCCACAAATTCACCCGCTAAAATTGATAGATTGAATCTGTGTGGAATCTAAACTTTAGCTAAATATTATTTGGCAGATCCACATTTACCTTAACTGGAACGTTTGTTTATTTAGTTTTATTTAACAAATTAATCTCACATTTGTTTAAGTAGACGAAACATGCTTGAAACACTTTTACAGTTCATATTTTTAGCTACGTGTATTTTAACAATATTTCTATTTGTCACACGACACGCGTCAGGGAATATGGAAGGTTAAAAAAGGTGAAATATATGTGGAATGTTAAAATAACTGAGACCACACCAAAAAAATCCACAAATTCACCCGCTAAAATTGATAGATTGAATCTGTGTGGAATCTAAACTTTAGCTAAATATTATTTGGCAGATCCACATTTACCTTAACTGGAACGTTTGTTTATTTAGTTTTATTTAACAAATTAATCTCACATTTGTTTAAGTAGACGAAACATGCTTGAAACACTTTTACAGTTCATATTTTTAGCTACGTGTATTTTAACAATATTTCTATTTGTCACACGACACGCGTCAGGGAATATGGAAGGTTAAAAAAGGTGAAATATATGTGGAATGTTAAAATAACTGAGACCACACCAAAAAAATCCACAAATTCACCCGCTAAAATTGATAGATTGAATCTGTGTATTTTTTGCATACCTTGAGGTCCTCCTAGTGTTGAGATCTTAAACACATAGCGTTTAACAATTAGTTAATATTACAAAAGCCTAAAAAGCACTGTTTACAGAATGGCAAGAAAACGAAAGAAAACACAGCCCACTGAAAGAGAAAATAACCATCAAGGTATGGGACATTGCCGTCAGGCAGTAGGGATTGGCTGAGCTTTATGTCAAAGCTGTGGATAGGCCTCCGCGCAAGCTGCCGTGTAAGCCCGCCCCCCTGGGAGCTTACTATACGCAACGTACGGAGAGTCACTTCCTCTTTTGCCCTTCAGGCCGTGAAGGCCTCCGGAGCGACCTCGCGGCTTGATGGTTATTTTCTCTTTCAGGGAACCGGGGTTGCATCCGCAACCTATCGTTCCCTTTCAAGTCGAAAATAACCATCAAGGTATGGGAACAGTGTACCCAAGCCGTCGCGAGGGAGGATTCTCGGCAGTAGGACTTACGTCATAACGCAACTACGTAGGCAGTACATCTACACATATGCGGAGCTGCGCCTCAGCGTCTATGCTCGCAATGACACCTGTCCTAAGGTGGAATAGTCACACCATATTGCAGGCATCGGAAAATAAAAAAACTAACCTGCATGCAGGCATCGGGAAATAAATTTTTTAAAAACTAACCTCCTGAAAATAATTGAAATTGTATCTTTGCCTGTGCATCTGAAAATAAAGGCCAGTCATCCTGTGTTAAAATAAAGAACAACTGGAGACATTCTGATGGCTAAAGGCTTGATGATAATGATGAAGGCTACTTGTGATGTTGGGTAACATTGCTTTGTGAAAATAAATTGATGGCATTGTTCAATGGGAGATCAGCAGGCTCATGCCAGTCCACACACATGTTCAAATGACCGGCATAAACATGTTCAAACTACGCTCTCAGTGAAAGTGGCCAAATGATCATTTTTACTGAAACGTCTGTATCAAAATTAATTTTTTGGCAGAGAGTCTGGGGTTGTACATGCTTTCAGATGCATTCTGAGCCATTATGGACCACTTTCAGAAGCAAATTTGAACTTGACTTGGTAAAGAAATTCAGAAATGACTTCACTTACAACTTGTCCTTTTACCAGATGGATCAACCGGATAAAATCGCACATGAGACTCGTTAACAAACATCGTTTTTGAAATATTACTCATCAAACCTTTTACATATATGCCCAATGTCCCACAATATAAATTTGATAAAAAAAAACATCATACACAATCTTTACTTAACTCGATCAGATGTCCTAAGGGTTCATCCGTTTTTCAGATACAAATTACAAGGACTTTTCAAGGACCTTCAAAAACCATTTTGACAATTTTCAAAGACCTAATTTAAGGAGTTTTACATCATTTCCAATGTTGATAACTAATAACAAACTGTAAAAAATAAAGCTTTTGCATTAACAGTTAATTGAACTGTATAACAACAATAATCAATTATACTCACTATAGATACGCTCTGGACCATAAACTTTCTTATTCAGTTATTTATTTATTTATTTACAATTAAGAAACTCTAAGAAATCAAGCAAACGTTGCTGTGGTAAAGTTACGGTTTTAGTAATTGCAAACTGACAAAATTGTGCAGGTTTTTCAGCATAAAATGTTCATTATGTACTTTACTGAGCATGCATTAATTCCAAATACATGTAAGTAGCATCAAATGGCACAGTCAGTACCAATGGCATCTCTGCACAGTGCTGCACCTAGAATTCCCACATGCAGCTTGTTAAAGGAAAGTGTTAAACAAACAAAGAAAAGCAGGTGCTGCTCTTTTGAAGCTAAGTATTCTCTAAGTAATTTGTCAAATTTCAAAATACTTGCCATGTCAGAAGCGCTGGTTTACTATATTTAAAAAAAAAAAAGACTTAATTCTGAAGCAAATGCAAATACTTTTTTTTGCTTATTAAAACAATGAAGGACCAGTCAAGAGTTGTTTCTTGTTTTATAACATGACCAATAAGTTGCCACCTGTTCCATCAAAACATTACACACAAAAGACAACATTCCTCCGCCCAGGAGAGCAACCACCAAGAAAAGGTGTTAAAACCAATCCTCACCCAGGACAACTGGAAGCTGCTAGAGACTGGAATATGCTGGCAGATGTTGGTCAACGGCTTATTTTTCCACCTGAGATTGCCACCACTAACCTTCGACCAGATATTGTCTTGTGGTCTGGATCAGCACGCCTTGTTCACCTGGTAGAGTTAACAGTGCCATGGGAGGATGCTGTAGATGAGGCGTATGAGAGGAAGAAACTGCGGTATGCTCAACTAGCCACTGAAGCGGAACAGCGAGGATGGAGAGTTCGGGTTTACCCAGTGGAAGTGGGTTGTCGAGGATTTGTGGCACACTCTACAACCCGGTTTCTCAGAGACGTCGGATTCAGTGGCCAAGAGTTGCGTCGCACAGTGAAGAACTTATCTGAAGCAGCAGAGAGGAGCAGCAACTGGCTGTGGTTGAGACGGAAAGATTCTGGCTGGGGACAGGTAAGTAAGCTGGGCTGAGTTGAGTGGGGGACGGAGGGGGGTGATGCTGGGACGCCAGAATCACCGTCGAGCCCTCTTGAGGTGTCGTGGGCTAGTCGACGAAACACTGAGGATGGAAGGTGCCCACTTGAAAACCCCAGAGATGTACCCTACTTAGCTCAATCCAGACGGTTGTCATGCTGATGCGCTGGGGAGGCCGCACTTTGGTTGATCCCCGGAGCCAGCATCGCAGCCGTTGTGTGTGCTGATGCGCCAGGGAGGCAAAATAAGCTGATCCCTGGAGCCAGCATTACACTTCAGCCATTAACACCAGACAGAAGGATATCTACATCATCATATGGAAGGAAACGTAAATGGAGGGAGACACATATGGATCACATTAGTTTACTGTAAAGCTACGTCTTAGTTGGTGCTTATCTTGGTGAGAGCCGAGTTCAAATCAGCATGAAGTTTTAACATCTACTCTCGTGTAATGGAAATCATGATGTATCAAATGTGCTGTGACTTGCAAGGGGAGGGGCTATGTTCATGTTCAACAGCTGCGTGATGTAGTTACGCACACGCACAGTTTCCGGGGGAATTAGAGATGCATCAGAGTAGATGAACGTGTTTGTGTTTCCTGAATAAGCCTGTAATTAAACAACGAGTTAATTCTATACAAGAATTGTGTCCGTTATTGTAGCCGAACTACATACGCTGGAGGGATTCAATACTGGCGACGAGATGGGATTTCTTTTTTTGTTAAAAAAAAAAAAAAAAAAAGAGAAGAACAGAAAAGCCTTTTCCCGCCCAGACGGCTGTGCAAGCAGCGAGAGTACATTCATTCAGTGAATCCGACGAAAAAACAAAACAAGACCAAAGAAATCTCCAGCCACTGAATCCACCTAAGAACTGTGAGTTAAATAAATGCATTACATATAATGTGTATGTGAAGCGAGACTTTTTTTGTATACAATTTTCTTTTGGCATCCCGTGTTCTCGCGATAGAGTGCGGTAGTTTTTTGTTTTGTTATATTTACAATACACGCCGTAGTAACTGTAAACATGTCAACACTGGGACGTATAGAAGAGTTTAATATGGAAAAAAAAACTCATGGCAAGAATATGCTGAGAGATTGGGATGTTTTTTTGATGCAAATGGTATTGAAGATGCAGAGAAGAAACGTTCTGTGCTGCTGAGTGTGTGTGGCCCCGCCACCTATTCAATGATACGTTCACTGGTAGCGCCAAAGTTGCCTACTGAGGTGTCCTATGAAGAGTTCGTGGGTTGCTTGCAACGCCACCTAAACCCCAAGCCATCTGCAATTGTGCAGCGTTTTCATTTTTATAAATGCTATCAACAACCAAACCAAAACACTGCAAGTTATATTGCCGATTGCGCCGATTGTCAGTGCATTGTGAATTTGGAGACCAGCTGGAGAACATGCTGCGTGACAGAGTAGTTTGCGGCGTGCAGGATGCAGCCCTACAACGTCGGCTGCTGTCCGAACCTGCCTTGACATTCAAAATGGCTGAAGACAAAGCACTGGCAGCTGAAACTGCATTGATACATGCACGCATGCTGCGCCCTGCATCTGTAACTGATTCATCTGCATCAGCCGAGGTTTACCAAACAAGGCAGAGCACCTCGAAAAGGGGGGACCAGAGCTTTCAGAGGCCTGAGAAGACATGGGAAGCCAGCAAGCCTTGTTTTCGCTGTGGGGGTGGCCATAAGTCCACTGAATGCCGTTTTGTAAATGCTGACTGTAACTTTTGCAAAAAAAGAGGGCATATTGCCCGTGTCTGTATGACAAAGTTGAAGTCAACTAAGCGAGCCTCAAAAGCAGAAACAACACCTGCACAGCAGACTCATGCTGTCGGATTGGATGAAACACAAGAGAACGTCATTCACAATGTGAACAAAGGCACAACGCTACAAACAAAACCGCCTTTCTACGCTGAAGTGATCTTAAATGGAGTGAAACACAGGATGGAAATTGACTCTGGTTCATCGTGTTCACTTATTAGTGACGATACGTATCAGCAGTTATGGCCAAGCAAACCACCAAAACTGAGCAAGAACAACTCTACTATGCGACAATGGTCACTGACACCACTCAAAGTAATAGGTAGCATGCAAGTGGATGTTCAATACAATGAAGCAAGAAACCACTTGCCCCTATTGGTGATCAAGGGTCATGGAACAAGTCTGCTGGGCCGCGATTGGTTTGATGCTCTGGATATCTCAGTTAGTGGAGTACACCAGGTACAGCAACAATCTGTGTCAACGATCTTGGAGAAGTATAGCAGCGTTTTCAAGGAGGAACTGGGAGCCTGCCGTGGGCCGCCAGTCACAATTGAAGTGGACCCTACCGTCGCTCCCAAGTTCTTGAAAGCACACCCTGTTCCATTTGCACTGCGCCCCAAGGTAGATGAAGCACTAGAACAACTTGTGGAGCAAGGAGTGTTCCAGCCAGTGAAACATTCCAGGTGGGCCACACCCATAGTGCCCGTCATGAAGAAAGACGGTAGCCTACGTCTCTGTGGGGATTATCGTTGCACTGTAAACACAGCAGTTAAATCTGATACCTATCCCCTGTCAACACTAGCTGAACTGTTTGCGTCACTTGCTGGAGGAGCATTTTTACCAAATTAGACCTCAAACAAGCGTATCAGCAGCTAGTTCTTGATGAGACATCAGCTGAGCTATTAACGGTCAACACACATAAGGGACTTTTTCGCGCACTGCGGTTGCAGTTTGGTGTTTCAACTGCAGTAGCCATATTTCAACGATTCATGGACACTCTACTGGCTGGGATTCCAGGTGTAAAGCCCTATCTAGATGACATACTTATCTCTGGCAGAACACAAGCAGAACATGATGAACGTCTGCAGGAAGTTCTACAGCGATTTGCCCATGCTGGGCTGCGCCTGCAGAAGGAGAAATGCTATTTTGCAGTAAAACAAGTGAAGTTTCTAGGATTTTGTGTAGATCAGCACGGAATCCACCCAACCAATGAAAAGGTGAGGGCTATTCAGGACGCTCCAGCACCTAGGAACAAGACGGAACTCCAAGCATTTCTGGGACTTTTGAATTTTTATAATTGCTTTTTGTGTAACAAGGCTACCATTCTAGAACCATTGCATTGGCTTCTTGACCAGTCAGTTAAATGGGAATGGAAAGCTAAACATGAAGAGGCTTATGTCAGGGCAAAGCAGTTGCTGCAGGCCGATGATATCTTGGCCCACTATGATGAGAAGAAGCCTTTGGTGCTTGTGTGTGATGCTTCGCCATATGGAGTAGGGGCATTGCTGGCTCATACGGTCCCTGAGGGGAAGGAAGCTCCAATTAGCTTCGCATCCAGAACACTAACCCTCACTGAAAGATATTACACCCAAATCGACAAGGAGGCACTGGCTGTGGTTTTTGCTGTTAAAAAATTTCACCAGTACCTGTTTGGCCGTCATTTCGTGATCTACACAGATCATAAGCCACTTCTTGGACTGTTGCACCACACAAAGCCGATACCACAAGTTCTGTCACCACGCATGCTAAGATGGAGTCTGATACTGGGAGCTTATGACTATGAGTTATGTTACAGGCCAGGGAAACAGTTGGCCAACGCTGATGCACTTAGCCGCCTGCCATTGAACACTGCAGAGTCAGAGGTACCACCTCCACTGGAAGTGTTATTGTTAGAGATGGTTCCTGAAGCACCATTGCATGCTACACAAATTGCTACACTAACAGTGAAAGACCCTGTCTTGTCCAGAGTGTTGCATTGGATCTTGCATGGTTGGCCTGAAGATTGTCAAGAGAATAACTTTGCACCTTTCATTCGACGTAGACATGAATTGTCAACTCACAAGAACTGTGTCCTGTGGGGGAGTCGTGTGGTAAGGTGTAAGAGGTTCTTACTATGCTGCACGCTGCGCATCCGGGAATCGTGCACATGAAGGCACTAGCAAGAAGCTACGTGTGGTGGCCAGGATTGGATGCCCAGGTGGAGGAAGTGGTGAAAAGTTGCGCAACCTGTCAAGAGACACGTCATGCTCCACTAAAAGCTCCATTACATCCATGGGAATGGACCGCTAATCCATGGTCACGACTGCATATCGATTTTGCTGGACCTTTTCAAGGGAAGACGGTCCTGATTGTGGTGGACTCCCACTCTAAATGGTTAGAAGTCAAAATTATGAGCTCCATTTCATCAAGTGCTGTAATTGGCCGGTTGAGACAACTATTTGCAACACATGGCCTGCCTGATGTACTAGTGTCTGACAATGGCACTGCCTTTACGTCGGCTGAATTCAAGGAGTTTGTTCAACGCAACTCAATCCGACACGTGACGGTGGCACCCTATCACCCCTCATCAAATGGGCAAGCTGAGCGTATGGTTCAGACAACAAAAGAGGCACTTAAGAGAATCTCAGTGGGTGACTGGCCAACCCGCTTAGCAAGATTCTTACTGGCTCAACACACCACACCGCATTCAACAACTGGGAAGAGTCCTGCTGAGTTGTTGATGAATAGGAAACTGAAAACTGCCCTAGACCGTCTACATCCTGATTTGTATACCGATATGCAACACAAGCAAGATGGAGCTGCGCGGCAGAGCCTGGGCCGATTGCGCTCTTTTCACCCTCAGGACGAAGTTCACATGAGAAATTATTCTGCTGGTCCGAAGTGAATCCCTGCAACTATTGTGGGTGTTACCGGACCTGTGTCCCACAAGGCTCAGACGCCAGATGGCCAGATTCATCGCCGCCATGTGGACCAGCTGAGAGACCGAACACCTGTCGCCGTTGTTTCATCACTGCAAACCCAGGCAGTTCCAGAGCCGTCAAGCCAGGAGTCTCAGGCGATGCAAGAGCCTTTGCCAGTGACTGGTTTAAACCCAATAATGCCATCTCCGACTGAGGATGTCGGTAGCCCTCCAATTTCACGACCCACGCAGCCGTTTCAAATAGATGTTCCAGACTACCCTGCAACTCCAGCTGGACGACCCCGTCGTCGGCATATGTTACCCAAAAGACTGGAGGACTATGTGAACTTGGGGGAAGGGGTGTGATGTATCAAATGTGCTGTGACTTGCAAGGGGAGGGGCTATGTTCATGTTCAACAGCTGCGTGATGTAGTTACGCACACGCACAGTTTCCGCGGGAATTAGAGATGCATCAGAGTAGATGAACGTGTTTGTGTTTTCCTGAATAAGCCTGTAATTAAACAAATGAGTTAATTCTATACAAGAATTTTGTCCGTTATTGTAGCCGAACTACATACGCTGGAGGGATTCAATAATACCATTAAAATTGTCTTATTCCTCTAAGAAACTGCGTCTTTGACTTTGTGCTTGCTTCTAAATATGGTCCATTGAGTTAGAGGGCAAGGTTTGCACGTAATAAAATCACTTAAAACAATAATGTAACTGCTGCAAGTGCAACCAAGTCGTTTCTTGCTAGTTTTAAAATATTTACATTTTTTACTTTAAATATTCAGGAACGTTTTACACATGCTTCGGATTGGGTACATTATTATCTTTAACATGGGCTGCCAGTGCTTGCCGTTAAAGTAAGATGGCACTATTGTCGTTTTTTATACACAAATGAGCTTAACGGTGCAAGCAAATTCCTACTTGGTTTGATTGAACGATTCACCTACAGAACAAGCTTCAATATGAAAGCTGAAAATGTATTTCAATAAAGAGCAACGGCACGCTTTTAATAATACTAAGAATAAAAACATTTTAGCCTACTTCACTAAAGTAAAACAGGCTTCTGCTATTTTGAAATACCACTGCTTCAGCTTATTACGAGTGCTTAATAACAGTAACAACATTTTATTTAGAGGTGTTGAACTTAAACCTGTTCATGGCCCCACAGCAACACGAACCTACTAACGTCCTTATATATATATATATATATATATATATATATATAGAGTGCCTTGCGAAAGTATTCGGCCCCCTTGAACTTTGCGACCTTTTGCCACATTTCAGGCTTCAAACATAAAGATATGAAACTGTAATTTTTTGTGAAGAATCAACAACAAGGGGGACACAATCATGAAGTGGAACGAAATTTATTGGATATTTCAAACTTTTTTAACAAATAAAAAACTGAAAAATTGGGCGTGCAAAATTATTCAGCCCCCTTAAGTTAATACTTTGTAGCGCCACCTTTTGCTGCGATTACAGCTGTAAGTCGCTTGGGGTATGTCTCTATCAGTTTTGCACATCCGAGAGACTGAAATTTTTGCCCATTCCTCCTTGCAAAACAGCTCGAGCTCAGTGAGGTTGGATGGAGAGCATTTGTGAACAGCAGTTTTCAGTTCTTTCCACAGATTCTCGATTGGATTCAGGTCTGGACTTTGACTTGGCCATTCTAACACCTGGATATGTTTATTTGTGAACCATTCCATTGTAGATTTTGCTTTATGTTTTGGATCATTGTCTTGTTGGAAGACAAATCTCCGTCCCAGTCTCAGGTCTTTTGCAGACTCCATCAGGTTTTCTTCCAGAATGGTCCTGTATTTGGCTCCATCCATCTTCCCATCAATTTTAACCATCTTCCCTGTCCCTGCTGAAGAAAAGCAGGCCCAAACCATGATGCTGCCACCACCATGTTTGACAGTGGGGATGGTGTGTTCAGGGTGATGAGCTGTGTTGCTTTTACGCCAAACATAACGTTTTGCATTGTTGCCAAAAAGTTCGATTTTGGTTTCATCTGACCAGAGCACCTTCTTCCACATGTTTGGTGTGTCTCCCAGGTGGCTTGTGGCAAACTGTAAACAACACTTTTTATGGATATCTTTAAGAAATGGCTTTCTTCTTGCCACTCTTCCATAAAGGCCAGATTTGTGCAGTATATGACTGATTGTTGTCCTATGGACAGAGTCTCCCACCTCAGCTGTAGATCTCTGCAGTTCATCCAGAGTGATCATGGGCCTCTTGGCTGCATCTCTGATCAGTCTTCTCCTTGTATGAGCTGAAAGTTTAGAGGGACGGCCAGGTCTTGGTAGATTTGCAGTGGTCTGATACTCCTTCCATTTCAATATTATCGCTTGCACAGTGCTCCTTGGGATGTTTAAAGCTTGGGAAATCTTTTTGTATCCAAATCCGGCTTTAAACTTCTCCACAACAGTATCTCGGACCTGCCTGGTGTGTTCCTTGTTCTTCATGATGCTCTCGGCGCTTTAAACGGACCTCTGAGACTATCACAGTGCAGGTGCATTTATACGGAGACTTGATTACACACAGGTGGATTCTATTTATCATCATTAGTCATTTAGGTCAACATTGGATCATTCAGAGATCCTCACTGAACTTCTGGAGAGAGTTTGCTGCACTGAAAGTAAAGGGGCTGAATAATTTTGCACGCCCAATTTTTCAGTTTTTTATTTGTTAAAAAAGTTTGAAATATCCAATAAATTTCGTTCCACTTCATGATTGTGTCCCACTTGTTGTTGATTCTTCACAAAAAATTACAGTTTCATATCTTTATGTTTGAAGCCTGAAATGTGGCAAAAGGTCGCAAAGTTCAAGGGGGCCGAATACTTTCGCAAGGCACTGTATATATACACATAAATAAAGCGCTAGATCTGCCCAGAATCTTGTGTTGCAGTCATGCTGCTAATGTTAGCTGTTGTAAATAGTGCAGTGCGAACTGACTATATGGGGTCAAACCAATGTTCGTGTAGTGTGCGTTTTATTGTGTTATATATATATATATATATATATATATATATATATATATATATATATATATATATATATATATATATATATATAATTTAAAAAAACGGAAATGTGGAACGCCAGTTATTTAGTACCATGAATCTAGCACTCTTTGGGGAAATCCACAGGGTTAGAAAAGCACGCTATTCCGACACCCTGTCCTGGTTTTCAGAACTCCCATGTTTAGGGGTAACGCTTGGACGTAAACCAGCAAAACAAACAAATAAAAAAGTATTCTGTTTCTGTTGTTTTTTTTCAACTCCAATGGCGCCACATCAGCTGCCCGCCAATAAGCTTCACGGGATGTGAATGCGCTCTATCTTTCAAACTGACGGTGGACTCCTCGGTCACGCGCACCGGATGTGAACGCGCTCTATCTTTCAAACTGACGGTGGACTCCTCGGTCACGCGCACCGGATGTGAACGCGCTCTATCTTTCAAACTGACGGTGGACTCCTCGGTCATGAGCACCGGATGTGAACGCGCTCTATCTTTCAAACTGACGGTGGACTCCTCGGTCACGCGCACCGGATGTGAACGCGCTCTATCTTTCAAACTGACGGTGGACTCCTCGGTCACGCGCACTGGATGTGAACGCGCTCTATCTTTCAAACTGACGGTGGACTCCTCGGTCACGCGCACCGGATGTGAACGCGCTCTATCTTTCAAACTGGCGCTGACTCCTCGGTCACGCGCAGTTCTGGAGTAAGGCTGCTTCTTTGAAATTGACAAAAAAGTTAAAAGAAACTCAAGATTATTCGCATTTTTACAATCAACAACATTGCTACCTAGCAGAGGACACACTGGATACAAGAAAACAGCCCGATAGGGTGAGTATTATGCAGTATCAGTAACTGCCATTCCTTTGGAGGGACGTCCTAAACGTTAAAAAAAAGATTCTGTGGGGATTTGTCTGAATTTAAGCACATTAAGCAGGGACATCCTAAACGCTTAATGTGAAAAACGCTTAATGTGGCTTAGGGTGGGCGAATAGAGCGTGATCGTGTTCATCCCCCAATGGGAAGGGCTGTGTGAGCTGCAGCAGTTGTGCACCATATATTTTCAATATGTAAAATAAATATATGGATTACAGAACAAAATATATTTAAAATATATCCCATATATTTAAAATAAATACAAAAGTGGCCAATTTCTATATCTGAACAATATAAGGATAATACTTTTCTATTATATATTAAAAATATATGTTTTTTCCATAAGAGACAGTTTGTTTGAAGACAGTCGGCAAAGGCATTTCCAGACTTCTCTGTGGCGCACTCAGTTTCGTTTGCGGGTTACTTATTAAAAAAAAAAACACACACACCGACTTCATTATACTACACACACACACTTAATACGGTTTAATCTATCTGAATATCAGTTTTCACATTATTCTGAAGGTCAGAACATTACAAAAATAGTTTAAATATTTTGGGCCGGTATTTCGAAACTGAAACCAAATTCCAAACTCTCAAAAACTATATCATTGGTTAGTGCAATGTGTTCGGAAGACACGCCTGTTTGAATTATTCCCATATTGGGTGTTGTATGGAAAGATATTTGGGTTGTATTAAGTGACTCAGGTTTTTACAGGCCTCCAGTCAAAGCTCCCTCATGACAACACATGCTGCTGCTGTGTGTGACAGAAGGCGCCGAACAGTGATAAGGGGAAGCAGCACAATGTGGCGTGGCATTACTAACAAATGGGGTGATACATGAGAGCTATACATTTGCCAGAAGTATTAAGGAGACAGAACGACATGTAACTGTTGCAGTTTATGACGTCTGTTTACTGTATTCTTTATTTTGCTCTTACTTGAATGTGAACTTATCATACTTTTATAACTGCTCTTATGTGTATTATGATATTCTGTAATGTGATATTTTATAATGTGATAACTTGTGATTTTTTATAAGGCGATACTTTGTATTGTGATATTATGTAACAATTGTAAGTGGCCCTGGATAAGGGCGTCTGCTAAGAAATTAATAATAATAATAATAATAATAATAATAATAATAATAATAATAATAATAATTATCTTAAATCGTAACCAGTCTCGATTTGACGCCTGTGCATTTTTTTGCAGTACAGTGTCTGGCTTGGTGCCACACCCTCCTGACAGTCTAGGCAGAGTGACATGTGTTTTTAGGGGTAGGCTCTAGCTGTATCACTTATTTAAATGTCAGGTTCATGTATTAAGAAAGCAGTACTGTATCACTTATTTACTCATTTACAAAAAACATGAATAATACCTTTAGCTTAAAGATTAGCCTGTGCGTTGCCAGAGGCTCTGAGGCAGCCATTTCTGGGTTTCTCTGTAACCAATAGAAGATCAGCTAAAGCCACCTCTTGTCCACCTTTGAATCTTTATTGTCACTCTGTATGCAGAAGCCTAAATATGCTTGCATACTCATTCACCCTACTTACCGCAAGTGCTGTTCAAAGATCTGATAAAAAAAATCTGCTTTGTACACGAAACCTTTTCATGGTCCGGCTAAAAATGAGCCGGCATCCAATCCTGTTTTTTGATTCCATTACAGTACAACAGGCCCCAGGTCACCGATGCCAAGTACATTTACTTTACTGCTAAGTACTCTGGACATTTGGAAACTGGACAACTCACATAGAAGCGACATGTAAATTGTATATAAATTACTTTGTTATAATGATATTGTACAAAATCATCATCAGTAAGTCACAATTACAAAGCTCTGAATCTCATGTTAAAATGTGACATTTCCCAAACAATTTGCATGAGAGAAATCAGTTACTTCACACACGTCACGTACTTCCCCCGCTGCCTTCTCCAGCCAGTGACGTCACAGGGATTTCCAGCAATGGCTCATTACAGTTGGATAGACCACGGAATTTAAAAAGCTTGTTTGACATTTACCAATCAAAAACAATCAACTAGCCCGAGATTGCATTGCTTTCACATCTATTTTATCATTTACAAACAAACCGAAATGTGTTTCCTATCCGCTTTGAATAAACCAGCAGTGGTGTCTAGTGGCTTTCATTCCAACTGAGCTCTCAATTACTTAACTAGACCCTTAATTCAACTGATAATTTGCTTAATTAGACCTTTTTAATTGTTTTCAGCTCTTAAACAGTTGCAGAGTTCAAGTTAGCTATAACATTTTATAAGTAGCTTGAACTCTGCCACTGTTTAAACAATTAAAATGTCTAATTAAGCAAATTATCAGTTCAATTAAGGGTCTAGTTAAGTAACTGAGAGCAGAGTCCTGCACAGGTTCCATTTTTACAACCCGCTTCCGACCCGGACCCGCTAGTACAGGACCTGAGCCGAACCCGCTGCAACACCGTCTTCTTACCCACGACCCGACCCGCTTTAATAAGACCTGCAACCCGACCCGAACCCGCAAGTGTTTGTGCTTTACCTGCTACCTGCGCTGACTGACTCTCATGCTCTCACATTCACACACAGATATACCTACTATTCTCCACAGATTGAGTTTATACAATAGGCTGTACAGCGTAGTAGCTCGCTCTAGTGGTCTGGATATATTTTAACATAGTATCATATTAACATATTAATCTCTACTTACTTTACTATAAAATACCTGTCTATTCCTTTCGTGCCACCAGTTGTAATAGCAACATTCTACAGTAATCGTATTCTGTTTGAAATTGTTGCCAATTTCATTGCCTTATTTTTAGCTAATGTTAACAGATCCCTGCTTGAGTTCCTCTGTAATGACTGTACACAGCAGCTTCTGCAGCTGTTGCTAGTCGTGAAACAGCTTCTGGGAGCATGGCACCAGCAAACTTTGAATGTGTGAACTGAAATAAAATAATATATATGGCAAGTGCTAAAAGTAAACCAAACTTGGGTAACATCGAAATTAGAAAGGTAATTTAACGTTATGATGAATATAAAAACATACCAAATGTTAACCAGAACAACGCAGTGACTAATAAGAAAAGGCAAGATACTTGGAGTTGGAAAAGAGTTATTTTTAAACTCTAGACTGCAGTTCAATGTAAAACATCTACTGTTGACTTTCTGTGAATGGGTGGAGTAACGTCAACATTTGCGCTGACCATTAAAAGTACAACCAGGTATCCTTGTTTTGAATTATTTACAGGTTATTGAATAAACAAAGTAACTTGACATAGATTCATCTATATTTACCTATTAAGATTATTTTATAAATATCATTTGTTAGAATTAAGCAGATGTAGAATATTTAGGTTGCTATATGATGGTGTTACTTTAGTCTGAATACACTACAGCAAAAAAAGTATTATTTGGGTAATATTATGCAACTGTTGCTGTTTTTTTTTTTAAATATTGCTTTAATTGGAAGAGATACGCGCTGTGACGTTGCTGCTCATTGAGTTCTGTATTTTAATTCAGTAAACAAAAGGAAAAACTTGTCCTAAGGAAATAGGGTATTGAACGAAGAAATCTCGTCTTGGACATTGTTTGTACAACCACGCATTTGCCTTTTACTCTTGGGAGCGTAAGGGACCAGAATTCGGGTAATCGAATTATTATAATTATTTATTTCTTAGCAGACGCCCTTATCCAGGGCGACTTACAATTGTTACAAGATATCACATTATTTTTACATACAATTACATTATTTTTTTACACATTATTTTTACATACAATTACCCATTTATACAGTTGGATTTTTACTGGAGCAATCTAGGTAAAGTACCTTGCTCAAGGGTACAGCAGCAGTGTCCCCCATCTAGGATTGAACCCACAACCCTCCGGTCAAGAGAGGTTAGTTGGACAGCATGAAATTCAAAGGTGTTAACAGAGAGTGAGGAGAGGGGACAGAAAAGAGTAAGGAGGGATAGAGGAGAAGACCAGTCCCACCTCCCCGTCCAGTGAGACGCGGAGTATGGGGCAGGACGTAGAGAGAGGACAGGGCAGCAGGAGTTACAGTGTTATCAGGAGAGAGCCAGGTTTCAGGAGAGCAAGGAAATCGAGAGAGAGGTGGGTGGCAAAGGCAGAGATGAAATCAGCTTTGTTTGCAGAAGAGTGACAGTTCCTGAGGGCACCAGAGAGTGCGGAAGGGGAGAGAGTGGGAGGAAGGAGAAGCAGAGGGATGAGGTTAGAGGTGTTAGGGGAGCAGCGGTGGACAGAGGACAGAATAACAGGGATGTGAGAGACAGTCATAGCAGGACAAGTGAGACAGATAGGTACAGTAGGGAGCAGGAGCGGTGGGGGGAGGGTACAGACCTGTCTAGTAGTTGGTGTCTTCCAGAGCGCTGCTAGGTTCTGAATTTCTCCAACAGCCTCTCCTCGCTGGACTCCCACAGCTAGACTCCCGGCTCTTTGTTATAGAGCCTCTTCAGTTGGCTGGCGGTTTGTGCTGGCACACAAATAGGCTAGCTGTCTATTATACTAACTAGATGGATAAAAGCTGTGTGGAAACCAATCGAATTGCAAATCAACCTCTATTCAATTTAACCACACTCACCTGGTACTAATCACAAACAGTAAATCACCTAATTAAAACCACACCACCTTAATAATATGCGGGGCATAAACCTCACATGGACCAAAATTAAAAATGGGTTGAATTGGGAGCCCCAGACATCAATCCATCGAATGTATTGTGTGGTAAGAACTTGAGCAGCACGACAGGTTTAACCCCAATTCTCAATCATTGTATATTAACTATATTTTTTATTATTAATACAAAATGTTTCATAGATTTATTTTTTTTATCGTTTGCCTTGGCAGGTCTGCAGTGTTCTCCCCCAGCATTGATGGTACACCCCAATTGTGACCCTTTCATTACGCAAATGGCAAGAAAATTATACCATTGTTTTGTTTTCCATTATTTTAGCAGGAGTAACAAAAAACGAAAGAGGTATAATTTCAAACCACTGACTCCAAATGTCAGGTTTTTTTTTTCTGAGAAAACAAAAGCAAAGCTTTGGTGATTTTCACCAAAATAACATTTTTGAATTGTAAATGGAAAAATGAAAAACCAGCCCACATTTTAATTTTTTCAATTGCAGGAAATGTAAAAATTGAATTGAAAAGCACTGTACAGACCGTTATTCATGTACGTATTAAATTTAAACGAAATCCCTAGACGCTTTACAAACAGCAAGCCAAGCACTTCCCAATACTACCCTAAAAAATCCAGGGTGTCATATATACCAGTATAATAATGACGTTACGCCCTACAGAAAACCCACAATGTGAAGTTCACTTAATATGAAATGCATATAACGTGGCTTAGTGTGCTTAAATTGAAAACAAATGCCAACAAATTTACTATGGCGAGCTTAACACTTCACAATACTGTTACAAAATCTGGGGTTCACGTTTATTAATATCAGATAATAATCACATTAAGCCCTACAAACAATCAATTTAATGTGAACTGGGATTATGTGACATCTGAGAAAAGCAAATGGACAAGCCAAATTGAATTCGAACCCTAACCCATATTGGAGATGTTCCTGAAACATCATCCATAATATTTCTTGTACAGAAGCACATGACATCCTATCGCCTATCCGCCCCTATCTTATCTACCAAAGTCTGTGAGATCTGCTGTCTTGACAATGGTGACTAAACAGACTTCCAACTGAGAGATTCAGCCAGAATACATATCTGGGATTCCATTGCATTTTAATCAGTCAAGTTAAGGACAGACCAACATGATAGTGTTCATGCTTTCTGTTTAAATTGAAACCAACATGCAATTTAAAGTAAAAAAAAAACAAACTACAACCTCCTAATCTGAAATCAACACTTGTAGATAATCATCTTTTGCTATAGTAGATTTTGTAGTGACAGGTCTTGTCTAATACACAAGAAAGCCCCTGACCTAGAAGCAGGAGTGTAACTGTTTGGCAAACTGGTTAGGCCTGCCCAACGGATGGCTCCTGGAGATCCACAATAAGGCTCTTTTGAAGGATCACATTTAAGTTTTTTAGTTCTAAAAGACTGCAGTTGTAATCTGTAGTCTGATATATGCAAGTACAGAAATTGCAGCATCATTTGAAATGTTTTTCTTTTATGAGCAGAACACTGTGCCTTGTGCTTGTATGGTGCTGTGTTTGTCGTATGGCTATAAGAACTCCCGGATATGGTTCTTTTTGCCAAAAAGGTTATACATCTTTGGGTTAAGAGATACAGAGGCTTCTAGACTGCAAGTAAAACCACCTTGATGACAGTGCCTGATTTCAGTGTCTTGCTGTCTGACAGGTAGGAGGATGCAGTGCACAGAGTGCGATTCATCCAGGGTGAAGCAGCACTGCCCCACCCCTCACACCATGACCCTCTTTGTTGACGATACAGGTTGCCCCATGCGTTTCTTCATCAGACCCGGCAGTGCCAAGCGCAGCTTTTTGCCTGTAATCGAGCAGGGGGGCGGGGTGATGTGCCGCATACAGGAGCCGGGTGCAATATCCCTGGCTGACCCAAAGGAGCAGAGTGGGGTTGCTGCTCCGGGATACTTCTCCGTGCAGTACATCCTCGACTGTGTGGAGAAAAACGAGAGGCTGGACCTGGAGGGGTACAGGCTGGGGTCAACCCAGCAGGAGCGAGCTGATTCTACAAGCAGTGGCCTGTGCTGGACAGGGCGCTTTGGGTACAGCAGAAAGGAGGATGATGCAATCCTGTGATATCTCAAGGAGCACAGCAGCAAGGAGAGCCTGGTCAGGGGCAACAAGATCTGGCAAGAGATGGAGCGCCTGCCGTGACCTGCCACACCTGGCAGTCCATGAAGGACCGCTATAGGAAGCACCTGGCCGGCCGGATGGAGGCGTTCCAGGTTGAGGACCTCGCAGCCACTCCGAGCAACACGGCAACACATTCCACCAAAAAAGCAAACTCGAGGAAACCGAGGCCATGGACACTTCATCAGACCAGCAAGGTGAGAGAGCTCTCAAACACACAAGTGGTAACTGTGGAGTCCGCCCAGCTCGCACAGAGCAGCAGTGCAAAGCACCGGAAATTGGGGATTCTGGAATTGGCAATCTGTGAATTTGAGGTAAGCCTTACACAGGAGCAGGGGTGTGGAATTTTGGAAAACTTCTTGTCCAAGGGACAAAATTCTAGACAAATCTACTTGCCCCCTCCCCATCACACGAAACACACACACAAAAGTAGACTATAACTGAAGGATTTTAACAGTGAACACAATCAGCTGGTGATTAATAACCATTTTTGCTTCATGAAAAGTGGCAGCATTATCACTGGAACTAGGTTTGCATGGATCCTTTCATCGTTTATTTCTTTATCCTGGCTTATTTTGCTGAACGCAAAGTTAAAAAGACTCTGAGACAGTTAAAACTACAGTTATTTCCTGATTTATTTAAACATGGTCTGTTATTTTACCTTGCGCAAAAAAGAAAAATCACGCATCTGCCGTAGTTTCAGGAATAAAGGCAAGTTATGATGACTGTAACAGGGCGAGGTGCCCTGTAAAATATATTTATTTTTAGAACGGAGTTTCCCCCTCCGCCCCTGTGCAGATTATTGTTTTGTGTTTGTTTATTATGATTTATTATATTTATGACGGCGAGGTGCCGTGTGTTCTGTTATTATTTCTGTATTTAGTTATTGTATTTATATGACGGCGAAGCGCAGCGTGTTTTGTTATTGTTTTGTTTAAGGACGGCGTAGCCGAATGTTTGTTTATATTTCTGTAGTAGCGTGGATGGGTAGCACCATCCACAGTGATTTAAAAAAACTTGTGCAGATTGTGGCCGAGGGGTAATAGAATAATTGCTAGCTAGTTAAACCCCTCGGCCACGATTTATAAACCTGCAGCTCTCTGCCCTCGGGGTGGGGTGTATGAGAGAGTGGAGAGAGCGAGAGGAATGAGACGAAACAACGAAACAACGAAACAACGAAACAAAACGAAACTTAAATTAATAATAGACATAGGAACAGTGAAGGCAATCTACCCAGCCTGACCTGTGTTTTATTTATATTTTGTGTTCGTGATTTGTTTTGTTTAAAATATTTGTTTTCGCTCTGTGAGCAAGTGTTTTTGTGTTTAAACTTTTTATTTATTTTTGTATGTAAATAAAACAGCGGCCAGCCGCATCTTTCTTTTGAAACTGCAGTTTGGGTGTCAGTATTTTCCGTCCCTGCATCATCCCTGACGTCACCGCCCAGCCATTCTTATCACAATGACGTATCACTTTAAACAATAAACCACACAGCCTTGTGAAGAGACACGAGAATAAGAATCATTCACATTACTGGCAGTCTGGAGTTCTTTGTTGAAGAGAAGGACGCATCTTGTGTCTATTGGAGCCCCCTGTGTTTTATTTGTATTTATTTGTCTTTTTCCACACCTCCTGCGTAAAAAAAAAGAGAAAAGCGAGATAAAATATAAAATATAAAATACGCAGTAGGGATTCAAGGAAATGCCTGCACATGGATTAGGGAGTGGTTAACATGTAGAAAACAGAAAGTACTGATTAGAGGAGAAACCTCAAAATGGAGCGAGGTAACCAGTGGTGTACCACAGAGATCAGTATTAGGTCCTCTGCTATTCCTAATCTACATTAATGATTTAGATTCTGGTATAGTAAGCAAACTTGTTAAATTTGCAGATGACACAAAAATAGGAGGAGTGGCAAACACTGTTGAAGCAGCAAAGGTCATTCAAAATGATCCAGACAGCATTCAGAACTGGGCAGACACATGGTAAATTACATTTAATAGAGAAAAGTTTTAAAGTACTGCACGCAGGCAATAAAAATGTGCATTATAAATATCATACGGGAGATACTGAAATTGAAGAAGGCAACTATGAAAAAGACCTAGGAGTTTATGTTGACTCAGAAATGTCTTCATCTAGACAATGTGGGGAAGCTATAAGGCCAACAAGATGCTCGGATATATTGTGAGAAGTGTTGAATTTAAATCAAGGGAAGTAATGTTAAAACTCTACAATGCATTAGTAAGACCTCACCTAGAATATTGTGTTCAGTTCTGGTCACCTTGTTACAAAAAGGATATTGCTGCTCTAGAAAGAGTACAAAGAAGAGTGACCAGAATTATCCCGGGTTTAAAAGGCATGTCTTATGCAGACAGGCTAAAATAATTGAATCTATTCAGTCTTGAACAAAGAAGACTACGCGGTGATCTGATTCAAGCATTCACAATTCTAAAAGGTATTGACAATGTCGACCCAGGGGACTTTTTTCGACCTGAAAAAAGAAACAAGGACCAGGGGTCACAAATGGAGATTAGATAAAGGAGCATTTAGGACAGAAAATAGGAGGCACTTTTTTACACAGAGAATTGTGAGGATGGGAGGAAGGAGGAAGAGCTGCAGAAAGCTGCAACAGCAGCAGCAGAGCAAGAGGAGATGGTGGTCGCGGGACCCCCATACTGGGACACGGAACAGGAGCAGTGGAGGGCTGAAGGGGCCCCCCTGTGTGTCCTCTGCAGAGAGTTTGGGCATGACCAGGAGGACTTCCCCTATGTAGACCCCTGCTTCTGGGAAGCCTACTCGATGGGGAGGGTGTCCTGTGCATCTGGGTGGTTTTGGCCAAGAGAGAGGAAGGTGAGGAGAAGGAGGCAGAGAGGGGACACAGACCTGGAGTGGGAGGAGCCCGAACGTCCTGCGCCTGAGTGGGAGGAGCGCGAACGTCCTGCGCTGGAGTGGGAAGAACCCGAACGTCCACAGCCCAAGATGGGGGAGTCGGTGCATTCACAGCCCAAGAGGGGGGAGTCGGTGCGTCCACAGCCCAAGAGGGGGGAGTCGGTGCATCCACAGCCCAAGAGGGGGGAGTCGGTGCGTCCACAGCCCAAGAGGGGGGAGTCGGTGCGTCCACAGCCCAAGAGGAGAGTCGGTGCATCCACAGCCCAAGAGGGGGGAATCAGTGCATCCACAGCCCAGGTATCCGCCAGCAGAGGGAGAATGCCGGCTGGTTCCACCTCTACCGATCTGGGATGACTGTGTATCGCTCCCACCTCCACCAGCAGAGGGAGAGTACCTGCTGGTTCCACCTCCGCCTCCATGGGAGGACTGTGTGTCGCTCCCACCTCCACCAGCAGAGGGAGAGTACCTGCTGGTTCCACCTCCGCCTCCATGGGAGGACTGCGTGTCGCTCCCACCTCCACCAACAGAGGAAGCGTACCTGCTGGTTCCGCCTCCATCTCCATGGGAGGACTACTTGCCACTCCCAGCTCCACCAACAGAGGAAGAGTGCCTGCTGGTCCCACCACCATCACCAGAGAGAGACGAGCACAAGCTGCCCCTCTCTGTTCAAGACAGGACGGACCGGGACAAGATGCTGGCGGTCTGCAGCTGCCCTTGCATAGGCTTCTGAGCAGAGCAAGGGGGAAACCTGCTGGGTTGCAGCGGCTGAGAAGAGGGCCAACCCCAGCGCCACTGCTGGTCCTGGCTCCCGAGGGTCCGCTGGGGGGGAGGTCAGGAGACCAGCTCCCACCGCAGCAGTTTCGCTGCTGGAAATCGGATGGCCGGAGCCCCACAAAGGGGAGCTGCCGGCCATGAAGAAGGGAGGGAGGTCAGGAGACCACCATTCTTTGGCCGGAGAAGCTGGCCTGTGTGCGGTCAGCCTGGCTGCTACAGCTGTTGGGGTGGGAGGAGGACCTCCCACCGTGGCCGCCACCCTTGGTCCATTGCTGCCCCTATTCCGGGACTTTGGAATTAAGGGGGGAGGTGGCCGTTGGGCCAGGTGTGCTTCGCACAAGGGGGGTGAAATGTAACAGGGCAAGGAGCCCTGTACGTATTATTTGTTTATTTATTTTTAGAACAGGGTCTCCCCCTCCACCCTTGTGCAGGTTATTGTTTTGTATTTGTTTGTTTTATGATTTATATATTTATATGACGCCATAGCCGTGTGTTTCTGTTTTGTTATTGTTTTTGTTTATTTAAAATGTGTTCTGGCAGAGGCGAGAGTGAGTACTCGTCTTCTGCCAGGAATAATTAAAAAACCTTGTGCAGAAGGTGGCCATCTCCCGAATTAATTAAGTGATTCATTTGTTGCTAATCGGGAGATGGTCACCTGCATAAAAGCCTGCAGCTCTCTGCACTCAAGGTGGGTGTTCAGAGGAGGAATGAGATCAAGAGGAGAGAGTGAAATTTATTTAAAAACGAAGAATAGGAACAGTGACAGCAATCTGCCCAGCCTGACCTATTCAGTTTTGTGTTCAAGATTTGTTTTGTTTACTTTTTATTTTCGCTCTGTGAGCAAAGTGTTTTTGTTTGCATATTTATTTTATTTTTGTATTTAAATAAATGGTGCACGCCGCGTCTTTTTGCACTGCAGTACCTACCTGGTGTCAGTTTTTTTCCCCTTCCTGCTTCTGGCCTGACGTCACCGCTCGTCCACCCTGTCACACTCACCTTTTAGGCAGGTGAGGCATATGTCCATCTCCTGGTCCATCTTCTCCATTCCTCAGAAAAAAAACACAACAAAAAAAATCTTTTTTTTTTTATTTTGTTTTTTTTTTCAAAATAATTGTTACTCACAGTACTGTTCCTGGCCGGCGTCTGTGGATGCGCTGTTGAATGAAAAAGGTTGAACAAAACCACAAACACTGATACAAAACAAAACGGTATGTTGGCCAAAAAAAACAAGTATGGTGCTAGTCTAAACTAGCACGCGTAGCAATTATTATTTTAAGATTGTCTCACGACTCACTTCTCTCATTCCGCCCTGAACACAACAACCCTGACTCTGCGAAAGCTGCAGGTTCTTATAGTGGTGGCAACTAGCTATAAATTATCTTATTAACCCCTTGGCCACATTTTGCTTGGGTTTAATCTCATTGACTGTCAGCGATAAATAATTAGCTCACCATCATAACTGTTGAATGAAACCAGAGGGTAATAATCCAGCACCTCTGCACTTAGCATTTGTATGTCAGCTGACAAGCTGATGTCCCATCATGTCTTTCTTCTAAAAGGTGTACAGCCTCTATGCATGAACCCCCAATATCTCTCACAAGCACCTGGATACATATTTTCTACGATATCAGCAGTCATTTTAATGTTTTAGCCTCTCAAAGTGCTTAACACAGAAAACCCGCCCCTTCAACTCTGATTGGTTAAATGTTGTGTCAAGACGTAGCACAGCTGTCGTGGTTCCAAGATTTTTTTTTTTCACATAAAAACGTGCAAGTGATCTAGTCTGCTAGAAGCACAATCAGTCCTTTTTGTTAAAGGCACAGTAGCATCTGCAAGACGGGCAGATCAGGTTTTTTCAGTGGGGTGGCGACAGCTACTTTGTCGGGCGGCACACCCGGCTGAAAAGGCCTGGGGAGAACCCTGATACTGATGCACAATGAAAACGCAGCAGTCTAAGTTGTACATCAATAGCTAATTGGGCACATACATAATATTATTTACATTTTAAATAGTGAGCAGATAGGTTTCTTGATTGTTTGAGTAGTATTGTTCCTTGGGATAACAAAATGCTGAGTTTAATACAAACGCCAGGTGCTCAGTGTTTGGTATTTGAGTTGAGTTAAAATTGCCATTCGCAAAGACATGATTTTAATTAATGCAAGAACAACGAAAGATAAGACCATGCCCCGTTTGAGTAATGAAGATCACCTGGTTGCTATCGGCATGATTGAATGTGGCCTATATGTGAGAGAAGTTGCCCGGAGAATGAGATGTTCTGCTTCAACAGCAGACTAGTCTAAAGAAATCAGGAAACAGGCTCTGTGAAGGACAGGCCTACTCCGGCCCAGAACCGTAATATCTGACTGATCCATCTGAGTAATCGTTTTCAGACTGCTGTGGCTACAGCATGAGAAATTCCAGGAAGAAATAACCCGCGCATCAGCAGAATGACTGTAGCTCGCTGTCTGTATGAAAATGATTTGCATGCTTGGAGGCCGTTCAGGGGTAACATGTTGACAGCTGAGAGATGAAATCGCTGTTTTCTGTGGGCCAGAGAACATCTGAGGTGGCGGCAGAGAGAGTGGTGGGGTTTTATTCACCAACGCCGTTTTGCCCTTGACAGATCTGAAGGAAGACAATGTGTGTGGAGACGTCGTGGTGAGCGTTATGCTAACTGTTGCGTTGTTCAAGCCAACCGGTGGGGTGGTGGAAGTGTGATGATGTGGGGAGGAATCTCCTTTAACACAAGAACACCTTTGGTGCAGATTTAGGGCATCCTTACTGCTCAGCAATACATTGACTAAGTACAGTTTTTCTGTTCCTGCAAGCCAATCCAGAACTGTCGATTTTCCAGCAGGACAATACAAGACCACACAGTGCTAGGATTACAGATGCACGACTTCAAGAAAACAATGTCAAGGTCTTGCCATGGCCAGCTTATTCTCCTGACCTGAGTCCAATAGAACATCTGTGGGACCAAATCGCCAGTGCCATCCACAGGAGACAACTGCGACCAGCCAACCTTTGCCAGCTGGCTGCAGCTGTACAGGAAGAGTGGCGGAACATCCCACAGCAGTCTATCCAGAGGCTGATCAGGTCTATGAGTCAACGCTGCCAGGATTGTGTTAATGCTCAGGGAGGTCATACCCAATACTAACTTTGTAATGTTTTCATTTTGACAGTGTTTTGATCTGTATTTTTGTTCATATTTTCTGTGATTTTTAAAATATTTGATTAACTCCATTAGACTTGAGTGTTGCAAATCTGCATCATTACATATATATAATCTACAGGGGTGTGCAATTTTTGAAAAAAAACATGTTGTCCAAGGGACAAAATGCTAGAAAAATCTACTTGTCCTTAGTAGTCGCCAATTGATTTTACCCCGTTTTCTTCTCCCAATTTGAAATGTCCAATTGTATTTTTAGGCTCAGCTTACTGCTGCCACACCTGCTCTGACTCGAGAGTGGCGAAGACGAACACACGCTGTCCTCCGGAGCATGTACTGTCAGCCGACTGCTTTTTTTCACTCTGCAGGTCTGCCATGCAGCCAATCCACAGCTACAGCGTCAGAGGACAATGCAGCTCTGGGCAGCTTACAGGCAAGCCCTCAGGCGCCCAGCCAGTCTACAGGGGTCTCTGGTGCGCGGTGAACCGAGGACACCCTGGCTGCAGACCTGCTAACCTCTACGCACGTTTGCGTATCCGCTACGCATTTTGAGTTGGTAATACACGGGTATGCTTTTATCAGAGATGATACGCAATAATACGTAATCCATATTTCGCTCATCGTCTATGATGTTGCCTGTAGTTAGACAAAGTGTTGCATCTAACGTCAGGGCCGGCCTGAGGGCAAGTCAAGCAAGATAGAGGAACCAATCAGGTTTTGAGTTTAGTTACGTGATAGAATAACCAATCAACTTTTGAGTTTAGTTGACGATCCAACCTCCGTTAAAAAAAAAAAAAAAAAGTTATCATGGGTTGACTGACAGAAATTCCTACCACCCAGTTTCTTTGTATAATCACTGCCATTCTACTGTAGCCTATCAGGCTTTGTTGAGCTGACTCGCTTGTGTTTCAACTGCCAGTTTCGGACACACTGGAGGGAGTGTGAAGTGACTTGTGAGGAAATTATTCATTAGTTATGCATTCATTTTTGTCTGGGGAAAAAACCCACTTGCATTTAAAAAAAAAAAAAAAAAAGTGCTCGGTTTAGATAACTGCATCGCATGAGAAGAAAATACAGCTGAATGAGGATTTTATGAGTGGCGAGGGAGTAAATACAAACATTTATTATAATAATATAGTACAATATTTAAGTTTAATATTCTGTTTTTGGCTCGTTGTCCCGTTTTTCACAAACACCTGTTACCATACAGGGATGTCAGTAAAATTCAATTTTATAAAGATGAACACAGCATTAACATTGTTAATGTGGTTAAGGTACTTAAGGCTTCTGTTTACTTTACAAGTAGCGTACCATTACATTGTAGATAAATGCCGTTTCATTGTGCTTTAAACAAGTCATAAACGGCTGGTTTGTGATTTTATATTGAAGTTTAGTAAGGTCATTAATGTAGCATTATGGATTTTGTTAACGGTAAAATATTTTTTTATGTAAGGACTGGGAATCACCTACCCACATAAGTGTAATCCTATGTCACAAAGACGGCCAGAGTGGGTGGCGTCAGACCGGAAGCAGGAAGGAATTCAAACACAGACAGACGGAGATGGTGATGAGCTGAGTGCAATGGCTGCACTCAGCGTTTATTAACAAATAAAAGGGTTGTAAACAGCACAAAAACAGGACACGGCACTTGCGCCAAAATAAACAGACATACAAAACGGACTAACACTAAACAAACGGTGCACGGACAGACAAACAGACACGGTGAGAACAAACACTTTACGTTTACGATCTTTCACTATTTAGTTTCTCCTCTCTCTCTCACCCGTTCTCCTCTTCCGAACACCCAACAACCCTGACTGAATGAAATGTGCGTCTATATATACTATTGTGCTGGGATTCAATTACTAATTAATTATTCACTTGAATCCCAGCACGTGAATTAATTCTGTGCAACCCCGTGCTCACATATTACATTTAACCAGCATGTGAAGTGATTTGTGCTCTCCTCGTGCCTAAATACAAATCTACACTTTTTAAATACACGTGAAACACAGACCCGTTTATATCCCGTGTACCAATGACTATACACCAACATTAACACACGCAACATACAACACAACACACAAATGCACACAGGGGCGGGGCGCATTGCCACATATACCCCCCCTTGTGCGCAGCACACATGGCCTCAATGGCCACCTCCCCCCTTAAAAACCCAGCAGTCCAGGACAAAGTCTCGGGCTGGGAAGGGAGGCTTCAGTGGGCCCATGGCTGGCCATGCTGTCAGCACCCCTGCCGGTAGTGGCACGGCTGACAGCCTGTTGGTCCACTCCTGCAGCGAAACTGCTGCTGGGGAAAGTGGTCTCCTGACCTCTCCCCCTGTCTTTGTAGCCGGTAACTCCCTTTGATGGGGCTCCGACCACAGTACTGCCGGCAGCAAAGAAGCTGCAGTGGGAGCAGGTCTCCAGACCTCCCCCACGATCTCCGGCAGCGAAACTGCTGCAGTGGGAGCAGGTCTCCGGACCTCCCCCACGATCTCCGGCAGCGAAACTGCTGCTGGGGTTGGTGGTCTCCAGACCTCCTCCCCCTTCTTCGTGGCCGACAGCTCCCCTTTCTGGGGCTCCGGCCACCGTACTCCCCGTGGTGGAGGTACGGGAAGCAGAGACAGCTCCTGCTGTTCTGCTTCTGGCAGTGGCGGAGGCAGCTCCTGCTCCTCTGCTCCTGGAAGTGGCAGAGGCAGCTCCTGCTCCTCTGCTCCTGGCGGTGGTGGTGGCGAAGGCAGAGGCAGCTCCTGCTGCTCTGCTCCTTTCGGTGTAGGTGGCGGAGGCAGAGGCAGCTCCGGCTGCTCTGCTCCTGCCGATGAAGGTGGGAGCAGCGTGTAGTCTCCTGGCGACTGAGGTGGGAGCAGCGTGTAGTCTCCTGGCGACTGAGGTGGGAGCAGCGTGTAGTCTCCCCCTTTTTCAGGGGACTGGTGCTGCTCTGCCTCTCTTGCAGCTGACTGGTGCGGCTCTGCCTCTGAAGGGGAAACCAGCAGGCATTCTTCCTCTGCTGGTTGTGCTGGGGAAACCAGCAGGCATTCTTCCTCTGCTGGTTGTGCTGGGGAAACCAACAGGCATTCTTCCTCTGCTGGTTGTGCTGGGGAAACCAGCAGGCATTCTTCCTCTGCTGGTTGTGCTGGGGAAACCAGCAGGCATTCTTCCTCTGCTGGTTGTGCTGGGGAAACCAGCAGGCATTCTTGCTCTGCTGGTGAAGGTGGGAACAGCTGCCTCTCAGGCTTCGGATTCCCGCGGTCCCCCCGTCTGGGCGCTGGACGCTCACGGTCCCCCCGTCTGGGCGCTGGACGCTCGCGGTCCCCCCATCTGGGCGCTAGTTCCTCCTCTTCATACTGGGTGGGGCATATGGCTAACGTGTGCCCATAAGCCCCACAGCCAGGGCATAACTCTGCTGCGAGGTTCTTTAAAAAAACCTCCCAGCCATCATCCCCGACCTCCTCCCTTTTGGGCTGTGGACGCCCCGACTCCTCCCTTTTGGGCTGTGGACACTCGGGTTCCTCCCACTCGGGCGTAGGACGTTCGGGCTCCTCCCACTCGGGCGTAGGACGCTCAGGCTCCTCCCACTCGGGCTGTGGACGCTCAGGCTCCTCCCACTCGGGCTGTGGACGCTCAGGCTCCTCCCACTCGGGCTGTGGACGCTCAGGCTCCTCCCGCTCAGGTACTGGAGAGGGCAGCGACTGCTCCTCTCCCTCTTGCTCACTGGAAGGCATCCCTCCCATGTCTGCAGCTAGGTAACCCAGCACCACCATGGTGAGGTCACGAACGGATGCCGGGTTGTGCTGTTGCTCCCAGTCCTCCCATCGTTTCCCATCTCGCATCTGCAGTGCGTGAATAACCCAGGGGAGGTCACTGGCGAAGTTCCCCTCGGGGTGCACCAGCCAGTCCCATATTTCCCGGGACGGTGGGGAACCCGGTGGCAGTGGGGGTAGAGGGGTGGCTACTGCCCCGTTGTGGCTGTCCTCCTCCCAGCCCGGCATGCAGGATGAGGGCTGCAGCTGTTGTTGTTGCTGCTGCTGCTTCTGCTGCTTCCTGCAGCTCTTTCTTCCCATCCTCGCTTTACTATTTTTTTTTTGTTTGTTTTTTTTTCACAAAACCCCCTCTCCTGGTCTGACGCTTGGAGGCACTATTATCCCACGATGACACCACGTGTCACAAAGACGGCCGGAGTGGGTGGCGTCAGACCAGATGCAGGAAATAAATAAACAGAGAGATGGGGTTTTGGTAAAGCTGAGCGCGTGATTGCGCTCAGCATTTAATAATTAAACAGAAAATAAAAGGTTTGAACAGACAAAAACACGGGACACGTCACTTGCGCCAAAATAAACAGACATACAAAACGGACTAACACTAAACAAACGGTGCACGGACAGACAAACAGACACGGTGAGAACAAACACTTTACGTTTACGATCTTTCACTATTTAGTTTCTCCTCTCTCTCTCACCCGTTCTCCTCTTCCGAACACCCAACAACCCTGACTGAATGAAATGTGCGTCTATATATACTATTGTGCTGGGATTCAATTACTAATTAATTATTCACTTGAATCCCAGCACGTGAATTAATTCTGTGCAACCCTGTGCTCACATATTACATTTAACCAGCACGTGAAGTGATTTGTGCTCTCCTCGTGCCTAAATACAAATCTACACTTTTTAAATACACGTGAAACACAGACCCGTTTATATCCCGTGTACCAATGACTATACACCAACATTAACACACGCAACATACAACACAACACACAAATGCACACAGGGGTGGGGCGCATTGCCACATCCTATTTAAATGTATAGCTAAATATTTATGAAAAAAACAGCCATACAAGTAAGCGTGTTAAAGTGGGACTTAATACTATGACTACTACTAATAACGTAATATCAGAACTACCAATATATGCTTACTGATGTTAACTTTTTATGAAGCACTCACTACAAACGAATGGGTCCAGTCTTTTTCGTTTTTTTATTCTCTTTTAATCGCTGAAATCCATTTTACCCTCCTGTCTGGATCAGCAGGAATCCTGCAGAAGGAAACTTTATATTTCTGTCCAGAACAATAGAATCGGGCATTACTGTAATGTTAACGCGCTAGGCATTTTGGTCATCTTCTACAGTAATGCTGACTGTGAAAGAGTGTTCAGCTTGGTGACCAAAAACAAAACCCAACACAGAGCCAGCCTGAGCACAGACATGCTAAGTTCACTGGTAACGCACAAAGTCATAATGTCAGCGAAGCAGCAAGTGTGTCACACACAAACCTTTAGTGACACCTTGCTCAGGAAAGCCAAGTCAGCCACCTATGAAGCTAAATATTCAAGATCTGAAAGAGCAGTTTGACCTGTTGGATTCCTTTCTGTTACAGACAACTCACTTTGTGGATAGCTATTACATTTGGTGCTGACTAGTGACTATTTAAGTTTGTTTTCCTTTTTTGAAAGTGCTGTGTTTCTCTGTTTTAGAAGCTTATACATTTGTTATGTTTTGACAGTAAATAAAATACAAACATACTACGAAAATTGCTATTTTCCATACTTGAAATAATTTTCAGTTGGTGTAAATTAAAAAGGTTTAATCTATACTAAGGTAAACAAAATTAAATTTAAACTGAAACAATCATAGCTAATCTCATTTTTTTTTTACTGAAAAATTCATACTCAAAACTCACCAGAGTGTAATTTTAGCTATTTTATACCCCAAAACAATTATGGGGGGAAGCCCCCCTGACCCCCCCTGAGATGTCCGCTACTCAAGTGCTACTCAAAAAAAAATGTCAAGGTTGGCAGGTCTGTGGCTGACCTAAGCCCTTCCCCCCTGGAGCTCGGCCAGTTGTGCGCCACCCCCTAGGAGCTCCTGTCCAAGGTCGGCAGTGGAATGGCCTGGACTCGAACCTGCAACTTCCAGGCTATAGGGCACATCCTGCACTCCACACAGTGCCTTTACCAGATGCGCCACTCGGAAGCCCTACTTCTCCTTCTTAAAAATCTACTTGTCCTTCTTAAAAATCTACTTGCCCCCTCCCCGTCGCAAAACACACAAAAAAGTAGATTATAACTTGTAGGATTTTGGTTTTATTTAACAATAAACACTGTGGGACATATTCCCTGAATATGATATTAATACCTCAACATGTATTAATGATACAACTGGACTAATTAATGAAACTGCTGTGTCTTAGGGCAAAAGCAAACTGCTGTGTCTTAGGAAAAAGGGTCCCTTGGTTCCTGGCAGGAATACGGAACTGAAGATGACCAGGGCTGGGGGGGTGTCTGGACTGGGTGAGGCTGAAAGGACAGTGAAGAACCTCAAAACTGCAAACATAATCAGTTTGGTGTAAGGAAGACATAAAATGTGTCTGGACGAAAGGAAGCAGACAAAAGACAAATCTCAAAGATTTGTGAGTTAAAAAGGCAAGATACACAAATGATCTCATGAAACTGGCTACTCAGCAGAGTAAAAAGACCATAAATATCCAAGCAAAACTTAAACTTTTTGCACTCCACATAGAATGCTAAACAAGGTGCTGTCACTTTGCTAAGCAAAGCTGCAACTCCGGGACTGCCTAAAAACGGAACCAAGACGGGACTCTACCTGAAAACAGACCCAAGAAGAGGAAGCAAAACTTACAACTTACAGTGACTGTTATCAGACAAACCAGTCTAGGTCTGCTGCACACCTAAAACCACAGTATCCAAAAGACATTGTGCCCTGCTACCTGCGTAGCTAAAAGATTCAGCGAAGAGGACAGAGCAGACGGGCGCTGTTGTGGATCCTATACCGAGGACTAAAGACTTTGTTGCAGCTGTTTGTTGATTCTGTCGAGAACTGAAAGCTTTGTTGCCGAGTTTGATCCAATGTAGGATTGAAGAATTAGTTGCTGATAGGAGAGTTTTTGTACTGGACACTTCAACAGATTGAGTTTCCAAACCAACAGTTAATTATTTAGTTTGCATACTTTGCGAGTGAACTTTTAGTGAAACTTGATGAAGTAACTATAAGATTTCCATTACACGAGAGTAGATGTTAAAACTTCATGCTGATTTGAACTCGGCTCTCGCCAAGATAAGCACCAAGACATAGCTTTACAGTAAACTAATGTGATCCATATGTGTCTCCATCCATTTACGTTTCCTTCCATATGATGATGTAGATATCCTTCTGTCTGGTGTTAATGGCTGAAGTGTAATGCTGGCTCCAGAGATCAGCTTATTTTGCCTCCCTGGCGCATCAGCACACACAACGGCTGCGATGCTGGCTCCGGGGATCAACCACAGTGCGGTCTCCCCAGCGCATCAGCATGACAACCGTCTGGATTGAGTTAAGTAGGGTACATCTCTGGGGTCTTCAAGTGGGCACCTTCCATCCTCAGTGTTTCGTCGACTAGCCCACGACACCTCAAGAGGGCTTGACGGTGATTCTGGCATCCCAGCATCACCCCCCTCCGTCCCCCACTCAACTCAGCCCAGCTTACTTACCTGTACATCAGCGTTTCTTTCTTTCTATTGTGCTTGAGATCCCCAACCAGAATCTTTCAGTCTCAACCACAGCCAGTTGCTGCTCCTTTCTGCTGCTTCAGATAAGTTCTTCACTGTGCGACGCAACTCTTGGCCACTGAATCCGACGTCTCTGAGAAACCGGGTTGTAGAGTGTGCCACAAATCCTCGACAACCCACTTCCACTGGGTAAACCCGGACTCTCCATCCTCGCTGTTCCGCTTCAGTGGCTAGTTGAGCATACCGCAGTTTCTTCCTCTCATATGCCTCATCTACAGCATCCTCCCATGGCACTGTTAACTCTACCAGGTGAACAAGGCGTGCTGATCCAGACCACAAGACAATATCTGGTCGAAGGTTAGTGGTGGCAATCTCAGGTAGAAAAATAAGCCGTTGACCAACATCTGCCAGCATTTTCCAGTCTCTAGCAGCTTCCAGTTGTCCTGGGCGAGGATTGGTTTTAACACCTTTTCTTGGTGGTTGCTCTCCTGGGCGGAGGAATGTTGTCTTTTGTGTGTAATGTTTTGATGAAACAGGTGGCAACTTATTGGTCATGTTACGCTTGTCTTCCAATGCTAAGGCCAAACATCGCAGCACCTGGTCATGGCACCAAGTAAACCGTCCTTGTCTAAGAGCCACCTTACATCCTGTCAAAATGTGCCTTAATGTTGCAGGTGATGAACACAAAGGACATGAGGGATCCTCTCCTACCCAGAGGTTTAGGTTCTGTGGTGATGGGAGAACATCGTATGTTGACCTGATGAGGAAACTGATCCTACTCTGTTCCATTGACAATAGGTCTTGCCAGCCAATCTTGCGTTGTTCCACACTCTCCCATCTCATCCATTCTCCCTGCTTGGCCTGGGAAATGGCCTTTATACACCTCATCCTCTCCTCCTGCTTTTGCACCTCGTTGACTACCAGCTTCCTCCTTTGAGCTGGGGCTGCCCTGTGCCATGTAGGAGGAGCTGAACTGAGACCAAGACCCCCACTTCCATGCTGAACTTGCCCCATGATATCACCAATTCGAAGGGCAGCCTTTGCATCTTCCACAGCTTTCTTTGCCGCCCACTTTCTTCCAGTTTTCAACACAGGTGCTGCCTCCCTTACGCATTTGTCGCGTGACTCAACTAATGTAATTTTTCAGTCTGACCTTGGCGCACTTAAACTCCTCGGTTAGAGCGGAGACTGGTAGCTGCAGTATTCCTTTACCATAAAGTCCCACTCTGCTGAGGCAGCGTGGAACTCCCAACCATTTATTGATGTATGAACTGATTAAAGATTCCAGCTTCTCTACTGTTGTCAAAGAAACCTCGTACACAGTCAGTGGCCACAGCAACCTCGGCAGTAGACCAAACTGAAAGCACCAGAGTTTTAGTTTGCCTGGTACAGCGCAGCTGTCTATGCTGTTCAACCCTTCCACTGCTTGTTGTCTAACTTCTCCCACACAAACTGTGTCCTTTAGATCCCCGTCGTACCAGCTCGAATTGGTGGTAGTCGCATTCCAGAAGCCAAGTGCTCTCCTCCTACTACCCATTTTGATGCCCTAATGATTACTTCCATTGCCATGGTAAAAGCCAGTGGAGAAATGGTGCATCCTGCCATTATTCCAACCTCTAGGCATTGCCATGTAGTGCTGAATTCTGAAGTTGAAAAACTAAATTGCAAATCTCCAAAGTAGGCTTTCACTAAATTTGTTATTGTCATTGGTACACTGAAAAAATCAAATGCTGCCCAAAGAAGTTCATGTGGCACTGAACCATATGCATTAGCCAAATCCAGGAATGTCACATGGAGCTCCTTCCTCTCCTTTTTAGCTGATTGAATTTGTTGCCAGATCACATTGATGTGTTCTAAGCGTCCTGGGAAACCTGGAATGCCCACTTTTTGTATTGAAGTGTCAATGAAGCAGTTCTTTAATAGGTAAGTTGACAATCTCTGAGCTATAATGCTGAAGGAAATCTTGCCTTCTACTTTTAATAGGGAAATAGGACGAAACTGACTGATGCTTGTAGAATCTTTTTCTTTAGGTATAAAGACTCCACCTGCTCAGCGCCATGCTCTTGGTACAACCTGTTTTCCCCATGCCACTTTCATCAATTTCCACAGAATTCGTAGAACTCCTGAAGCACTCTTTTACACTCTGTACAGAACTCCATTAGGCCCTGGAGATGATGAAGCCCTTGCTTTTTTCACAGCTTGCTCTACTTCTTTCCACTTAGGTGCACAGTCCTCCATTTGGTATTCTGGTGGATTGATAGGTGGGATGTCTGACGGAATTGACATAGGCTTCTGCCTTTTTGAATCTGTATGTGTTTCCTCCAAATATCTCTCCAGCTCAACCTTAGATGCTTTTAATGTGCCATTCTCCTCACTGGTGAATAACTTCTTTACAAATTTGAATGGGTCTTTATAAAAGTTAGCTCTCGCACGCTCCTTCTTTTTGTAGCGTTTCTGTAGGCGCTCAGCTCTGCGCAATGTTGCAAGCTTATCTTTTATGACCCTTTGTAAGAGATTGAGTCCCTCCTTCTGACTTTGTTCTGCTCTTCTTCATTGCTTCCTCAGCTGTCTCCTTTCTCTAACTAAGCGTTCAATCTCCTGCTGCCGTCTAGACTTTCCAGGAATAGTTTGTACTTTTTCCTTCCTTTTTTCAACTCCAAACCTCTCACTTCCATATGCGTAGATGATGTCCCCAAATTTATCCAGCTTCTTTTCAACTGTTCAACTTAATCTTTCCAATGCAAAGCAGAGATCTGTGTTTACTGTGTCCCATGCAGTTTTCTCACAAGCTCTTGGTCATTGAACGCCAGGCTTGTGCCCGTTGAGGTTCTTTTCTCTCTTATGCTGGTTTGTCTACCTCATATTGTTGTATAAAGAATTTATTTAAAAGTAAACTTGCCATATACTTAATCTAGATACCATTAATAAGCTTGATGTGATATATTCTAAGATTGTCTGCATCATTTCAGTCAGAGGCTATGCTTGGATGTGTGTGTGTGTGTGTCTGTGTTTGTGTGTGAGGAGACAGGCGGTGTCATATTTCAATTGCCTGCTAGCCAGCATGAGCGCAGTGAGAGTTTTGAATTGTGTTTTGTGCATAGAGACTAAGAGATTTACTTTCTGACTTTTCTGATTTCTGTTTATTATTTGTGTACTTAATAAAATATTACTATTGATTAAACATTCCTTGTGTCTGCATGTGAATGTGTGTTTATAGTAAATCCTCGATCTTTGTAACATGTCAGTTAAATATTATTAATAAAATAATCAACCTAGATAAACATTAAAAGAGCCTTGTAGCTTGATGGGTTCACTAAATTCTTCAAGATACACAAAGGGTTCCCTGTGACACCACCTCACTTCAACAAATGTATAACATACTTTAAGGAATCGCAAATCTTTTCCTTCGCTTGGTTCGAAATACAAGGAACTGGAAGAACCGGGAGAAACCCTTTAAAAACTAAAAAAGGATTTGTGAGTGTTTTCTGTTTGTTTGTTGCTGTTAGTAATTGTCTTTTGTTTTGGAAATCACTAGACAGCTAACACTGTTAGATTAAAATAAAATGTGCTTTCAATTCCTCTTCCGATCACACCAGAAAAAACTGATCAGCTGTTCATTCAGTCAGTACTTTGTTTGTAATGCACTGCAACAATTAGATATCAATATTCGTCTTGGTAAATGTTGTTAATATTGTACATATTGCGATTGGTATTCATCCAGTATAATTTTAGGTCTAGATCTGGAGTTGTACGATAGTTACCTGGGGAGTGGTCTATGTCTTCTTCGACTTCAGCCTTTCGCTTTTCTTCATTACACAGGATTTCAAATTCTGTTTTGTGTTTGGCTTGTAAATGTCTTTTTATGTTACTTGTATTTCCGTAATTTAAACCTTTTTTAAACATATTTCTGCTAGCATTGTCAGACATTTTCACGAATGGCCCAAAATGTCGGGAAACCAACACGGTTTTAGTGCTCTAACTCGGTTTCGTTTTTTTCTAAAAAATTTAAACCGAACCACAAAAGCGGTTAACCGCACAGCCTAAGTATTGTTATCTCACTTGTCTGACTTATTTTATCTGTTATTTTTTCAGTCCGATGATGAGACCCCAGATCTAGAAGTGACCGGTGAGGCAAGAGGTCATGAGGAAGCAGGGGCCCAGAGTGTTGTAGCTGGCCAAGAGAGCATGCCCATGGCTGGGAGAGCTGAGTTAGGGCAGCCCCAGAGTCCCTTGTCTTGGCTTTGCAAGGTTGTGAAGTACAGGGACTCCTTCATTGTAGATTCCCAGACGCAGGAGGGAGCGTCCAACCCCTCTGAAACCCAGGAAAAGAGGATTGCCCCAGAGACGGAACCAAGGGCTGAAGAGAGAGAGGTAGGGACCCAGACTGTTGTAGCTGGCCAGGAGAGTGTGCCTGTTGCTGGGAGAACTGAGTTAGGGCAGCCCCAAAGCCCCTTGTCTTGGCTTTGCAAGTTTATGATGCACAGGAACATTTTAGATTCCCATACGCAGGAGGGTGAGGAGGGGGCGTCCGACCCCTCTGAGGCGGAGGTGGAAGACGCCATCGCTGCTGTGCAGTTCCTGATGGACGAGTTTGGAGTGGACCTGGCGTGCGTGATGCAGAGCTTGCTGAAGAACAGCGGTGATTTCCAGGCTGTGCGGCACTACCTGCGCACCGGCCGCAGAGCGGACGGGAGACCCCTCTGGACACGGCACGACGACCTGGCTCTGCAGTCAGGAGACCCCGCCACAAAACAGGCTCTAATACTCAAGTATGGAGAGGAAAACGTGGCCAAGAGGGTGGCATTTTTCAATACCTGACCTGCAGAGGGATTAAAGGCTGTTTTTGCTCTTGTTGTTCTTGTATGTTAATAAAAATAAAAAATAAAAAACACTCTGAAATGGTTCACATTTTTCAGTGCAGTTTGGAAACTGGATTGTTTTGGTTCAGATTTAAAAAATGTTTTTATGACGATGACAATATTACTGTATCCAATTTGTAAAAATGAATATACCAGGATATCAAAGGGATTGTGCTTGTCAGCTGAAATCCTGGTTTGAATGTGCACTAGCTTTAACAGGGGATCACTGGGGTTGGTTGATAAATATTATTTTTGCTGCCTTTAAGTTTTTCCCACTTTAAAAAAAAACAAAACAAAACAAAAAAAAAACAATCTGCATTTTTCTTCTCAATTGTTTTTAATAAAAAATATTTTATGAGCATTGTATGTTGCAGTTAAACTAAAATCTCTACAGATCTTTCTAATAGAGAGCTGCTGTGATTAGCACAGACAAGGTGTTGGATGGGATTTATGTAAAGGTTTGTTTTCACAATCCAACTCCACCGGTTATTGTGCAGTACTGCAGTTCCATTGACTTCACTGCCATGTGCACAGAATTGAATGCATTGTGAAGTACTGCAGTTCCATTGACCTCACTGCCATGTGCACAGAACCTCACTGCCATGTGCACAGAATTGAATGTTGTTTTCCGTTGTTGTTTCTTTCCATAGCAGAATCAAGGACACAGCTCAAGATGCATCTGCCATGGTATGTCATCTGGTTTCAGAAACCTCGATTAGCACTTGGACTACCTAATGTTTCTTTAGGTAACATGGCCCAAGGATTACGCTTATCTGGGCTTATGAAACTGGACGAGTTTCTGAAGCCCATTTTCTTTGTTTATTTATTTAAGTATTTTATTTTTAAAATTAAAATGGTGCAAAAACATTTTAGTAAATGTCACACACATCTCTACTTTTACCTCTGAAGTCCTGTTTCATGTTATGTTGTATTTGAGATGTTAAAGGTTCCTGAACGTTCATTAAACAATTGTAAGATTTGATCTTGAAAGTTTGAAACAGACTTACAGCATTATTGTTCTCATGGCAAAACCTCATACAAACCACCAAGAGATCTCAGCTTTTTACATCATTTATGATACAAAGGTCTAAAGCAGGAGCCACTAAGTGTAAGTTTTAAAATCTTTGTCAAGTTTTATTACTGATGTTGAACAGTGAACTGAACCATTTTAGTGTCACATTGTTTGGGCTATGGCTATATAAATGATACAGAAAACATTGCTTGAGTCCTTACAGTAGACAGTTTTCTTTGATTCTCGAATACAGGTGTTGGCCAGTGAAAATAATCTGTTTCCTGCTACTCCAAATAAATCGTATCACAATTACGGTGGATCAGACGTATGAATGCTGTAAATGCAGGGGGTTTGCAGCATGTGTTCCCTGTTGAGCACCACTCTGAATCCTTGCTGTCTAAATATCTTGTTACCTTTGGCACGGATAGCTTGGTAGTGGCGTTACAGACCAGGAAGAGACTGACCAGTACTGCAGGTTGAAGCAGTGGTGCTCGTTTAATTATAAATAAACAGTTTGAACAAACAGAACACAAAAAACACTACAAAAACAACTGGCACGGCGGCCAAAATAAACAGACAAATAAAGCGAACACAAAAATAATACCTCCACCAAAAACAAGTACCGTGCTGGTTTTTCCAGAACATGTAGCAATTGTTTGCTTTCTTTACGATTAATCTTTCTCACATCTCTAATCGGTTCCTGCCTGTTTTATGCAGCTGCGCCTGAGCTTGATTGCTTGTCAATCATTCAGTCGGGCTCAGGCATATTCTACATGTGAAGTGATTTGGCAGGGAATGCAATTAACCCTTCCCTGCCATCATAAAACAACTGCAAACATACATACACTTAAATAATAATAATATAACACAAATACAAAATAAACAAAATACACACCGGGGAACTCACAAAAACTCAAAGGAGCTCTAAAGAGTCAATCACAACTAGAAAAAAGGGTTAGAGTAAAACTCACCACATTACCTACCTGTCTGTGAACTTACAGCATGTGCAGGCAGAGGATTAGAAATACAGTTTGCCATTTCAACTAGTCCTGAAGTCCCACTAAGGCAGCTACCATCAACAAAATCACCCAAAACAACAGAGGGAGCCATTATCACAGCTAAATGAATACTACTTGATGTTAGCATCGTATTTGAAATGTTCGTGGCGCACAGAAACGTTCAACTAGCATTGTTCATTGTGAACAGAGTTCATTACAAACGCTCGCTTAGTTGAACACACCCGTAGTTTCTGATTAAGTTTAATGTTTAATAGGCCACATTTTCCCAAGTTAGCTGGTACTTTGGGAACGTTTGGGTGATTGCTGTGCTGACAGAGCGAGTATCTGCAGAAGGTATGAATGTGATATCAACACAAAAACAAGGCTGGTTTATTCACTTTGAAATCATGAAAAGAAAAAATTGACAGAAATTGGCGACTCGTCAAAAATCACACTGGACACAATATTCCATTAATGTGTTCCATAAGTTTACCAACTAGAGCATCGTCATTGCCTGTCAAACATTTACAAGCAAGCTTGTCAGCGTTAGGCAGTGTATAGTGCTGTACTGTGGCACGAAGTCACCAATACATACCTCTGCAATAAACAGTGGCTGTCCAGCAAAGCACAGCGCTCAGACAAACTCAGTCATTCTGCGCTCGCTTTATTAAAGCGAGTGTAAAAGCTGTATAAATGGATTGCTTGTCTCTCAGTTCACTTTCTTATTTTAGTTGAATGTGTCGCTTTCAGTATGTTCTTTTATTCTGTCCCTCAATGCAGCCAACAGTATTTGCAACGCAATGCATCGCATTCATGTGGCCCACTTCTGCTGTTTGGCTTTTTGTATACTTTGAAACGTTTGTTTTCTTGAACATTCATAAACTGATCCCTCATCCACTTGAGATATTATATTTTCGTGTTAGTATTTCAATTTAGCTTTTGATCAAGCTAGTTACTACGCCCTGTACTTAACACAATATTGGTCTTTGATTGGCCAACAGAATCGGGTGATATGTGAAGCAACAGAGAACCAATCGTATGGCGTTTGACGTTAGTGGGTCCTCTGATGCCTAAACGTACCAAGAGTATATAGCTGCAAAACAAACGCCCACACAGCGTAGCGTAGCTCTCGCAGGGTCAGTGTTGCCAACTTAGCGTTTTTGTCGCTAGATCTAGCGACTTTGGGTTTCCCTATCGAGAAAAACATTGTCAAAGCGACTAGCGAAAAATCTAGCGACTTTCACTGCAGACAATAGGGATTTTCAGAGAAAGTCGTCGCCAAATTGTATCATCACAACATAAGTCACCCGCAGCTCAATAAAGCACGCTTCTCTCGTCCTGAAGTAATGAATTTTACAGTGCTGGCGTTCTTCACGTGGTGCAGATTCCCTCAGATCTGCACAGAATCGCAGAGATGCGCGTTCTCCGAGGGCTCCTGCGTGACGTCACTGAACTCCACCCGCAGAAATCTGTGCAGATCCTGCACAGCGCAGCGCAGCTTTGAAAAGCCGCTGCGGAGCTGGTTGCGACTGTGAACCAAAGAGATCACGAGTGACCTGCTAATCGTAATGCAAATAACTACTGCAACTGCGGCCCCTTGTTAGCGGACGCGAGCGACATCAGTTATTTAAACAAACATACTGTATTAAAACAGTGATAAGTGATGTATAATGTTACAATAAAATCAATGACATCAGACTAACTCTGTATAGACAGATAATCCAGACAAATATAAATAGGATGTTTAAAATGATCAACCATCATTAAAACATTTAATATAGTTTATATTGGTGTTTACTCTGGTTAAGCGATTCCAAGAGGAGCGGTAAATTGTATAGCGACGTTTCTGACGACTTTAGAAGCTTTGAGGAGTTGGCACTGAGCAGGGTAGCACACACAGCATAGCACTCACACGGGTAGGTTTAGGGATAGGTTATTGTTATGAAATAAACGTTGTTTTAGTGCCGGCATTTATCACATGAGATTCATCTGTAGCAAATAATGATGGCGTATGTTACGACTTGCAAACGCAGCACTACTGTGGGTGAGCTACGTTGTGTGAAATTTCGTTCAGCAGCAATACCCCTCTCAAACGTACCAGTATCCATTCCTAGCCTAGGATATAATGGGCTGCTTCTTACATTATCAAAATAAAACAAAATTTTTATCAAAATATTGTGTATTTCCTAGAAAACATTTAATAGTTGACTAAAAATCGTGTATATCTGTAAAAATCGAGGGTCAATTAAAAAAAAAAAAAACTAAACCGGAAATGCGGAACGCCAGTTATTTAGTACCATGAATCTAGCACTCTTTGGGAAATCCACAAGGTTAGAAAAGCACGCTATTCCGACACCCTGTCCTGGTTTTCAGAACTCCCATGTTTAGGTGTAACGCTTGGACATAACCCAGCAAAATATATATATATTCTACTTTTGTCTCGTTTTTTTGTTTCAAGTCCAATATGGCGCCACATTCGCTGCCGCCAATAAGCTTCACCGGATGTGAAAGTGCTCTATATTTCAAACTGGTGGGCTATTCTCACGCGCCCATCGTACCGGATGTACACTGCAAATCTCCCGCGTGGGTGCAGTTCTGAAGTACGACTGCGTCTGTGAAATTAGCAAAACAAGGTCAAAGAAACGTCAGATTATTCGCACAGTACACACCAGCTACAAGAAAACAGAGTGAGTATTGTGCAGTATCAGTAAGTAACTGCCATTCCTTCGGAGGGACATCCTAACGTTACAGTTTCTGTGGGTATTGCTGAATTTAAACATTAAGCGTTGTTCGCATTACAGGGACACGCTAAACGCTTAATGTGAAAAACTCAGAACGTGGCTCAAGTTAATGACCCGTGTAGGCAATTACATTTTTACAACGAAAATATTTCCGTTTTTTTAATTTGCAATTCAAATAACTTCTTGAACATCACAAGTATAGCCCAATTGTCAATCATTGTTCTGATCAATTCTTCCTAATCAGCTAAGGAGTAAATGTACTAACTGAACTACAACACACATAATGGTTGCTGTTGTTGATTTTGTTGTTGTTATATTTAATACAAACCGTTCTGTGGATATTTTTATAGTTTGCCTTTGCAGGTGTGCAGTGTTAAGAGCTTTGCCCACTGGATCTCATCAGAAAAAGTCGTGCGTCAATCCATTGAACACTAGAGGCTTCATTTACTAAAGGTTCTTATGCGATAACGCGTGTTAGCCAAATATAAGGGGCCTCCTAGATAGTCCCTATTTATTAACCACGATAAAGCGCGATTTAAAGATGTACATTGTGAAAATAACAGGATGGGTATGTTAGCATTGCTGAATATGCAAAATGCATGGTGATGTATTCAAATGAAGTGGCATGAGAGCATGAGGCTCATGATATTCAGACGATATTTACTAAACCAGTGGTTTTCAAACTTTTTTTCTCGCGACCCAGTGGAGGAAAAACACTTAACCCCGCGACCCAAAACAATAATATCTTCTGACTAGTTTTCATAAAATCACAATAAAGCCTGGGCAATTGATACCTGCTAGCTTTAACTGCTTCACTTTAAGTAATAATTAAAATTAGACATTGACGTTACTTGTATAACATTTTTAAATTCAGAAAAAAAGACGCTCGGGTAAGGTTTACCTAATGTGACGGGTGGGCCTGCCTGCTGTTCATGATCTCACTCCAATCTGGATCACAGGATGAAAGCGCTACTCGCATGTCAGGTGCGCTGTTGAGTCGGTTTCTTTCTTTTGTTTTTAACCTTGTCAAAGTCGAAAATCCCAGTTCGCACATTTAGGTTGTGAATGGCAGCAACAACAGAACACTAATCTTACTTAACGGTGGATATTCTTTGAAAACACTGATCCAAAACGATGACAAATGTAATGACTTGTGGCGTGTTTTCATTGTGCTATCACGGGTGAGTTGCAGCAACTCGTTTTCTTGCTCAGGCATCAAGTTTAGCTCCATTATTGATTCAGGATTTTCGAAAGCAAAAGGATCTTTCACCCAAAGCTTTTCCTTCAGATTTTCAGTGTGTTGTAACAGTGTTGCACAATTTGAAACATCAGTACTCTCGTCAAGTTGGATAGCAAAATCCCCGGCTGACTGTAACCGAGTAATAAACTGGGCTTCCAAATGCTCTGCAATGTCACATATTCGCCGAGACATTGTGTTGTCACTGAGAGGAATGCTTCTCAATTTTTCTGCAGACTTGTCATCGAAAATTGTACGCACCATATCCAGAGATGCTGGAAGAATAAGTTTTTCGGCCACTGTATGAGACATTTTCTCTTTTGCCACACGGTATGCAACCAAATATGAAGCCAGTTGTGCCTTGTCATTCAAGGTAGTTGAGCGATTAAGAACTTGAGCCGATAACTTTAACTCATGTTGCTTCCGTTGAAAATACTCGATAGGCTTATCCACGAGTTCCCCGTGTTTCCTTTCTAAATGTCTTTCCAGTTTTGATGGTTTCAGTCTTTCATTAGCAAGCACCTCGCTGCACACAACACACTGGTGCTTAGGATCCTGATTTGCGTTGAAACCAAATTTCAAAAAGGAATCATTATACTGTCGCGTCCATGATTTATTTTCCTTTTTACTTGGTTCAGATATCGATTTGGCAGTAATACTAGTACTACTAGTAGAATTAGAACTTCCTGTTTCCGGCGGCGTACTTACACTTGTATTTGACCTAGATGGATTTGATTCCGAACTTCTTTTCTGATAATAAAACGATCCATTCTCAGTCAGTTACCCAGCAACAACAAACTGACAGTGTTTGGATTCAGAATGCAGTCTTGTTGACGTTACGTCGTTAGGTGTGATTAGCTACATTCGAAACTGCTACGTTGTGATCACGTGTAGTGCGTCGTGCGTAAGATGAAACTCTGCAAACAGAAATAAGTAATTCGTCCGACTTTAATATTATTGTGTAATATTATTTTAAAACTAACGAAAAACATTTTTGTATTTTAAATTTGCAAACAACCCAGTGCCTTATCTTCCGCGACCCAGTATTGGGTCGCGACCTGTACTTTGAAAACCACTGTACTAAACTGTGCTAATGGTGAAGCGCACCTTAAATCATGTGCTAGATAGCACTGATGGAAAACAGGTGTTACTGGCTGAGATCTGTCTTAAAGCTGTGTGTTAGCACAAGGTACAGGTGTATGTATGTAACATACTACACATCCGAAACTCAGTAAATAAATAAGACTCCTTTTAAAATAAATGCGTTTATATACTAATAGGCACATATACCAGCCGACTGCATAAAATAAATAAATGCGTCTATATACAGGTTAGGGCTCTGGACTCTTGACCGGAGGGTCGTTGGTTCAATCCCAGGTGGGGGACACTGCTGCTGTACTCTTGAGCAACATACTTTACCTAGATTGCTCCAGTAAAAACCCAACTGTATAAATGGTTAATTGTATGTAAAAATAATGTGATATCTTGTAACAATTGTAAGTCACCCTGGATAAGGGCGTCTGCTAAAAAATAAATAATAATAATAATAACAGGACTTTGAAAATAAATGTCTTTATGTAGCCTATAGACATTAAAAGCATGCAAAATATGATTTTCCTAAAATAACATATTGTAACGTCACATGTAAAATGAAAGCATGCTCGAATTCAGCAGTTTATTAGCACAGGACAAATAAACAATTAAGGACCATGCCAAAGCAAAACAAAATAATAAAAACCTATCTCTCTGTGCTAAATTTCATTCTACCTGTCACTCTCCTGAGACGGCCTCTGTCACTCACACAACTGCACTCAGGCATGCACTCCTATTTATCTCTTCACATTAAACCACGCCCTCCATCATCCTTCACCAATCCCAATCTCCCGCTAGTATTCTAGCGGTACAAATGCATGTCCAGGATTGGTGAACACGGAGTGACTGGCAACCAACACTACCCCCCTGCTAGCTAGTGGCATGGCACAGCAAAACATTATGCTATACAGAAACATTAAAGACAAACAAACGGGACAGTCAATAAGTCCTGCAACGATGGAAATCGCCGTGTCGTTACAATATTGTAGCGTTACACGTGCTGTAGGTTCTACCAGGATACTGTGCAGCCGGGACAGCGGCAAGGGTGCAACATTTAAATAAGGGACTAATCTTTAATAAAGTTAGGATATATTTTTAACATGGATACACTACTACAATCACTATTTGTAATTGTATTAACATCAATACATAGTCACTTATTCTCGTTCTTCATTCCACATTTAAATGAGAAAGTAAGGAGATGGAGGATTTAAAAGCCCATTTTTACAGAGAATTGTGGGAGTATGGAACCAAGTCTTCAGTAATGTGATCCTTCAAGAAGCTGCTTGATGAGATTCTGGGATCAATAAGCTACTAACAACCAAACAAGCAAGATGGGCCAAATGGCCTCCTCTCGTTTGTAAACTTTCTTAAGTTCTTATTTAATTGTTTCCCAGCTAAACCCTATAAATTAAACTGATTGTGCTATTATTGTTACAGTATTGTTATTACAGTATACCTTTTTGTTTAAATCACGGACTGGTTTTACTAGTAGTAACGTCCTTGGTGCTTTTAATCTATGATCATTTAAATTTCTATTTGTTTGTTTGCGAATTAAAGGTATACTGTATTAACAACAATGATACAATAATACTAATAAAATCAGTTTACAGTGTTTTGCTGTGAAACTAACTTGGCTTTTAAATCCCAAGTCCTTACTTTCACATTTAAAAGTGGAATAAAGAACGAGAAAACGTTTTAATACGTGACTTGTCTTTATTAATGTTAATGCAATTATGGATAGTAATTGTAATGTTTGTCCAGCTTAATTTTTTTTATTCTAACTTTATAAAATATTTATTTGATAAAATGTTTCACCCTCGTTTGTCTGCTTTCTACATTCTGCACGCAGCAAAACACCATAAATTAAACTAAAAGCTAAGCCCCCCCCGCCCCCCCATTTATAAACTGCAGGTGTATCTAAATCTATTTTTATTTTATTTGTGAACAAAATGTATTGATAGTAAAATCCACCGCCTCTGCACTTTCAAATGAAGGAGGGCTGGGCGATCAAGTCGCTGAGCTGCGATAGGTCTGAAATGACACCAGCTCTGTGGACGAGGTTTGGTCAGATTAAACATGATCCCTGCCTGGGTAGTATATTTGGTGGCATTCTGCCATTTACCACAGAGCTTTTACAATCGCCAGGAAGTCAGAAACAATTATTTTCCGGTCAAGTATTGGCATCCCCCCTAATAACCTGATTGTGCTCCCCACAGTTTGAAAACCTCTGCAGAGGGGTAGCATGAGAGCAGTGAGGTTGGTAGAATACAAGACGAGCATCAGAACTCAATGAGTTAAAGGGGATGGATAGCTAATGCAGGGAGACCAGCAAGGAGATAGTCACAATTGTCTAATCTGGAGAATACATGAGCTTGAACCAGGAGTTGAGTGTACTAAGTAGTGAAACATGGACGGATTTAGTAGATATTGCTAAGAAAGAAGTGAATGACGGGAGGATATGTGATGAGAGAAGGAGGGGTCAAGAGTAACACCTAGGATATTAGCATAAGGGGATGGAGAGAGAGTGATAGTCAAGATGATGGAAATTGTGACAGGAGAGCATCAAGGAGGAGACTTGCATTCAACATACCCAATCTTTATTTACACACTTTACAAGGTGGGCTTCTGCCCTGCCACAGACTTTCCCCCTTGTGCAACGCACACATGGCTGGAATCGGCCAGCGCCCCCCATAGAATAATCCCCCCCCCCCCCTTAAACCCCAGCCATTTCCCCACAAGTCCTTTACTGTTCTTGTGGGAGGTTAGGATGGCGGGCAGGGGCAGCACAGGCCGCAACATGGAGCACTCCGGCAAGACCAGCGCTGGCAACTGCAATGTTGGACCTTCCATACGTGCGGCTGGCTGTCGCCATGCTCCCCGCAGCAGCAGCTGTGACGGCTGCTGGGGTTGGCCCGGCGGTTGTACTTTTGAGTCTAGAGCCTGGGATACAGCAGCCCCTCCCTCTGGCTCTGGGATACAGCAGCCCCTCCCTCTGGCTCTGGGATACAGCAGCCCCTCCCTCTGGCTCTGGGATACAGCAGCCCCTCCCTCTGGCTCTGGGATACAGCAGCCCCTCCCTCTGGCTCTGGGATACAGCAGCCCCTCCCTCTTTGGCTCTGGGGATAGATCAGCCCCTCCCAGGCCCACCGAGAGGGCGGGGAGGACAGGAAATAAAAAAAAAGTAATGCGTGATCATTCATTTCTGTTAATTTTTCTTCATGGCAACGCATGAAGCTCTCCACGATATTCAGAGTCGTTCTTTTCCTAATTACTAAGTTACTATGAATTGATTAATCTGCATTGGTAAGGCCGACTTTTTTTCCTAAATCAGAACAGCATAGCAACGCATTTCCTGAAAAGTACGGCAAAAACATTCTGAGGAAAAGTGTCATGACTTGTCCATGTAAACGTCGTCATTGTTTGCCTTCAGAAGTCTGAGGATGATTTAATTGAGCTAGTTACATGACAAGCTGATAATATCTCTTGACTTCAGCCAAAGAAGCAGGCACGGTAATGTTAATGTTACCATAATGAAAAACAGTAATGTAGTTTTCTACTGAAGCACGGTCAGCCACTGCAGGACAACAAAGTGTATTTCTCAAACTGACCATTTTAAGAGCGGTGAAAGCAGAACACATAGAAATACTTGGGACTGTAATTAGGAAATGTACTCCTGGGGAAATAAAATAAAACATTAAGGGAATTAGAAATGAAATGTACTGCAGCTTACCTGACTCCAGTAGAAAAACTGCCATTCACTAAACTTAGCTTTCAGAGTGTGATAATGAAAAAGAATGGTTTGGAAATATCTAAAATACATGATACTGTGTTTACTGTGGTGAATTTAATATCGAAATAACAGAACAAACTCACGGAAACTTCAACTTGTTTTTTAATGAAACAATGAATGGTTACATGTACAGTAAAAACATCAGTGCTGGCTGTGTTGCATGCTGTGAGACCAGGACTCCACTAACACTGAACAAGGGAGATGCAGCACATTACAACTGTACACAAATAGAGGTGCCGTCACCACTTCCATACACAACACTTATATCACAAATATAAAATGTGCAGTCATCAGCTGCATAGATTACCTATTGAACAGAATGAGGCAACAAGCAAGTGAGTACTAGAAGTTCATATTTTAGTGTCTTAAGTTGTAGTTCAGTTGAATATGGTAACAGCCAATTTGCTCTTAAAGTGGCACCCAACAATTTGATTTGGCCACCAATTTCTTCTGGCCGTTGGCTCCAAAGGCAATCATTTAGTCTGGAGCCCTGTTTAGGCTGCTTGCTGGTTGATAAAAAAAAAAAAAAATTCTGAATAAATAAATAGCTATTATTAAGTTAAGCTGTTTTTCTTGCTGTGGCCAACAATTAGCTGTATATATGAATTGCACAACATTCTGCACTTTGGCCTTGACTTAAGTTTAGTGCCCATGGTACTCTCTACACATGTATTGAACTGAAGGCCATTTTGGCCTTGCCCGTTTTGTTGGCAATTTAGAGCCCTGCTGTTGTGTAAAGAGATAAATCTTTACGATGTGTTCAACATTTCCCAAGTGAATGGACTCGCTTGTGTTTCAGTTGAAAACCAGGCTGTGGAGCAAGAGGAAATGAAGAAGCCGACAAACAGAGTAGAGAAAGAGGAAGAAGTCCTGGAGAAAGGGATGAGCGACACAGAAGTGAAGATTCGTCAAGGACAAGCGGTCACTACGGAGTCCACCCAGCTCACACAGAGCATTCTGGAATTGTTCATCCGGGAATTTGAGGTAAGCCTTACACATTTTTACCTTGTGCAGAAAAAAATATCACACATCTGCCATAGTTTCAGGAAGTTCAAGTTATGATGACGTATCACTTTAAACAATAAACCACACAGCCTTATGAAGACACATGAGAATAAGAATCATTCGCATTACTGAAAGTCTGGAGTTTTTCAATGGCATGGTATAAAATGCTTTGCTGGAGAGAAGGACGCATCTTGTGCCTATTGGAGCTCCCTGTATTTTATTTGTATGTCTATGGGGACACCAGTTTGGCGTAGAAATATATTGTCAACTAAAATGCCAAAATACCATGCCCTATAAAACGGAACATAATATTTTTCTTCATTAGCCTTTGAATGATAGATAGCCATCAATTAAAGATAAAATTAAAATATTTTTCTGTATATTGATGTCAGTAAATGGGGCCTGTCTCTATAACAGGCTAGTTTTTTCCCACCTGCCTAAAAAAAAACCGACAAAAGCGAGATAAAATACTCTGACGACTCCAATTGTTTGCATAATTTCTATCAATTTAAATCTATAATGTTTATTATATCTACTGTAAATGTGCTATTTTGCAGACACGGCACACAGGTACTGTAATTACTCAGACAGTGTTTTATTAAAGTTAGTAAAATGACAATACTTAAATATGTAACTTATTTAAAAAGTCTGATTTCATATGATGCAAAACACTGAAACGTGGATTGTTTTTGCAGTGTTCTCTGTCGGTTGCCAACTGCAAGATATATTTTAGTGTTTTGTATTTTTGGCACACATTGATTTCGGCTGGTCGTTCATTCAAATGCACAACAATTGGGTCACGCATGACTGATGTGAGAAATAAACATTTAACCCTTTGCGGTCCTATGTTGGACCTGGTCCGACATTACAATTTTCCCTTTCCGGTCCGACATCATCAAAAAGACGTAAAAAAAACAGGTCTCTAGTCATTTTTTCTCCGGAAAAAGCCGAGAAAACCATTCAATAGCTGTGTGAGACCGATAGGAGCCGAGAGAAGCCGAAAAAAAGGGGGCGTATCTCATGAATACAGATAGCCCCGACACCACATAGATAACACGGACATAAACAAACAAGATAGTTGCTTCTGCATCCAGCGCTCCAAGAATATCACAGACATTTGCAGAGCTTTTTTTAGATGTTATAGTAATAAAATAATGACTTGGATCGCATTATTGGAGTTTGGTGATAAAACGAGTGATCAGGAGATGATTTATCGGTATGCACTACTATGAAGAGGTATGTGAAAAATACAAGGGGTGGAGCGGGGCTGGAGATGCAGTACTGAGTGTCCTGTTGATATGCAGTGCCTTTTAAACCTGTTTTACTGTGAAAAAAAATACTTTTAAACAGCGAGTCTAAAATAAACTGCACGTGTGAAAATAAATTGGACCTGACGCGCCTGAGACGCGCTGAATAAATGGACCGCTAAGGGTTAAGGGCCAATGAACACTAGACACGAACTGAACGAAAAATAATTGAAGCAACAGAATGAAGATTTAGCTTTGTTCACTTCGCCTGCGGTGTGGATTACTTCATTTAAATCAATATGTTTATCGGTGATCTGTGACTATAAGCTCATTCTGTCAGGGGATCCCTGTTCCTGTATTTTAAATATGTTCTATATGTGTAGCCTGTTTAACCTGCGCGTGAGGCTTGTCTGAGCCGCTGGATAAAGAGATTAACTTTAGGAATTACAGTGTGGAGATCCGGTTCAATCGGCTTGTATGAGCTGCTGGATAAAGAGATTAACATCAGGAATTCCAGTGTGGAGATCCGGTTCAACCACTGAAAGATTCAGGTGATTTGACAAATACTGGACCCTGGTCATGCAACTGCTGTGAGAGCCTTACAAAAAATAAATAAAAACAATTTCAGTAATTATATATATATATATATACATACAGTGCTACCCCGTTATAATGCGGCTGTCGGGGTCCATAATTAGGAGATTGCGTTCTTTGTGTTTCACCTTATAACGAATATTGGCATTTTTCTTGCCAAAATCATTTACAACGCCCACAAGCCAAATTAATATTGTACCGTACGATGGAAAATGAAGGAAGGAGACACACACAATTTGCAGGTTCTCACATCCACGGTCTGTTGGGATGATTATTCCTGGCTTGGACCACACCAAAAACAACAAACAGTCTTGCACTCTCCCAGCAGCACATTCACACAGCAGCACATTCACACAGCAGCACATTCACACAGCAGCACATTCACACAGCAGCACATTCACACAGCAGTCTCACTCCTGTATGCTTTCATGTCCCGCCTCCCCGGACGTCACCCACCAATCCCGGATGAGGCAAGCTTGCCACTTCCCTGCTAACAAACACACACACACACACTCTTCTTGTTGGAAATGCCACATACTAAACCTGTACCTGTCCCATCATAAATTATTATCTTTAATTACAAATATAATAATGTATTAATCTCCAGCACTATAAAGCTGATTTTGTTCTATCATTCTAATCAACACGTTTCATTTATAGCTATATTAATAAACTGAACAGTTGTATACATTGCATTGCAGAATACTATTGCAGTAATTAAACAGCAAGCATTCAATATGTGTAAGCACTATAATAAACAATATGATTGCAAAAGCTTAAGCTTTGAATTCAAATATACTTTTAAAAACAGTAGCGGAATGTCACAGCTGTATCATCAAAACATGAATCCATCTTTAACTGTATAACAACATTACCTATAGGAACTAAAGTATTCAAATGAAAAAGCACATACATAAACCATTTCAAATTGTGCTTGTTGGTACTATAATTAAATCAAATCTGTGCTCTGTTCATAAAGGCTTGGCACTGAAAGAGTTAAGCGTCCATTAAGCTTATATGTTCCAGTAAATCCGCCTCAGCTGCCGTATCTTTCTTGCATATTTATAGTATTGTTCTCTCACTTGTCTGACTTTTTATCTATTGCTTTTTCAGCCTGATGATGAGATCCCAGATCTAGAAGTGACTGGTGAGGCAAGAGACCAGGAGGAAGCAGGGGCCCAGAGTGTTGTAGCTGGCCAGGAGAGTGTGCCCATGGCTGGGAGAGCTGAGTTAGAGGTGCCCCATTACAGCTTGTCTTGGCTTTGTAAGTTTATGATCTATGGGGAATCATTCATTGTAGAGTCCTCTGAACCCTCTGAAGCGGAGCTGGTAGAGGCCATCGCTGCTTTGCATTTCCTGATGGACGAGTTTGGAGTGGACCTGGCGTGCGTGATGCAGAGCTTGCTGAAGAACAGCGGTGATTTCCAGGCTGTGCGGCACTACCTGCGCACCGGCCGCAGAGCGGACGGGAGACCCCTCTGGACACGGCACGACGACCTGGATCTGCAGTCAGGAGACCCCACCACAAAACAGGCTCTAATACTCAAGTATGGAGAGGAAAACGTGGCCAAGAGGGTGGCATTTTTCAGTACTGACCTGCAGAGGGATTAAAGGCTGTTTTTGTTCTTGTTGTTTTTGTATGTTGATTTAATAAAAATAAAACACTGAAATGGTTCACATTTTTCAGTGCAGTTTGGAAACTGGATTGTTTTAGTTCAAATTTAAAAAATGGTTTTGTGATGATGACAATATTACTGTCTCCAGTTTATAAAAATGAATATACCACGATATCAAAGGGATTGTGTTTGTCAGCTGAAATCCTGGCGTTGGTTGATAAAAGTATTATTTTTGTTACCAAGTTTTTCCTACTGTAAAAAAAAACAAAAAAAAAACTAATAGTTATCTGACAAGATGGACAGTCTGCATTTTTCTTCTCAATTGTTCTTAATAAAAAATATTTTATGAGCATTTTATGTTTTTGGTGTTCATTCATAGAGGTGTGAATATACAGAGTATACAGAGACCTGTCAAGTAAATCGGAGTGGGAGTCTTGCTCTCTTCACAAGATGGAGCTGTGATCACGTTACTCATGATGATAAGAACAGATTTTTAAAGCTTTGGTCATCACTCTTTTAGTTCAGTCACCCGTCACATTAAAAAGAATGAATTCAATGCACACATCATGTGCAGTTAAACTAAAATCTCCTCTACAGATCTTTCTAATAGAGAGCTGCTGTGATTAGCACAGACAAGGTGTTAGATGGGATTTATGTAAAGGTTTGTTTTCACAATCCAACTCCACCAGTTATTGTTAAGTGCTGCAGTTCCATTGACCTCACTGCCATGTGCACAGAATTGAATGTATTGTGAAGTGCTGCAGTTCCATTGACCTCACTGCCATGTGCACAGAATTGAATGCATTGTGAAGTACTGCAGTTCCATTGACCTCACTGCCATGTGCACAGAATTGAATGCATTGTGAAGTACTGCAGTTCCATTGATCTCACTGCCATGTGCACAGAATTGAATGCATTGTGAAGTACTGCAGTTCCATTGACCTCACTGCCATGTGCACAGAATTGAATGCATTGTGAAGTACTGCAGTTCCATTGACCTCACTGCCATGTGCACAGAATTGAATGCATTGTTTTCCGTTGTTATTTCTTTACATAGCAGAATCAAGGACACGGCACAAGATGCATCTGGTTTCTACACAACTGTTTTCCCTTTAAAACAGAATCCATCAAGTCCTGAAACTAATAACAGTGCTGTAATAAGAACAATCCCAGAGTGCACCGTGGTCTCGTGGTGGATCAGACGTATGAATGCTGTAAATGCAGAAGCACTGGGGTTTGCAGCATGTGTTCCCTGTTGAGCACCACTCTGACTCCTTGCTGTCTAAATATCTACCCTAGAAAACAAACACATGCAAAACATTTGAATGAACTCTGAAACGTTATCCATTTACTACCAATGCTGAACACCTGGGTGGGATATTTGCTGTTCATTTTCTGAACTGAATGTCATACTGCACCAATCCATTGTGGAAAACCGTTAGTGGCATAAAGTGAAGAACAAATCTACCAGTAGGATGCTGCTCTTGTGTGACAGCTTTCTCATTACAATAATTAGAATATCTTTGAAGAGCAGATTATTATTTATTCATGGATACCAAGGTATTTGCTAAATAACCTTTATGAGGTAGAATGAGACTGGCACCACTAACCAGCTGAGAGCTATCTGCAGTGAGCATGCTAACACTGAGACTGACACCACTAACCAGCTGAGAGCTATCTGCAGTGAGCATGCTAACACTGAGACTGACACCACTAACCAGCTGAGAGCTATCTGCAGTGAGCATGCTAACACTGAGACTGACACCACTAACCAGCAGACAGCTATCTGCAGTGAGCATGCTAACACTGAGACTGGCACCACTAACCAGCTGAGAGCTATCTGCAGTGAGCATGCTAACACTGAGACTGACACCACTAACCAGCTGAGAGCTATCTGCAGTGAGCATGCTAACACTGAGACTGACACCACTAACCAGCTGAGAGCTATCTGCAGTGAGCATGCTAACACTGAGACTAGCACCACTAACCAGCTGAGAGCTATCTGCAGTGAGCATGCTAACACTGAGACTGGCACCACTAACCAGCTGAGAGCTATCTGCAGTGAGCATGCTAACACTGAGACTGACACCACTAACCAGCTGAGAGCTATCTGCAGTGAGCATGCTAACACTGAGACTGACACCACTAACCAGCTGAGAGCTATCTGCAGTCAGCATGCTAACGCTGAATTTAAAAAATGTAACTAATTTTCATTCTCAGATTAGCACAACAAATAGACAAGAGCAGCTTTAGTTAAGGACACCCATAACCGCATCTTAAATGCTTATATGGTATTTCATATTAAAAATACAATTAAAAATGAGGTTACCATCAATATCATGATGATTATTATTATTATCACTAATAGCAATAATAATAATATTACAAATATTAAACATTAAAATGCCACAAGTTAAAAGAAAAAAAAAAGATACCAAACATGAGTCGTAAATTAATTTATTCACAGAAAAATTGTAACGGGAAACCTTACTGGACTTACTTTCGAAATGCGCGTTCTACAATGTTTCTTTCCTGACAAGCAGCCTTTTTGCTCCCCCCGACTCTCCGTAGATTGGGTATGCTGTAGCTGGGTTGTTGTTGTCAGAATTTAAAGGGGATACCGGATTGCAAACCGCCCCCTCCTTGCTCCAGCCTGGATCGCAGTTATAGAACCGACCCGAGCGTCGCCGAGCACCCAGTACCTCTGACAGAAACAGGATAGGCAGCGAGAGAGAGACAAACAGACAGAGGCAGGAAGACACGATCCCGGAGATCAGTCCGAGACAGACCAGTGTATGTAATTATAAAGCAAGCTCAATCGTTAACACAAAATCGATCAGTGAAATGTACAAATATCAGTTTCACAGGTTTCAAATGAACGTGTTCAGTAATATTTAATAATATTTCTGTTTTTATGAAACTCCAATTACTACTTTTAAATAAGAGCACTCTCGTGCATATATGTTTTCTAGAATTTTTAAATATTGTACTGAAACGAGTATGTTTACATTTCACTTAACTTTCATGAACTGTATATAAATAGCACACTCAACGCTGTTTTGTTTAAAACGCTCCACGGTAGCATTAGAGTTTCGATTTTACAATTTGCTTGGATGTCAAATTTATAGTAGCCGATTCGTTTACGTTATTATTAGTTATTACTAAGATTTCGTTATTACAATGTATGTAGAAATTGTCAAACCTAATGAAGAGATGTATTTTTGTAATAACCAAGGGAAACAGTTGACGGTATTTCTGAATTTACTAAAGAGAACTATAGTGTTCATGGAAGTTCATCTCATTCTGTTACCCTGGAGGCCTGTGTTCCAATCCTGCTCTGTTAACAAGTGCAGTTTGGTAGTCTTAATCCTGCCAAATTGATTCATCATTTATCATCAATGCATATGGTGATACATATTGTGACATTAGTGTGTTGTTACAAGTACTGTCTGGCACTTGATGTTTCCATTCTCATGCTGTGTTTCTCCCCCAGTGACCTGGTCTTGCTGGTGGGAAGGATGAGCTCTAAGTGGGGCGGCACGGCGCTGTCCCACCGCAGCTACAGGCTGGCCTCTGACACAGACATGCCCAAAGTGGCAGGTAAGCTCCCTTGAGCACTAGGACTGGCTGACACGGGGGGCTGGCTGTACACCTATACAGCCTTCTGGTAGTGTCCACTGAAAAAGATGCAATGTGTACCTGTTGCAGTAACATCTTTTAAATAGATCTAGAGAACTGCTTATCCAAGGGATGGAACTTGGTAAGGACATTCTTCAGCACAAAAATTCAGAATCTGAGGATGTACTGTATAGAGGCACCTGTACACCCATGCATTCACATGTACATATGCACCACTACATTTATACATACATGTTGTATGATAGTAAAATAAATGTTCTATAGCAGAACCTTTTAAATTATACAACGTTAGTGTCTCCCGTTTGGTTACATTGGTATTCTTTTTTTTTTTTTTTTTTACAAAAATAGGGTGGCAATTGTATTTCATAGTGCTGTATGTTATAATTAATCTGGTCTATTTGTATCTAGTTGTCAAATTTTGACAAACCATGCATTCTCATGAAAAGCTCCACCACATTAAAAAGGACACTACTTCAATAAAACCAGAGAATGTAACACCATTCATGGCAGTCCTTTGTTGCTGTATATGTCATTATTGTTTGAATACATTGTCAGTGATTGTTTGTGTGTAGATCTGGATCCATTTCTCCTGAGTTTGTAAACTTCCTACTGGTTCTACAGTGGGGTCAAGTCACTGGATCTGAACAGTATCATTTATCTTGAACACAAGAAGTGTTTCCACATACTGTAAATCAGCCATTGTAATATTCTTTACCTTGATACAAATACTAATTTGCTTACCTAATGACAGCTAGGTTTTAAAAACCACTTCTACAGTTTTCATGAATCTCTTCATTGCTATGTCCTGTTCTGTACCATGCTGTTGATAGCTGTGATTGTGAATTCACAGGCAGAGGGAGATGTTACTGACATTCTTGTTCTATGGTAGTATATGCTTATTCGACCCACGACAAGTTCTGTATAAACAAGCATTTGTGTAATTGAAAAAGCAACCAGGTTTGTAAACCTGTGGTCTTTAAAGAGGACAGCAAGACGAGTAATCGGCTTCAGCAATATGCTAATCAGACATTGAGAAAACGCTGCAGGCAATGTCAGCAAAGCAGGTCCTGTGAGTCGGCTGCCTGCCTGCAGTGTGCCTCTGCCCCTCTCACCTTGCTGTGTCACTCGTTCCAGGAATCGTCAATGAGAAGCTGTTGAGTGACTATCTGAACCACATATTCCCCAGCACCAGCAAGCCCCAGCAGCCAGCAGCAGCTTTCAGGTAGGGAGGCCTTCGCAATATACACATTTTATTCCACACTAGAAAGGGTAATAAAAATGATTTCCAACATCACTTCCTCTATCGGTGTCACTGCCATGGTCTAGTGTGAAGACAGAAAGTGGAGGCCATTGAACCCTTGTGAAGCTGCAGGGTGGTACTGAAACCCTTGTGAAGCTGCAGGGTGGTACTGAAACCCTTGTGAAGCTGCAGGGTGGTACTGAAACCCTTGTGAAGCTGCATGTTCTTGCATTGTATCTATACTGAACTTTATCTATGTATTTATTGAGTAGACAATGGACTGGTGTTGAACGCAGTGTTTCTCCATTAGAAGTTGCCTGGTTGATAGGTTTTGGGTTAGTGTATGTCCTGCTACCTAACCCCTTCACTTTCTCTCCCTGACATTGGGAGCAGCGTGCCAGCCTTGGTGTGTGGGGTCAGGTTACTGTCTGCTCTATCAATAGACCCGCAGTAACGAAGGCCTCGGCTGCAAAAATAGCTGAGGAGAGTAAGCAGAGCCAGTGCCTGCTCTGTCTGTGCGATCGGGTTGCTGTGCAATCCACATGAGGCTTGTGCAAGAGCACCTGCGACCCGTGATGTTGTTCTTGTCTGCTTGCCTGCAGGCGTGGGCCTGCCCATGCTCTTTCTGTAGCAGTGTACTGGAGAACCATGTTAGATCTCTGCTTTCTGTTATTCCCGACAATCGGAATCTGGGCATATAGATTCACCTGTCCTTCCATTCGTCCGTCCATCCATCCAGCCATTAATTAAGAACGAGAGGAGGCTATTCAGTCCATCAGTCCGGTTCCTAGAATTCATTGATTTCAAGTCTTAAAGGATCCCATGGATTCTGCCTCAACGACATGACTAGGTAGCCCATTTCGTACCCTCACCACTGTCTGTGTGAAGAGGTGTCTCCTCTCTGTTTAAGTCTCTCCACTTTATTCCCAGCTGTGTTCTCTGGGACTGGTTTGTGTGTTTTGCTTACTGGCTAGGGTTTAGGGTCAACTCCTTTTAACATTCATACAGTCATTTCAAATTGTAAATGAACAAATCGATACACGCTATGTTGAAAATGGAGAATTATACAAAATGGTGATACATAGATAGACATGGTATATGACTTTTGTGTAATGTCCAGTTGCAAATGGGATTGTAGATTTGAACAAACAACTCCAGTTTAATACTGCAAAGAGATACATGCTGGTTTCATTCTTCAGATGGCATTACAATTCTAAAGGTTTTTATAATTACATTTTAGGATAGTGTGAATAGCCGATACCCTAGCCTCTGCTACTTGACTTTTCAGTACTGAAGCAAAAATACAACCATGAAGTCATTTTCTAGGAATAAGCAATGGAGGAACAGGCAACTCTGGATGTGGACTCTGCCTTTACAAAGACATTGCCCTGAAACTTATTAAAGGAGCATTAAACAATGTTTTAGACATGTGGCCAGCGCTCCACAGAAGGGTTTGGGTCATTCAATCATTTAGTCTCCAATTTGGACACTATGTGAGTAAAATGCAACATTACCTTCAAGTCATGAGTACTTTCAATAAATACTGTACTTAGCAAAAGGCCTGCATGCACATACTAATTTAGCTATCTAAATTTCTAATATTTAAAAAAAAACCTGTAGCGATACTACACTAATGCAAATAAAGAAATTATAATATTGTATTCCTTATTGATTGCCTTCAATCAATATAAAGCATCTCGACTCTCTCCAGACACGGAATATTGTTTTTATCGTATAGATTTACCTTCCAAAAATTCGGTTGCCAGATTGTTTATTTTATTTGACAGACAGATAGCTAAATTAGTAGGTTTGGTTGAAGTTGACTAAGACGGCACTGACAAATCTCTTATTCACCAGTCACAAACACCCCTATTGAAAACCCAGATTACTGGTCACGTGGTTCTGCCAGTTCCCAGGCAGGCTACAGTTAGCTGTCCCGGTATTTGCATGACCCATTCTCTAGCTACTGCTTGCAGTATATTCACAATTGAGCATTGAGATGCCGGGAACCAACGAAGTACAAGAAGCTTGATTAGAAGCAAACTCGAGATGTGAAGCAAAATTGCTATAATGTGTAGTTTATCTGGAGCGCTACATGTATCCATGTTCCTGGTGTTATGTATGATATGGAGCAGTTGTTCTATAGAAGGTGGTGAATGGCATTAAGTCCCAGTATAACAAGTGGTTTCTTTGAACCAGAGCAGGTCCCACAGTGAAGGCAGGCTTGTTTCTCAGGATGTGTGTGTGTGTGCTCTCCAAGAAGCTCAACAGTGAAGGCAGGCTTGTTTCTCAGGCTGTGTGTGTGTTTGTGTGTTCTCTCTAGGAAGCCGCTAACCTTTCTGGATCTGGGGGATCACTTGGACAGGCTGCTAGCAGAAGGGGAGCCTGCTGAGGAGAGCAAAGGTGATGCCCATGACTGTCAACCTATACATGAACCAAACAAGAGGCTCTCAGCAAGACTGCTCACTGTATTTAACTTCTACTCCATGGGATTGTATTAAGAGGAATAATTATGTGGTTCTACTTAATGAAATCATTCCATAAAGCTTACCTCTTGTGCATTCACTATGCAAGTCTCACATGTGTTAAAGCACATGTCACTTCAAACATGTATTTTAACTTTAGAAAATGATATCTGGTACCATACTGGGTTAAAGAAAGTTCTCAGTTTTGTTATTTCACCTCAGCAATGTCTTAGGGATCACATTCTCTCCATGCCGCCTTTCTAAAAGGTAATATTGAGCAAAAGCGACATCAAAAACTCAACAAAAAACTATTCAAGCAAATGTTAGTAACTTTTTTGCTGAATCCCATCCATTTTATGCTAGTGCTCTAAACAGTATTCTTGCAAGACTTTGACTCCAGAGGGTATGTACTTGCACTACTTATAACAGAAGTACAATGTGTTTGTAGACATGCCACTTTTGCTTTCAACAATTACATTTGGACCTGGCTCTGCAGCCCAGTTGTGATTGTAGAGTGAATCCTAGTGCATGAGGAGACAGAGGGCTGGACCTGGCTCTGCAGCACAGTTGTGATTGTAGAGTGAATCCTGGTGCGTGAGGAGACAGAGGGCTGGACCTGACTCTGCAGCCCAGTTGTAGAGTGAATCCTGGTGCATGAGGAGACAGAGGGCTGGACCTGGCTCTGCAGCCCAGTTGTGATTGTAGAGTGAATCCTAGTGCATGAGGAGACAGAGGGCTGGACCTGGCTCTGCAGCCCAGTTGTGATTGTAGAGTGAATCCTAGTGCATGAGGAGACAGAGGGCTGGACCTGGCTCTGCAGCCCAGTTGTGATTGTAGAGTGAATCCTGGTGCGTGAGGAGACAGAGGGCTGGACCTGACTCTGCAGCCCAGTTGTGATTGTAGAGTGAATCCTGGTGCATGAGGAGAGAGGGCTGGACCTGGCTCTGCAGCCCAGTTGTGATTGTAGAGTGAATCCTGGTGCATGAGGAGACAGAGGGCTGGACCTGACACTGCAGCCCATTTGTGATTGGAGAGTGAATCCTGGTGCATGAGGAGACAGAGGGCTGGACCTGGCTCTGCAGCCCAGTTGTGATTGTAGAGTGAATCCTGGTGCATGAGGAGACAGAAGGCTGGACCTGGCTCTGCAGCACAGTTGTGATTGTAGAGTGAATCCTGGTGCATGAGAAGACAGAGGGCTGGACCTGGCTCTGCAGCCCAGTTGGTGATGAGCTCAATGAGAAGCTCCAGCTGATTGTTCTCTGATTTTGCTCTCCAGATGTTGATGGGCGTCTGGGCCCTCCCACTGTTGTCCTGGACCACACCAGCGGCTTCGAGGGGCTGCTCTTAGTGGACGATGACCTCCTAGGGGTAAGGAGAGTGATCACACTGCTGTGTTATTACCAGCTCCTTGCTGAGAATGACATACTCCAACTAGGATTATACTTCTTTGTTGAAACATCATGGAACCTGTTCATTGTGCAGTGGGCTGCAGGGACTTTGCTACTTAAGTAGATCATTTTCAATGTATTCTTTGCTTCTGACCAGCAGTGACCAAATGCAACTGGGGCAGAGATTTCCAAACTAAGGACAATCGCAGCCAATGAAAGGGGTGTCAATGTTACCCAACGCTTTCCTACTGTTGATTTAGGATACCAGTATCTCCACCCAGTTAACTTTATGAGCCCCTAAAAGATAAACGCCAAAAAGGAGCAAACCTACACGTAACCAATCCATTTTCTTCTGCTAAGAGAAACAACATCGTTACTGTCCCACTTCTTTAAGAAACAATTTTAATTTGGGGTTTCAAGTACATTGGATTAAAGGTTGCTTTGGTTAAGCACACGTCTGTTTTAGTAATTATTGACCTGGCATCCAACAGAACTCATTTCACGTGACCCCTTCCCCAAAGTCTTGGAGATTGTAAACAATTTCTGTTCAGCTAGAATTGCAAGTAGTTAAGCACTGGAGTACTTCAAAGAATAAAACCATTTTGCATTAAATAACAAATGTGGTATAGAATAAAATCCAACGTGTCTATTAAAATAAAGCCGTACCACTGAATCTCGTTATGGACAAATGTGGGACAATTACAGGCACTCTAGTTTGTATGCAGGAAGAGAGAGTGGTGCTGATCCCTTTAGTTTTAGATGACTGTCAGAAACACCGTTATCACCAGTTTATAAAATTATCAAGCATTTTTCAGTGCAATAAACAAGACACAAGAAATGAAAAATGATTGATCACATTGTTCCAACTCTACTCATAATATCTTTTGGCTTTTTTTAACCAAGGTAAACTTTTTAATTGCATATCAGACACACGTGCTTTATTTGTATATGATCCCATGTAAACTAAAATCTGATAAATAACATTTCACATGTACAAAAGCAAACCCGTTTCAATACAGGTATCAGCCATACAAGAACTGATATCTACAAAAGTGGCCAAGTTAGCCCCATTTATTTATTATTTTTTGTATAACTCGCCTCTTTTCACATTCAATCAAAAACGTGTACAAATTAAATTTAAAGTGCTACAGAAAATGTAATTGAAATTCTTTTACACATTTTATATTTGCTACAAAATGTGCATGTTCATATTTTTTCCTTCTGTGTTTATTCAGGTTATTGGACACAGTAATTTCAGCTCCATCAGAGCTACCACCTGTGTGTTCAAAGGTAAGTACTGTACCTCTGCAGATCTTATCCTAGCAACAGAGGCTCCATGCCTTAAACGTGCCCTGGACTGGAGGGAGTACATTTTCTCTTAGGGGGTGAGGGAGGGAGCAGTTCAGTCTCCATGCCTCAAGCCTTCCCCAAGGCTGGAGGGAGCACATTTTCATTTAGGGGGTGAGGGAGGGTGCAGTTCAGTCTCCATGCCTCAAGCCAGCCATGGACTGGAGGAAGTACATTTTCTTAGGGGGTGAGGGAGGGAGCAGTTCAGTCTCCATGCCTCAAGCCTTCCCCAAGGCTGGAGGGAGCACATTTTCATTTAGGGGGTGAGGGAGGGTGCAGTTCAGTCTCCATGCCTCAAGCCAGCCATGGACTGGAGGGAGCACATTTTCTCTTAGGAGGTAAGGGAGCAGTTCAGTCTCCATGCCTCAAACCTGCCCTTTCTATCTTCAGAGGCAACCCAGTCAGTATGTTCACTTTAGCCACCCAGGCACCTATGCATATCTTTAGCTAGCAGGTTCATGGAAGTGTTAATGCAGTATATATTTAGGGTGTTGATGTAAGCTCCTTTGCTCTGTCTCTCTCCTGCAGGGAAGTGGAGCTATGAGGTGTTGATCTCCTCTCAAGGTTTGATGCAGATTGGCTGGTGCACTCTGAACTGCAGGTTTAACCAGGAGGTGAGCGCCCCCTACAGGAAACCAGAAGTACCACTGTCTATTGCATTGTCATACCTCTTTAGCTTTAGTACCATTATTAAAGTCCCTATTTACAAAACGTTAAGGATTGTTTTATAGAATGCGTTTTTAAGGACTGTTTTTTTTCTTGGTTAAGCAGTTCTTTGAAAATTAGGAATACACGTCTAACCTTCTTAAACAGTTGCAAGAAGTGTTTGCTTGATGTAACTAATCAAATGGGTTTTAAAAACTCCTTAAATACTTAAAACAGTCCTTAAAGTTTTGTTAATAGGGCCCTGTCATTATACAGCTGATTTATCAAGTTTTACCCATAAGATAAGATATATAGGTACTTGTGCTTGCTGTCTCTCTCTGTCAAATAAACCCATTTTGCTGGTAATTCTACTATAAAAAAGAACTGGGCATATTTCCAAAGCCTTTACTACAGTATTTAATTAGCACTGTAATTAATTAACAAAAATGCTGATGGATTTTTACAAAACTAGACCATAATTCTATGGAATATAATGTTGGGTCTCTTGAGTAGTCTCTCAGATTTGTTTCTTAGTTTAACATTAACATGGAATTATCATGATTTAAAAAAAAAAAAAAAGTTACCGCTTTGAAATAATAGAATATTGGACTGTATTATTTTTAAAGCTTGAAATAGTTTTCATAGCAATCCTTCAGCATGGGCAGCATTGTGGCAATACCCAGCTGAGTTGTGAGTACGGTCCAGTTGACTGCCCCCCCTCTGCTCTGCTCTGTTCACAGGAGGGAGTGGGAGACACGGCGGACTCGTACGCCTATGATGGGAACCGGGTGCGCAAGTGGAACGTCACCACCACCAACTACGGCAAGGTAGGAGGGAGAGGGACCAGGGGGCAGTGTGTCTGTACCCTTCCTAATTCATGATAAACTTGCAGTGTGTCTGTACCCTTCCTAATTCATGATAAGCTTGCTGTCTGTCTGTACCCTTCCTAATTCATGTACAGTATTTGCTTTCCAATTCTTATCTTACTGCTTTTATATAAACTGCTAAAAAACAGACACTAAAAAAAGAGAGTGAGACTAAAGCCCTTTTCACACTGGCACTCCTCCCGGGGTTCTGACTACCCGCGTAGTGTGAATCCATGTACCTGGGTCATACCCGGGTTGGCAGCAACCCACCTCATGCTTTGACCCGGGTCAAGTGAGACAAAATGCATGATAGCCGTTTGTAAGCCGATGCAATAACAAACAGCCACGCCTGCGTGAAGGTTTCACTTCCACAAGGAACTTTTGTTTATTCTGTGTAGACATATTTTTGTTGATTGAGACACACCATGAGCTAGATTGCAGCAGGGATGAAGAAACATTTGCTCTATCAGCAGTTGGGCCGTCAGTTCAATCCAGAGAAGCTTGGATGGAAGCGTCTGTAACAAGCTGCTTCCGGGGCATTGATACGCATTGTGTATTTGCTTCTGTCACCCAGGTCGACCCTGCTTCTTCAAAAGCAGTGTGAAGTCGCGTTGCTGACCCGCACAGTGTTCTGCCCAGGTCTTTTCAGCCAGGCTGGCTAAGTGTCTGTCTCTGCCCAGTTGAAAAACCCAGAGCCGCCCATCCTGCAGATGCTACTGTGCCTTTAACGATAAGGACTGATTGTGCTGCTAGCAGACTAGATCACTTGTGCACACTTGGTGGGAAAAAAAAATATCTTGGAACCACATGACAGCTATGTTGCTGTGTCTTGACACTACATTTAACCAGTTAATGATTTGACAGGGTGGGCTTTCCATTTTTAAGCACTTCGAGAGGCTGAAACATTAATGACTGCTAACTGCTAATGTCTCGGACTGATAGAATAGGTGCCGTCCTGGTTGCCCGTGGTTGCTGACACCCTATTGACAGTGTTATGGAAGGTGTTTTTTTTAATGTTTTGTCCAATCTGGCTTTTATTAAAATACACAGAAAATGTTAATATAAAACCAAGAGAACTTACTTTCACTATGTTAAAATGTTCAAGTTAACAGAAAAAAAGAACAAACTTTGATGTCATTGTTGTTTTTCCCCAGCCCTGGGCTGCAGGTGATATTGTGAGCTTAGATGTCATTTTTGTTTTTCCCCAGTCCTGGGCTGCAGGGGATATTGTGACCTGTCTAATAGACCTGGATGAAGGGACGATCTCATTCTGCCTGTAAGTACCACCACCTTTTTTTATTTATTTATTTATTTATTTATTTATTTATTTTTTTTTATACAAAAGACCATGGTAAGTTTCATTGAGATGGTCCATTCCCCATGTGAAGTGACAATGGACCCAGAACAGACTGTTAAAGACAGGAGACGTCCGTGAGTATATAATGCACCTCCCCCCTCTCTCTCTCTCTCTCTTCCCCTCATCCCTCTCCCTCTCCCCTATCTCTCTCTCTCCCCCCCCCCTCTCTCTCTCTCCCCCTCCCCCCTCTCTCTCTGTCTCTCTGTCTCTCTGTCATCTCTCCCTCTCATCTACCCCCCCTCTCTCAGGAATGGCCAGTCTCTGGGCATTGCATTCAATTCCATTAAGATCGGTCCTGGCCTGGCCTACTTCCCTGCCATCAGCCTGTCCTTCAAGGAGTCTGTGGCGTTCAACTTTGGCAGCCGGCCACTCCGATATCCTTTCAGCTCACTGCTTTCACCTGGGCCGTGCATAGCTTGGGCATCAACAGAAACAAATATTTCTGATTAGATCAATCCAAAATTCTACTTCCATCACCTCTTGGGCCTTTCTTCACTAGAAGCCTGAGTTTACATTCACGGTTGCCAGAGAGAGGCCCAGGACTGAGTGGCGTTCAGGTCAGGATTGAGGCGCGCGCATGGAAAATTTAAAATGCATCTTAACTGTTCTTAAACTAGATTATAACCGTAATTTGTGTGATTTGAATGTCTTTGTGGACGAGCTAAGCTCAATACAAAATGGTGTGACACTATAAAACCTGCTACTTTTCAATGTTGCAGTTCTACCTTCTAAGCAGTAGAGGGTAGCACCATATGATCACACAAGAAGGCGCTTGGGTTCTACTTGGATGCAGTTACACCTGCTTTCATATATAAGCCCATGCCTTGTCTCGGAGTATAAGCACGCCCACAACTGAGCTAAGTGTAAAAGCAGGTGGCAGGAGCCAAGATGTTTGAGTTCTACAGTATTATTCAGCATCATGGTAAATTGTGATAGTCACATTGACAAGATCACATTAAAGCATTGTACACTGATTTTTAATAGACTTAGTTTTCACTTTTCTAAAGAAGTCCCAGCCCATACGTAAGTCCTTGTGCCTCCGAAGTGTGCAGTTCTAGTGCAGGAGAAGTGTTGAGCCCCTGTGTGTCTCCTTAACCCCCCTGCACCTACCCTGTCGAGGGCTACCAGCCCCTGCAGGATCCACCAAGCGCGGACCTCCTGAAAGCACAGAGGCTGCTGGGATACATAAAGAATGTCTTCACCACGAAAATCGACACGCAGGTACAAGCACCACCCAAGGATATTCTTCTAGCTGCTTGAAAAGCTGCCTTATGTTTTAGGTGCTTGAAGAGCTCATACATATTGCCAGCATTTGGTAGGTGTCACTGTTTTCTAAATAGATGATGCGAACAATATGGATACCAGTTTATTAAATGGTATTTTTCTCAAGCTACTGGTTAAGGAAATGTACAGATGGCAGCAGAGGTTGCATGAAGGAACACAGTAAACACTGAAACACGTTCTCAATGGGAAGAGCAGGAATTGGTAACGGGAAGGCAAAGCGTCTGGAGTTCTTATACAGAAATTTATATATATATATATATATATATATATATATATATATATATATTTCTTGAAATATATCTCTATCTGTATCTCTATCTCTATATATAATGTTTAAAACAAAATACCCTGAAGAAGAAATGAAACATTCTGAATTCCCATTACAAGAATTCAAACTCCATGCTGTCAGTGACCAGTGTCAGCTTTCTCTAGCAGTCAGATTTTCAGTGTTGACTGCGTTGTGTTGTTGTGTTGTGTTGTTAGTAGTCTAGTTGGTGTCTGGTGTTTGCAGTGTCTCTCTAATCGTCATGGGCTGTTGCAGGAGGGAAAGCTGGTGGAGAAGGACAGTGCTGCCTGGGAGCTGCAGGGGGAGCCCACGGTGCTGGTGACGCTGGCTCATATCTTCAATCACTTTGCTCCCTTAATGGTGAGGATGGTCCTGTTCATTTACAATAATATTCCCACAATTGCTGCAGAGAGGTAGGCAGAGGATTGTGATGTCTCACTCAAGTTCATCCCAAACATGCTCAATTATAATTGAGATCTGGGGATTGTGGCAGCCATGGAAGATGCCTGAAGTCTCTGTCATGCTCCTCAAACCATTCGCGCACAGTTCTGACATGGTGGTCGGGTGCATTAGCATCTTGAAAGTAGCCATCGCTATCGGGGTACAAGAGCAGCATTGCTGGATGGACTTGATTGACAATGATGCTTAAGTAAACTACAGCATTTGTTTGACCTTCCAGAGTAATTCATTATGAATGATCTAGTAACAGAACATTAAGACAGCTAGGTGTCAGTCTGTCATTATTTGTCTTTCATTTGTTTAATCTGTTTGATATAAAATAAATTTTCTTTTTATTTTCTAATAATACTTAACCAAGACCCAACTCTTCTAAGGAGTGTCCAGTAATTCAGCAGTTTCAGTGACTCCTATTCAATGCTTGTGTCCACATTCCAGGATCCATGAGCCAATCACATTTCACAATTATAAGAGCGTGAATTGATATGGAAACAAACATAAGAGAAATAAGTACAGATTCAATCTGAGATATGTTTGTATTTGTTCACACTGCCAGTTGTCTTATTGTCATTGGTAATTAATAATGTGTAGATTGCAAGTGAAGGGAAAAGCATCATTTCGTGTTTTGCAGTTAACACATTTCTTTCTGTTTTTAATGAACACTTGCTGATTTTCTAAAACATGCTGATGAGCATTACTTTGAACATCCTCGTACCTGCGCGCCCTAGTTTGCAGTCCTGTGTGGCGCACAGCCATGCTGTGTGGCGCGCTCATACTGCAATGTGCTCTGTGCCCGCAGTGCAAGGTGTACCTGGTGGAGGGCGTCCTCATGCGCTTCCTGCTCAGTATTCTGGAGGGGGGCGGCTCTGTGGATGAACACCCCCTCATACAGCAGCTGCTGGACCTCATGTGGCTGCTGATGGAGGTGAGAGAAGGAGAGCAGCTGGAAACCTTGGAATTACTAATCATCTAAGTGTCTCGCCAATGTGGAGAGGCAATTAAAAAGACAGGTTAAAAGAATGACATCTTTTCAGTCTAGAAGAAGCGAAAAGAGGGAACTTGAGTGAAGTCTTTAAAATCATAAATGGTCTAGATAAAGTTAAACCAAGCCAAGACACTGCTTCAAGTTTAGCACAGAGAGAAAGAAGAACAAGAGGAAGCACTTTTTTACACAGATAATTATAAATGCATGGAATAGCCAACCAGGTGAAGTAGTAGGATCTAAAACACTGGGAACATTTAAAAAAAGACTAGATACTGTGTTTTTAAAGTAGTCCCCGTCCTGTCCCGCCAACCCCCCCACCCCCCAGGAGGGGAGAATGGTGTGCTATCAAGGGATGGCCTTTTCTCATTCCTAAACATTTCTATTCTAATTCATCTTAAAAAGACCAGCAACTCTTCCAGTGATGTTTCGTGCCACTAGATGGCAGTATAAGAGTTCTGTGGTTTCTGTGTTCCTGGTATATATTTCTGTTCCAGGACTATGAAGTGAACGAGTGTTTGAAGCAGCTGATGATGTCACTCCTAAGGGCTTACAGATTCTCTCCCATCATCCCTGATCTGGGCTTCCAGGTACCCTCACTGCTGTGCCAGTGTGGAACATGCACTGCAGACAGGACCATATGAAACTGACACATTCAATTCACATAACAATAATTGTAAATGTACAGGAGTATTATTATTATTATTATTTATTTTTTAGCAGACGCCCTTATCCAGGGCGACTTACAGTCGTAAACAAAAATACATTTCAAGAATCACAGTACAAGTAATAATACAATTAAGAGCAAGATAAATACAATGACTTTGGTTCTAGCAAGTACAAGTATGACAAAATACGATTCAATAATGGAGCAGATAAGTGTCAGTGATAGTTACATCAGGATATAATTAAATACAAAATACTACAGATAAAAATAACACTTGACAGATTACAGTACTCTAAAGTACAGGATTAAATGCAGTAAAATAGGGGGCAGATAAGAGCAAGTAAAGCACATTTAAGGAAGAGTGATAAGTGTCCAGAGGGAAAAAAAGAGGAGTTCTACAGGTGCTGTCTGAAGAGGTGAGTCTTGAGGAGGCGCCGGAAGGTGGTCAGGCACTGGGCAGTCCTGACATCTGTAGAGGAGGTAGAGCCAGTAGAAAGCTCCTTCAGTTTGTACGTTTCCCTATTTATTAAAGAGCCAAGAGTTTTTCAAAACACAATTGATAGTTTTCCATAGTTCACTTAATTGCACAGGATTTTCTGTTTGAATTTGGTTGAGTCAGTCTGTCACACTGTAGATGCACACTGTGTGCAGCAGGCAGTAGGACCCCTGTGCACCCGATTGACAGTGTTATTGAAGGTGTTTCTAGTATTGTGTTCCACCAGTGTTGCATATCTGAGAAAAAGAGAAAATAGGTTCCCTCAATCTTTGGTCACTATGAAATCTGAGAAATGAAAACAGTCCTTTCTTGTTTCGTTTCAGATTCATTATCTCCGGCTGACGACGGCCATCCTCCGACACGAGAAATCCAGAAAGTACCTGCTAAGCAACGTCCTATATCCTTTACATGAATAAGAAGTGCAGGGATTTCTTTTACCAGGAGGGCGCTGTGATGCCCCAGTAAACTAGGGCATAGATCTGGCTACTTGGTTTAGTTGGGATGAGAAAACAAGTTGAGAATGTGCCGGTGGTATGAAAGATCCAGTGTGGTAGTCCAGTGTGCCGGTGGTATGAAAGATCCAGTGTGGTAGTCCAGTGTGCCGGTGGTATGAAAGATCCAGTGTGGTAGTCCAGTGTGCCGGTGGTATGAATGATCCAGTGCGGTAGTCCAGTGTGCCGGTGGTACGAAAGATCCAGTGTGGTAGTCCAGTGTGCCGGTGGTATGAAAGATCCAGTGTGGTAGTCCAGTCTGCCGGTGGTATGAAAGATCCAGTGTGGTAGTCCAGTGTGCCGGTGGTATGAAAGATCCAGTGTGGCAGTCTTTCTTAACCGGGTGCACGTTCGACGTGCTGCGCTCCGCTGTGTTCTTCTACATCAAGACTCCTCTGCAAGTGAAGGAGGCTGGCCTGGAGGAGCTCATCCCTACCACCTGGTGGCCCTGTCACTTCGACAAGGAGGTACCCAGACACACACACACACACACACACACACAGAGTCTTCATCTGTTTTCAAAAAGAGCTTTCAATTCAGAGATACACTTCAAACCCTACCACCAGGTGGCCCTGCCGCTTCGACAAGGCTCCAGACAGACAGACACACACACACACACACACACACACACACAGAGTCTTCATCTGTTTTCAAAAATAGCTCTCAATTCAGAGATACACTTCAAAGTGCTAGTGTAACAAATGCTGCATGTTTTTGTGACGACTGTTACATGCCAGGTCTGGAACTTGCTCTTTGTCTGTTTTTGTGACGTTTCTGTGACATCACCATTTGATCTTTTGATTGATTCATTCTGCAAATCTTCTAACTAAAGTACTGTGTGGCTTTGAAGAGAAGGGGAGTGTGAGGCAGATTAACACATCTACAATTTGTGCTGCAAATCCACAGAAAACTGTTGATTCGTCAACTAAACCAGTCAGAACAATTGAACAGAAAAGCAAATACCATTTTATTATGCAACAATCATTTCAACAATGTGTTGATTCTAGTACAACACATTTCAGATGTAACACTTATAAAAGGGCTTGCGAGTTGTGTTTAGCATTCCACATTGCTTGTTAAAAGTAATACAATTCCACATTAACATAATGTAAAAAAAAAAAAAGTTTATGTAATAAAAAATTAATTTACACATAAACACCCCCCTTGTAATTTTTATTTCACATATCCTCTGGACAGGTTCAGGAACAACAGCAATTTCATCATCTCTTTGTAACCCTCCATCAGTGACAAGCTTACAGCCCACTTACATTTTGCCTGAGTCCTTCTTGAAAACCAATCGATGGCATTTATATTTAGATCTTTGTCTTTCTTCGATTCGGTAAAACAATCAATAACTTTCCTCTCTGTTCCCGGTTCACATTCCTTTGTTTTTTTCATTTTCATTTTTCTAATGCCTCTCACATTCTACTCTAAAACACAATCCTCTCTACTGTCTTCACTTACAACGCTTGTGTCTATATAAGTGGGATTTCAAACTCCAACTCCGAGGAACTCATGATAACATTCCCACAATGAGAGAGACAAACATTTTAACTGTTTGAACTAAGCATAGCAAAGAGTGAAAACCAAATGCAATTCCCAAATAAACAATGGATTGAATCTCTTCATCGAATAAGCGTCAGTTAGGAAGAAATGTGAGCACCCCGGACGGCAGGAATACATGCAGGTACAGCATGACAAGTGTCATGAACAACTCAAAGTGCTGAATCGCTAAGAAAATAATCCACCGCTTCTGGTGCCTAACGGCACTCGACAGGGAATTCTTTTTTTTACAGATTTCACACTTATCGTTGTTTATCCCTTAAGGATGCGGCTTACAGGTCAATATTTCTGTTTCTCTTGGTAGGTTTGTAATTTCAGTGACAAAAAGCTCATTCATTGTGGTTAGAGCACAGATAAGTATTCAAATATTTCTTCTACCTATGAATGTATTTAAAAACATGGTGTTGTACGAGAGACAAGCTTTCCATAGATGTGTAACTTGCTTGGGTTTGAGGTATTAGAATTCTGCACCCTGGACTGACATTTTCACAGAATGTTTGGAACACCATAAACATTTCTGTCAAAGAGAAACATTTATGACACCCTACCAAACCCTAATGGTAGATATAGATCCAATCTATTTGAGAAAAAACTGACACATACTCTGAGGAATATTATGAACCTTCTTAAACACTTCTAGCTCAGGTGGAACACATTTTTTTAACCATTTCAACTCAAAAGGTCCAAAAACCTTTGACCTCTGTCACATACTACCCCACACTGTGACATTAAATACAAGCATGTGGATCTGATCTCTACCGGGGGCTCAGATGATAGTCTACTGACCTCTTGAAACTGATCTGGGAGAAAAAACAGTCATAGCTTCTCAATCTAGATTCCCAGTGGAAGAAAACCCTCCACACATGAACTCCACACCATTCGGCTTAGCTCTGCACAATAGATCAGTGAGGTCTAGAGCAGGTAGAGGCAGCTCAGATCAACATTGAGTAGCTACACAATAGATTCGTGAGGTCTAGGTTAGCAGCTAGCAGCTCAGATCAGCATTGAGTAGCTACACAATAGACAAGTGAGGTCTAGAGCAGGTAGAGGCAGCTCAGATCAGCATTGAGATGCGACAGTTTGCCCATCGTGTTGCCAGTGACTGTGTTTAGCTCTGTCCACCCTGAAGAAGGCACTAGCCGAAAGGTTTGTCTACTTGACTCATCGTTTTGCCCTCCCTCTCTCTGTCTTGAAGGGGAGGGACGAGCGTGAGGCGCGAGAGGAGAGTCCAGAGGAGAGGCTGAGGCGCAGGGCCTATGAGCGGGGCTGCCAGCGGCTCAAGAAACGCATTGAAGGTGAGCTGTGTGTGTGGGGAGGGCCAAGGCCTACAAGTGATGGCCAAAACTGACATATTTACAATGGAAGTTGTTTCACATTTCATGGAACAACCACGGGTGTATATTTGCAGAGGTGAACTGTCGTCTTTACCACATTGGCATTTTCATGTGTATCGAATCCTATGTAGGCACAGGTGCATTTTTTGGTAATTGTTCCTACTTTGCTCCATGTTTTTAATGTGAGCGCCATCTTCAAATCTTCAAGCAGATGAATATTTAAAGTTGATATTGTTTCAAAGGATTGTAACTAACAAAACAACTCCATGTGTTACCTGTTGTACACTTCCGTTCTTTGTGTTGGTCTCAGAGGTCCAGTTTTCATGTTCGTGTTTTTAAAGCATGATGTCTGGTACTACATTTGGTTAAATAAATCTCTGTGAACCATGCTTTCAGTTAGAGCTTCACTTGCTCGGTCATTTCACCTGGAGGGTGAAAATGTCCCCACCCCTTCAATGTCTTCTTTTCTGTCATTAACCAAAAAGCTGCTTCCCTTACATGCTTTCAGCCAGTAACATGCTTTGACCCAGAAAACACTGCTGAGGTGAAATGACCCAGGAAGTGCAACAGAAATCCTGAGAATAAGGCATAGAGACTGAGAACTTTCTTTAACCTAACATAGCACATGATCTCATGTTTTAAAAACTGCACTTCTGGGTCCAGTGTAGCTCATGGAAGTGCAAAACAGGTCAGCTGCAATACTTCTGTTAACTGCAGTTACTTTTAAGATGCTGGTAACATTTCAATGCAAAGTTGATTAAGATGCCCTCACAGCATACACAAGATGCACAAGAATAAAATAAGAGCCAGGCTGTCCCAGGCTTCAATGTTTTAGTTAATCCACCTACATGTTTTTAGAGACAGCACTGAAGTAGTGTATTTGTTGCACTATTTTCTAATTCTCTCAATCCCCTACAATTTTGTTTCCATTAAAATGTAGCTGTTGTACTCCAACATTGTTTTTGCCTTCCTACAGACCCCACACTTTGAGACAGTGTATTCACATGCGGTGCTAATCCATGATCATATTCAAGTTTCTAATGATCACTGGCTGGAATCCACATGTTGTGACTGCATCTCAGGAGTCAATAACAATACGTGCTTCATATATGCTTCCATTTCTCTGGTTCTCCATTTGCAAGTCCCAAGCTTTGCAAGCTGCTGTCTTGTTGCTGTGTGTTTGGACGCCCTGGTGCAGTAAGTGCTGCACAGCGTCGGCTGCAGGCCTGGCCTTCCTGACCCTGCTGCTTTGTGTTACAGTCGTGGAGGAGCTGCAGGTCCAGATCCTGAAGCTTCTGCTGAACAACAAGGACAAAGGGACGGTACGTGTGTCTTCCGGCAGTTAAAGCTGTAGCGCCCCAGCACCTTGTTCATGGTCTAGTTGGTTTACATGTCCTTCCATTTCAGCTGCTGAGACAAGCTCCCTCACACTTTGAAAGCTGTTTCAATCAATCAAATTAATTTTGTATAGAGGCTTTCATGGCAAAGCCATCTCAAAGCACTTCAGACTGTTTGCCGTCGCTCTGTTAGTCAAAAAGGCCACACCTTCTACTTGCAGCAGTAAGGGATTATTAATGTAGATTAAAATATAAATGGAAATTGCTTTTCTAAATGGTGTTTTTGTGATAAGATTTGATATCATTTTGTTGTGATGCCATTTAAGAGCAACTGCCTTAAAAGACCTTTTTCATGAATGAAAGGAGTGCGGACAGATCTTATGACCTGCAGCACAGGAAGTGATTAGGTACCAAGTTTTATCTGTTGGGTTGTATTTGAAAAATGTTTTAAGTTATGCAAAAAAAACAAAAAAACAAGCAAAGCATGAGATGTCATTGAAGGCGTTGCCAGGTAGTTAAAAATTCAAACACAGTTCAAAATAAGGTGTGGAATTCATAAATCCGCAAAACAGACCTCTTTAGAGAAAAGTCATAAACTGAACAGGTGGGTGTTATCAGCCTGTTTAACATACAGCTTGTTCTCTCCTTTCATCTCCCTAACCTGTATTTAATCAGAATCCCTCTAGCAGGGCTTCTTCCATTCCCACCTGGGTTGCTGGAAGACGCACTCAGAACATATATACGTAAGGTTTGGGACCCTCAAAAGAATTTCATTAACAAAAATGTTACACATAACAATATTACATTCATTGAAGTTGAAATTAATATTTACAATTACACACATAGAACAGGCCAATTGGTGCACTGTGCTATATTTTCGTTTAGCAGAAATCCCCAAAATTACTACTTAAAAATCATAATACAAGTTAAACCATACTGTGACCTGTGCTGTATTTTTGATAGAATTTTGCCCTACACCCAGTCCTAATCTTTGCTGCTGCTGCCTCTATCTCACTAAAACTTTACAAACCATCCCTGTTTCAGGGTGAAGCTTCCCGGTACATCTTCCTGAATAAATTCCGCAAGTTTCTACAGGAAAACGCCAGCAACAGAGGGGTAAGACAACAGTACACCTGGGATACGATGTGGATCACAATATGCAGGTTACAACATCACGCTGCATGCAATGGTCCTAAGGTACTTTTATTAATGACTAAATGGATCCTTTGAGACGCCTTCCAGCAGCTAGTCTATGCCACGTCGTGTCGGGCTGCGAGCAGGGCAATTGATGTTAGGTACAGGTCCTAATAAAGTGTCCAGGCAGTGTGTATATATCTAGAGAAGCGCTTGTCCCATTGTGATCAAACCTGGTCTTTACCATAACTTATTGAGCCTGTTAGAATCTGGGGTTAAGTGACGATACCTATCCGTCACACTTGTACATGTACATAGTGTGAAAGTAGACCATGATGTATATGATGCTGTCTTGTTTTGTATAGAAGCAGTGTGCAGTGATTCAGGGCTGCAGTAGTGGGGGATGTATATGATGCTGTCTTGTTTTGTATAGAAGCAGTGTGCAGTGATTCAGGGCTGCAGTAGTGCGGGGATGTATATGATGCTGTCTTGTTTTGTGTGCAGTGATTCAGGGCTGCTTGTCTGTTTGCAGAACCCCACAGTGCTGTGTCCCCCGGAGTACATGGTGTGTTTCCTGCATCGTCTCATCGCTGCAGTGCGCTTCTACTGGGAGGAGAGCAAGCGCAAGAGCTCTGGAGTGCTGGGCAGTGAAGGTACCAGGAACCCAAGCACTGCCTTGTCCTGTTGTGAGAGACCCCAGCAAACGCAGAGGGATGGGATCCTGCACCCAGTCCACTTTCACAATTACTGAAACAAGCAGGGCTGTGCCAGATCTGTTTAGAAATACTAAAAGAAGCTTGAGACTGCAAGTCTTTCTTTTATTATTATTATTTCTTAGCAGACGCCCTTATCCAGGGCGACTTACAATTGTTACAAGATATCACATTATACATTATTTCACATTATACAGATAACACATTATTTTTACATACAATTACCCATTTAAACAGTTGGGTTTTTACTGGAGCAATCTAGGTAAAGTACCTTGCTCAAGGGTACAACAGCAGTGTCCCCCACTGGGGATTGAACCCACAACCCTCCAGTCAAGAGTCCAGAGCCCTAACCACTACTCCACACTGCTGCCCCTCAGTGTCAGACAAACCTGTAGCACTGTGTTTAATACTGTGTATCTTTTCTGAATGGACCAGAGATAGTACAGGAGTTAGCTAACCCGAGTCTGGAGGTCTTCAATAAATCCATTGTTTTAAAAAAAGGTAGATTTTTTTTTTTTTTTTTTTACTGTGATCTTTTTATGATGTTTGCTATCATTCTGAGTGGGTCGATTTGCTGTGACTCGAATGCCGTATTTGTTTTGTTGATATGTCTGTGTTCAGCTGCTGTGAATTCAGAAGCTGTGAATTTAGTAGGATAATTTTATTTGTAACGTACGGTAGATCAGCCAGCCAGTCTCCATATTACTAAGTGCCAGCACCACTTTTGAATTGCCAGCAAAACTCAATAAAAACATCTTGTCTAAAGAGGCAGATCACTAGATGACACTGTCTCTTCCTTCTATAGAGAGACTGGCTGATCTAGTCTATGATCCATATATCTATCTATATGTACTAGAACTGAGAAGCAGCTCCTGAACTCTGATGAAAGCACCTTGACTTATCCAGAAATAACAAATAAACAGTATTTGAGGAACAGCAATAAGAACCACTAAGAAGGATTGCAAACATCTTAAAAAGGGACAGTAATGAAAACGAAAAACATTGAATTTGAAAGGACTTGCTCTTTAACATAGGAATGCAGCTCGGTTACTATGGAGGAGTTTGCTGGAAGAGTCTTGATCAGCAGGTTAGTTTTATAAACGAGGGTGCAGGACTATGGCTGCGGTCTCTCAGAACAGGTCACAACTGATTGGAAACTACAGTGTGCCATAGATGTTAGGGGTGCTAGAAGGTTACTGATTAAACAGTAGTCAAGTGGTTCGAGTTGTGCCTTTTGTTTAACCCTTGTCTACATAGTGTTTACATTTTAGCGGGTGTACAGTGTAGGTCAATGTGTTTTATATTCAGAATGTGTTCACAATCTGTATACAGAAAAGACTGAATAAATATTGAATGTGAAATACATTGGCATGCACTGTACACATGCAGTCTAATACACAGATACATGCTGCAGTGATTTATAGAAAGGGGCGTCCTTCTTATGATGGCGTTCCTCATTGGTTAGAAACATTCCCAATATATTCAAGTTTAATTGTTTAAACATGTTTAACCATAAAGTGTGTCACACTGTAAGCATTAGGGAATTATTGTAAAGTCGTGCTGTACTTACAGCCTTTTTATATTTGAATTGTGTAGCTTACACATTGCACACTTGTGTTGATGTCTTCTAATTCCCCCCTTGAATTAGCTGTGCATCTCACAGCGTGGTGCCATGTAGAAATGTCGTGGTTACTGCTGCTCCATGATAATGGATGTGCCCTGGAACTGGTTTCCTGCCCACGCCACTCTTTAGCATGAGTGCCTCACTGCACCCGTGTCTGAGTCTCTAGGGGCCTTTTGCCACGCTGGCACCACATGTGACGGGACCGCGTCACTGGCACGGCTGTTGTTTACAGGAAGGGACACTCAGACACAGGTGCAGCGAAGCACTAATGTGCACGGTTAATTAAATACAAAGAAACAAAACACTAAACAGAACGGACACACTAACACACTGATAAAACAGGCACAAGGGCCCAAACAAAAGGTCTCTAGAGAAACACTCACGAATGTAAACACACAGGACATGGACACAGGAACACGGACATCCACCAACACCGGCATTAACTCCAACACTAACCAGCCAATCTAACACCTGTGAGCACCCTATTTATACATCAATTATATAATCACTTATTCTGTTCATGGCTCCAGCCACATTCCCACGTGCTTTTGCAGGGAGGATTTATTTATTTATTTATTTTTTTTTATATAAATTCAGTCATTGCCAATTTATTTTTTATTATTTTCTCCCAATTTGGAATGGCCAATTATTTTATTATGCTCAGCTCACCCCTACCACCCCTGCGCTGACTCAGGAGGGCGAAGACGAACACACGCTGTCGTCCGAAGCGTGTGCCGTCAGCCGACTGCTTTTTTTCACACTGCAGACTCACCACGACGGAGGATTTTAACTCCCTCCCTGCCACCCAATATTCCTCGCCCCCCCCCCCACACACACACACACCCGCACCTCGGCAGGGTGCCACAGGGACATATAGGTGCCACAGAGACATATTGTTTAAAGTTGAAAGTGTTAAACGTTTCAAATTCTTACTAATGAATAAAAATAAATACATTATGCCATGCTGACGAAAGGTACCACCAATATCAACAAGTAAAGACTGCAAAGTAACATTCCAATGCTAATTTGGTTTGTGTGTTAGACGTACATTGAGCTTTTAAATACATATTTCTTGATTGTGTGTAAATGGTGGACCTGCAGACACCCTAATCATACATTGGGCTACAGTTTGTAACTTTTTAGACTTGTTGTCAAAGTTGTGATTCCTGTCCAACAACCCCATCCTGTGTCTCATTCTGCCTGTTTCTCCCCATCTCTCAGAGGCCTACGTCCCTCCTCAGCTCTTCTACAATGGGAAGGTGGACTACTTTGACCTGCAGAGGCTGGGCGGCCTTCTCTCCCACCTGAAGAAAACCCTCAAAGGTCAGTGCACTGCGCTGCTCTCCCCTCTCTCTCTGGCACAACACAACTGTCCAGCCCCTGGTCCGTCCTCTGCTCCCCATTTCAAAACTAAGACGACTCCCAGAAAGCAGCCTGGCTTGTCTGCTCCAGCAGTAGTTATTTCAAAGTGCCACTGTTTGCCAAGGCTGTGTGTTCTTACACGGTTACAGGATGAGGAGCATCTGTGTGAGGGAATATCGACTCCATTAGAATTGAACTGAAATGCTGATATAACCCACACACAATCGACTCCAGTAGAATTGAACTGAAGTGCTGATATAACGCGGTGACAGTGATGGCTGGTGGTGACCTCAGACCAGGGAAATGAAACCACAAACAGGCAGGTTCTCTGGTGAAAGCACAGAGTGAAAATAAAAGGTTGAACCAAAAACAAATCTCACACACAAAATAACCCGAACTAAACAAATCCGGTGCTGGGGCTTCCAGCACAGGTAGCAATTGTTTTGCTTTTACTTTGGTTTTGCTTCTCTCCTCTGAACTCCCCACACGTTCCTCCTCAGTTAATTAATCAGTCCGGAGATGATCACATTCTGCACCAGTTTTTGCATGCTACCACACAATAACAAACGCACAGCTTTTTCACCGTCACATTTATACATAAATAACTCCTAACAAAAATACAAAATAAATACAAAATATGCACAGGGACGGGGGAGTACCCCGTTCTAAAATAAACGATATATTTTAAATCACTGTATATTCTCCCATCACCAATAAACATAAAACAATAGATTTTATTTATATGCAGGGCTTTTCCTCTGCCCTGTCATAATCCCATACACAGTCGGTTGATGAAGGGAATACCGTTAAGTGTCAATAAAGAGGTTTTTAAGAATGACGGAACAGAAAACGGAAACGGCAGACAGATGGTGCTCTCTAATAGGTCAGTCACACGTTCCACCCATTGAAACATTTCACAACAGCACCACAGCTAGAGCCTCATCACAAAATACTGATCATGAAATATGAATCCGCTAACAGGTAAACAAACAGGGACTCTATGAACCCCTCCTGTTATAATAAAGCATGTTTTACAACACTTACAATAAACACAGACGGGTCTGGAAAAAGATACGCAACACGAACAATCAACAAAAAAAACCTAAAATCATAACTCCCACACTGGAACAAAGAAATCATACAATGATGTATGAGGACTTCATAATCTCTCTGTCCTGCACTAAAAATAGAAATCGAAAACGCTTGAAAACTCACCTGCTTTTTATTTACAACCTCAGCGCCTCCCACGACATCACCTACTCACTGTAGCTAATGGGTATGAGTGAATTACCTTGGGTAAATGATGTCGAAGCTAAGCACAGTGGCAGGAATGTTGAATAGATCTACAAATCATTCAAGAAGATGTGATGTTACTGCTGTTCATGTTCTCAAAGCTTGGCTTGAAACAGTGGTGTCGGGTCACAAAAAATAAGGCATCCATCAGAAGCTACTGGAAATGAGCCATAAAGAAATACATGGTCCCATATCCTTACTGGAAGTGGGAACGAGCTGTCCAAATTCAAACGGTCCTTCATCCACTTTAGAAATGATCCACAGCAAAACTGAGGCTAACTGCTCCCTCTACACAAGCATCTCCACCGTGCTGTTTCAGTAACATTACAGCAATCGCATTCTTAACTGTATTTAATAACCAATCCAAAATGATCCAGGAAAATGAAAATCTCTAGGGATAAATAGGTATTACTGTTTGTAAAATAATAAATATAGTGCCTCACACACACACACACCCACACACAGCAGCGCACATTCTTGTTTAAAACAGTGGAAGTACACACCAATGAAACTCATAATCAAGTGCCTAATTAGTATGTTCGTAACAATGATAAATGCCATTTTATAATGCAATTATGGTACGCAAGGGTTTTCTGATGTGGCGTAACAGCATAAAACGCCTATGGAGTCATGCCTCATGACGCCCACAGCTGTTGTGGTATTTCAGCACATCACAACACCCTGGAGAACCATCATTCTTAAATAAAGCATGGCTGAGAAGATGACACTAATTAATGACACCTGTTCTGAAAGCACTGCTTACAGTGGAGCGCTTCACAGGGCGCTCAAGCTCGGCTCTTTCAGTGAACTTCAATGAGGTCAATAAATACACTGCTACCCCCTTATAAAAGGCTTGTCGGGGTCCATGATTAGGACACTGCCTTATTTGTGTTTCGCCTTAACGAATATTGGCATTTTTGTTCCCGAAATGATTTACAATGCCCACAAGCCAAATTAATACTGTAGTGTACGGTAGAAAATGAAGGAAGGAGACACACACAATGTACAGGTTTTCTTTTCTATTTTTTAGTTTCTATTACAATTTATCCTTGTAGAATTCATGATGACATCACCAGGATCACTTCAAGTATCTGGAACTTTCACCCAACATTTGCGAGTTGCATTATGGGGGAGATGGGAGCCACAACCTTACTGTGTTATACCCGATTACACACTATAGCACGTCGCTTTATAACGAGGCAGCACTAGAATTAGCTTCAAGTTGTAGTATAATACTGATAATGGCATTGCTGTGGTGTGTTCTTTTTTGCTACGTTTGTATTATCCCTCTAATTGTGATATAAAGAATGATGAAGAATGTCCTTACCAAGTTTCATGTATTTCACAATTGCATTTTACATGCAGTTACGTGCATACAGTGGATGTAGGTCATGGCTTTAATTGTTGTATTTACAGAGATGCTAAGGCGGGGCATTCATTTATGGTTTTGTATTCCTCCACTATGGGAATGTAGTTCCTTCAAAGGGAATCTGTGTTCTGGTTGTGGTGCGGAGGGATATCTCTTCCAGCTGCTGGTGATGAGGGCTTAGGCAGGTGATCATGTTTATAGGTCATCTACAGTTTTTTGACATCCTGACTAGTGATAATCACAGCTTTAAAACATTTTTTTTGCCTGTCTAACACTAGCAGCATTGTCACAGGCCCTCTTTTCTTGAGTTTAGTGGCTTCTTGTTGTTTTCTATGCAGTGCCTTCATTTGAGATACTGTAAACAGGTTAAAAGCTGCTGGTGTTCACTGGTACCTCACCTATTTCAACATCATAGAATATACAGTGTTGTAATTTAAAATGTGGTGTTCTTAATTAAAAGGGAAAAAAGACTAGCCAGTAAAAAAAAAAGATTGCTGGTAAGTAAATGTATCAGAACATCCACAAGGGGGTGGTATTGCACTGCTTTTTCTGTGGTAAGGCGCTTGGGGCGCTGCACTGCTGTAGGAATCTTTAGAGAATTAGTTAAGGAGTTGAGCCAGGCTACTGGAGATGCAGTAGAATGGAAACAACCCAAACCTTGAGTTAAGTGTTTCGGGGTAGCTCCTAACCACCTTGACATTTATTTTATGTGCCACCTGAACACAGACTTATATTTGAGTAATTACAATAGTAATGATAGCAAACATCAGAAAAAACAACTTTAAAATATGTACCTTAAAAAATAGGGACTAGGCACTAGACATCTATGGAAACAAGAGAGCACATTTCCGTAGATCTGTTCTGTATACATATCATCCCCAGAATAAATCTCTGACGTCAATAGTTAAACTGTGTTTAAATTACCAGTAGAATCCTGCAACAGAAAACCCACTAAAAGGCATTTGAATAAAGTAGGTATTTAATAATAGAGATAAACAGCTTGGTGTGGAAAGTACAAGGGATTTCAATGAGGGGGTCTGTTCTATTGCTTGAAGGCTGTGCTTCACTCTCTGCTCTCCTGAGATCTTCCAGACCTCTCCACTAAGTAAAACAGCAGGACCAAACTTTGACAAATATAGGGTACTGCCTCTGCTGTTGTGAATGTCATTGTTGGTATGTTTCTGAATAGATCAAGGCACTGTAACATCAGAAAAACTAATAGATTAAGAAAAAGAAAAATTCTAAAAAAGTGGCAAAAATCTTGAACTTTTTGATAAAGAATTTGTGAAATTTTGTATACTTGAGATTGCTATGAACTAGGGAATTCCATGTGTATCCATTAATAAAATATGTAACATCAAAAATCATAGACCCATGTTTTGGAGACTTGTGTGGGAGCACGTGATCACCCACATTATAAGGTGTGCACTACCATGTGGAGTGCAGTCTTGCTGTCTGGAGCTCTCTGGCTGGAATCCTGTTAACACCAAGTTGCACAACGTGGAGTGAACTCAGCTGGGGTCCCACACGGAGGCTCTTTCACAGCGTTAGGGAGGGACATCACTTCATCATTGTGCTTCAGAGAACCCTACTGGTCAGAAGCCCAATGGGTCAATAGCTCAGTACCATCCGTTAGTTCAGTGCATGTAAATAGGCGATGGGCTTGACAGGGGGAACAGAGGTCGCTCATTGATCTTCAGTCCTGATCGGTAAGTGGGTTGCCGTGGTGAGGACACATAACAAATTGGGTTTAAAACAGGGGGAAAATAATAGTCAGTTGCATCTTGATTTTGTAACTTTTCTAGCTATCACAACCTTATATGGTTAACCCTTTTAACTTGGCTTTTTCTATGCATGTCAGATGTTTTGGTTATATTGTACAACAGCTTATCAACCAGCCAAGCTGGAAGGTCAGAAGAGATGCCCTGGAACTGGGAGGTTGATCCCTGTCTGGTAGGGGACAACAGCCTGTTTGATAAAGAAACAGTGTCATGGATATCAAAGTAAACTATATATATATATACACACATTCATACATACACACTACCGGTCAAAAGTTTTAGAACACCTCCATTTTTCCAGTTTTTATTGAAATTTACACAGTTTAATGTCTCAATGTACTCTGAAATTAAAGCATAGAACAAATAAACAATTGGAGATAAAAAAAGAAATCATGGAAAGTAGCCACCTTTTGCAGATATAACAGCCGAACACACTCGTGGCATTCTTTCTACAATGGAAATCAAATATTGTTCGGAAAGTTCTTCCCAACACTGTTGCAGAAGTTCCCACAAATGTGTTGCACTTGTAGGTTGCTTTGCTTTCACCCTTCTGTCCAGTTCATCCCAAACCAGCTCGATGGGGTTTAAGTCTGGAGACTGTGCTGGCCATTCCATGATTTGAAGCCTACCGTCTTGTTCTTTTCTTCTAAGGTAGTTCTGACATAGCCTGGAGGTATGTTTTGGGTCATTATCTTGCTGTAGGATGAACCCCTGACCAACTAGGCGTATACCAGAGGGTATTGCGTGGCGCTGCAAAATGCTGTGGTAGCAGTTTTGGTTCAGGGTGCCACTCACTCTGTGCAAGTTGCCGACTCTGGATCTAGCAAAAGAGCCCCAGACCATCACGCTTCCTCCTCCATGTTTGACAGTTGGTGTCACACACCGAGGAACCATCCTTTCGCCTACCCTAGAGCAGCATACAAAAACCCTGCGTGATGAACAGAAAATTTCAAATTTTGATTCATCGGTGAGACTGAGACTTGCTTACTTCGACCAGTGTTAAGTTGTGCTTGAAGCTGTTGTCCTGTGAGCCGCCTATCACGCAAACTGTTGACTCTCAGAAACTTGTCTTCTGATTCTGTTGTGGCTTTGGGTCTGCCAGACCTCTTCCTGTCAGAGTTTCCTCCAGTTTCCAAGTGCCTTTTGATGGTGTAGGAAACTGTACTCACTGACACCTTGGCTTTCTTTGCAATTTCTCTAAAGGAAAGACCTACACTTTTAAGGGTTATAATGGTCTGTCTGTCTTCCTTTGTTAATTGCCTTTTTCTCGCCATTATGAGAGCAATATACTACTTCCTGCAGTACAATACTGTCCAAATAATGCTTAAGAGGGTGTAGTAACACAGTCTGTTCCAACAGACAGAGGGTTTGTAAGTAATCAACAAAAGTTGGGACACCTGTACGAAATGTTAGCATCAACTTTCAAGGCTTGATTTACTTCCATTGCTGCAGAACAGCTGTAAGTTGTTAACCCATTACTTGTTCCCTGAAAAAGGCCTTTTTGTATAACTCTGAAATGTACATTATTTTTCAGTTTTTGGTAACCTAAACTTTTTTTTTTTAACCTCTGGCAGTTTACCGCTTACCTTTGTACCATTTCAGGTTATTCACTGGACTTGAACTGCTTAAATTTCAATAAAAACTGGAAAAATTGGGGTGTTCTAATACTTTTGACTGGTAGTGTGTGTATGTAATATATATATATATATATATATATATATATATAATATATATATATATATATATATATATATATATAAAATTAGACGGCGGCACAGGTACGCAAAAACCGAGGTTTTAAATTACCTTGATACCCAATACCTTTTTACTACCTGGGTTTCAATTTATTAATTTGAGAATTTAAAGAAAATGTAGAAAATATGCCAATACAGTTGTAAGCGCAGGTCTCTGCTTGGTATAAAAAAGACAACGTTAAAACAAGCTTTTGCATTGAACTGAGCGGCAAGTACAGCTCAATAATAAGAACTGTGGCGACTATTCTCAGGAACTGAATCGGAAACAAAACAACATAACAACAGGGCTCTGCAGTGCCACTAATTTGGTCGCATATGCGACTAAAAATTTGCATGTGCGAATATAAATTTGAATTTAGATGCACGTGTGCCACTAGAAACTCCTAAAGGTTAAGTATAAAAAATAAATGTATAAGAAATGAGCAATGAAGATTATTATTATTATTATTATTATTATTATTATTATTATTATTATTATTATTATTATTATTGTTACAATGTTTCCAGTACTGAAAAAGGTTACACAAGTCTACAGATCTGAAGGGACTAAATAGATGTGTACTATATAGTATTTAAATATGTATCATGCACTTAAAAAAATAATATATGTGATTTTATTTATTTATTTTTTTTAATCATTACCCCAAAAAGATCTGCGTACCCGGTTCCGGATTTTCTTCCATGTGCTGACCTCTTATATTAGAAGTATGCAATAAGGCCTGACAGGGTGTCCGTATACGTCCAATATACGGACGCCTCGGGCGTTGTGTGCCACGAGACGAAGTCGACTGCCTCCAGCCCCCGAGAAGTCCATATATTGGACGTATACGGACACCCTGAAGGGCCTTATTGGATTTATTATCCGTGTGAAACAGTGGATTTAAAAAAAGAAAAAGCAAAAATCATGTTTTGTTTTCATTGAATGTCCTTAGACCAATACCGTAGTCCTATTTATAACTTTTAACTACACACCAAGTTAAGCTGAGTAAATTAATTTAATTGAAACATGCACAAGTAAGTAGATCTTTTTTTTTTTGATGTGTTGAATTGTACATTGCCATTGAAAAGATCGACCGGGAGGCGGCATGGAGTTAATTATTTTTCCCCTCCCAGTGCAAGACAGTGTTGTTTGAGCTGAACGAAGGGACGAGAGGAATACAAATAAATTCAATGCCTTCTCGGATTTCAAGGTCTATGTTGGAAAGGGGTGGATAATGTGCAGACGTGTCTCTCTGTGTTTTTCTGTAGCGGTTACAAACCACTAAAAAGACATTATTTGAAGTCACGGGGTGAGTGTATATATTGCCAGATTCCCCAGTTTTGTTTTAATTAGTTGACAGCGCTTTATTCCGGCTTGGAGACTAATGTAGCTTGAAATGTTATATTCTTCTCCATGGGCATCTCTATGGAAATCCAGTAGTATTTTATAAAGATTTTCTTAAGCTGTGCATTTTCCACAGTTGAAACAATGAGTTTTTTGTTTCAGCCAGTCCTGAAAGACAGCAATTTATTTTTTTTTGGTTTTTTTGTTTTCTTTTTTTTCTGTTTTGCTATCTTCTAGTTCATTTAGTACCAGTACAGAGAATTGTGAGGGTCTGGAACCAACTCCCCGGTAATGTTGTTGAAGCTGACACCCTGGGATCCTTCAAGAAGCTGCTTGATGAGATTCCGGGATCAATAAGCTACTAACAACCAAACGAGCAAGATGGGCCGAATGGCCTCCTCTCGTTTGTAAACTTTCTTATGTTATTATTTAATTGTTCTTCGTCCAAATTGGCATGTCTGCTTACTGCTTTTTGGATTTTTGTGCTGTTAATTGGTGAGTTTTATAGTTACTGTACCTCTGTAACTGTAAACAAGATGGCTACCGTTACTTTAAATTCTATGAGGCAGCACAGTGATTTAGAATATGTGACAAGGTTCCAGCTGTCCATATCAAACCAATATATGGACAGCTGGAACCTTGCTCGACCAGTCACATTGCTTGTTTCATGCTCCATTACCAACCCTGGATATTGTATATATAATACCATTCAAAACAGCTATCGTCAGCCCTGAGCTGGTTTCCAATCAATTGAATGATTCATTTTCTCAGCAATTTGCTTGCAAAGCCTGAAACATTCCCCACATCTTGTTTCCAGAAGGATGTGCTTTATTCCTCGTATCAGAGAAGGACGTACATAGCATAGCAAAATAAAGAGAAGTGATTACTGTTTAATCACGTATGACGCGAGTCTTGCTAAAGAAATTGAGTTTCTGTAATGGAGACTGCCATGCCAGACATGTAGTGTTGATTTTTGTCAAATTCTCCTAAAGTCTATACAAATAATACATTCTGTTTTGTATGCAGTGTTAGTGTGTCAGCCTGTGCAGTGGTACAATGGGGTAGTACTGTACAATACCTTAGATTGGGAATAATGTTTGGTCCTGTACATACTGTACATAGCTGAAGAGAAAGGCAACCCAACATTATTGTGCAGAACAAGGCTTCCAGATACATATATTACCTGTTATTATCCTCTGCCAGGAATGCATATCCCTCCCTCTGGGTGTGTTTAGAGCTTTGGATACATATAGAGAACTGCTTCTCCAATTGTGATGTAACTCGCAAAGGACCTTCTTCAGCACAAGTTCTTGAGTGGCTCATAATCTGAGGGCTTTCATGTTACTGGTGACTTTAACTCTATACTATACCTACTATACACCTACTGTACATTGCAGGAAGTCATTAAGTAGCACCTGTGATTTATACAACTTAGCTGTCAATATTTTATTGTGTTAACAATATAAAGCCATGAAGTCTGGTCTTCTAAATTTAGTGTATTTGTCACAGACCCAAGCACCGTTTTAAGACCAAATGCCACCCCAACCCAGCCTCTTTCAGCCTAAGGTAGACTCGTACCCAAAGCGGACAGCCCTGAGTTTGGGTGGGATTTAAGGCCCATGGTTGGGGAGCTAATAAAACTCTAATGGTTTTTGGTGATATCATCCCCTGTCCAGCCTGTCTGTATTTCTGGGATTCAATCTCCATGATTAAAAAAGTAAAGGAAGCTTGTCGGTGGGTGTTTGTGTGGAGGAGCTGCGTTTCAAGCACTAACTCAGCAAGGGCATTATTCCCTTTATGGAAAGAGCCTTGCGTTGCCATCGGCCTGGTTAATTAGATGCACTTCCACAATACCTTCATTAGCATCTTATGCATGCATGTATTTATCAATTATTTTATAGTATCTTTCCAGAAAAATAACTTTAGAAATACATCCTTTTTTGAATGCTATTTTGTTGATTTCTTATATAAATTACAGTATTAATCTTTCAGTTTAATACAGGGCTAGGGAACATATAAAGCAAAAAGTTGAATTAAACTCTTTGTGGATGTTTTCTGACTGTTATTGAAGTTGTATTCCCTCAATTGCATCTTTACATCATTCCTATTTAGCTTTAGAAAACACTAAGATCCAATGGCAATTAGCGCAGTACCTGCGCCAATGTGGGCCAATTCACAGGGCAATTCAAAAAGGAATGTAGCCACACCCTACCAGATAAAGTACTAATATGGAAAAAGATACTCAAAATATTTAGTCAATATTAATAACCTAGGTAAAATGAACTTACCAATCACAATATAGCCTCAATGGAAATCTTCAGTAAGTCACAGGTTTAGAGTGACCTCCTCCTGTTCTGGACTCTTGCTCAGTTCTGCTTGATCATATTCTGGCCTGTATCGGAAGTGTGGTGCTGTGGTTACTACAGTGAATGTGTGTGCTGCTAAGCCAATCAAAGTGTGATGGGTGCTGAAGATGTACACATCAATCCACACCCAATAACCAAAGTAGTAAAATATGATCAAATATATTATAATTCAGGTTGAACAGAGAAATGGGATAATGATTATGGTAACAGGATGCTGATTAAATGGGTTCCCAGTGGGTTATAAAAGAGAGAATGAAATTGTGTTCTGGTTGGGAGTGAACATGAAGATCCCCTGTTTCTTTATTACCAGCGGAGCGAAGGTTTCTCCACCCTGCATGTGACGCTGTAACTCTTGTAGCTCATGATGAGTAGATATTTCATTCCATGTCTGGGACTCATGAGAGTACGCTCTGGTCTCTTTCGAGGTATAAATATTCTACACGTGAAGTTGTGCAGATTTATGGACTGGACCTCTGATGTTTATGAGGACGATTTATGACTGTGGAGATTGCTTCGGTAAATACAATATCTAGCCACTTTTAGGTCACTTCTGGAGGTGTAGAAGTCTGTATATCACCAGACATTCTCATAATGGCCATGTCCATATTACTGTTTCCTTCATTTCAGGTACAACTCCACAGAATCCATAGTAGAAACGGCTGCTCCTTGGTACCCTATCCCTGCTACAGATGCATTATTCAGACGTGTCAGCTGCTCAATACTAGTTTGTAGTTTATGGATTTTCTACAGTGTTAAGCAATGCACTGAGCGGAGATGTATACTCCTTCAAGCCTTGCTTGATATCCCCCACGGGATGAATATACCCAGTAACAAGGATAAAGCAGGGTCTCCTGTACTATATGGTGTTATACCTTTCTAAACAGCTGATGGTCTGAAGATTATTAAGAACATAACATGTTTACTGTGTGATGAAATCTGACTTTGGACAAGGCCTCAGTACAGCTCAGTGCATGATATGTTTGTATCATAAAGCACGGATATCCTTGAAGAAAATTCAAGAGATGGAAAGACTGACAACACTTTACAATGTTTGATATTTATACCTTTGTAAACAATTGTTGACTCCCTTTCAACCCGACTGGTTTCTGTCCAATAATCAATGTAGTCGTTCTCTCATCGCACACGGCAAGCCTACCACATATTTACTCTGTGGGAAAGGGGGTGGTGCTCTCTGAACTTATGGCCCGCCACGTGCTACATTCAGCAGGGCGCATCCATCTTGTCTTTTAAAATACCTCCCCCTGTCTCGGGGTCAGCCATGTGTAATGCGGCATTGTGCCTCCATTTTGTCTTTTAATGCACCTTCCCCCCCCGTCTCAGGGTCAGCCGTGTGTAATGAGAAATTCTAAACTTGGACAATACTGCATTAAAACAACTTTAAAACATAATGTAAAACTTATAATGAATAACACAATTAATACCTCATGCAGAAAGCCATTACTACACGTCCACCATGACTGAACTGTATGAGTGGTTTGAGGAGCATGACAGAGACTTCAAGCATCTTCCATTCCACCACGATCCCCAAATCTCAATCCAAATAAGCATGTTCTGGATGAACTTGAACAGCCGATTCATCATCATGATCCTCTGCCTACTGCTCTGCACCGATTGCTAAGCAATAATAACATCCCTGGAGACACCTTCCAACACCTTGTGGAGTCTGTCACGTCATGTGGATCTACTTTTCCATGATACTGATAGCTATGCTTGTGGTTCCAGCCATGGTGGGGGATTTGTATGTTACTGACAGTCTGCTGAAGCCTGGTTCACACTTCAATCTAGTTCTAGTCTCTTGTTGTGTGACTGCCTGACTAGCTTTGGGAGCATGATTGAGTTTTCTAAGTTCTAGCTTCAGTCTTCCAGTAGTCACAAGACTTAAGTATGAACATGTTTGCTCGTCCCCACAGTTTTAATGAAGCTCTGTGCTAGAGTTCACACTGTATGTTTTTCCAGATGACCTGGCGTCTAAAGCAAACATCATCATCGATCCGTCTGAGATCCAGGCCATGTCCATGGATGAACTTGATGAGGACGAGGAGAACGGGACAGTCCAGGTAAGGCAGTCTGGAGCTGGACTTGCTGTTTTTGCAGCTCCATACCAGGGTACAGTTCCATACGAACACTACATGTTTGACTTGGCAGTCACCATTGCAGAAACTCAATTTCATTCACAAGCTATTCATTTGAGCTGATTTTGCTATTTCTATTTTAAACCGAAAACTAGACTAACACTGTTGTATTATGTATTCTATACGATAACTCTTCTTGAGCATATTTTATTAAATGATACGTTATTCTCAAGAATTCGATGCCTGTCATTTATTTCTGTTACAAAGCCTCAAACTCCTAGAAAAAAATGGCATTAAAAATCAAATTCACCTTTACCATAATGTGCTATAGGAAAATGTAAGATGTAACAAATGGTGGCAGTACATATTAGATTTAGGGGGTGTGTTCAGTTAGCTCCATGTACTTCAGACTGCTGGTAATTGCACTGCACTGTATATACTACATAAGGATTATCAGGGATATCAAGGCTAGTCAGCAGGGGTTATGAGTGGGGTAAGACAGACTATGAAATGACCCACCCCCAAGAACTGAGCTGCAGTTTTCAACGCAGGGGGCATGCAAAATGTTTAGTTACAGTAAGATCAGTGTCCGCAGAAGCATATTGACTCCTATCCCATACCCATGAAACACAGAGCGACACAAAACAGTTACTGTGCAGTGCATGTTGTTGGTTTCAGAGTTCTTCATTGGGCTTTTGGAATCTTTTTCAGTAGCCTTTGATGTCTTGTTACCGCTTGGGTTCCTTCCCTGCCAAAACCGCAGAATTGTCTAACTACACTTATATGTGTTAACAGACCCAAGCATTGTGTTCCACAAAAAACAAAGCAACCTGAAGCAACCCAATTAAACACAAAAAAGAACTGCAAAGTGACTGTGCTTTCTCCTTTTTAAGAAGTGTTTACACAGTTCAGTCCTGCATGTAGCTGTATTTCAATATTATTATTGACTATTAATCTCTCATTCATACTACATTTTGAAAAACTTCATACATTCAGTGACAAACATTTTGACTAAAACTCTCTCGATTGTTGGCTATTGTATTTCAGTACTGTAATGGTCGTGGCTCATGCTCTGAGTTGAGTTTGCAGGTGATATTGTGAGCAGCTCTGTTGCTTGAAGTCTTTTTCAATGATGGCTGTTGTATTTCAGTACTGTAATGGTCGTGGCTCATGCTCTGAGTTGAGTTTGCAGGTGATGTTGTGAGCAGCTCTGTTGCTTGAAGTCTTTCTCGATGATGGCATTGTATTTCAGTACTGTAATGGTCGTGGCTCATGCTCTGAGTTGAGTTTGCAGGTGATATTGTGAGCAGCTCTGTTGCAGTGTTTGTGCCTCTGTCTCCACAGAGGCCCGCCGGTGCCACTGCGATGGGCGGGGCCCTGGCTAGACCCAGCTGGCTGAGCTCTCCCACGCTGGGCCGTGCTAACCGCTTCCTCAGCACCGCCGCGGTCAGCCTCATGAGCCCACGCCGACCCCTGGGCACTCCCGAGAGGATGAAGGTGCGCACGCTCTCCGTGGAGCAGAGAACGGAGGAGGACAGTGAGTACCGGGGCCCACTTCCATCACAGAGCTTTGAGTTACTGCAAACCTGTTCTGATCAGTAAAACCAAGTCTGATCAAGCTGTCTGCACTCACTAAACTGTTCTGAACAAGGTCCTTAGCAAGTTTCAACTGAGCTGTACCAGTGCTTGACACAGAACTTATGTACACCCGTCACTATGGTATTGCCTGCGGGAGATCATACTTTCATAATTCTAACCTGTCCTACATTTCCATTTGCTAATGATTAAAAAGATAAAATTTTAAAATGTAAAAGCTTCCATATTCATATCCTTGTTGACAGAGATATAGTGGGCATGTTTATCAGTGTATTGTGTATCTTTGAATCATGCTATATCCTATTGTAATAGATCAGTGTATCGTGATAATTTGCTCTTAATATACATCATGAAAAGCAACCAGTCATGACCATAACATGTATCGTGATACATATCAAAACATGCCCATTACACCCCTAGTCAGAAGGTTTGGTTTCATATATAGCCCATGCACCCAGTAATCGTGCACCCAAGGGTAAAGATCAATGTAAATGCAAGGCATGGGGGCCGAGATGCTTAGTAACAGGCTTTACTGTACAGCAGCATGGTAAGTAGTGACATTTATAGAAAGTATTTTTATTTCTAGTAGATTTTCACTTTTTGCTTTTTTTCTAAAAATATCCTGCATACATGCCCATTCATTCAACTGGTGTATAAGCACACCCCCATTAGATAAGCGCATGTGTCTGTTTGCACAATCATACGACAATGCAATATTCATAACCAAGACCTGTGCGGCTGGTTGAAGTTGTCTTGAAGCAATCTGACCCCCTGCCCTGTTTGTCTGCTTGTCCACAGTTGAAGGTAGCCATGGTAACGATGGCTTGTTGCAGGGGCGACCCCCTGAGGAGTCGGATCAGCCAATCGCAGAGAAGTCCCTGCTGGAGATTGTGGATGGCATTGTGATGATGTACAACCTGAGTGTGCACCAGCAGCTGGGCAAGGTACTGACCCTGCAGGGACCCCTGCGCTAGCAGCATCTATACAAGGTACTGGCCCTGCAGGGACCCGTGCACTAGCAGCATCTATACAAGGTACTGGCCCTGCAGGGACCCCTGCACTAGCAGCATCTATACAAGGTACTGGCCCTGCAGTGACCCCTGCGCTAGCAGCATCTATACAAGGTTGCTGACTGCCAGGAGGCACAGTGCACTGTACAGATCAGTATTCTTGGTACATAATAGGTGACACATGCACAATAAAGGTAAACATAGACACGTAGATGGTGCAGATAACCATACACTATATCAGTTAAAGTCCAATTTCCCATCTAGGAGAATAAATGGAAAGATGTATTCTATAAGCAAAGGAACAGCTCCTTGTTTCTCCTGTCTTCACTAAAGACACAAAGCAAGATAAAGAGTGCGCTCAGAGTACATCCATCAGTACTGGTTTGGCATTTTCTAGTGGCAATTAATCTGGGTACACACTGATGCAGCTACAGAGTTCAGTTATTCTACAAGAACATTCATTCAGTCGCAGTTTGTGTCTGGAGAGGGAAGCTGATTAGCTTCAGTGTACCGCAAAGACTCTGACAGCCTGGATGCTTAAAGTGCTGACCAAGGTTTTCAACTGCATTTTCTTTCCTTTTCTTAGTACTGGTAACATGATCTCTGGCCTCCCATTTCTTGTTTTTTTGTTCTTCATCTGTTTGCATTGTACAGTAGTCTCTGGCTAAGAGAACACCCATTGGGAAGCAAGCAAAGTGTTCTTATATCCAAAGTGTTCTCTAAGACGGAGTTAGCTACCAGACACAGTATGAATCGATAAATAAATACATATGTATTACTTGTCATCAATATACAGTATGAAATGAACTGATTAAGTAAAAGAAAAGCAATAGGCAAGTGTATGTTAATAAACTATAATAATAAAGTAACAGACAAACTAACGTTAATAAACTAACTGTCAAACTAAATTAACACAGCACCCCGACACATAGTAAGAAATGCAGCAGCAATGTTCAAGACATGCACGTTATTTAACAGAATGGTGAAGCAACTCACCAGAGCGGGAAACACTGAAATGATTCAGAGCCTTGTGTCTGATTCAGGGTGTTTTCAGGAACTCGAACAATTTCCAACTTTGTGTAGCAAGAGAAACAGCAGCACATTTTTCTGTTTGTTTGCAAGCCATTTTGTAGCGATGAAATCAGAATACAAAACGAGTCAATGATATGACGGCACTTCTGGAAAGATTTAATCAACCAATCGGTGTGCCTCAAGACACTCTCGCGATGAAAAGATTGAATAAACCATGTTAGTTTAAGTTTGATAATGATGATGAGTTATCAGGTTAAAAAACAGTACTGTATCGAATTGCTGTCAGTGCCAAGAAAGTGTTCTTTTAACAAAGTTCCTGTTCCTTTAGCCGGAGCATTTACAATGGGAAAAATCAGTTTCACCCTGTGGGGATAATTACGTTAGTGTGGTTAATAATTAATTTGAATAATTATAATAGTTCAAATTAATGTGCTTTAATCAACTTGAATGAAAACTATATGACAATTACCATATTAGATCACCGACTAAACACAGATAATCTATTAGTTATCTGTTAAATAATCTGAATATTCATTCACGTTAATTAAGACCTCATAATAATCATTTTATTTGACATGTATAAGATTGAGGAATTACAATGAACACACAAAACACCCTCAACCACAACAAGGCAGGTTAAAATATAGTAGCAGTTTATTAGATAATAATACTAATGGTACAGAAAGGAAAAACCTAGAAAATCATCATGAGGTAACAGTTCACATACACACCAGTGCAGCTCCAGTAAACACTTATCCCTTGAATGTATATGCTTCTATCTATCTATCTATCTATCTATCTATCTATCTATCTATCTATCTATATATGTGTGTGTGTGTGTGTGTGTGTGTGTGTATATATATATATATATATATATATATATATATATATATATATATATAGATATAATATATATATATATATAGATATATATAGATGTCATTTCTCAATAATGCATTAAGGCTACAGTACAAGTGGAGTCCTATTGCTTTCCTAACATTCAGTATAGGTTTAACATCTCATTCTAACACAGTACATTAACTCCTCTGTCTCAATCTCAGTACAGACTGTGTGGTTCTGCTAGCAGGTGATGACGTCACTCTGTTGACAGTTCCCTCAGTTCAACTACACAGACAGTGGCCCACTCACAGGCAATATAACTCTAGTTAAAGCTGAGCATTTATCTAATAACATATCACAGCTCAGACTGGACAACAATTACACAAGTATACTTTCAAACAAGCACTTCATATGACAGTATGAGTTAAGCAGCTTAGTTACTTTTAACAAGGTTCAAACTCTGAGGTTTTTCATACACGCGATAAAAGCGCCAATTTAAGATTAACTAACTATTTTATCAATTTTATGTGTTGTAATTACAATGAATTACTCTACTTCCACAAGGGAAAGCTGCAGAAAAAATCTTCCGTTGTCGTAAAATGTTCGCATCGTTGCCCGCCTTTATCTTCAAAACCCAAGTGGGGGTTTCACACACAGCCTGTGTGTTTTCTTCTTTCCTTGAATGCTTCAGACACAGTCTCATTATGCTGTTACGTATCCGAGCCGGGAATGGTTCTTTTTGGCACACAGATAAACTGACTCGCAGACGTCTCTATTTCCTATCAGCAGGGGTCTGAACACGGAGCTTTCTTTGACGTTCGTTTATTGCAGGGTACAGAATCTTCTTGCAGTCAAGAGGTATAAAGCTTAACGCTATCTTCTCTTATGAAGCCATGTTAGACTCAGAAACCAATTTTGGAATCAAATCAGAAACCAATTCCAAGTTCTTGCTGCAAGTTGCCAGTTCTTATATTCACATAAAGACATACACATTACCCCTACAACTGTCTTCCATTGTGTTGGATGATGGGTTGCCTCACCTTGCATGGGATGAATAAATTATCTAATTATGACTCCCTTCTGGTGTCTCCAGCTTTCGTTTCCTCCATAAATTCTGATTGGATGCTCCGATGTATTTATGATCAAGTAGAGACACGTTGTGTCGGGTTCAGTTAAGTCCACTGGTAAGAGAGCTCACTACCCCCTACTTTGTGCTGGGTGCTCAGAAGTTGCTCAGGTCAATAGTTCACATGCTGCCCTGCATACTGTGTGCTCAAGAATGAATCCAATAGATTAGTTCAGATATGTACTTATATCAATAATAGTTATTAATTCCAGGCAATTGTGCCTACAACCACAAGGGTGTGACCTTAGGAGATGTTCCTATATGTGGAGATTACTATAATAGTTTTTTTGTTCTTCGTCTGTTTTGACAATACAGAATTGAATCACACAATTTCTGAACTTTGATCCTTTGATACTTTTTCATTGTGGGTCCTGCATTATGCTTTTTCTTCATGCTTTTTTTATGTCACGCTTCAGTGGAGGGGGTCGTACGTACGTCTGTATGTCACACTACAGTGGAAGGGGTCGTACGTCTGTATGTCACGCTTCAGTGGAGGGGCTTGTACGTACGTCTGTATGTCACGCTTCAGTGGAGGGGTCGTACGTACATCCTGTATGTCACACTTCAGTGGAGGGGGTCGTACGTACGTCTGTATGTCACACTACAGTGGAGGGGGTCATACGTACGTCTGTATGTCACACTACAGTGGAGGGGGTCGTACGTACGTCTGTATGTCACACTTCAGTGGAGGGGGTCGTACGTACGTCTGTATGTCACACTACAGTGGAAGGGGTCGTACGTCTGTATGTCACGCTTCAGTGGAGGGGCTTGTACGTACGTCTGTATGTCACGCTTCAGTGGAGGGGTCGTACGTACGTCTGTATGTCACACTTCAGTGGAGGGGGTCGTACGTACGTCTGTATGTCACACTACAGTGGAAGGGGTCATACGTACGTCTGTATGTCACGCTTCAGTGGAGGGGCTTGTACGTACGTCTGTATGTCACACTTCAGTGGAGAGGCTCGTACGTACGTCTATGTCACACTACAGTGGAAGGGGTCGTACGTCTGTATGTCACGCTTCAGTGGAGGGGCTTGTACGTACGTCTGTATGTCACGCTTCAGTGGAGGGGTCGTACGTACGTCTGTATGTCACACTACAGTGGAGGGGGTCGTACGTACGTCTGTATGTCACACTACAGTGGAGGGGGTCATACGTACGTCTGTATGTCACACTACAGTGGAAGGGGTCGTACGTCTGTATGTCACGCTTCAGTGGAGGGGCTTGTACGTACGTCTGTATGTCACGCTTCAGTGGAGGGGTCGTACGTACATCCTGTATGTCACACTTCAGTGGAGGGGGTCGTACGTACGTCTGTATGTCACACTACAGTGGAGGGGGTCATACGTACGTCTGTATGTCACACTACAGTGGAAGGGGTCGTACGTACGTCTGTATGTCACACTTCAGTGGAGGGGGTCGTACGTACGTCTGTATGTCACACTACAGTGGAGGGGGTCGTACGTATGTCTGTATGTCACGCTTCAGTGGAGGGGCTCGTACGTACGTCTGTATGTCAAATTGTGAAACATTTCATTGCTAATTCTTCTTGTATAAGTCTGCAATACTGTTGATATATGTGCTGCTCATCAGCATGCTCATCCGATCGCTCTGATTCTTACTGTATAATTCTGTAATACTGTTGGTATTTGTGCTGCTCATGAGCATGCTCATCCGGTCGCTCTGATTCTTATTGTATAATTCTGTAATACTGTTGGTATTTGTGCTGCTCATGAGCATGCTCATCCGGTCGCTCTGATTCTTATTGTATAATTCTGTAATACTGTTGGTATTTGTGCTGCTCATGAGCATGCTCATCCGATCGCTCTGATTCTTAATGTACAGCCGTGGCGGGGATGTATGTTACTCACATGCTTGTTTTCATGTTTTCATGTGTGCATGTTTACTTGTTTACTGTAATATTTGTTATTGTTGAAACACTACTTCATATTAAGGCTGTAGTAAGTGTATTCACTTTTTAATGAGTGCTGCTGTGTATGTCAATAGAGCCCTCCTGTTCCTGAGCACACAACACATACAACAGATACACAAACTAACAGAACCATGAGAAATCTGCCGCTCTCTCCAGTTCATCTGTGCTGCTGGTTTCCCAGTAGCAGTGTCAGTGGCTCAGTGCTTTCAATCCTGTTTTTTTCAGATGGTGGTTGTGTCGGATGATGTCCACGAATATGCAGTCGCCCTGAAGGACACGGAGGAGAAGATTGCTCGTTGCCCCAAGCAGGTAAGATGTCTCCCAGAGGCTCCTAAAAAGCTTGGAGTCCTGTGGAGTTGCCTGTAACTAACCCCCTATTAGCCAGCCATTGACATTACTAATGTAGCTATATAGAGTGGTGTCTGTTCTAACTGGGGGCTACTGAGAAAATGAGGAAACTTAATAAACTGTCGTCTTGCCACTGTAATCATTATAGTCTTCAGTGCCTCTGTGATTGAAAAGCTGTCTCCCTGTCTCCTCAGAGGGAGGATATCCTGGAGGAGCTGGTGAAGAGTCAGAAGGTCTTTACAGAGAAGCTCAATCACCTGAGCCGACGGCTTGCCTGGATCAACGCTACCATCTACTCCAAGGTAGGAAGGGTCTGTACCACAGTGTAATCCCAAGGAGGAGGAGTCAGAACCACAGTGTAATCCCAGGGAGGAGGAGTCAAAACCACAGCATAATCCCAGGGAGGAGGAGTCAGAACCCCAGTGTAATCCCAGGGAGGAGGAGTCGGAACCACAGTGTAATCCCAGGGAGGAAGAGTCAAAACCACAGCGTAATCCCAGGGAGGAGTCAGAAAAGGTCTTCCATAGTAAAAGTATAGCAAAGTGTGTAAAAGCACAGTGAAAGTAAGGATTCTCATAGGCCTATACGCATATAAAGCCCAGAAATGTATGGTAAATACTATTAAAAACCATAGTGAACCATGGCAAATCCTTGGTTAACCATAGGACAAGCACAGGAAAACTGCAAAAATACAGTGTCTCTTTCCTGTACTGTGGTACCTTTTCTGACCTGTTTGTGCTTTGTTGTTCGGCAGGATAAGATGCTGGATATCTACTGGCTGCTGCGTGTGTGTATCCGCTCCATCGAGCACATGGACAGGACGGGCTCCCTGTTTGCATTCACCCCAGAGTTCTACCTCAACGTGGCGATGAACAGCTACAGCGCCCTCAAGAACTACTTCAGCCCTTCCAACAGCATGGATGAACTGCCAGGTATGGAACTGCCCACTGCCATGGCTTGCCAGCACAGCCCTGCACAAGAAGACACAGCTCTTTAAACTGGCCATGGGTGACAGAAGAATTGCATACAGCTTTGCACTTCTAGTCACTGTGCAGGCCTCGATTGTGCAGTTTTGAAAGAGCACGTGTTGTAGAAAGCATGGATTTTCATTTTAGAATCTGGTGCTACACTAGGTTAGGAACATTTCTGTTTGCAAGCCTTTCTTTCAAGCAGTCTTGCACTTCCTGGAGAGTGAAATTGGCCCCACTTCTTGACCAACCTGCTGCTTCGCCTTGTTGACTGACACTCTTTGCAGCAAGTAATCTGGTTTGACCTTAAGACACTGTTGACCTACAATGACCTAGGAAGTGAAAAGGTAACCTGAGGCAAGCAAACAGAACTTCCTTTAACCTGTGCAGTGCCGGTACATACATGACATTGCATGTTTACTGTAACAGGTCTTGTTTTCAGAACTGCACATTTGAGACTTCCAGAAATATTTAGTTGGCTACAGCCACTTGAGGTGATGCTATTTTTAGAGTGCTGGTGCGCCCTGCCTCTCAGTGGTTTTACTTCAGATTGAGTCTGTCTGCTGTGTGCAGATTGAAACTCAGTGTCTCTGTTTCAGGCTATGAGGAAACACTGACCCAGCTGGCTGCTCTTCTAGCTAAACACTTTGCAGACCCCCGGATCGTGGGCACAGGTGAGCTGGGAATGCTATTCACGAGAGGAGGGATCAAAATGAAGGATGCAGAAATAGGGTCATTTTTAGTACTTCTCTTGTATGTTGAACATAAAGGTTTTAACAGGGCTGAACAGTCATACGATTCAAGGTCAGCAATGTTGTTAATAAGATTGTAAACATTCACATTTCAAAGTTGTATCGGTTTGTTTTTTTCTGCTCAAAATTATAAGACACGTCTAATTTTTTTAAGCAGCTTGCTAACGACAAGGCTTTGTAAGACAGGAATTGTGCAACAAGTGATGGGCAGAAATGAAATATTTACTATGGGAGTTGTTTCAGCTTTAATGCAACAACCAGAGGGTATATTTGCAGAAATGAACTTGTCTATTGCCACATTGTTAATTTTCATGTAGTTGATTCCTGTTTAGGATACAGTGCAATTTAGCATTTTTAAAGTAGGAAAAATGAGCAAAATTGTAAGAGTTGACCGCTGTCTGCCCTGACCACAGCCTTGGTGTGGCATGTACTCCACGAGGTGCTGTGAGGTGTCTCGATAGATGTCAGTCCATTCAGCCAGTAATACTTCACGCATTTGGTGCAGAGAAGTAGGTAGGGGATTGTGATGCCAATTGCATCCATTCAAGTTCATCCTAAATATGGTCCATTTGATTGAGATCCAGGGATTGCGGTGGCCATGGAAGATACCTGGTCTCTGCCATTCTCCTCGGTCCATTCACAGTTCTGACATGGTAGAGGGGTGCATTATCATCTTGAAAGTAGTCATCGCCATTAGGGTACAAGAGCAGTATGTTGGGTGAACTTGATTCACAACGATGCTTAAGAAACTGCTGCATTCGTTTGGCCTTTAATAACACGTCCCATGCCAGGACACTACCACCAGAAGCATGGACAGTCAGTTGGAACCATACAAGAGCGGTTGAATGATTTGTGCTGCCTCTCTTTATTTGAGCGCTACCGTCCGTGACAAAAAGAGTGACTCGTGATCACTTGGTATGGACATTCCTTAGCACAAATTCTTGTGTGCATGAGAATGTACAGCAGGTCATGGTGACCTGTGTATGTATGAGTTCTGTGATTAGACTAATGAAGGCAGTATCTAATTCAGTGTTGACAGAACTTAGCATAGGCTTTCATGACTTGCTGTGAGTGATGTTGGCTGGCCTTGTACTCAAAGATTCAAACACACCCCTGCAAAGGCCTGTGTTGAAATTTGATTGAAAGTTTAAATTGATTGGGTCTTCTTTATAAAGTCCCTTGGGGAGAGAATTAATGAAGCACCTCAGCATTTGAAATATTTCAATCTAACCTTCAGGTTTGCCCTAAAGACACTGTATGGTGACACCAGGTCCTTTGTTAGCAGTTTGGAATCCCCAGCACCCAACTGTTGTCTGCAGTGCTGAGCAAGACAACCACCCCAGACAGACCCCCCCCCCCACCAGACACTTAAAACGTGATAAAAGCAACTTTCACAAAGCACTGTGAAATATTTGATGCACATGCTGCTTTTAAATGCATTTGTGAATGAGAAATAGCACAGAAAACATGACTGGAATGCAGAGCTGTGAATTTAAATTGGAATTCTCACTTGATAGCCATAGCTTTTCATATACACAATCAAAATGTAAAATAGGTTTTCTGATTTTAATAAATGAATGTTCCAAGGACCAGTCTAATAAGACGTGATTCATTAGTAAAGACATATTTGGAAACATTACAAATAGGAGCTTAGAAATCCCTGTTCTCTCTTATGTTTATTATCTTCATCAGGATACTGTGTATCACACAGAGTGGATCAACATAAGAATCAGCTTATTCTTCTAATATCTTCCAAATATAATTTTAAGCAAGAGTGTTTTATTCTGTGTATTTCTGAGAAACAGTATATAGACAAAGATATCTGCCACCCTTTATTTGGGAGTAAGAGAGCAGTTCAGTCTCCATGCCTCAAGCTTGCCCTGGACTGCAGGGATTCTGCTTTCTTGTAGACGAGGGAGCAGTTCAGTCTACATGCCTCAAGCTTACCCTGGACTGCAGGGACTCTGCTTTCTTGTAGGTGAGGGAGCAGTTCAGTCTCCATGCCTCAAGCTTGCCCTGGACTGGAGGGCCACCCTTTCTCTTCGAGCCAGCCAGCTTTTGCACTAGTGTTTGAAAGTTATCCTGATACAAGGCCAGGGTGTCAGGTTCCAGGGACAGGTAGATTTGTCAAGCTCCGCACTTCCACTTTACTGTTCACCTGGTCGTGGATTAAAAATGACCCTGGGCTCTTGTTCTTTTAATTTCGGTGAGCTAGTGCCATCGGAAGTACTAGAATTTCAATAGGATCTGTCAGCACAGCAGCTTCCATGCTAAATTTCTCAGGGCACATAACTAGAGCCTGTTGTAGCCCAGGTTTAACAGACACCTTTCTCAGCCTCTGTCCATGAAGCCTTCTGCAACAGCAGGTTATGAGTATCTGCTGGGCTCCACTGCAGATCAGGGAAGCAAAAATAAAAGATGGTGTTTTTGTTAAATGTATTATAGGAAATATCTATGAAGGTTCAACGTGAAATAGACAACCTGTTTAGTTCAGTCCAGCGTTTAGGGTGATACCTGGTGATACTGTACAGTGCTTTGCGATACTTTTGTATAAAAAGCGCTATACAAATGCAATAAATAAATACCTGCCAGGAGGCAGCACTTTGTCCTGTGGATAATCCTGAGTGTCTTTGTGTTTCAGATATCAAGGACTCGTTGATGCAGGCACTAGCCAGCTATGTGTGTTACCACCAGTCACTGCGAGCAGTGGAGCGCATTCCTGAGGAACAGTGAGTAACTTAGGGGTCATTGAACTGGTGAAAGGAGGGCCCATGTTAACCATGTGACTGCTATAGTGACGTACTCTACTGGACATTCAATATTTAAAACATTTCATCAAAATGAACAGTTATTGCATGCAATGTAGAAGTTCCCCTCCTGATCTGAAGGATGGATTTGTAAGGGTGCAATAGGGACAGATAGTTTGATCCGATCACTTCATTTTCATGTTTTCTCCCAATAGGAGGGTGGCCATGATGAAGAACCTGCTGGCTCCCTACGAGCAGAGACCCTGGGCACAGACTAACTGGATCCTCGTGCGCCTCTGGAGGGTAACGCGTTCCATATTCGAGCAAGAAACTCTGTCATAAACACACTATACAAGAGCAGTCTGAGAGAGTCCCAGAAATAACACTGAAATAATAAACACACTATACAAGAGCAGTCTGAGAGAGTCCCAGAAATAACACTGAAATAATAAACACACTATACAAGAGCAGTCTGAGAGAGTCCCAGAAATAACACTGAAATAATAAACACACTATACAAGAGAAGTCTGAGAGAGTCCCAGAAATAATACTGAAATAATAAACACACTATACAAGAGCAGTCTGAGAGAGTCCCAGAAATAACACTGAAATAATAAACACACTATACAAGAGCAGTCTGAGAGAGTCCCAGAAATAACACTGAAATAATAAACACACTATACAAGAGCAGTCTGAGAGAGTCCCAGAAATAATACTGAAATAATAAACACACTATACAAGAGCAGTCTGAGAGAGTCCCAGAAATAGCACTGAAATAATAAACACACTATACAAGAGCAGTCTGAGAGAGTCCCAGAAATAACACTGAAATAATAAACACACTATACAAGAGCAGTCTGAGAGAGTCCCAGAAATAACACTGAAATAATAAACACACTATACAAGAGCAGTCTGAGAGAGTCCCAGAAATAACACTGAAATAATAAACACACTATACAAGAGCAGTCTGAGAGAGTCCCAGAAATAACACTGAAATAATAAACACACTATACAAGAGCAGTCTGAGAGAGTCCCAGAAATAACACTGAAATAATAAACACACTATACAAGAGCAGTCTGAGAGAGTCCCAGAAATAACACTGAAATAATAAAAACACTATACAAGAGCAGTCTGAGAGAGTCCCAGAAATAGCACTGAAATAATGCACCCATTGCTGCTCAATGCACAGATTAAGCATCTCCGAATGGTTGTCATTGAGAAAGGTTCTTTTAGCATTCCTAAGACATGTCATTTGAAGCTACTTACCCTTTTAAGTGTAAATATTGATACAGTGTAAATCTAGAGGTTTTTGGATGGGTTATCAGAAACAGTAGCTTTTTTCTAACTTTTTACGGAAACCTGACTCCCAGATTGATGGTCACACTGGCTTTCTTTCCCCCAGGGCTGTGGCTTCGGTTACAGATACACACGGCTCCCTCACTTGCTCAAAATCAAACCTGAGGATGCCAACCTGCCCAGTCTACAGAGTGAGTACCATTGTGGGGGACAGCCCCACTTTCTGTCTGTCTGCCCTTCCTCTCTGAGAGGAGATTCTGAATTAGATCCCTTCTGTCACACTCATGCTGCGTCACTGTACATAGCAGAATTCTTCTGAAAGGCGTTCTCTGGATATTGCTGCAATTCTGTAAGGCTCAGTTTAACACCGTTTTCAGTCTCTGTGCTTGATAGAAGCTCAGAATTGAATGGCAGGAGCTGCACAGGTTAGGATTGAAGTGCTCACACATCAGAAGATGTCTCCACTTTTGAAAGCGAGAAGAACCTGCTGTTTAATTATAAAAAGTGCTGCCGCACACCTGTCTCTCCAGTTCAGGGTCATCGAGAGCGGGTGTGAGCAGTTTACTCTCTGGCTCTTAAAGTAACGTTACGAATAAGAAAAGAGTAAGCAGCTTCACATTTCATTGTCTTAGTTTTCTTTCCTGTCCCCTTACTGTATGATGTTTGCAATCATTCTGAGTGGATCTCATTGCAATTACGCAGGTATTGTGTCAATGCTATGTTTTTGAATGAGTTCAAAAACTCCAGGTCTAGTTGCCAATGGCATTCAGTGACTTTTAGATTTATTTATTTATTTATCTATCTATCAATCAGACACCTTTATCCAAGGTGAATTACAGGTGTTGTAGGGCAGTAAAGGGTTACAATGTAAGCTTAATATATATGAGGAGAGTGTAGTTTACAGTAAGTGCAATAATACTGCTAAAATACAATGTGAACTAGGAAGTTCAAAGATTATATCAAGTTATTTCTACAGTTAGATAGTAGTGCAATAGTGCAAGGATAGTACATTAGATGAGGATCCAGTAACGTGGTGCTGAGGTCAGGCAAGTCCAGTGCATAATAGGCGCTGTAGAGCAAGAGAGCAAGTTCTCCGATAGCTGGTTCCACCACAGAGGGGCTAGGGAAGAGAAGGAGCGGGCACGGGAGGATGGAGAGTGGAGAGAAGGCATGACCAGCCGGCCAGTAGAGGAGGAGCGGAGAGGGCGAGAGGGAGTGTAAGTAGACACAAGGGATTGGAGGTAGGAGGGGTAGTGTGGTGGAGAGAGGGGCATTCAAGAACAAGGGTCTTGAATGCGAGCCAGTGGAGGGTGCGAAGCAGAGGGGTAGCACGAGAGTTTCATTTGCTTTTGCTGGCAGTACACTGCTGTGGTGCTGCCGCTTACTAATAAAAAGACAGGTTTGGATGTTTCAAGCATACATTGCACAAAACACCTTAAAAAAGGCTTATCAATATATATTTTTAAATCTATAATAATTGCAGTAGAACAACTCCAAGGACAGAAACATAAAAAGATAAGAGGACAGAAAAAAATAAGAATGTGTAATTAAACGCTTCTAACTCCAACTAGAAGTGCTTTTTGGTACTTATTTTGTGCTTCTAGAAATTAAATTCCAGGAAGTACTAGGCTTCATGTAGCACAGCCATACTGTCTTCAGAGTATGGGATGTGCAATTAAGAATAAGCATATATTATTTCATTTTGAAGCCAACAGTGATTAGAAACTGAAATTGGATGCATCTGTGTCATAGAATAGCATGTGAACAAAATAGCGCTCTTTCAAAAGACAGAGCGAGAAATCTGCATTGCTGATACTTCATTTCATTCACCTCACATACACTGTACCAGGGTGAGTTTCATAACACTGACTGGTTAACCCTCCCTGCTGTCTAGTTGTTTGGCGCCTCCTGCTATGTGCAGTGCAGGCCCCCGGCAACATGAGAGGAAAACAGCCCACTTCCTCCAGAATTTAAAGGTAAATTCATAATCTGATAATCTGCTAACGAGGAGTGCAATCGGCACCCTAATTTCGTATTCGATTATCATATAGACATTTATCAACGATAAACGATGCATTGACGTTTTATTTTTAAAAATAAAGAACTAGCATTAGTTTTTTTTAACAGAAGATCCAATAACTAAAAACACTGTTGTGCATAAAAGTTAAACAAAAAGGCACAATTTACATTCAAATCAGAACACTTTAGATTATAAAAAAAGAAAGGACTTCAGTTTTTAACTGAAAAGAATACGCATGCGTCCGCATCAGATGTCCCTTTACATTGTAATAATAATAAAAAATACTATATTTTAACAGAAGTAATTTCTGAACTATAGTTGTTCAATACCGTTAACATTTTATGTCCAAAAGCAAAGCAAAACATTTGAATGAATCTCACAAATCCTGACTAATGTAACTGTCGTACTAAATTCATCTTATTTTTCTATAATAATGCCATATAATCCAAACACAACATGCTTTGAAACAAATGAACGCAATCGGTAGATTAAATAGATTTAAAACAAAAGAAAAAACTATTGCCTTAATTTCTAAATCAAGAAAACATGAATACAATAGGCCTACTTCTGATTTTTGGCTTATCCAATGCGAATGTAGAGGCCTAAAGTTTGTATCCTAGCAACACGCTAATCTACCGTACTAGCACTAAAAGAATTTAAAAACAACATAAATATTATAATGAAAGGACAAACAGTTGAATACAAGTCACAGCTTTATTCAGGAACGTCATATAAAGCATATACAACCGAAACATTGTAAATAAACTGACATTTGAATACATACATAAATAAAGCGCAACCTCAAAAAACGGTAAAAAATGAAAAAAAAAATATTTGAAAATAAAATATTTGAACAGAATGGGCTTAATTTACAATAATTTACAAAGTCTAAGTGCTGGCACAAATTACACAGATCCTGCGCTTTTCAAAGTATGTAGTGCACTTACTGCAGACCGCCTTTGCGCATTTGGCACAGCTATCAACAGAAACCCAGGTTTCTGGCACCAAATGCTCCACAGGCATATATTAATACAATGAAAGCTTCTAATTCCTACAAGGGCATTGACCAGGGGTCATCTTGGTGTCACTGCTGCAAACCCAGTCTTCTTCAGAGCCAGATTCATTATTGTCCCTCTGCTGCATCAGAATTTTTGTTTGGTAATATTTGCTTTGCTGTCTTCAACGATCCATTTTCAATGTGCATTGGGGTAACAATGATATTGAAGTCCAGTTAAATCTCTCTCTCTGTATATTTATTTGGTACTATTTTTAAACAAGTTTTTGGTTTCATAGCTCATGAAGAGCTCCCTTTTTGCTCTGCTATATTGGGTCGTATTTCTACCAGTAGTGGGCTGTCGATTTTAAATACAGTACGATATATGATATATACACATATTCAATTCAATTCAATTCAATTCAGTTCAGTTCAGTTCTTTCTTGCTTAACTCGCAGCAGCAAACTCTGCTGGGCATGCACCCATTGAGCTCAGAGCGGACACCTGCAGGGCTGGCCTTTCTCCTCCCAGGGGCCGCTAGCTCGCTGAACCTTCAGTTGTCCTGAGCTGAGTGGGGAATTGCTGCAGTGAGGGGAAAACATTATTGGACATTCTAAATTGGGGAGAAAATGGGGGTAAAATAAGTGGGTACTCTAATAATAAATAAAAAAGAACAATTTGGTCACCATGTGGTGATACCAAAAGCATGTTCTAGCACAAACTATGCAGACTTCTGTTACTATACGATGTATCTTGTAAGAAAGAAATGCAATGAATGGTTACACCCCAGGTTCAGAGGGGGCCCTGGTATTGTGCACACTGCTGTGTTGATGCTCTGCTAGTTCACAGCGTTCCCTGGCAAATGCTGCTGAGTTTCATCCAGTTTTTAGTTTGTTTGTTGGACAGCTGGCCATGTAGTCTGGCAGGCAGCTGTGCTGTCCTCTCCACTCGGGCACAGTCTGCTCCTGATCCCACTGCAGGGACTGCAAGTCTCTCCATTTCTCTCCCGAATTCAGAGGCTGACTGAGTGCCACGTTGGGGTTGCCAACACACAAATCCCTCTTACTCTGACCGAGTTATTTTCAAAACTCGGAAACTCTGTTAATAAAGCTCTGGAACAAATCTGTGCATATTTATATAAACAGGTTTGCTTAAATGAATATACATCATGGGAATATACAAAACAAAGCAGAATTATGTTTTAATATTTTGAAATAAAATGCAATAATGAACTGCTTGACAGCCACTGAATGTATCAGGTTCGTCCTCCTTGAGTAATGCAAAAAGATTTTCTGCTCGTCTTTTAGAAAGTCGTTGTCTTGAAATAACCTTGATTGTTTTATTGAAGTTGTGAAGGGGCTGGTAACGGTGAAGGGAGTCTCCTGTGTGCTGCACTCAGTTCCATGGTGGTTATTCCCTCGAGTCCGGTTCAACACTCTGATTGCACCGCTTGGTTTCGTGCGGGCGGGGATTTTGAAAGTAAAAAATCTTCTCCGATCCATGAACAATGGTTTTGAGGGAATGAGATGGATTAAAAATCTTACTGTATATAACAGAGTGCCCAATCAGTCATTGGTTTCGTTATTTACAGTTTTCATTGGTTTAACTTGCTGTTCACAGTACTGTGTCTACTAAATTTGATTGACAGATGACGTTACCAATCAGAGTTGTAAACAATGAGATATGTAGTTCAAAAGTCAGAATAATTAGGAATTTAGCTACTCACTCAAAAGGAAAAAAAGTTTAGATAAAATACATGTGCTTTTAATCAATGTGCTTGGTGGTGGCATTCTGAAGTGATTTTTCTACATAGCCACTCATTCTAGTACAAACAGCCTTGCTTTTTTACATTGGAAACCCCGCCCCAGGCTTCACCTGACAGGATAATGAAGGTGATTGACAAGAATAATTGTTTCAATGAAAGTCTGGGAAAGCATCAATAATCAAGTTGCTGTGCTGATCAGCAGAAATGAAATGTTTTATTTCCTTGGTTGTGACTAGGCTTTGTCCTTGTCAATGTATATTTTTCAGGGTCTCACAAAATACAGTAATAAATCACTTCCAGGAATATCTATCTGAGCACTCGGGTTCTTCACTGAAACATCATGAAACGTGTTTATTGTGAACCGGGCTGCAGGGCTTCGCTACTTACTGCTATCAGTTTCAGTTTAGTCTTTGCTTGTGACCGGAGCCTGACCAAATGCACGGGTAGAGATTTTCAAGCTGAGTAAAATCCCAGTAAATGAAACGAGTGTCAATCATATCTGACGCTTTCTCATTGTTGACTTTGGATACCAGTATCTCCGCCCCACTCAATCACTATGTGCCGTCAGCTCAGCTGATCAGAAACGACTCATAAACTGAAAGTGGTGAAACCTGTTGTACAGTGCCTTGCGAAAGTATTCGTCCCCCTTGAACTTTGCGACCTTTTGCCACATTTCAGGCTTCAAACATAAAGATATGAAACTGTAATTTTTTGTGAAGAATCAACAACAAGTGGGACACAATCATGAAGTGGAACGAAATTTATTGGATATTTCAAACTTTTTTAACAAATAAAAAACTGAAAAATTGGGCGTGCAAAATTATTCAGCCCCCTTAAGTTAATACTTTGTAGCGCCACCTTTTGCTGCGATTACAGCTGTAAGTCGCTTGGGGTATGTCTCTATCAGTTTTGCACATCGAGAGACTGAAATTTTTGCCCATTCCTCCTTGCAAAACAGCTCGAGCTCAGTGAGGTTGGATGGAGAGCATTTGTGAACAGCAGTTTTCAGTTCTTTCCACAGATTCTCGATTGGATTCAGGTCTGGACTTTGACTTGGCCATTCTAACACCTGGATATGTTTATTTGTGAACCATTCCATTGTAGATTTTGCTTCATGTTTTGGATCATTGTCTTGTTGGAAGACAAATCTCCGTCCCAGTCTCTGGTCTTTTGCAGACTCCATCAGGTTTTCTTCCAGAATGGTCCTGTATTTGGCTCCATCCATCTTCCCTGTCCCTGCTGAAGAAAAGCAGGCCCAAACCATGGTGCTGCCACCACCATGTTTGACAGTGGGGATGGTGTGTTCAGGGTGATGAGCTGTGTTGCTTTTACGCCAAACATAACGTTTTGCATTGTTGCCAAAAAGTTCGATTTTTGTTTCATCTGACCAGAGCACCTTCTTCCACATGTTTGGTGTGTCTCCCAGGTGGCTTGTGGCAAACTGTAAATGACACTTTTTATGGATATCTTTAAGAAATGGCTTTCTTCTTGCCACTCTTCCATAAAGGCCAGATTTGTGCAGTATACGACTGATTGTTGTCCTATGGACAGAGTCTCCCACCTCAGCTGTAGATCTCTGCAGTTCATCCAGAGTGATCATGGGCCTCTTGGCTGCATCTCTGATCAGTCTTCTCCTTGTATGAGCTGAAAGTTTAGAGGGACGGCCAGGTCTTGGTAGATTTGCAGTGGTCTGATACTCCTTCCATTTCAATATTATCGCTTGCACAGTGCTCCTTGGGATGTTTAAAGCTTGGGAAATCTTTTTGTATCCAAATCCGGCTTTAAACTTCTCCACAACAGTATCTCGGACCTGCCTGGTGTGTTCCTTGTTCTTCATGATGCTCTCTGCGCTTTAAACGGACCTCTGAGACTATCACAGTGCAGGTGCATTTATACGGAGACTTGATTACACACAGGTGGATTCTATTTATCATCATTAGTCATTTAGGTCAACATTGGATCATTCAGAGATCCTCACTGAACTTCTGGAGAGAGTTTGCTGCACTGAAAGTAAAGGGGCTGAATAATTTTGCACGCCCAATTTTTCAGTTTTTTATTTGTTAAAAAAGTTTGAAATATCCAATAAATTTCGTTCCACTTCATGATTGTGTCCCACTTGTTGTTGATTCTTCACAAAAAATTACAGTTTCATATCTTTATGTTTGAAGCCTGAAATGTGGCAAAAGGTCGCAAAGTTCAAGGGGGCCGAATACTTTCGCAAGGCACTGTATAATTAACAGGTTTCAAGCTATTTCAATGAGGAAGCCCAGTCAAACATGTATTCTGAAAGGTGAGTGATGATATTCCAGTGTTTTGTGAGCCCCTGAAGAATAAACGTTGGGAATCGGATAGCCTAGCTGTGGCACCTTTGTTCGTACCCCACCCTCCACAGGGAACACAATTGCTTTCATCAACCATCAAGCTCAGAACAGTACTGTTGTAATGATCTTTTTCTCCTTGTTTTTGTCCTTTTTCATGTTGCATGGTCTTCAGGAGATTTATCTGTTGCTAGTTTCCAGAGTAAGTTTTTTTTTTTGTGGATTTGTTTTGATCTACCCTCCCTGTGTTTTAAGCATTGGGACAGATGAATCAATGCAGAACCGCTTGGGGTGGGGCGTTTGTTTGCGTTTGTACATCTATCCCAGTTGTTTGATTGCCCAGAGGAATGTCTCGCTCTTAGTTGCTCCTGTCTAGTATCCGTTGTTGGTATAATGTCCGTTTTTTAGAACAAGCCACTCCTCTGTTGTTTGTTGTTTGTTGTTTGGTGCATTTTAGTGCTGCTGGAGTCTGAAATAGATTCCATGTTTACTATCTACTTGTCTGTTTATCTGCCTAGCTCTCTCTGTCTGTCCTGACTGACTGAGACTGCCTGGTGTCTATCTGTCTTCAGTCTGTTTATGTATCTAGTTAATGTGTTGCTGAACACAATGCAATACTTTCCCTAGCTTTCTGCTTTGTTGTACGTATTCCTGCGATATCTTTTTCAGCATTTCACATCGGTTATGCTTTGGGTCTTCCCATCCCAGTGAAATGTTTCTGATTGAACAGGTTGGATTTTAGCAGCCGATTATTATGAATTCAGAAGACATTTTGACTGGAAGGCCCCAGCATAACGGGAGTGAAATGAATTGAACTTGTCAAAACTGATTTACTGTATGACCAGGGATATGTTAATAGAAATAGCAAAACAATCGCAATTATGTTGGAATAGCTATTGCAAGAATTTGTACAACAAAGCAGAAAGCTAGGGAAAGTAATGAGTTGTGTTTTAAACTCTACAGCCTGTTCAGTAACACTTTATGCATATTGAGAGGCTTGTCATGACAATAGAAATGTATGCTCTTTTGTATTTTAACATATATGTTTCCAAAGAGAATTTTATTTTCCTTAAATCTATAGTGCTTGCTTAAGAAGAGGACCTAGCCAACCCCGAGTGGAGTTTCACCCTGTCACTGCCCTGGTCCAGTCACAGCCAGACAGATAGTGGAGTTTTACCCTCTCACTGCCCTGGTCCAGTCACAGCCAGACAGACAGTGGAGTTTTACCCTCTCACTGCCCTGGTCCAGTGACAGCCAGACAGACAGTGGAGTTTCACCCTGTCACTGCCCTGGTCCAGTCACAGCCAGACAGATAGTGGAGTTTTACCCTCTCACTGCCCTGGTCCAGTCACAGCCAGACAGACAGTGGAGTTTTACCCTCTCACTGCCCTGGTCCAGTCACAGCCAGACAGATAGTGGAGTTTCACCCTGTCACTGCCCTGGTCCAGTCACAGCCAGACAGACAGTGGGGTTTTACTCTCTCACTGCCCTGGTCCAGTCACAGCCAGACAGATAGTGGAGTTTCACCCTCTCACTGCCCTGGTCCAGTCACAGCCAGACAGATAGTGGAGTTTCACCCTGTCACTGCCCTGGTCCAGTCACAGACAGACAGACAGATAAATAGTGCATTTTAAGCAGAAAGGCTTGTTTTTTACTATATAGCTCATTGATTTTTTTATGGTTCTTCATCATATTGCACTTATAACCAGAAGCACTTTGGAGACTTGGCCCAGGAAAGGTACATGATGCTTTTAAAGTGAAAGTAGAGGACTACAAATGCATTGCAGTGGAATTCTTAAGATTTAGTTTAAATTTGCCTTTCCCTGTTCTTCAGAAAAGTGAGCGACAGAACCAATGACAAAGCTCTATTCTGCTGTTAGACCAATCCGAGATAGAAGTAAAAAAAAAATTATACAACCATTATAAAACTGATTACATAGCCCTGCAACAAAACAAATGATTCCAGGGTTAGCCCAAAACAACTGAAAGGAATTCTTACCCCAGGGCCTGCGAATCCTGTCAATGTGCTGCAGTATTGGGATTTCTCTTAACACATTCAAAAATTGATTAAAAAAAAAACAAAAACCTGAGAACAAAATGTAAACCCTGTGCTGGTTTGCACCAGCGCTGAATCATTCCGCATCGGGTTTTTTTTGAAGAATGGACAGTTGTCCATTTTAAGGGTAATACTTTTATAGCCAAAACATCTAAAAAGTACTGCTGTAATGGTTTTCATTTCCTATCAAATGCAATTGTATAAAAAATAAACATGTAAGAAACACAAGACAGTGTGGAATATAACACTACCCAGACCCGCTGTTCTCTTGTATATTATTGCCTCATCAAACCCCACAGACTGGAAATATCCTTTTATATTGCCTATTGGCAGTGGGCCTCTGTGTCAAACAAACACAGTCCTGCCATCGCTTTAGCTGATTACATTTTTCAATTTCTACTGTAATGTCCCAGAAGGGGATTATCAGCACAAGAGCACATGCAGCCCCTAATTAAACTAAAGGTCACCCTTCTTTAACTGAGCGTATGGTGCTGTGACTTAATTGTTTTCAGGAAGATGAGCTTGGTAATCTTGCTCTGCCTTTCTGTTATCTCTGGTATAACTGATAAGGGGCCGATGCACAGGAGCTGTCTGCTGGGAACTGGATGACCTTGTGACAATGGAGGCAAGAGCTAATTAAACGAATAGTCTTTTAAAAGGGGGCTAGATGGTGCAGATTCACTCTGGTGGTCTCTCAACTTAACCCGTTCATCACATCTGTTTGAGAGAGTGACACTTGTTTTGGTATTTTATTACCATTTAATGCCTACATGTATTTGTTGTAACCCCTAATGCTTCTCTCCTAGTTTGCTACTTCTGCTTTATGTTGGGCCTGTGCACTGTCAATCTCATTCGAAAGGGTTGATGGGAATTTCCGTTTTTATACACAACAGAGTCCCCTTGCCGCGCGATAGCAAACCCTACTGGTCAGGCGCCAGTTGAACTCAAAGCAGACACTTGCAGGGCTGGTCTTTGTCCTCCAAGGGTCGGTCGATCATAAGCACCTGTTGTGGAGCTCCTGGGTATAAAGAGGCAATTGGCTTGGGGATAGGAGGACGTCCACTGGCCTTCAGTTTCCTTTAGCTTGTGTGGAGTTGCTGCAATGAAGGAGTACACTATTACAAACTTCATATCCCATCTTTGAGGTTTCCCTGTGTCCTGTGCTGACCATGTGCTTTGTGATTGTTCTAGAGCCCTGCCCCTCTATCTTGCTCCAGAAGCACATGGCAGACCTCCTGAGCAGAGACAAGGAGATGGCAGCCAGCTTCCTCAACAGCGTTCTCAACCAGCTCAACTGGGCCTTCTCCGAGTTCATCGGAATGATCCAGGAGGTACGGTGGAGAGGGGGGGGGGGGGGGGGGGGTTTGAGGCTTGGGCTGGGGGCAGTGTCGTTCTGATCTAGCATGAAAAGGAAAAAATCATTGGTTACTAGCAGTCTGCCATTGACTCCTTCACAAACTGGACTCAACTCATCTTTATAGAAAGGGTGACTACTATCGATTCTGATCTGAATGAGTAGCTGGTACAGGTATGACCTGTATTATTCTTTTTGTTTCTCCATGTATCATTTTCTATTTTACGCCTTTTAAAAACTCACAACCCTGTGTCCTCAATATAGTTCATAAGTATGTCTGATCTCTTAAGTATGGCAGATCTAGTGGGGCTGTGTGGTCCAGTGGTTAAAGAAAAGGGCTTGTAACCAGGAGGTCCCCGGTTCAAATCCAGGCTCACTCACTGATTCACTGTGTGACCCTGAGCAAGTCACTTAACCTCCTTGTGCTCCGTCTTTCGGGTGAGACGCAGTTGTAAGTGACTCTGCAGCTGATGCATAGTTCACACACCCTAGTCTCTGTAAGTCACCTTGGATAAAGGCGTCTGATAAATAAACAAAAAATCTAGCCTACATATATCTAAGGCAGGCAAATATAAAGATAATTTGTATAGATCATTGTCCTAGTGCATCTGTTACATTACTTTCTAATGAGTGAGGAAAGTGACATTTGAATGTGTTAGGATCAGTATAGATACAATCCACAACCAATTTCCTAATCCAATATCAGACCGGTAAAAATGGAGAACACGTTATTATACATAGCATTATAGTATATGAATTGTGAACATTGTATTATTAAAATGCAGCAAGATAAACACTCCTGGGTTTGACTGACTGTGCCACTGCAAGACCAGTTAGGAACTAGACTGATATCTGCACTTGAGAATGCACAGAGAAGAGCAGCTAGGCTTATCCCAGGACTCAATGGCATGAGCTACGAGCACACTTAAAATAATTCAATCTCTTCAGATTGAAGAAGGGAAGAGGGGACTTGCATGAAGTTTATAAACTCTTAAATGGCATGGATAAAAGACCCAGGTTACTGCTTCAAGTGTAGCACCGAGAGTAGAACGAGAGGGTGTGCATGGCAGTGGAGTAACAGTACGTTTAGAACAGAAGGCAGGAAGCACTTTGATTTACACAGTTATAAATGCATGGAATAGCATGCCGGCTGAAGCAGTAGGATCTAAAGCATGAAGAACAGTCATTGTTTTGTTTGCTTTTTTAAAAATGCAAATAGTGTGCTAAGAAATGTTGATGGTCAGAATGGCCTCTCCTTGTTTCTCAAATGTTTCTCATGTTCCTGTATAGTTGATTGGCTGTGTCAGCGCTGTGTGTGTGTGTGTTGTTGATAGGCTGTGTGAGTGCTCTGTGTGTGTATGTGTGTGAGCGCTGTGTGAGTTGTTGACAGGCTGTGGGAGTGCTGTGTGTGTGTGTGTGTGTGTGCGTGTGCTGTGTGAGTCGTTGACAGGCTGTGGGAGTGCTGTGTGTGTGTGTGTGTGTGTGTGTGAGCGCTGTGTGAGTCGTTGACAGGCTGTGGGAGTGCTCTGTGTGTGTGTGTAGTTGATAGGCTGTGTGAGTGCTGTGGCTGTGTGTGTGTGAGTTGTTGACAGGCTGTGGGAGTGCTGTGTGTGTGTGTGTGTGTGTGTGTAGTTGATAGGGTGTGTGTGTGTGCTGTGTGAGTTGTTGACAGGCTGTGGGAGTGCTGTGTGTTTGTGTGTGTAGTTGATAGGGTGGGTGTGTGCTGTGTGAGTTGTTGACAGGCTGTGGGAGTGCTGTGTGTATGTGTGTGTAGTTGACAGGCTGTGGGAGTGTTGTGTGTGTTGTTGTTGACAGGCTGTGGGAGTGCTGTGTGTGTGTGAGCGCTGTGTGAGTTGTTGACAGGCTGTGTGAGTGCTCTGTGTGTGTGTGTGTGAGCGCTGTGTGAGTTGTTGACAGGCTGTGGGAGTGCTGTCTGTGTGTGTGGTTGAATGGCAGTGTGTCAGTGTCCTGACTGGTCCTGTGCTCTTCAGATCCAGCAGGCTGCGGAGCGGCCCGAGAGGAACTTCGTGGACACACGGCAGCTCAAGGTGTGTGCGACGTGCTTCGACCTGTCCGTCAGTCTTCTGCGGGTGCTGGAGATGACCGTCACCCTCGTCCCTGAGATCTTCCTGGACTGGACTCGCCCCTCCGCAGAGCTGCTGCTGCGCCGCCTTGCACAGGTGGGAACTCACAGCACAGCCAACACCAGCTAGGAGGGCTCTGCTTTATAGCTGTCTTTACCTGTTTCTGAGCTTTACTGGGAATATTAAATGTCTTGGTATCCCTGAAATATTAGATGATATATCATAGTCTTTCTCTTCAAAAAAGTAAGTCTCATAAGTGCAGTATCTGTGTGAGTGTCTGCCTGTGTGTGTGTTTGTGTGTGTTTGAGAGAGTGAGAGAGAGAGTGAGAGTGTGTGTCTGTCTGTGTGTGTAAGAGTGTGTGTGTGTGTGTTAGTGAGGCACCCACTGCGCCTCCTTATGTCCTGTGATTGACGGCCTTCCTGTAATGCTGCTAGCAGCTCTCTCATTCCCTGCCAACTCTCCGCTCCCTTGGGAACACGCTGTGCTCGGATAATAAAAAAAGAGCTGATTCAGAACTTCAGAACACTACCTGTCTTCTTAGTCATTTAATAAATGACCATCAGCTCAGTGTTTCTGAGAGGTGATGGACTGACAGCGCTGGAGACTGAAGCTCTGTCTTTGTGTGTCTGTGTGTGTGTCTGTGTGTGTGTGTGTGTGTGTGTGTGTGTGTGTGTCTGTCTGTGTGTCTGCGTGTGTGTGTGTGTATCTTGTCTGTCCATCCACAAGGAATATACAGCACAGGGAGGGGTTCAGATTTATAAACTACTCTTCACCAGGACTTGAACAGAGGAATAAATGCACAACAACTGGGGTTTGGACATGGGTTCCTAGTCTTACCATTTACTACCAATGCAGAAAGACGATGGGATATTTGTTCTTCGATGGGTCTCTGCAAGGGTGTCTGCCTGGACTGTGGCACCAGAGTCAGTGTGAGGCCTGTATTTGCAGTCACCATCGCAGAAAGATGTTTTTTGAGGTCAAATTAAAAACAAATGATCCACCCAGTCATTCTGCACTAGTAGTGAACAGAGTACTAGAGATGCCACTGCACTCATGGGACTTCTTGCTTATTACAATATTTTGATGTACTGTATACTATTCAGGGATCTCAGGAAATTTTAATAATCAAGCAGAATGTTTCCCCCAACCCTAGTCTTTCTGCATTCATTCCTTTGTCTCTGTGCTTGTGGAGGGTAGTGTGTAGAAATCCTTATTGAAGTCAGTAGAAACACAGTGGAGCTCTGTGGATCTGACACTGGGTTAGATCATGACCCCTTGACTGCCGCGCGAATACAATGTTCATGTTAAAAGTATTATACAAGCACATGACATTCAATTATTGATCAACAATAAGAGAACTCACCCCGGTGTGATGGGATTTCACACAATAAGAGAACTCACCCCGGTGTGATGAGATTTCACACAATAAGAGAACTCACCCCGGTGTGATGGGATTTCACACAATAAGAGAACTCACCCCGGTGTGATGGGATTTCACACAATAAGAGAACTCACCCCGGTGTGATGAGATTTCACACAATAAGAGAACTCACCCCGGTGTGATGAGATTTCACACAATAAGAGAACTCACCCCGGTGTGATGGGATTTCACACAATAAGAGAACTCACCCCGGTGTGATGGGATTTCACACAATAAGAGAACTCACCCCGGTGTGATGGGATTTCACAAACAGTAGCAACTGAAGAGGTTAATTAAAAATAAGAAGAAGAAGAAGAATGTGACTTTTATCTTCATTTTCCGAAATGCTGCTGTCAAATTCTGGTTCTGAAGATGACTTTGAAAACCTGTTATTTAAATGAATTAGGACCAGGGGGCGTTTGGATAATGAAGTCTGAAATTGTTTAACGACTTTCCCAATCAAGAAACGTCTCAAAGATAATTCAATCCCTCACTTTTGAATAGATAACAGTACTGAACTGTTCTGTAAACACCAGGGATTGAGGGCTGGTTAGAGCACTTTCTATGACAGCAGGGCAGGTTACCAAGGGGCTGTCAGGGTAATAAGATGTGCAGAGTGTTTGCTGTACCACACTGCATGTTTTTACACATCTTTTTATTTTATTTAATCCAAAAAACAATCATTATAAAAATGAATCGTATAAAGGGGATCATTTTATACAAGGAATATAGAAGGAAATGTAATAGTTTTGCATGTAATACTAATAAAGATCAAAACAAAGCCACATGCTTCAAATGGTTATTTAAAGATATATATATATATATATTAGAGACAAGTTGACTATATAGTCACTTAGGTATAGTGTATTATCTATAGATGGGAAATTGTATTGTGGATCCCGCTGTACCTGACCTTCTGAGTGAAGCAGTGTATGAAGAAGCAGTGAGAGTTCCTGTATCTCCGGCCTGCTTGTTAACATTGTCCCTCTGTCCCCCCCCCCCCCCCCCCTCCCCCTCAGCTGCTCAACCAGGTTCTGAACAGGGTCACTGCAGAGAGGAATCTCTTTGACCGGGTCGTCAACCTGCGCCTGCCAGGTACTGTACCTTCCCAGCATCCCCGGCACGCATCGCGCCAGGCAGACTATTAGTGTTACAGAACTACAGCTTTGAATTTCCTCAAAGGCAGACTATAGGTCCCTTGCGGGAAGGGCTGGGGTTCAGTATTTTTACAGTTCTGGTTTTTGAAGCTCATTCACTCTAATAGGAAAGTAACTAGGCTTGCTTCTTTGTATGCTTTTATTTTTCAGAGCCTCAAAAAATGCTGTAATAAAGCACTCATCTTTTAGATTAACATCTTTGTTTCTGAGCAGACTGGTTCACAGCAAATGAAACGGTGTCAGTCATGCCTGACACTTTCCTCTTGTTGACTTTGGATCCCAGTACCTAACAATAAATCTGCCTCTGTTTGATTGTCAGGACTGGAGAGCGTGGATCACTACCCTATCCTGGTGGCTGTGACTGGGATACTTGTCCGTATTCTTGTGGACTGTGAAATGCAGGGGTGAGTCTTGGGTTTTTGATAAGGGAAGCTAGACTGGTTTTTGATAAGGGAAGCTAGCTCAGTCGGGTGGAGTTCTTCAGAGGGAGTTGCGTTCTCTTTTGGAGAATGTGGTTGACAAGTGTGTTGGTTAGAAGGTGATTAAAACTGGCATTAATGCACATGTGGTGGGTGTTTATCCCTAGAGACAGGGATTAATGAAGGTGTTTGTGTGTGTGCCACACCTACATTTTGAAGTTTGTTATGGGCTTTCATGAGGTCATGCTGCTTGACTTGTTTCTGATTTCTGGCTTCAGATGAATAATAATGAAGGCTGCAGCTCACAATTCTACATGTGGCCATCATACTGCAGTGTAGGTCGTGGTCATCTAGTTTTTCAGCATACGGCGAGCTCTGGTGTTGCTGAAATGTTTCACTGATTTTGAGTTTTAGAAGGGAAATGAGTGAGGCGTTATATACACCAGATACTGCATGGTTCACTATATGATTAGTAATCCCACAGCAGTCATTTCATTTGCCATCAGGGTTCATTAACACAGATTATTAAAAATGAATGGATTAAACAAAGGACCCTTACTACTATAAGTGTTCAGTATACATACCGTACTGTGCTGTACTGTAAACACTCAGCTGAACTGCCAGTTTTACCTGTGACCACTAGAACTACCTTTTAGTGTTTTCCCCCAATTTAGTTTTTAACAAGATGAACAATGGTAATGAACACAGCTGCCTGCCCTGCTCACTGTGTCACGCTTCATCAGGCGCAGCTCAATTGTAATTCGGATGCTCTTGTTTGATATAGAGGATCACAAAGGTAAAGAAGATTTGAAGCTGCTTAACAGAAGACGTTAATTACGTATTGATCTTGAACTGTGCGGGAGACAGAGAATCCCTGCTCACTGGAATGTGATTTACAATTAATTTGGTAATAAAACAGCTTTAATACTGTCGCTATCTTCCCTTTGAACCTGGCAGCGCTGACTGGTGTATGTGCAAGCTCGTTCAATTTAGCCTGGTCATTTTCTTTTTAGTCCTTAGGATTGGAAGGATTGGAACAATAATCTGTTGTGATCTTATCGATCAATAAGCATCCCCGTAAGGAACTTTGAGAGCTGCCAAATTAGGCACCCTTCACTTGTACCTGTGACCTAAGATTGCCACCATAAGGGGGTCGTGTGACTTTATGGTTTCTGGATGATTAAGACCTCATGCTTTGAGAGATTGGCTTCTTACTCGATCGTGTGTGGCACCCTTTCCTGACGACGTTTTTGCAAAGCTGCCCACACCACAGTGTCAAAACCTCCTCTCTCCTTTCTACTGTGTACATGTTCGACCTGATACAAGAAGCACTGGCAGGATCTGATTGTTTGGGATTTTAAAACGATGCACCTAGGATGAGCGAACTTCAACAAGGAGCTTTTTAAAACAGTTCATAGCACTGTCCTTCACGGTGAGTACACTCATTCTCATTTCCACTGGCTGCCTGTGGCTTTTTGAAAAGATGTGAACATTCTTCTCTTGCCCCACAAGACTACACCGTGAATCTGCTTAAATAAAATCCATTAATTACACTGATTGCTTTCGGTGCTTAAAGTAAAAAAAATAAATTAAAAAAAAAAGAGACTGAAGTTTAATTGAGTTGAATAAAATCCATTAAAAAAAATGACTTGGTTTCAGGCAAAATCTAACAGCACACTACATTGGTTTCCGGGCGATTTAAAGACCTGACGTGGTACTTGGGGATACATCGTTTTTTGTTTGCAAAAAACAGTTCTAGTTTGAAAATCAAATCTAAAACCACAACCCCATCTCATGTTTAGGGGATCTCCTTTTTACAGCAGCCAGGACAAGTAATTGCAACAAATCAGAACTCCATTAAGCTTTGAAACCTGAGTGTGCTGGGCCTCCCTCGGGCTTCCCTCAAAGGATTCCTGGATGTGAAGTAGGGGGATTCCAGGAAGCTGTGCTGGAGAGTGAAAGGGGAGGGGGGGGCGACTCAGTGACATGGGCAATGCAGTGGCAACGTGAATTATTTCAATGGGGAGAAAATCAGCTTCCTTGTGTCTGGAGAGGAAAGCATTGTATTTATTAGCAGAGTAATGAGACGGCACTAGAGTAGTTTCATTTGACTTCAGAGCCTATGCAGTCCAGTCACCAGCATTGTCTTTGTCCTCCTGAACATGTCCTAGGATTTCATAGCATGGGATCGTGGGATTCCAGAAATCCAACTCCTGCTCATGTCAAAATGAGATTGGTGAAGCTGAAACCTTTCTGGAAGTGAAAAGTATACATGTAAAAAATGTATAGTCTTTAAAATCAACAGCATGTATAATATGTATACTCGTACACAAGTGTTAAGAGTTACAGCATTGAAAAATCTATGTTTTAAACAGAATCTCATTTTGGAATCTCACTTGTATTCATTGAACTCCAACGGGAAAACGACAGGCGCCACAGTTCCAGATTAGGAGCTTGATCCAAGGAAGCTAGTTTTCCAAATGCAGTCTCTTTACCATACATTGTGTTTGTTTGTTTATTTCATTCATGAGGACATTCCTTTGGGTTATGCAGGCATCCTCATTTGTGGAATAACTACAGTGCTCCATGAACACTTGTATCGCAGACAGATACGTTTTTTGACATGGCCAGATTTAAAGCATCTTAAATAAATGCTGACAACCCAGTTTGAAGGGGTGTTTCTGACAGTATTTGACCCAGTTTGAAGGGGTGTTTCTCACAGTATCATTAACCCAGTTTGAAGGGGGTGTTTCTGACAGTATCATTAATCCAGTTTGAAGGGGTGTTTCTCACAGTATCATTAACCCAGTTTGAAGGAGTGATTCTCACAGTATCATTAACCCAGTTTGAAGGAGTAATTCTCACAGTATCATTAACCCAGTTTGAAGGGGGTGTTTCTGACAGTATCATTAACCCAGTTTGAAGGGGGTGTTTCTGACAGTATCATTAATCCAGTTTGAAGGGGTGATTCTCACCGTATCATTAACCCAGTTTGAAGGGGTGGTTCTCACCGTATCATTAATCCAGTTTGAAGGGGTGATTCTGACAGTATCATTAACCCAGTTTGAAGGGGTGTTTCTCACACTATCATTAACCCAGTTTGAAGGGGTGATTCTCACAGTATCATTAACCCAGTTTGAAGGGGTGTTTCTCACAGTATCTAACCCAGTTTGAAGGGGTGTTTCTCACAGTATCTAACCCAGTTTGAAGGGGTGTTTCTCACACCATGTTTGTAGGGGTGTTTCTCACAGTATCAGTAATGATCTCAAACAACTTGAGCTACAGGAGTATAGAGGTGATGCCTGGGTGTGCATCTATTACTGGAAATAATTTCCCTGTGCACGGTGATTTTTGAATTGTATGGCTGCCTTCACCAGTGTGGATGTAGGCTGCAGTGCAGTAATCCAACAACAATGTCAACATGCATCAGAATCAGGCATTGAAACCACTTCCCCCAGACCCTGCGGATATAAATGAAATGCAAACCCTCCTGACAAAGCTGAGACACGCGGCGGGGCCTGTGGACCTGTCACCAGAGAGATCAGTACAGAGTGTGGCAGACGAGCACTGCGCAGTGCAGGGGCAAGAGGAAGCACACAACCTGTTCCCAGGATCCCAATGCCAAATCTCTTTAATAACATGGTAACACTGCTTCAAATACAGACAGATCGTAATAATCAGGGTAACAATGAGGGAGCTGCTTCAACTCTCAAACCCTTTCACATGGCAACTTCATATTTTCAGTACTATGGAAACTCTTTTGGCAAAATCTAACTGCCCCCTTCACTTTGACCTGTCACCTACTATGGCTGCCATATTGTGGTCATATAGAAATGTTTCCTAGTCATAACCCTACCTGAGGCACCTCTCGGAATTCTATTCAACTACAAAGTCCGTTCAAAGTGGTGACATCACAATCGGCCGCGTACCACAGCAACTTAACAGTATTCTCTTCATCAACCTTGTCCCTCTTTTTAATGAAAATGACAATGGACTAAATACAGGTTGGTCATGATTAGAAACCAATACGAGCTAGCTTTGTAACTTGTGTATTAACAGTAAGGCAGCATATTTAAGCAATAAAGCACAAGAGGGCATGGGTTGTGCTGGATGTTGTCACTTGGTGCGTTGTTAGGCACCAGGTGCAGCAATACTGTGGAGAGTTCCCCTGATAAGATGTTGCACCAGCGCTTATTTTCCAGCGAGGGTGCCAGTAACTCTGCAGGAAGGTCTCAGATCTGTGACCGCTGAGCTTTCGATTTTCCAGTGAGGATGCCAGTAACTCTTAAGGGAGGTCTCGGATCTGTTTCCGCTGATGGACATAATTTCTCACTTGCAATCCAGCGCTGGACAGTTTATATATTAAGGTACTGCGGATTCTATGATTAGTGTGTATCTGTGGTGCCTTCCTTCATATTCTAGGTAACATTGTTGCTAGGTAATTCACTCCCATTGGCTCTAGCGTATACCAAACAACAAGGTGCTTTTTTGCTTTGTTGGGATGAAGATAAAAGGAGGGCGGGTGTTCTGGAAGTTTTAATAAGTACTTCTCTAGGAAGCTACTGGGTACAAGAGGTTTCCAGGCTCTTCAAAGATGAATCCGCGGTGAGATTCTTTGTCCCATTCGTAGGGATTTTTGTCATTTTTTGTACTTTTATCAAAGGCCATGGTGGCATACTTAGCGCTGTTTTTATAGTAAGAGAGTCAGCTTTTAGTTGTCTGTTTCCTTCCTTTCCTCTGTGTCCAAAATGTAACTGGACGTTAAACCAAACTTTACTAACAAGACCAGTAGCTGTGTCAAGGTTTAGTGCATCGGAATGTCTAATAATTTGAATGTCTCTTTCCAGTATTGTGAGGTGATGTTGTGTTTTATCCCGGCTTTCTTGTCTTGAAGTTGTGAATTCTGTGTCACTCATTAAACTCCAGGGTAAACTCAGCGGGGGTTCATTTATATGTGTGTTTAATGCAGCACGGAGCCCCACATAGCTGCTTATTCTGTATTGCTCGCCTTTACAATTTCTGACTGTGCCAGGATATTATTTAACTGTTATTTTGTAATTTAATTTAAAGTCAAATTGTATATCTTGTTCAGAAAGCCAGTCACTGAAGCATTTAACAGCCCAATATGTTTGTTTTATGGTATTCATTTCAAGTTTTTTTTTATTTATTTTTTTATTTCCCTATCACGTCAATGTTACATTGTTGTACCTCAATGTGACGGGTCGACTTTTTCTTCAGTTTTGGGAGAGGTGCTTTTATGAATTGATGCGTTTTGTAACCATTCTTTGTTTTGTAACCATTCATCAACTGTCATGGGCGGAAGCAGTTCAAAAGTGAAGTCTTCAGTATCTTCCATGACAGCAGGTATTTTGACAGGTGTTTTCTTTGATTTTGGTGGCGCAGTGATACGTGGTTAGCACAGGTGCTGTGATTTGCTTTTGTTCCTAAGTAGTTCCTAATCGTGCCATTGTGCTGGATATTGTAATGGCTTGGAACACTGATGGACCAATCAGCATGCAGCATTCTAACACTGTTTTATTAAATAGAGCTCTAGGACTGTGAGCGTCTGTGTCTGGGTTATATTGACACTTGTAGCACTATTCTCTCATTCACCGATGTTTGCTGTTCTGTAACCCGATAACAACCCGATAACTTGTTATCGTAATTCATGTATTGTTATGTTGAGGACTGGAGATTTTCATTTGTTTAGAACTCAGCAACAATCAGTAGTCTGATACTGCAGTGTCCCTTTACTAACTGCTGTTCAGAAGGCTTTTTATAGATCTCAACACTGAATAGAACAGCCAGGCGATGCAATCCCTAGGACAGTGCTCTCGACCATTCACCTGAGGAGCTTAGATACCAAACAGCAGTGTGCAATTGATCATTCACCTGAGGAGCTTAGATACCAAACTGCAGCGTGCAATCGATCATTCACCTGAGGAGCTTAGATACCAAACTGCAGCGTGCAATCGATCATTCACCTGAGGAGCTTAGATACCAAACTGCAGCGTGCAATCGATCATTCACCTGAGGAGCTTAGATACCAAACTGCAGTGTGCAATTGATCATTCACCTGAGGAGCTTAGATACCAGGAGGCTGAGATGGCCAGCACTTTTTTTTTTTTTTTTTTTTTTTGTAGAATTTAATTAAATAATGTAGGCTATTCAAATTAGAATTCAGATCTGCTTTTGTATATTGTATTGAGTGGCAGTGTATTGATTTTTCCTTCTAGTTATTTTAAACAGATTGCAACCTGGAGGTTCTTCTATTGCTCATTACTCCTAATTGATTCAGGAGTGGAAGAGGCTGGGTGGCATAGTGAGCTGTTGACAACTGCAGTATTGTTAGAGGATGCCTTGTAGTGATACAGTCTATTGATTCAGGAGTGGAAGAGGCTGGGTGGCATAGTGAGCTGGTGACAGCTGCAGTATTGTTAGAGGGTACCTTGTAGTTCATTTCCATCAACAGCACATAGAGATCAGTTCAATTTCCACTGGGACTCTGTCAGCCCCAGTTAGGATTTCAGGCTGGCAGAACTCAATCTCTACAATGATGTTGGAAGTTACCCAATGAGCGTCCGATGCGAAAAGGACAGGTTTTAAATCTCAGGCTGCAGAAAAAAAAAATGTAGGCAGCACACGAGGGCTATGAATATAGTATACTGTCAGGGAAATACTGGGAACTGGTGAATGCATTGATAAATACTGCAGCAATTATACAAAAACATGCTATACACACAGGTGATCTTTTGTGTATTGTCCAGTTATGGAATGAAGACTGCAGATGGGCAGCCCCAGTTTGAGATTGCGTGTGATGTTAAATCTAGAATAGAGTACATTGTTTGCAATTGTGATGAAAGTGATCGTGTCATTCTTTTGAGAGAATCATTTCTTGCTAATCATGTATTACACCCATGGCGGAGGATGTATGCTCCTAGCATTCGTATTTTTGAAATGTTTGCATATTCAAAGTTGCTGAAGCTTTCTGTCGCATGAAAAAATAAATCTACCTTGCTAATTTTTCTATTCACATGTTTGTTTGTGCTTGTTCACAACAGTTTTTTTTCCTCTTGCTAGAAATAGCTGGCCTCCTTTTTTTTCTTACTTTCTGGAAGTTTCCTTTCTCCTCAAGTAGGGCACGGGTGAAAAGAGTTGTCCATTTGGCTGGGGTTGTCACGGTGACAGAGCAGGGCTTCAGGAAGTGATGCGCTAGGTGCTGGTGTAAGTGAAGCTTGTGGCGCTTCGTGACCGTGCCAGTACTTGAGGAACATGAAAGCACATGCTCGGGCGTCATGTAGATTCTAGTTATCAGGCTCTGTTGTTTGCTTGTCTGTGTCGCTGTTTTGTTGAAAAAAAAAAAAATATTGGAGTGGTAAAACCGACTTAACCAGGGTATTATAAAATGATTTTACCCTACCTGCATTAGACCATCTGCAACCATGATTTTTAAAATAAGTACATTTTGCTGGACTGAGTTACATGTTATTGTACAGCCCCGCAAGCATTGGGACTGATGCATGCATAATGACTAGGAATGGGACGTTGGTTGTCTGTTTTACCCAGGTCAAAACGTGCTAAATATTTTACAGATTATCAATTCACTTCTAGTGTAGATTGCTGTGTTACCTTTTTAACAATGTGGGAAATCATCCTTACACTATCAGTGCACTAGAGTAGACATTTTGAAAAGAGCTTTGAAACAGACTTTAAAGTTATAAGTGTAAAAAGCAGACAGGATGTTAACAATGAAAAGAAAAATGACAGGTCTGTTATTTAAACAGTTATAACAACACGTGGAACCCCACTTCTTATTCTTTAATATCCATGAGACTCAAGTTTTACATTAAAAACATTTCTGAAAAATACTTTACCTGAGACCTCTGTTTAGTCTGGTCTTAATTGTTTTTGTATACTTGTTTCATTTTTTTTTAATGCTGCAGTTGTACCCTGATGGGAATGGCTACTTTTCAGTATGATAATCAGGACTTACTTCTCAGTCCTCCGCTTACTTCTCAGTCCTCCGCTTACTTCTCAGTCCTCCGCTTACTTCTCAGTCCTCCGCTTACCTCTCTGTCCTCCGCTTACCTCTCTGTCCTCTGCTTACCTCTCTGTCCTCTGCTTACCTCTCTGTCCTCCGCTTACCTCTCTGTCCTCCGCTTACCTCTCTGTCCTCCGCTTACCTCTCTGTCCTCCGCTTACCTCTCTGTCCTCCGCTTACCTCTCTGTCCTCCGCTTACCTCTCAGTCCTCATCTTATCTCTCAGTCCACTTGCCTCTCAGTTCTCCTCTTAACTCTGTCTGCTTACCTCTCTGTCCTCCTCTTACCTCTCAGTCTGCTTACCTCTCTGTCCTCCTCTTACCTCTCTGTCCTCCGCTTACCTCTCTGTCCTCCGCTTACCTCTCTGTCCTCCGCTTACCTCTCAGTCCTTCTCTTACCTCTCAGTCCTCCTCTTACCTCTCAGTCTGCTTACCTCTCAGTCCTCCGCTTACCTCTCAGTCCTATGCTTACTTCTCTGCACCAATTGTGTGATAATAACTGAAACACTTTCCTGCACCTTTTGGAGTTTATGCCACGTCATATCAAGGCTGTGACCAAGACAAACTGGATACAAGTGGCCAGGCAGTGCCTATTGAAAGGTTCTCTCTCAAAGTTATCTTGACTTAAGGTTAATACATTTCCTTAAAAGTCTAGATAAGTGAAGAGATTGATGATACTCTTTCCTTTGCATACATGTCAAGCAATGTTTGAAAATGTGTCCTGGCACTTACACAATTATTATTCAAGAAATACATAACTCGTAATTACATGGATGAAAAAGTATCCCCACATTTTCATCAAAGAGAATACAAATGAGGCGGTATGATGTGAGGTTTGTTGACTCGTTTCTGTACTAGTAATTGGCAGGCGGCCAGAAAAGCAGTGATACTTCTGTAGAAAACCTCAAGTGAATCTTCAGCATCCACTGGGTGGATAATGGGAAATTCTGTTTACACCGAGGAGAGAGATGCTGTATCAGCAAAAACACATTGCAGTGATCCCCCCCCCCCCCCCCCGGTTTGTACTGCAGAAATACCATTTACTGGGCTCAGCTAGCGTATAAAAATAAATAATATTAATAATAATATTTTCCTAATGTGGCGGCCCACATTCTGACCTGTACCAAATATTAAACACGTAAATCTCACTTTGAAATGTCATTTTCATTCATTACAAAATATTCATCAATATGAATATTATGAATGATGTGAGAACCCGCTCATTCTTAACTGCTGCTTCCTCTTACCTAACCACTTCCTCTGATTACTGCAATGGTTTAGCTGTAATCAGACCATGTGAACTACAACGCAGGAAGCAGTGCATTCCACACTTCCAGTCATTGGTCTGCTACGCCACAGGTAACACAGCAGACCCTGCACCTCGTACCATCCTAATCATATCTCCAGAAGAGTGTGATCTACTTGCTGGGATGAATCAATACGTGCGTTTACACTGGCACAAATATACCGGATCGAGAGGATAAGAGGACGGATTCCGGTCACTTTTTGCTAGTGTAAACTCTACTGAGCACATTCCGGAATCCATCCTTATCCTTTCAAATGTTGAGTTTGTATTCCGGACTGAGAAGACAAGGGGATGGATTCCGGTCACTTTTTTTCAGTGTAAACGCACGGAGGACATATTCTGAAAAGATTGCAGAGAATACCCAGCGGGCACTGCACGCTAACCAGCAACGTCATCACAGTGCTGCCTTTTCAGGCATTCTGCTTTTGTGGGAGGCGGGGTTTAACGGAGTTCAATGCACAGTCAAATGTCATTTATTTATTTATTTATTTAGTTAGTTACATTTTTATAGCGCCTTTAGCCAGGGCGCTTTACAAGTTTAAACAAAACGATACAATCAGGAAAATGGATGAAAAGAATGTAAGTTTATTGGGCTAGGGTGAGGAGACAGAATAGCTGCTTGAATGAAAGCAAAGGGCCAGAGGCTAGGTCAGGGTCAGGAAAGCAGGGTCATAACAGGAGATCAGAGGCCAGAAGTATCAGTAGGATGGGCTAGGGAGAAGAGATGCGTTTTGAGAGAGGAGCGGAAACTACGCAGTGTGGGTGACTGTTTTATGATAAGTGTGAGTCTGTTCCAATGAAGAGGAGCAAGAAGGGAAATGGAACGGAAACGGGATTGGGCACAGGGCGAGGGTGGGACAGAGAGGAACAATAGTGATTGGGAGCGTAAGGGACGTGAGGGAATATAGTAGGTAATCAATGCAGCCAGATAAGGTGGGGCAAGATCATGGAGAGATTTATACACAAGGGTAGGAATTTGAACAGACAACGATAATAGACAGGGAGCCAGTGAAGCTGGAGGAGGAGGCGGGGAAGTATGAACGGAGTGGGGGAGGTTAAATATGATATGGGCAGAGGCGTTTTGAATTTGTTGTAATGGTGTAAAAGCATAAGAGGGAAGGCCAAGGAGGAGGGAATTACAATAGTCAAGACGGGTGAAGATGAGAGAGTGGACCAGGAGTTTAGTAGCAGGAAGGGAAATGGAGGGGCGTATTTTCGGATGTTGAATAGATGGAAACGGCAGGTGTGTGTTATGGCCGAGGTATGATCAGAGAGGGACGAGCAGAGGGGGGTGGAATGAGGGACAAGGGAGGGAATGAGATAGTGGGACAGGGTGGAGGTGAGGAGCGGGAAGGGAAGAAAAGGATTTCAGTTTTTAATGGATTGATGAGGAGGTATCGGCGCGCCATCCAAAATTGGATAGCAGCCAAGCAAGCTGATATATGGGCAGCAAGGTCAGGGGTAAAGGAGGGGAACGAAAAGAAAATCTGGGTGTCGTCAGCAAAAAAATGATGGGGGAAGTTAAAGGAGGAAATAAGAGCTTCAAGGGGTGAGGTGTATAGGGAGAATAGCAAGGTTCCCAGGACAGAGCCCAGAGGGACACCGACAGTCAGAGGGGAGGGGGAGGGGAGGGGAGGGGGGGGAGTGAGGCTGTTGAAAGCAACAGCAGAGGTGCGTGCAGATAGGTAGGACTGCAGCCAATCAAGGGGTGTGCCAGAGATGCCGAGGTTAGAAAGAGTGGAGAGAAGGATGGGGTGATCGACTGTTTCAAAGGTAGAGGAAAGGTCAAGGAGAATGAGAATTGAGGAGAGGCCAGCATGGGAGGAGTTGGCCAGATGATTCTGGACAGTGAGGAGGGTGGTCTCAGTGGAATGGGAGGGACAGAAACCAGATTGAAATCGGGGGTAAAGTGAATTAGCGGATATGTAGTGTGATAGGCGCCAGTGAACTAAACGCTCAAGGAGCTTAGAGAAATATGGAATATGGTCATATTATGTTGCAGCACTATAATGATTACTCGATTTGTCCACATGCAAACTTACTTGTTTCAAAATATATGTTTACGTTTGATTTGAAAAGTGCAATTAACGATTAACGATCGATTAAGGTACAGTATTCAACAAAGCAATTCCTGCCATATGTTTAAGATAGTTAATCAGTAAGTAATGCTATTAAATATTGACACACATCCCATAACCAGTAAAATAAGATTAATTATCGCTCACCTTTCCAACTTTCTTTAGTCTTCAAGGTCCACTGTTTACACTAGAGAGATTTTCAAATGATGGCGCTCGTTTATGTCGTCACTACAGCAAGGCGTCCACTTCTTTTTTTTTTTTTTTTTCTTTTCCCCCTCAAAGTACGCTTGCTCAGAGTCTGCTCGTGTGAGAAATACTGCCGGGTGTTTCAAGCAAGTGTAAACGCACCGTTCTGGTACAGACTGTCCCAGAATCTTATCAGAAAGATTCCGGAACGCTATTGTAAACGCACCTTATTACTGCTGAAATGTAACCACATCCTGCTATTCGGAACAACAATTTGACTTTATGATGGGTTTGTATTGACTTGTATATCCTGCAATGTTCCTGAACAAACTTTTAAATGCATGTGCCATTCTTATGGTACCTACACGGAAACCACCATTAGATCATTTTTCTCTTGGCTCTTTCAAGTTTGTGATTTGAAGGGTTAACAGTAGTGATGTTAGATAGGTTTGACTGTATTTGTTTGGCAGGCATATCAATGATATCTAAAGTACTGCTTCTTTTGAGTCCCTAGTGGCTCACCAACTAAAACCAATATTGCGTGGCTTGCAGGGCGAGTCACGTGAGGGTGGTGTGAATCCTGTCCGCGTCGTAGACCATCTTGCCTCGCTCCCACTGGTTAAAGAGTGACGTCATTATAAATGCTGTTTTACACTCCCCTTCCCATCTGACAGTGCTTGCAGTTATCCGGAGTGTTCACGATTCTGTTGCTCATATGTTGCGTTAGCACTTTCCTCTAATCCACTTATCAGGGTCAACCAGGTACTGGGCTTGCTCAAAGCTGAAAGTAGAAAAAGGTTTGGCAACACAACGAGGCCTTCCTAGCACACCATGTCTCCCTATCTAATAGATCAGAATTGTTTTTTAAACGCATTCATAACTATCTGTATTATAAACGTGCGTTCTCTCTTCTGCCCTGAACAGTTTATGAGCTGGCTGCTTCCGGATAGGGAGTATTCCCTGCAGACCATGCTCAGCTCTGACTGATCTCTTCCCAGTGTGAACCGGACAGCTGTGCTAGTGTATTAGTGAGCTGTCGCTTATGTGTCCAGACTCCTCCACATCTCTGTGAGGTTAGGTTAACAGGGATGCTTTCCTCTCCCAAGAAAAGTCAGTTGCTATTTATTCTTTCCTCCGCAAATGCTTTGTTTTCTTTTTTTTAATTATTTTTATTTATTTGATTTGTTTATTTTTAGCCCATTGCTGTTTATTGAAGGGAGAGAGGCTGTAGGTTGTTCCTTTTTTAAACTCCGATGGGGAACCCCAGTGTCTTCACTCAGTTGTTTCAGTAGACCTGCTGGTCTCTGTGCTCTGCTAGAAGCAGAGACTTGGGTTTGTCAAATCCTTTAAGGATTGTAAAGACTTTGATTGGGTCTCCTCTAACCTGTATTTGTGTTAAGCTACATAGGATCAGTTTCTCTGTCTTCATAACTGATACCTTTAGCCCTGGGATTAGTCTGGTTTCTCTGTCTTCATAACCGATCCCTTTAGCCCTGGGATTAGTCTGGTTGCTGTGTCTTCATAACTGATACCTTTAGCCCTGGGATTAGTCTGGTTTCTCCATCTTCATAACTGATACCTTTAGCCCTGGGATTAGTCTGGTTGCTGTGTCTTCATAACTGATACCTTTAGCCCTGGGATTAGTCTGGTTTCTCTTTGCTGAATTCTCCCCAGTGTCCTGTTTGTAATGCAGAGTATGAAGTGAGCACAGGATTCAGGTGTGGTTGCACCAGTGCATTATACTGCACACCCTCGTCATAACCAATTCAAATGCCATTGGAAGCTACTTGCTGTTTAAGGAGGATATTCAGGTGGGTCACGTTATCACCTTCTAGTGACCCCTACTGGTCAGGTGCCTTAACTAACTGGGTCCTCATCTAGTTCCGTAGCTTGGTAACATTGAACGCTTAGTTTTGGTTTTGGGTATTTTAAATTGGGTAGAAAAATAGGGGTAAAATAATTGATATAACATGGAGGGAGAGGAAGATAGGCAGGCAGGAAGGTAGTTGTGTGCATTACAACGTACAGCACTGTAATAACTAAAAAACACTTCTAGGTAGAATTTGGACAGGGATATTGTAACCAGTCAAAAAAGCCATCATGAGAAACACTGCAGTTAGAGTGCTCTTTCTTTTTCTATGATACAGTACAACAATAATGTGGACTGTATGTGTAAAACATGTCTGTATATTTCTTTATTTCTTTATTGATTTGTTTATTGCAAAGCAATGTACATTTCTAAAGCATGTCACACATAGAACTACCACAGTCAGACCATTTAATTTAAATTAAATACACACATAATACAAAAGCAGCAATTTTAAAGTCACATTAAAACCCACTAAGATAAGAAAGCCATTTTATAAAAGTGCGTTTTTAGTCTTGACTTAAACTGTAACGGTCCCAGCTTCCCTGACAAAAAAAAGCAGAGCATTCCATAATTTTGGAGCTCTACAAGAAAAAGCCCTACCTCCCGTGTTGCTTTTGTTGACCCTAGGAATAATCAGCAGCCTCGCATCCTGTGATCTCAGAGTGCGGTTTGGAAGATACGGGGTCAGTAACTCCTGCAAATAACTAGGTACTAATCCATTCAGGGCCTTGTAAATTAACAGCAAAATATTAATCAATTCTGTACTGCACAGGGAGCCAGTGTAAAAAGAGGCCAACACAGTAGTATGTTCACTTTTCCTGGTTTTAGTCAGAATTGTGAACAAGCTGCAAGCAGGATACCACACGTTTTAGGATACCAGAAAAAAATGCATTACAATAATCAACTCTAGATGAAACAAAGGCATGGATTAGTCTCTCGGCATCAGATACAGAAATGATTGGTCTAAGTTTGGCTATATTTCTTAAATGGTAAAAAGATACTTTAGTAACTTCCCTAATATGTGTCTCAAATAAGTGATCAGGATCAAAGATGACCCCCAAACTCCTAATTTCTAGTTTAAATTTTGATGAGAGACTGCAAGGGTCGAGCTCATGTAATCCCACATTTCCTTTTAGTTGGTTCTGTGAGCCCACTAGCATAACCTCTGTTTTATCTGAATTCAACATTAGAACATTGTGAGACATCCAGTGCTTGATGTCTGTAAGGCAAGTAGCTAATAACACCCAGGCAGAAGAAATTCCTGCCTTTAGGGACAAATATAGCTGGGTATCATCAGCATAGCAATGGAAGTTCACTCCGTGTCTGTGGATAATGTCACCCAACGGTAGCATATATTATGAAAACAGCAAGGGACCTAGAATAGAGCCCTGTGGAAAACACCACAGACAACTTTCGATAATGCCGATTTTACCTCCCCAATAGAGACGAACTGAAATCTATCAGAAAGATAAGATTTGAACCAGGATAGGACAAGGACAGGCAGTCCCACTGTGCTTTCAAGATGATTCAGTAGGATGGAATGGTCTACAGTATCAAAGGCAGCACTTAGATTTTGAAGAATTAAAACTGATGGAAAGCCCGAGTCAGAGCTTATCAGAAGATCATTCACAACTCTGACAATATAGAGGAGACGAACTATGATTGAATAAAAAACCTTATACTACACACATCTTACTACATTGTCTAAACTTGCTAAGTGTCAAATAAATTTACTGAGTTTCTTTTAGTACTAAACATATCGACTAGAAGCTTTCAGCTTATATACTTCAACTCACTAAGCACTAAAATAGTTCACGTTTTTCTTATTAAATGTTTAGCTGGGACCCCTTTGAGGTCCTGTAGGCTGTGGTGGAGCCCAGTTTAGCAGAGACCCCTTTGAGGTCCTGTAGGCTGTGGTGGAGCCCAGTTTAGCAGAGACCCCTTTGAGGTCCTGTAGGCTGTGGTGGAGCCCAGTTTAGCAGAGACCCCTTTGAGGTCCTGTAGGCTGTGGTGGAGCCCAGTTTAGCTGGGACCCCTTTGAGATCCTCTAGGCTGTGGTGGAGCCCAGTTTAGCTGGGACCCCTTTGAGATCCTCTAGGCTGTGGTGGAGCCCAGTTTAGCTGGGACCCCTTTGAGATCCTCTAGGCTGTGGTGGAGCCCAGTTTAGCAGGGACCCCTTTTAGATCCTGTAGGCTGTGGTGGAGCCCAGTTTAGCAGGGACCCCTTTGAGATCCTGTAGGCTGTGGTGGAGCCCAGTTTGCAGGGTGCAGAGGATTCTTGTCTCGTACTGCAGTTCAGGGCTAGTAAAGCTGGCAGACAGACTCGCAGACTCATTGTTCCAGACTGAACGGAAATATTACCCAATAAAGAAAAGATCCCAGCTGTGCTTTAGTGCATCCTTTTAAAAATATATCAGATTTTAAAATACAGCTAGGTACCCAATACAGAGAGCCTTTTTTAAATCTGATTTTATAAGACGGCAACTCAAATGAAAGTCCATGATGAAGGATTCTGATAAATCCATCATTAAATCATAAAATTGGAAAAAAACCTTTTTTTCCAGTAGACAACGGTTACACTGTCAACATGCTATACTAAATGAATTGTAGTGACTAGAAAGTGTCAGTGAGGTAGGGGTAGGTAGGTAGGTAGGTCAGTTTCTAGTTTCTAATTAAAGGCTGCATACTGTATGCCTCCAATGTGCAGTTGTGCAAGAAACACGTGTTCTAGCGATTACACATTTTCATTTAAAAACATGACATCTGGTGCTACGCTAGGTTAAAGAAAGTTCTCGGTTTGCTTGCCTTTCCTTCTAGGAAATCTGATACTGCTTCACCTCCAAAACATCTTACTGGCTGAAAAACATGTCTATCTTAATGGAAGCAGCTTGCTGGTTAATGACAGAAAAGAAGGCCCTGGAGAGTTGAGGCCAGTTTCACTCTCCAGGTGATCAAGAAACTGCAAGACTATCTAACAGGAAGGCCTGCGAAGAGAGATCCCTTTAACCTAGTCCCAGATATCAAGGTTAAAAATGAAAATACACCAAAAGTTTATTCTAGGACTACACATTTGTGACCTATCGTGAATTGATTTAAAGAATGATTGAATTGTCAGCTACAGTCACTTTAGTCCAGCTCACAGAAGATGTAGTAAACAGAAAATAAAGGAGGCACACTGCGGCTTCATATCAACCACTACTGGAGTAGCTCCTTGGTCTTTTTAATCGTAACTTGATTTTAAAAATCAAAGAGAATAAGAAAACACCAATGCTCCTCACAGCAGGGGGGATCCATTTAGATAATTTGCTTCCATTATTGTTGCTAAAAGGCAGGAGACACAGCTAGGAGTGCTGGGCTAATTCGATTGTGACATGGTGGAATTTGCTTAACATGGAGGACCCCCCCTATCAGCAGGATGCCATGTGAGCTCACTGTGCACTTTCCTTGTAGAATCCACTTCACTAACCCGCTGCTGTATGCACACATCAGTGTGACAGACCCTGGAGCCAGTTTTGGTGCCTCACTGTGGCAGACCCTGGAGCCAGTTTTGGTGCCTCACTGTGGCAGACCCTGGAGCCAGTCTTGGTGCCTCACTGTGGCAGACCCTGGAGCCAGTCTTCATGCATCACTGTGGCAGACCCTGGAGCTAGTGGTAGTTTTGATAATGCCATTTATTTATCAGAACTACATGTTTTCCTTTTTTCCTTTTAAACGCACTGTTGGCTGAAAAATGTATGTTGTTTTGAAGTTTAGCGGCGGATGTGGCTGGTTATGGCCAGGTATAGGATGGTGCACATATTCATGGCAATAACACAGGCTGCTACAAACACTTTTTTTTTCTTTCTTTCTTTCTTTCTTTCTTTCTTTCTTTCTTTCTCCACCCCGTGTTGAAAACACCCCCATTTCAAGTAAGTATATAGTTTAATTTTTAACCCATAATGGTTACACTTATGTATTCATGCAAGATTGTTTTAATAATTAGTTATTTGCGATACACAATATATATTCAACAATAAACAATTATCAGAGATAAAGTCCTTTAGTCAGTGTTCAGATATACATGACTGAGCACAAGCTATGCTCAGCATTCTCTCCATCGCATTTATAATAAATTAAACAGAGATGTGTACATGATTGAAGGCCCCTAAGAAGAGGTAAGAATGAGGACTTGAAAGTTGTGGTTAGCTCTGCATTAATGAATCTCTTACAGAAGAATCTCTTAAGAGTCTTTACGACCGTGCAGTCCCAGATGATAATAGCAGTTTGTGGTTCTATTTCATAACATGCCATTTGTCCACTTAAGACAGACCTCATAGAAGATATTAAAGAATACAGCAGGGATGTGCTAAATGGATAAACGAGACGATTCAGAGAATGCTGGGGGAAGAGGCATCTTGAAATTGAAACTCCATCAGCAATACTGGGATTATCTCTAATCCTGCATCTGTCATTACTTCTGAAGGTTTTGCGACTCATTAATGTTGAAAAGCTGGGTTCTATTGGGGAAATACCCCAGCTGTGATCAGAGCATACTTTGACATTGAAGTTATTCCATGTTAATCCGTGACTGAAAACATTTTTTGTAGCTACTGTTTACACATACTTGCCATGTTGATCTTCTGAGACTCTTCTCTGAATTAGTGGTGCAATTACAATATCTGACAGGTACTGATCAACAATAAGAGTTGCACTAGAAACACGGTTATTCAAAAGCAACAAGGGAATAGATGTAGTACAAACCTTTTCAGAGAGCATGTGGGTAGAATCTGATAAACTGCTGATGTTATGGAAGTTGTTTTATCTTTCGTCAATTATTTTATGTGCAGGTCACAATTCTTACTTGGAGCAAGGTGAAGGCCCGGAGCACATCTGAACTGTGACTCCTCTCCCCATACACACAAGCAAGCACATAACTACACAGATGTAATGATGACATGTGCTGTTGGTTTAGAGTTCTTCACTTGGTTTATGGGAGGGTTTTGCTTTTTGGTCATCAAAATTCTTTTTTGTTGACTTGTTCTACATGAGTTCTTTCCCTGCCTAAACTATAGAATTATTTAACTACTGGATGTGTCTGTGTTAGCAGAGCCAAACATTGTGTGTCACCATTGCAAACAACAAAGCTTATTGTAGCAAACAAAAGTGAAGCACAAGAAGAAATTAATTTAAAAAATGACTCTGCTTTCTCTTTTTTAGTGTGCACAGCTCTAGCTAGTGACCAGTGCTTAAATTGAGGTTGTTCTGCTGAAGTTTTCTCCACACCAATTGTTGAAAACCAAATGTTGTTCTCCGTGTGGCACTGATTGTAAGTAACTGTCATACGCCCGATACTGCAGGATGTGGAGGGCGACTGCTGTTGTCTGGTGGGCATGTCTGGTTCTAGTGAGGTGTGTGGCCTTGATGAATGAATCAGCTACTCCACTTCTAGCAATACCAGCACTACTGATAGCATGTGTCCAACCGCTGCTCTCAAGCCAGTCTCCTTGGATCTTGAATGCTGTCATTTCAATATGCAGTCCACCAAACATGTGCGTCAGGAAAATTCCACTGGATAGTTTTAGCAATACAGTGGCTGCAAAGAGTGTCTTAAGAATGTATAATAAAACTAGTATTATATATTAAAATCTTACAAATTATACTAAACTGTAGAACAAAAAAGCAGCAGTTGACACAGAAAGCAGGCATGCATTCTATTACAAGACATGTGTATCATTTTCAGATTGAAGCTGAAACAATATTCTATATTTATTATGGTCTTTTAACATATTTTTAATCAAGCAATACCTGCAGTTTAAACAGAGCAATTTATTTGTGTACACTGTATATATATATATATATATATATATATGGGATTTAGAAAAATCGTATTGGTTTCAATTACGCCGATCAGAGGACACTGTCAATTGAGTTCCATATCCAGAAATGTTCACCATGGGTCAATATATAATTGTACCAAATTTCATGCTTCTAACCCAAAGTGCAAGGCTTTGTGCTTAACCGCACCACTACTGGTCTGGGGTGTTTACACTGCAACCTGTGTAGCTTCGAATTGTTCTTATTCTTACTGCGATTGGCTGCAAAGACAACAGGGCTAGCCAGAGATTGGCTAATGTTGTTGGGTTGGTTTTTCTTGTGTACCATTTTCTAATAACTGAAAACATTGCATTCTGAAAGATGTAGTTACACATGACGCAAGGGGACATACTGGTATCTGTGATGTGTGTGCAGGGTGGGGATATGTTTTTACAGTGTGCGTGCGCTGGGCAGGGATATGTTTTTACAGTGTGTGTGTGCTGGGTGGGGATGTGTTTTTACAGTGTGTGTGTGCAGGGTGGGGATATGTTTTTACAGTGTGTGTGTGCTGGGTGGGGATGTGTTTTTACAGTGTGTGTGTGCTGGGTGGGGATGTGTTTTTACAGTGTGTGTGTGCTGGGTGGGGATGTGTTTTTACAGTGTGTGTGTGCTGGGTGGGGATGTGTTTTTACAGTGTGTGTGTGCAGGGTGGGGATATGTTTTTACAGTGTGTGTGTGCTGGGTGGGGATGTGTTTTTACAGTGTGTGTGTGCTGGGTGGGGATGTGTTTTTACAGTGTGTGTGTGCTGGGTGGGGATGTGTTTTTACAGTGTGTGTGTGCTGGGTGGGGATGTGTTTTTACAGTGTGTGTGTGCTGGGTGGGGATGTGTTTTTACAGTGGGTGTGTGTGTGTGTGTGCGTGCGCTGGGCAGGGATATGTTTTTACAGTGTGTGTGTGTGCTGGGTAGGGATATGTGTTTACAGTGTGCTGTGTTGGCAGTGCAGAGCTGTGAGAGTGTGTCTGCAGTGCACTCATTCTCTGGCACAGCCCTGCAGACTCTCCTGTCTCCAGAGCACAGCTGTGCCACGGCCTAGCTCTGCGGCGCCAGTGCAATCTCTCGAGTGTGTCTGCGTCTGTGTCTGTGTTTGGTTGTTTGTGCCAAACACCGCTTCACTGTCAGGGTGCATTTAATAAAACCCTACAAGCTTTCGATCCCTCACAACTTTTAGTTTTGTGTTCCCTACTTGGCCACATTTCCAGTGGGTACTCAGAGAACTTATTCTGCATACTGTATATCAGTCATTTACATATACTTTGTCATGATACTAACCATTTGCTTCCCTAATGGAATCCAGGTCTTAAACACCACAGTCCGCATTCACTGTTCATTGCCATTTGTTATTTTGTACTATTCTATCCACACTGTAGTGTTGATAGACGTCATGGTCAGCTACGTTTCCATCCTACTCATAGCTGCAATCTTAAATCTTAAATCTTCCAGTTACCTTTGTTTCAAAGCATATTCTGTTTGGATTATTTGGCAATGTTACAGAAAAAGAAGCTGAATTTAGTACGATAGTTACATTAGTCAGGGTTTGTGAGATTAATTCAAATACTTTGCTGTTGGACATAAAATGTAAACAGTATTGAACAACCATAGTTCAGAAATGACTTCTGTTAAAATCTAGTATTTTTTATTATTATTACAATGTTAATCTGATGCTGACGCACGCATATTCTTTTCAGTTGTTCAACGCAAGTCCTTTGTATTTCTTTTTTTTTTTTTTTTAAATAATCTGGTGTTCTCATTTGAATGCAAGTCGTGCCTTTTTGTTTAACTGTTATGCACAACAGTGTTTTTAGTTATCAGATCTTCTGTTAAAAAAAAACAAACTAACGTTTGTTTAGTTTGAAAAATAAAACATCAATGCATCGATTACCGTTGATAAATGCCTATATGATAATCGAATATGAAATTAGGGTGCCGATTGCACCTCTACCACTAACCAATCTCTTTTACAAGGCTGCCCTGTTTAATTGTTACCATATTTCATCCCATATATTTCTGCACATGCTTGATCTCTTCAATCATTTTAAACCTAAGTTCTAATTATACCAAAGTCACTTTCAGCAGACTGGTTTAACGTTACCAACACAGTTCCATCCTACACACTGAGCCAGCACAGAGTGACAGTTTAATGAGGTTTGAGACAATGGTCAGAGTAATTCAATTAATATTTGAAGAGCGTGGGTGTTTGTCAAAACAGGTGTTCAGATATAATGGGAGATCATGTTTAAAAAGGGATGCATTGCTCAAGGATTCCTAGTTACTGAGCTATTTCCAGTCTGTTTCACTTACTTAGATCGGTCAGTCAGTCCAGTCCCTCTATGAGGTGATTTACCCCCTTCCTCACATTGCAGGCACAATAAACAGAGAGCACACATTTCATAATTCAGTCATCTGCAGATCATTCATTGAATAATTCAATCACCTGCAGATCATTCGTCTCATTGAATAATTCAATCACCTGCAGATCATTCGTCTCATTGAATAATTCAGTCACCTGCAGATCATTCATCTCATTGAATAATTCAATCACCTGCAGATCATTCGTCTCATTGAATAATTCAGTCACCTGCAGATCATTCATCTCATTGAATAATTCAATCACCTGCAGGTCATTCGTCTAATTGAATAATTCAATCACCTGCAGATCATTCGTCTCATTGAATAATTCAATCACCTGCGGATCATTCATCTCATTGAATAATTCAATCACCTGCGGATCATTCATCTCATTGAATAATTCAATCACCTGCGGATCATTCATCTCATTGAATAATTCAATCACCTGCAGATCATTCGTCTCATTGAATAATTCAATCACCTGCAGGTCATTCGTCTAATTGAATAATTCAATCACCTGCAGATCATTCGTCTCATTGAATAATTCAATCACCTGCGGATCATTCGTCTCATTGAATAATTCAATCACCTGCGGATCATTCGTCTCATTGAATAATTCAATCACCTGCGGATCATTCATCTCATTGAATAATTCAATCACCTGCGGATCATTCATCTCATTGAATAATTCAATCACCTGCGGATCATTCATCTCATTGAATAATTCAATCACCTGCGGATCATTCATCTCATTGAATAATTCAATCACCTGCGGATCATTCATCTCATTGAATAATTCAATCACCTGCGGATCATTCATCTCATTGAATAATTCAGTCACCTGCGGATCATTCATCTCATTGAAGAATTGAAACCCAAGTCCCCTGAATGATACGATTGGGAGAAGTGTATTTAATATTGTGCCCCCTGTTTGTTCTGCCATTCACCCTACAGTGGGCGCTACCTGATGAGTTTCCAGTTGAACTTCTTCAGTTTGTACACAGACGTTTGATTCAGTGTAATATTGAGTCGATCAGGCTGGATTTCATTCTCCAGTTGATTTAGTTATCACTTCTTAAAAAAACAACACGCGTGGAATACAAATGAAAAAAGCGTTTTTAGAAACTCGTCAGGTCTTTCATGTACCTCAGCCACTCCAGTTATTCAGAAGAAGCTGCTTTTATTATTGAAGGCTCCAGAACCCCCTGCAGTGTTTAGAATAGACCCATTACTTTACTGCTGCTGTATGCCGTGTTGTTTTTCAACATAGTCCTGATTTGTATTCTCTTATCATGGGTTATAAATCACCTGGGGAATACATCTGAGCATTCACGAGGAGCCCTTCTTTTATACAGTAACTGTGGTAGTGTATCCAGATCACGCTCCCTAAATTCTCGTTCTTTTCACAATATGCCACTCATTCCAATTACAGCACCAGCTTTGTTGCAGGAGGGAGCATGATCGGGATACACTATGGCTCTCATATACACACGCTCTTTCCCATGGCGAACCCTCCGGTTAAAGCACAATTTGAATTCAATAAAACATTGTGGAGTGGTTCTAATTTAACAGTGACTAACGGTGCTTCAATTGTACATACTCATAAATATCTGAGGCTATGACGTGACTCCCACCTAAACTCTGGCAAGCCCATAAACAGTTGTTTCAACCTCTAAAATGAGTTTCCAGAGCACTTGTTTGATCTGATCCACTGGGCTTTGCCAAACAGTTACTAATGTCAGTGATACTGTATACCAATCAGCCCCCACTTCTGTTTTGCAAAAGATTGAGCTGCAGATTTGTGCTCCAGTGTGATTTGTGTTCTACTTTTATACCACACGTTTGACTCAGTAACTTCAGTAACAAGTCAGGATAACACCAGGTGTCTGACCCGGTCCAAACCATAAAACACAAACTTCTCAAACAAGCTGCTACCATCTAACTAAAACATAGACCCCTGAAAAATGGCAGTACGCGGAAACAGTGAATCAGGAGCCATGTTTATTTTAAGAAAAGCAGCTATACAAGTTTAATTACAGCGAAAGGTACGGTATGTTTGAAAAAAATGTCTATAAAAAGCGATTAAGAATAGCATGTGTCAAATGGCGTGTCTGTAAAGCTGGTAGTGCAGGAGAGTCTGGTGTAGAAGTCTTGTCTTTCTCCAATTGTCACCACTGGTTAGTTCTAATGTATGAATGTTTAAGGGGTCACTCTTGCAATATCTTGCCTGTTTTTTGACTGTGATGTCTTATTCCTAGAGATCAGAGGATAGTGCTGTAGCTGTTCCTTGATGTAAAACAGACTCTGGCACTTGTTAACTTGAACATCTTCCTCCTGGTTTCTGGAATGCATTGATGGTATGGAAGTTGTTAAGTCTGTGTGCTGAAGTTTAAGAGGAAGCTTCTTGCTTTAAGATCCTCTGTCAATTGTTACCCTTGCCTGGGGATGGTTTTCCCCACTGTTTGATTACAGTTTATATGAAGTATGTAATGATCATTGCTTTAATTGAAGAGTGAAATATTTAAGGGAGCATTGTAAGAAATAAATGTGTGAATAAAAATATCAAAATGATTGTTGATAAACTCATTGGTGTGACACGGGCCACACGAGATTGAGCAAATGAATATCAAAGCATTGCTTGTAGCACTGCAGTGTTCTGTAACGCCTGTATGCTGCTGTGCTGTATTGAAGGGTTAAAGCTCCTCTGTCTGAACTCATACATATTGTAATTCAGTGTCCTGTATCAATGCAGTGCTTTCGTTGTGTGTTTTCCTTTACCAAGACCTTTCAAAATGTCCCCATAGTAAAAGCATTTAATGTGTAGTAAAACACAGTGAAAGCATGGTAAAGCTTAGGTAAGCATTGTGAAACACAGAGGTATGGTAAAAAAAACATACCATGGTAAACTATGGTACATGCATAGTATAACCATGGGGAAACTGTAATAGTACTTTTTATATGGATGCATTTGAAAGAATGAAGGAAAAAAGTTATGTCAAGGAAAGACTCACAAGGACCTAGTTAATGTTGACTGCTCGTTGCTTTGGGTGAACAGCATCAGACATGCCATTTTAAGCAGAGATCCTCTTCGTCATTTTCAGGCACTGAACAGACTTCCTTATTCCATTCACATTGTGACAATGTGCCCGTTCAGCTCTGCCCCTCTCTGTTTATATACATGTAGAGTGGGGGGGGCACTGGCATGGAAGTTTCTTTGTCTTAGTTTAATATATCGTTGTGGAAGGGTGAGGGTATTCACTGACACAGGAGACAGAAGATTTTATTTGGAAACACTGCACAGGTGCCCAGATTTATTTATTTTTCTTATTCTTTGTTTTATTTACTTTAGCCCGCAGAGGGCGCTGTTGTCCGTGGTCTGGATACTGCCGACAGTAAACCAGGCCCACGGGGTTACCAACACGGGTATCCCAGTCCGTGCACCTTCAAGTGCTCAAAAATAATAATGAAAACAGAAGGCGAAAGAAAAAGGGAAAATAAAACACAGTAATAAAACTACAAACAAAAGTGCTGCTTATGCAGTGCCCCCACTGCCGCTAAGCCGGTCAGCACGGGTCTCCGTCCTACACTCCGCTGTGCTTATACACTGGGGTTGGCCAGGGTTCCCCGTATATCTATACACGTCCCCTCAGGTACGTAATTATTTCTTTTATTTTTTTTAAATCATTTTTTTCAGAAGGCTGTCCCCTCAGTCGGGCTCGCCTGCTCCTTATTTCACGCTGGTCTCTTCCGCCAGCGACACTGTACTTTCCCACCCGAGTGCATCACCAAGCCATTTCTTATGGGCCGAGCAGTCTCCCAAGGCCCGCCCCTCAGCCACTCAGAGAGAGGGAAAGCACACACACCCTCTTTCCTACCTCTCCGTGTCATCGCCATGGCCGACAGGCGGATCCCACGAGACTGCTGCCCTCTACCTGCAGTAATACGGATGTGCCAGACAGTCAGTCCAGATCTCCCCTGTTACAATCGTCAATGAGTGTTCTGCAGATTACTTGTGTAGTGCAGTGTCCAGTCTGCTTGTAAAGGGTAGTTGTCCTGCCGAAGTACATTGCTTTGCTTTGCTTTGTTTCACCAGGCATGTCATTGTCCTCAGTTAGGGGTTGTCATTTCTTAGATCAAATATCTGTATCCATATGGCTGTGTGGCCTGAATGGTTTAATAGGAGCACACCTGGATGTGTGGAGCCTGGCTGGTTTAATAGGAGCACACCTGGATGTGTGGAGCCTGGCTGGTTTAATAGGAACACATCTGGATGTGTGGAGCCTGGCTGGTTTAATAGGAACACATCTGGATGTGTGGAGCCTGGCTGGTTTAATAGGAACACATCTGGATGTGTGGAGCCTGGCTGGTTTAATAGGAGCACACCTGGATGTGTGGAGCCTGGCTGGTTTAATAGGAACACATCTGGATGTGTGGAGCCTGGCTGGTTTAATAGGAACACATCTGGATGTGTGGAGCCTGGCTGGTTTAATAGGAGCGTGTCTGGACAGCACAAAGGGGAGATTATAGGATCCATATTCAGGTTTTTAATAAAGTAAATCACTCTCAACCTCAGTTAAAGTAATCAGAGGTCTTTATTGCTTTATAACAATGGTGCAGCTTGCAAGAGGAAACAGTATGTAATGATCCCCCTCCTAGTGGCTGATGGGTTTATAACGCTACCATCAGCATAAGACACGTACCTTACTCTCGACAAGAGAGCTTGCTCTTTAGTTGATTGGTAAGGCATTTGTCTTTTAACCGCATGGTCACAGGTTCGCATCCCAGTCTTGTCGTTCAATGCAGTTCAATGGAGTGAAAAACCCTAGCGTTACAAGGAGCATCTTCAAAGACATCTGGTGTTCTTCAAGAAGGGCATACTGACTGACTGACCTGCCCAGGCAATTCAAAACCCGCAGTGCGATTGCTTCACAGCTTTTATAACTCAGTTAAAAGTTCAACACTGTTGATGGTGGGCTTTCAGTTTGAGCTGTGCTTGGATGTGCTGGGAAGGGGGAATAGATTCAGTTTGAGTTGTACTTGGATGTGCTGGGATGGGGAAGTAGATTCAGTTTGAGTTGTGCTTGGATGTGCTTGGATTGGGTAGTAGATTCAGTTTGAGCTGTGCTGGGATGGGGTAGTAGGGTAGTAGATTCAGTTTGAGTTGTGCTTGGATGTGCTGGGATGGGGTAGTAGATTCAGTTTGAGTTGTGCTTGGATGGGGGAGTAGATTTAATTTGAGCTGTGCTGGGATGGGGGAGTAGATTCAGTTTGAGTTGTGCTTGGATGTGCTGGGATTGGGTAGTAGATTCAGTTTGAGCTGTGCTGGGATGGGGTAGTAGATTCAGTTTGAGCTGTGCTGAGATGGGGTAGTAGATTCAGTTTGAGCTGTGCTGGGATGGGGTAGTAGATTCAGTTTGAGCTGTGCTGGGATGGGGTAGTAGATTCCGTTTGAGTTGTGCTTGGATGTGCTGGCATTGGGTCGTAGATTCAGTTTGAGCTGTGCTGGGATGGGGTAGTAGATTCAGGTTGAGCTGTGCTGGGATGGGGTAGTAGATTCAGTTTGAGTTGTGCTTGGATGTGCTGGGATGGGGTAGTAGATTCAGTTTGAGCTGTGCTTGGCTGTGCTGGGATGTGGGAGTAGATTCAGTTTGAGCTGTGCTTGGCTGTGCTGGGATGGGGTAGTAGATTGTTTGAGCTGTGCTTGGCTGTGCTGGGATGGGGTAGTAGAATCAGTTTGAGCTGTGCTTGGATGTGCTGGGATGGTGGAGTAAATTCAGTTTGAGCTGTGCTGGGATGGGGGAGTAGATTCAGTTTGAGCTGTGCTTGGATGTGCTGGGATGGGGGGAGTAGATTCAGTTTGAGCTGTGCTGGGATTGGGTAGTAGATTCAGTTTGAGCTGTGCTGGGATTGGGTAGTAGATTCAGTTTGAGCTGTGCTGGGATGGGGTAGTAGATTCAGTTTGAGCTGTGCTTGGATTGGGTAGTAGGTTCAGTTTGAGCTGTGCTTGGATGTGCTGGGATGGGGTAGTAGATTCAGGTTGAGCTGTGCTTGGATGTGATGGGATGGGGTAGTAGATTCAGTTTGAGCTGTGCTTGGCTGTGCTGAGATGGGGTAGTAGATTCAGTTTGAGCTGTGCTGGGATTGGGTAGTAGATTCAGTTTGAGCTGTGCTTGGATGTGCTGGGATGGGGTAGTAGATTCAGTTTGAGCTGTGCTGGGATGGGGTAGTAGATTCAGTTTGAGTTGTGCTTGGATGTGCTGGGATGGGGTAGTAGATTCAGTTTGAGCTGTGCTGAGATGGGGTAGTAGATTCAGTTTGAGCTGTGCTGGGATTGGGTAGTAGATTCAGTTTGAGCTGTGCTTGGATGTGCTGGGATGGGGGAGTAGATTCAGTTTGAGCTGTGCTGGGATGGGGTAGTAGATTCAGTTTGAGTTGTGCTTGGATGTGCTGGGATGGGGTAGTAGATTCAGTTTGAGTTGTGCTTGGATGTCCTGGGGTGGGGGAGTAGATTCAGTTTGAGTTGTGCTGGGATGGGGTAGTAGATTCAGTTTGAGCTGTGCTTGGATGACCTGGGGTGGGGGAGTAGAGTGTAGGAAACGGGCCTGTATAGGTGAGGATTTTCTGGAGACCCCCCCAGAAAAACGACTTTCGACATTTTATAAACCTTTTGACTCCCATGCAAATATCCTATTTGTGTTCTGGCTGTGTCACAGTAAAAATGCAGTGTTACATAAAACATTGAATGAATATAATCTAAGAAACAACACTGCTGGGGTAACATGTAGATTCAGGCATCACAATGAGAAGGCTGGGGAGTTTATGACGGTGTGTGTTGTCATTCTTAAATTGATTGCTGGAAAATAAGTTACCTTCCTCTTCTGTTGTTATTAACTGGAGTCTGATAAATAATTTTATCAGGAGATTACCGTACTTAAGCAGGTATATTTGTTATTTGCAGTATTAAAAAATTGGGTGCGCGGCTTAATCGAGGATTCATTCATTCATACAATCAAAAACATACTGTACATAATGATATGATCCACACACCCCCCCCCCCCCCCCCCCCCCCACACGCACGCACATCTGAGGCAGAGCAGCCACGCAGACCAATTTATTAAGGTTGGTACTTTTGTCTAAGTCGTAGCTCCCCTGTCATATAAGTTATATGTTTATTTATTTATTTTTAACATGGATGGAAATAAAGGGAGACAATTTTGTTCATTTACAGTGAAAAAAAACAGGAATTGAGCCACAGGGCATAAATATGATGTTAGTGATTTGTGTGTCTGAAAAACTAAAATAAACTTTTAAATGCTGCTTCCAGTCGACGTGCTTTTCAGGGTCCAAAAACAGGGAGATTCCCAAAGGTAGAAAATGAACTTGTTAATTACATAAAGGAGCAACGTGCCTTGTGTCCTGCTGTAGCGACTGAAATGTGCATATTAAACTTGCAATGTCAAGGAACATCATGAATTTCAAGGCTAGTAGAGGATGGATGCAAAAGTTTATGAGAAGAAAAGGATTTTCTGCCCGACTACAATTTGCCAGCGACTGTCTGATGCCTATGAGGAAAAGCTTGTAAGTTTTCAACGACACGTTATTAATCTTAGGAAACGTTTCGATTTACTCTCTTGTGCAAATAGGAAATGCAGATCAGACTCCAGTTTTCTTCGAAATGCTGTCTGCTACAACAGTCAGTGAAATGGGAGAAAAGTCTATATCCGAACAGGAGTTTTGGAAAAACAAAGGCGTACAGTCATGCTGGCAGTCCTGTCTGACAGTTCTAAACTGCCTCCCTATGTTGTATTTAAACATAAAACTTTGCCAAAAGAGAATTTTCCAATGCGTTGTCAAGAAAAAGGTTGGATGGATAATGACTTAATGGTTGATTGGATCAAATGTGTTTGGCTAAAACGCACAGGCGGGTTGATGAACAAAAAAACTATGCTTGTTTTGGATAGTTTTCACAGCCATCTCACTGAAAATGTGAAAGGGACATGTTTGTGTTAACAAACCAGTTTAAAGGAATTTGTGAAGAAAAAATACACTGAATGGATGGCTGATGCAGAACATGCATACATGCCAACAGGATGCATCAGGAAACCTTCTCTTTCAACACTGGCTGAGTGGATCCTCTTTGTGTGGAACTCAACATCAGCAGAACTCATCCAGAAGAGCTTAAAAAGTGGAGCATTACAAACAGTCTGGATGGCTCAGAGGACCCACTTCTGTGGGAAAACAAGAATGACAACTCTGCCAGTTGAGAAGAAGAAGAAAGTGGAGATGAAGAAACAGATGATTTAAAAAAAGCCACTGGTGATTATCGCAGCAAACAGGTGGGCTGGTGCGAGCAGTCAGTGTGATCTCCTCACACTCATGGGGGCTGCCTGCTGCAGGTAGGTAAATTTCAAGTTTAAACTTTTTTTAGTTTTTTTGATGTTAAAAAAGGGGTGCAAGGCTTATGTGAATAACTACAGTAAATAGTGATTTTAATCTCATTTAAGTTCATAAAGTAACATGAGAAAACTCCAGGATGCGAAAGGTTAAGCACATTTGTATTGGCTGTGGCGGTCTTGCTAGCAGTAGAGTTTCTGTGTATTAGCTTGGCTAGCTGCATTGGCAGATGGGTGATCATGAGGGTGATAGTATAGCATTGTTTTATACTGGTGCACAGCAGTTCAAAAGAAATAGTTGGTACATTGTAACATCTGCTGTGTGAAACGAGGGAGGACTGCAAAAGGAATAAATGACTTGGCTTCGATAAGAGGGCTGTGTCACACTCCTATTGGTCAGGACCTTGCACCCCAGGGATACCTGCCAGAGCCAATTATCTGCCACTGCACTCACCTGTGCTCCGACTCACAGCTGTCAGAAGACGGCAGGCATTTCATCAGAATTACAAGGTAAAGAAAAATCGTTTTAAAGCTAACCAAAATGTAGCTCACTGTACAGCTCTTTAAAAATAGTGTGTATATGTTTAAGACGCTTGTACATCCATGTTAACATTTTATATATATATAAAATTGAATGTGTTCAAGAGACTGTGCTGCAAATTTCATGCAGCACATCAAAACAACCAGCAATCCTTTATTAGCCCTTGCATTCCCACAGGGAGCTGGGTTAGGTCACATCATCATTCCGCTTCAGAGCCCTGCTGGTCAGGCAGAGACTTCCCACGCTGGGCCCTTGACTCCAGGGTTCAGTAGCTTGGGAACATTCTCTGCTTTGGTGGGTGAAACGATTGACATAGGGAGCAGAGGTCACATTTGATCTACAGTCCTGATTTACAAAGGGTGTTTGGCAGTGAGGCAACACAATGGGGGTTAAACTGATTGAATAAGGGAAAAACATGATGACATTTTGGAAAACAGTGTCTGATTTGGTAAAGAGATGTGACGGTGTGTGGCAGCTCAGACTGTCAGCTCGCGTTGTCCCTTCCCAGTGTTCGTTTGAAGTGGAGAAGCTGATTACTCTTGAGTGGTTCAGCTTCTATTGAAATGTTTCTTCACAGCGAGGGATTGCGTGGGAGGAAGAGGAGGAGGAGGAGGAGGGGGGGGGGGTGCAAGTCTGTCATTAGGATATAAATTCTTTATGAACTCTTTCCAAGAAGCAATGGCATGGGGTGTTTTTTTTTTCTTTAAAAAATATAAATCCAGCGTTGATTTAATGCCTTGGCTGTCGTCATTGGCACAGACGCTTAGTGAAAATGGCCACTGAGAGACGTTTCAAAGCAAAGCGGGGCTGTGGATAATGCGGTATAATATGGCACTGTTTCAATAAGTTACGCGTTTTAATACAAGCTGCCGTGACTCACAGGAACATGCCAGGCCTCCAGACACCACATTGTGGTACTAAATCTCCCTGCACAAGTGACACTGGCAGAGGGCTGTGGTGCCTGCACACGTTAGGACACATTCGTCAAGGTCTTTACTGTAAATAAGGTTTGTTGAGAGGGTTATTTTTCACATCCTTTGCACTGTTTATTTACATACCCCAAACAAGCTTTATTTACAGTTTGTGAAGACATTCAAGATGTCTTGTTTATTATTCCTCCTAACTTAAATACTGAAACTTACACAAATACATGAACATGCACGCAAATCCTAATTAAAGAATAAAAAGTTACAAGTACTTTTTATTCATTTCCATGTTTTTAATTTTTTAAGAGGTAGATGAAAACAAACCACGTTCCCAAACCACGTTAGCTTTTGTGCATGACGTACCTGAACTGAAGAACAGCTCCATGTAAGCAGAAGATTTATTTTGTGATGTTATTTAGACGATTGGAAATACCGCTAGGATACTGAAGTCTGAAGGTTACCAGACCACATGGAATTCTGAGCAAACTGCATTATTCATGGAATTGAGAAAAACATTACCAACCAAAACTAGTGCTGCATAAAATCACGAAAGAAAAAAAAACTACAGAAAAACATAGAAAGTTCTTTTTTTAACACAGCCATTTTCTAGTAGCAATAAACCCTGATAAGAGGGCTGTACTCACCTTCAGCTCTGGCATTTAACAGCATGAGGAGAGCCTTACCGGACGGTAAAGCCCTCTTCTTTGGGTTCCAATGCTTAAACAGCTTAATTCAAACGTTCTCAACAGTTAGAGGTAGTGCTTTCTACAAAAACAATGTCAAAGGCCTGTAACAGCTCTTTATACTGTGGCAAATGTGTCTGAAATGCAGCAATAAATCCTAACATTTATAACAAAGTACAGCAGCAACACCCTTCACAGTCATTTATAACAAAGCGTACAGCAGCAACACCCTTCACAGTCATTTATAACAAAGCGTACAGCAGCAACACTCTGCACAGTCATTTATAACAAAGCGTACAGCAGCAACACTCTGCACAGTCATTTATAACAAAGTGTACAGCAGGAACACCCTTCACAGTCATTTATAACAAAGTGTACAGCAGCAACACCCTTCACAGTCATTTATAACAAAGCGTACAGCAGCAACACTCTGTACAGTAATTTATAATGAAGCGTACAGCAGCAACACTCTGCACAGTCATTTATAACAAAGCGTACAGCAGGAACACTCTGCACAGTAATTTATAATGAAGCGTACAGCAGGAACACTCTGCACAGTAATTTATAATGAAGCGTACAGCAGGAACACTCTGCACAGTCATTTATAACAAAGCGTACAGCAGGAACACTCTGCACAGTAATTTATAATGAAGCGTACAGCAGGAACACTCTGCACAGTAATTTATAATGAAGCGTACAGCAGGAACAGTCTGCACAGTCATTTATAAAAAAGCGTACAGCAGGAACACTCTGCACTGTTCATTTGCTTCATTTCATAGATGTTGATTTTCTATATGCAATAAAAACATGCGCTTCTGTAATTGTTGTGTTTGAAGTGGCACACACTGTATATAATGTTACTGTAACAATCCAGAGTAGATTAAAAAGGTACATTGTTTATTCCTTTGTAAAATGTATTACACTGGGTGGAGCTAGACGTATAACAATTTTGCTGAACTGCAAACCCTCTGCACATGGTTAAAAACAAATTAAGACAGAGAGTAAACCTGAATGAAACTGCCGTGTACTAGGCATTCAAATTCACCCTAAACTAACTCACTGTAAATAATGTACCAATCAAGCTTGGTAATCCTGTGCCCACACTCTCCTGTGCTGCCTCAACTGCTGCCAGGTCACTACCCTGATTGAATAAACACTGTATTAGAGAGGAAGAGGATGGGGCTGGAGATGATGCACTGTATTAGAGAGGGAGAGGATGGGGCTGGAGATGATGCACTGTATTAGAGAGGGAGAGGATGGGGCTGGAGATGATGCACTGTATTAGAGAGGGAGAGGATGAGGCCGGAGGTGATGCACTGTATTAGAGAGGGAGAGGATGGGGCTGGAGATGATGTACTGTATGAGAGAGGGAGAGGATGGGGCTGGAGATGATGTACTGTATGAGAGAGGGAGAGGATGGGGCTGGAGATGATGCACTGTATTAGAGAGGGAGAGGATGGGGCTGGAGATGATGTACTGTAGTAGAGAGGGAGAGGGTGGAGCTGGAGATGAGCACTGTATTAGAGAGGGAGAGGATGAGGCCGGAGGTGATGCACTGTATTAGAGAGGGAGAGGATGGGGCTGGAGATGATGCACTGTATTAGAGAGGGAGAGGATGGGGCTGGCGATGATGCACTGTATTAGAGCGGGTGAGGATGGGGCTGGAGATGATGCACTGTATTAGTGAGGGAGAGGATGGGGCTGGAGATGATGCACTGTATTAGAGAGGGAGAGGGTGGGGTTGGAGATGATGTACTGTATTAGAGAGGGAGAGGGTGGAGCTGGAGATGATGCACTGTATTAGAGAGGGAGAGGATGGGGCTGGAGATGATGCACTGTATTAGAGAGGAAGAGGATGGGGCTGGAGATGATGCACTGTATTAGAGAGGGAGAGGATGGGGCTGGAGATGATGCACTGTATTAGAGAGGGAGAGGATGGGGCTGGAGATGATGCACTGTATTACAGGGAGAGGGTGGAGCTGGAGATGATGCACTGTATTAGAGAGGGAGAGGATGGGGCTGGAGATGATGCACTGTATTAGAGAGGGAGAGGATGGGGCTGGAGATGATGTACTGTATGAGAGAGGGAGAGGGTGGGGCTGGAGATGATGCACTGTATTAGTGAGGGAGAGGATGGGGCTGGAGATGATGCACTGTATTACAGGGAGAGGGTGGAGCTGGAGATGATGCACTGTATTAGAGAGGGAGAGGGTGGGGCTGGAGATGATGCACTGTATTAGAGAGGAAGAGGATGGGGCTGGAGATGATGCACTGTATTACAGGGAGAGGGTGGAGCTGGAGATGATGCACTGTATTAGAGAGGGAGAGGGTGGGGCTGGAGATGATGCACTGTATTAGAGAGGGAGAGGGTGGGGCTGGAGATGATGCACTGTATTAGAGAGGGAGAGGATGGGGCTGGAGATGATGCACTGTATTAGAGAGGGAGAGGATGGGGCTGGAGATGATGTACTGTATTAGAGAGGAAGAGGATGGGGCTGGAGATGATGCACTGTATTAGAGAGGGAGAGGATGGGGCTGGAGATGATGCACTGTATTAGAGAGGGAGAGGGTGGAGCTGGAGATGATGCACTGTATTAGAGAGGGAGAGGATGAGGCCGGAGGTGATGCACTGTATTAGAGAGGGAGAGGATGGGGCTGGAGATGATGCACTGTATTAGAGAGGAAGATGATGGGGCTGGATATGATGCACTGTATTAGAGAGGGAGAGGATGGGGCTGGAGATAATGCACTGTATTAGAGAGGAAGAGGATGGGGCTGGAGATGATGCACTGTATTAGTGAGGGAGAGGATGGGGCTGGAGATGATGCACTGTATTAGAGAGGGTGAGGATGGGGCTGGAGATGATGCACTGTATTAGAGAGGGAGAGGATGGGGCTGGAGATGATGCACTGTATTAGAGAGGGAGAGGATGGGGCTGGAGATGATGCACTGTATTAGAGAGGGAGAGGATGGGGCTGGAGATGATGCACTGTATTAGTGAGGGAGAGGATGGGGCTGGAGATGATGCACTGTATTAGAGAGGGAGAGGATGGGGCTGGAGATGATGCACTGTATTAGAGAGGGAGAGGATGGGGCTGGAGATGATGCACTGTATTAGAGAGGAAGATGATGGGGCTGGATATGATGCACTGTATTAGAGAGGGAGAGGATGAGGCCGGAGGTGATGCACTGTATTAGAGAGGGAGAGGATGGGGCTGGAGATGATGCACTGTATTAGAGAGGGAGAGGATGGGGCTGGAGATGATGCACTGTATTAGAGAGGAAGATGATGGGGCTGGATATGCTGGGGTCAGTTTCTCCCAGTTAGGGTATGAAGACACTAACTGAAATTTGAAAATGTAGTGTTTTTTTGTTTTCTTTTTATCAAATGAACATAAAGTAATTCTATAAGTGCAGTCACACACTCTGGCTTGTGCAGTAGTTATACAATTACAGCACATCCTGGGTGGTTAGAGGCACTTGGCTTTGCTTCATGAGTCACAAATCACCCAGTGGGGTTTATAACTACTGTACACCCTGGAGTGTGTTATAGCTTACACACACACACACACACACACACACACACACACAGAAAACCAATAGGAAACTAGATGTCTCTGGCTCTTAATATCTAAAGTCCCTTCATCTGATCTAGCCTATATTACATATTAGTGGCAGGCAACTAGAACTAAAAGATTTCCTGAACTCATACGAAAGTACCTGAACACAGACTTAACAAAAAGTACAAATAAACAGTATTTGAGTAAATGCAACAAGAACAACTAGAAATGATTGCAAACACCACGAAAAGACAAAAAAAATAAAAATAATTAACAAAAGTTAATTTGAAGCTATTGCCTCTTTCAGATAACTGTGACAATTCTTAATCGATAAGTGCAAATTAGAATCCAGCCATATATGTATCCATAACCCCTAATGCTGAGACTAAAAACCACAAACAGGATTCCTGTCCTGGGTGGCACGGCTCTGTCAAAGTGGGTACAAGTCAGCCCTGTTGGTGTTTGTGAACACAGCAGAGTAGCTTTTCCAGAGCATCTTACTGATGATGACCTTGCAAACTACTCTCTGCTTTCCCTTTCCTTTATTATGTACTGTTGTATTAATTATGAATGGGAAACTTTGGCCGGACTGGCTTAAAAGGATAAACTATTGAGGATGTCAGGAAATAGGAAGCTAAAGTCATGCATGTTTACAGTAGCAGCTGCTTTTTATTGCTGTGAGGCTGCACTGCGTCTATGGCATGAATCGGGCAATGTCTCTTATTTTTTTAAAGAGTAATTCCGTATTGTCTTCATGGTGGATCTTTTCCTGCAAGCTCAGTAACAAGCTGGAAAGTGGCAAGTTTAACATATCCATTAAATAAACAGGGTTTAGTACAATACATATATACTTTTTTTAACATGTAGCGTATTAGCAAGATCTTTCATATAGTAAAGTTTAAAATGTGCCAATTTTATTTGATTTAAAATCAAAGCAACTTTAGTTTTAGAGGTAGCACTGACTAGTCGAATACAAGGATGGAGATAAGATTCCCATTGCATAGCAGTTTGATCCATTCCTGGTTTTACTAAGAGTTTAATAAGACACAGCTGAGCTTGTTACCTATACACTGTGGCTAATCAAGCTCATAGTAAAACCTGGAATGGGTGAACGTGCCATGCAATAAGAGTCTTATTTGCATCCCTGGCATAGCAAGATGACAGTCAACCTCAGAACCTGCTGTCGACCAGTCGCACATCATGCGGTGTTACCATGTGACACGCAGTGGAAACGTATTCAGTGAATGAACCTTTTCCACATACCAATGATCTGTTTTTGAAAGTACAGCCGTAGTGTGGGCTGGATGTTACTGACATGCTTGTTATAACATATAACACTATGGATAGTGAAGCGGATGGTGGCAGGGTATCAGTCTGCTCCAGCTCGTTAATGTAACACTAGGATACCAGATTTAACTTGAAAATGCCTCAACAGTTCCTGGGTTTCCTTGCTATTTTCCAGGACTGGAACCCAGTTCCAGTTTTTCTGCCAGGCTGTAAATATTTGTTCATTATTTATTTGCTGCTGCACCATCTCGATGTACTCTCCAGTATAAATAAATACATCTTTAAAAAGCCAGCCTGCCAAATTCAAGGTGTACTCTGCGAAATGAAATGACATAACCCTCTGCCAGACTGCAGCGAACAGTTTGCTTTTAGCTTTCATCACAACCCGTGTGTGCAATTGGAAGCCTAGGCATGGGTGCAAAGACTGATCAATGACAACGCTACAGGAACTTTTTCTAAAGATAGCCCTTTTAACAGAACAATGGCAATGTCTGAGAGCTTCAAAATTATGGAGATTGGAAATTACTTCAATTGCTAATGTTTCCTAAACCCTTTGAAAAGACAGATTCAGATTTGCTTTGGTATATAGAGAGCATGTTACTTTTCACTTTGCAGATGATAGACAGCCATGCACGGCTGTATTCTGTGATCGGTCAAGCATGATTGTGGGTGTATTCTGTGATCCTCTCGGTCAAGTATGATCGTGGCTGTCGTACTGTAGAAGGCAATCTTCTTTTAGGCAGGGCTTGTACAAAGCTGTTCAGTTAACCCAATGCAGACATTGAGTGGCTTCCTGTGAATAATGCCTCTAGACATAAGTAATGCTTGGCATTGCAAGCGGATTTCCTGAGATTTTAATTCCTTGTTCATAAGAGATGAGTGGTAATCCGTTCAGTATCCCTGTCCTTAATCTGTGAAGAACAAGAGAAATGAAACTGCATGTAAATCAAAGCCCAGGCCACTTTCTTTTTTATATACATCCACCCCCACACCCCTCCAACGCTTGAAGGAAATGGGATTTCTGTCCTGGTAACGACTCTTACATCGACCAGCCCTCTGTCCACAATGTGTCTTGTTTACATGAACATTGGCTTTTGGGTTGTTTATATGCCCCAGTCTTAGTCTCTGAGTTGCTCCCTGTTTATTCTGCAGAGCCCGTTCTAGACAGCATGGTCATGGCTCCTATGTCTCTTTATAATGTGGAACACCAGTAACACAGTCTTGTAACTACGGCTCCTGACTGCAGTATTATAACTTTTCAGAGGGAATCTTTTTCACTGTCCCTCAGCTCGTTAATATAATCTGCACGTTGGACTACAGATTATATTAAATCCCCTCAAAAAAACTGTATTTGTGAAATAGAAATGACAGAGAAGCTGTGTATTTCTATTGGAAAATCAGCCAGTTTCAAGCAAGTTCATAATTGTGTTCCTGTTATTCATTGTAAATCTCCCTGGCTTTGTCTCTGGCAGGGGTACGGCACTCACTCTGGATCCCTGCTGTATTTATCATTGCTCTGGCAGGGGTACGGCACTCGCTCTGGATCCCTGCTGTATTTATCATTGTCTCTGGCAGGGGTACGGCACTCGCTCTGGATCCCTGCTGTATTTATCATTGTCTCTGGCAGAGGTACGGCACTCGCTCTGGATCCCTGCTGTATTTATCATTATTTCTGGCAGGGGTACGGCACTCACCCTGGATCCCTGCTGTATTTATCATTGTCTCTGGCAGGGGTACGGCACTCACTCTGGATCCCTGCTGTATTTATCATTGTCTCTGGCAGGGGTATGGCACTCACTCTGGATCCTTGCTGTATTTATCATTGTTTCTGGCAGGAGTACGGCACTCGCTCTGGATCCCTGCTGTATTTATCATTGTCTCTGGCAGGGGTACGGCACTCGCTCTGGATCCCTGCTGTATTTATCATTGTCTCTGGCAGGGGTACGGCACTCGCTCTGGATCCCTGCTGTATTTATCATTGTCTCTGGCAGGGGTACGGCACTCGCTCTGGATCCCTGCTGTATTTATCATTGCCTCTGGCAGAGGTACGGCACTCGCTCTGGATCCCTGCTGTATTTATCATTGTCTCTGGCAGAGGTACGGCACTCACTCTGGATCCCTGCTGTATTTATCATTGTCTCTGGCAGGGGTACGGCACTCGCTCTGGATCCCTGCTGTATTTATCATTGTCTCTGGCAGGGGTACGGCACTCGCTCTGGATCCCTGCTGTATTTATCATTGCCTCTGGCAGAGGTACGGCACTCGCTCTGGATCCCTGCTGTATTTATCATTGTCTCTGGCAGAGGTACGGCACTCGCTCTGGATCCCTGCTGTATTTATCATTGTCTCTGGCAGGGGTACGGCACTCACTCTGGATTCCTGATGTATTTATCATTGTCTCTGGCAGGGGTACGGCACTCGCTCTGGATCCCTGCTGTATTTATCATTGTCTCTGGCAGGGGTACGGCACTCACTCTGGATCCCTGCTGTATTTATCATTGTCTCTGGCAGGGGTACGGCACTCACTCTGGATCCCTGCTGTATTTATCATTGTCTCTGGCAGGGGTACGGCACTCACTCTGGATCCCTGCTGTATTTATCATTGTCTCTGGCAGGGGTATGGCACTCACTCTGGATCCCTGCTGTATTTATCATTGTCTCTGGCAGGGGTATGGCACTCACTCTGGATCCCTGCTGTATTTATCATTGTCTCTGGCAGGGGTACGGCACTCACTCTGGATCCCTGCATGCTTTTTGTTCAGAACATGTGTATATATGATTATTATATTTAGATTATGAAGTACACATTGCAGTACACAGTCTGTTTCACTCTTAGCAATTAATTTACTATGGCCCTGAGCTTTATTGCATTCCCATGTTATGTTTCACATCTTAAGAAAAGGTTAATAGGTAAAGAGGATAGTTTGGTTTATTTTCTACATTTTGATTGCAATGCGTTTTGAAAAGAAAAACAAAACTGAACGAATTAAATGGCAAGAGGTAGATTAGGCTAATGTTTTAATATTGTATAATGCTAAAATAAAATGCTTTAATAAATCAAATATTACAAGTGATCTAGTCTAATACTAGATCAATACTAATTTGTGGTAAGAGCGATGGCAAATCAATTTTTATAGCTTGCAACAAAATGTAGGGTGATCTATATATTAATATATCATCTGCTTTACAGGTATAATTTTCAGCATGAATTAAACATTATGTTCTATACTCTACCTCAGGTTGTAACCTTTTTAATGAGGTGAAGTAGCAGTTGTGTGCAGATGTAAGGTGTTTAAGGGTTAGTCAGAAACAGGGTCATTTTTCACTTTTAGACACTCTAAAAGCAACCTATAAAACTTTTTAAAGCGTACAGCTGAAACTACTTTCGGAGCAAACGAACTGGGCTGTAAACCAGGCCTGTTTATGCTGTGCACAGCATGTACTAATGCAGTAAACAATTCTATTTTAGTCTGAAGGCACTTTCTTTATTACTAGAGCTGTGAAAGCGCAGTGTATGATTGCTCAGTCTGCAGGCGCCTCCTATAGTCCACAGTTTACAGATTTATTGAAGTGCACACAGTCTGAACACGCTTTTTTTTCCAAGATGGATGTTTTTAAGCCAGTATGATGTCCTTGGTTCAAAACAAAAGGGTTGCCACATGGTGCCAACGAGGCAGATTCATGGCCGACAGAAACCCCACTTCAGCAGCCCTGTCAGAAGGGTCATGCTGCTGATAATTAAGGGAGCAGGGCTGAGCGCACCAACCTGAGCAGCAGCATATTGGAGACCCTACTGGGACATGCTGTAGAGCCCACCTTACAGTATATATCAGGAATGCATGTGTGAGAACATATGCATAGAATCATATGTGGGTCACAATATATTTACACAAATAATATGTATCTGTATAACAATATGTATATTTTAGTAGCAGGATTATTAGCCTTACAAACAAAATGGAAAAAGCTGAGTTTACTCAAAGCTGAGTAAATTGTTAACAGCAGTCCTCAGACGCTGCTTCAGTAGCGGTCTGTTCATTTGCATTATAAACTGTTTCCTTGAAAAGTTGAAACACCTTCATGCGGTTTTGATTTTCAAAGGCGCTTGAGTTTGTATTCTAGAAATATAAAACGGGCATTTAAAAAAGAAAAGTATTCATGTCCAGGGTTCCTGTATTTTCACATTTTCATTGATTAACTGAACTTTCCGTTTGTGTGTGTGTTCTGCATTGAGCTGCTTTAGCCACTTCTGTTCTCTAATGATCATGTACTCTAACAGAGTGAGCTACGGTGGCAATAGGCTCTTAGAGGGCTGTAAAGAACTGAAAATGTACAATTCATGAGATGATAAGAGCATTTTCCAACAAAAGGAAGCCATTTGGCCTATCTAAGCTTGTCTGGTTCCTAGTAGCTGATTGATCTCAAAACTTTGTCAAGTGAAGTTTCAAAGAATCCAAATGATTCTTCATCAACACCATGACATACACTGTATTTATTGTTTGTCCACAATCAAATCACTCAAATCTGAGAGGAGGAAAAGAGTCCCTCCCTTTTCTGATAACTCATTTCAAACCCTGACTCTCCCACATGGTTTTGACAGCTGGTAAAATCAACAGTTTTACTCAGTTGCACACAGATTTACAACAGCACCACTAAATGCAATATTAAATGCTTTCTTCCATTTTTGGACCAGAAAGGGGAGATTATATATATATATATATATATATATAATGAAAATGTTTTCTTTAAAAAAAAAAAAAAGTATTAATGAATGCTGTTCTTTTTAATTGATGTCACTGATTGGTGGCAGATCACAATACTGCTGTTTTAAATGATTATAATGGGCCCCTTCCTGTTGTTTTATAGATACACACAGGAGGCTGACGTGCACCGCTTCTTGGAGTTTTATAAAGTTGGCTGTATTTGAATGATTATGAACTCTCACTGTTTATATAATATGAATAGACCGAGAATATTTGTATATGAAAAATGAATTTTATCAGGCAGTTGATCTTCAGGAGGATGCTGCCTTATAAGCCCATGCTGAGAGAGTGAGCTTCTGTACAGTGTTCTCAGTGCACAGTAGCAGGGACAGAGAGCATGGGATTCAGCAGCCAGGAGTCACCTCACAGATGGTGCTTGAGAGATGCTGTGTTGTATTGTAGAATGAACACACATGTATTCTGCTTCTAGAGAATACTTCATGCATGTTTGAGAAGTGCTGTAATAGTTCCAGGAATGAGGATGACTGAATAACAATGAGTCAAGCTCATGGAGTATTCTTTATATAAAACAAATACAATGTGTGGAAAGCAGAGTATGTTTGTTTAACCCTTCGTTAAACAGCTGGAATCAGAGAATGACTTTCCTTACTTTCCTGAATCTGTAAGTAATTTGGAACAGTGTGATTCGCCCAGACAGTCTTTGTTGGGTTTGAATGAATGCAAGATGAGATATATTTATGAAAAGGTTATTCGACAATTGTTGTATTATTCTTCTTATCATCCTCTGGGGATGCCTATACCTCATGACAGGAAGAAAAGTAGAAAAAGAGGTCCTCTGTCTGCCTATCTGTCTGTCTGCCTGTCCGTCTGTCCGTCTGCCTGTCCGTCTGCCTGTCTGTCCGTCCGTCTGCCTGTCCGTCTGCCTGTCTGTCTGTCTGTCTGTCTGTCTGTCTGTCTGTCTGTCTGTCCACACTTTTTAATACATCCAGAAAAGCGTTAATTCGATTCTGATTCAAGTTGGACATTCTTTAGCACAGTGTCTGAGTATTGGAACCTGGGTTCATATGGAGGCACCTGTCTGTCTGCATGTCAGTTTTTCTATGTGGATATACTGCTGATAACTGTTATGCTGAGTTACGTTTTCATTGTACAGATCTCTTTCTTTACAGCAACAGCAGGGGATGTCTGTTGTGTTTCTTTTGAAGCAGTAATTCAAGTTTCACATATATCGTATTGATTCTTGATCTTTGATGAAATCTGACAAAGCTACATACTTTAATATTATTTTATATTGGTGGTGGTTGTTACTTTTTTATTGCAAACTTTTGTGTTTAATCAATTATAATCTACTAAAAACCTTTTCAAATGATCAGCCGATAAAAAATAGATCTGCATTTTCACAGATTTAAAATGTATTTTACTTTAATCACCTCTATTCCATCTGGAAAATGTTTTCACAGTTTTTTGTACCCCCTAACAATCTTTTAATTCAATCTTTCATAGAAATCAATTATATCTTTAAGAATACCAGCTGTAAGAAATATGCAAGGTAGTGCTGAACATATTCCCACTTGCTGTCTCTACAACTCCCTCCAGAAAGGTCAAGGTAAAGCACTACAGAAGAACTCTTTTGAACCTAGATACCCTGACCCCACTAGTTAGTTTTCATATCTTAGCTCTGAAGTAACACCAGCCTTCTCTTCTGTTTGTGTGTATCCCAGGCATACCGAATGGGAACCTGTAACCACACAAAAGAGGTCAGAAATGCAAAGCAGGTGGTATCTTGAATAACACAGACTACTGCTGCAGGTGGATCAGAAATAAAGCGTGTGTTTGACACAGATGCATGAACACACACAGAACCATACAAACTAGAACACATGCATAGACCAAAAACTCAGGTACAAAAAGCACACAGCAACAATATTACAAAAGAAAAAAAACACACACAGTTACCTTAAGGGTCAAGCAGGTTTATTAGAGTTTAAAAACAAAGAAGAAAGCTATAGTGTTCCTTCATGTCAAGCCTTGTTGTTTGTTCAGTCTCTCTCAGTAACTCTGTTTGTAAAAGCAAGAATCCTGGCAACACAATATCAGCATCAACTCGTCGCATTGTTGTATGTTCTGCAATTGGTTTCTCTGTGGTAACAACCCCAGGCTGAGACTGTGAAGCTGACAGCAGACTGTTTTTATCTTTTGAGCCTGCTTCTCGCACTGAAAGTCGTTCAGTTCAAAAGTTAGCCCCTGAAAAGTTGCCAAGAGGTAAAGCAGGTTGAGAAAGCAGGTTCACAACGGGAGTTCATCAGGGACTCTGAAACAGAAAAGTAAGCAGTTTTTGAGCGTGGATTACTACGTCACTGACTCGTCCATAGATGAGTCCATGGCTATCAAAATCTGACAAAGGCTAAGATTAGTAGCAATGGTATTCTATCGGTTTAAGTATATGATATGGATGAGCCTGATGTATTCTCCCACATCGGGTCCAAAAATAAGTGCTGCAATGTTCCAATTCACACAACTATTTGTGCAACTTAATGAGTCTAGACCCACTCCTGTCAATAGCAAATCCGATTTAAGACATTTGAGAAGGAGGAGACTTGTGTTTGAGGGTGTTTAGTCTGTAGACCTTCCTAGATCCGGAATAGGAGATACTTCCACCTTCTTCCAACTAGGGCACTATGGGTGCGTCGGATAACACTGAGGTGATGGAATCAGTGTCGGACTTGAGCTGCTGGATTTTGGGGTGGTCTCGCCCCAGCACCATCCTGAGCCGGCCGTTCTGCACCTCCTTGATGGGCTCCAGGAAGACCACATGCTTGGTGGTGCTCGCCTTGCGTCCGGGGCCCTCGGTGGTGGCTGGAGGGGTGGTGGTCAGGATGGAAGACTGGGCGCTGCACTCGTTAGCAGGGCTGGGAGTGGGCTGCTTGCGGCACCAGCAGCGGCAGGGGGTCAGGAAGAGGTACATGAGGATCAGCACCAAAGTCACCAAGCACCCGAAGAGGGTAGTCAGGCCCGTGTTGAAGGACTCCTCCTCATAGCGCCGCGTCAACACCGTGACGTTCACCTCGCGGGTTTCATTGAGCAGCAGCCGGTGGTTGAGGGCGATGCAGACGTAAACCCCTGAATCCTCTATCTGGGCCTCCTTGATCTCCAAGCTGCCGTTGTTGTACATCCTCAGGGTCTTGTTGGCGTTGCCTGGCGGGGCAATGAACTCCTGGTGTGGGGTTATCCAGACATACGTGGTGTGCGCTCGATTGAAAGAGGCATTGCAGCCGAAAAGCAGCGGCTCGCCCACAAACGCCTTCAGACTGTCTTCGGGGGCCTCCGTCTGAGGCCCGAAGGTGCAGTTCTCAAAGATGCGGACGTGACGGAAGAATCGGACCTGGGCTCTGGGCTCCCCGTATACCAAGCAAGTGTGCTCCTCCCGGAAGTCGTGCACGGACGCAAAGCCCAGCTTCTCCCAGTGCAGGAACATTTTATAGAGGCTGCACTCACACGTCAACGGGTTGTTGTGGAGGTACAGGCCATTCCTGACATTAGCTGGCAGGGCTTTCACCTTCTCGATGGGCAGTGTGCGCAGGCGATTGGAGGAGATGTCCAAGGTGTTGAGGAGGGGGTGGCTGGGCTCCTGGATGGAGAAGAAAGGGAAGTTGGTTAGGAGGTTCAAGCTGAAGTAGACCTTGTGCAAGTTGCCCAGCCCTGCTAGTGCCTGGCTGTCAACCCGGGAGATGCTGTTCTTGAAGAGCAGGAGCACTTCTAGGTTAACCAGCTCCTGGAAGTAGTGCTGCTCCACCACTTCCAGCTTGTTGAAGGAGAGGTCCAGGTGACGCAGGCTGCTGGCATTCCAGAAAGCCCCCTCTGAGATTTGCTGAAGTTGGTTGTGGGCCAGACGCAAGGTCCGGAGCCGGGGTAGCCCAGAGAAGCCCCCGTTGCCCAGTTGGGCCAGGACGTTATGGCTGAGATCCAGAGTGGTCGCCGAGTGGGGTAGCACTGCAGGCAGCTGGTGCAGTTTGTGGTTGACGCAACTCAGGATGTCTGAGGCACAGATGCAGGAAGAAGGGCAGCCATGGGGGTTTGAAAAGTCTCCTTCCACTTCCTTCTGCATCAGAAGCAAGCCCACCACCAGAAGCCTTGCAAGACTACTCATTGTACCTTCAGCAGTACCCCAGGCATTTGAGACCTGGTCTTGTGTAGTGCCAGATGAGTCCCAGATTAATATGATAAACAGAGAGAAGTGCTTGTAGTCTAGACTGGGGATATGTCCAGTAGCAGTTCTTGTACAAGATCCTGTAGTTTTTGGAGACGGGTATTAGACAATAAACCTTGAAGCTGGTGGGTCAAGTACAGTAAATGGGAATCCTAATAATTATTTTTTGTTCTTCTAGAATGAGTTTGTGGCTATGAAGGTGTTTCCTGTACTTTGGAATCAGATTAAGCAGCAAGAATTTACACACAAGGCTTCAGAAAAAAAAGTCAAATGCGAGTTTGCCACAATACAGTTGAGCACAGTCCCATCACTGCTTCTTCTAATTTAAGACCCAGGTATAAGTTGGTTGGTCTGTTTCGCAATTGTCGTTAGAAAACCCTTTAGCTCAGAGGCTACTGCGTAGAACTGTACCATAATCCACAGTTCTGTTGTTTTGAGTCTTTCAATGCCTAAACTCTCACATCACCGGAGCTTTGAACTTTTAAAGCATGGTTTAAATTCCTCAGAAATCCATATGCAATTTCAATGAAGAAAAGAGAAAGTGCTTCCTTACCCTTCCAGCATGCCAGGGCTATCGATAGAGGAAGATCAAAGGAAGGTAGCTTGGGAGCAATGCCGGTATCTTTCAGAACAGAAAAAGCACGTTTTTAAAAGCCTTTCTTGCGGAGGGTTTTTGGTATTGCAAACAGAGCCAGCTACCGCAGAAATGCAAGGCAAAAAAAAAAGTCCACCCCCCCTTCTTTTCCACACACACACACACACTCTCTAAAGTAGATCAGGGCTTGAGAATCCGGTCTTGGCTGCCGGACAGACCAGTGCTAATGAGACGCAGAGTTGATCCTCAGGAGGTTCACAACAGCAGCCGCAGTTCAGCTTGAGTGTGTGAGAGGGATTGTCCAAGCTGTAGTACAGGCAGGTAAAGTCCTGGGTTTTACCCCCACCCCCCATCCCCATTCCTGAGAAATACGCACCTCTCCTGGTGCATTAGCTCACTCAGTGATCACAAACATGGGCAGACTGCCCCTCTCTCTTTACAAATCCTCCTGCTCCTTAATACTGGCATTGATTTGTGTTTCTGCTGCTGGCTGCAGTTTCTCTGTGACTCCTGTGTGTTCAGTTGATGCCATTCACTCTCTCTGCTGGCTTGCTTGCCTTGTATCTCAGCCCCTGTTTTGCTCATTCCCTCACTCCCAGCTCTATTTACAAGGAGGCTCTGAGTCCAAGGGGTGGTGCCTTGTGGGTCTGGGAAAGCAGGGATTGGCTGCGGGAAGATACAGGAGGGATTTTATAGCAGCATTCTCTGAATAGGATGCAGTAACCTGCTTGAGCCACTAGTGGGAGGAGGAGGCCTTATAGAAGCTGAGCTCTCCTGGGTAAAGCAAATCACAGTACCTTTTTGTTGTTTTATTTCTCAGATTGTTTTCTTGTAGTTTGCTTTCTTCAACACTGCATGTCAAATAAAAAGTCCCCCCCCCCCTCCTTTAAATTGCAGAGTGCTCTAGTAGTATAGGAAAGAGAACTCCACTCAACACTACAGAGCTCTCTAGTGGTATAGGAAAGAGAACTCCACTCAGCACAGCAGAGTGCTCTAGTAGTATAGGAAAGAGAACTCCACTCAACACTGCAGAGTGCTCTAGTGGTATAGGAAAGAGAACTCCACTCAACACTGCAGAGTGCTCTAGTGGTAAAGGAAAGAGAACTCCACTCAGCACTGCAGAGTGCTCTAGTGGTAAAGGAAAGAGAACTCCACTCAACACTGCAGAGTGCTCTAGTGGTATAGGAAAGAGAACTCCACTCAACACTGCAGAGCTCTCTAGTGGTATAGGAAAGAGAACTCCACTCAGCACTGCAGAGTGCTCTAGTAGTATAGGAAAGAGAACTCCACTCAACACTGCAGAGTGCTCTAGTGGTATAGGAAAGAGAACTCCACTCAACACTGCAGAGTGCTCTAGCAGTATAGGAAAGAGAACTCCACTCAACATTGCAGAGTGCTCTAGCAGTATAGGGAAGAGAACTCCACTCAACACTGCAGAGTGCTCTAGTAGTATAGGAAAGAGAACTCCACTCAACACTGCAGAGTGCTCTAGTGGTAAAGGAAAGAGAACTCCACTCAACACTGCAGAGCGCTCTAGCAGTACAGGAAAGAGAACTCCACTCAAACATATAAAATATACTAATTTTCATATCAGTGACCATGTTTTCTTTTCCAGCTCTGAAATTAGGGGGTGGTAGCTTCGTAGTGCTGAAAGTGTTAAAGTGAAGATCAGCCCCCTGATTATAAATCACTGATTTGCCTGTGGTGGATCCCTGAAGCGAGCCGTTTAATGACTTCTTAATCTTTCACATCTCTTTATCTTTCAAAACCATTTGGAACAGGAATACAAACATGATGTATTTTTTTTTTTAAATCAGACATTTATAAAGAATGTTATCTTTGATACAGTCACCCTTTAACTCCATATTCACCCTTGTTTGTTTTATGTAGCATGTGCTATGGATGTATTTCCTACATCCACTGGAGGCAGTGTTGCAGGGGCAGGTTAACAGATACAGTCTGACGTCAGACATGATTCTGAGAGCTCTGGTAAGGACATGGGTGCTTTAAACTTCTCAGTTTAAGAAAGTCACTGGGAAGTAATGGCGGAAACATAACATGATACAAAGTGAATCTAAGAAGAAGAATCTGTTAGTTAAGAAGAATGTCAGAGAATGTTTGTCAAAACCTTTTGCTTTAGTAGCAACTCCTCGGGTTGCACTTGAGACCAAGGTTCTTGAAATCAAATTCAGTTGTTTAAAATAGAAAGACACTAAAACGATACTAAAACACAGAAGCATTATTGAGTGTTCGCTGACTCGAGACTGACCCACTCTGCCTTGGCTTGATGTTTTACACCAATACTAGCTTTCTTATTGTTACAGCACAGACTGACAAGAGGTTCGTGCAGGGAGCTCTTAATATTGCTGTTCAGATCCGTGAATGTGTTGTAAATGCCCCAGATTTCCACTCTCACTCCTCTCTACTTCCTCTTGGCTGTCTGAGAGAATGGAATCATATTTCCTGGTGTCCTTCACAACTGGTACACGTATCTGCTCGCAGCGAGAGTGGAAACCAGGTTGTGAACAGTTTGAAAGACACAATGAGGACAGAAGGGGGATGTCTCTCTAATGAGCCATTAAACAAACACAATTCCTACCAGATTCAGTGGAGATGTGCTGAAAAACAGGGCCTTCTTGGTTACCTTGGGCAAGGTGAATTGTTTCTATGTCATTTAATACAGGAGCGCTCCACTTTTTCTATAAGGTAACAAGAAGTTATGTATTCAAAAGAAAGTTAGTTATAAAACCAGTGCATTGAGAGGATCAGAGAGCACTGGGAAATGGAGGCACCTGTTTGTAAAGTGCATTGAGAGGATCAGAGAGCACTGGGAAATGGAGGCACCTGTTTGTAAAGTGCATTGAGAGGATCAGAGTGCGCTGGGAAATGGAGGCACCTGTTTGTCTTTCATGGTTCATGGGTGGGGATCAACTTTCATCTTACTGGTGGCTCTGATTTAGTATCGCTGACATGCTTGTTGTTCATTTCTTAGTCCTCCGTTTATCGACTCATTGTTTATGTGCATTAATGAGCAGTCTGCTCTTCTCAGAGAGCGTGTTCATTTCAGTAAGGGATGAGAAGCTTGTTGCAGTCCTGATTTATCTTCATTGTGTCTTGTGTGCTGCTTGTGCAGTATATTTCTGCTTGTAGTTTAAGAGGGTATATTTTACCCCAGTCATCTTTCAAACAATATCTATGTTTAAAATTGCTTTGTGAATCGTGACGCATCTTAAAAAAACAATGAATACTTTATGACTCTGAATGGTGATTTGTTTTTCTTCTGGGGGTTGCTGTGGTGGTTTGGCGATGTTAAAAGTTTAAGTATTTAAAATGTGTCCTAAAAGTTTAACCACTGTCAAAGATACGCATGCCAAAAAGGGCAGCTGTAGTGTCTCTACAGTGGGATGTGTGCAATGTTGTTTATTCAATATGTATTCAAAGTCTTTTCCGTGCACACATGCAGTCTCATCCACATTAATGTTGCGCTGCATCATGAAATGTAACGGCACTCCAAAGGCAGTTCTGCACGGGACGCTTCTGTGCATGTGGAGTGCTTAAAAAGGCTTCAGCTCAGCAGTTCAGAGGCATGACAATAGACTTACATTGTATTTGCATTCCATCTGCTACAGCAATGCATCTAGAATAGCAGCTTGTTCCATTAAATTGTGTTGCTTATAATTTTATGATTTTGAACTGGAGACGTTTACATGTACGATCTGGTTTGCTTCACTGTAATATATTCTTCTTACAATACCAATGTTTATTCAGCTTGCATAATTGGATAGGACATTTGTAACTGCTGCAGAATGCAGCCCCTCACCCACTACAACATAAAACACACTCCGTACTCCTTTCGCAGATGTGGCACTAGTTCTATCCCAGCTCACAGCTGAGTGATAAATTGAAAGTAATTGAATTTCATTGTTATAGATACATTAAATGCACTCACCAGACACACCAATAATGCCTGCAATGTTCTGCCAGGCATTGCCCTTTTAATGCACTTACTGAGCAATCATGGAGCAGAGGATACCACTGCACATCAAGAATCAATTTCTCCTCACCCGTGTTCCACGTGCATTTGTGTTTTGAGCTGTGTCAAGATTGCTGCAATGTGTGGGAGACATAGAACAGAGTTCTGTTCAGGTGTAGACGCTGGCATCGCTCGTGAGTGGTGTAGACGCACCCATACATCCAGTCACTTCAGAAATCGTGAAATCCATCATAACTGTGAACAAAATAAAGCCTTATTTATACAAAGGCTTTAAAGAGCAACGTGGTATGGGAGTGAAATACTAGCGCTTTCTTAATGTATTCTTCTTCCTTAGATTCACGTTGTATCCCTGCAGCCTCAATAGAGCTCAAAATAGTATCTACCCTTTATGTACACCTGGTACACGAGAGCAGCGGTTTTCAACCTTTTCAGCTCTAGTACCAGTGTTTCAAGCAGGGACCACCAGGTGTACCAGTAACTGTGCAATCTTAAACAGCTGTTGTAAAACAGAGACCTACCCCATTGCAACCAGTTTTCTCACTGAAAATGTGATGGCATCAACTCATTATTTGACAAGAGTTCACCACAATCAAAAACACAGAGTGGCTGCTTTTGAAAGTTCACAACAAATACCTCTCATCATAATTTCTCATTTCTCTGTGAGCATTTTTGTATAAATTAGATTCCTCGTGTTCATTAAAAGGTACGTGAACAAAATATTTTCCTTTTTAATGTCTGCTTTCCTATGTCTTGACCCTTTCCAATCTGTAGCTTTTATAAACACACCACAGCCATATCTTTCAAATGTAGAGCACTATAAAAAAAATACAACTGACATGGACTTTCAGGTATTTTTTGTTTTGTATTTAAAGGTTGTATTATAGGGCTTTTATATTTAAGCACACTTCAGTTTTACACTGTGTAATACACGGTTTATTGTTCTTTTAACATGCTGTATTGTAGCAAACATTTTTCAGTTAGGCAATGTGTAGCCTCAAAAAAATGTGTGGCCTGCCAAAGTGGTTAAGTGGATTTTGTGGCCCTCTGCTACCTCAAAGTTGCCCATCTGTGTGTACAGTGTAGCAGGGACGTGTTTCAGCACCATGGTTAGGGACAGCTCCTTGTCTGGTGGGTGTTCAGCACCATGGTTAGGAACAGCTCCTTGTTCATGGGTGTACAGTGTAGCAGGAAAGTGTTGTTTCAGCACCATGGCTAAGGGACAGCTCCCAGTAGTGTGTGTTGGTAGGGAGTTGTTTTCTGCTTTCCTATCAGTTTCTTGCATCTTCTCACAAAAATTGAAATGCAAGTGATTGTGCTGAGTGCCATTCCATGTTTTGCTGTGGGCGGTATTAGACCCATGTGGACTTGGATAGATAGACTGTGGAATTCACAAGCTTATTCCATCTGTGTCCTATTCCCATCCCTGTGTGATATTGAGCATCGGATAGGCACAAACATGTGCTGCTGAAAAATGTCAAACAATAGCCAGGGGACAGTTGGCAAAATCAACATCAACTGAAGTGTCAGGAATTAATACAACACCACAAGCTATTTTTAATGTGTTAATTCATTAGCAATGTTTGCTGTTAAATATAATCATATATTCTTAGTGTGCCTATGACAGTATCCAGTTGTGCGGAAGGAAACTAAACTTGTATGTAATTGAAAGTGATGCCAGTGATAATATATATTTAAATATATGTTTTAAATATATTTAAAATCATTATTTCAACATCAGTGGGAAACATCCAAATGGAAATGTAACAATGTAACCATAAATGTAACTTATACCTGTTCTCTGAAGTTGCCAGTCAATATAGCTTCCAATGGTTTTCCTAAGGCACAATACAGTGCTGCTCTGGCTGCAGGTTCAAAGTGGGGTGACTGCTCTCACACAGCCTGGCGCTCATTCACAAGCCTGCCTCCTCATTGTGCGTCATTCTTCCACTCGGTACAGAAAGGGCTTGTCGACAGTTTGGGGTGAGCGCCCAAGTGTAATAAAGTCCTGCTCCTATGTGCTAGGCACCTGCTAATCAATTACAGTCAGTGACTCAGGTGACACGTCTGTAATGTTTCCTTGCTTCCCAGCATGCCCGCGAGCTGCCTGTTCTTTCCTTGAGTAATTTTGCCCGAGCTCATGTCTCAATCCACACCGCCGTCTCCTGCAGATATTTACACTGTCATCTTTGTTTTTCTGCTTCGCTTGGCAGCTGCCTGTACTGACGACATGGGAATACTGGGGAGCGGAGAGTGGAGTGTTTAGAATGGTGCTCGTTAGTAGGGGGAAGGATAGTGACAGTGCTGGAGTCGTTTATCAAAACTTGTAATCTCGATCAAACTGATCCGAATTGTGTAATCCTATATTTTGTGCTCGAGATTACTTTAAAAAAAAAAAAAAAAAGGATTTAGTAATCATAATTGTATGTAATCTTAATAAATGTAGTCCAGCAGTGACATTTTCTGAAAAACCGGATCAAAACGATCCAGATAAAAGTAATCTTTGTTACAAAACAGAGGATAACAAATTCTGAGGGGCATGAGGGATGCCATTGTAAAGACAGGGTGGACCTGCTGGAGGGGCAGTGAGGGATGCCATTGTAAAGACAGGGTGCACCTGCTGGAGGGGCAGTGAGGGATGCCATTGTAAAGACAGGGTGGACCTGCTGGAGGGGCAGTGAGGGATGCCATTGTAAAGACAGGGTGGACCTGCTGGAGGGGCAGTGAGGGATGCCATTGTAAAGACAGGGTGGACCTGCTGGAGGGGCATGAGGGATGCCATTGTAAAGACAGGGTGGACCTGCTGGAGGGGCAGTGAGGGATGCCATTGTAAAGACAGGGTGGACCTGCTGGAGGGGCAGTGAGGGATGCCATTGTAAAGACAGGGTGGACCTGCTGGAGGGGCATGAGGGATGCCATTGTAAAGACAGGGTGGACCTGCTGGAGGGGAATGAGGAATGCCATTGTAAAGACAGGGTGGACCTGCTGGAGGGGCATGAGGGATGCCATTGTAAAGACAGGGTGGACCTGCTGGGGGGGCAGTGAGGGATGCCATTGTAAAGACAGGGTGGACCTGCTGGGGGGCAGTGAGGGATGCCATTGTAAAGACAGGGTGGACCTGCTGGGGGGGCAGTGAGGGATGCCATTGTAAAGACAGGGTGGACCTGCTGGGGGGCAGTGAGGGATACCATTGTAAAGACAGGGTGGACCTGCTGGAGGGGCATGAGGGATGCCATTGTAAAGAAGCACTTTCAGTAGGATCCTCCATCGACATTTCACATTACAGATGTGTCATTTTCCTACATCTTTATTTCTACACAGCACACGCTCACGTGTTGGGCATCATGTAAATAAACTGAAAACAAAGCTGTTGATCTTGATAAAAGCTAAACCACTAAATGCGGCACTCAGACACACATTGTTAATTTGCCAGCATGGATACCAAACTGAAATAAATATGTGAAACGTGTATTAATACTCTATTGGACATATAGTGTGTGTTTTCTATCAAGTCAAACAAAATATCTATGTTCTATGAAAAGTGAAATCCACCGTCACAGTAGGATCAAAATGATCCTGATATTTTGCATAAAGTAATCCTGATCTCTTTAAATTCTGAAAAACCCAATTACAACATTTAATCGTGTTAAAAGTGCGATGGAATTACCAAAACGAAATCCGTATCACAGTAATCCCGATCACATTTTAATGTTTTGATAAACCCAATTTCACAATATAATCCTGAGCAAATACGGAAATCCGATTACCAAAGTATTGAAAAACTGGCCCCTGGAGATCTGAAAATCTTTTTAAAAGAGTGTGTCCTTTTCAGGAAATTCATTAAACAGACTCGGGGTATTAACTCCTTCCTTCCCTTGCGAAGGCACAGTCCCGCCATCTTCGCTTTGATGCTAAAATACAATTCCTAGGAGATGGTTTACTGTATTCTTCCATAAAAGGCAGCCCTTGTTGCCAGCCCAGATGGTTTACATTCCCCACAGGTAGTTTAGTTGTAGGTACGTAAGCTTCCTCCCACTTTACATGCTTGCCACAAGCAGCAGTTTGTTTAAGGGAGGGAATAATAGGTGATTTTAAAAAAGTAGCTCAAACTTTATTCACAATTTTGAAATTATAAAAATTTGGATCAAATTTAGCAATCTCCATTTGCAGGAAAATGCATAATTGCTTGTGATCCAAAGTTTTGTGTCTAAACGTAGTATTGACTTTATTCAAAGCAGTCAGTTTTGGGAGCTAACTACATACATGTAATTAAATACATGTAATTATTTTTTTCTGTTTTACTGAAGTGATTTCATTCAGGGTAGTGGAGGGGGGGGGGGGGGGTTGGATGCAGGACACACACATTACTGCTATTATGACATTTCTAAGCTGTATGTTTCTATTTGAGTGTTTTGGTACCACTATTTGTAGTCTTTGGGACAATTATACTGTGTATTTATGTAAAACCTCTAGGTGAAAGAACACCTTTCATTATTCTGGGAATTGATTTTATTTTGTAAAGTGTTTTGTCTGGTTTTGAGTTTTTTAAATGGGATGGCAGTGAGTGATATAATTAGCACGTTCCTCCTCCCTTCGTGTTTTGTCACTGGTTTGGCCTCTGCTGCTGAAACTCGGGTTCAGATGAAAGCGCAATGATGGGCAAAAGCATCAGTTTTGTGAATGAACTTTTCGTTTTTGTTTAATAGCTCTTTACCATGGTACCAAAAAGTTGCCCACAGTAAATCTGCACCGTAATTTTACATTGGTTATACTGTGCATTTCCCATAGTTTACCATGTTTAATATGCTGCACTACACCTCTCTGTGCTTTACCATGCATCTACTCTGCCTGGTTACACTTTGCTGTGCTTTTACCAGGATACACTTTAATAAGGGAGGACCTGAAGGATCCAGCACCAGGTCTAAACAAGTTGAGCCCTTTCACTGACATGCTAAACAGACTGGACTGTTCAGTAGTGCTAAAGAAACCTGTTACAGAATCATAGAGCCCTTTCTGTTTCAGCAGTGTGGAGTAGTGGTTAGGGCTTTGGACTCTTGACTGGAGGGTTGTGGGTTCAATCCCAGGTGGAGGACACTGCTACTGTATCCTTGAGCAAGGTACTTTACCTAGATTGCTCCAGTAAAAACCCAACTGTATAAATGGGTAATTGTATGTAAAAATAATGTGACAATTTGTAACAATTGTAAGTCGCCCTGGATAAGGGCGTCTGCTAAGAAATAAATAATAATAATAATAATACCCCTGAATAATTGAGGTGCCCCGGACTGCTCTCTCTTCAACCGGAACTGATCCGTCAATAGCACCTTAAATAACCCCCACTCCTTTAATAAAGCCAGCATCTGGGGCAATATGGGGAAATGAATGGGCAACTTGTGAGGAGCAGAGAGCACGTTCTCATTGACTGTGGCATGCAGATCTGACATTTAGCTAATTATGGAAACCAACCACCTCCTTTGTTTTGTTTACTTGTGAAAAGATGTATGAAGAGGTTTCTTGTCTAAATGCTTCCCAGGCTCACAGTCAGCAGGCAGGTGAACGTGTTAAACCAGCGACCTGGAACATCAGAGTCTACAGAGTGTTGGATTTTGTGTATTTTCCTTCTAACTAGGAGGCATGTAGAGAATGTGCTTGTTTGAATTCTCCAGCATGCAGCAGCTGCCACGGTTAGTTAGTGAGTGCTTCGTTTTATTACTGTGTATTTAAAAGCAGCTCTGAAAGATCAATAACTTGAGTATACAGCCCAGCGATTACACAGGCTGTAAACTGCACTTTGAAAGCATCCTGAAAGTGCACTAGAGACCCCTGATGCACAGTGGAGGTGCCTGTATGTACGGTATGAAGAGTATCACAATCTGAGGGTATAACAAGTTACCTGTCCATCAGTCTGTACAGACAGATCTATGTTGCACTTGCATATTTTATAGAACAGCTTATTCAATTGTGATGGAACTCGGGTAGAACATTCAAGGTATCTCATGGAATGGGGGTAACAGAAGAACACATGTCATTTTACATTGTAATAAACTGAATGTACTGCTGTTGTGTGACAGCTTGCTACTTAAAGTCTTTGAAGAGGGGAAGCTTATGTATTCAGGGATTCCAAGATATTTATTATACAAGTGGTTTGAGTGGGAGAAAATGAGCAACAAATGCCCCAACGGCCAGCACCACAAACCAGCAGGAGTGCCCCAACGGCCAGCACCACAAACCAGCAGGAGTGCCCCAACGGCCAGCACCACAAACCAGCAGGAGTGCCCCAACGGCCAGCACCACAAACCAGCAGGGGTGCCCCAACGGCCAGCACCACAAACCAGCAGGGGTGTCCCAACGCCCAGCACCACAAACCAGTAGGGGTGTCCCAACGCCAAGCACCACAAACCAGCAGGAGTGCCCCAACGGCCAGCACCACAAACCAGCAGGAGTGCCCCAACGGCCAGCTCCACAAACCAGCAGGGGAGGTCTAACGGCCAGCACCACAAACCAGCAGGAGTGCCCCAACGGCCAGCACCACAAACCAGCAGAGGTGCCGCAGTGCCCAGCACCACAAACCAGCAGAGGTGCCGCAGTGCCCAGCACCACAAACCAGCAGAGGTGCCCCAGTGCCCAGCACCACAAACAAGCAGGAGTGCCCCAACGGCCAGCACCACAAACCAGCAGAGGTGCCCCAGTGCCCAGCACCACAAACCAGCAGAGGTGCCCCAGTGCCCGGCACCACAAACCAGCAGGAGTGCCCCAACGCCCGGCACCACAAACCAGCAGGGGAGGTCCAACGCCCAGCACCACAAACCAACAGAGGTGATCCAACGCCCAGCACCACAAACCAGCAGGGGTGCCCCAACGCCCAGCACCACAAACCAGTAGGGGTGTCCCAACGCCCAGCACCACAAACCAGCAGGGGGGATCCAACGGCCAGCACCACAAACCAGCAGGGGGGATCCAACGGCCAGCACCACAAACCAGCATGGGTAGCTGAATGCTTTTTTTGACACTGTACAGTATATCGCACTGAAAATCATTTCGGGTCTCTCATTAGTATAATGTCTTGTATGTTATTCCTTTAGTAAAAGTTGAAACCTTTCAACAGTGAACAAATGTGAAAATGTGCAGTGTAAGGAACCTATGGTTTAGATTTTTTTTTTTATTAAAGTTTGATCATTTCTAGTATCTTGATGTACAGTATTTTAAAGCAATACATTTAATACGTATATGGTCATTTTTTGAAAAATGTTAAATAAATCCAAAGTAAAATATGACTGAATATTAAATATTAAAACACAAAAAGACTACTTTTTTATTGAAAATGTAGCCAGTAATTTAAACAGTAAACTGTTTAGGGTTATATTCATAAAATGCTTGCACTGCAAATGTTACTGAACGAGCAAGAAACAACTATGAAGGAGCTCTTAAACTAACTTCCTGAGTAGCTTCCTAAAGTGAAGCTTTCTAAAATATTTTTGTTTTCTGTATAGGGAAGGTCTGTAATGGTGTGCTAATGACTGTGTGTCTCCTCTCATGTCTCTTTGCAGGGTAGCTGTGCTAATGACTGTGTGCCTCCTCTCGTGTCTCTGTGCAGGGCAGCTGTGCTAATGACTGTGTGCCTCCTCTCGTGTCTCTGTGCAGGGTAGCTGTGCTAATGACTGTGTGCCTCCTCTCGTGTCTCTGTGCAGGGTAGCTGTGCTAATGACTGTGTGCCTCCTCTCGTGTCTCTGTGCAGGGTAGCTGTGCTAATGACTGTGTGCCTCCTCTCATGTCTCTGTGCAGTGTAGCTGTGCTAATGACTGTGTGCCTCCTCTCATGTCTCTGTGCAGGGTAGCAGTGCTAATGACTGTGTTCCTCCTCTCGTGTCTCTGCAGGGTAGCTGTGCTAATGACTGTGTGCCTCCTCTCATGTCTCTGTGCAGGGTAGCTGTGCTAATGACTGTGTGCCTCCTCTCATGTCTCTGTGCAGGGTAGCAGTGCTAATGACTGTGTTCCTCCTCTCGTGTCTCTGTGCAGGGTAGCTGTGCTAATGACTGTGTTCCTCCTCTCATGTCTCTGTGCAGGGTAGCAGTGCTAATGACTGTGTTCCTCCTCTCATGTCTCTGCAGGGTAGCTCGTGCCGCTGCAGTCCTGCTGTCTGATCCCAGCTTCCAGCTGCACTCCATCCAGCACCTCCTGGGAGAATCAGAGCTCTTGTCTTCATTCAGGGCAGCCCCACCATCTGCAGAGCGCAAACACTTCTCCTTGCACACCTGTGAGTACACTGCACACCAACAGGCTAGAGGGCAACTATAAGAAGCTAAGTCAAGTACACAAACATTTCAGCTAGCACCTTCTTCAATGCCATAAAATGTGTCTACTTGTTTTAGTTTCCTTTAGTTTGACCTTAAAATTCTCCTGATTTTTGAGCTTTTTGAAGTGATGGGTGATATAGTGGAGGCATCTGCATATAAGTGTCTAGAGAACTTTGGTTAGCTTGGTTAGAACATTCTGTAGCATAATTAATGAATTAATGAAAATGGCAGATTTCAGAACATTCCAGAATATCCTATTTCATCATAAATGTTGTCTCCTGCACGGTAGACAGCCAGCTGACATGGATAACGATTCAAAGTACTGTATTCTTTTTTTTAATTAAAATATGATTTCTAACAATATAATACTATATATAGAAGTGACCTGTCTCTGGGGAGTGTCTTCTCGTTTCACTCTTTGGGTGACAGAACCTCTCAGCTTCTCTAACCCAGTGTTCATGAGGATGAACATCTTTTCACTTGGGATCTGGGAGTGATTGGAACCCAGGGGGGAGTGGGATACTGTATGCATCGTGCAGCACAATGTTTTTTTGTTGTTTTTGTTTTTTTTAAATGCCACCAAAGAAGCTTTCTTCACAATATAGAAACTCCAGGCAGGTCGAGAGAAGGTGAAAGCATGCAATCCACCACCACAGTGTTAGGGGTTTTAATCTTGACATTTTCTATTGAGCGATGAATCATTCGCTCTGTTAACTGATTCATCACACCTGTTTGCTAGTGCTATGAAATTGCATTGAAAGTTATTAGCCAAAGTGAGTCATTTCAAATATTTTTTTAAATGCCATTGCTGTTTTTGGTATACCGTAAGCGTTCAAGTTTCAGACTAACGGAGGTAACTTACTGAGTGCTATTTTGTTTAGGTTAGCGGAAGAGAAAGTATGATATAGCTGTTAATTTTCTTTCTTTTTTTTATAAATTTAGTCGTCGGCAATGATTTTTACCCCGGTTTTCTCCCCAATTTGGAATGCCCAATTATTATTTTTATCCTGGCTCACCGCTGCAAATCCCATGCAGACTCGGGGAAACGGCAGCAGACACACGCATCCTCCAAAACGTGTCCCACCAACCACCAGACCCATAGTGCCAGAGGACAACACAGATCTGAGTGGCTTCTACAGCAGAGCTGCAGACGCCCTGTCGGCCACAGGAGTCGCTGGTGTGCAGTAAACCGCGGATTACCCTGCCGACCTAAGCCCTCCCCACCCGGTCGGCGCTCGGCCAATTGTGCGCCTCCCCCTGGGAACTCCCGCCGATGGCATAACCTGGACTCGAACCAGCAATCTCCAGGCTATAGGGCGCATCCTGCACTCCATGCAGAGCACCTTTACTGGATGCGCCACTCGGGAGCCCCATAGCTGTTCATTTTCTGATACTCTTTAAAAGAAATACGTTGAATACCATTTTGTAATAAACGTACTTGCAACTAAGGTGATACTATCATAGCATTACTGTGAAAATAAAGCACTGGAGCAAATGTTGCAAGTGTTTTTCTCTTCATTCTGAGGTCTTGTGAAATATCGGGGAGGTCTTCCAGTTGCCCTTTTGCCAAGGTCTTCAGAAGTACCCTTTGACATTTTACCCTTTGACATTTTTCAAGATTTCTTTTTCACACACCGTTTTTTGATACCGTACTCGGGTAGACAAGATTCATCGATCAGTTATTTTTAATCGATCAAAGCCCACAGGTGTGATTTAATGGATTCAGCCCCCAGATATATTCACATCATTATATAATGCAGTGAGCTCATTTAGGAATGCAAGGCAGCTCCTCTCCTGTCAAAGGGAATCAAGGCTGCTTTTGTTTATGATTACATTTCTTGCCAATTCATCCACTTTAGGAAAGGCAAGCGTTCTAAATTTAGCAGCTCCTGCCAATTTCAAATGATGTGCCTCTTTGGCAGAGTAAATGCTTGCTCTCATTAAGAAATGTGCCTAGTAGAAAAGTGTATTTTTAGTATTGATAGCAGTGAATAGATAGCGAGCGTGTCTTTCCTTTTACAGTGTATAAGTGTGTTGCACAGTCCTGGTGCAGGGACACACACACACTGTGCATTACATTCCTATAGGGGACACACAGTTTACATAGTGATGCACAAACAAATGAACAATGAAAGAAGAGACTGTATCTGAAGCACATGTTGCATGTGAATCACGTTGGCAGTAAGCAGTAGAATCTGTCACTGAGCTGGAAGTGAAATACTGGATCTGTCACTGAGCTGGAAGTGAAATACTGGATCTGTCACTGAGCTGGAAGTGAAATACTGGGGTCTTCGAGTTTTAAAAAATGGGACCAGCGAAGTAAACATGTAAACAAAGTGTATTTCAGCACAGTGTTGCCCGTTTTAATAGTTTGAAATATGTAATCAGTGATATAGAAACAATAGGCACTTGTGTGAAAATGGTAGACCTCTTTGTGCTTTAATAAGGCATCTTAAACAACTTCTAAAAAGTCTCATGCATTTTACTATGTGTGGCTACGAGTTCCTTTTCTCTTACTATTTTTAATGAATTGCATGTCTTTCCAAGGTGTAGAGCAATGGGCAGCTGTGATACATTTGCACTCTAGTGGAGCTTCAAAGAATGGAGCTGCTGTTGAGTTGCCTGCCACAGATACTATGTAACCATGTATCTTTATAGTAGTAAGAGCCGCCACTTTGGACCAAGTTTCCTTCTGTTTTGATAGCAATACACTGGCACAACCCTTTGACTGATCTAGCCTCTGTCACGTATCTCTAAGACAGGCAACTAGCACAGAAGAGCAGCTGCTGCAGTCCGGGTAAATAATCTTAAATATCAAGAGACAGGAACTGAAATAAGAACCACTCGGTATGATTGCAAACTGAACCAAGGAAACAGTCAACAAAAAGAAGTTACTTGCTCTTTAATAAAGGAAGACTTTATTTCACTTTCTGTCTTGATCATGTTTAAACTTGGTGAGTGGCTCTTAATGAAAACCGGAGCTTTTCATCCTCCAGCGCTGTCAGCCTCTCCTTTCACAGCGAGCCCTGTGGACAAAGACACAGCCCTCAGTCTCAAGACTTCAGTATATTCAAGCTGAGTGCCGGAGGAGCCAGTCTTTCAGCAGGCTGAGCGCAGCCCTGTCGAGCTTCACTTATCTGTGGAGGGCAGGGTGCTGCAGCAGTGAGAAACGTACCAGCAGGAGTTCACAGAATTCACTAAGGTCCTGTGCAGCGAAATCAAACACAGGCGTTTACATTGAGATCGCAGTGTCTAGTAACCAGCTCCCTATAAAGGAATATCTGATAGCTAGAGGCTGCATGTGAAAGAATTGCAATGTATCTATAGTGTCCTGAGGAAACAGGGTGGAGGGCTGTAAGAACAAGCTGGAAATGGGCAGCAGTGTGGAGTAGTGGTTAGGGCTCTGGACTCCTGACCAGAGGGTCGTGGGTTCAATCCCAGGTGGGGGACACTGCTGCTGTACCCTTGAGCAAGGTACTGTACCTAGATTGCTCCAGTAAAAACCCAACTGTATAAATGGGTAATTGTATGTTTTAAAAAAATACTAATAATAATGTAAATGTATGTAAAAAAATAATGTGATATCTTGTAACAATTGTAAGTCGTCCTGGATAAGGGTGTCTGTTAAGAAATAAATAATAATTGCAACACACAAGCATGAAAAAGCAAAGCATCCCAAACAATAATGGAAAAAAAAACTAAAAATATGAAATAAGATTGCATAAATCTGTAAAGGACATTGGACCCCATGGGATTTTTTGCACAAAAGGAAACAGACATGTATTAAATTTTCATACATATACTTTTTTATTGTTTCTTTATTTTCTGATGTTTGAAATGATCCCGAGTTATTTCAAGCACTCAAATAATGGGCTGTTTTACTTGTAGATGTTTTGTGTGAACTGAGTTCAGGAGCTACTCTTGTGTTTAGAGATTAGGAGCTAGCTCTTAGTCTTTAATGACACTTGGCTGATCCAGCCTACATTACACATGCCCATGGCAGTGAGCTAGAAAAGAAGAGTAGCTCCTAAACTCAGATCAAAGCACCTGAACACAGTACAAAATGAAAGAGCACCACATCTGAGCCATTGCAGTAAGAACCACACATAATGATTGCAATTTCAAGCTACAGCTCAGGCCAAAAGTTTTGCATCCCCCTGTAGAATGAACTCATTTTGCTTCATAAAGTTGAATTAAACCTGCTGAATAATGTTATGTTAAAATATTGAGTTACTTACATACTGCTTTGTAGTTTTCCATATACTTAACGAAGAGCAGAAAAATGTGACATTAAGAGGCTTGGTGGTCCAGTGGTTAAAGGGCTTGGTACCAGGAGGCTCCAGGTTCAGATCCCGGCTCAGCCACTGACTCACTGTGTGTGACCCTGAGCAAGTCACTTAACCTCCTTGTGCTCCATCCTTTGGATGAGACATTGTTGCTGTTCGCTCCTAGGCTCTGCAAGTCGCTTTGGATAAAGGCATCTGCCAAATGACTAATTAAGAATTTTATAATCTAACATGAAATACTGTACTGAAATTCATCAGGTAGACTTTTGCAATAAATTCTGTAGTTTCTTTGATTACATGATGTTAAATAAAAGATCAAAATTATGTTCATATAGTTTATATATAGTTTTTTCATATAGCCGGGTTTCCACACCGTGAATTCTCTCCCTATCAATTAAGGTCATACAATTTTAGACAATTTAAAATTTAAAGTTCCAGATAACATTAAACAATAACAAATTGCTAGCGGACATGAAAAGTCTCTTTGGGGTGCAAAGCCCCTTCAAGGTGATGCATTAGCCCTGTCTGCTAATTGAAACCCTCACTGGTCTCTGATTTAAATTAAGGTGGTGGTAGCTCACAAAATAACTCCATACATCTTATCTGTCACGCTGTTCCATTTCCACGTCTCGAATGTGCAGTTCTGGAAGAAACAAACATCTTTTAAAATATGATGTCTGCTAATACACGAAGTTACAGAAAATCTCTGCTTTGCAGTGGTCTTGCGCCTCACCTTCAACACTTTCATTCCTGTTGCAGGCAGTAAAATAATGCAGAAGACACTGCTAAGGGATTGAAAACAACAAAAAAACAAGGCAAGCAAACTGAGGACTTTCTTTAACCTAGAGTAGTACCAGATAGCATGTTTTATAATGGGAACAACATTTCTGTAAAATGTGTTTCTTTCAAAACTGCACGTTTTGAGATCTAAATAGCGAGAGGAAGTGGCCAGATGAATGGAATTAGTTTGTTAGCTCCAACCCCTTTAACAGAGGGGAGGTCTAACTAACCCAGACATTCTCCAGATGGGTTCACTCTTTATCTTGATTGCTAGCAGCCCACAGTATGAGAAGGAAAAAAAAAACTTTAAGGCTGACTGTCTGCCTCTGGAAACTCTTTTTGTTTCACTGTCCATTTAGTCTGCAAATGAGACATACCTCTGTGTATTGAAAGGGAGCTCCATTATACTCTATCACAGGACAAGTAAAATCTCTCGGCCCTTCAATTTTATTGAGATTCCAAATCCTGTATTCCAGTGGATAAACAAACGTCACCAAGGCCCCCATTTACAGCACAGCCTGTTGCTGAATGGCTGGTTCAGCTCAGAACTCGCAGGGGAAGCAGTGATATCTCTTGTAGCAACACTTGTTTTAATTGTTCTTTTACCAGGTTTTTGGTTAAAATGTTAATGTCTTTTGTTACAATTTTTGCTCAGCCCCTGTTTTTGAATAGTAAAAGGGTTTGGCTATCATTTTAAATGCTTCAACTTTCTCAATTATCAGGTAAATAACACACCGCTGCTTTTTTAGTGACCAGCAGCATGTCTGTGAAGTATGAAATGCTTTTCCTGGCAAGATAGATTGCAGTTTTATTGAGTCAAAGCCATTCACACTGAAAACTGGACAAGCTTTCATTCTGTGCAGGAGCAAGGCAGATTTAATCTGGCGTGTGGCATGTGGTGTAAAACTGGAAGAAGAATGAGTTTATTCATCTTAATTACTGAAGATTCAAGAGTTTGGATTCACTGCAGTATGAAATCTAATTATTGAATTCCTCTTGGGTGTTAATCTAAACAATATTCACAGTGCATCACTTCACAGAGGAAAGGTGGGGTTGCTCTTTAGTGATCTGGACTTCCTCTTTCAGCATACAGTGGTGTGCACAGTTATTACAACACCCCAATGCTTCTGCTTTCATGTGTTGTGCATATGAAATCAAACCACTGCAACTGAAAGTCTTGGAAAATTGTCATAATAGGCAAATTAGTAATTGAATGGATGACTTTAACAGGCCACACATGCAATTAGTGTAATCTAGAATAGTAAGAGAAAGGGAACACAGAGCCACACATGGTAAAATGCAGGAGACTTTTTAGAAGTTGTTTAAGATGCCTAATTAAAGCACAAAATGGCCTATTGTTTGTATATCACAGAAATTGAGATTCTCACACCCAGTGTTTTTCATGCAGGTAAGTCTATAAAAGATATAAATAACAAATCTTGAGGTGTTCTAATACATTAGCACACTACTGTACACCCCAATATTGCTTTCTTAAAAGCATTGGAAAAATCATATGAAATATTCAGACACCATATATAACAGGCAACTCTCACAACTATATAAACATTGTATATAACAATGACAAGCAAATGTATCCCCTCTCCAATATCCACACAATTAATTGAACTAATTAATTGAATTTAATTCATAATTGAGGCCCTTAAATCAAAGATCATCTATCTTGTTCTGCTTTTTATGTTGCAGCATTTTATATTGCAGTATTGCAGTAGTGTAAAGGTTTTATATTGCAGTAGTGTAAAGGTTTTATATAGCAGTATTGCAGTAGTGTAAAGGTTTTATATAGCAGTATTGCAGTAGTGTTTAGGGTTTTGTATTGCAGTAGTGTTATGGTTTTATATTGCAGTATTGCAGTAGTGTTTAGGTTTTTATATTGCATTATTGCAGTAGTGTAAGGGTTTTATATTGCATATTGCAGTAGTGTTTAGGGTTTTGTATTGCAGTAGTGTAAAGGTTTTATATTGCAGTATTGCAGTAGTGTTTAGGGTTTTGTATTGCAGTAGTGTAAAGGTTTTATATTGCAGTATTGCAGTAGTGTTTAGGGTTTTATATTGCAGTATTGCACTAGTGTAAAGGTTTTATATTGCAGTTTTGCAGTAGTGTTATGGTTTTATATTGCACTAGTATAAGGGTTTTATATTGCAGTAGTGTAAGGGTTTTGTATTGCAGTAGTGTAAAGGTTTTATATTGCAGTATTGCAGTAGTGTAAGGGTTTTATATTGCAGTATTGCAGTAGTGTTTAGGGTTTTGTATTGCAGTAGTGTAAAGGTTTTATATTGCAGTATTGCAGTAGTGTTTAGGGTTTTGTATTGCAGTAGTGTAAAGGTTTTATATTACAGTATTGCAGTAGTGTTTAGGGTTTTATATTGCAGTATTGCACTAGTGTAAAGGTTTTATATTGCAGTTTTGAAGTAGTGTAAGGGTTTTACAAGCACACAGCATCACATTCATGTAATCTAATAGAAAACACTCTGTCGCAATGGTAATGTGCAGATGGGAAGTAACACAGTCACAACCTGGTCCCTTGCAAAAAGGTATATACATTACTTTGTCAGAAAGATGATTTCTAATGTGTGTTTTATACATTTATAAGGGCCATTCTCGCTGTTTTGCATTATTTCTTAAAACCCAATACCACATGCTGTATATTGTAACACCCCAGTATACTGTGTTCTGCTGTCATATTATTGTTGTTAGGGCAACTTGCTATGGGTATGATCACATCACAGTTAATGTGTGCTTCTTGTTGTTTATCATTTATTTTCTGTATTCTGTCATCACATGCCAGTGACTTTTTACAATGCAGAAGTTTAAAGCACCCCTTGTGGCCTCAGTAGAGCTCTTGGACTCATGTCTAGCATGCCCCCTGTAGCACCCTGTCCTAGTGGATGTAAGGAATATATCAGTAAGAAATACCACATAAAATGAGCTATTTCTTGCATCCATACATGGGACAAGATATTAGAATAGACATGATTTTGAGAGCTCTAGAGGCCACAGGGGCGTTAAGCTTCTGAGATTTAAAGAAACACCAGGATGTGATCACTGAGACAGAAAATGGCACAAAGTGAATCCAAACACCAAGAAGAATACTTTAGTTAACTCTGATCCTTCGTAATGGATCGCCTTCAGTTAATAATACTGACATCAGCAGAAGACACTTACCTCTCAATTGGAGAGCTTGCTATTTAGTTAAATGGTAACACGCTGGTTTTTGAACGCTGAGGTTAGCGATTTGCATCCAGCCCTTGCCTCTCAATTCATTTCAGTGGGCTGAGTTGTCAAGCCTTGTTTAAAACTATAACAAGGAACACTCCCAATATCATTTTTATAGTGATCTCCTGAAATGAGACAAAAATGATGTCATATTACACCCTCTTCATTAGTAAAGATGACTTAAAGGAGGACAAATGGCAGCCCTAGTGAGAACACAAAACGGCCAAATAAAATGTCATGGTGCTAAATGTCCCACCCCTGCTGCAGCGCCCCTGACCTCCAGAACTAAATGAATGTGAACGCGGGGGCGGCACTGACACTTGTCAGGAAAAGAAAAGGAAACAAGGTTACATGAAGGACTGGCTTCTCCGGCACTGAGTTTAAATCCCGCCCCGCGCCCCCCTATGAAACAAGAGCTTCAGAACCCGAGCCCCTGCTTCAACCCCGTCCCGAAGGGTGTGATGGGGCACAGCTGAAACGTGAGCTTCAGAACCCGAGCCCCTGCTTCAACCCCATCCCGAAGGGTGTGATGGGGCACAGCTGAAACGAGAGCTTCAGAACCCAAGCCCCTGCTTCAACCCCATCCCGAAGGGTGTGATGGGGCACAGCTGAAATGAGAGCTTCAGAACCCGAGCCCCTGCTTCAGCCCCGTCCCGAAGGGTGTGATGGGGCACAGCTGAAATGAGAGCTTCAGAACCCGAGCCCCTGCTTCAACCCCGTCCCGAAGGGTGTGATGGGGCACAGCTGAAATGAGAGCTTCAGAACCCGAACCCCTGCTTCAACCCCGTCCCGAAGGGTGTGATGGGGCACAGCTGAAACGAGAGCTTCAGAACCCAAGTCCAGGAATAACACTATGTAACACAATTTTTGTTCCTGGGTAGTAAGTGTTATTTCCTAATTGTTTATGCCTCAAAAGTATAGAAAATGGCTATTATTCCCCATAAACTTTGCTTTTGTGACCAGGACAGTGATATTTTGAAATGTACCTATTTCCAGTGAGAAAATGGGCGAATTTGTGTCTTTTCGTTCACATAAAGTCAGAAAAAAACAACATATGAATCCAAATTAACATGTATTTATACTAAAGTAATACAAAAATGACTACAAAAGATTTAGAAGTGAGTAGTTTTTCGAGATTTACGATTATACTGTAAATCACTTTCACGAATCAGCCCCCAAATGTAGTCTCCCATCATGTTCTCGTTATACTGTCCTTGGTAGCGGCGTTCAAAGTCCAGTATATCCTGGTGGAAGCGCTCGCCTTGCTCCTCCAAGTACGCTCCCATGTTCTCCTTGAATTTATCAAGATGAGCATCAAGGATATGGACTTTGAGGGACATCCTACAGCCCATTGTGCCGTAGTTCTTCACCAGAGTCTCAACCAGCTCCACATAGTTTTCGGCCTTGTGATTGCCCAGGAAGCCCCGAACCACTGCGACAAAGCTGTTCCAAGCCGCTTTCTCCTTACTAGTGAGCTTCTTGGGGAATTCATTGCACTCCAGGATCTTCTTTATCTGTGGTCCGACGAAGACACCGGCTTTGACCTTTGCCTCAGACAGCTTAGGGAAGAAGTCTTGAAGGTACTTGAAGGCTGCCGACTCCTTATCTAGAGCTCTGACAAATTGTTTCATAAGGCCCAATTTGATGTGCAGTGGTGGCATCAGCACCTGCCGGGGGTCCACCAGTGGCTCCCACTTGACGTTGTTCTTCCCCACAGAGAACTCGGTCCGCTGTGGCCAGTCCCGCCTGTGGTAGTGCGCCTTGGTGTCCCTGCTGTCCCAAAGGCAAAGATAGCAGGGAAACTTGGTAAAACCGCCTTGGAGACCCATCAGGAATGCCACCATTTTGAAGTCTCCTATGACCTTGATGCCATCTCAGCAAAATGCAGATATGTATCCACTTAGGCAGCTGGAACTAAACTGAACTGGTGGGCTTAAGGCCCCTGTATTTGTACTACTATTTATATTACTGGAAAGTTCTAGAAAGTTCTAGAAGTTAGTCCAAGTTTACTCAGCACTGAATCTATCTGGAATGTTCTGGAAAATAGGTAAATTTCAAAATATCACTGTCCTGGTCACAAAAGCAAAGTTTGTGGGGAATAATAGCCATTTTCTATACTTTTGAGGCATAAGCAATTAGGAAATAACACTTACTACCCAGGAACCAAAAAAATAATAATAATTTGTTAGACGGTGTAATTAATTCAGCAATTGCTGAAGCCTACTGGGAGAGGAGGTAGGAACTCAGTTAATTTCAGCAGTAATTAGTCGCTACCTGGGGGGGAAGTGATCCATTAAAAAGGATGATGAATGGATGTTCTGAATGGCCTCCTTCCTTCCAGTCATCTCTGATGTATTGCAGTCATGGTGTTCGTAGCCTCTTGTGGTGTGAGGTGTGTTCTTGGCTTATAGATTTACTTTGAAAACTAGACTTTGGAATCTCAAATATGGCACTAGACTCTATGGAGGTCTGGAATCGTCCAGGAGGTCTGGAATCGTCCAGGAGGTCTGGAATCATCCAGGAGGTCAGGTCAGGTCAAGTGAAGTGAGTTTGGTCAGCGGTCTCAAGCTATCCCCCATGGACTTTACTCCACTCACAAATCCACAAGTTTGGCACAACTGCTCATGTTATGTAAAGTGCATTGCGGTTCTGATCATCATATACAAACCTAACAGTCACACTTCATGAATACAAACCCAATTCAGCACAACCGTCCATTTCTGCTTGAGGTGCTGTCTCTCTCTTTGAATGAAACCAGAGCAGGGGCACACAGAGGTCCTCATCGCTGTGTAATAAGGTTCCAGAGTTTGTCTCATTATAGCCAAATGCAATCCTAAACATCTAAAAGGAGGCTATGATAAAAGTTTGGTGCAACTTCAAGGCAGTTATCATGTTTAGCATGTAGAGGGAGGGACATGATCAGCTCATAATGGTGTCTACTTTTTTCATCAGGATCCTAAAAAAAAACATCTTCCAAAATACCGCTATTGTATCATCACTGTGTTGTATTGGTCTTTAGTGACGATGAGCAGTACTGGTGGTGTCTCCCATGGTGACTGTGTGCCACTCTCTTTCTCTCTCCCTCCCAGACACAGATTACATCAGCCCAGAGGAGCAGCAGAAGGTGGAGAGGATGCTGTCCTTCCTGACCAACGAGTCCAAGGAGGCTGCTGCCAGTGCTGCGGTGAGTCCTGACCATACTCTTCACATGGGCGAGTGCTGTGTACTCTACTCACATGGGCGAGTGCTGTGTACCCTACTCACATGGGCGAGTGCTGTGTACCCTACTCACATGGGCGAGTGCTGTGTACCCTACTCACATGGGCGAGTGCTGTGTACCCTACTCACATGGGCGAGTGCTGTGTACTCTCCCCTCTTCATTATTATCAGATTGTATTCAAAGAGCTGTAAGTTCGAAGGAGTTCTTGGAGTCTGGGAGCACGTACGGAGATGTAGAGGGATCACAGCTGTGTGTCTTGGGTTTTAGGTCCAGGGATGTCAGTGGATCACAGCTGTGTGTCTTGTGTTTTTAGATCCAGGGATGTAGAGGGATCACAGCTGTGTGTCTTGTGTTTTTAGATCTGGGTGATGTAGAGGGATCACAGCTGTGTGTCTTGTGTTTTTAGATCCAGGTTTGTTAGAGGATCACAGCTGTGTGTCTTGTGTTTTTAGATCCTGGATGTAGAGGGATCACAGCTGTGTGTCTTGTGTTTTTAGATCCAGGGATGTAGAGGGATCACAGCTGTGTGTCTTGTGTTTTTAGATCCCGAATGCAGAGGGATCACAGCTGTGTGTCTTGTGGTTTTTTAAGTGCTGTTATCTTTTCCGGGAATATGATGTGTTCTTTCATCTTCTTTCGCTCTGTGGTGGTTTTGAGTGTGTGTTGGAAGTAAAGTAAATTGTCAGCTAATTGTTGATGGTTAATGCATTGGCTCTTCACAGATTTCACCAGTGGGGATTGTGTAACAGTTTTCCCCAATACTAATTCTAAGCATGATTTTAAGCTTAGTATCCTGGGTTTGGCAGGGCGTCTTATTTTCCTAATTTCATTTTTATTGGTATTTTAAAGTTATTTAGTTGACGTTACCACCGCACATGGCAGCAGAAATTGACTTAAAAGAAAATATTCAATCCCAAAATACTAATACAAGTACAACTGACCAAGCCTCACAGAAATGCACATTTACTTATAACAGTGTGCTTAACAAACCTATGCCATGGCAAGGCTGTTGCTCAGCCTAATATCAGGTACGGGTCCTAATGAAGTGACCAGGGAGTGTATGTTCAAGTCCTAAACTCTAATTTAATACATTACTTGTTGATAATAAGAGCAGACCAGAGCAGATCCGAGCAGCTGGGTAAGGCACGACACATGTGGATGAGCTGCAGAGAGCAACGTTCTGCCAGCCCTGTAGTTTATCTCAGAACTCCGATACATCCCCTGTTATTGTTCACTGCAGTACACTGTTTCAAATGATATAATCTTCAACCACTGCAGTATAGCATTTCTGTTTTGCTTGCAGTGCTACAGACAGTCCTGTTCAATTTTAGACTGACTTAGCGTTCCTGGATCAATGTTTACTACCTTCTTCCATAGTCCTTTGTGCACACACACAATGGGCCCCATTGCCCTGCCAGTTTGTTTACATTCCCTTAGGTAGTTTTAACTGATCACTAGATGGCACTGGCTCTTTCTGTTGTGAAGATACATTGTGATCGAGCCTGTGTTACATATTGCTGTTAGGTCGTTAATGGGAAATTTTAAATACCGCTACAATCTGTATGGATTCAAAAGTATGTACTGTATTACAGTTAACGTGTCATCTCTCTGGTTTTGGCAAGGGATATTTTCAGAATCATATCGTTCTGAATTAAAATACTACTTCTGTTGAAAATACAGTAGTGTACCAACAAAACCAATACAATACATCTAAATGGAAGCCTACTTATTTTAAAACAAAGTCCTTTCAGATAAGTATTTTTGGTATCTTTTTTGTGTTCCCTGAAAAACGGGCAAGGGTTGGAACGGGCCTAAATGAAATAATCAGATACGCGTCACACGCGTTTAACCGTCACTGAAGTCAATTCTATAGGGTTGGATATGTGAGTGCTGACTGTATTTGAGTAATTGCTATCAGAACCAATCACTATTAAAACATCATAAGAAGCAAAGGACTTTTACAAAAAAAAAAATTTAATGAATTTTGCAGCTACTTGCTATTTAACTGTGTGTGACACTGTAGAGAAATATCTTCAACCAGACACGCGTAGATGGGCCAAATGGCCTCCTCTCATTTGTACATGTTCTTCTGTGTTCTTATGTTCACTACAACTTTCGTATCATACAGAGAGCTCAACACTCCATACAGTCTATACATACAGCATATATATATATATATATATATATATATATATATATATATATATATATATATATGTATGTATAATAATCGAGCATGATCGGAAGCTCATATTTCAGTGGGTTATTAATCAAAGCATCCAATAAGAAAGGAAATATTGCCTACGTGAAGTGTGCCACACATTGCAGAAACACGAGCAGTGCAGAAACATCACACACTGTATCTGCACCTGTTCAGAGACAGACGCATTCAGGGGCAAATAAATCATCCATGTTCAGAACTGTGGGAGTCGCAGCATATAGAACAATAGCAAGTTGATTTGTTCTTAGGAGCCTGAATCACAAAATGGAAGTGTGATTTGCTGAAGTGGTCTTTTTGATTGAGGGGATCAGGATGGGCTCGGCTCTATTCTGTCTGTGTGTGTGTGTGCAGGGTGAGGATCAGGCTGGGCTCGGCTGTACTCTCTGTGTGTGTGTGTGTGTGTGTGTGTGTGTGTGTGTGTGTGTGTGCAGGGTGAGGATCATGCTGGGCTCAGCTCTATTCTCTGTTTGTGTGTGCAGGGTGAGGATCATGCTGGGCTCGGCTCTACTCTGTGTGTGTGTGCAGGGTGAGGATCAGGCTGGACTCGGCTCTACTCTGTGTGTGTGTGTGTGTGTGCAGGGTGAGGATCAGGCTGGGCTCGGCTCTACTCTGTGTGTTTGTGTGTGTGTGCAGGGTGAGGATCAGACTGGGCTCGGCTCTACTCTGTGTGTGTGTGCAGGGTGAGAATCATGCTGGGCTCAGCTCTATTCTCTGTTTGTGTGTGCAGGGTGAGGATCATGCTGGGCTCAGCTGTACTCTGTGTGTGTGTGTGTGTGTGTGCAGGGTGAGGATCAGACTGGGCTCGGCTCTACTCTCTGTGTGTGCGCAGGGTGAGGATCAGACTGGGCTCGGCTCTACTCTGTGTGTGTGTGTGCAGGGTGAGGATCAGGCTGGGCTCGGCTGTACTCTGTGTGTGTGTGTGTGTGTGTGTGCAGGGTGAGGATCAGACTGGGCTCGGCTGTACTCTGTGTATGTGTGTGCAGGGTGAGGATCAGGCTGGGCTCGGCTCTACTCTATGTGTGTGTGTGTGCAGGGTGAGGATCAGGCTGGGCTGGGCTCTACTCTGTGTGTGTATGTGCAGGGTGAGGGTTAGGCTGGGCTCGGCTCGGCTCTACTCTGTGTGTGTGTGCAGGGTGAGGATCATGCTGGGCTCGGCTGTACTCTGTGTGTGTGTTTGCAGGGTGAGGATCAGGCTGGTTTCGGCTCTACTCTCTGTGTGTGTGCAGGGTGAGGATCATGCTGGGCTCGGCTGTACTCTGTGTGTGTGTGTGTGTGTGTGTGTGTGTGCAGGGTGAGGATCAGGCTGGGCTTGGCTCTACTCTGTGTGTGTGTGTGTGTGCAGGGTGAGGATCAGACTGGGCTCGGCTGTACTCTGTGTGTGTGTGTGCAGGGTGAGGATCAGGCAGGTCTCGGCTCTACTCTCTGTGAGTGTGCAGGGTGAGGATCATGCTGGGCTCGGCTGTACTCTCTATGTGTGTGCAGGGTGCACATGATGCTGTGCTCCCGTGTGAGGTGTATTCAGTGTGAAGGGCTCGTTTGGGGAGCAGTGAAGTTTTTAAAATGTAATAGCAGGCATCGTGGATGGAGTGTATCAGACCAAAGGGAGGCTGCTGAGTGTGTGTTTGAAGCAGTTCCTGTTTTGAAGTTTACTTCTGAAGAAGCCCACATACCATATTTTATTAATACAATGGTTTGATGCAATATGCAGACAATTATTGGGTGATATGATCTTAAAGGTGTTCTAACCAAGTCCCTATTTCTTTATGATTTGAAATGTTCATCTTTTGTTTTTCATTAAGCTACAAATGCCATTTTTATTTGTTTTTGTCCTTTCCTTTCTATAAAAACAATAATAATAAAACATACACTTTATAGCATCCATAACTATTTAACACTTGATTTAAAAATACTGAAACGTAATAAATTCAATGACAAACATTTCTACTTGAAGTATTTCTCAACGTCTCTTAGTAGTTCTAAATACTTATAAGCCCCTTACATCTCAATAAAACCATAACAATAATAAAATAACATCATGACCTTCAAAACTCTTAACAAAAAATCAAATAAAACAGAAACAAAAAATGACAAAAACCCAAACCCATTCCACCCAGCCGAGATGCCAAACCAGAGTAAAGAAGCCTGTTTTAAATGTGCACTCACACACACAACTAGAGCAGCTATCTCTACCAGCTTTAGGCAGCGAGTTCAGAGTGTGTGAGAACAGGCCCCAGAAGGGTCTTGTTTACCCTTGGCACAGCTCAGAAGCAGCCTTGGAGATGTTAGCTGGCGCCCAGGCATTTAGAGAGGTCGGAATGGCAGGAGCTTCGCAAGCATTCTCAGTGAGTCCCAGTTCTGTTGCTGCAATGTTGAGATTTGTTAGCGGTTTTCTCTACACCTCATTCTAACTAATCTTATGTCCTTTCAACTCTGTTGACTTTACCTGCTTCTATACTTTATCATTTCAATTCAGCACATCCCGATTTTGACCTTCTTAATGTCGAATTGCAGCTAGACTGTTGGACAGAAAGTGATAGCACACGAGTGATCGGGTACCAGCAAGCTGCAGCAATAAGAGATTCTAGAGCGCTGTATTTGAAATGTATCTTCATATAATCAATTCAAGTGTAAAAAGTAAGTAAAGATACAGAAGATACTGAAAGGGGGACCCATTGATAATTCTGCTTGTCCTTGTCCTTTAAGCCAGTTAAACTGAGCCCCCCTCCCCTATTCTGTTCTTGAGTAGTAGGTTTCCAGCTGTTCATGGAGCGAGCGATGCAGCCGCGGAACCAGCTAGCTATCAGTCTCCAGCCCCCAGAGCTCACAACTCAAGTAGAAATCCTCTCGCCTGACTGCCCATCCTTTATGTAGCTCTCCTTCTTCATAATTGCTGTTTTATTGGAGTGTCAAACACCGTTATAAATCCTTCTGTGCGTTGCGTTCTCCTCCACCCGGACACTCTTGTGCACTGAGGCACTGTCTGCAAGAACACACACAGACACACACTCACACCACAGACACGCACACACACACACACACACACACACACACACACATTGAGTACATATTGTATACCTGTCCCAGAACAAGCTGGTTTAAAGCGCAGTGTCTGGTGATTAATCCCCTGCATAGCTCATGTTTCAGTGTGCGCTGCCGTCACTTCACAATGAATTACCTGTATGTCTCGGGATTATTTAGATCACAGGTTCCCCGGAGAATCTGTTGGGTGACCATCATTACCTCCTAGGATTTTCTCTTGAGAATTCTACATATTTGTGTTGTGCAGGAGGACAGTTTTCCAATTCGATCAATTTAAAGCCTTGTTGCCTAGCCAAGTTTATTCTTCATTTTACCCCAAAACATGTTTGTGCAATGGTGACTGGCGTAACTGGTACTGCATTCAACGTGGTTTCATTCGTGCAAAAGCATGGTTTGGGGTACAGTTGTGCATTGGTAGTAAATTGCACTGGTGGAACAGGTTTTTAATTCAATCTGTTTAAAGAGGAGGCCATTATGTTTTCAGGGATACCAAGATGTTTAGTGAGTGAGTGAGGGGCCTGAGTGTGGAAGACTGGGTGCCCTGTCCTCTCCTCATTCTACACTCATAAACATGGATAATATTGTAGGGTACTACTGTGCTCGTGATACTGCTTGAGCATTCTGTTTTTATATTTAAAGAGGGAATGATAAGCTCTTCAGGGATACCAAGGTATTTACTAAGTACTTCTGAGTGGGATAAAGGGTGCAATAAATGATCTGTTTCAAGGCTGGTGACACCATCATTTCAACTACCAGATTTCCAGGAATTGTATTTTTTTACCTTGCTGTGGGACATCATCAAATGCCTTATTGATTCCTATCCTTCATTGTTTCGGAAAACAACCAACTCTTCTCTTGAACCAGCCTTGTAGTTTTTAGTCACCATGTCCAACTTCACATCAGCACAATCAGAGGGTGCTCAAGTGTAGACAAGCAAGTACCCATACTCTCACATACATACATACATACATACATACACACTCTTACACACCACACACACACACACACACTGAGACACACACACACTGAGACACACCACATACACACTGAGACACTCTCTCTCTCTCACACACACACACACACACACACACACACACACACTGGGACACACACACTGAGACACACACGCACACACATTGCTGCAAATTCAATCGATTTTATTTAACTGGGTTTAAATGGACCATCCAGTGGTGTCTTTAAAGTGATTGCAGCTAATGACATAAACCGTACCAGTCATGCAGTTCTGTGCACTTTATAGGTCTCAGTTGTGCAGTTTTATTTGAAAACATGATATCTGGTACAACACAAGATATAAGAAAGTTCTTCCCTTCCCTTCCAGGAAATCTTGTGTCATTTCACCTAAGCAGTGTCTTGGGGGTCATGCATCTTACAGTCATTGGGTGAGGCAGGTTTGTTACTAACAGGAAAGAGCCCTGAAGTAGAGCCTTGCAACCCAACCCGAGCCCAACAGGACCTGACAATAAGTGTCGGGTTTGGGTCAGGTGTAGTTTGTATATTATGGCTCGGGGTCGTGTCGTGTCGAGTTAGTGAGTATGTTTTATTTGTTTTCCTCTGTGTTCCAGTGCTTCCTAAAACTCACTTCCTGCTTCATGATTTTTGAAAAACCATGCCCCATAGGTTCTTTGAGAAATTACCTCTCTTAAAGGGTACATAAGGACCTTTTTATTTTATTCTGTTACATGTTCCCATGTGTTGCACTGGTAAATCCATCTCAATTAAATATGTGAGCAGAAGGATGATGGGAAATGTAGTTCTCAGAGGTCCATGCAGGTACATGGGCAGCCATCTTGAGGCAAGGAATGCAATTTAAAAGTTTAAAAAAGTGGTCAAAAAAAAAATAATTAAAACAATACACACACCTTACGTAAACAGTTGTAGCAACACATGGGAACATAACAATATTAAAATAAAAAGGTCTTTATGTACCCTTAGATATCATCTCACAAACCCACTTATTGTCACGTTTTGTGCAGCCTGTCAAATGCTGCGTGGCCGGCCTTTACTAAGTAACCAGAGAATATAATTAATTTCCAACGCAACTAACAACCAATAATCATCTCGGCTGATAAACTGACATTTTGTACAGCCTGTAACTGAACGGGATACAGTTCAGTTACAAAACCCCAACAAATTTTAACGTAGTCAGTCTTATACAAATGTACACACACAAAAAGAACACACTGAAAAGAAATGTATCCTTCCTGTAGCTGTTTTATAAGCCATAGTCGTGGTGTAATATTTGCTGTTGAATGTTAATTTAGTGGTTTGGTATGATACAGGCTTGTCCAAAATGAGTATGCGAATTTGCAAGAGCATCTTCTGTGTGGCTATTTATGGTAACAAAGTTTTGAAGAAGCCTGTTGTTGTAAATCATGCCGTGTTGGATTACTAGGAAAGGCAGTAAATGAGATGTGATTAATTGAGAGTGATTTTTTTCTTTATTTCTTTGTTTTAACTGGAAACCAGGAATACTCTTCCCTGAAGGTACTTGGCTGCAGTAGCGTATGTTAGGAATATATTTGTGGAGATGGTCGTGTCAGGTATGCAAATATTTGAAAGGTCTCTGGCTCGGGTCGGGTTTGGATTTTGTTTGGTTGGGTTTGGATCAGGTCTTAAATGTAGTCCCGAGCAGACCTCTACCCTGAAGGGGTGGGGACAATTCTACCATGAAGGTGAAATGACCTTGTAAGTGCAAGACTATCAGAAAACAAAGCCTGCAAACAAAGATTTCTTTAACCTTGTGCAGTTCCAGATATAATACTTTAAAATGTTTGCTAAATCATAGATGTCTTTAAAACTACCCACCTGTGGCCTACGTAGTGAATGCATGGCATGGTAAATGTATGGAACTAGTTTGTTAGCTCGAAGCATTTTAGTTAGTTAGGTTGCAGTCTTGAATCTCAGCGCTCAGGTTCAGTTCAGGGAGGTCTAGGCTGTTCAGTGAGGTCTGAAGTCTTTAAACCTGTGTATTAGTGGAGTGGAGAGATTGGCAGTATCTCTGTGTGTGTCTGTGTTCCCAACGCTTGTATCCGGTGTGCTGACGCAGCACCACTGCTCCCCTAGCTAATGCATTTATTAATTGAATTGTGAGGTTGGGAGGCTCGCAATCTCAAATTGACTCGTTTTACAGCCACCAGCCTATTACTGTTGTCTTCTTTGCCAAGCTGCTCAAGGACATGTCCTGAGACTCCACTTTGCTTTTTGAATTTTAAAATAGATCACTGGAAACAGTTCAAGCCCGTGTTATCTTTCCCTAGCAAAGCATCCAGCTACTTTATAATCCTAACAGAGCCCTACAGAGTTCACAAGCTCCAGGGTGAGATTGCTGTCACCTCTGTTGTTTCAGAATTCAGATGTAAAAACGTGTTTTGAAAATGACAGAATGGGGTGAAATTGATTTCTTTTGGAGGCAGTTATTCATAAAAAGGAATAGTGGCGTCATCTGATTGCAACATGTACAAGTATTTGTGTACGAGTTGCTGGAGTAACTCCAAAGACAATGGTTATTTGACAAGCCAAGTCATACTGTATTTGGCTGTGTTTAGCAGCGGGCGCAGTGCACTCACACAGACGTAACGCCTGCTTGTCATCACTTTGATTAATGAGCAAAGGGCCTGGTGAAGGCAGACCTTCAAGGGAAATGCTTTTTTAGCACAGGAAAGTGAGTGATTTTGTACTGCATGTCTCAGCGCCTATAATTCTACACATGTTCTTACCAGCTCTGAAGAGGGGCACTAGATGATTGCTGTAACTCAGATTAGGACTAACCCCATCAACCCAGACATGTGATAATTCCTATTGTATTGATGATTATGTAATTTACAGAATAAATAACTGCCTCAAACCCGCTTGGACGAGGCAGCAGACCCCCAAATAGCAAATAGCAACAAGGGGGGAGCTGCGATGGTGGAGGTGGGGGAGGCAGAGGGGTAAATAGCACCGAGGGGGGAGCTGCGAGAGTGGAGCTGGGGGAGACAGAGGAGTAAACAGCACCGAGGGGGGAGAGCTGCGAGGGGGGAGCTGGGGGAGGAGGAGGGGTAAATAGCACCGACGGGGGAGCTGTGATGGTGGAGGTGGGGGAGGCAGAGGTGTAAATAGCACCGAGGGGGGAGCTGCGAGGATGAAGCTGGGGGAGGCAGAGGGGTATCCACATTTACAGAAGGAAAGAGCCGGATTCAATGATATACAATGAGATCGGGGTCTCCAACCATGGTGCTTCAGAGCCCCAAATCCTCAGGTTTTATAGGTGTCAATGCCATCAATGGCTAAAGATCTGGAACACCTGGTAATCTTGACTAATTAAGCCAGTGATTGGTGCAATTAAGTAACTGAGAGTTTGGTTGAAACGAGAACCAGAAGATCCTGTAGCTTTCCAGGACCAGAGCTGGAGACCCCTGAATTAGATAATTCCTTTTTATAACTAAAAACAAACCTTCATAATTAGTATGATTTTAAAACATATTTTTAATGTGACTTGATATTACCAGTGTATAGAACACTGCAAGGTTATTGCATAGGGGTGGGGTTCGTGTTTGTTTGTTTATTTATTTATTTATTTATTTATTTTTAATTCTGCAGAAAAATTATTCCCAACGATATTCAATTCATATATATAGATATAGATATAGATAGATAGATCATTTTATTTATTTATTTTTTTATATGACATGGCAGCAAGACTCAGGCAAGGTAGCGATGTTATGCAAGTTTCTATTTGTGTTGCAGTAATTCAATTTAAAGTGACTGATTGTTCAAGCTCTGCACTGCCTGTGGAGTTACTGCTCATCAGCATTTATTTATGTAAACCCTCCAGGTTATTATCTCTATAGAGTGAAATTCCAAGCAAAGGGATTGAGCTCCTCCAGTTGTGATTAAGCATTGTATTGTTAACTACTCTGTACATACTGTTGAGTCACGGTCGCCAGCGTTTTCATCCTATTGAGAGCTCTAATATACATGTACAGCCATGCCAGGATGGAGGCTACTCACATACTTGTTTGTAAAGTGTAAATTACAAATTGGATCGTTCTGTGAAGTGGTTTCTTGTAAACACTTTACTTTTTAATGTGCAGTGCTATTTGGCACATCTGCTTTCCTCTAAAACATTTCAAGGCGGTTTTGGTGTCTGGTATCATTTCATGGCATGCTCTCCATTCATTGCTTGGGCGCATGCTAGTACTAAATCACAATTTGCTTTGTAGGCACAGTGCTGGACTGACGCAGTCTGTCAGAAACACTGAGCTTCACAGCATCGAAAGCTAAAGCAGAAATCATACAGCATGGCAATGCTTTCCAAGGCTTTCAATTCCCACTCCTAGGAGGACAGGAGGCTCATTCTGAAAGCAGAGCTGCTTCCCTAATCGATCTCTCCGTGATCCTCCTGCTTACTCCTGGCTCTCTCTGTTTGCTGTAATAACTGTCAACCAGGTTTCACACACACACGAGGCAAATGCGTGTGATTTATCACACACAGTACACCCTAAACATACCCAATATACCCTGAACAGACGAGCAGTGTGCTCCTGTACCGTGGTTACGAGGGACCAGCTCTTTATAGTGACTCCTCCAGTCTGCTGGAAGTCATTGCGCATTGTTATTAGATATTGGTTTGGGGATTGTTCCAGTGAAAATTATGATGCTTTCTTAGCGTGATTCATCTGAAAATGTCCCAACTGCACTGCAGAATTATTATTTAAAGAGTAAGTAGCTTCAAATGTCATTTTTATTGCCTTTGTGTGTTTTATTACTAGTGGGATTTGCAGTCATTCTGAGTGGTTCTGGGTTTTGTTGCTCCCGTATTGAAATGCTGGTACCTGGATTTGAGCTGCTTTGTGAGCTGCTTTGAGCTGTGGGTACTATTGTAGGCAGTTAATATATTCTTAAGAGCAATAAATTAAAGGACCTCCAAAAACTGTAGGGGATAAAGAGATACCTTCGACTGTCAAGATCTCAGTGGGACCTCTACAATAAACAGTGTCCTATTGTAATGTACAAACCCGTTTTTAATATCGCTCTCTGAAAACGATGGCAGATTTACACATTACAACAAGCCAAAAATAGACCACATTCCAGACTGTTCAAAGTTCATAAATCGTGTTTGTTCAACATGAGCGAATGACTCAATACTGGGAATCTCTTCTTAGAAAGATGGTATTTATTAAGCATGCAACAATATAAAAGTTTGAAAATCACACAAAACAGTTACACAATTAAAGTCACATTAAAAGCATTACAGTGAGAACTAAGGTTTAAAACAACAATTTACCAAAGAAATATTAGTACATACTGACACAACAAGGGGTCACACAATACCTGAATAGATATTTTAGTATTGTATTGTTACCTAGCCTGGCAAGCAGTTCTTTTACCTTGTGTTTCTCCGAGTGTCAGGGCCCCCAACCTTGATGCTGAGAGCTGAGGGCTCCAGGTGCAGTCTTGTAGTTTCTTAGAGTCTGAGCAAGCAGGGATCAGCAGCCAGTCTGGGGCTAAAGCAGGTCTGGATAGCACTGGGGACTCAGATTAGAGGGCCAACGCAGGTCTGGGGACTCACGCAGAGGCTAGCGTAGGGGGGTAGAGTTGGGGAGTAGAGTTGGGGACTCAGATTAGAGGGCCAACGCAGGTCTGGGGACTCAGATTAGAGTTGGGCACTCAGATTAGAGGGCTAGCGTAGAGCTGGGGACAAGGATCTGGGGCTAAAACAGGGGTTTTATACTTTTCAAACAAAGAGATTATTTGAATTTCCCGCTGCATGCTCCGATTGGCTATTTTGTAGCGAATGGGCTTGCAATCTTGATTGATTGCTCCCCCCTTCCTCTGTCTGGTTAGTTCTTTATCAAAATCTGGAAAGGGGAAACTTTTAAAACGTGCATAACTTTTGCTAAATAATTCAGATTTTATTCTGAATTCCCGTTATTTTTACAATAAGAAATTACATTTCTTTAGACACCAAACATGTCTGGTTGCGACTTTGATTGGACATTGCCAACAGTTTAATTCTCTTAAGAATTTATTACCTGGGTTATTCTATACTTGTTAGGCAATTTAAGAATAAAAACGCTTCCATCTTGTACTCATGGTGGTATTAAATCAATATGATGTGAAATTTGTCTTAAATCTCTAAATCTTTAAGCTATTTTTCTCTCTTTCAGACTCCTCTGCCAAACCACCTCTCTCTCACTAGACGGGTTAATTAAATCACAGAGACCGGTTTGATTAGCCTTTTGTTTCCTGAGTGCCTGGTGCATTCAAGGTGTTAGGTTGATCGTCATCTCTAGGCAAAGCTAGACAAATTAGATTAAAGTTCATTCAATGTAGATTCCTGATACAATATCATAAGAACATAACATAAGAAAGTCCATGACATTTGCAATATATTTGAGATGACAATGTCTATAGAACCTACAACTCCCCCCCTTTCTGAAGAAGAATAGCGTTAAAAACAGCTGTTGTACTTCAGAACCTAGTTACTGCCTTTGTTTGGCAAGGAAGGTGGTGCAGTTCAAGCAAATGTCCAATTTCCTAAAACATTGTCTACAACTAGCAAAATAAGGAAGGAAAAAAAATACAATTCTAAAATTATGGCAACACACAATACAAAATCTTGATACAGGTCCATAGAAGCAACAATAGTACACTAATTACAACAATTTTTTTTTTTTTTTTGTTCCTGGGTAGTAAGTGTTATTTCCTAATTGCTTATGCCTCTAAAGTGTAGAAAATGGCTATTATTCCCCACAAACTTTGCTTTTGTGACCAGGACAGTGATATTTTGAAATTTACCTATTTTCCAGAACATTCCAGATAGATTCAGTGCTGAGTAAACTTTGGAGTAACTTCTAGAACTTTCTAGAAGTTACTCCAAGTAACTTTCCAGTAATATAAATAGTAGTATAAATACAGGGGTCTTAAGCCCACCATTTCAGTTTAGTTCCAGCTGCCTAAGTGGATACATATCTGCATTTTTCTGAGATGGCATCAAGAGGCTGCAAGCATCCGGCAGACGCATTTTGCTATGTCTGCGGCCAATTTATCAAGACAAGAGCGAAAAAGTACTCCGTGGAAGCATCTGCTAAGATGTGTGAGGCCTACAAGGCATATTTCGGCATGCCTGTCGGGGATCAAGACAAACCCTGGGCACCTCATTTCACCTGCGAGCACTGCAAAAAAACCTCTGGAAGGTAAGATGGACAATTGTTGCTTGGAATTTTATGTTATAAAATTTGTTAAAATTTTTAAAATTGTAAAAGTTTTTAATTTTAAAATGTTTTACAATTTTCAATGTTATTGAAAAAATATATCGTATATGAAAAATGTGCGAGAATCTCTTCCACATTAGTCATGGGTGAAATAAATGTATTTTTGTAGGATACAGAGGGGAAAAGAGAGCCATGAAGTTCGCTATCCCAAGAATTTGGCGGGAGCCCACTGACCAACTGCTACTTCTGCATAGTGGACCCTTCCAAGCAGACCGAGTTCTCTGTGGGGAGGAACAACGTCAAGTGGGAGCCACTGGTGGACCCCCGGCAGGTGCTGATGCCACCACTGCACATCAAATTGGGCCTTATGAAACAATTTGTCAGAGCTCTAGATAAGGAGTCGGCAGCCTTCAAGTACCTTCAAGACTTCTTCCCTAAGCTGTCTGAGGCAAAGGTCAAAGCCGGTGTCTTCGTCGGACCACAGATAAAGAAGATCCTGGAGTGCAATGAATTCCCCAAGAAGCTCACTAGTAAGGAGAAAGCGGCTTGGAACAGCTTTGTCGCAGTGGTTCAGGGCTTCCTGGGCAATCACAAGGCCGAAAACTATGTGGAGCTGGTTGAGACTCTGGTGAAGAACTGCGGCACAATGGGCTGTAGGATGTCCCTCAAAGTCCATATCCTTGATGCTCATCTTGATAAATTCAAGGAGAACATGGGAGCGTACTCGGAGGAGCAAGGCGAGCGCTTCCACCAGGATATACTGGACTTTGAACGCCGCTACCAAGGACAGTATAACGAGAACATGATGGGAGACTACATTTGGGGTCTGATTCGTGAAAGTGATTTACAGTATAATCGTAAATGTCGAAAAACTACTCACTTCTAAATCTTTTGTAGTCATTTCTGTATTACTTTAGTATAAATACATGTTAATTTGGATTCATATGTTGTTTTTTTCTGACTTTATGTGAACGAAGACACAAATTCGCCCGTTTTCTCATTGGAGATAGGTCAATTTCAAAATATCACTGTCCTGGTCACAAAAGCAAAGTTTGTGGGGAATAATAGCCATTTTCTATACTTTTGAGGCATAAGCAATTAGGAAATAACACTTACTACCCAGGAACAAAAATTGTGTTACATAGTGTTATAAGTGCCGAGGATTGCCACTTCTGCATGGTTCATCATGAGCATGTTGCAACATTGTTTTCCGGTAACTCCGAGGGATTATCCATCTGGGTAGATTATCATTTTCATAGGTGAACATAAGTAGTCCTGTTTTAAGGGAGATCTTTCGCTTCTGACTTGTCAGGATTTTCAGTTCAGGATCATCGAGTAGGCTAGCTGGGGTGAGTGGGTTTGCTTCAGCATCTTGGACATGGTTGCGCATCTTGCAGATTGTAGCATCCCCTTCTTGCATTTCTACCAAATCTGTGGGTAGCTCTTCGTTGTACAAGGTGGCCGTCACCTGTGGTGATAGGGCTATATCTTGTCCTTGTTTGGCTTGTCTGCGGGGGATGGCATGGACCATTACTTGGAGTTCTGGGCTGAGTTCCCAGTTTTCTCTGTTCGAAGCGCCCTATTTTGCCAGCCTGTCTGCTTGGTCGTTCCCTTGTTTTTCGGGTCCCTCAACAAGCGAGTGCCCCACTACCTTCTTCCAGTAGATCTTGAGGGCATGTTCAGAGACAAGTTGATCAATAGCAAGTATCAGCTCTGGGTTTGCAACTGGTTTACCGTCGGGTTTCCTCATGTTCTTTTGTTTCCAGCCGGGCAGGTAGTTAATAAAACTGGCCTTTGTGTATGTAGAGTCTGTACAGATTACAAATTCTGTAATGTCCTACTGGATAGCTGTTTGGACAGCCAGCAAAGCTCCTACCAACTCGGCATATTGACTGGTTTTTGATTGCAGGTGATAACTCTTTTGGAACGAATTATGTTCCCAAATTAGTCCTACTCCTGCCTTCAGTGTTCCTCCCTTCCTAGTTGCACTGCCGTCTACGTAGACGTAGACTGCTTCTGCACTGGGTTCACAAATAGTGCAGTCGTGAAGTTCCGCCAAGTTTTGTGCTACTTCACTCTTTTTGTCCTTGGCATATCGTACTTCTATCGGGAGTCCTTCAACTGCCAAAATCCAGGAGGCAATCCGGCTGCTTGACACTCTACCATCTCGGATTGTCTGGCTGTTCAGGAAGGCAATGGTACGGTGCCGTGTCTCCAGGATGATTTTTACGCCACACACAAGATTCTTGAAGTGTTGTATTGCCCATATTGTGGCAAATAAAGCAGTCCGAGTATTTGAGTTCTACTTCACTCAGTGTTTTGCTTGCGTATGCCACGATCCGTTTTTCATTGTCGTGCATCTGGCACAGGACTGCGCTGACACTCTGATCTGTGAATCCTGTTGTGAGGTAGAATTCCTTACTTTTATCAGGATACGCTAGGGATGGGGCTTGCGTGATACAGTGTGTCAGTACCGTCATGGCTTTTTCTTGCTCTGGCCCCCATATCCAAGGTTCTTCTTTCTTTAATAACTTAAAGAGAGGTTTTGCAATCCTTGCGTAGTCATCCACAAAGTGACGCGAGTAGTTACATATGCCCAGAAAACTGCGGAGTTCTTTTACAGAAGTGGGTGGTCTTACAGCGCGCAGGGCTTCTGTTCGGCTTTGCTGTGGTCGTATGTCTTCTGTTCCTATTTCAAAGCCAACATAGTTCACCTGTTTTCCACACCACTGTCCTTTAGTAAGTGATAATTTGGCGCCTGCCTTTTCTAGTTGGTGTAGTACATACCCAAGTGTCTCAAGGTGTTCTTCCCAGGTGTCACTCCATACCAAAATGTCATCCACATAGATAGAAATCTTCCTTGTTGCTGCATCCGGGAATACTTTGCACAGGAAGATGTTAAATTCCTCTGGTGAGTTGGAGTAGCCAAATGGGCACCTATTCCATGTGAACTGACGACTGTTGAAAGAGAAAGCCAATTTGTACTGGTCTTTGGGGTCCACTTTCAGGGTCCAAAATCCGTTATTATTATAATTTTTATTTATTTCTTAGCAGACGCCCTTATCCAGGGCGACTTACAATTGTTACAAGATATCACATTATTTTTACATACAATTACCCATTTATACAGTTGGGTTTTTACTGAAGCAATCTAGGTAAAGTACCTTGCTCAAGGGTACAACAGCGGTGTCCCCCACTGGGGATTGAACTCACGACCCTCCGGTCAAGAGTCCAGAGCCCTAACCACTACTCCACACTGCTGCCGTTAGACACATCGACGGCCGTGAAGAACTTTGCCTGTCTAACCTTGGTAAGGGTTTCATCTAAATAGTCCATGGGCCATCTAGATAGTGGAACTTGTTTGTTTAGCTGCCTGTAATCAATGGTTATCCTCCACTTTCCTGTAGGCTTCAGGACCGGCCAGATAGGCAAGTTATAGGTGGAGTTACATTCCCTGATAAGGCCTCGTTCCGATAGTTTGTCAATTGTCTCTTGTATTGACTCGTGGGCTGCGATGGGGATCCTGTACTGTCTGACATAAACAGTTTTTTGTCCAGTGTCAGTTGGTATTTTGACCATATGTACGTTGGTTTCCCCGCAATCGTAGGAATCTCTGGAGTAAAGTCTCGTATGCTTACAAATCAACTGCTCCAGTTGTAGCCGCTGTGTATTTGTCTCCAATGCATTAGCTGTGGAGATCTGTTCTTTCAGCTGCTCTTCAAATCCAGGGAAGATTTCTTCAGTCTGTACCTGAACTCTGTCTTCTGTGACTTCTAATAAGTCCTTTGCAGGTATTGGCACTACTTTGTTTACGTGTTGCGGCTGGCAGTTTATCTCATCATCAGTCACCTGGACGGAGAGGACCAATTCCCCCCTTTCTATCCTGCTGTCGTATAAATCGTCTTTGTTTATAGAGCAGATGGATTGAATGAAGATTAGTCTTTGAGGTAGTGTGACATTGTTTTGCTTCTCCACATTGTCTGGTACTGTTCCTATAACTGGGACAGTGAGTTCCAAATAATGGAAGTTATTTGCCATTGCCAATCCTATCTCAGTGTGTGCAGGGATTGTGACTGATTCTGCACTGAGATTGTCCACCAAAAGGTAAGAAGAGTTTGATGTAAACTCTATGTAGTCCATTTTAGCTACTGCAAGGTTCAGGTTGGAGAAGCAGATCCCTGGTTGGAAAAATGCTTCCTTTTTGGGTAATCCTTCTCCTTCTTGGGGTGCGATTTGCACTAGGATATCCCTTTGTTGTGCTGGGAGTGTGGTGTCTTGCGTAGTGACAACGTGGCAGACCTGTGGAATTGTCTGCCCAGACAGCAACTGCTCTGTGCTGTCTGTGATTGGGGAAGGGTCACCTTGCAATCTGGTCCACAGCTGTTCACCAAGTCTATCCACACATATGCCAAGTCACACTAGGAAGTCTGCTCCAAGATAGAAAGATTTACTGAGGTCTGGGAGCACATAGACAGTGTGCAGGAGTCTCCTGTTTCCTAATCTGATCCACAGGTTGCATCTACCTGCAGCTCTGCAGGCCTTCTTGTGGTTGGGAACACTGTGCAAGTCCTCTGCTTTATCAATGAAGGCAAGGTCTCTTCTCAGCCTCTGAAGTTTGTTGAACAGTTTTACATTGATCAATGTCTGTTCATATGTTAAGTAGAGGGGATAAAGTTTGGCAACCGTGTCCTCTCTTTGTAGTAGGACATGGGTTTCTCCCCCCTTGTTGATGGTTGTGCACAAGGGTGCTGGTTCCGCATCTAGGAGACAAGCATCCTGGGTTGAGCAGCCTTCTTGCTCGGGCTTTGCTGCAGCAGCATCTTCTGCATTTATGCTGGGGCTGCTAGTAGTTAACTCTTGGGAGTCAGGAGGGAACAGCAGTGTCAGGTCTAAAGGATTCTCATCTGCGTGGGCTGTCTGGCTCTGTGGGGCAGTGACAACAAAACCCAATGCTGCAATGGCATCTTCATCGCTTTTGCCACTTGTAGTGTAGCGGTCTGTGTGGATTTTGCATATTTGTGGGTAGCTGTCTCCATTTTTGCCGCCTGCCCATAGTTCATTCTGATCGCAGTCTATTATGGGTTTCAGCCTGCGCAGTAAGTCCATGCCAATTAGTAGTTCTCTTCCCTCGCTGTAGCTGACGTGGATTGGGTGATGGATTTTTGTCCCATTAAATGTGATGTCCAACCAACTCTTACATCTGGGTCGCTGCACCTCTTTGCTGCCATATCCAGTAAACTTTATTTCACTGGGGTGTTCATCCACAGTTCTACCCTGTATTTGCAGTTTGGCTTTTAGTGCCTCAACAGTTTGTTCGTTATAAGGGTAATCTCGGCACCTGGGTCAAGGAAGGCCTCTTCTTGGAGCACGTCTTGAATGAGTACCTTTGTGTACAATCTTTCAGCTCCGCCTTTCCTAATAAGCGTGCCTAGATAGGTTCGCTTTTGAGCTGTGACGGCTAGTTTCGTCAAACTAAACACTTCTGCTTCAACTTGGGTTGTGGACGCTTTTTCTTCTTGGAGAGAGTGTGCGTCGTCCTCTAGGGTTTCTGTGAGTGGTTGGAGCGCCTCCTTCGCACCTTGCAAGTGTATTTCCTTTACTTTACTAGGTGTAGAGGGATCTTGGCTTAGTCAGCTGTCAGGTGCGTATTGAGAGGTGTTGGCCTGGCAATTCCTAGATCCACTAGGGGGCATCTCAGTAGCATGTGGTGCAGTAGGAGGAGGAGTCGACATCAAATTTTGCATGTGTTTTCGTACACAACGTTGCACTTCCTGCTCAAGTTCCTGTTGTCGCTTTTCCTTCCAATCATCTGCTCTCCTGTTGCCTTGGTTGTATCCCTCATGGTTAGGTGGTTTGTAGTTCTTGTGTTGATTTGTAGTTCTTGTTTTGATTGTAGTTCTTGTGTTGATTGTAGTTCTTGTGGGGCCCATCAGAGTATTCTCGTCGCCGTGGGTGGTTTTTCTCTGTGGATTTCTGGCTGCTGTTGGATGGCAGTGTTTCCTTCCAAGTAGGATTATTTGGAGGCAGTTCACCCCCCTCAGGTTCAAGGAAGTCTGATGTGGTTGTAACTGCTACTACTTGGGGAGTTTCTTGTACTTTTCTTGCAGGCATTTTGGAAACCTGTGCATTTTGCCATACTGTCCTAGCAGCTTTCAGAATGTCGTGCATGGGCGTGTCCACATTTACCACCGCACTTATAGCAACTCTGACTTCTTGGGGCAAGTTGCGAATGTACAGTTGTTTGAAGCGTTTGTCCACATTTTCTCCAGGGTTAGGCTCACCAGCATGGTAAAGGCGTTTAAGTTCCTCGTAGAAGTCTCTTGGGTCCTCATCCTTCTTGCATTGTCTGAGACAGGCTGTGTGCAGGGCCGTGCAGGAGTCACCATACCTGGAGTATCTCTGTGTTAGTGCTTCACACAGTTTCTCAAAGTTTTTTCTAGTTTCAGTCGATAATGTAGAAGTCCACTCTTGTACTGTGTCAACAAGTGTTATAGACAGCAGCTTGGCTTTAAGCAGGTCCTTTGTCAGTCTCCAATCTTCTACATTGTCTCTAATGCGACTGATATGTCCCTCAATGGTGATGTCTCTTTTAGCTGGGTCCAACTTGTTGAGGGTTGACACTAGCTTGTGGACTTGGTAGATTTCTTTTTCTCCAAGACAGGTGGATTGCAGCAAGCGGTGAGGTGCTCTGTCCACTTGGTACAAACCATTAGTTCTCAGTTGAGGTTGCCCTGTTTCACCATTGTGTGTTGCAGAGGTATAGGCTGGGCTCTGCATTCTGTTGTCAGGGACTTGCCTTCTGGGAAGCGGAGTGTACTCAGGTAGCGAGGTCACACTCTCGGCAGTGTTTCGGTGGAGACCGTTATAACTGAGCGCGTAGCGTTGCACACCGGGTGGCGCAATTGAGGCAGCTTCTTGCAGTCGTTGGTCTCTGTTTCAGAGCCATGCCACTTCTCTGGAGAGCTGGCTCACTACTTCTTGTAGGCTTCCTGCCTCAGTATTGTTTGTGGTTAGGGAGGTCATTCCAGCTCTGGATCTTTGGTCTGAGCGCTGATCTGACCACCTTAGATAATCCAGTTCTCTGGGAGGTAGCTCTGGATTATTAGTAGGCGCAGAGGTTGATTCAACTCTAGTGGACAGTCTTTGAGTTGACACCTGTAGCCTTATCTTATGGAGGTTGCGAATCTCTGTATTTGCTTTTACCTCCTTTCTTTCTTCTAGCTCTACGTGGAGCCTATTGATTTCCTCATATTTTTGTTGCAGCAGCAAGCTCAGGCAGTTGTACTGCTCTCTTTGGTCTTCCATCTGTCGCTGGAAGTCTCCTATCTGCTGCTGGACGTCTCTTATCTGCTGCTCTCTGTCTTGTAGATGCTCAGCTGCGACCTCTTGTTCAAGTTCCTTGACTCTGTTCTCCAGTCTGTCTATGTCAGTAGTGAGGGTGGCAATCAGGTTTGTTTGTGTTTTAATCTCAGAGTTTTTGTCTCTGACTGTGTCCTTTTGGAGTTCAATGTCATTGAGGGCCTGTTGCCATCCACAGTGGGCTGCAAAACCAACAGCAATGTAGTGTGTTGCTCTGTACGCCGATCTCATTTTGGGGTTTTCCTCACATTGCCTGGCGTGTTCTTGCTGGTAGCTTTCCAGCTCAGCCACAGTGCAGCTTTTCCATTCGATGATCTCAGGCGCATGGTTGGGTTCTTGGATTGCAGCATTGTAGAGGAATGCGGAGATGTCCAGCAGTTCGGTTGCCATTTCTGATCCCTACACTACTCTAACTAGGGGCTCTATTGATTGGGAGTTAGAAGTTAGCACTCAGTATTCAAGTGAATCCTGACTTACCTTAATCTGTAGTGTGTGTGTGTGTGTGTGTGTGTGTGTGTGTGTGCGTGCGTGCGTGTGTGTGTGTGTGTGTGTGCGTGTAACTAGGGGCACTCACGCTTCTATGAGGGGTGTCCAGCCGGGTGAATTAGCAGAAGCCTCCGTATGAGAGTAGCTTTTAGGATAATAGTGATTCTCTGCTAGGTCTCCTGACGGCTGGCTCTCCTACGCTATGTGCTTGGGGAAGAAAATAGAGAGAGAGAGTTATTCTCAAGGAACTAACAGCAATCTTTAGTGGATCAAGAGAGAGAGAGATAGAGAGAGCAAAAGAAGCAGGGAATTTCTCTTCCTGTTTAGTAAGCTTCTATGGGAAATCTAGTAGCAAAATGTATCCTATTTTAGTCAGGCAATGCAGACTACAAGATTAGAAAATAGGAAGGGCAAAATAAATAAATACTACTCCACCACTAGATGGCAGAGTGGGGAACAATGGGTTCCCTATAAATTATTCCTCTTTAAATAGATATATCTGGGATATAGCTTAGGGAATTAAGGTTATCACAGGAATAACATCTGTGTAATCTATTGTATATTCATTGACTCTGAATATTACCTACTCAATGGCACTAAACTAGTGTTTTGGGATGAATTTATCTTGTCCCTAAAGAGTAATTGTATTATTCCTAATCTTTATCTTGAAATTAAATAATTTCACAGAGTCAAGGAATTTACTTCCTAAATTTAGGATTCACAAACTCAGAATAAGGATTGGTTTGCTGAGTGTTCAAATTGTGTACTCTGTGGTACAACAACATCAACAAAAAAAAATAAAAAGGAAAGAATCTAAATAAATCTAAATAAATAAAATGGAAATGAAATGAGAGTAAACAAGAGAAACAAAATAGTACAGTAACAAAATGGAATGAAAAGACAGATTAGAAGCAGGAATAAAGTACAAAATAAAACAAAATAATAAAGTACTGACAAACAACTGATAGAAGCAAATTAGGGAGAATGAACAGGATGTGAGATAGCAAGGGGATAACAAACAATACACAAAGGGAAAAATAAAGAGCATAACAATACAATCTCATAAGAGGTTAACAGTTAATTTGGGAATTTAAATTAACTCAGGTGATATGGAGAATTATGCATTCCACTACCTTGAATAAATTAACAATACATCCAAATTATTTCTACACTGTTTGCAGTTAACACATTTCTGTTAATGGATAATTTGGGAATTCAAGAGTTAATAGTCAGGTTACATGGAGAATTACACATTCCACTGCCTTGGACAATTAACAACACATCCAAAACTATTCCTATGCTGCTTGAGGAATACAACACATTTCAGTTAATCTTTACCAGGTTTCATTGTTTGTAAGGGTTGATTAAAAAAAAGGTGAGTACCTATTGTATTAATACGATTGATTGAAGGAGAGTTGTTTGCTTAACTGATCAAATCGGCTACGTGACAATTGGCTTACTTTTAAAATTCAAATTGAAAATCGAAGTGGCTTTACAATATTCAGCTTAGTCATGCGATTACCCCCTGGTATGGCTGATAATTCTTCAAACATCAAGCACGTAGCTAATTATTTTGATCTGTCTTAGGCCCCCCCGCTCCACTTATCTGGAATGCGGGTCTTATGGCTGCAGATACACACAATAAAGTTATCCAGCCTCTCTGGGTTCAGTATATTTGCTGATCTTTCTTTTAGCCATGAAATAAATATCTCAATATTTGTCAATCATTTAACCAATCGTTTGAGGCTGTATTGTAATCAGTAAGTGAGCTGGCGTTTCCAACTTCACACTCAACACTCCAGTTATTCAATCGTCACACTGCAATAAGGTCCTTGAATTCAAAATCACCTTACAATCATTTATGCCTAAGCTTACCAACTGAATTGGCATGAAAGTAGAAACAAAACCAATGTGTGCAATGCTAACAATCAAACAATCAAGCTACACCCGTGAAAGTGGTATGCTTGAATCATACCCGGTTAAATGTTTGTATTTATTAGTTAATACAGAATAGAACATAAGCGGTCCACCACAGAAATACCCGCTTGGAATGGAAACGGTGAACTCACGTTCGGAGACCACCCCACAAACCTCCTCAACTTGCAGCTCAGTTCAGCATCCAGCCTTGCTGTTACCAGTGAATTAGAAATGTCCGCTTTGCGTACATTAAAAACCTGTATTGCTGATAGCACAAGTACTGAAATATCGAACGGCTAGCAAATTATGGTTTTTAAATGGGGGCAGACACGCTAGAGTTTAAAACTCAAAGTGTTTCTCCTATAGTGGAACACCGTAACTCAGACTCAAGACAAGCTCCCAGCAATGTGCCACAATTGCCACAATGTATTCGCTAATTAATTTGTATAGTTCGATTTACTACAATTATGGGGTAGCAGCTCAATCGTCTGAATTTTCAACAATAATCACAGCATTAGCATGTTTAAGCATTGAACAGATTCATCAATATTAATACATTCACTACTCAACAATTCGAAATATCTCGGTGGGACCTCCAATATTATGGAGGGCCACAGAGATATGTTCGATTGTTAAGATCTTGGTGGGACCTCCAGAGCTGTCTGAGCTGCTTTGATCTGTTTTGTGAGCTGCTTTGAGCTGCTTTCAGTTTTTTCCAGAAGAATCCAAAGTGTCTGAACTGACTTCCTCATTCCGTTTATGACATAAGATGAGAACATAAGAAAGTTTACAAATGAGAGGAGGCCATTCAGCTCATCTTGCTCGTTTGGTTGTTAGTAGCTTATTGATCCCAGAATCTCATCAAGCAGCTTCTTGAAGGATCCCAGGGTGTCCGCTTCAACAACATTACTTTGGAGTTGGTTCCAGGCTCCCACAATTCTCTGTGTAAAAAAATGCCTCCTATTTTCTGTTCTGAATGCCCCTTTATCTAATCTCCATTTGTGACCCCTGGTCCTTGTTTCTTTTTATAGGTCAAAAAAGTCCCCTGGGTCAACATTGTCGATATCTTTTAGAATTTTGAATGCTAGAATCAGATCACAGCATAGTCTTCTTTGTTCAAGACTGAATAGATTCAGTTATTTTAGCCTACATGTCACATGCATTTTAAACCAGAAATAATTCTGGTCGCTCTTCTTTGCACTCTTTCTAGAGCCGCAATATCCTTTTTGTAGCGAGGTTACCAGAACTGAACACAATATTCTAGATGAGGTCTTACTAATGCATTGTAAAGTTTTAACATTACTTCCCTTCATTTAAAATCAACACACTTCAATATATATCTGAGCATTTTGTTGGCCTTTTTATAGCTTCTCCACATTGTCTAGATGAAGACATTTCTGAGTCAACATAAACTCCTAGATATTTTTCATAGATTCCTTCTTCAATTTCAGTATCTCCCATGTTGTATTTATAATGTACATTTGTATTGCCTGCGTGCAGTACCTTACACTTTTCTATATTAAATGTAATTTGCCATGTGTCTGCCCTGTTCTGAATGCTGACTAGATCAGTTTGAATGACCTTTGCTGCTGCAAAGGTGTTTGCTACTCCTCCTGTTTTTGTGTCGTCTTCAAATTTAACAAGTTTACTTACTATATATACCAGAATCTAAGTCATAAATGTAGATTAGGAAGAGCAGAGGACCTAATACTGATCCCTGTGGTACATGGCTTCTGCTTTGCGACACGCTTTTCTAATGTCATTGTATAACAGTGACCTTTCAACTCTGCCAGCCCCACCTTCAGCAATGGCCAAAAGTTTAGCATCACCTAGAATTGAGACATCATTAAAATATATATATATATAAGAACATGCATTAGATATTTTATTTAACATCATGTAATTAAAGAAACTACTAAATTATATTGCAAAAGTCTACCGGAAGCCATAATAGTAGTCCAGTATTTCGGAATATCACACTTTTCATTTTTTATCAGCTTTTCTTTAAGTATATGGAAAACTACACAGCGGTATGTAGTTCAATATGTTAACATAACATTATTCAGCAGGTTTCATTCAACTTTATGAAGCAACATTAGTTCATTCTATAGGGTGATGCAACACATGGCCAGAGCTGTAGAAACACCTGTTCAAGCCTCTTCAATTACTGTAAAATCATGCATTTGTAATTTCAGGTTGATTAATAGTCATCATTATGATAAGTCAGCTGATTATCGTTTATCAGAAGTGTTCAGAGGCAATATGTTGCTAGTTTGTTTACAACTTGTTCTTCCCAAGGTTATCTGCACCTTCATAAACCCAGGTTCAAGCAGGATGTGTAGTCCATCGAGCAGCAATGAGCCTCAATCACTGGCTTTCGCTGTGTCTGTCATTGGGGGCAACAGCTGCAAATAGAGGGACCAGACTGGAAATTAAGAGTTTGATTTCAGAAGAAAATAGTAGCAGTCAATAACTCGGTCCTTACTCGCCTGAGCCCTAAACTCAATAATGATACAACAGTAGTCAGTAACTCAGTCCTTACTCACCTGAGCCCTAAACTCAGTAATGATACAACAGTAGTCAGTAACTCAGTCCTTACTCACCTGAGCCCTAAACTCAATAATGATACAACAGTAGTCAGTAACTCAGTCCTTACTCGCCTGAGCCCTAAACTAAGTAATGATACAACAGTAGTCAGTAACTCAGTCCTTACTCGCCTGAGCCCTAAACTCATTAATGATACAACAGTAGTCAGTAACTCAGTCCTTACTCGCCTGAGCCCTAAACTCAGTAATGATACAACAGTAGTCAGTAACTCAGTCCTTACTCGCCTGAGCCCTAAACTCAGTAATGATACAACAGTAGTCAGTAACTCAGTCCTTACTCGCCTGAGCCCTAAACTCATTAATGATACAACAGTAGTCAGTAACTCAGTCCTTACTCACCTGAGCCCTAAACTCAATAATGATACAACAGTAGTCAGTAACTCAGTCCTTACTTGCCTGAGCCCTAAACTCAATAATGATACTGCAGCAGTCAGTAACTCAGCCCTTACTCGCCTGAGCCCTAAACTCAATAATGATACAGCGGCAGTCAGTAATTCAGTCCTTACTCACCTGAGCCCTAAACTCAGTAATGATACAACAGTAGTCAGTAACTCAGTCCTTACTCACCTGAGCCCTAAACTCAATAATGATACTGCAGCAGTCAGTAACTCAGTCCTTACTCGCCTGAGCCCTAAACTCAATAATGATACTGCTGCAGTCAGTAACTCAGTCCTTACTCGCCTGAGCCCTAAACTCAATAATGATACAACAGTAGTCAGTAACTCAGTCCTTACTCACCTGAGCCCTAAACTCAATAATGATACAACAGTAGTCAGTAACTCAGTCCTTACTTGCCTGAGCCCTAAACTCAATAATGATACTGCAGCAGTCAGTAACTCAGCCCTTACTCGCCTGAGCCCTAAACTCAATAATGATACAGCGGCAGTCAGTAATTCAGTCCTTACTCACCTGAGCCCTAAACTCAGTAATGATACAACAGTAGTCAGTAACTCAGTCCTTACTCACCTGAGCCCTGAACTCAATAATGATACTGCAGCAGTCAGTAACTCAGTCCTTACTCGCCTGAGCCCTAAACTCAATAATGATACTGCTGCAGTCAGTAACTCAGTCCTTACTCGCCTGAGCCCTAAACTCAATAATGATACAACAGTAGTCAGTAACTCAGTCCTTACTCACCTGAGCCCTAAACTCAATAATGATACTGCAGCAGTCAGTAACTCAGCCCTTACTCGCCTGAGCCCTAAACTCAATAATGATACAGCGGCAGTCAGTAATTCAGTCCTTACTCACCTGAGCCCTAAACTCAGTAATGATACAACAGTAGTCAGTAACTCAGTCCTTACTCACCTGAGCCCTAAACTCAATAATGATACTGCAGCAGTCAGTAACTCAGTCCTTACTCGCCTGAGCCCTAAACTCAATAATGATACAACAGTAGTCAGTAACTCAGTCCTTACTCACCTGAGCCCTAAACTCAGTAATGATACAACAGTAGTCAGTAACTCAGTCCTTACTCACCTGAGCCCTAAACTCAATAATGATACTGCAGCAGTCAGTAACTCAGTCCTTACTCACCTGAGCCCTAAACTCAATAATGATACAACAGTAGTCAGTAACTCAGTCCTTACTCACCTGAGCCCTGAACTCAATAATGATACTGCAGCAGTCAGTAACTCAGTCCTTACTCGCCTGAGCCCTAAACTCAATAATGATACTGCTGCAGTCAGTAACTCAGTCCTTACTCGCCTGAGCCCTAAACTCAATAATGATACAACAGTAGTCAGTAACTCAGTCCTTACTCACCTGAGCCCTAAACTCAATAATGATACTGCAGCAGTCAGTAACTCAGCCCTTACTCGCCTGAGCCCTAAACTCAATAATGATACAGCGGCAGTCAGTAATTCAGTCCTTACTCACCTGAGCCCTAAACTCAGTAATGATACAACAGTAGTCAGTAACTCAGTCCTTACTCACCTGAGCCCTAAACTCAATAATGATACTGCAGCAGTCAGTAACTCAGTCCTTACTCGCCTGAGCCCTAAACTCAATAATGATACAACAGTAGTCAGTAACTCAGTCCTTACTCACCTGAGCCCTAAACTCAGTAATGATACAACAGTAGTCAGTAACTCAGTCCTTACTCACCTGAGCCCTAAACTCAATAATGATACTGCAGCAGTCAGTAACTCAGTCCTTACTCACCTGAGCCCTAAACTCAATAATGATACAACAGTAGTCAGTAACTCAGTCCTTACTCACCTGAGCCCTAAACTCAGTAATGATACAACAGTAGTCAGTAACTCAGTCCTTACTCGCCTGAGCCCTAAACTCAGTAATGATACAACAGTAGTCAGTAACTCAGTCCTTACTCACCTGAGCCCTAAACTCATTAATGATACAACAGTAGTCAGTAACTCAGTCCTTACTCGCCTGAGCCCTAAACTCAGTAATGATACTGCAGCAGTCAGTAACTCAGTCCTTACTCGCCTGAGCCCTAAACTCAATAATGATACAGCAGCAGTCAGTGATTCAGTCCTTACTCACCTAAGCCCTGAACTCAGTAATGATACAACAGTAGTCAGTAACTCAGTCCTTACTCACCTGAGCCCTAAACTCAATAATGATACTGCAGCAGTCAGTAACTCAGTCCTTACTCGCCTGAGCCCTAAACTCAATAATGATACTGCAGCAGTCAGTAACTCAGTCCTTACTCACCTGAGCCCTAAACTCAATAATGATACAACAGTAGTCAGTAACTCAGTCCTTACTCACCTGAGCCCTAAACTCAGTAATGATACAGCAGCAGTCAGTAACTCAGTCCTTACTCGCCTGAGCCCTAAACTCAATAATGATACAGCAGCAGTCAGTAACTCAGTCCTTACTTGCCTGATCCCTGAACTCAATAATGATGCAGCAGAATGACCCTGAGAAGCACTGAAGGAGTCCCCACAATAGCAAGTCATTGAAAGCAGTGCACTAGCTATTTTCCTGTTCATTCCAGATATTTAAACATGAAAAATCCTTGGTTCTCTGTTTAACCCGACAATACAAGCCCTGCGGAGGGAATATCAGTGCATTGGTTTTTATTTCGTTACCCAGCGCTCAGAGCTCTGCTAATGTGCCAGACATTCAGCTTTGACCTTTTTATTTCTTTTTTGTATGAAAACGCCCTTGTTGATGAAGAGAGATTTCCACAGCACAGAGAATTATAATTAGGTGCAAAACCTTTCACAAAGTCCAGAGCTGCTTTCGTCTTTCAGCTTCAGCAATGGTTTCTTGTTTAATGAAAGATATACTGCAGGATAAGCTTACAGGAAAACGGAAAGTACTTAACAAAGCTGTCACCCACTGAGTCTGAAACGCAACTCAATCCTGTTCACTAAATGCCCTTCGTTACAGAGGCAGTGATATGACTCCTGGAAATATACTGCATCTCAAGTCTCTCCTAAATCCAGGCCACAGCACTGTAGTCTGGGGCCCAAGTCAAGATTTGAACTTTCATTTGCCCCCGAGGGGAATCCAATTTTCCCCGTGTCCAAAGTAAGGACTACCTTCTCAAGATGGTAGTGTTACTGCCACAGCACAGCCCACCTTCCAAAGACCTTCTCAACATGACTGGCCACAGATTTGCCCTTCAGACCATACAAATGCTAGTAACCTGAAATAAACAGCAGTGAACACTTTCATTTCTATTAAACATGCGTCCTGGATGGGACGAGGGATACTGCACGAGCGCTCCTGACTCTGAGTCGCTCACACCCATCCTCATGTGCAGTGTATGAAGACGAGGGATACTGCAAAGCGGTGCAATCTGGAACAACTCGATTCCAAAATGAGAGAGTTTTTCAATGCTAGTACTTTCAACACGTGTTGTATATTAGTAGTTATTTTGCCAATACAGTGCTTGCCACTTTAACCGTGTGCCAGATATTGTGATGCACTGGACAGTACAGTATATATTTTCTTGTATTTTTACACAAAAATTACATAGTTTCTCCCAGTTTTCAATACATTAACTCAAAACAAAAAGAAAGCAGAAAACAAATATTACCGCTGTTTTAAATGGTTATTATTTATTATATTTGAAAAGCTTGGCCTGTAATCCTGACCTCATTAGAAAGTGCTTTCTTTGGGTTTTGAAGCGTATCTGAGGAGAGCAAAACCACAGTGACCCCGGAGCAGAGCCCACTGAGGAGAGCAAAACCACAGTGACCCCAGAGCAGAGCCCACTGAGGAGAGCAAAACCTCAGTGACCCCGGAGCAGAGCCCACTGAGGAGAGCAAAACCACAGTGACCCCAGAGCAGAGCCCACTGAGGAGAGCAAAACCACAGTGACCCCGGAGCAGAGCCCACTGAGGAGAGCAAAACCACAGTGACCCCGGAGCAGAGCCCACTGAGGAGAGCAAAACCACAGTGACCCCGGAGCAGAGCCCACTGAGGAGAGCAAAACCACAGTGACCCCAGAGCAGAGCCCACTGAGGAGAGCAAAACCACAGTGACCCCGGAGCAGAGCCCGCTGAGGAGAGCAAAACCACAGTGACCCCAGAGCAGAGCCCACTGAGGAGAGCAAAACCACAGTGACCCTGGAGCAGAGCCCACTGAGGAGAGCAAAACCACAGTGGCCCTGGAGCAGAGCCCACTGAGGAGAGCAAAACCACAGTGACCCCAGAGCAGAGCCCACTGAGGAGAGCAAAACCACAGTGACCCCAGAGCAGAGCCCACTGAGGAGAGCAAAACCACAGTGACCCTGGAACAGAACCCACTGAGGAGAGCAAAACCACAGTGACCCCAGAGCAGAGCCCACTGAGGAGAGCAAAACCACAGTGACCCCAGAGCAGAGCCCACTGAGGAGAGCAAAACCACAGTGACCCTGGAGCAGAGCCGTCAGCACCCACGGACAAGGTCTCCAGCAAAATTAATTATCATCATTAAATCATCTGTTCAGTTTTAATTGGGTGGTCCAGTGGTTAAAGAAAAGGGCTTGTAGCCAGGAGGTCCCCGGTTCAAATCCCACCTCAGCCACTGACTCAGTGTGACCCTGAGCAAGTCACTTAACCTCCTTGTGCTCTGTCTTTCGGGTGAGACGTAGTTGTAAGTGACTCTGCAGCTGATGTATAGTTCACACACCCTAGTCTCTGTAAGTCGCCTTGGATAAAGGTGTCTGCTAAATAAACAAATAATAATAATAATAATAATAATAATAATAATAATAATAATAATAATAATAATAATAATAATAATTTAAATCATCCACATTGTGGATTCTCTGTACTGAAACATGGAACAATACAAGTGGTATGCATTACATCTGACTTGTGGAACACACAATAGTGTCAGATCAGCTTACAATAAAGGGAAATCACTTCCAAAGCAATGTATTGTCATGTCCCTAACAGGGTCATTTCATCAGCCAAGTAGCTTTCACTCAGGCTGCCCCTTCTGGCTGCACACATATAAGTCACACAGCTCCCTTTCAATTACCGCACTGCGCAGACACAGGATACCCCCTTTCTTTGTCATTGCTTATTGTATTACTTCAGTATTATTTCCTTTTTGCCAGGATGACAAAGTAATCTATCTGGTGAAACAAGTCCGTTGTATTGAGATGAGTAGAGGGAGCAATGTGGGTGTGCAGATCTCTCACCCTTCATTCAGGGCACTGAGCTGGGAAAACTGACTGGAAATGTGTTTCTTTAGGAGCAGCTTGACAATGCTGTAATAAATCATCTGTATTCAAAGCCACTTAAAGTACCTCTGAGCAGAGGCCATGTTTTAGTCAGTGTAATGCCAGGCTGCTTTATATAAACAACTAACCTGTAACACCAGCCTGCTCTTTTATGATTTGTCCATGGAGAAAATTCCTGTTCGAAAGAAGCTTTAGATTGTTCTGGGATATTTAGTTCCTGAATTTTAATTTGTGAGCACACTGGAATTATATTTGATAGCGCACCTAGATTATAATTTCAGACTTCACCTAATTATAATTTCAGACTGCACCTAGATTGTAATTTGAGAACACTTCAGGATAATAACTTGAGATTGCTCCAGAATTATATTTGAAACTATGCGCCTAGATTATAATTTAAAATTGTTCTGGAATTATAATTTGGATTATAATTCTTCAGATTTAATTTGAGAGTACTCATGAATTTCGTTTTGTTTTATAAAACTATTTATCCATGTTCTTTTGAAGTATGTCATGTGAATCATGGTGTTATAAGGTAGCATGTTCTCTTGAATTTGTATATCATGTGAAATGAGCTGTGTCCCGCACACTCCAGTATTCCAAATTGAGGTTGAATTCAGGGCCTGCTCTCCAGCACAGTCAGATTGTTTTGTTCTGGTTCTGTAACATCACTGCGTGGGTTTCCAGGCTGGAGTAAACACTGTGATGAGGAGGTCTGATCCAGTGGCTCCCTTGTGAGTTTGGTGTTGCAGAGAGAGGGGTGTTCAGGGAGCAGCTTGTGCCCTCTCTGTGCCCACAGCTCCACAGCGACACTGTCTTGATACCCAATCTGAGAGGGAGAGAGGAAGCAGCCTGTCCAGCACTCAATACAGAGAGGGCACCTAGCAATCCACAGCTATCTTTTACCATGGGTGTGTTCCACATAGCACTCTCCATTTATACGTCATGCCCTTTATATTCTGTTTGTTTTTCTTATCTTTTGCTTTTCATAATAAGTCTTCTAATAAGTGGACTCTAACATACAGGACAGACTGCACCTCTTCAAACTAGACTGGACTAACATACAGGACAGACTGCCCCTCTTCATGCAGAATGCTCAAAGTCAGTTTGACTTTCACATCCTCTGCTTCTCATGTCCGTTCCAGGCTGGTGCAAGTCGCTGAAAGGGGTCCTTGCAAGTAATTGCCTTCTAATTTGTGAATGTGTTTTGCTTGATTGCCCTGTGCGTTTCTATAATTAGAGGAGTGATCATTACCCCCCCCCCCCCCCCCCCCCCCCCAGAGCAGAAGGACCCGATTTTAACTTTGTGATGCTGAGCGATATTGTGCCTGAGATCCATTATCATTTAGTGAGCTAATCGCGGTCTGTAATGCTACACACAGCTCTTACATCAGCTCCAGCTCCCTGCCATCTATCTGTGCACATCCATCAGTGAATCCTGGAGCAGGATCCATACAGTCCAGAACACTAACCAGCATCTGAAGAACTACTTTATATTAGCATAAAGGGTGTGCTGGTGGTTTCACAGACCCCAATTAGCACTAATCTTGGACTTTGTTACCCTGAAGCGTATGTAGCTTCCAGTGGCATTTTATTGTTGTTATTGAATTTTTTTGCATTTCATTTAATGAGATCGTCAGTGTTCTCTATATCTGCTCTTACCTGGCATTGAGCCTGTATTGAGCTTGTATTGAGCTTGTGTTGAGCTGGTATTGAGCTTGTATTGATCTTGTATTGAGCTTGTATTGAGCCGGTATTGATCTTGTATTGAGCCTGTATTGAGCTGGTATTGATCTTGTATTGAGCCTGTATTGAGCTGGTATTGCGCTTGTATTGAGCTTGTGTTGATCTTGTGTTGAGCTTGTGTTGAGCTTGTCTGTAGAATCCTAAGTGCCGGCACTGACCAGCCTTCCTCATTCCATTACAATCATGTGACAATGTGTCCTTCCAATTTTCAAACTGCCAGTGCCACCTGCTCTACCTTTATAGAGAGTAGGTGGGTTGTCACATGATTTGAACAGAATGAAGAAAAAGGCACGTTCTCCAGACAAGCTCAGAGCAGGTAAAGTCAGGTAACGAGCTCCGAGCAGGTAACGTCAGGTAACGAGCTCCGAGCAGGTAACGTCAGGTAACGAGCTCCGAGCAGGTAACGTCAGGTAACGAGCACCGAGCAGTTAACGTCAGGTAACAAGCTCTGAGCAGGTAACGTCAGGTAACAAGCTCCGAGCAGGTAAAGACAGATTTAAAGAAATAAATGTAATATTGGAACACCAGAACCCAGAACCACTGATTACAATCACTGTCAAATGGTTAAGGAACATGTAAACCAGGCAATGAAAATGCCTTAGTCCTACAATGAAAACTACATTAGTCCTGTTCGGGACCCCATTCTAAAACCTCTCTGTGGTCTTTCCTCTCCCACAGCCCACCAGTGAAGAGGACTTGTGTCCGATCTGCTATGCACACCCCATCTCCGCCGTCTTCAAACCCTGCTCCCACAAATCCTGCAAGTAAGTCACTGCACACAGCTATGGGAGGAGCCACCTGATCCCTGTTACACGCCTGCAAAACCTGAAAGAGAAAATCAAACAGAGTCCATATGTCTCTGACGTCTCCTCCTATTAACCTGTTCATCACCCTGAGCTAATACAGGACCTGTCCCTGTGCCATTAGCAGGGTTTCAAAGAGCTCAGCTAATGAGTCGGAATACCTGGACACTAATGAAATCCATTCAGTGACCTGCAAGCAATAGGGAAAGCAGGATCACTGTTGCTTTCATATTTCTAACGTAGATGTGAAGGTAAAAAAAGCTCGACACCCCTTCCTTTTTTACAGCAGTGTCTTTTCAGTTTCAGCATTTCAATTCCATTTCAGTTTTTATTTGTTGGTAAGATTATTATTTAGTTTCTATTTAGTTTTCATTTTAAAGTATTATGTTTTAGTTTCAGTTAAATAAATTCAGAAATATATTTCAGTTTTAGAAAAATCAGTTTCTGTATCTTTTCATTTTAAGAGACTTTTTAGGTTCACGCTGAGTTGCTGCATACAAAAAAACGTAATCACTTAAAATTTCAGGTCTCTCTTTTGACAGTGCAAACACATTCATCCACATTGTAACGATTTTACAAGTAGGGTGATCAAAGATGGACAAATATTTAATGTGGATCCCGTTCCAACGCTAAAAACAGCTGCAACAGCAGCGGTCTCGCCTCTCACACACTCCACACAATGGTACTGTTTTTCCACATTGCCAACTGACATTACGCAGTATTAAAATACGGTTTACACAAGTCACAGCGTAATCACGTACTCACTGCACTGCGCTATGCAAACCTTTCTTGCTCTGAAAGTGATTTCCATTCATCATTTGAAAATACTGTCTCCCAATTCTTCAGTATCTCTCCTGATTAGGCGGTGCTGACTGTACTGCAATAATATAAGAAAACATAAATCCAACTTGCCTTACAATACATGTCTAATTGCACAGCGCTAAAGTTAGGAGCCTCTTCAATTAATGCATATTACATCATGTAAATAGATTTAAAAAAAAAGACATAGCCTACATACTCACCAGCAGTGGTGTAGTCGAGCCGGAACATAAGAATAATTTCGATGCATGTGCACCGATGAAGCGATCTCTTTTCCATGTGGAAATCAAAATAGTCTTTCTGTACTATTGAATAGGCATTAGGAACCAGATTCCCTACGTGCCACTACTGATGGTACACGAATTGGAGTCTCCGTCTCCGATAACCGGCACGTATTTTAAATGTTTGCAGAGTGTAGTCACACACATCTCCTGATTCCCGCACAATTGTACGATTCAGTCTTGTTCTTAATTATTGTTCTAATTGTAATGCACACGTGTATGCAGAGGACACTGTTCTACTTGTATTGCACACGTGTCGAGTTCTGATGCCCTTGTTTTGTTTCACAGAGCCTGTATCAACCAGCACCTGATGAACAACAAGGAGTGTTTCTTCTGCAAAGCCACCATCACTGGAGTGGACGATTACAGCAAGCCCCCAGCCTCCTAGCACCAGCCAGCCAGCCAGCCAGCCCTCGAGAGGCAGGGCCACACGCACAGACACATCCGCTCACACTGATGCATGGCTTCAGAAACTGAGTCAGCGTTATTCAAAATAAAATCTAATAAAATGAATGTGATGGCTGTCACCGGTAGTACGGGGCTGGTGATTTCCTACCTCTTACACATTATAAATCAGGGAAAGGTCTTTCTACAGTTAAATTGTGTACAACAATTTACTGTCATGGGCTAACCGAGAATTATCAAATGGTGAAATACCAAGGGAGTGCTACACATTACTGTTTAAAGAAACGCATTACTGCCATGAAACTGAACAAAAAACCCTTTTCTTGAAATAACATTAAATGTGTCTTAATATAGAATAGGTTTGATTTTCTTACTAACTCCATAATTAACAAAACCGAGGTTATATACAAAGAGGCTTTCCCCAATCCCTCCTTCACACTCCGTAGCTCACAAACTCAACAGGTCACACAGGTAGACTAGGCCATATGCATGCATGTTACTAGGAATAGGGAACAGATTCAATATGGATAGAGTTAAACCCCTTATCCAATTTGAATTCAAAGTACACTACAAACTGGATCCTTGTTGATTTTCAAGGACATATTTTAAACGGATGTCCTTAAAAATAAAATATATATAGAAGTTTCCTGAATTTTGTGAGGACCTCTGGGATCCCCAAAGCCTAGTTTGAGATCTATAGCTCTTTCCTCAGCGCAACTGAAACTAGGCCTGGCAATGTGGTGTTGGTTTTAGTTCTGTGACAGCATTTCTGTATCTATTTAGAGGTATTGTAGACCTCTGTGCATTTCTGAATCTCAACAGTCTCCTCTTGGTTCTCTCTGGTAGACCTCTGTGCATTTCTGAATAGCAAAATGCTCCTCTTGGTTCTCTCCAGTAGACCTCTGTGCATTTCTTCACATTGAATCCAGTGTTGAAGCTGCATGGCCTCGCCAAGCACAAGCACAATTATTTAGTAATTTAGCAGACGCTATCCAAAGTGACTTACAGAGACTTGGGGGTGAGCTGTGCATCAACAACTGCTACTACAGTCACTTAAGTAGGACCTCAGTATTACGTCTCATCCGAAGGATGGAGCTGACTTGCTCAGGGTCACACACAGTGAGTCAGTGGCTGAGCTGGGATCTGAACTGGGAACCTCCCTTCTTTTAACCACTGGACCACCAAGCACAAGAGGTCTTCTCTGTGGACAAGCATTCAGCGATTTTTTTTCTGTGACGGGCATAAAGGTAACTGTTCATTCATGCAAATATTTGGACTTTTTCAGGAATTTATTTTTCTAATGGCTGGCCTTATGGCCTTCTCAGTGGTGAGACTGCCAGGTGCATTAAAGGATGGGTGTAGGTTGCAGTTCACCTTACACAACATGCATCTCCTGTACAGTTGTAGTCAAAAGTTTACATACTGCAATGGAAATGTGTTATTCTAGAAATTTGTCAAAAACAAATAATTATAGGAAAAAAGATTTGTAGCAAAAGTTTTGCTTTTGTGGATGAGGAAAAAAAGTTTCAGAAATAGATGTCTACATTATTTATTTCAGCAATTTTTTTGCAAAACTCTAATTCAAAAGTATTCATACCCTGACAAGGAAAATTAAATGAATAGCTAGGTGAGGCACCTTTAGCAATAATAACCTCTTTTAAACGATTAGGATATTTGTCAGTGAGCTTTTGGCATGATTCTTTTGTGATTTTTTTTTACCATTCTTCAATGCAAAATTGTTCCAGTTCATTCAAATTCTGAGGACTTCTCTTGTGCACAGCCTTCTTCAACTCATACCAAAGATTCTCAATCGGATTTAGATCGGGACTTTCACTAGGCCATTCCAGAACCTTGATTTTATTCCTTAACTATTCTGAAGTAGACTTTGCTTTGGATCAGAGAGTTTCAGATGATTGGCCATATTGTTTGGTATGCTATGGAATCCATTTTACCATGTATTGGAACTAAATTTCCTGTGCCATTAGAGGAAAAACAGCCCCATAGAAGAATATTACCACTTTGCTATGAAAAAATGATACAAAAAGGTCTAAGTCAAGCAATGCACAGTAGGGGCTAAAATACCCCTGAAATGTATTATGTAACAGGCACTATTATGACTAATGATGTACTTGGCCATTTTAAACTCCATAGTCTTCTCTGAAATCATCCCCATACTTTCCAAACCCTGGGTATTCACCTACAACAGGACCTGGCTATGCTACAATAATAACCTTGGATTAGAATATATATCCCTGTTTCTTTTATTTATTTTGTACTTATTACTTATCTTACAATAATATGTTCTGTGTGCTTCTCTGTTGTGTTTCTGTGTAGATTACCATCTATTCCAGAAAAAGATTTTTCAGGCAGAAACAGTTTAAAAGTAGACTTTTGCCACAAAGTGTCAAAAGACACATTTTTTAAAGTAATTTCATTACTGTGGTTTACTTCTGCCTTTTTTTTCTAATATTTATCAACTATGTAATTTATGGCGAACACTGACTTGGCTTTTTGCCTTCAAATTCATGTGCAGCAATGTTTGTTTAGAATATTTCAGATAGTTTCTCCGCCACACTAAAGAAAATAATGATTACTTCATAATAATGATAATTACTGCATACCGCTGTTTTCACGTTGCACTGCTAGTCGTCTCTCGTAGATCAACGAATGAGCACTGACACTAAGCAAAATGGGCGGAGATCTGTGACTCATGCCAAAATGAAATCTGATCAGAATGAAAACTCGGCCAATCAACATGCAGTGATTATACTGACTTTAATGGTGGCCAATAGCAGCTAACAGAAACAGAAGCAGTACGAGGAAACAGAATGCAGGCAACACAAACTCTGCTGAATGAAAGCCATTTATATATAAGGGTTCAGTTCAGCTTTAGGAGGGAAGAATAGTTTTGGAGCCAGGTAAGATTTTGTATTTATTTTACATTTTTTGGGGACTTTTTCTTATTAACACAAACATGCGTGTGCGTGCGGGTGTGTAGAGGCTGGAGAAACACTGGAGTCCTGGTCCGCTGTATATGCATTGCAGATGGGGGGGTTGCAGTTTCTGTTTAAATGCAATACTAAATTGACCATGTTTTTTTCTCTTTTTCTTTGTGAGAGTGCAAATATATCTACATACAGTATAACTGCATTAAATGATGTATCCTAATAAATCCTGAAGTTGTCTTGATTCCTGTTGTAATACAATCCAGTAAGGTTTTTTGTTTAATAGACACTTTTTTTCTTATTAACTGTCTATGAATGGCCTTACTAATATGTTGGCAAATCTGTTTCCTTATTTCAAAAATGTCAATTGATTAATATGTACTGACTTGTTTATTATTTTTGGATAGTGCATCCCTCAGCTCTAACCATTAGACCACACTACCTCCCTCCCTCCCAGTCACTCAGCTCTAACCACAAGACCACACTGCCTCCCAGTCCCTCGGCTCTAACCACTAGACCACACTGCCTCCCTCCCTCCCTCCCAGTGTCTCGGCTCTAACCACTAGACCACACTGCCTCCCTCCCTCCCAGTGCCTCAGCTCTATCCACTAGACCGCACTGCCCCTCCTTCCCTCCCAGTGCCTCAGCTTTTAGCACTAGACCACACTGCCTCCCTCCCTCCCAGTGCCTCAGCTCTATCCACTAGACCGCACTGCCCCTCCTTCCCTCCCAGTGCCTCAGCTCTAACCACTAGGCCGCACTGTCCCTCCTTCCCTCCCAGTGCCTCAGCTTTTAGCACTAGACCACACTGCCTCCCTCCCTCCCAGTGCCTCAGCTTTTATCACTAGACCACACTGCCTTCCTCCCTCCCAGTGCCTCAGCTCTAACCACTAGACCGCACTTCCCCTCCTTCCCTCCCAGTCTCTCAGCTCTAACCACTAGACCGCACTGCCTCCCTCCCTCCCAGTCCCTCAGCTCTAACCACTAGACCACACTGCCTCCCTCCCAGTCCCTCAGCTCTAACCACTAGACCACACTGCCTCCCTCCCTCCCAGTACCTCAGCTCTAACCACTAGACCACACGCCTCCCTTCCAGTGCTTGTGCTCGACCCTCCAGGCCTTTCAGTCTCCCATTTAATCTGGCCCTCAGGTCATGACTCAGCCCGGTTCTCTCAGTTAGGACTTGATGTTTGGAGCTGTGTTTCAACAGCGGTCTTGGAAAGACAAGGTCACAGCGATCGATGGAGCAGAGGAACCGGATCCAAGAAGGGTCAGTTTGTATAGATTACCGACACAAATAGCCTCTGAAGAGCGAGAAGTCAAACTCCCCACGTCCCCACCCCTCTGCTGCGGCAGTCTAATCCCTGATTTGTATTTATAGAGCTGCTGTAAAAATAGCTTCTCGATAACTTCTAATACAACCAGATAGCAACAAGCCATCCGTGCAGTTCCATTAACCTGACAATCAGCAAGGGCAGGCAGGGAGGACGCAGGCATCTGACCCCCTTGTGATTGTTCAATGTCAAGGAGCCATGACTCCTCAAAATGAACTACTTTGTTCAATAACAGCATTGTACTGTATATTTTGTCAAGCTCGCTGTGTCCTACACCAGTAGTGCTGGACCTGTGATGTTATCAACTAAAACTGATGACACTAAGTACCAACAAAAAGATTGTATAGATGGTAATCTCTGTCTCCTTTAGCTGGTACCTGGGAGGAAGAAAGCTGTGGTTTCAGTGTTCCTCCATTCCAGTACTAAGACACTTACTCAACACCTGCTTGTTTAATCACTATTGTGGGTACAATAAAGAACCATTGTCCCACCCAGTGGTTGTGCATCAGGCCCCCTGTGGGAAGATTGCTCAGTAAAATGTTTCACATGTATATGATAAGATGAGGAACAGCTTGCTCATTCACATATTTGAATCCATTGAAAAGTGGGTGTTTCTGTATTCAGGAATATGATGCTAAGTAAGCAAGCTGTTCTGTTTCATAAGCCAGGGTATGTTGTGCTGTAAACACCAGAGGGAGCTGAGTTTGATTTGCTGTCAGCAATTCATCATGATATGAAGAGCAGCGCTGTTTTATTCTTGGTGTCACAGACCAGATTTCACTGGGATCAGAAAAACAAACCAGTTACTTAATGGATTTTCCAAATGAGATGTCAAAGATGCTCAGCAAATATTCTGCAGTGTAGGCAAAAAACAGGATCAAACAGCTAGCTCTTGAAGCTGAATTGAATGATACTGAACTGCGCACTGCTCTATCAGAGCAAGTGCACATTACAGACCTGCTTAACTGGGTGTTTGAGTGCTTTGTTAATGAGTTGTATATGTTACTGCTTAATCTAACTATCCAATGCATGCATGTCATCCATACTGTAGCTTAAAACAGTCAATCAGAATTCTAATGTCAAACTGTAAGAGCCTTGAAGTGAAGAGACAATGTTCTGGCAAGTCCCCTCTTTAGTTCTTTATAACTATCCATGCAAGCAAAGGTGCTTACTCCATTGTGCTCTCAACTTCTACTCATCTTCCATGTGTACCCTCTCTTCGTATTCACCATGCTGAGTTTGAAGTACAGATTTGAGGTATCTTTATTTGGACCATTTTAATATTTTATGAAGTTCCATCAGGTTCTCGCAGCTCATACGTCCTGGGATCAGCCAAGTTTATTCCTGTTCATTTTCTGAGTCTCCAAATATGTTTTCAGTGTGGAGTGCATTGTGAATTTTGTTTTGAGGGATATAAAAACTATATAGAACCATAAATAGACCATGGAGGGAAAAGACAATATACTTCTTTCCTGTCTTCAGACACTGAAAGAAGTATATTTCTAAATGTAGCACTAGTGAGTGCTTAATAGTTATGGAAAGAATTTGGAAATTCAGACCCATGGCCAACCAATTCTAAGAACAAGAAGACATTGAAAAAAGTAAATTATGTGCAGCAAATATAGGCCGGTGACGTGACCTGTACTAAGAAACGTGTCCTTCTCAGGGAATTCCATCCCTGTTTTGTACCCCATAGCGGCCCGGGATTTCCTTCTCGGGGGGGGATTCCAGTCCCGCTTCGTACCCCATAGCGGCCCGGGCTTTCCTTCTCTGGGGATTCCAGTCCCGCTTCGTACCCCATAGCAGCCCGGGCTTTCCTTCTCTGGGGATTCCAGTCCCGCTTCGTACCCCATAGCGGCCCAGGCTTTCCTTCTCTGGGGATTCCAGTCCCGCTTCGTACCCCATAGCGGCCCGGGATTTCCTTCTCTGGGGATTCCAGTCCCGCTTCGTACCCCATAGCGGCCCAGGCTTTCCTTCTCTGGGGATTCCAGTCCCGCCTCGTACCCCATAGCGGCCCGGGCTTTCCTTCTCTGGGGATTCCAGTCCCGCTTCGTACCCCATAGCGGCCCGGGCTTTCCTTCTCTGGGGATTCCAGTCCCGCTTCGTACCCCATAGCGGCCCGGGCTTTCCCTCTCTGGGGATTCCAGTCCCGCTTCGTACCCCATAGCGGCCCGGGCTTTCCCTCTCTGGGGATTCCAGTCCCGCTTCGTACCCCATAGCGGCCCGGGCTTTCCCTCTCTGGGGATTCCAGTCCCGCTTCGTACCCCATAGCGGCCCGGGTTTCCTTCTCTGGGGATTCCAGTCCCGCTTCGTACCCCATAGCGGCCCGGGCTTTCCTTCTCTGGGGATTCCAGTCCCGCTTCGTACCCCATAGCGGCCCGGGCTTTCCTTCTCTGGGGATTCCAGTCCCGCTTCGTACCCCATAGCGGCCCGGGCTTTCCTTCTCGGGGGGGATTCTAGTCCCGCTTCGTACCCCATAGCGGCCCGGGCTTTCCTTCCTGGGGGATTCCAGTCCCGTCTCGTACCCCATAGCGGCCCACAATTTCAACCAGTGCTGCAGCAGAAACCCTGTGAACACTTCCAGCACAGTGGAACAATGAGAAGCAGGTATGTGAGAGGTGGGGGGTGTTGTTATCCTCTTGACACATAAAAGCACCAGAGGAAGTCCTGACAGGGCTCATACTGGGCTGCATGTCACATTACTATCCCCGTCTCCGAGTCACAGAATCAGGACCCCTCATTATTCTGCAGTCACCCTGCCGTTCTATGATGTATGACAACTTTTTTAATAATTGAGCATTACAAGTGCCACGTACAGTAGCACAGAATCATGGGGGTTACTGTCTAAACACCACATATCTGAGCCTGATTATAAAAGTCTGGGATGGGCTGGTTTATGTTGCACCCTTCAGGTTCCAGTAGTATTGGGATGGATTCATACATTCAGAACCACTGAGGAGGGTTATTTGTTACATATCTTACCCCACACAGAGTAAATCCCTTGGTACCCCTTATTACAACTGAACTTCGCACTCACCACTGCAGAGATCCATTGTTTTGGGGCAAAGTGAAGAACGAATGTCCAACCCATGAATAATATTTGGGGTACACTTGTCAGTGAGATATATGTGTGTACTATATAGTCCACCCAGTCACAAAAGTCAAACATCAGGTTTAATTGTTGACATTGGTTGTCTCTCTGTTTCTTTCAGGTGTGAAATGCCTTTAAGCAAAGAGGAATGAATTCAGATCATTTTGATGTGTGGTGCAGATAGTCAACTTTGTCTGGCCGTCTGGTTTAGCACAGAACATCCTCATTGGTATAATCTATGATACAGCCTACCATCTGATTTAACACAGAACATCCTCATTGGCAGAACCTATGATACAGCCTACCATTTGATTTAACACAGAACATCCTCATTGGCAAACTCTATGATACTGCCTACCATGCTCGACTGATTGGACACCATTTGTTCTAAATAAGATGGGAATCGTATTGGAATGTAAGTAGAGACACATTCGAAAGTCGTCCCAGTAAGCATGGTGTTCCACTCACATGTTATCCCACTGAAGTGGAATTAGAAAAATGTATCCCATGCTAGACACACCAACGCTTGTGTGTATGTATATATATATATATATAGATATAGATAGATATAGATAGATATAGATAGATAGATAGATAGATAGAGAGAGAGAGAGAGAGAGAGAGAGAGAGATGGAGAGAGAGATGGAGAGAGATGGAGATGGAGATGGAGATGGATTTGCACCACACTGAAGGACAGAGCAGTCAGAAATCCTATTTGTACCCAACCCTCTCATAGGTGGAGAACAGCTTGTATTGTTCAGTATCCTATTCACTATCATTTTATATATATATATATATATATGGCAGTCTGGGGATGTGATATATGAGAGCATTGTACATCAGCATATGTATAGAGCAGATGAACGTACAATTTTCAAGATGCAGTAAGGGGGTGACAATGAGGAAGTCATCCCATAGGGGGCGTCACTGACACCTCACCTGGCCAGGCTGCAATAAAGCAGCTGTTGCTGCCCATGCTGGAGTCCCCTTGCAGAGCTGAGAGCATACTGATCGATGCCCTCCAATAACATTTCTACAACAATGGCAAGAACAACAACAACAGACGATTTGTTCAGCAATTATATTACAATAAAAAAGGTTTTGATAAAACATTGGGAAGATGAGGCTATGCCTCAGTGTGCACCGTTCAGGAGCATGAGTCTGCTCTGCATTGACAGGCAGCAGGCAAGAGGCAGGGGCTGGCTGTGCTCTGCTCTGCTCCACTGTCTGACTAATTCTCTCACTTTCCCCTCATGATCCTTCTCTTCTACTCGTTCACTCCTTGCATACTCCCCCATTCTCTCACTTGCTGGGCAAACAACTGGATAGCACCATCTCTTTTGAAGTCATAATCATTAGTCAGGAATCCCAATTGGCTGTAAAGAAACCCATTCAGCAAAGGGGTCCAGTGCCTTCATTTCATAATGTGATCATTTCTACAGAGTGGTAAAGAATCACATTATCTAGTGAAGGCACTGTGAAATGATGTTCTTATGTTGTAAACTTTAATGTAGATTCCCAATACTGATTAAACCTCAAAAAGAGAAAAATGACTCCAACCCAAACACTCTCTGTTACACTCTCTCGCACACACACACACTCTCCTAGCCCATCTATCACCTTCCATTGACTCCCATTACAATTTAATCTTATTAATAACCTTATTAACATCCCTATAAGGTGGAAGTGGAGGGGACTGCACTTGTGCTTTTGTAGAAACCTGTTTGCAGATGAAGGATCTCTCTCTCTCTCTCAGTTCTACACCCTACACTGGCACACTCTCTCTCTCTACATGATGATACGTGGCTCAGGCACAGACTCTGCGATGGATTTGTGTGGCAGCACGTTGGCTCCGTTCAGGTAGAGCTCGTCATTAACAATCACATCCTCCCCCAGCACTGTGACATTCTCCATGCGCACCTGAGAATAAAGACAGTGAGGACATGAGCACAGACACGCACATATCATAGACATAAACACAGCACACACATCAGACATGATCACAAGCACACAGACACAAACATCATAGACATGATCACAGGCCGCGAGGGGCACAGACACACACACACACACACACACACATCATAGACATGATCACAAGCTGCGAGGGGCACAGATACACATATGCACATCATAGACATGATCACAGGCAGCGAGGAGCACAGACACACACATCATATAAATTATCACAGGCTGCGAGGGGCACAGACACAAAGACAGGGCCCAACCACTCAGAGCCACACTGTATAATCGCACTGTAGGTTGTTGCATCAAGTGAAAATCTATTAGAAATCCATCTGCAAGGCATTGCACGTGTATATTAGCTTTTCTATTACAACTCACTGAAAAAAAAAAATATATATATATATATATATATATATACACACACAATGCAGTATCTTTTCTAGGTCAGTTGATGGGTTTATACAGAAGAGCTTTGGCTAATAGATGAAACCAAATGGGTAACTACATTTTCACAGGAAGCAGACAGCAAATACCCAAGAACAAGAACATCCCTCTGAGGGGAAACTGACCGGGGTGGGGCTGAGGGAGTCAGAGAGGAGGGAGGGGGAGACAGAGAGAGGAAAGGAGGGGGGTTATAGAGAGAGTAAGACTGAGTGAGGGGGGGGGGAGAGAAACAAAAAGAGAGTCATAGAGAAAATCAAAGAAGGGGTAAAACAGAGGGGTAGGGGAGGTTAGAGAGAGGGTAGAAAGAGTGAGAAATGGAGAGAAGTGATGGGGCTGAGAGAGAGAGAGAGAGAGAGGAACAGACAGAGAGAGCCACAGCTGCCCTGCACTGAGACAGGATTCTATCTGCTCAGAACACTCAGGCAGTGAGGGCCTCTCTCACAGACACACACACACACACAGAGACTCACCCACTGGCCCACGGAGCAGCTCCAGCCGATGATGCAGGACTCGAGCCAGGAGTGTGAGCGCACACGGGCCCCCTTGAGCACCGTGCAGCGCTTGATCCGCACGCCGTCCTCCAGCACCACCCCCGCCCCGATCGTCACGTTGGGGCCCAGCGTGCAGTTCTGTCCGATCCGAGCTGTGGGGTCCTGGGGGAGGGCAGGGTACACAGGGTCAAGGTGTGCTGTACAGGCATCTCTATCAAGCTAATGAGCTAAACCCACTGCAGGTTGGGACAATAGGAACGTTTCTATTTTTAACTGCAGTGAACTAACCTCCACTGTTCACACTCAAGTCTAGGGCCCCACTCACACAGTGAAAACAAATTGTGCAAATGAGTGGCCCGAAGATGAAAAATAATATTCTTTTAACTATTGCAGCTGTTTTTTTTTTTTTTTTTGTAATGAACTCCTGGTGCCCCCTTGTGGAGAACCTGGGTAAACACAGAAATAAATATTAACCATGGATGCTTTTGCACTTCTACTTTGCAATAGTTTTAATCGGAGTGTCATTTTTAAATAACATCATCTTTTAATACTGATCTCATAATGATAAACATACTGAAGCTCACATTAAAAACAGGATGCAGGCCTTGAAATAACCTTCCATGTGCTAAAGTGCACATCTGTAACTTCTGGCAGTTCCTTTAACCCTTTGCGGTCCATTTATTAATTGCGCGTCAGGCACGCCAGTTCTAATTAAATTTCACACACGCAGTTAATTTTAGACGCGCTGTTTAAAAGTATTTTTTTTCACAGTCAAACGGGTTTAAATGGCCCTGCATATCAACAAAGCACTCACTAGGCATCTCCAGCCCCGCCCCACCCTTTCGTTTGCTATAGCGTTCACCTATGTAAGAAATAAATAATAATAATAATAATAATAGTCGTACATACCGATCGATCATCTCCGGATCACTCGTTTTATCACCAAACTCCTCAATAATGCGATCCAAGTCATTATTTTATTACTATAACATCTCAAAAAAGCTCTGCAAATGTCCGTGTTTTCTGTGCGCTGATTCAGTCAGCCAACTTGTTTACTTCAGACCGCCCCCGTTATCTGATACCTGATACCATGTATGACTATTCATGAGATACGCCTTTTTTTTTTTTTCGACTTGTCTCGGCTCCTGTCGCTCCCACTCGGCAATTGAATGGTTTTCTCGGCTTTTTCTGGAGAAAAAACGACTAGACACCCGTTTATTGCGTTGCTATAATGATGTCGGACCATGTCCGACAAAGGAGCTGTGAGGAATAATTGCAATGTCGGACCCAGTCCGACAATGGACCGCAAAGGGTTAAAAGGTGAAACTACTTCCATAGTGAGCATTTCATTTTTGGCCGTCACGTGTAAGCAGTATGCCCATGTTATAGACCCCTGTCATGTTGCTTCTAAGAGTGTTTCAAGTTGTGCTTGGCCTCCCCTCTCGTACTCACCACCAGGACATTCCCGAGGAAGCCGGGCCCCGTGCGCAGTCTCTCGGGGCTCCGCTGGCGCTCGCTCTGCAGGTACATGCACATCCCCGTCAGGAAGTCCTTGGGCTGCCCAATGTCCATCCAGAACCCTGCAGAGACACACGATCAATCAAACCCTTCATTCATCCACACGAGTCAATGGAGAACACATTCTCATTTACAACGAGGATCTGGCAAGAGGCTCGCAACACCACAGCATACATAATGATAACAAATAACCAAGAGGTCAAAAACACAAAACATAAAACATAACAGCAACTTAGCAGGCACAGATGTCAGTCAGCAATGAGTGGATCCTTCAGCTCAAAGCAACCTCCCACATTAACCTTTACAAACACACACACACACACACACAGGGGCGGACTGGGACTAAAAATCGGCCCGGGAAGTTCAGGTCCACCGGCCCACATTTATGTCAAAATCAACATACCGAAATAATAATGAAGTCAGCGCACACAGCGCGCCGTCATGATGAAGTATCGGTAAAATAAATAAATAAATAAATAAATAAATAAATAATAATTAGGGTAAAACTTCTTTCTAAATTGTAGGCTATAGCTACTACCAGTTTTTCAAACATATTAGGGGCGATTTAGGTATGGCAAAGTATAGGCTATGGCAGTTGTGGCTTCATGATCTAGAAGTCACAAATAATAGGCTATCCTATTGAAAATATCGTAGATTTTTCCGTCTACGAAATATTTTTCTATTCATTATTCTTTGTCTCCGCACGTCTCTCTGTCTGCCACCGCTTTGCGGTCAGTGAATGCAACATTGTATCAGAGCTAAATTCTTTCGCCAGTTTGTCCAGTTTACGCACCACGGATTATTTCATTGATGGCTCTGCTCTATGCAATTACAATTTTCTGTTTACAGTAATCTGTGGTCTAAAATCTAATTGCATATCAGATTGCCGACAGTTGATAGGCTATTATTTAGTATTTACTGTAAGCAAATAATAAACATGGGTAGCCCATTTATCAAGTAGAAAGAAACCATTCTCCGCACACCAATACCAACCTCAGTAGGCCTAATAATAAACTGTAAAGTATAAACACACATCTTATTTATCAATTCTATAAACCATCACCGACCTCACACAGATTGCGGTCTCTCAATAGGCCTAATAAAACAAATTTTAAAAACCCCTGTAAATTCTAAACACATCGGCTCATATTTAGCAATTCTAGAAACCATTAGCAGCACTCAGCGCCAATACAACCCAAAATTACAATAGGGTTTCAAAACCCCTAATTATATCTCAAAATACAGTCAACTACTTCACCCAAATCCACAGTAAACGAGACTGTCCTACATTACGTCGCCAGCAGATGTCACAGCAGTGCACTCTTCTGCGCAATCCTGTCAATAACTCCATCACTGTCTAGGGCCATCAGTATCTCTTTCTCTGTAGACATTAGCATTAACCCTTCCAAGTGGTCTTGGGACAGTGCTTCTCAGTCTATTCTTGACAAACTTCAGAGTGGAGAAACAACTTTCACATGCTACTTGCGTTACTGACAAAGTCAGGAGGAATTTGTAGCCCAAACCAATTACATGATAGGCATCAGTCAATAAATTGTATCGGGATAGAATCAAATAGCAACACATGGCACAGTTTTTGCATGAAGTGCACGTTTTGTTCTCTAGCTCCAGCTCTTCTTCACATGCTCCACTGTTTCCATCCTCCTCAGGCATCTCACTTGCTGTTCTGACCCTGTATCCATCCCAAGCTGACATCTTCAGTCTGTCCCACTGTGTTTGGGTGATAACAAAAAAATGTGTCCAGCTCTTTGGACTGAGGGTGTGTGAAGTAATCAAAGCTACCAGCTGACCCCCCCTGCATTCACTTCATATGCCTGCATATTCTCTCTCTCTCCTTCTCTTTCCTCAGCTGTTGTTCTCTCTGCACTGGACCCTGCAACAGCATCCATTCTGTCCCTCTCTCGCTCCTCAAGCTCAGCTGCATCTGCTTTAATATGCATAAATGAACAACAGCAATCAATTTAATTAATACCTTTAGCAATCTTTATTATAATTTGAAAGAATACTCACAAGAACATAGCTTGTTTGATTTATAAAATGGATAGTTCCAGTCCAGCTCTCTGATTGGTCAAAACAGCGATCCAGCTGTGCTATATTCAACCATAGGCCACTGTTAGGCCTTCTCATCGTTCCATAAAATTGCGCAACAACCTAATCAACATCGACCTAGGTATCAAACCCAATCAAATTCATGTGAACGATTGCTTTAAAATTTGGGATTTTGTTAGTGTGATACAATACATGCAATGTGAAATCTACGTTGCAAGTGTCCAGTAGGGGACAATACTATAGCCAAATGGCATGTCATGCTATGGTTTTACAAATAAAAATTGGCTAATACCACTATCAGCTCGGCTTGCCATGATGTTGTTTCAGTTTATATCAGGGGTAACCAGCTAAATGGTGGAGAGAGAGAGAGAGAGACGTGACCTGGGAAATGTTTGAGCTAATGTTTTTTTTTTTAGTAACCCAGCTAGCTAGCTAGCACAGGACGGCTAGTCGATTTGCTAGCGGAGTTTAGCATAGCTATACATAGCTGACTAGATCTCAAAAAGTGACTAACGTTACAAATATTGGTGTAGCCGTTTTATAAAAGCAATAAGTCACAGCCAAGGCGTTATTAGGTACGAGGCGCAGCCCAGTCTTTAATCTATTTTAATGCAACCATAAACTCTACTGCTTGTACCTGCTGTGCTCGACCCTGCCACAGCGTCATTTTCTTCAGTGGGCTCCCTAGGCTGAGGCGGCTGATTAACACTGGCATCCTGACCTCCCTCGCTCTCCCTACTACCAGCCAGTCTGCGGAACATGTCCGTTATTTTTGTGCATTTTGCGGCATCTGCCTCGAGAGACCGTTGCCGTTTGTCTCTATTCTTTTATGCCCCACCTTTTCTTTTTCTCTCCATTTTTTACACTGACACTCATCCACTAGTGATGTGCAGTTCACGAACGAATCGCTCTTTCTGGTTCAAATAAACCAACGTAAACAATCTTAATGCGAACTACATTGATTGGTTTTGTGTCATTGAATCAGTGAATCAAATGAAAGAAATGAATCAATTCACCAAACTGAACTGAATCAAATGACTCGAGTCACAAAAAAAGAATCAAACTGCCCATCGCTATCATCCACTATCAATACAAGATGTTCAAACGAAAGAAGAAATCTGGCTGACCAATCACGTTCTAAGAAAATCCGGGCAAGTCCAATCAGGGAGTGGCCACTCCTCGCCCCCCTTTAGATATTGCGATATTGGATCTACCCAAGAGATGACTGGTGTGGTGATGTGTGCGCGCGCGCGAGAGAGCGAGACTGCCAAGTTAATAACAGCATCATTCTCAGCATGTAATGGGAAGAAAAATATATATATATATGAATCAAATGTAGACCAGCGGCCCACGCAGGTCCAAACAGTCCGGCCCACCAGGGATTCTCCCACACTTCCCGATGGCCAGTCCGCGCCTGCACACACACACACACCATCAGCTTTCAATACTGTCTTCACAGTTCAGATGCAGCATGGAAAGGATTTAAATAAGTGGTTTGCAATTTACACACTGGTTTGAAAGAAAAGCACTGACGAGCACTTTAATTATTACAAAATAAATAAAATGAAATCAAAACCTAGCTCTGTTTGAGCACTAACTAAACAGTTGTCGGTTCCCTGACTCACTCGCAGGGCGGCTAAGCTGTTTACCTGACAAATCATTAAAAAAAAAAACCACAGTTTTTCAAAACAAAAACAAAAGGCTTCACACAGTACCCTTTAATACGATTCAACACACCATCAAATTGGGCTTCTTCACACAGCAGCAGCCCTGAAGAGACTGGCTGCTCTCCTTAAATACCCTGCACCTGACTCTAATTTACAATACTAGCCATGTGTAGGTGATAATTAAGAATTAAATTGTCCTTCTGGGAGGTGTAATCCTGTGTTCCCCCCGGACTACAATTTCTTACACTATATATATATATATATATATATATATATATATATATATATATATATATATATATATATATATATATATATATATATATATATATATGGGTGGAATATATATAGGGGTATATGCAAGTATAGGCGCAAATAATTGCAGATGCAAAATGCAACTTGCACTGCGCCCTACGTAAGCTTAAGAGCAATGCAAATTACTCAACATGCACAAATAATGAGCTTCAATTATAATAACGAGGGTCTCACTGAGCGCATCAGTCTATTTAGCGGCCGCACTTACTGAGTTAAGAGTACAGAGAGCAGCAGTCTCTGTATGACATTTGAGAAGCACGAAAATACAAACCAAAAGAAATATGTCAGAGGAAGGGCAAAAGTCTTCTTGGCACACGGAAGGAGCTGAGAGAACTTACGACGGAGGTCACTCAGCATGAAACTGAGTTATTTGGAAAAGCCTCTTACATCATCAATAACATTGGTTATTAATTAAAAACCTGTGTTACTTTAGACATGCACCTGGTCACCCCAAAGCAATGCCCAATATATTCAAATACATGAGCTGATAAAGTATCATTTGATACTGTATTAGACATGCATACTATTTTACTGATCTACTGCTACACTGCTATACTCATACATCTGGAGCAAAACCAAACCCTGCACCCACCAAATACCTTTGAAACAGCCGCACGTTATTCCAGACGTCAGTATTGACACTGTGGTTTCAGATCAGCGGCCTGTCTGTACTGCTGCTAGATAACAGATCTCTTTTTACATTTGGGCTATGCAGATTCAAAGTGTAGCCTCGGCTTTCCGGTACCCCATCCCTTCCTGTGCTGAAGCAGCTCCCCGAGTGAGATCCGAGCGCGTGCCACACCTACCCTGCAACTCCATGGCATAGAGGTGTCCCTCCTGGGCCATGACTGGGAAGATCTCCTTCTCTATAGACGTGGGCCGCAGCTGTAAACAGAACAGGAGAAGCACACAGACATTAGAGGGGATTGCACACTGAACTGGGGGAGTGCGCTAACCACTACACTTCAGACTGCAACCCATTCATACAGTGTGACACTGCTAGAGAAACCAGAGCCCTGTCACACAGTCACACATTCATACAATGTGACACTGCTAGAGAAACCAGAGCCCTGTCACACATTCATACAATGTGACACTGCTAGAGAAACCAGAGCCCTGTCACACATTCATACAATGTGACACTGCTAGAGAAACCGGAGCCCTGTCACACATTCATACAATGTGACACTGCTAGAGAAACCGAAGCCCTGTCACACATTCATACAATGTGACACTGCTAGAGAAACCAGAGCCCTGTCACACATTCATACAATGTGACACTGCTAGAGAAACCGAAGCCCTGTCACACATTCATACAATGTGACACTGCTAGAGAAACCGGGGCCCTGTCACACATTCATACAATGTGACACTGCTAGAGAAACCGGGGCCCTGTCACTTCTGTGAAAGCAAATCCACTTTCATTCATTATTTGTTTATTTAGGAGATGCCTTTATCCAAGTTAGGGTGTGTGAACTGTGCATCAGCTGCAGAGTCACTTACACAACGTCTCACCCAAAAGACGGAGCACAAGGAGGTGAAGTGACTTGCTCAAGGTCACACAATGAGTCAGTGAGTGAGCTGGGATTTGAACCGGGGACCTCCTGGTTACAAGCCCTTTTCTTTAACCACTGGACTACACAGCCTCCTTTAGAAGGAAATCATTTTAAAGAAACGTTCCTTGAAGCAACGCCAACCTTGCCTGATTAGGAAATTCTTGGAAACTTTAACTACTGTATGAAACAGGTAGAATTAAGATTTTGTTTTCTAGCTAGTAGCCTGCTTTGAGAACTCACCCCTGCACTATCCGAGTTCTTACAGTGTAGAAAAACATGTCCACTTCAGTATTACAGGCAAATAAGTATCATTAAAAAAGTAGATCACCATGACTTACATCCCTCCCCAGGTGCTCTGCTCTGCACTACTGTCAGTACAGTCAAACACAGGAATGCAGGATGCACACATTGTGCCAGTCCCCAGGTGCCCTGCTCTGCACTACTGTCAGTACAGTCAAACACAGGAATGCAGAATGCACACATTGTGCCGGTCCCCAGGTGCCCCGCTCTGTACCGTGTACCAATCTGTCACCCTGCTGCTTCACCTTCAATTTGATATTGATTGTGCATGGGGACAAACAGAAAATCAATACCCGATATGCTTGGCTGTTTCTTTTAATGCTTACACTGTGCAATGGATATCTGATTTTCTTTAAAGTGAATTCAAATGAAATATTGAATGGAAAGCGTGCACACTAAGGGGTGTGCAACTCGTATCGCCCGACACTTTGAACATTGTGTGAGGGACAACAAGTTTTGCTGTTATACTTTGCCCGTCAGACGAGTAGTTTTTATTTATGTATTTGTCCTGTGTTCCATCTGTTGCTAGAAAAGCGCTCCAGGTATATTTGTAGAGAGCCACACAAGTTTCTGAAAACTGAATTGCAGAAGTCTAGCACAAAAGCACAAACATTTAAAAAAGTGTTTACATCCCACCCCTATCACTTCTGATTGGCTAGCTGTGGAAGAAGCTGATTTTCTATTGGTTACACAGAAACCCAGAAATGGCTGCCTGAGGGCCTCTGGCAAAACACAGACTAATACTTAAACTTAAGGTATTATTCACATTGTTGTAAATCAGCAAATAAGTGATACAGTACTGCTTTCTTAATGCATGAACCTGACATTTAAATAAGTGATACAGTACTGTACAGCAAGACTACATCTCTATTACACTGTGCACTACACTGTACAGTAAGACTACATCTCTATTACACTGTGCACTACACTGTACAGTAAGACTACATCTCTATTACACTGTGCACTACACTGTACAGTAAGACTACATCTCTATTACATTGTGCACTACACTGTACAGTAAGACTACATCTCTATTACACTGTGCACACACTGTACAGTAAGACTACATCTATTAGGTCTGCATATTTCTGACAATGCTGACCACTACGTTAGTTTTTATACATGCTGTACAGCCGCATAGAGGACGATCAGCTATCAATTATTATTATTATTATTTATTTCTTAGCAGAAGCCCTTACCCATGGCGACTTACAGTTGTATACAAAAAATACATATCAAGAATTACAGTACAATTAAGAGCAAGATACAAAATACAATGACTTTAGTCCTAATATGAACAAATACAAAACACAGTACGATTTGATATCAGTTCAAGAGAAGATAACAGTGTTGATAGTTTGTAGCAGGGCGATTGCCCTGCACATGTGCATTTAGTGTTGGTATAATTTGTATGGGGAAATGGGTTTGTGTGTTGTTTTGGAGTTGATTTGTTTGATTGAATTATTGTTTTACAGACGGGCGCTCAATTGAGATTCGCTGCCTGTTAGGCTTGGTTGAGGGGAAGGGCAGCAAGTGATTGGCTGTGCTGGACCTCAATCAGCAGGTGGGCGGGTCTTGACCGAGTGTCCGTCGGTTTAAAAACATCCGCGGGAGATGGCTCGGGGCGACTACAACACCATGCCAGAGGGGAGCGGCGTATACTCGGGAGGAGAGGGTCCGCTCTGCAGGAAAGACCGCTACGCAACCCTGAGACTGCAAGCGGTGCTTGTGAAGGCAATGCCCAGCCAAGGCCGTATGAAGCAGCACGAGTCGTTGTATGAATACCGGCTCATCAGTAGGTTAGTTAGGGGATAGTGATCCCATGTGATGTATAGTGAGGGTTACGTAGTGTAGCCGGTTCCTGGAGCGGGACGCCTCGTGTTTAGGCTAGCGCTCACCCTCTGGGGCACCTTTTATTTGTAGTTTTTGTACTGTGTTTTATTTTGCCTTTTGTACAGCTTGCTGTATGTGTCCTCTGTGCGTTACCATGGCTGGTAACATCACATGACCACCTTTACTTTCTTTTCTGTTTGTATTAATAAATCCTGCGCGCCTGTGCCGGCGTTTCAACTCCACCCCAATGTCTCTCTGTACTTTGTAAACGGCGGCTATCCACGCACGTGACGTAAGACCCTGTCACAGAGTTACATCAGGGTTAGATATGAGTGCAAGTGAAATACAAAATACTACAGATTGGGTTAAGTGCAGGATTAAATACAGTAAAATAGGGAGCAGATAAGTGCAAGTTAATTAAAGGCAGAGTGCTATATTGTCCAGTAGGGAAGAGTTACGTTTCACAGGTGTTATCTGAAGAGGTGTGTAGCTATTTGAGGGTGCAGAGTGCAGTGATTGGACAGAGAGACACTCACCTGGATTCTGTGCAGCACAGAGGGGCTGAAGATGTACATGCCAGCATTGATTTTACTGGAGACGAAGACCTGGGGCTTCTCCACGAAGCGGTGTATCCGACCGCTCTCCCCCTCGTACACCACCACCCCGTACTTCGAGGGCTCCTCCACCTTCGTCACCTAACACACACACACACACACACACACACAGGGGGGTTACAGGAGAACCCAGCACCATTCTCCACTACAGGCATGGTAACGGATATTTATTAGTGTTGATTAGTATCCTTTAAATAAATATCTTGCATATAACCCCATTGACTGTAGCTCATGGTAGATTCTACATTTAAACAGCAGCTTACATTTCTCTTGAAGACATTTAGAAATACCTGTCATCCAAACATGTATCAAATCATTTGATTAACCACTCAACACTCAATAGCGCCTAAAGAAAAGCAGAGTATCTGCACAGCCCTGGTTGAAATGTATGTGCTGCTATCACACTGAAGGCTTGCTGTTGCAGTGGCTGCACTCACCACGATGGTGCCCTGCTTGCCATGGTGCTGGTGGAACTTCACCATGTCCTCGAAGGGGAAGTCACAGATCACATCGCTGTTCAGCACGAAGAAGGGGTCCGAGTTATCAGTGAGGAGCTCTCGCGCCAGGGCTAGGGGACCGGCTGCATACAAACACACAGAAAACAAGAGGGCTAAACATGACTGGAGTGATCACCATCTTAAAATCATGCTTTTACTCCCCAGTTAATGTAAAGCGGTGCAAAATATCAAGCAGGAAATGCTAAATACACCTTCAAATATGATGTTTATTCACCAACATTCAAGAACATTTTGGATTAAGAAGGTAACTCATACATCCATGTCAACCTTTAATCAGTGGAAGCAACCAACAGTATACAAGCCAGGTACATTTAACCCTCTTTGTAGTCTGTGTCGTGCTTTGAGTTTACCCAACCTCCACCTCATTTTCAGCTCAGAGATGTTAAGCAAAATGTTGAGGCACCCTGCAAGCCAGGCCAAGCACCAGAACTACACAAGTCACGTTTATTCTCAAATACATGTTGTTTCCTGAATGTTCTCCCGGGTTAGTAGTTGTGTTTCTTTCACACAGACAGTGTGTAATATACTGCAGTAAGATATTCTGGGGGCCCTGTGTTATACATTGACTAGATTCCCTGCACACGCCTCACAGCTCCTGGTCCACACAGCAAGCCCAGCATTGCTCTTACCTGTCCCCAGAGGCTCCTTTTCATGCGAGAGGGAGATTTTAATCCCGAGCTTTGAGAGGAAGACAGAGAACAAGATACGCTGTGAGGAAGCCTAGAAACTGCAAAGCACAGTAAACAAAACACACTGAACTGGTATATTTATTGAGAGACCTGCTGATCTGCAGCAATCTCATCAAAAGTTTTGCATCACCTATAATTTTAGGATTGAGACATAAAATTATTTTTGAGACATATTATTTTTATTTTAGTAAATTTAACATATTTTCACAGAACTGTTCTTTCGGGCCGCTGTCAGTCACACACATGAAAACACAAGACAGCTGAGCTGCGTTTCCAGCATCGGTTTGTTTAATCTACCATTACAGCTACGTACTTGGCTTCCTGTAAGTGATAAGTGATTGCTTAAAATGCTGTCGTTGTCAGAAATCAGAGAAAGTGATTCCACATAATTCCCTCTATTTGAAGAATTGGTGCCTTCGTCGTGTCCTCTCAAAAGCCAGCAGTTGCTTGTGTTTAACAAGCTCCCAATCTTTTCTAATACTTGCTCACTGTGATTAGTAACCAAATTGACTATGACGTCTCCATTGTCTGATGACATTTATTTTAATTTGTAAAAATAAGTTCCAAATATTACTTCGAAGGTCTCAATATAATTCTCAATAACGGTCTCTATAATATTAGCAATATCGTGCAAAATTCAGCTATTCTTACACAGCCTACCTTAGCACATTTATGTCCCTCCTCTGCTCACTAACGATTGGACACCTGCATAACAAGGGCAGATCTTTGACTCTCCCATTGGTTAAACGTACTCAAGACCTTCAACTGTTTATGTGCCGCCTCCGCTCACTTATGATTGGACTGCCGCAGAGAAAATACAGATCTTCTATTGGTTGATTTTATATAAAAAAAATTAATTCTGCACGACTAAATTGTAAAATAAAATAATCTGCGATCAAATCTTTAGTTGATTAATCTGTTAATCGGAGCAGCCCTAATATATATGAACATGATTTAGCTCTTATATTTAACATCATGTAATCAAAGAAACTACAAAGTTTTAATCGCAAAAGTCTAACGGAAGCCATAATAGTAGTTATGGCTTCCGGTATGTATTTTATGTTAGATTTCAAAATGTAAAAATTTTCAATTTTTGTCAGTATATGGAAAAATACAAAGCAGTATGTATTTTTAATTATTAAGCAGATTTCACTCGACTTTATGAAGCAGAATGTGTTAATTCTATAGGGTGATGCAACACTTTTGGCCAGAGCTGTAGAGGACAATTTAATTGACAGCAAGAATACAAATCTAAACCATGTTTTCAGCATTGGAAATTGAAATTGTAATGTGGCCGACAAATACTCATTGGAATAAATATTGCTTATAATGTATGCTCAAGGGGTGCTTTTATTTCTGTAATGTCCTCTTCCTTTTTTATGAGATTTACAATCCTCTCGAGTGGTTTGTTAATTGTGATCAGTTTTGCTCAGTTTGAGAGCCCGATGGACCCAGCTGGTAGTTGAGGGAGATTTAAACAAAAGCAGCCATGAAAGATAATTATAATATTAAAGTAATACTGCACTTTACTTAGTCCTATTTTCTTTTCTCTTATTAATTCATGTTGTTTTTGTAAATGTTACTGTATTTCAATGTGTTAGGGAAACACTTGCTGTGCCCTCTTGGTACAGGGATAAGTGCTTGGTGTTTTACAGGATTTTAATTCAGTCAGTTGAGTCTACGGCAGCCCCAGTGAATAGTATTTCTGATTGAAACTATGTGATGTCTGTTTATAAAACTGTACTGTGTGTCCTGTTGCTGGAAGCACAAGACTGATGAAAGGAGCAGGCATTCCACTTGTCACAGACTCTGTGATATATACAAGCTGCACCTCCCTGCTGCTGTCAATCTGGAGCAGACTCTTCTGAAGCTTTCCTTGCTTAGTTAATGTGTATCTTTCCTCCCCTTCTCAATGTATTTCCTGTGACCCTTCCCATGGATCGGAGCTCCAGTCTTACAATTTGTTCCTGGGCCTTCATCTCTTTCTCCAGCAGGTCTGACATGTAGCTCACTGCCAGGATCACATGGTCCACCCCTGCCTGTGAGCGAGAGAGAGAGAGCGAGAGAGAGAGAGCGAGAGAGAGAGAGAAAGAGCGAGAGAGAGAGCGAGACACTTACTCCATGCTCCAAACTCACCGCTACAACACCAGCAACTTCTAAAACCTTTCACTCAATGATTTTAAAATGTACCAAAACACAATCTCAAGATACAAAATGAAATATAAAAACCTAACTACTTCAAATCTCTTAAAAGTAAACACATTATGTGCCTATTTCTAATTTTACAGTAATAGGATTCTTTTTTTTACCCTCTCTGTCTCTTAATAAATATATAATTAAGCATATGAGCTAACTGTTCTTTTGTAAATACATTTCCACACTCTCTGTTGAATCTGCTCTCTGCAAGTGTCTTTCACTGTTCACGAAGCTCCACTACCTAGGAGTCCAAAGGCCAAGAGATAACCTGAGTACACTCCATCTGACCAAAGCGTTTCCCATGTACAGAAACAGTTAGAATACAGGGATCAACTCTATACAGATGCCATATTGACTGCCATTAAAAACTGTTATATAAGCAGCTTTTACAAAGAGAGAAACTCAAAAACAAGAATCAGTTAAGAAAAAAAGTAAAAAAATAAAATAAAAATTGTTCAATAAGTTAAATGAGTTAAATAGGACACAACTTGGTTGCCCCTTTCATTCATGAACACATGGAAACTTCTTCACTGATAATAATAAGGAGTTGGCTACTGAAGAAGACAATTCCAACCCTGTTAAAGGACTGAACACGATGTGTGTGAATGATGTGCAGTGGGTTTGGGTGTTGATATGTATATGAATGATGTGCAGTGGGTTTGGGTGTTGATATGTGTGTGTGAATGATGCACAGTGGGTTTGGGTGTTGATGTGTATGAATGATGTGCAGTGGGTTTGGGTGTTGATATGTGTGTATGAATGATGCGCAGTGGGTTTGGGTGTTGATGTGTATGAATGATGCACAGTGGGTTTGGGTGTTGACATGTGTGTATGAACAACGCACAGTGGGTTTGGGTGTTGATGTGTGTATGAATGATGCGCAGTGGGTTTGGGTGTTGATATGTGTGTATGAACAATGCACAGTGGGTTTGGGTGTTGATGTGTATGAATGATGCGCAGTGGGTTTGGGTGTTGATATGTGTATATGAATGATGTGCAGTGGGTTTGGGTGTTGATATGTGTGTGTGAATGATGCGCAGTGGGTTTGGGTGTTGATATGTGTGTGTGAATGATGTGCAGTGGGTTTGGGTGTTGATATGTGTGTGTGAATGATGTGCAGTGGGTTTGGGTGTTGATATGTATATGAATGATGTGCAGTGGGTTTGGGTGTTGACATGTGTGTATGAACAACGCACAGTGGGTTTGGGTGTTGATGTGTATGAATGATGCGCAGTGGGTTTGGGTGTTGATGTGTATGAATGATGCGCAGTGGGTTTGGGTGTTGATATGTGTGTATGAACAATGCACAGTGGGTTTGGGTGTTGATGTGTATGAATGATGCGCAGTGGGTTTGGGTGTTGATGTGTATGAATGATGCGCAGTGGGTTTGGGTGTTGACGTGTGTGTATGAACAACGCACAGTGGGTTTGGGTGTTGATATGTGTGTATGAATGATGCGCAGTGGGTTTGGGTGTTGATGTGTATGAATGATGCGCAGTGGGTTTGGGTGTTGACGTGTGTGTATGAACAACGCACAGTGGGTTTGGGTGTTGATATGTGTGTATGAATGATGCGCAGTGGGTTTGGGTGTTGATGTGTATGAATGATGCGCAGTGGGTTTGGGTGTTGATGTGTATGAATGATGCGCAGTGGGTTTGGGTGTTGATGTGTATGAATGATGCGCAGTGGGTTTGGGTGTTGATATGTGTATATGAATGATGTGCAGTGGGTTTGGGTGTTGATATGTGTGTGTGAATGATGCGCAGTGGGTTTGGGTGTTGATATGTGTGTGTGAATGATGTGCAGTGGGTTTGGGTGTTGATATGTGTGTGTGAATGATGTGCAGTGGGTTTGGGTGTTGATATGTATATGAATGATGTGCAGTGGGTTTGGGTGTTGACATGTGTGTATGAACAACGCACAGTGGGTTTGGGTGTTGATGTGTATGAATGATGCGCAGTGGGTTTGGGTGTTGATGTGTATGAATGATGCGCAGTGGGTTTGGGTGTTGATATGTGTGTATGAACAATGCACAGTGGGTTTGGGTGTTGATGTGTATGAATGATGCGCAGTGGGTTTGGGTGTTGATGTGTATGAATGATGCGCAGTGGGTTTGGGTGTTGACGTGTGTGTATGAACAACGCACAGTGGGTTTGGGTGTTGATATGTGTGTATGAATGATGCGCAGTGGGTTTGGGTGTTGATGTGTATGAATGATGCGCAGTGGGTTTGGGTGTTGACGTGTGTGTATGAACAACGCACAGTGGGTTTGGGTGTTGATATGTGTGTATGAATGATGCGCAGTGGGTTTGGGTGTTGATGTGTATGAATGATGCGCAGTGGGTTTGGGTGTTGATGTGTATGAATGATGCGCAGTGGGTTTGGGTGTTGATGTGTATGAATGATGCGCAGTGGGTTTGGGTGTTGATATGTGTGTATGAATGATGCGCAGTGGGTTTGGGTGTTGATATGTGTGTATGAATGATGCGCAGTGGGTTTGGGTGTTGATATGTGTTTTATGAACAATGCACAGTGGGTTTGGGTGTTGATGTGTATGAATGATGCGCAGTGGGTTTGGGTGTTGATGTGTATGAATGATGCGCAGTGGGTTTGGGTGTTGATGTGTGTATGAATGATGCGCAGTGGGTTTGGGTGTTGATATGTGTGTATGAATGATGCGCAGTGGGTTTGGGTGTTGATGTGTATGAACGATGCACAGTGGGTTTGGGTGTTGATGTGTGTGAATGATGCGCAGTGGGTTTGGGTGTTGATGTGTGTATGAATGATGCGCAGTGGGTTTGGGTGTTGATATGTGTGTATGAATGATGCGCAGTGGGTTTGGGTGTTGATGTGTATGAATGATGCGCAGTGGGTTTGGGTGTTGATGTGTATGAATGATGCGCAGTGGGTTTGGGTGTTGATGTGTGTATGAATGATGCGCAGTGGGTTTGGGTGTTGATGTGTATGAATGATGCACAGTGGGTTTGGGTGTTGATGTGTGTGAATGATGCGCAGTGGGTTTGGGTGTTGATGTGTGTGTATGAATGATGCGCAGTGGGTTTGGGTGTTGATATGTGTGTATGAATGATGCGCAGTGGGTTTGGGTGTTGATATGTGTGTATGAATGATGCGCAGTGGGTTTGGGTGTTGATGTGTATGAATGATGCACAGTGGGTTTGGGTGTTGATGTGTATGAATGATGCACAGTGGGTTTGGGTGTTGATGTGTGTGAATGATGCACAGTGGGTTTGGGTGTTGATGTGTGTGTATGAATGATGCGCAGTGGGTTTGGGTGCTGATGTGTATGAATGATGCGCAGTGGGTTTGGGTGTTGATGTGTGTATGAATGATGCGCAGTGGGTTTGGGTGTTGATATGTGTGTATGAATGATGCGCAGTGGGTTTGGGTGTTGATGTGTATGAACAATGCACAGTGGGTTTGGGTGTTGATGTGTATGAATGATGCGCAGTGGGTTTGGGTGTTGATGTGTGTGAATGATGCGCAGTGGGTTTGGGTGTTGATATGTGTGTATGAATGATGCGCAGTGGGTTTGGGTGTTGATGTGTATGAATGATGCGCAGTGGGTTTGGGTGTTGATGTGTATGAATGATGCACAGTGGGTTTGGGTGTTGATGTGTGTGAATGATGCGCAGTGGGTTTGGGTGTTGATGTGTGTGTATGAATGATGCGCAGTGGGTTTGGGTGTTGATATGTGTGTATGAATGATGCGCAGTGGGTTTGGGTGTTGATATGTGTGTATGAATGATGCGCAGTGGGTTTGGGTGTTGATATGTGTGTATGAATGATGCGCAGTGGGTTTGGGTGTTGATGTGTGTGTATGAATGATGCGCAGTGGGTTTGGGTGTTGATATGTGTGTATGAATGATGCGCAGTGGGTTTGGGTGTTGATATGTGTGTATGAATGATGCGCAGTGGGTTTGGGTGTTGATGTGTATGAATGATGCGCAGTGGGTTTGGGTGTTGATGTGTATAAATGATGCGCAGTGGGTTTGGGTGTTGATATGTGTGTATGAATGATGCGCAGTGGGTTTGGGTGTTGATGTGTATGAATGATGCGCAGTGGGTTTGGGTGTTGATGTGTATGAATGATGCACAGTGGGTTTGGGTGCTGATGTGTATGAATGATGTGAAGTGGGTTTGGGTGTTGATGTGTATGAATGATGCACAGTGGGTTTGGGTGTTGATGTGTGTGAATGATGCGCAGTGGGTTTGGGTGTTGATGTGTATGAATGATGCACAGTCGGTTTGGGTGCTGATATGTATGAATGATGCGCAGTGGGTTTAGGTGTTGATATGTATATGAACGATGAGCAGTGGCTGTGGATACAATGCTGTTCTTACACTGCCCTGTACATCATCTTGTTTTTGTGAAGCCCCTGTGCAGTCCAGTTCAGAGATTACCTTTACTAAAGCTTCCACTTGATGCAGCAGGATTGGTTTGTTGCAGAACTCTACCAATGGCTTGGGAACACTGAGGGTCAGAGGGCGGAGCCTCATGCCATATCCACCAACCAGAATCAGCGCTTTCATCTTCGCCTGAAAACAAACAACACTGAAAAACATCACAAAACTTTGAGATTGAGTAAGGCCCACATGGTCAATTGCAAGGAACTTATGAACGTAGTCCTACATTCTGTATTAACCCTTAGCGGTCCATTTATTCAGCGCAACTCAGGCGCGTCAGGTCCAATTTATTTTACACACGCTGTTTAAAAGTATTTTTATTCACAGTAAAACGGGTTTAAAAGGCACTGCATATCAACAGGACACTCAGTACTGCATCTCCAGCCCCGCTCCACCCCTTGTATTTTTCACATACCTCTTCATAGTAGTGCATACCAATAAATCATCTCCTGATCACTCATTTTATCACCAAACTCCTCAATAATGCGATCCAAGTCATTATTTTATTACTATAACATCTAAAAAAGCTCTGCAAATGCCTGTGATATTCTTTGAGCGCTGGATGCAGAAGAAGCTATCTTGTTTGTTTATGTCCGTGTTATCTATGTGGTGTCGGGGCTATCTGTATTTATGAGATACACCCCTTTTTTTTGTTTTTTGGCTTCTCTCGGCTCCTATCGGTCTCACTCAGCCATTGAATGGTTTTCTCTGCTTTTTCTTGAGAAAAAACAACTAGAGACCTGTTTTTTACGTCTTTTTGATAATGTCAGACCAGGACCAACATAGGACCGCAAAGGGTTAAATGGAGTACTAGCTAGTACGGTACTATCTGCAGATCATCTCCAGCTCTGTACAGTCTTAGTACCAATTGCAACAAAAAATACAGATGATCCCCAGCTTAGTACAGACCTCTGGGTATAGTGACCATTCCTAAAATACAGCTGATCCCCAGCTTAGTACAGACCTGTGGGTACACTGATCACTCCTGCTTGGTGTGTGAGCAATGCCAGTGAGTGGGGCAGGGGCAGGACAGGAAGAGGAGTACTGCATTATTGTACTGCATGCAGTATTTCTAAAGGCCTATGGTTTGAAGAGTTTTCTTACATTTGTTTGCATCCTACTGTATAAACCCCAAAAACCTATTTTTGAATGAGTGTATATAGAAAGGCTGTTTAAATGTACACACAATGTGAAGATATTCAGTATCTGTAGCTGAAAGGAAAATGAAAGATATTAGAGAAACGTTTCTAGCAGGCTTATCATCCAGACTTGTGTCTAATTGTATATATGGTTTCCTTTTAGCACTAGTCAATAAAATCCAGCAGACATGTTTTGCAAAAATAATTTCAATGAAGCGTGACCTTTTAATCATGCAACACGTTTTTTGTTTTTTTTAAGATTTTTACAGTATCAGCAGTTACAATGGACATCATTTAAAATTGATGTAAATATACTTTTGGGATTTGCACGTTCAGAATTAGGTTAAACTCAATGCTTCAATAAATTGAAATAATAAGCGCTTTGTTTAATACGTTGATTCTATTCATACAAGTTATTACAGCTCTTAGTCTAAAGAATCCCTGGACTAACAGAATACCTTCAACCCTCAATGGGGCAGACAACTGATACACTGTGTTAATTGCAATTGACATCTTAAAATCTACCTGCTGTCAATCTGAAGGTGCTAAATTCATTGCAACTGAATCTATCCTGCAGTCTATCATCAGTACTGTACTCTATCTCTGTACGATAGCACACAGCCCATTGTCCTGCTCTGTTTCAGGGTTTCCTAAATGTATCTGAAATGCAGAGTAACACCTCACCCCCTCACCATAAAGACAACCTCACAATTAGGGACTGTTACAGTTACCTTGTAAACTCACCTTCAATATTATTCAGCATTAAGGTCACCTCCTCTATTCAGTTATTGCACACATGATTACCTGTATTCTTAGTTTGCTTGTGTTTAAGTTACCTGTAAATTTGTAGAATATTTGATTTAAAAAAAAATCAACTTAGCTGGCAGTTGGTGTGTGCTTACAGGAAGTAGCGAGGTTCCCAAAATATAGCACTACACGTCCCCACGTGTTGCTACAGCTGTTTAAATAAAAGTACCTGTCATATTTATTTTCATTGTTAACATCCTGACAACTTTTTACACTTATAACTTTAAAGTCTGTTTCAAAGCTCTTTTCGAAATGTCTGCTCTAGTGCACTGATAGTGTAAGGATGATTTCCCACATTGTCAAACAGGAAACACAGCAATCATGATCCATGCTGTGGTACAGAACAGAAAAACCAGAGCACTAGTTATGTTGTTTTTTTTTGGTTTTCCTGCAGTGATATAGATTTAGAGGACAGATCTCAAACCCCAGTCCACTAGAGCGGACATTTTTAAAAGAGCTTTGAAACAGAGTTTGACATTACAAGTGTAAGAAGTTGTCAGGATGTTAATGAAAAGAAAAATGCCAGGTCCGTTATTTAAACAGTTGTAGCAACACGTGGGGACGTATAACGCTATACGTTTTGGAACCTCACTTCTTCCTCTTTAAGATCCTGCTTTATGTTAATTAATGAGGTTTGCCTAATGCTTTGCATTCCAACACAAACACAACACAAATAACTTTTTTTCTACCTTAATAGAAAAGTGTATTGTGTACAGCTTAGTACTATAGTAAATGTAAAACAGTGTTTAGTAACCTGTTTAGTTTTAGTGTTTAGTTCCTTGACATCGTTTACACGCCGTTTAGTTTAGTTGTAGTAATTGGAACACGTTTACCAAACCCGTTTAACAAGGCACTTCGCTTTGACGCTACAGCACTAGAGCTGTCCCTGTGTGAGTCACCTGTCACAAGTATGATTCGTCGTTTTAAACATCAACTAGTAAAGTGTTAACAAATAAAAAACGCATCATCAGTATATTTACATATGAATGAAAAACCACTTTCTTACAGCAATGCGGAACCCAACCCAGAATCACCAAACGTCTTTAATTCATCCAATATAGAATAGGTCAGATCCCCCAAAAATATATGTAAACAACTTAAATTGCTTCCTAGTTCTGAACATTATGGGACAGGTGTGATTTAAATGAACCGTGGATTTTACTTCTAAATCCAAGGCAAATGCTTCGTGAACATCAAGGAATTGTATTAACCTCTGTACGCAGAGCAACTTTCTACGTGTGTGTGTTTACACTGAGTTCACGCTACCAGTATATAGTGGTCTGTGTTACAATGTAATCCACACACTAAACTCTTACTACACAAATCACAATGTAATGAATTGAGACTCACCTAAAACTGGACACTGTCGTTGTGTCGATCGTCGTGCGTGTAAATGACTAAACTATGCGCTTGTCTTGGGCTGATCTATACCGATCGGATGCTGTGCGGTATATAAAAGCATAGCAATATCGGGAATATGACAGCGGATTGTATGCTATGCTGGCTCTTCCGTCAAGTCGGAGGCGGATACTGCTCCCCTGGAAAGCGGAGTCAGAGGTCATTGGGACAGACCACTCAACTCACAATTTTACCACGGAACGCCTTTGTGCTACATTGCTGTTATATATAAGCGGGTAAATCATTTGAAATACATTTCCTGGTTAAATAGTTTTATTTTTTTTTCATTTTGTTATAATTGAAATGTATAACATTTTAATTATGTGTGCTTCTCCCACTCCGTTGGTCTCCTAGCAACCAAGCCCCACACCAAACTACGAGCAGAACCTTATGAAATAACGATCGGTGAGGCGTATAAAACGAGCTGTGTCACATTTCTGCCATGTTAATCAGTTATTGTATCTGTTTACGCCGCTATAAAGAACTGTTTTAGTGTTTAATAGTAAAATTGCTAACGTGTCTCTTACATCCTGGTTTGGCCACGCCCACCCGAGCACTACGTCTTGCTCGATGAGGTTAAAGCAACGTGGCACATGGGAAGTCCAATGAGAACAGAGTTCAGCTCTTACAACAGTCTTTTTTTCCGCCAATTAGAACAATACTTTGACAAGACGTGTACGTGGTTTGTCTAATTAGGTAGAAGTCCCATTTAAAGAGCAAGCAGATATTGCATCTAGTCCTATGCTGGTCCCATCATTTTATATTTCATCTCCCACAGTCTCTCTGATACGTTACGTACTGTCTGTATGGGTAATACTGAAAAGAAATACAGATTTTAAAATTAAATTTTTGTCTCTGGTTAAAACAAAAACCTGAACATAAGGCTTTAGGTGTGTGGAGTGGGTGTGTAGAAAACACGGACTGGATCGCTAGTACCTTAAGTTCTGATCATAAAAGTAAACTACAGTATTGTCCCCAGTGGAAGCGATCAGCAGCACCAACTACACCTACTGTGTGTGAACATGCGTTTCGTTTACAAATACGTGAATACAAATTCTAAGCAAAAAATCAGCATACAAGTACGGACAGCAGTGTGGAGTAGTGGTTAGGGCTCTGGACTCTTGACCGGAGGGTCGTGGGTTCAATCCCAGGTGGGGGACACTGCTGCTTGAGCAAGGTACTTTACCTCGATTGCTTCAGTAAAAACCCAACTGTATAAATGGGTAATTGTATGTAAAAATAATGTGTAAAAAATAATGCGATTGTATGTAAAAATAATGTGATATCTTATAACAATTGTAAGTCGCCCTGGATAAGGGCGTCTGCTAAGAAATAAATAATAATCCAATTATTAGATGTATTTACTTTTTAAATAAACAGCACATTTAAAAAATATATTATATATTTGCAATAACAGTAAATAACAACTACGCACAAAAAATAGTTCCAGTGAAAAGTAAACAACATTTGTTTAAGTGTTTTATTTTAATAATTGAACATCTGTTTATTCATACAATATTGATTAAAAATGTGTATTAAATAAATCATTTTAGTATATCAATTATATTGACATATTACTTGCTAATTTACTATTTCATTAATGGACATACATGTTTAAACTTAGTAAATGACATAAATACATCTGAGAAAACTTGAATTAACTTTAATTATATATCTGTGGTTTAATTATAGATCTGTGGTTTTTGGAATAAATGTCCAGATATTGTGCAGTTTGAAAACCTGCCAGAAGGGGAGCTGCAGGTGAAAGCAGAGGCTCTGTGTGACAATGCTCGCATTGTGCCTTGAGGGATTCATCATTTTTATTTTACGCTTCTGCTGGTGTTACTGGGGGATAGCATGTCGTTTTTAAATTACTGCTAAGAATATGGTGCTAGCATTGTTAAATTCTGCGTCTTTCGCGAAATTCACTTTTCTGCTGAATGGTGGGTGATTCAAAAAGCGATTAATACCAGCTCGCAGATTTCTAAAGCTTGGTATGCTGTATTGCGCTCCATAAAATTCAACCTTTTTCTTGCAGACAGTTTTGTACTAGGATATTCACGTCGGTCAAGTTCCACTTGAATCAGTTGTGGTTTCGTTATTTCACTGTGCCGTTTTTCTTTTTAAAAATGTTGAATTACTGGTACTTCATCCGGTTCAGAAGATTATACTTCATACCATTCTTCAACAGTTTCTCCATTAAAAATGTTACAATTTGATTCTGGGTCTGAATTTTTATTTTAATTAGTGGTTACTTATATCTGATGGAACGCAGCTAACCAATCAGAGAGCAGGATTTTTCCAAGCAGGTTTATAATAACGTTTAGATGTAATTTATTTAATATTGCAAAAGACAAGTACTGCCCATGTATGTACCACACCCCAGCACACTGACCCTGTAGCTGCTGTAAACCAAGTCTGCCTGCACCAGAGAGAGGATGGAGAACGACAACATGCACTGCCCTGCCTGCACCAGAGAGAGAGAGGATGGGGAACGAAAGCATGCACTGCCCTGCCTGCACCAGAGAGAGGATGGAGAACGAGAGCATGCACTGCCCTGCCTGCACCAGAGAGACGACGAGAGCATGCACTGCCCTGCCTGCACCAGAGAGAGGACGAGAGCATGCACTGCCCTGCCTGCACCAGAAAGAGGAGGGAGAACGAGAGCATGCACTGCCCTGCCTGCACCAGAGGATGGAGAACGAGAGCATGCACTGCCCTGCATGCACCAGAGAGAGGATGGAGAACGAGAGCATGCACGGCCCTGCCTGCACCAGAGAGAGGACGAGAGCATGCACTGCCCTGCCTGCACCAGAGAGAGGACGAGAGCATGCACTGCCCTGCCTGCACCAGAAAGAGGATGGAGAACGAGAGCATGCACTGCCCTGCCTGCACCAGAAAGAGGATGGAGAACGAGAGCATGCACTGCCCTGCATGCACCAGAGAGAGGATGGAGAACGAGAGCATGCACGGCCCTGCCTGCACCAGAGAGAGGATGGAGAACGAGGACAATAAATGGGTTACATGAAGACGCCCAGTGCTTCATTTATTACATTTGTATTTCTTATACATGTACCAGTGAGTAAGCCTGTAGGCACCAGAACTTTATAGAACAGGAAGGGTTGTAGTTGGAATCATGACATTATACTTACATTCCCATATTGCAAAAACTCACCCACCCAATGTATGTACAAACAGGAATGAAAGTTACACACAAAAAGTTAAATAAAAGCCATTGTGTTTGCATTACAAAGCCAATTTAAATAATGCCATTAGTGACTGTGTGAGGAATGAATGTCATGTCTGTTCCTCAATTCCTTTGCTGCTTTCCATGTTTACAGTTGATTGTAGTTTGATTTCCAGAGGGGTTCAAGTATCTAGAGGCGGGTTCCCACCTCTGATTTACAAAAAAACGGGACACCAGAGTCATTTCTACAAAAAAAAAAAAAAATCATATACTTTGATGACAAACGTCCCAGGAAATCTTACAGATTTTACTAGCAGTATTTTGTTGACCGACAGCTTTTAATGTTCTGCCATATTGATTTCCAAATGAGGGCTCTCCTTGGTTGGCCGTGTTTTTTTCCTTGTCTTCCAAATATACATGTATAGTAATTAATAATCTCTTCAACTAAACGCAATTCAGCTGTAGCAGCATGTATGTTTTAATGGGAGTGCTTGAAAGCTGGACCAAGACCAAACCGCCCGGCCAGGGCACTAACTACAACTCTCTCTCTCTCTCTGTCACTAACTAAAAGCTCGACAGCAAAGTCGTTTACCAGCAAATCAAACACAATACCCTTTCTTCAGTCTGCTGGTCCTCCTCCAGCCTGCTGCACAGGGCTGTTCTTTCGTTAGCCTGTTTCACAGCAGCCTCGAATGAATGATCTGTGGGGGATTTTATTTCCACACAAACAGGCACAGCCAGCTGGCACCAATTTACAATCATTTCCCAACTGCCAAAGCAATTAAACAAATTAACAAAACAATTAAACACACATTTGCACGTGTGTTTGGCAGGGAGGATTTTAACCCCCTCCCTGCCATGCTACAGTATCTATAATATTTCTTGGCAGGCCTAAGTAATAATTTTCAGCTTTTACAAGTTTTCTTACTAGCCCCTCAAGGGGGTGAATGGTCCGTTCTATTCCCGTGTTTTATGCTGAGTTGAATCTAGAATATCGTCAGCCTTCTGTAAACACATTATTAGACTAGGTGCTTGTTTTATAACCAGCAGGAGGAATTTTCTAGGTAAAGTACATGGACTTGCATAAAATGTAACTGTTAAGAAAATAAGATCCCTTACTGAAGGGTGCCAAAAAGCTCACTAACCTATTGTATGATTAATGAACAACTGTGTTCTGTAAGACTTTCATGTATGATGACATTACTGGCTCTGTTTTTGTTTGACATTAATGTGTAGGTCTACAGTTACAAATTTTATTGCGGCTTGAGTAAATTAAATTGCATTTGAATATATGATGTCATGTATTTAAATACTTGATCAACGGCAACAAAAAAGATGGCAGGAACACAATGCGTTTTATATGAAACAATAATAATAAAATATTACTATAAACACACGCATTTCAAATAAAATATTGCTCATAAACTTCCTGGAGAAAGGCAAGAAGAAGGCACTGTGTGACTCGTCACAGTGGAGAGGCCTGGAGAAGCACAAGCAGAAGGCACTGCGTGACTCGTCTCAGTGGAGTGTGGAGAGGCCTGGAGAAACACAAGCAGGAGCTTGCTAGTCGGTTCCTGTTGGAGAGGGACCTGCATTCTGCTGATTTCCTGCTCAGGGAGCTGGAGTTCAGGATGATGGTGTTCAAGGTCCCTGAATGCCTGCCAGGGCCACATTCTCTACAGGACTGAGGTGATGTCAGCCAGGTCACCAAGGACACCTCCAGCTGCTCTCCCAGGCGATCAGGCTGGAGAGACGAGCCGAGAGCAAGCACACGGAACCAATGAGCTCCTAACGCAGGTCTGAGAGATGCTGAGCCAGCAACACTGAGGACAACTGTAGCAAAGACTGCTTTGAGTCTTTGACACTCGCCGTTAGTGGTCAGAGCAAACAGAACCAGTGAGATGGACCAGGGGGACAGACTGCAGCATTCCCTCTGCAGGTTGCTAGTCAGCCAGCTGTGGAGGCCCCCCATCCCACCCCACTAATGGGGCTTTTGCTTATAGAACAGAGGTATGTCCATAAGGGAAAAGGAAAAGTCTGGGAGAAAAGGATGGGAAAGAATACACAATGGATGGCATCCCCGAGTGGCTCACCTGGCAAAGGCACGTCCTGCATGGTGTGCAGGGGAGCGCAGGTTCGCATCCTGGCTGTGTCAATTTTTCAATCTTGGCTGGGGATCCTATAGTGCAGTGGTTCTCAATCTGTGGTCCGCAGAAATGTTACATAATTACAGCTTAGTTTATACATCCCATTGCAACCCCAAAATCCGAGACCTTAAAAACTTGGCTACAGAAGCAGGAAGAAAACGCATACAATGGAGAATAAAGGTCTAAACTCTCCCTCATATATAGTTTTGGAGTGTCTAAAATGTATTGGTTACTAGGGAGTTTTCGTGTATTGCGCTCACGTGCACTCAACACAGCAGCTTGTAAAGTAAGGGATAACACACGACAGGGCGTGCATTGTTTTGCATTAACATACAGCTGTAGTTGGGTTCAACCAACAAAGAGCCGTATGTTCACGCAACACAACGCACAAGCCCTGTAGTGTTATCCCGTTTATAAAACGGATACAGTAAAAAAAAAAAAAAAAAGTAAAAAGTTTACTATCGCTGACCTGGAGAAGCCAATAGAAAAATACATGATTGCCATTTTTAAATGCTTGGTCACTAACAGGCTATCCTTGCGGTTTATGTCAGCACTGTTTACGGAGCGATTGAGAACCAGCAGCACGGAGGCTAACATAACAAAACCGAGTACTCTTGACTAGCGGAATTGCGCACTGAAGCGTGGAATTATCGTAGCAGACCTTTTACATTTTCAAGACTAACTGTTTTTAAGTCGATTATCTTTTCTTTATGTTTCATCAAATCAATAAAAACACCGGCTGCCCAAGCATTTTTGTTTTCTTCAATTTTATTAAGTTGTTAAATCTTTGTGTTTACTGCTTTTTTTTTCCAACAGAGGTTTCGCTTCTTGTAATTCTAGCCATTTGTCTACTGTAATGCCTCCGAAAATATGAAATGTGACGAAAGGAATGGCAGTCATTTTAAAACTTTAAAAGACCTCTCACAACAATGTGTGTATTTATTGCAAGTTTAATATGTTGTGTATTGATAATGTATTCATTGAATACAATAAGTCCCGCCATGCACTGTACTGTTTAACTGCAGGGTGAAAAAACCCTCAACAGCCAATCAGCGACTGTGCTTGTTGTACCTCGTGGATGTGTTGGAACTTCGGATTATTAATTCACATAAATCAATTTCTGCTGTAATTATCAATTTAAAAATAAAACAGTCCGTTTTTTTCCCCCTCTCGGTAAATTCGTCTTAATGGAAAGTAAACTAGAACCTTTGTTTAAAACTCCAATTTTAAAATAGAAACAGGAACAGCCCGCCCATTACATTGATATAAGGAAAAGTAAGTTATTCTTAGTATTATAATGAGTTTGTTATGTGCTTATTTTTCAGTCAGCTATACTGTTTATTGTGTGGTCCGCATAATTCAGGTGGTCCGCATTGGCCCTGATGCTTATGGGTTGGGCAGGCAAAATCGTCAGGGACTGTTTCTCCTCACCACACTACAGCACCCCCTGCTGGCCAGGAGCCTGATGCGCTCCAGCAGACTCCTGCAGGGCTGGCCTTTCTCCACCAGAGGCCGGTAGCTCATTGATTTCCGCTGTTGAGCTCCTGGGTGTAAAGAAGCAGTAGGCTTGTCGTGGGACCGGAGGACGCCCCTGACCTTCACTTCTCCTGAGCTCTTGTGGGGAGTTCCTGCGGTGAGGAAGCGTAATTGCACATTCTAAATTGGGGAGAAATAATTGAGCACATTAAATTAATTAAAAAAAGAATGCCACAAAACAGTTTCTTCTGCAAAACGGATTGCCTGAATTACTGCAGTACAGTTCACCTTATAGGGTCCCCGAGTGACTCACCTGGGTGTGTGCGCGGTGAGTTATCCACTACTGCTATCAGAAACAAGGGGGTCCAGTAATTGGGCATTCTAATGTTTTTTTAATGAAACCTGAGAGATACCCTTGGTCACCAAACGGACTGACAATGTGTGGCTGTCTACAATATTATTGAAATGCCTCTGTCCCGAGATTGAACAAAATGAAAACAAATCCTAAAACAAGGTGACGTCATTCGCCATCCTGACCTGGACCAATCAATGCATTGCTAGCAACGTGAACAAGCCCCAGGCCAGGATTCTGAGGAGCAGACAGCTGCTTTGAGAAGCAAGGCAAAGGTAATGCCTCTTTGTACCGTTTCCTGATTTAGCAGTGTCTAGAACCTAGAGAGTGACACAGGTACCCTAAAACTCATCTATTCCTCCAACCTGGGTACAAATTATACACTTTAGCGTTCTACAGGGCCGCTGGTTACTTTTACATTAAAATATGTCCTTTCAGATTGCACAGACTGTAAGGAGTGTATCTTAATGTAATTAAATACAATACATAAAAGCTATTTAACATGCACACCTAAATGACGGATATGACTATCACGTGCAGGTAGAGCTGCAGACATGCTGCTTCAGTGAAGAACCCTGATGAAGAGGGTTCCAGCTGCCTTCATTCAGACTTCCTGCAGAGGGCGCTGGCGAGTGAGCAAGCCTGCAGCACTGCTTTGAGTCTGTGCCTCACTGCAGACACGTCGCGTTGCTCTTCCTTGGGAATCAGACTGGAGAGAAGAGCAAGCCAGAGCTACACAATCCCGACCATGTAAAAGACTACTGAAATGTCTTAATGCAACTGATAAACAACTGCACCACAGTAAACACGTGTACTGATGTTACTATTCTGTATTCAGTTTCTTTGTTATGCCTTCTCTTCACTCTCCTTCCTCATGTGCTCGCTCCTTCTCTTCTCTCCTTCCTCCCGTGCTCACTCCTTCTCTTTCCTTCCTCCCGTGCTCGCTCCTTCTCTTCACTCTCCTTCCTCCCGTGCTCGCTCCTTCTCTTCACTCTCCTTCCTCCCGTGCTTGCTCCTTCTCTTCACTCTCCTTCCTCCCGTGCTCGCTCCTTCTCTTCACTCTCCTTCCTCCCGTGCTCGCTCCTTCTCTTCACTCTCCTTCCTCCCGTGCTCGCTCCTTCTCGTCTCTCCTTCCTCCCGTGCTCGCTCCTTCTCTTCACTCTCCTTCCTCCCGTGCTCGCTCCTTCTCTTCACTCTCCTTCCTCCCGTGCTCGCTCCTTCTCTTCTCTCCTTCCTCCCGTGCTTGCTCCTTCTCTTCACTCTCCTTCCTTTCGTGCTCGCTCCTTCTCTTCACTCTCCTTCCTCCCGTGCTCGCTCCTTCTCTTCACTCTCCTTCCTTTCGTGCTCGCTCCTTCTCTTCACTCTCCTTCCTCCCGTGCTCGCTCCTTCTCTTCACTCTCCTTCCTTTCGTGCTCGCTCCTTCTCTTCACTCTCCTTCCTCCCGTGCTCGCTCCTTCTCCACTCTCCTTCCTTTCGTGCTCGCTCCTTCTCTTCACTCTCCTTCCTCCCGTGCTCGCTCCTTCTCCACTCTCCTTCCTCCCGTGCTCGCTCCTTCTCTTCACTCTCCTTCCTCCCGTGCTCGCTCCTTCTCTTCACTCTCCTTCCTTTCGTGCTCGCTCCTTCTCTTCTCTCCTTCCTCCCGTGCTCGCTCCTTCTCCACTCTCCTTCCTCCCGTGCTCGCTCCTTCTCTTCACTCTCCTTCCTTTCGTGCTCGCTCCTTCTCTTCACTCTCCTTCCTCCCGTGCTCGCTCCTTCTCTTCACTCTCCTTCCTTTCGTGCTCGCTCCTTCTCTTCTCTCCTTCCTCCCGTGCTCGCTCCTTCTCTTCTCTCCTTCCTCCCGTGCTCGCTCCTTCTCTTCACTCTCCTTCCTCCCGTGCTCGCTCCTTCTCTTCACTCTCCTTCCTCCTGTGCTCGCTCCTTCTCTTCTCTCCTTCCTCCCGTGCTCGCTCCTTCTCTTCTCTCCTTCCTTTCGTGCTCGCTCCTTCTCTTCACTCTCCTTCCTCCCGTGCTCGCTCCTTCTCTTCTCTCCTTCCTTTCGTGCTCGCTCCTTCTCTTCTCTCCTTCCTTTCGTGCTCGCTCCTTCTCTTCACTCTCCTTCCTCCTGTGCTCGCTCCTTCTCTTCTCTCCTTCCTCCCGTGCTCGCTCCTTCTCTTCACTCTCCTTCCTTTCGTGCTCACTCCTTCTCTTTACTCTCCTTCCTCCCGTGCTCGCTCCTTCTCTTCTCTCCTTCCTCCCGTCCTCGCTCCTTCTCTTCCCTTGTCACCCTGTGATGGCATCAGCTACCGGTTATCCTCAGGACTGTTTAGTCTTTTACTGCTTTCCGCTGTCTCCTCAAAACCCACTTATTCAATCTTTATTTGTAAATTCCTATTTATATACCTTTTTATATTTTCCTTTATATTTATTTTGTATATATATGTGCTTGTTCTGCATTGTTATTGCCTGGAATTTATATACTTTTATATTTTAAGTCACTGCTGAAAGCATCTGCTAAATAATAATTATAAAGGAAGTATCTGTTGCATTTGGATTATACTTTGCAGATGTTCCCTTATTCAGCATTGATGAAGTTGTCAGCTGTTCCATTGATGAGATGGTTTACAGAAGGGTTATATTTTTGTACTTACGCTATTTATGGGATCCTATGCCAAACATTATATTTATATCGGGATTAAAGAACTATTTGTTAATGGAATTTTAGGAATTTGTTTTTAAAATGATGTACAGCCCTGAGAATGTGCTTTATAAATCTTGTATAACAAAAACTGACAACATTTCAAATTCGTCAAACATTTCCAAAAAATCATTTATTCTATTTCTATTTAGAAATGATTGCGTCTATAAGAAAAAGTAGTTAAACTGCATATACTAGTATAAACTTCTATTTCTAGGTAGATGGGTAAAATGAATGAAAGATAATCAGTTTGAGAAACCAAAAGAGAAAGATGAGGAATAAGGAGGTACATCTTTTCAGAACCAAACCATCAATTACCATACTATACCATGTGTTTGAATTCAAAATCCCTTTTTAATTGGCAGAAGAAAATGATTTAAAAGACAGTAAAAACTTTGTTCATGTCTAATTAACACTTCCTTGTGTCACCTTGTTCTACATAAAACCGATGCTTGATGGCTATTAATGTTACGGGTCCATAGCTGATCAAGCTGATAGATTTTAATGGTATCTTGGGACAGTCCAGAATTTTTGCAACATTATTATATTACAGTACTATAAAAAAAGCAGTGGTGGTTTTAAAGTCACTTGGGCACCAAATGGCAATGGTGTAGAAAAGGTACAGTACTCGTCATAGAGCACTGAATTGCCACATGATGTTGTTAACTCCAGCGACACAACTTGGTCCATAGGGTGCATCCCTAATTTATCACATCCTGTGGCAACTGTAGCACATTCAGAGCTCTCTCTCCACTGACCACTATCACAGTTTAGCCCCCAAGTGACCTGTGCCTCATTTTAATCACATCCAATGAGCCATTTTATACAAGTTAACCCATGGTGTGTAGGGTGACTCTTATTTTAAGAGATGTTATCTCTTGTAGTTTGGACGAGAGGACTGTGAGGCGTAGCTGAGCTGCTCTAACTGCGCAATGACTCTTATACCAGAACAGGCACCCCACACACAATGCAGTAACTTACTATAAATCATACAAATGAACTGTACTCAACAATAGCTTTAAAACAGAACATATGTTCCCCAGTTGTGAAATACAGAATCAGCTGCCGCAGTCCCTAAATTCATGTAGGCCTACAGGGGCTGTGTTCTGCCAATAGCATTAAGGATTAAACGTCTTCTACCTTGCTTGTAGCGATTTCATTTCTTTTTTTTCCCCATCTCTGCATTTTGGTAATGTTTCTTAAAGGTACAGGTATGTGTGTTTTGTTTGGATTTTTGAATACTGGAATCAGGAGTGGTGTTCTATGCACGAGATGACATCTGACACAGGAGAAGAGGTACTGGAATTTTGGAGAACGAGTAGAACCAGCAGCTGCACCACAGCCTCCCTGGAGAAGGAACAGAACCAGCAGCTGCACCACAGCCTCCCTGGAGAACGAGCAGAACCAGCAGCTGCACCACAGCCTCCCTGGAGAACGAACAGAACTAGCAGCTGCACCACAGCCTCCCTGGAGAACGAACAGAACCAGCAGCTGCACCACAGCCTCCCTGGAGAACGAGCAGAACCAGCAGCTGCACCACAGCCTGCCTGGAGAACGAGCAGAACCAGCGATGCACCAAACTCCCAAATAAAAAACAAAAAGAAAAAAAAAACAAGCACTTGTGTATTTTAAATAAATGTTTTCGCTCACATTCAAAGTTGTCATAAAGATGTAATATTATAATCTTCTTAAAAAAAAAAAAAAAATCCATCCATGCAAAAAAATAAAATAGTAATTCTACTTGGTTTCTATGGAAAGACTTGACAGTAACATCCACCACAGAGGAGGCAATTTTCACTTCAAACATTTTTCAGAATGGTTAGTTTCCTTTTCTGAATTGTTATTCATTTTGTTTTATTTCTGTTATCAGCACTGTCACTGGCAGGCACACACAAAGTCCTCAGAGTGGGGAAGGGCAAATCTACAGCCCACACTTTCCTCTCTTCTCTATGTATTTGAAAATGGGGGGGGGGGGGGGGGGGGGGGTTGTTTGTTGTATTAACCCTAGATAAAATCTATGCCTAAAAATATAGAAAGAAAAACAATGTAAACACTGTTTCTTATAATTGTGAATGAATGTACAAACATGTTTATTGGGTTTTGGAGTGCTTACACTTGAAAGCGGTGGAGAACACAACAGCACCACTAGTGAAATCCTCCCTGGTGTTATCATTACCCACGCCACTGCACTGTCACATCCCGAGCACTCTCTGTCAGTAACTCAAGTACAACTGATGTTGGCTTCTCAAAAGAACAGACATTTTCCCACAGGACACAAAGAATGTGACAGTAGTTTTTTTAGTAAGCCCCTTGAGCTGTTTCTCAGTACATCTGCCATAAAGCACAACATAGCAAAAAGTGACATTGCTCCAAGATAGTGGTTATTTCAACCAATAACAGAATGGACACACTGGAGTTTCTTTATGAAATTTAAAATGAACTGACTCTGTATATGGACTTGTGCCAGTCTCAATGTGCTGTACATCTCCCTGTATTCCACACACCTCACATGCACCCCAGCTGAAGACCTTCACTGTGCCTGCAATACAGTGCAGAAAGAAAACACTACGTTTTGGCAGCAGTGCAAAAAGATTCCATCTACAGAGTAACCTAACCAGCAACTGCACTAAAGACCCAGAGGGACTGGGCTGTGGATTCAGAGAGTGTCTGCCTGTGCAAGTATTTGAAATAGATTCCTGAAGACAAAAAGACAGACACTGTCTTTGCTACATGTGCTGATGGAGTAACAAACATCACTGTGATTATATATATATATATATAGAAATATATTTGTTATATCTGAACCAAGGAGGGATGAATATGAAACTTTGGTGCTGCCAGGGTTACACAACTAAGCTATTTGAAAGCTGTGTAAGGTCACGAAAAGTCACTTCCTGGCTGAAATGAACGATTACCAAGGCTACAAACCCAACATTGGTCCCCTTTTGTTAGAAATCTTCTGGTTTTTGTGTGCTTTTATATTTGAAATTTGGGATATGTAGACATTTAAAAAATACTTGATGCATTCTGGTTCCTGTCTTTTTTTTTTTTTTTTTTTTTAAACCAGTGTGTCCTACAGTACAGGACATTATCAGGTACCAGGAAGCATCAAGATATTTTACTTCTTTTCTTTAAAAATCTGTAAATCACAATTAAAAAAAAAAAAACCTAAAAAAAAAAAAAAACCTAAAAATTCACAATTAAGTGTGGGGGGGGGTCAGTGATACAATAACTCTGGTGGGCTGGCATTCCTTGTATTTGATATGGAGGTCATGGTGCAGGGCCCTGGCTGAGGGTCACACGTGGATCCCGGTGCTCTGTCCCATTGAGCATCACAGGCCCTCTAGACCCCAGCAGAACAGACAGGCACACTGAAGAGGTGCTGCAGTACCGGGTACAGCTCTGCGATGCTGTAAATGATCTGCACACACTTTGGATTGAATACATGACATCACACAGTTATGGGTTGGAAGGACAGAAGACTGGAAGGACATGTGAAAAAAAACAAAAAGCAGGCTGTATTATGATTTTTTTAATATTTAAGTTGTAGTATTTGCAATGGGGATAGATTCCCATGGGATGGTTATTATTATTTTGTGGGGTTTTTGTCCAGTGGTTGAGCTTACTACAAGATTTATTTTCCTTAAAACAGAAGTGATTTTTTTGTATGCATTTTATTTATTTATTTTAACTGGCAAAATTACCATAATGAACCTGTTTTGCTTCTAACCCAAAACTTCAGAACGAATGATAATAGAGAAACGGCAATCTGAGAGGGCGGGCGCCTGGAGGCTTTAATCCCCCTGCCCCAAAATGGCCAACCCCTGAAATATTTTTGGGAGCCACATAGTGGCTATGTACCCACTCGGCATTAAAACGTCCCCTTTTCTTAAACGCAGCTGACTGCTATCCAGGCCGTTTCTGTGGGTTGTGCTATCAGAACTGGTAATTGTAGGTTCATGTTGTCAAACACCAAACCCCATTCATAAAGCTGAGCATGACCCGTAAAAATGAACATTGGCCAGCTGGCTAGCTGATTTTCACGGAGAAGGACTACCCTTACTATCACAAGTCTGCATGGGTTTGTTTGTGTGTTTAGCCCCCCCCCCCCACCCTCTTGGTTCTAAAGGGGGTGGGTTCAACCCAGCTACTGGTTTTCCTTTTGAATGCCTTCAAGAATCCTAATGAGGCTTTGCAGTCCAAAAACGTAGCCCCGGTCGGGTCCGTCGTGGACTGTCTGGTCATCGCGGAATCCTTTAAACGTGCTGTGAGCGAAGTCGATCATCCGGACGTCCACTTTGGGAGGGGGGCAGGCAGAGTGCTGTGGGGAGGGTAGCGGAGCAGGGGCAGGCTGGCCAGGTGTGGTATGGGAGTCTGGCTGCAGTGGGGTGGGGTCCGACGGAGGCTGGGCCGGGTTCTGTGTGGATAGGCTGGGGTCCAGTCCTGGTGGCTCTGCTGGTTTGTGCCCGGGCTCGGCTCCTGGTTGCTTGCCGTCGTAGATGATGAGCAAGGAGCTGGAGTAGAAGCGGTAGGAGGCCTGCTTCTCCAGAACTGCCACGAGGTTGCGCAGCTTGCCCAGGATGGGCTGGAAGAGGTCCCTGCGCAGCTGGTTGCCGTTGTGCATGAACTGGTACAGAGCCATCTGGAAGCCTTCATTGGACAACCCCCGGCCGTAGTACTTGTTCCTGCAGAGATAATGACCTGTGTCCATCTGGTAAACCTGGGAGGCAGAGAAATAAATAGAAAGGCTAGGATTCAGTATTGAACTTACTTCAATAAGCACTTTGATTCCTTACAAACCAGCTTGTACCAGCCTCTTGGTAGCTCCTCCACTTTGGAACTGACTTGCATGTTGTATTCGGAGTCGATCAATATTTTTCAATCTTAAAACTTAAAAGCAGTATGCAGCTGTGTTTAGTTTGTTGTATGTTTGTAAAGCGTGGGACGCCAGTACACAAAGGACGCTATAGAAATGTGTGGCAGGGCAGAAGAGCCTATGTAATCAGTGGAGCAGGCAAAGCTCTGCTGGTAAATATATTGTTGAGCTGTATTATGATTTAAAAGTAATGGTTTATTGTTATTATTGCTGTAGTTGTAGGATTTAAAAATGCATTATTTTGCATTTATTTAAGAACGGGTGATGGTATTACTGTTTTAGTTAAATGTGGTCTGGCAGGGGCAATGTTAGTGGCTCATCTCTGCCAGACATCTCGTGACAATGCGTGGTCGGCAGCGAATGAATTAATAACAGATTTGCTGTCGACCGCACAGATATAAAACTCTCGTGCAGAATGTCCAGATTGATTAATTCATTGTTAATCCGGAGATGGCCACGTGTATAAAAACCGGCAGCGTTTGCTGGTCGCGGTGGGTGTTCAACGAGGAGGAACACGAGAGAGAGAGCGGAGGAGAAAGAGGAAGTAAAAGCAAAAGAAAACAATTGTTACTTGTGCTGGAAGGACCGGAGCGGTACTCGTTTAGGGTGGAGGTAGTATTTGTGTTCGAGATTTGTTTTTATTTTGCTCGGTGAGTTGTGATCTTGTGAAAGTGTTTTGATTTATTTTGTAATTTAATAAATACACGCAGCAGTGCTTCACCCCGCAGTACTTGTGTGTCAGCTTCCTGGTCTGGGACGTCACCACCAAGCCGCCCTGCACAGCATGGTATTGTATTTAAAGGCAAGCCGTTATGTTGGGTAACTGGATTTGTATTAACACCATCATGATTCTGTGCTGTACAAGGGGTTAAACTGGAAGAATCCTGCACTGAAGTTAAAACAAACAAAAACCCCACTGCTTCCTAATGCCTATTCCCAAGTGAGCAGAGCCAAGCTGATCAATACCTCTCATTACACAACAATGCATGCTAGTCTTTGCACAATTCATCTGGGACGCTGTAATGGCTGTTCGGAGATGGCAATTAGAAAGAAGCCTGTTGCAGTAAATGGATTTTAAAAAATGGGATCTTCCATTCAAGTGTGTGGTCAGCAGTGTCTTTGCTGAAGTGTTTAAAAGGTAGATCTTCTGTAGTCCTTGATCGTTGCAACCCAACATTTCAGACAATGCAATTATATTTGGCACGACACGCGTTTAGGCCAGAGGTTTTCAAACTGTCAGGCTTATAAAAGCTCTGTGGTAAATGGCAGACTTGGTGGGCCTCCAGGATGATTGACTCAATAAACTACCCAGGCAGGGATCATGTTTAGTCTGACCAATCCCCGTCCACAGAGCTTGTGTCGTTTCAGACCTATCGCAGCTCAGCGACTCTATCGCCCAGCCCTCCTTCATTTGAAAGTGCAGCGGCAGCAGGTTTTCATTAGTGCTGGGACAAACATGGGATTTTCATGTTCGGATATTCACTCATAATTTAAATACTCGTTCAGATATTCTTTTGTTTTTCAAAAAGTAATAAAAGCCATTATATTGCTCAGAACACAGGCAGAGACAGCATAGCAGCAGGGGGGCATGGCTCCTGTGTGTGTGTGTTTATTTTACAGCAAGACCTTACAACACGTTGCCAGTCTGTCCGTGTTCACCAATCCAGGACATGCATTTGTACCCCTAGAATGCTAGTGGGAGATTGGGGTCCGAATGGCATGCCCGGGATTGGTGAAGCCGGATGGAGGGCGCGGTTTAATACTAAGGGATAAATAGGAGTGCGTGTCTGAGTGCAGTTGTGTAAGTGAGTGACAGAAGCTTTTAGAGTGAGAGCGAGAGGTAGACTGGAACTTAGCACAGAGAGATAGGTTTTTATTATTTTGTTTTGCTTTGGCGTGGTCCTTAACTGTTTATTTGACCTGTGCTAATAAACAGCTGAATTCGAGCACAAAGCTACTGCCTGTGTAGAGCCTGCTTTCATTTTACATGCAATGTTACAATATGTTATTTTATGAAAATCATATTTTTCTAAATATTGTACTTTTAACTAGAAGGGGGGGCACAGGAAAAACAAAATCTCTGAAGGGGGGCGCAGCAAAATAAGCTTGGGGAACCCCTGGTTTAGGCCCTTGTAACAATGCAATCTACAAAAGGTTGAGAAAAACAAAGGCTCACGCCTTTTGTTTAAATAACTGATTATGGGCCAATATGAGGTGCTGGGGCTGACAGGTTCTATGTTAGACTGCCGCACTGATTGATGTTTCATGAGCAATGGTATTGATCTCTCAATACTATGGGCCTCCCCGAATGAATCAGGAGGCAGAAATGACACAGGAAATCAGGAAGATCTGTTATATGTACAACAAAATATATCTAAAATGAGAAATAAATCTACTTTATTACAATGGGATGTTTTTAGGTGCCAAACAGTTCTGAATATTTAACCTGAAATGCATTGCTTTATAAGGACCTTGTTTATTGTTTCAAATATTTGTTTCATCAGGTATAGTATCTTGGAACACTGGACTCCACTACTGTAATACTGCTACTATAATACCAGATTGGAAATGCATATCCTTATGTGACCGCCTATACAGTATACAGCCAGAACAAAATGCATTCAACAGGAGAAACAACCAAATACATAACAGATGTATAAAATATCTGGTCTGATCTGGTCTCCCTGCATCCCACACACACCCCCCCAACGATCTGGTCTCCCTGCATCCCACAAATGCACCCTCAGTGATCTGGACTATCCATCCCCCACAAACGCACCCCCAGCGACCTGGTCTCCCTGCATCACTCTCACACACACACACACACACTGATCTGGTCTCACCTGCATCCCACATACGCGCACCCCCAGCGTGGCCGAGGTGCTCTGCGCGCACTTCTTCATCTGCCGAGCTGCCTTCTCCTCGGATGCATCGTCCCCGTGCTGCCGCGTACCCATCTTCAGGTCCAAGATGCACGGGTATTCGAAGTGGTGCACCACGTTCTCCAGCAGCAGGAACTCTAGGAAGGGAGCGAGTCAAGGAGTCCTCCAGCAACAGCAGGACATGCAACACACTCCATCGTCAATAACCCACACGCAAACGATGCTACTGTAAAAAATATTACTCTTACTGTATAAAAGTGTACACTTTACAAATCCTGCAAACAGTATGTCACATGGGCAACTACTATTTCCTATCCGGCAGTACCCTTACCAGCTGTCTAGATGGCACCCTAGTCCAGGTGAACTGTGAATCCTTACCCTTTCATGCATGGAATCAATATAAGCCTACTCCAGCAAAAACTAAGCGAGGCCAGTGAAAGGATACTGTAGAGCTTCCTGTCCTTGGACTCGGAGCGCATGCGGCTCAGCTGCTGCTTGTGGCAGCGCAGGCTCCAGGGGTTGTAGCTGATCTGCTCGGAGCTCAGCCCGCTGTTCCCATCCAGCATCTGGAAAGGAACGTCCGACTGGATATGCAGCTCCATGCGCGGGCTCTTCAGATCCTGCAGACTGGGAGAGACCAGAGGGGCCTTCAGAGGCACACACACCAGGAGTTCCACTCCGATAACCATCGCGCTTCACCCATCCACTCCTATGATGGCGTACACACCGAGTGTGATATTTTCAAAGCGTTTACTCAAGTCTTTAACTCCCATTTTTTGAAAGGAGAATAAGTAATGTTAATGGTTACAAAATTATGAACAAACACCTATGCGAGTGCTGAAGAGACCTTTAGGTATATCATTTATTTCTCTGGTTTTGTAAAATGTACAACAGTTTCTTTAAAAAAAAAAAAAAAAATAGGAGTTCATCAAAAGACTGGAGTAAACGCTTTAAAAATATATCCCTAAATATTTAGCTGACACAATTATCCTACTATTTCAACAAACACTGCTTGACCACATTCATTTATAGAACAGAATTTATAAATGACTATCAAACATATAATGAAAAGGAAACCCCCATTCTACTGCACACAACAGCGTTTCTCTTTTGTAAGTCATGGATTTTATTTTGTACCACTGGATGCATTCATTTTATACCTTTGTGCCAGCAGTGAGGCTGGCAGTACCTTAGGAATTCTGCATTTCCAAACTAACACGATGAATCTTAATTGTTATTCCTACCCTCAGCTATGACACATTACAATACATATGATCTGTTTTCACACCATGTGAAAGATGTAGGTGGTCAATGTGAATGTAGAGCCAGGTTGGTAAGTCACTGCTGGGCAGTGCACTCTTGAAGTCTCTTCTACTGCAGGGTGTGTTTATTGGAACACTCTACAAAACACAGCTGGATGGCTTTATCTGCTGATTACTCAGCCTGGACTGGTTTGGGTTGACTCTTGTATCTGCTGATTACACAGCCTGGACTGGTTTGGGTGGACTCTTGTATCTGCTGATTACACAGCCTGGACTGGTTTGGGTGGACTCTTGTATCTGCTGATTACACAGCCTGGACTGGTTTGGGTGGACTCTTGTATCTGCTGATTACTCAGCCTGGACTGGTTTGGGTGGACTCTTGTATCTGCTGATTACTCAGCCTGAACTGGTTTGGGTGGACTCATATGGCCTTGTGGCCTTGTCATGTCTTGTTAATAAATCAGTACCCCTCCCCTCCCCTCCTGTATTCTGATAGTTAAACATTTACTGACCAGGTCAACCTAGTCAAGATGACAACTTGTTCCCAATGTGGATTCATGTCTGGTTAAAGGGTTACCATTTGAGAGCAGTGAAAAGTCCAACCTGGGATCGATCCATTGGGCTCAGAAACCGCAGCCTAACACCTAACATTTTACTTCTCACATGCCAAACAATAAAAAAGTCATTAAAAAAACATAGGAACCCTTGAGCACTATTCACTAAGCTTTCAGACTGCTCTGACTGGAGAGGGATCTGGGAGAAATAGAACAGGAAAAGCAATGTATTTTATGTATTGAAAATAATGTTTCTGTTGATACAATTTTAATAGTCGAGACTTCTATACAGAATGCAGCTGATCCTATAAAAGGTATGTGGACCACCACGGTGGATCTCTTCTAATGGGATTGCAGACCTGCCAACCTTGACATTTTTTTTTTTTTTGAGTAGCACTTTTTCACGCGGACATCTCGGGGGGGGTCCGGGGGGCTTCCCCCCAGAATTGTTTTAGGGTATAAAACAGCTAAATGCTACACTGATGATTAGCTATGATTGTTTCAGTTTAAATTTAATTTTGTTTACCTTAGTATAGATAAAACCTTTTTAATTTATACCAACTGAAAATTATTTCAAGTATGGAAAATAGCAATTTTCGTAGTATGTTAGTATTTTATTTACTGTCAAAACATAACAAATTGAAATGTATAAGCTTCTAAAACAGAGAAACAAAGCACTTTCAAAAAAGGAAAAAAACTACTTGCAAAGTAAACAGAAGCCTTACGTACCTTAACCACATTAACAATGTTAATGCTGTGACCATTTTTATAAAATCGAATTTTACTGACATCCCTGTATGGTAACAGGCGTTTGTGAAAAACGGGACAATGAGCCAAAAGCAGAATATTAAACTTAAATATTGTACTATATTATTATAATAAATGTTTGTATTTACTCCCTTGCCACTCATAAAATCCTCATTCAGCTGTATTTTCTTCTCATGCGATGCAGTTATCTAAACCGAGCACGTTTTTTTTTTTTTTTAAACGCAAGTGGGTTTTTTCCCCCAGACAAAAATGAATGCATAACTAATGCATTCATTAAAAAACAAAAGGTACCGTAGCCAGTTTGAAATAAATAATTTCCTCACAAGTCACTTCACACTCCCTCCAGTGTGTCCGAAACTGGCAGTTGTAACACAAGCGAGTCAGCTCAACAAAGCCTGATAGGCTACAGTAGAATGGCAGTGATTATACAAAGAAACTGGGTGGTAGGAATTTCTGTCAGTCAACCCATGATAACTTTTTTATTTTTATTTTATTTTTTTTTAAAACGGAGGTTGGATCGTCAACTAAACTCAAAAGCTGATTGGTTATTCTATCACGTAACTAAACTCAAAACCTGATTGGTTAATCTATCTTGCTTGCCTTGCCCTAAGGCCGGCCCTGACGTTAGATGCAACACTTTCTCTAACCACAGGCGAAATATGCATTACTTGTTATTGCGTAAAAGCGTACCCGCATATTGCCAACTCAAAATGCGTAGCGGATACGCAAAATGTGTCGAGGTTAGCAGGTCTGGGATTGGATTTCCCAGGGCAGTGTCTGTGTGTCTGTCCTCACCTCTCGGAGCCGTCACTCTCGACTGCACTGCGCTCCTCCTTGTGGTCGCTGCTGGAGCGGTGCAGGCTGCGGCGCGAGTGCTTCCTGCGTGGCTGGTCCCGTTCTGGAACGTCCTCGTGGTCCAGGCCCTCACTCTCCACGTAGGGATACGCCACCAGGTGAATGTAGCCGTCACTGTCCCCCTCGAAGCAAACCAGCACCACGCCTGGGGAGAGACAGGAGAGAAACAAGCAGGGTAGAACACTAGAGTTGTCAGCATCACCTACATGACCTACACCCACTGTACTTTATGTAGCCTACGCATCACAACTGTAAAACCTGTTTCCTGGATAGATTTAAAAATGGAATGCATGACACACATACACAATTAAATGCTCTACACAAACACATGTTGCAGTGATTTAGAAAAATAGTGATGGAGCGCTTCTTATGATTAAGGCTGTATTTTTTTCAGTCATCCATTGCCGTGTAATATGATGTTCCCTGTGAAAATTCCCATTTCTGAAAGAATACTGTAAATATACATCTTTATCACTTAAATAAATACAGCAAGCATCGGCCTTATTGAAGCACTACCTGTTACACTGCATTTAGGAACCTGGCAGCCAGTTTAATTTGCTTCCAGCAGCACATGATTTCTTAAATGTCTTCAATGAAAAAACAAAAACAGCTGCATCAAAGATCAGAAATATTACTGCTAAAGATTCCTCTGTCCAGTACAAGAAGGGGACACATCACATGTCTCTTACTTTTTACATTTATTAATGTTTTTATTTTGTTTGATGGTAAAAATAGAATGTATTTAAAAAGGTGGACATAATAAATGAAATCATTCTACAATTTACCATTTACTGTTTTTCAGGTCAGCATTTAAATATTTAGGAACATTGGTATAATAACTCTAAAAGAAAAAGATCAATTTTGACTGCTACAATGCAATTTTTTATGTTTGATCGTGGAATATTTTGAAATACCTTTTTTTTAGACTTTGCAATAAGCCATTTTTCACATTGAAAAAAAATAGTCTTACTTATGATGCCTTTTCTGTTTGGGTACAAACATTCTCAAACATGTTAAAAACATTAAAACGTGTTTAAGACTAGTATAGGAAAACTAAACTGAAACGAAGCTCATGGCGCCTCCACTATGTTACTGCCACAGGGTATTCTCAACCAGCTATCCTCAACGTGCAGGAGGAGCCTGGTGTTATTACTGTATATACAATGAGATCTGATCCCAGCTATTCTCAGTGTGCAGGAGGAGCCTGGTGTTATTACTGTATATACAATGAGATCTGATCCCAGCTATTCTCAGTGTGCAGGAGGAGCCTGGTGTTATTACTGTATATACAATGAGATCTGATCCCAGCTATCCTCAGTGTGCAGGAGGAACCTGGTGTTATTACTGTATATACAATGAGATCTGATCCCAGCTATCCTCAGTGTGCAGGAGGAACCTGGTGTTATTACTGTATATACAAGGAGATCTGATCCCAGCTATCCTCAGCGTGCAGGAGGAACCTGGTGTTATTACTGTATATACAATGAGATCTGATCCCAGCTATTCTCAGTGTGCAGGAGGAGCCTGGTGTTATTACTGTATATACAATGAGATCTGATCCCAGCTATTCTCAGTGTGCAGGAGGAACCTGGTGTTATTACTGTATATACAATTAGATCTGATCCCAGCTATCCTCAGTGTGCAGATGGAGCCTGGTGTTATTAATATATATACAATGGGGTCTGATCGCCAAAGGGACGACGTGACATGCTCTTTGTATTTGTAATTATTGTATTTATGGAAGCAGGTTACAGAGAGCAAGGATAATTGTAGCAGCCTAAGTGTGTTTAGCATTTCAGAAAGGTCGTCTGGCATGCGCTGGTTATTATGACACAAACACCCATAGGAAACCATCGCCACAAATAAAGGGTGTGATTTCATACTGCATAAATAAATCACTGTTGCGACAACCAAGGTTTAATCCCTTGTTTGAATTTCATAAGACTTTATGGGCAACCATTTCCATATCACAGAGCACGTGAAGGACTATGCACCAGAACGGTTTCAGGGCTCTCAAACCATTTCCCATGGAGGGTCGAGGACTCAACCAGAAGACATTGTGGGGGTCCCAGTGGGGGGGGTGGGGGGGGGGTGAGTTAGTCGTCACTCCCATTCCAACTCCCCCCCCCCCCCCTTACCCCCAAATATAAAACCACAAAAACACCAAATGCAAAATAAACACATATGCTAAATAAATGTGCAAACAAATATCAAATCCCCAAGTAAAATCGAACGACGTGACCAATTCCTGCATCTCCAGTACATGCAGGTCGAGGTGGGTTTGCACTTTGTTGTCAAGTTATTCAATAATTAATAATGCTAACCGAAACACAGGTTGTATAAAATAAGAAAATAAGAGGGGAAGGTCAGTAAATCATAGACAAATAACCAAATAAATACAGTAAATAGAAAAGGAGTAAGTAAACAACAGCAATGGGTAATAAACAGTAATCAGCGCTCACGTCCTCGGCCAGACTGGCATGTACATAAACCACAGAGCTCCCCACAGCGTGCCACAATACCTACAAACAATAATTATTTAAACCAGTAGAAAACAATATGAGTGTGGGAAGAGGGATATCATTTTTGTTTCCATGCTAGTATGTGCTGACCGTGATTTACACTTCCAGTCGCTTCCACATATGCTTCAAGTTCATGTTCTTATCTGCATGTGCCCGGTCGGGGGTTTTGTGCCTAATTGTTGGGAGCTGCATGCAGATCTTTACCTAGGCATGTTATACAATCTTCAGTTTTGAACAATACCTTTTTTTTTCACTAAAGTTTTACATTGTATGAAGAGATAAGAGTTAAAATAGTAAATTAATTTATTTATTGAGAAGAAACGCAAGATATAAATTACAAGTGGAACCCGAGTTACCTTCATTTGGAATTTAAACTTGTAAAGAAGCTGTTCAGAAAGATGTGATATTGTATTATCGCTGATTTAATTTCAAACGTCATAAACTGTCAATCTTCGTTGTTGTTTTGGGGGAAATATCCACACAAATGTAATCGCAAAACTGTAGGACCAACAGCACTCTGGAATACAGCAAGCTGTTTTGAGAATAGTATTGAAACTTGTTTTCAGTACTGCATTCAGTTTATAGTTTTTCCTTTTTTAACGTTTAAAAAAAAACAATTGACAGCAAAGAATTGATATGCATGTGCAGACAAATAAAACAGCAGTGCTTCACTTGTTTGACTCAGTTTTACATTTATTATACTTGTAAATAACGCTTCAGTACCGTTGTCAGATGTGCTTTGCAGAATGACGTTATAGGGGATATCAGAAAAATACTCATTTTTAAATAAACCTTTACAGTCCAATACATGTAAGTGTATTGCTGTTTTTGTAAACATCTGAACGCTAATTAATACAAACCATTGCTATGTTCCCCAGCTGTTCAGATGAACAGGCTAGCGTTTCCATTTTTATAGCTTCTTAATTAGTGATTACAACCTGCATTCCGCGTGACAGAAAAAACTTAATGAAGAACAAAACGGCTTAGCAATAGAATCCACAAAAGCACAATTAGAACTTGCTGTTCAATATTGCAAACTATGCATGCTCTGCTCTCAGCTCCAGAAGACACCAAGCTCTAGACAAATGGAAAATCACATTACATTTCTTAAAACTGCACCAACACAATTAACATATTTAATATGATTGGCTAGTAGTTGGGAGATTTAAATGCCTGCATCTCTTTCTTTATATATATATATATATATATATATATATATATATATATATATATATATATATATATATATATATATATATATATAATCTGGTTACGGTCATTTGGAAAAAAAAAAAAATACTGTACCCAACAGAACTACCATTAATTCTGCCAAGAATTAAAAAGCAAGCAGTAGACCCTTAACCCTAGCAGTATTACTACAGTACAGCTAAATAGACAGTGGAAAATTAACCTACTTGGACTTTGCTGTCTTTTGAACATCGAACTTTAAAAAAGACAACAAACTAGCAGAAAAAAGTTAGCCGATTCAGTACTTTAGGGGGCAAAAAATCCACTAAACTTCTGAGCCATTTCTTTCTGTCAGCAACCGCGGATGTCTTTCAAACACAGTTGCTTATGCTTGCGAAGCAGTCAGCAAAAAAGCAAGAAATGGATTTCATCAAAACATGCAACCGCACACAGGAGGTCATGTGAAAGGGGAGCAACTCAGTGTAGTGTTCAGTCCTTCAGTCTGCTCCGATCCAAGACGTACCCGGGTCCATGCTTTTCAGTTCTCCACAGCAGGAACTACTGCACATAACGCAGAGCAACAACCCGCCAACATTCTTAAGCTTGCACAACGCAGCTGTATTACCAGCAGGCTTTTAAATAAATAATATGGTGGGGCGGTCTGTGTCAGATGGACAGACACGCATCCCGGGGTCGGAGACAACTGCAAACCTGAGAGTCCTGACAGACCACTGGTGCGTAAAGGCTGCGGGTCCCCGTCCAAGAGAGCCTTGCGTTTGTAAAATGAGAATGTCGGTTCCAATTTACCCCCTCCACCTCTCGGAAGTGGACAGTAAGGTAGGAACAATAATTTATAATCGTATCCATATTTCTTTTAGTATGAATTGTCACTTTGGCTGATTATTTGTTTTAGTTAATATGTTCAATATTGTATTGCTTTAAAGAGTTCAGAAAACGAGTCCAAAAGGTTCCTGATACAAAGCTGCACATTAGTAACAACTCATCATCCATTGCCTTGGACGTTCAAATGCCAAGCAACACTGTTAATATAAAATATTACAATTACAAAATTGAATTGGTGATAGTGCTACTATTCAAATATTAGTACTTTTTTTTTTAAAATATACATTTAGTGTGCCCAATTATTTCCCCCCCCTCCCGTACCCCCGATTTTCTCCCCAATTTGGAATGTCCAATTGTTTTTTCTCCTCACCGCAGCAATTCTCCTCACAGCTCAGGAGATCCCACGACCAAGCCAGCTTCCTCCTTCACCCAGGAACTCGAGAGCAGATGGCAGCGAGCTACTGACCTCTGGAAGACAAAGGCCAGCCCTGCAGGGGTCCGTTCTGAGCTCACTAGGCGGCTGGCCAGCAGGGTTCGCTGTAGCGCGATAAGGAGAAGCAGTCCCTGCAGGTTTTGCCTCCGCAGCGAAGACCAGCGACTCCGCACAGCCAGGATGCGAACAATAGTCTTTAATTTTGAATCAGCTGGAAAGTATAATGTACCATATTACAGCAAAATAAAAAATAAAAAATCGGTACTCAATCATATTACGTATTAAACAAAGAGAAGCACACTTCTTTACATTACACACGTCATCATTTTTCAAGCAGTGTTTGTTCGAATATTTGTCTCAGCACTAATTGATGAACCACATACACACTGCACTGCAAAATTATTTCCTTGTTGTATTAAACATCAAATCAGGTGATAATCAAAATTGATTATGGTGATCAATTACAGCTGATCACAGAGAAAGCCATCCTCACACAACATGGTTGGGGGTAAACAGAAAGGAGTAGCAGTTTACGGGTTCATTCTGCAGACTTGCTAATAGCTGCTCTTAAGCCCCATGATCCTTCCTTGGGTGATGTCAGCCTCACAGCATGATAAATGAAAGGGAGACGGCTTTTATGACAGTTCAACTCCTCCCTGGATAGGAGTCTGGACACCAGAGGCTGCTGGGCAGCAGCCTGCCCTTTCAGAGACACGCCACAATAATGCAATTAGACTCAAAGTGTGATTAAAGCGCATTAGGCTTTGTCTTGCTGGGTTGTTTTTAACTGTAATTTAGCTCCAAAGGCTTGGGGAAAGTACTGTACTTGCCCTTTCCAGCCATGTTTGTCATTGCTAAGTTGTTTTTATATTTGTTTTGCAGAGGGTTGCAAAGGGTTTTATCCAATGAACCCAAGCAATAGGGTCTGCGATGGACCCCTAGTACACACAGTGTGTATCAAGACAAAAGGAAAAACAGCAGTTAAATCAGAGAAGGTTACTAAAATACACAAGATGTCTCAATTCAGTCAATTAAGTGGAAACCCATTACACCCCACTGCAAACTGTCGAGACCTTCTCTCTCTCCACAGGAAAGAGTTCAAATCAGTAGAGCTAATCTGATGACTTGCATTTCCAAACAATCTAAGATCAGGCTTGTTTGAAGCCTGCTATCCACACCACCCTCACTTACAAGCTTCTTACTGCAGTAAGACAGTCTTTCATATTGTTGCTATACAAACTACGAAGCTTGGGTCAAAAATGAAAACACGCCTGCTACAGCCTTTTTGTGAACATGTTGTCCATCGTATTTCTGATTGAATCATTCGTTAAGCTGGATCTTCCTGTTGCAAGTCTTAATCACAATGGGCAAAACTTCATAATAGGCGCTTGGCTGGCATGTCCTCCTGTTTGCATTACTGTTTCACTCTGGAGAACCTACTCACTGCAACGAGGCTTCTCTACTTCCAAAACTACACGGAACTGTATTCACGCACCAATACAAAACATTTCTCTAGATGTATGCATGACATACATACATGTATGGCTTTTCTGAGTGGTTACAATGTGTTAAAGTTTAAACATTCAAATATGTTTAATATTAAAGTTTAGGAAACAAAACTGAAACTAAAGCCGGGTCCACACCTGACCAAACTGCTATCAAAACTGTGCAACTTAAAAATCGCCTGCAACTGCTTTGTCCACACCTGAGCAACTAGTTGAGCAACAAGTTTCCTGCATTTAGAAGTGAGTGTATTTTACTTTATTTTTCTGGCGATTACGCTAACCCTGCTGGTGCTGTCGGTTCTTTCCCTCATCTGTCAATATCTTTAGTAAACGATGGCTTCACCAATTACCGATGAAGAACTGGCTGTTACAGTCATCTCGTCTGTAGTTATTTTAAATGCGATATTAAAAGCAGAAACAAAGCCACGTAATTGCTGGACTTGGCTGAGGACACAGTTGTTTTCTTTTAAAATAGTTGACATCTTTCTAAATATACCTCTTTACCACAGGAAAGTATACAGTCAGGAAGATTGTAACAACCAATTATATTTCGCCACCATGCACGTGATAAAAAACATCACTACACATCGCTCAGCAGATCGCCTGAAAGTAGAGCTTGTCTGTACTGTAAGCAACCAGTTGTGCAACTGCTTGCAACTGGTTACAGAAACGTCCACATAGAAGCGATTCAGCTGCATGCAACCAAGTTGCGCAACTGTTCGCTCAGGTGTGGACTCGGCTTAACACCCCTTACACAATAACATCTGAGAATGTTTGAAGACCACGGACACTCCACCACAACAACAGGATAAGGGGCGTTTTTAACTGTTAGTATGGTAGATTAGTATCAGCAAGTGTGCTTCAGCCTTAGCTGGGTCCACACCCGAGGGATCAGTTGCGCAACTTAGTTGCATGCAACCAAGTCGCTTATATGTGGATGTCCCTGCAACCAGTTGCTTGAAGTAGAGCCGGGCTCTACTTTCCAAGCAACCTCCTGAGCGACTTCTGTAGACATAGGCGATCACGTGGCAATTTGCGATCTCTGATTGGTTCTTATAATGCTGACTGCACGGCTTGCCTAGCCTGTCATAAAGAAGCTCTAATTTTAAAAATGTCGGCGGTAAAATTAAATGGTTTCGTCCAGCTTTTACAGGCTTTTTCTTTAGGGAATATGGCATTTAAAATAACAACAGTTGAAAAAATAATAACAGCCAACTCTTCCTCGTTAATTCCTGAACACATTACGACCTGACCAAAAAAAGTGCCACCTCGGTTGTCAAAAAATAAATAAAATAAATACAATTCTAAACATGGGACCAAAAAAAACTCAACTCAGTTATCATAAAACAATGAAACTTGTAGACGCGGGAACCTTGTGGCACAAGTAATTGCTCAGATGTGGACACAGCAATTGCTCGCAACTGAGTTGAGCGATTTCAGGAGCAATTGGGTTGCGCAACTGATCACTCAGTTTCAGGAACACCCCAGATGGGTCTGGCTGATGGAAAGGTAGGCATGGCATAGACTCTGAACCTGGAGGCTGGGTATGCTAGCTAGAGAAGGACCTGTGTCGTTCAGGTTTGACTTCTGGATAGTTGTTTAGGGACTGCAAAAAGATCCAAGCCCAAGAGTATTTTTGGAAAGCATTGCTGACATGACCATACGTGAACGCAGTGGCCGCTCGGAGCCCACTCCTTTGCACTAGATTTTCTTCAGCTTCCATTTCCAGCATGCCTTTGTTGTGGGAGGACAATAATTCTTCTCGCCTTGTTGTCATGCACCAACAATGCAGAGCTTCTGGGGGCCTGGCTATTTATAGCTGGGACAAACACACTACATGAGAGTGGTGTTTTTGTTTTTTATTTTAGAGGAAGTTCCGTTCATGGGTAAATGGGATCTATTTCCTCTTGTAAGATCATGTAAAATCTGATGACATTCTGAATGAATCACACTGCATGTTTTTATTAATAAAGCACCAATAACCTGCATTTCATGCTGAACTCAGATATCAATATGGATGGAATCACAGGTCTCAAAATAGGAGAAAAAACAGCAAGACCAAAATGGCCTTCAGTTCAATAAATTCATAGAGAGCACCAAGCCCACTAAACTTAATTCAATGCCAAAGTGTAGGATGTTGTGTTATTTGGCTTAGGATTCACGTATAAATGTAATTATTAGCCACAGAAAGAAACAACACAGTTTAACTTAATTATTTATTTGTTCATAAAAAGTTTTTTGGCAAAAGTTGCCTCTACTTTGTATGAACTGTCCTGTGTGGCTACTGGCTCAAGGCAGTTTGTTTATTTTTTATTTATACAGCTTCCGTGTCAAAAGTAAAATTAATTTTAGCAGCAGCAACTGTAAAGTCGGATTCACAAAGAGCAAGACACCTTAGCATAATACACATGTTTTGAATTTGTTCCCATCCTGATAAAAACACAAGGATCAAGCAAGACTTGACAAAAAATCATGTTTAAAAGCTAGAGACAGGCCTAATACAAGAATGAGTAATACAAAAGTGTTTTGTTATAACCAGCAGTTACAAAAAGGTACCATGTAAAAAGGGGGTATGTAAATGTGCTTACTCTGTTTATTGTACAGTGAAAGTGCTGAAAGATGCCTTGATTATACTGCCAATTGCATTGCTACTGGGCGGCAGCCTAGATTGGAGCCTACGAGGGCGTAGCTCCCTGCGCTGATGTGACTTAACCAAGCAAATCACATAATTATGTAATTGTTTGGATCCAAACACTCCCTAATTTGGTATGTACATGTGTCTCTACAATTACTGTGAATAGACATATTTTGATGGGCATTGCGGTAATCCAGAAGGGCACCCACACACCCAGTACACTGATTATAGCATGATTAGCATTTGTCGCTTGTTTTATATCTTTAATAGTGGTATATGTTTAACCTTCTTTAAGGTTAGAAGAATGGAAAACATTGAATAAATATTTGAATATGAAAAAAAAACATTTGCCATGCAAATCAATAAGCTGCTTTCCCGAATGACTGACATGCTTTGACCCTGAATACACCGCTGAGGTGAAGTGACCTAGAAAGTGAAACAGTAACAGATTACCTGAAAGCAAGACATGCATACAGACAGCTTTCTTATGGTACAATATGGAAGTACATACTAGCTATAACATGTGCGTGTTTCATAACTGATACGTACATGGAGCACGAAAGAGCACAAAACAGATCAGATTTAAGGAATTGTTTCACTTAGTTGATGTAATCTAAACGGTTCAGGGTTTCCTGTGTTTCAATTAAATATATCATATAAATGATCAGGAGCTAGGAGTTTGATGTTAAATAAACTGTTCCTCTGCATGAAACTCCTAGTAGTAAACCTACAGAATCAGGCGAGACACATTCATGCTGTGATGAGAACTGCGATCAGTCAATTCAGAAGATTGGGTGCCTGGTCATTTCATTGATATAGTTCTGAAACCCAGGACTGGGCGCAGCAGGGCTCGTGCGAGTTTCAAGCCGTGTTTACGTACCTTTGTACTCCGGGCTGAACTCCTTCATCTCAGGGGGCAGGGACTCGTAGAAGCGCTCCTCGCGGGAGATGAGGGGCTTGCAGACAGTGTGGTCATCGTAGCGCATCATGCTGGTGTGGCCGCCCACCTGGTGCACGAAGGGCTCCAGCAGCACCCCGCCGTCCCTGGCTGGGCCCTGGCTCTTGCCGTGCTTCCCCACTTCCATGGTTTGCGAAAGGCACATGGCGTTGGCAGGCCGCGGGGCACTGGGGGCATGGGCGCCGACGCGCTGGACGGGAGGCGTCGGCTGGGATCGCACGCTGCTGCCGGGGGGCGGAGCCAGCCCGATGCTGCCCGCAAACCAGCCAATCCCGGCTCACTGTGCTCAGGGAGCACAATCCTGCAACGAAAAATAGAACAAGGATTTCATTTAGAGCTGGGTCCATTTTCATCCATAACTATTAAACACTAATAGTGCTGAATTTAGAAAATGAAATTCAATAAATTTAAATACTTGTGTGTGCAATGTAGTACTAAATAGGGTGTTCAGTACGGGTGTGCCGATACTCGCATATTCTGAGGAATTACCTTGAGGAGGTATTTGTTGGTAGGTATTAAATAAATCCATTCAAAACGAGAAACGCTGCCCTTCCCTCACCTTTACGAGTGCCACTTCCGCAGTGTTTAAAAACCGGTGGGAAGCTCGTTTTCCTCGCATCATGGCCGCTGGCATTTTTCTTGCCGTTCCGTGGCCGTAAACCAATAATGAAAATATGTTGCAAAACTACACAACCGATTCACCACAATGTGACATTTCCTAAACACTGCAGTGAAGACGCATATCTTAGGAAAGTGAAATAAAAGTGATTTCACATCAGAAGTATAACAGAAAGGTAAGACCGCTTAAAAATACAAAGAAGTTTGTTAGTATGACCAGACATGTTCTATATTAACAAACACTGTCAGATTGGTATTGATTGATACGCAATAATTGTGTAAATGAAGAAAACGGAGGGACTGCATTGTTTTGTGTTGTGTAATGAACATGTTTCATTCCATTTAATTAATACCAAACAACTTCACATCTGTAAAGGCAGTGACTCTGACAATACGAGGATCGGCACGTCCCCAGTGTTCAGACATCACGGGCACAATTACAGAGCATGCCTACTGGGGCGTTCTCTTACATCCACACCCTGACGACTAACTGCACCACACATCAAAGTGATGGCAATTAATTCCTCTTTGCTTACTTCATACTTGAAAGAAACAGAGACAGCCAGCATTAACACTATGCCTCTGATGCACGTCTTACGGATCAGAGAGAAGAGCTCACATTAAGCCGTGTACCCCACCACATTCTTTGGTACAGTACTGGTGTGAGGGACATTTCATTTTCAAAGGTGTCATGTTTTTCAGGATGTATTGTGGTATTCTGATTTCTACAAATAACATTTCAGAAATGGTAATCTTTTCCTCAGATTCCGATCCTCTCCAAACTGTATAAAATGCTTAATTTGCCATGCTAGAGTACCATGGTGTGGGGTGTTTGTGTCTCCTGTCCCCAGTAGTGCTCTTCTTTGACAAGCACACACAGGAATGCTCCCCACAGACAGGATTACAGCTGAATGTCGAGTGGCACCCCTCACAACACAGCACTCACACAGTGTGCGAGGTTATCATAGCTCAGACTATAGTGTTTGTATAGTGTATGGCTGAACACCTCTATTGTACCTCTAAGTGAAAGATTTAAACATAGACCAGCTAAATATATTGTGCGGTGGCCTTCTCTAACGTTTTCCACAGCATGTATATCAAACTCTGATAGAAACACCTTTCATTGTTTGGTGCTCAACAAGATGTCAAACAGATGTACTGAGAAACAGCAACACATTCCCCCGACACTAGGGGTTAATCAAATTGTTAGGGCACAACTAAGGGTAAACTAACAATAAATACTAGTCTGGAGAGTGAAAAATTATACAAAACTGTACTGTAGTTATTATTATTATTATTATTATTATTATTATTATTATTATTTGTTTGTTTAGCAGACGCCTTTATCCAAGGCGACTTACAGAGACTAGGGTGTGTGAACTAGGCATCAGCTGCAGAGTCACTTACAATTACGTCTCACCCGAAAGACGGAGCACAAGGAGGTTAAGTGACTTGCTCAGGGTCACACAATGAGTCAGTGGCTGAGGTGGGATTTGAACCGGGGACCTCCTGGTTACAAGACCTTTTCTTTAACCACTGGACCACACAGCCTCCCAGTTTAAAAGAGAACCATTTCCAATTCAAAATGAAAAGATATAAATCTACAGATACTGTAGTTTATCCTTTCAAACTAAATGACAGACACTGCACTTGCCTTGTGATCAAAGTTTTAGTTCTTTCTGTAAAAAAAAATATTCCACGACACTGTTCTGTAGTTTAGCCTTCTTTATTTAATCAGAAAAGCAGACCTTATTTAAAGTCCTGTTTGTTTGTACACATCAAGGACATTTTAGCCATGAGAACACAAGCCCACCCCACCCCCCATATATTTAAACCCACTTCACCATTCTGCGAGTCAAACTGTCATGCTACAATTTACAGCAGCAGGATGTTAAACAAAATTCGAAATCACGTGAACAATTTGTGAAAACTCCACTGCATCTGATAGAACATACGGTAGGAGAACAACCTTGGAATTGACAATAACTGAGGGTGTGTAGGGTGTCTCTTTACAATGGAAATCATTAGGCTCATAATAACGAGACACCCTACACACAATATTACTGTGCATCTCGACAACACTAATTCAAAAAGGATACTGAGCACATATTTCCAACACAGACTTCTATGGTAAAAATGTCCAAACTGTTTTTAAACCTTTAGGAAGTACTGCTCCTTTAAGGACCTGACCTAGCCTCTCTGCCTTGCCTCTGCAGACGCAAGTGTGAATCGAGCACTACGTTATCCTGTGCGTGCTTCCCAGCTTTTGGCTTGCCTCCAACTACCATGCATTAATTTCAAAAACACAAAACACTTCTCTGTGGTTCGTCCGACAGAGAAGTGAGCAAGGCTCTAATGCCTTGATTGTACAGACACCACAGGCTGTGGGCAGTCAAATCAATAGCTATTTCAAGATACTAATCTGTGCTTTACCGCACGCATCCTAGGCTAACACTCACAGGGAAAACGTTTTCAAACCTACCTCTCACCCAGCCCTGTCCAGCGAAGGCTGGGATCCTTTCCTGTACAGACCAGTTCACACCATTGACAGTGCTGACACTGCTGTAGGCTGTGACGGTGCTGCTGTTATCTTTAGCAGGCTTTTCAGATTAGTGCTGCAAGGCAATTAACTGGCAACACTGCAATAGGTTCTTGGACGTCGGCTGAGCTGATCTTAACATCTTACTACCGTCTGGCTGCTCATGACAAGGAGTAGTAATCAAATGCCTGTAAACACATGTGTTTACACAGGGACATGGTTGTGTCCCCCATTTGAGAAATTTCAGGTTTTTTTTTTTTTTTTTTTTAACCAATGCTAAGACACAGCTTATAAACCAGAACTGGCATGCTGCCTCTAGTGGGCACTCTAAAAAGAACATCTGCACTTTGGATAAACAATAGGGTCAACAGTTCATAATTCTAGAAAAACAAAACAAAAATGAAAATTATACTTATGTAAAAACAATGCAATGTATTTGCAGCACTAGTTGACAGAACAAAGATTTACTAGGCATACTATACTGTGGTAAAAACTATGTCTTCTTGTATGGAGCGGATCTTGTGATGTTGGAGGTAGTTCATTCACAACTATAAAACACTTTGTAGTAGTGTAGGTACCAAATCTAAAAAACAGTAAAATCATTTGACAAACATTAGACTTTACTAAGAAAGTTACCTATTTGTTACCAAGTTTCTTTTAATAGTATGACATAGCTAAACCAGTGCACACACAGGGTCCTCACAATCCTGTAATAAATATCTGTTTGTTTTGCAGGAGCATATTCACTTAAAGAATTTCTACTGTACTGTTTTGCTGAAATCTGATTTATTTTAACAAAGACTATATAAAGAAACACGTTTTCAGTTTTTGGACTGTACATGCAGCTGGTGATTTGAAAGCAGGCATTGCTTTCTGTTTGCTGCTTGCTGTTTACGCCACAGCACCCGATGGGTTAAAGCAAGAACCATGCCAGGGCGTTAAGTTATTATTAATGAGATTGGGTACTGGCAAACGTCTGCAAGTGCCATTCTGAGGACTTGCAAAGAAAAACAACACAATTTAGTCTTGCTGCTGCTAAGCAAATCTTCCTGAAATACAGCCACCGCTGCAAAGCTAATACCCGTCTGTTTGACCGGCCAAGGGTTCATGTATCAAATCCTGGGACTGACCTTTCTGGATGCTGATACAGGATTAATAGAGTAGTCCCCAGACTCCAGGCACATAAGGCATCTAGTGTTCGCACGCAAGGGAGGTCTCGGTCACAACTTTCTGGATGTGCAATTATCTTGGCAGGTTCATACCACTACTGACTCCAACACGGACTGCAAAGTCATGAACAAAGTCCAGGGCCTATTCCAGGATCGTGTGTGGCTGGTTAAGAAATTGTTCAAGAGGCTGAGAGGAATTAAAAAGGAGGGCACACTGCAATATAACTCTGCACATTCACCCGGAGTAACACAGAACACAAAATAAAAATGACAATCATGGGGCTTCCATGAGAGTGTTTTTTTTTTTTTTTTTTTAACTCGAGATAAATATATACAGTGCCTTGCGAAAGTATTCGGCCCCCTTGAACTTTGCGACCTTTTGCCACATTTCAGGCTTCAAACATAAAGATATGAAACTGTAATTTTTTGTGAAGAATCAACAACAAGTGGGACACAATCATGAAGTGGAACGGAATTTATTGGATATTTCAAACTTTTTTAACAAATAAAAAACTGAAAAATTGGGCGTGCAAAATTATTCAGCCCCTTTACTTTCAGTGCAGCAAACTCTCTCCAGAAGTTCAGTGAGGATCTCTGAATGATCCAATGTTGACCTAAATGACTAATGATGATAAATAGAATCCACCTGTGTGTAATCAAGTCTCCGTATAAATGCACCTGCACTGTGATAGTCTCAGAGGTCCGTTTAAAGCGCAGAGAGCATCATGAAGAACAAGGAACACACCAGGCAGGTCCGAGATACTGTTGTGGAGAAGTTTAAAGACGGATTTGGATACAAAAAGATTTCCCAAGCTTTAAACATCCCAAGGAGCACTGTGCAAGCGATAATATTGAAATGGAAGGAGTATCAGACCACTGCAAATCTACCAAGACCTGGCCGTCCCTCTAAACTTTCAGCTCATACAAGGAGAAGACTGATCAGAGATGCAGCCAAGAGGCCCATGATCACTCTGGATGAACTGCAGAGATCTACAGCTGAGGTGGGAGACTCTGTCCATAGGACAACAATCAGTCGTATACTGCACAAATCTGGCATTTATGGAAGAGTGGCAAGAAGAAAGCCATTTCTTAAAGATATCCATAAAAAGTGTCGTTTACAGTTTGCCACAAGCCACCTGGGAGACACACCAAACATGTGGAAGAAGGTGCTCTGGTCAGATGAAACCAAAATCGAACTTTTTGGCAACAATGCAAAACGTTATGTTTGGCGTAAAAGCAACACAGCTCATCACCCTGAACACACCATCCCCACTGTCAAACATGGTGGTGGCAGCATCATGGTTTGGGCCTGCTTTTCTTCAGCAGGGACAGGGAAGATGGTTAAAATTGATGGGAAGATGGATGGAGCCAAATACAGGACCATTCTGGAAGAAAACCTGATGGAGTCTGCAAAAGACCTGAGACTGGGACGGAGATTTGTCTTCCAACAAGACAATGATCCAAAACATAAAGCAAAATCTACAATGGAATGGTTCACAAATAAACATATCCAGGTGTTAGAATGGCCAAGTCAAAGTCCAGACCTGAATCCAATCGAGAATCTGTGGAAAGAACTGAAAACTGCTGTTCACAAATGCTCTCCATCCAACCTCACTGAGCTCGAGCTGTTTTGCAAGGAGGAATGGGCAAAAATTTCAGTCTCTCGATGTGCAAAACTGATAGAGACATACCCCAAGCGACTTACAGCTGTAATCGCAGCAAAAGGTGGCGCTACAAAGTATTAACTTAAGGGGGCTGAATAATTTTGCACGCCCAATTTTTCAGTTTTTTATTTGTTAAAAAAGTTTGAAATATCCAATAAATTCCGTTCCACTTCATGATTGTGTCCCACTTGTTGTTGATTCTTCACAAAAAATTACAGTTTCATATCTTTATGTTTGAAGCCTGAAATGTGGCAAAAGGTCGCAAAGTTCAAGGGGGCCGAATACTTTCGCAAGGCACTGTATATACACCTTTCATTCAGGCAATACAGCACATAGGGGATCAGGTGATGCTGCGTATACTACCCTGGTTTAGAAACTCTACCCGTCCGGACGTCTGACAACTGCTGATGAAGCATTCAACATCACACCTGGGCAAATACGGGTAGTGGGCACTTGAAAGGGAGGTGGCAGATACTGATGAAACAGACTGAAGTGCATTAATTCGTTGCCAAAATTGCCACTGCCTGCTACCTGCACAAACTCTTGTCAACAACAAAATTAGGTGTTCAGGAATCAGTAGCTACCTATGAGACAGAGGGGTAAGGTTACATTCTCACGAGAAAAAAAAGCACCACTGCCTTTCACAACAAGCCCAAAACAAGTGCAACCCATGTTAGAGTGGGTGTTTATGCAAATTACAACCCGCGACTCTAAAAATGTATTATAAGCGGACTTGGCAACTGTGAAGGTTACCTCAGCCCCCAGTTTCAATTGGACAGCAGCGATCTGAGGAGGATCATGGGCAGCAGTGTGGAGTAGTGGTTAGGGCTCTGGACTCTTGACCGGAGGGTTGTGGGTTCAATCCCCAGTGGGGGACACTGCTGTTGTACCCTTGAGCAAGATACTTTACCTAGATTGCTCCAGTAAAAACCCAACTGTATAAATGGGTAATTGTATGTAAAAATAATGTGATATCTGTATAATGTGAAATAAATGTATAATGTGATATCTTGTAACAATTGTAAGTCGCCCTGGATAAGGGCGTCTGCTAAGAAATAAATAATAATAATAATAATCATGCTTTCAGAGATGCTCTCCTTTCTTTTAAGTTGTGTTGGATTTACTGCTGTGTTAAATATTAATGATGCAAACAAATAAAACACAATCGATACATTCATTTGTAATTTTATTTGGTCAGTTCTGAGAGGGCATCAACAACTTGGATGTTGTTGCGCTGTTTTGGGCAATCGAGCTGGCTTATGACATCCAGTTCACAAACTATATTTATTAACGTGGAGGGCAGACGTGCGTTGTCTTTGGACATAGCTGGGATCAAAAAAAGGACGGGAATTAATTCAGTTAAGCAGCTCACTTGCTCTTCGTGTTTAACTTAGTAGTTTTTACAGAAAGGGTATTCTCAAAACAGCTGCTTTAATACTATAACAAATGCATAACACAGTTTGTGGTAAGTGGTTTTATACAGAACTGTAAACCCACAAGATATATACAACATGACAGACCAAACACAGCAAAAAACAGTAATAAAAAAAAGGCCCGCCCGCATTAGCATTAAGGTGAACTACTCCACTGCTAACCATAAAATCGGCCATCAGCCACTACTTTCTGCCATCTTGGAATCCACAGTAACAACTGACCTGATCCCTTGCAATATTTATAGTTAAGGATAAACACGCTCATTAACATTTACACATGAAATACGGGTTTCCATGCAAAACTGTGCACGGTTTTCCCATGTGTTTCATCATTTACACGAGTAAATGAGATTTACCCTATCCCTCTCTCTGGCCGTTTTTTTCGGCTACAAATCTGATTTACCCGAGTAATTCTCCCAAACGTGCACACGTATCGCCATTTCACATGTAAATTGACCCGCATGGAAACCCCATGAATGACACAACACCTGAATTGAAGTAATTTTTTCTGATAGTCACCATCACACAACAAGAGGATTGTTAAGTAGGCAGAGTGAAAACAGATAAACTTGAGTGCAGTTTTTTTTTTATGAGATTTAATCTAGAAACCGCATTTGTTCAAATACAGGCAAATGAACATAAAACAACAACTGAACCATGCGCCCTTCTATGCAGTTTTCATAAAACAAATAAACGCATTCCAGTTAATTGCAGAACTGAATGTACTGAATGTCTCCTCTGTGTCTCCTGTGTCACAGTCAATAAAAGCAGTTTTTTCATTTCTCGTGGTTGAACCCAAATCTTGTGGTTTTAATTTCAGCGGCAGGGGTTGGTTGCCTAGTTACTAAGTGCAGTAGTGTAGCACACAACGAAACATGGGAGCTGAATTACTATCTGGGATCACGGGATTGGGATTGCAATTGCAACGGGCCAAAATGAAATGATCAGATGATACGAGTCACACTCGTTTAAACGCCACTGTATAGGGTCAGATATATGCGAGTGCTGACTGTATAATAGATTTGGTTACATTGTTTACCGTCAGGAGTTTAAGGATGATTTAATTGCGCAGCGGATTCCCCAGTTAGATGATGAGCTGATAATATCTCTTCAGCCAAAGAAGCAGGCACGGTAATTTAAGATGTTCCCATACTGAAAAACAGTAAGGTAGCATGAGTTTAGTACTAAAACAGGGTCAGCTGTTGCAGGGAAAACCAAACGAAATGTTATTTATATAGCACCTTTCACACAAAAAGCAATGTACAATACACAGCAAAGAAATGAGTCCATCAGGACCCAAACACACCAGGAATGCTGCGATGGCTCAAGTTGACACTGTACAAGCTGACGTTGCTATCCTCTTGTAGTTTAGGCACTTATAGCAGGCTTGCTCCCCAGGTATGTGCAGCTGGCACTGGTCACACATTGTCACCGACACCCTTGTCAGCTCCAAGTGGCAACCCGAAGAAGGGAGGTTTGAGGGGTTATAAAAAATGACAGGACAACCCAAGGAACCTCTCATCCAAACACAGCCCTCAGGCCACAACCGACGACTGCAGGTATGAGCCAGCTGACTGACATGTGTCGAAGACAGTGGAAAGACACAAAGGGAGAGAGTGAGGGACAGCGAGAGGTGACCCCAGTAAGCCTCTTTGCTATGATGACAGTCCGGTTTGCTAGTGGGATTACAAGCTGCAAGCATTCCAGATCCATTCGGTGACTGCTGCTGCATTCTGGGTATTACCAGGCTAATTTTAGGCACAGCCTATCTAGGATTTAGTAGATGTGTGAGAAGAAAGGTAGGACCAACACATCAGGCAGTTTGAATAGAGAGCATGTCTACAGTAATGGTGTACCAAAACTGGGACATAAATAACCCTAAATAAATAACTTTTAAAGTATTTAAAGCCAATTGAAAAAGTGAATTTCCTTTTTTTTTTTTTTTTTAGGTGTCTGACATTTTATTTTTAGTTTTTCAGGCCTAGATTACAAGAATGAGCTGCTCCCATCCATTTCGTTAGGCTGTTTTTATATCCTACAATGCTGTTTTAGTGACAAGGAATGTTTTCATGTTACGATACCCAATACATGACCAGGAAGCAAAGGAAATACTCCTCATTTAAAGGAGTCTATTTATCTGATTGTGTGGCTTCTCAAAGAAAGCCATCCCCAATGCTTACTGTACCTTCAGAGCACAATTTCAATCACTCACCATTTGAGAGCTTTAAGAACTCCAATACTACATGCACAAAGAATCCATCCTTTTGATATTCAATCCAAAGACAGTGCAGAGTTTATAGTACATGCTTAATTCCATGGGTTTGGAAGAATCATTATCCCAAAAAGCCATGAAGACACTTTAATGGAGGGGGTCCAGATTAGACGTCCATAACACCAGCAAAACAGCTACAAACAATGCTGGGATTGGGGTGTAGCTACTTCAGATGGCTAGGACTCGCATCTGTCACAACCCAGCCAATTCTGTATCCTTTATCTCTCCTAATCCCTTCACAATGTGCCTCAACATCCCTCTGAATCATTCTTTCAACAGGAACAGAAAGCAGATAAAAAGAAAATTGCAGCTCTTCACAGTTGCATAACCGCACAGAGCCCACAATAACAATCTGTCAGAAGGTACACTTTGTAAACGCAGGTTGATGCATGAGTTTTGGATTTCAAAAGGAAGCAACATTACATTAGAAGCCCCATATCCATGGCATGAATGCTATTCAGTTTAAAACAGCTGTCATTGGTAAGGACAGGCCTTTTAGGGACTTTTTTATGTATTTTTTATTGGAGGGATAAAGCAGAACATCCATCTTGAGGCTCATGGGATTGTCAAATCTGTCTAGGATTCATGAAAGTGTCTTGTAGTGAGAACAAACACCACATTCCCCAGTACATAAATCGAAGGTCAAGGAGGGGTGACTGTTCCACCAGTCTGAACTCCTATGATGTTATCCAGGTTGCAGGCTAGACAAACCCACAATGTTGACTAGCGCCAAGGATATAGTTGATGTTATACTTACATTTTTACATAGCAGTCATTCCTGCTCAAGTGAACCAATGTGGGTTCCTTAACTTTTTATGCCAGTGACTAATTGTTTAGGTCATCCCACACAGAGAAAATGGAATCAAAGTTCATCAACACAGCCTGGCACCATGTTCTCAATCACACATGGGTCATGTATCATCCACTGCAAATCAAGGAAACACCACCCTCCCCACAATGTGGTCAACTGGAGCTGGCAAAAAAAATAAAAGCAGAAGCTCTACATTCAGCTGGTCGTTACATCTCCTTACTGCAGCCCCCCGTCACACTGAGGCACCAGTAGAGACAGGAGGTGGCTGTGAAGCTATGCAGCTCTTGGGAAGCAGCCATGTAAAAATGAAGCAGGCCCTAATTGACGGACAAAGACACCTTGCCAACCTGGCTGTACCGCACAGCTGGGAGGTGTTGACAAAAGTGAAGGACAGAAATTTGTTGGTCTAGGAAATGCAGCCTCAGACACACAACAAATTCAACTCTCTCACACACAACTTCAGCCCAACAGTGCAGCCAGCAAGGCTGCAATCCATCCTCCATATGTGATGAACCCAGCATCCTTCAGCATTCCAGCTCTGCAGTCTACATATCAAGAAAACTTTCTCTGCAGAGCTACGAAAACCACTGGCCAGCAATCTTCACCACTCAATGTAGTCTGACTATCAACATCTCGAGAAAATGTACCTACTTCTGCACTGAAAGCCAACAGTGTGATCTGCTGCTACTGGTCACATTCTAATTATTTAGGAGCCTCTGACTGCACACAGGAGTCAAATCCAGGAAACACCCACAAGTAGCATCCAACAAAACCACAGCCTGAACCAACAGTCAACCAAAAATGTGGATGAAAGCCAGGAAGAGGAGAAACCCCTTGGCTGGTCCCATGGTAAATATACTGGAATACAGGGGGGTGGAGAACTCCTCTTGAGCTGATCAGTTCAAAGCACATTTTAGATGCCTGTATATCCAGCCCCGTGGCAGGGCTCCAGACTGGGACTAAAATGGTTGCAAATGCGACAAAAAAAAAAGTGGGCAACTGTTTTTTTGAGGTTAGGCACCATTGGCACCTGCAACACAAAAATGCTGCCTCTCCCTTTAAAGGCATGTGTTAATATTTATGAATGCGCTTATGAGGTCAGTCTGTATAAAAAAAAAAAAAAAACGAAAAAAAGCACATCAAGTTTTAATACATTGAAGTGTGCAAAGGATGGTAACAATTTGACCGAATACCATTCCAGGTTCAAGTTTTTAAGTGGTTCAATGTAATAATTAGGGACATGGTTAAAACAAAAATCTGGACTGGAAGTCTCAATATTGCAGAGAGGTGCTGTATATGTATTAACACCAGCACAATATGGTAACCACAGTTTAATACAACAGTATCAATGGTGACCAAATGGGTGTGAGTACTGTTGTGTAAAAATGTAGCTTGCATTCAAGAAATTTATAACAGTGAAATAAAAATAGAACAAAATGCACTGAAAACTTAAAATAAAGAAAATAATATTAATTATGGGCTGTAATGCAGCAAAAAACTCAATAATTAAACAAATAAATAAATAAAGAAGTGAAAAGGTTGCCCTATCAGGCTGAAAAAAGATTTCCTTGTCAACTCCAATAAACCAACAATGTCTTTTGCCAGTCAAATCGTAAAGTGCCTAAATAAAGTTAGCAGCCACAACTATCCAAGACAGAATAGATTCGGTTACATTGTTAACCATCAGCAGTTTCAGGATGATTTAATTGCTCAGCAGATTCAATTGAAGACGTTACCACACTGAAAAACAGTAATGTAGTTTTGTACTAAAGCATGGTCAACAAAGTGCTTGCTGTGGTTTCTTTAATATTATAAACAGCAGAATGAACTCACTGCAATTTAAACTTGTTTCTACTGGGAAAACAAAACGATAGCATATAAATCATGTTTTCTGTGTTAATGCTGTCAGACCAGGACTGCACTACGCAGAGCATGGGAGCTGCAGCATGCTATTTCCCATGTTACAGTCATCGGCTGCATAGAGTAACAATTTCAGCAGAATGAGGCAACAACCAAGCGTGTGCAGACATTAAGTTAATGTCTTAGCAAGTGGTTGTATACTTGCTCTGAAGTGGCACCAGCAATTGTTTTTGGCCTGGCGCCCTGCCGTAGTATCCACACTTTGAACCAGGGCAAGAGAGAGGCCTTTCAAATCACAGAGCATGAGGCAGGGAGAGAGACAGGCCAACTGCAAGAGAGCCCATTTGCAAAAAAGAGATGCTCCGACATCCCAGGCTAACATATTTTGCCTAAATTTAAACCTGCAAGATAATCTAATAGAGGCAAAATAATCCAACAAACCCAGCGCTTTCTGCAAGTACAGTCCAGAGAAGCCCAATGGACTGGAAGTGTGGATAAGCGAGGGATACGGGAATATAGAGCGAGGTGGGGAGCAATTCTACAGTACTCTCATCTCTTTAAGAAGTAAACAGGACCTCCATGGAATCCATCTTCCTCACTAAGCAGAAGACGAGGACTCGAGGAGAGCCTCACGGCTCAATGTCTGTGCTGCTGACTGTGCATGCTTATACTGTGCAACGTTTCCATAGGCTGGCTGGAAGAGAATGGGATTGTCTAAATATGCATGTCAAATCTTGGCTTGATGTTAGTGGTGCCTATACAGCAGTAGGTATTCTGTGCAAGACTGCCATTTGTGTCAGCATTCAATATTTATTCTAAATATTTTCCACACACACAGAAATAACTCTACCGAGAGGACTTCTTGCTGCGATCATAAACAGTCCAAGCATGTTCATATTAAATGTTTAAACATGCTGTGGAAAGGAATTGGATTCCACTCATTTGAAATCAGTCCTGTGTGAATCTATTTGCAGCGCACCCAGATTGCAGATGAGTGTTACAGACTGGTGTGCAGGTGCAGATGGAAATGAGGCAGCTGTGGCTGAAAATGCTGCCCACTTTTTACTTACCGATTTGTTTTTCAGCCTCTCGCAGCCTCAGTCCCGGTGAGGTCCTAAATCTATTATTAAAAGGAGTTATCTGGTCCCAACCCGCATAGGCAGACCCGGAAGGTGCTGTACTGAAAAACGCGTTGTGTCCAACTCGGAGATCACTCAGATCTAAATTCACACAGGATCCTCAAGACCACTTTTAAATTGGCTTAAAATAAGCAGACCGAATTGTGTATGCAACCGCAGTGTTAGCAGTCAGTTAAGAGCTGTCACTTACCCTGCTGTGTGAGCCCGGTAACAAATCCGAAATCCGGTCACAACAGAGGAGCGAGGACAACATCAGATACATTTTTTAAAAGCTGTAAGTAACAAGCACTCAAATAACTGTCCAAACTAAAACATAAGTCTGGAAATGCCTGTAACAAAAAAGGCAGAAAAAATGTAACCCGGTATTGTTATTATTATTTACACGCCTCAACACGAAGTGTGGTGATGCCCTTACTCGTCCTAACTTAAGGTTACGTGAGTGACAGATGTCAAACCACAATTTTTGCAATACGATTCAGTAATATTTCAAAAACTCTATGCGCCCCGCCGCTTACACATTCATCCCCTACCCCAGTTCTCTCCTGGTCGGTCCCGGTTTCAGTCCAGACTCGAACGGGGACAGTATCGCTTGTTTAGTTTTTTCTCTCCGCGTAGCAAATCTGTTCGTCTGCACTACGTCCCGCTCACTCCTTCACCGGGGCCTCGGCTCCTAACTTATTTAATATAGATTTATATATCTGGTTGTTAGCTTATTTTAGCGCAACAATAACACGCCCACTTTTCTCTCTGTGGTTGAAGAGAGCGGGGTTATCGGTACCGTCTATCTCGAGTTTCAGCACTCTCCTCCCGGCCAAAACAGCACGGATATTTTTTCCCTTTCAGAAAATAATAATGGCGGCTCGGGAGGTCAGGACATATACGTCATAGCAACTAATAGGCTGCGCTTGCCTTACACTGTTCCATAATATCAGCCAATCAAAATAATAAATATATCTCTTATAGTCCCGCCTTCCTCGCTCCAATTTGCCATTTAGCCAATGTAATGCCTCTCCCACCTATGTTTCCATTGGCTGCAGAAGACCTCTCCTAGCAACGGTGGTTCGAATGATGAAACAGCCATACGCACAACCCAGTCAATGGCTTGTTAACTGAAGATATGATGTTTGATATGCACCAGAAACAAGATGCTCATCTCAATGCTTTTGTTTTGTTTTTTTAAAACCGATAAACCTAAAAAAAAAAAAAAAATTGAAATAACCACAGCTTGTAACACACGGCCCTTGCTGACAGTCCAGTTTGTTTACACCACCAAGGTAGTTTTGTGTGACCTTGCATTATATGTACGATGTGAGTACATTTTAAAACGCTAAAACGCGACATTGCTTCTCGTAAATGCTGGTAAAATAACGTATGTGTGGTTTTGTTTTAGGGCTGGTTCATCCTTCTGTTGCTGTTGAATGCGATGGACAGTACGTCAGACGGAAACAGTTAAAGCGTGTGCAGTGTCATGCCTTACAGCCAGTGACATGCTTTACAGCCAGTGGCATGCTTTACAGCCAGGGACATGCTTTACAGCCAGGGACATGCTTTACAGCCAGTGACATGCTTTACAGCCAGTGGCATGCTTTACAGCCAGGGACATGCTTTACAGCCAGGGACATGCTTTACAGCCAGTGGCATGCCTTACAGCAAGTGACATGCTTTACAGCCAGTGACATGCTTTACAGCCAGTGACATGCTTTACAGCCAGGGACATGCTTTACAGCCAGGGACATGCTTTACAGCCAGGGACATGCTTTGACCCTGAAGACACTACTGAGGTGAAATGATGAGGAAACTAAACAGTAACAGACTACCTGAAAGTAGGAAGTGTGGGGGAAGCTACTTTTAAAATGTAATCTTACAGTTACTTGAACAAAACTGTAACTAGTTAGTGACAGTGTTATGGCAGGTGTTTCATGACAGTATAATGTATCCAGGGCCAGTTTGAGGCATAGGCTAAACAGGCATGTGTCTAGATTATCCCCTCTCTCGCATGTCTAGATTATCCCCTCTCTCGCATGTCTAGATTATCCCCTCTCTCGCATGTCTAGATTATCCCCTCTCTCGCATGTCTAGATTATCCCCTCTCTCGCATGTCTAGATTATCCCCTCTCTCGCATGTCTAGATGATCCCCTCTCTCGCATGTCTAGATTATCCCCTCTCTCGCATGTCTAGATTATCCCCTCTCTCGCACGTCTAGATTATCCCCTCTCTCGCACGTCTAGATTATCCCCTCTCTCGCATATCATTGTTTTAAAGGAAAGGGCACGTTTTATTTTACACAGATCTCAAATATAACCTGATTTTCTTTGATTCAAAATAGAAAGGCTTAATTTTCTACTGGTGTATGGTACCATAATAGAAAGTAATTCAATCATAAAAATATAATCAAGTGATATATAGTTAATGTATTTGGGCTGTTAAAAGCATGAGTTAATCCAGCTCTACAGCCTATCATTCCAGCCCCTAAATGTATCTAGTTACAGTCAGTATGTGTTTTTCTGTTATTTCCATTACTTGCAGTTCACAGGCAGATTCTCTGTCATCATGCCAAACAATATACTTGAAAAATAACGACTTCCATTAAGGTACCTTTATAATGGTAATGTCTTCTCAGTGCCAGGAACTACTCAGCACCGGGTCTGACAGCAGCACACGCAATCTCAAATGGGAATTTGAATGTATTTGTATCAGTGCTGCTGTCTTCTTCTTCTTCTTCTTCTTCTTCTTCTTCTTCTTCTTCTTCTTCTTCTTCTTCTTCTTCTTCTTCCATATCCACCATGTTAACGCATATATATTCTTATAGAAAAATAAATAAAGCAATGATTACATGTAGGATATCCCTAATAAAAGTTTACTGCAGACATTTTGCAACTTTCCCATGCTTTTCCCATGGTTATACTTTGCATTTTTTTAATATACTGTACCTGTATGGTGTTTATCTAGCTGCTTTATTAAACTTTGTTGTGCTTTCACTGTGCTTTATTACACTTTCCTGTGCTTTCACTGTGCTTTATTACACTTTGCTGTGCTTTCACTGTGCTTTATTACACTTTCCTGTGCTTTCACTGTGCTTTATTACACTTTCCTGTGCTTTCACTGTGCTTTATTACACTTTGCTGTGCTTTCACTGTGCTTTATTACACTTTGCTGTGCTTTCACTGTGCTTTATTACACTTTGCTGTGCTTTCACTCTGCTTTATTACACCTTGCTGTGCTTTCACTGTGCTTTATTACACTTTGCTGTGCTTTCACTGTGCTTTATTACACTTTGCTGTGCTTTCACTGTGCTTTATTACACTTTCCTGTGCTTTCACTGTGCTTTATTACACTTTTCTGTGCTTTCACTCTGCTTTATTACAATTTGCTGTGCTTTCACTGTGCTTTATTACACTTTTCTGTGCTTTCACTGCGCTGTATTACACTTTGCTGTGCTTTCACTGTGCTTTATTACACTCTGCTGTGCTTTCATTGTGCTTTATTACACTTTGCTGTGCTTTCACTGTGCTTTATTACACTTTGCTGTGCTTTCACTGTGCTTTATTACACTTTTCTGTGCTTTCACTGTGCTTTATTACACTCTGCTGTGCTTTCATTGTGCTTTATTACACTTTGCTGTGCTTTCACTGTGCTTTATTACACTTTGCTGTGCTTTCACTGTGCTTTATTACACTTTTCTGTGCTTTCACTGCGCTGTATTACACTTTGCTGTGCTTTCACTGTGCTTTATTACACTCTGCTGTGCTTTCATTGTGCTTTATTACACTTTGCTGTGCTTTATTACACTTTGCTGTGCTTTCACTGCGCTTTATTACACTTTGCTGTGCTTTCACTGTGCTTTATTACACTTTGCTGTGCTTTCACTGCGCTTTATTACACTTTGCTGTGCTTTCACTGTGCTTTATTACACTTTGCTATGCTGTTACTGTGGTGACCTTTAATAAGGGGCCCATACTGAGTGCTGCACTATGACACTGGTCACATAGACTGTGAAATACATACGTTTTGCTGTCCCCTATCTTTTTAATCACAATCATTCAGAATGATTGGTTTGCAGACACTCAAACTCTTTTTGATAAGCCTGTGTTCAGGGTTCTCACCTCAGTGCTGCTATTCAGTTCTACTTGACTGCCATAGATATTTATTACATAGACTGGATGATCAATAATCATAACATGGGAAGCAGATAGTACGAAACACCTACTGCATGTAATGTGCATCTACAGTATTAACTCTTTATAGGGCAGAGCAGATCTTCTACTATCCATGTCTGAACATATTTTAGAGGTCTGATAACCACAGCATTTTCACCAGCCCTGGGTTGTTTCTGTTTTCCACACTTCGTTATTTACACTCCAGTGAAGCCAGTTTCTTCTCTGTCACAACACTACAGTGTAAACGCTCCGGTCATTCTGTCCATCAAACATTAACCAAAACACACAAAAAAACTTAGCTTAGGTAAACAGACGCTGTGCAAGGGGAAACTCTACAAACACAAACTTCCTCCCCTCTTGAAACCTCCTTGCACTTGGTTTTCTCCAAGATCTGTTCTTATACAGTTTTAACATTGGCTTATAAGGTAAAGCAGTATTCTGGGAGGATTTTGAATGTGAAGCTGCTAAAACATGATGTAAAAGCAGAGCCGGATCCAAACAGCCTCACAGTGACAGCCAAAGCAGGTACACTTCAATGTACATTGTCACAGTTTGTGTTTATAGTGGAAATAATTGAACGTCTGGATACCTCCAGGCAGACTAACTAACATTCTCTCTGCTGTCCTGAATGAGGTGATCTCCTCATTCATCTGGTACTGCGAGGATAGACGTCTGGATACCTCCAGGCAGACTAACTAACATTCTCTCTGCTGTCCTGAATGAGGTGATCTCCTCATTCATCTGGTACTGCGAGGATAGACGGCTGGATACCTCCAGGCAGACTAACCATTCTCTCTGCTGTCCTGAATGAGGTGATCTCCTCATTCATTTGGTACTGCGAGGATAGACGGCTGGATACCTCCAGGCAGACTAACCATTCTCTCTGCTGTCCTGAATGAGGTGATCTCCTCATTCATCTGGTACTGCAAGGATAGATAGCATGGAAATAATGCAGGTGGTGCCACCTTGTGATGGACTGAAGGCTTGTTCCGTTTATTCATGTTAAATAAAATACATTAATACATAATCTAACAGTTACCAATGTAGAATATATATATATATATATATATATATATATATATATATATATATATATATATATATATATATATATATATAAGTTAATGGATGATAAACTGCCTTTACTTCCGGATACAATACGAATGATCAAGTTTGTGCTGCTGTCTGTGACCTACAGCACAGGAAGTGATTAGGTATCAGGCATAAGCATATTATGATTATTATTATTATTTGCATCTATAGCGTTTTACTTGAAAACAATAACAGATAAAAAAAATAAGCAAAGAAAAAAGATTTTCGTCACAATTAAAGAAGGGAGCAGTGAGGTCGCTCATGCATATAACTTACAGCCTGTTGTCTCTCCTTTCAGTGTCTCTCAGACGTGATTATTTTAACATTTTAGCACTAAGTATTATTATTATTATTATTATTATTATTATTATTATTATTATTATTATTAATAATAATAATAATAATAATAATAATAATAATAATAATAATAATAATAATATTTATTTGGCAGGTGCCTTTATCCAAGATCTCGTACAGGTACCGTATGCTATTTTTCTCTGGTGAAGCCCATTTACTCCACTGTATAATACCAAACACCTGTTTCCCTACCCGTTGTTACAGATATTATAATCCCACTTGACCTCACGTAGTTTCCGAATCCGAGCAATTCATTTAAAACAGGAGGTGAACTAGTTAAAATGTTGTGGCACAAAAAAAGAAAGGTGACTGAAAGGCGAAGATGAACACACGCTGTCCTCCGAAGCGTGTGCCGTCAGCCGCCCGCTTCTTTACACTGCAGACTCACCGTGCAGCCGCCTCAGAGCTACAGCGTTGGAGGACAACGCAGCTCTGGGCAGCTCACAGGCAAGCCCGCAGGCGCCCGGCCAGACTACAGGGGTCGCTGGTGCGCGATGAGCCGAGAACACCCTGGCCGACCTGACCTAACCCCCCTCCCCCGGACGACGCTCGGCCAATTGAGCGCCGCCCCTGGAAGCTCCCGTCCACGGTCGGCTGTGGAATAACCTGGACTCGAACTCGCGACGTCCTGGCTATAGAGCTCATCCTGCACTCTAGCGAGTGCTTTTACTGGATGCGCCACTCAGGAGCCTGGTAGGGAACGTTTTAAAATCTTTACACATTACACATGTATTCACGCAAAATAACGTAAATTAATATCTGCTCGAAAGTGTCCTGAGGGCATCAGATGATTAGGGCATTTGGCAAGCACTCCCACCTTTCACTTTCAGAGCTCGGCAACTCTACGAAATCAACCCACCCCGACCCCAACCCCAACCCCAACCCCAACCCCAACCCCAGCCCTAAAACCTAACCCTAACCCTAACCCTAACCCTAACCCCAACCCCAACCCCAACCCTAACCCTAACCCTAAAACCTAACCCCAACCCCAGCCCTAAAACCTAACCCCAACCCCAGCCCTAAAACCTAACCCCAACCCCAGCCCTAAAACCTAACCCTAACCATAACCCTAATCCTAACCCTAACCCTAAACCTAAACATTAAAAATCATCTGAAGCCCTCAGGATTCGTTCCAGTGGATATTCCTTTATGCTGGGGAGAGCATTCCAAGCAGCGCACACAAACATGTCGAATGTTTGCTGATTGGCTCCTAAGCGACCTATCAGCTGAGGTGTTACTGACCGTGGACAGCAACCAACGTACACAGTGGAGCTCCAGGAAGTGCATCCAGTTTAACACTGAGGAGTGATGACTGGATCTTGACAGTCTCGCGAATATATTACTAAACCCAGAAAGCAGAGCTGTATACATGCAAGCAAAGTTCAGCAATGAACTTGGGGTAAGTACACGCATCGCTCATTTCCATTAGATACAGGCTTCGTGTCTCTGTCCCGTCGCCATGGAGTTTGACAAGACGAGAATCACACCATTTGAGATTAGTAACAATGCAATATCCATGCGCGTTTCTCCTGTCTAGTATAAGGCATGTGACGGATGTTTGTGTTTCCTTCCTAGTGAAAGTATACCTTAGGTTAATTGTTGAATTATTATTTTTTTAAACTAAAGTTTAAAACGTCTTGTTTATTTTATCCTATAATAATGTTCGTTGTCTGGCACGACGCTTTATTTACTTTGGGTTAACGTTTGTGTTTGGATTCATATCTCGACCCCTCACGACCAGTCGCCGTGTTTACATACTATTGTTAATTGTATTAATAAGCCGAACCTTAAATTCCAATCGTGATAACACATTTTTAAACCAAAATAGGATAATGATGATGATGATGATGATGATGATGGTGATGATTAATACAGTAGCAAAAATCGTCTGTCAGTAAGTAGATTAGACCTACAGATCAAACCAGGTGCAAAATGTTATCTGTCTTTTATCAGAAAGATGGATTATAATTTACAACTGATAGGGCCTCCATGAACTACTGATAGCTGTGCAATATACTTTGCAATATCTCTCATTTTTTGTATTCTAAAGTTGTATTTTCATAGTTAAAATAATATATGAATTCATGTATTTGAAGTTTTTCATTCATGGATAAATTGGAAAGATGAAAATACACCAGCTCTTAAATATAAAGAGCTTTGGAATGAAGCGATTGGATGTAAACTGACTGGGAAGTAAAGGTGTATAATGAACGATACACACAGCAGTCACATTGTGTAATGTAAACAACCAGCCAAAAACCAAAATATAAACTAATTGTTAATGGATGGTGTGCCATTTGTGTGTCAGAATTTTTTTTTATTAATTAATTTATTGTTTTTTTTTTACAGGGATGGTTTAAAGTTTGAACTTCAGAATGGAAAACCTACACTTGTTTTGGCACATTATGGTATGTATCCAATATAAAAAAAATCCTTCTGAAAACCCATTGCTTATAATCTTGAAATCTGTATAGGAGCAGAGCTATACCTAAGTTTTACAAAGAGCTAACCTTAGCTCGAGAACTGGTAAGATACACTAGCGTTTTAATGCGTCTCTTAGGTAAATATTTAAGCTACACAAACACAGATAAGAAGTGACGTTGCTCATAAAATATGAAGCGCAGGCTCCAGTCAGGCACAGAGCCACCATTCACACAGGCTGCCCCTCACAACATTGCAAGAGCTCCTCAATCCTCACCTGAACACTCCCTGCCTGTCAGTCAGCCAGGCTGCCCCTCACAACATTGCAAGGGCTCCTCAATCCTGACCTGAATACTCCCTGACCATCAGTCAGCCAGGCTGCCCCTCACAACATTGCAAGAGCACCTTTGAAAGTGCAAGTGTAACAGATTCCCTGAGAGGAGGGCCTGGAAACTGAGAACTTCCTTTAACCTAGTGTATCCTGAAACTTACAAAGCATTCTTTATTGGTTAAAAAAAAGAACAATTGCAGGTTCCAACAGTATGCAATTCTCTCTCTCTCTCTCTCTCTCTCTCTCTCTTTCTTTCTTTTTCTTTCTTTCTTTCTTTCTTTCTTTCTTTCTTTCTTTCTTTCTCTCTCTCTCTCTCTCTCTCTCTCTCTCTCTCTCTCTCTCTCTCTCTCTCTCTCTCTCTCTCTCTCTCTCTCTCTCTCTCTCTCTCTCTCTCTCTCTCTCTCTCTCTCTCTCTATATATATATATATATATATATATATATATATATATATATATAAATTTGTTTTTGTTTTATTTCAGGGCTGGACCCAAAGGATACAAAGAAGGTACCAGTAGTAGAATTGGTCAGTTATTGTTTTCTGTGCATGTCAGAAACGACTTTTAAGACAAGATGGCCTTGAGGGCTCTTTTTACAGTACAGTTAATTTGACAGTAAATATGTAGCAGATCTTTTTATTGGGATAAGTGCCTTAATTACATGTGTATTCAATTTATCTAAACCATGGTGCCACCATTCCATTTAAATTAGGACTAAACCTGTAATTTACTTATATTTATGAGACTGGCACACACTTTGTTAGAGGGATTGGTTTAGTCAAAGCCCCCTCCTTTGAGTCATTTAACGTAAGTATTTAGATCCCCCATTGCTTAGATCAATTAGATATAAACTATTCAATGGCAACTCATTTTTTTGACAGATGCCGTTCAAAACCAAAACCCAGAAACAGCCACTGAAGTCCAAGCAAGCGGCTCTGGAAGCACCAGTAATTCAACCACAATTAAACCAGGAGAGAATAGGTACAAAGCACTCAAACCTGAAGAAAAATGTGTCTGAAGTATCCAGGAACGAACCAGAGAGAGGTATTCCAAAGCAAAAGACTGGAGGCACCCTGAAAGAGAACACCAACAAAGACCTCCTTGTTCAGGTCAGGTCACAGACTGGCCCAACCAAGACCCGCGGTGATTCTGATAAGAGAAACGCTGTTAAAAGGACAGACGTCTCCAGGCAGCAGATGCCCAAACCACAGAAGACAAAACCACAGAAGACAGTCTCTGCTGATTTTCTGAAGGAAAGCCTGGTTTGTTTAACCCAGGAGCAGCTTCAGCAGATCCTAGATACTGTGGGCCAAGCAGCCAGGGGAAATGAGAAACAAGCTGAACCAGGTATGCAGACAAGCAGGTAAAACAGCAAGAGCAATAGCTATTGTATTTGCCACCAGTTAATATGTACAGTTGACCCTGCTCCTTATAAGAGTGTCTTCTTTGGGTGTCCAGTGTGAAATGAGACAACACCATAAGAGACAGGGTCAGCTGTACATATTAACTTATTAGAAACCATGTTCTATGTAAAAGAAAAGAACACAATACATTGTTAATGCCGTTTTCCATGTCTTTAGAATTTGTGTACTAGAATGTTCTGAAATACAGCTTTCTTATGGGCTTTCTTGAGAGCAGCTTCATGATTTATAATGTGTTTTTCAGGAGTTTTAAAATTATATTTTCTTTTTATTAAACGTGAGCAGCCTTATCACTGACCAGGCTGTATATTGTTCATTAACCTTTGCATCAAAACAGCAATGTATTCACTGTTCTATTCGTTCTTTTCTAATTGGCACAGAAAGTGCTGAAACAAATAGTGCTGCTGATGCTGAGACTACAGAGGAGAGTATAACAGGCCTGCTTCAGAATAATGGCAGCCGACCCAACACCAGTGAGCAGAGAAACACACTGGAACCTGACAAAGCTGAGAGGTGGGCTTGAGAGAATGCACTTCTAATTCAGACTCGTAGATTGAGAAATTTCGAGGTACTGTTTATAGAGTCCCAGTTCCTTCTGTGTGCAGTGTGATTGGAGGAACATCTTTATAGAGTCCCAGTTCCTTCTGTGTGCAGTGTGATTGGAGGAACATCTTTATAGAGTCCCAGTTCCTTCTGTGTGCAGTGTGATTGGAGGAACATCTTTATACATCTTTATAGAGTCCCAGTTCCTTCTGTGTGCAGTGTGATTGGAGGAATATCTTTATAGAGTCCCAGGTCTTTCTATATGCAGTGTGATTTGGAGGAACATTTTTATCTATTTTTGTTAAATTAACTTTTTTGTTTAATACTAGAAAATAAAGTGATTAGGGTGGATCAGTCTGATCTGATGATTGTGGATCCCTCTGGTCTGATGATTAGTGTAGATCAGTCTGAACTGATTAGTGTGGATCAGTCTGATCTGATGATTAATGTGGATCTCCCTCTGATCTGATGATTAGTGTCTGATCTGATGATTAGTGTGGATCTCCCTCTGATCTGATGATTAGTGTGGATCTGTCTGATCTAATTGTGTACCCTCTGGTTCTGTTTTCCTCAGTGATGTCTCTTCTGGGCTCTTCAGTACTTTGGGGGAAAGAGAGCGTGGGAAAGAGACGCTGCAAGAGAAGAAGGCTCAGTGGAAGAAGGGGCTAGGTAATTATGAATTAGCTTCTGTGTATTTATGTCTTTCACACCCTTTTTTTACTTTTTTTAAAAAGTCAAGACCCTTTCACAGGCCAAGCATTGGCTATGAAAATGAATGTGCTTGTAACAAATACATTCCCCACCACAGCATACACAATTAGAGCTATGATTATCATGAAAAAGTTCAGCACATGTAAGAAATATGCCTGTATGTCTCCTTGGATCTGCATAGGTTCTGATACCCAGGTTTCGTCACAATGGTTCAACACAGTGTGTTTCTTGTGCCTGTGTGACACACCTACACGTTAGGGTGCCTCAACTATATTCCGTAACATTAAAATAATTTTCAAAGGAAATGGGTAAAAAATACCAGCTCCCTTTGCTTTTTAGTTATCTGCAGAATAATCGAGTATTCATTCAAGTAAATCAATAAATGTTGAATACATTTTCATGGAGCTGGCGTGGAATGCTTCTTGATGGTACGGAATGGGTTACCTAGCTGAATCATTGGAATCGTTTAAGAGCAGAATCGACACATTTTCGAGATCAAGCAGCTAATAGGAACCGGATGAGCGCGGATGGTTTGTAAGTGTTCGTCAATGTGTTCTCGCTCTTGTGATTGGTGTGTTGCAGATGAACAGATGGCCCTGAAGAAGCTGCAGAAAGGCTTCCCTGAGGGAGTGATGAAGGAGTATAACCCCTGGGGCAGACCTGGGGCTGGAGCTCCATGTAACACATTGACACCAGTATGTAGAGACATTACCTGGGCTTCACCAAACACAAGCATAGGGGCCTTGGGGAGACAAATCAATCATACAAAATAAAGAAATGATAAAACCATGCCATGGGATCAATAGCCAGTGGCTGGATGTTTCCAACAAGTTATAAAGAGTCGCAAGCTTTCATATAAAAACAAGCCACAAGCTCAATAAATTTTCATGATAAATACAGGGGAGAGAAAATGGGTTTTAAATCCTTTCTCACTCATTTAGGAACAAATCATTGGGCTGTTAATGCTCTGAATGAGAAGATTACTTCTCTGAAAGTATGCCTTTTTTAAAATAATTAATTTCTGTTTTCATTTAAAAAGAAAGTCATCAGATCTGGTGAGAATGAGAGATGATTAAACATAGGTACCCTTTTAAAAGATAATTGTACAGTTCGCCTTATGCTTATACAATGAATTTACTATCGTTTGCCATGTGTTTAATTTTGTATATGCTTTATCATACCTTTTGGCTTTACAGTGCTTTACCATGTTTCACTATGAGAAATGTTTATCATTATAGAAAGTAGCTGTTCTAATCCCAATTCAAGAATCCGAGCAATGATAAGCAGTGTCTCAGGCGGGTCTGTAGCCCCTGTGATTGCCACCAGTGATCTCGGTCCAGCCCCTCTTTCCCTGTTATACTGCTGGAAGGCTTGCAGAACTCTGTGAATGCTTTTCCTGCTGCAGGTTCCCTTTGGAGGCAGCTCTGTTGAAGAGGCGAGGGTGATAAAGACAGCCTTGGCCCTGGAGGACCCAGAGAAACAGGCTGCCACCCTGAGCGCCCCCTCTGGCAAGACCTCCAGCTTCAGCTCTCCAGATCTGCCTGCTGCCATCCGCACGGCCTTCATACTGGGGGTACTGTGCCACTGCCAGAGCAAGCAACGTTTAGAAATACTGAAAGAAACTTCATTCATTCATTGACAAACTAGAAGTTGTTTTTTTATAAGTCTTCAATGTTAACATGAGTATTAATTCACATACTTCTATCGCTGGGTGATGTGGACTCTACCTCCAATTGAAACAGTGCGAAGGGTCTCTTAATGGTCCCACAAAAGGGAATGTGCCTGTGCTGGTTTTGCACATGTAAGATGTTACCTTAGCAAAGTGAAACATGGAAATTAGGAAAAAAGCAATTGGTACCTGAAACGTGGTACACTTACTTTGCTACATGAACCAAAGTGGTAAATCGGATTTTCATAGTATTTAATGTTGTACCTGTTTTAATATACAGTACTATTATGTGTATTCTGTGTCATTCACAGCTGAAATTTCTGCTGCACGCTCCTAGTGGTCGTTTCTAAAACATGGCTAAAAAAGGACATTTTTGCTGGAAGAGTTAAGCAGAAACAAACAATAGAGAACACTAATATGAACTTACAAAAATCATTGACAAACATTTCAACTAGAATTCTCTCTGAATATCTTTAAGAGTGCAAGACATAGAGAAAGACTTCTAGTTGAAACGTTTGTCAAATAATTTATGTTTACGTTTGTTTAGTATTACTACTTCTTCTACCATTGACCGTCATCTTTATAGTTACGGAGGAACTAAAATATTCAGAAAATGCAGACGGTATTAAGGATCCCTTTTAATAGAGATTACTTTGCCAATGCTCGCCAACCCACACGTAAACAAAAAATAAAACATTTGGAACCATGCTTCTTTGTGGTGTACAGTACACACACAGGGTTTAAGATGTTGACACACGTGTGTAGTATTATATTGTAATGGATTGAAATCACTGCTTCTGCAGGAAGCAACCCCGGTGGACCACGCTTTCAGTGCGAAGAAACGAGAACAGCAAACACTGTGGCTGGCAGAGCTGGACAGACAGAGGGAAGGGGACAGGCTGCGCAAGAGGCAGGATAAACTGCAGCATACTCAGGTAAGAGACAGGCTAAACTGCAGCATACCCAGGTGTGAAGTACATTATCATATCAGCATTACAGTAAGACTGCATATGTAAATAGTGTATATTTTGGTATTTTTTATTTGTGTAAATTGTTTTCCTTCACTCCCATATCCTACAGTACAGCATCCTAAATGTGCACAATTATTCCACCAAATTCATCTAACAACAGTAATAACTATTTTCCATGTAAATTTTCCATGTATTTTGAGAGACGACTTCTAAATGTGCATCGTGTTTGTTAGTTTTTATTATAAAATGTGTAAGTTACCTGGACCTGAAATTACCTAGCAGGTGCCAGGGATTTAGGCAATTGGGCCCTTTGCTAAATCTTCTCTGAAATGCTTGCTAAATATTTCTTGGTGCCACTGTGCGCAGAAGTAGAACTGAAACCCTTAATACAGTACATGCAACATTTGGCTCATTCCCCTATTGATACCAGGATTGCAATTTCAGAGGTGTATGGCTAAATAAAACAATTCAGATGGATTACAGCACAAAGTAATGAACCTGAATGAAGGTGTGCAGTACAGAAAGGTTTTCATCTCCACAGGGATGATGCAGATTTCACTGTTTTCCAGGCTGAAGATCATGAGCGGTGGGCTATGCACTTTGATTCTTTACAAAAAAAGCCTCCAGTCAGCACAGGGAGACCTGAACTGGAACCCGAGCCTCTGTCCCTTCACCCTGATCAGCTGGAGCCCACCCCTCCCTCCGTCACTGCCTGTGTTTCCAGGGCTGACAGTCTGGGGAGAGCCAGTGTGGACAGCAGTGTTGGGGGCACACAGAAAGCCAGGTGAGTCCAGCTGAAACCAGTAGGAAGAGAGAACACATTATTATTATTATTATTATTATTATTATTATTATTATTATTATTATTATTATTATTATTATCATTTATTATTGTTATTTATTTTTTAGCAGACACCCTTACCCAGGGCGACTTTCAGTTGTTACAAAGTATCACAATACAAAGTATCACATTACAGAATCTCACATTATAGAATATCACATTGCAAAAGGTCACCCTGCTACAGCCTTATTTAAACTAGGGACCGTCACAGTGTCTTCCTAAAACCTGCTGGATTCATTTGTAAAGTGAGGACCTCAGCAGTGTAAACCATACATGCTGTTTATTTGTTTTGCTTTTTTTTTTAAAGCCCCTCATGTCAGAATGGCCCGGGGCTCTATCACCACTTTTGTGTGAGTGCACCAAGAAAGTCTCTGAGTTACTGTTTATATTTGAGTGCGGTTTATGAGCTTCTAATAATAACAAATAAACACAGGAACAAATCAAAGATTGAAACAAAATAAATTCAAAATAAACAAACCCCAAAACACCCAAGCTACAGCCATCTCTGTTTTTCCTTCTTTGTCTCAATTCCTCTCCTTCTCCACTCCACACAACCTCTCTCCTATACGCTCTCCAAAACACGCATTTCTTTGTTCCATTTCATATCACTTGTCTTAGTGTGTACAAGCTGTTTGCATCAGTCTGGGGACATCTACCACTCTTCTCAGCTGATCAGTGTCAGATGCTCGCTTTCTTGAAGACTGATCTTTTGTGCAGCAGTGCTCGATTGCAGTCAGAACAGGCACCTCAGATCAAGACCCTTGATGTTTCCAATGCAGTTTAAAACATTTACAGCTGGACTACCTCACCTAAATGAACAATGGGTAGTCAAAGATTACCACTAACCTGTTCAGATTAAGGAATTAAAAAAATATATATCTTATTGTTTAACAAATGAATGTAGGTCATGTTTTGATGTAATGGTGAAGACAGTGCTGTGTCTAACCATTGCTTTACTCTTCAGCTTTCTCCGTAGTATGACAGCTCTCTTGGATCCAGTACAGATTGAGGAGCGAGAAAGGAAGAGACTGAAGCAGCTGGATCATCAGGTAAAGGGATCAGCCTGTCAAGAGTATCCTGGATAGGATCTGTTCAATGCAAAGATACACAGCCTGGCCCCAGAACCTCTGTCGGGTTCTTGGGATTACCAAGTGGCTGTTCTCAAACTGTATGGAGTGAGTTAATAGCTAATAGTGCTGGAACAAATATTCCAATAGTAGAACAAACTCTACTTGAATTGTATTCATTGGAATTCATTCATATAACAGCATTAATAAATGATCTCATGCAAGGAAAGCAATGCGTGAATGAGGTCTGAAGTAAATATCGCCTATCCTACTGTACAGAACACAGTTTCTCTCTTTTCTTAATAGGTCATTTGACAGGGTACTGGGTTTATTGTACTCCAAAGATATTTAATTTTTTACTGTAAAAGGGTACAAATTATACATTTGTTTTCCAGCTGATTCAAAATTAAAGAATATTCCAACATGAAAAATCCCTGTCAGTCCCAGCACTAATCTGTCACAGATGGAAGCGCCGCTTTTAAACTCTGTGCTTTCCTTTCCCCGTGCTGCAGCGCGCCATCGAGGCTCAGGTGGAGGAGCGGAGGAGGCAGAGGCAGCGAGAGGAGGAGCAGAGGCGCCGGGAGGAGCAGGAGGAGGAGAGGAGGCTGCAGAGAGAGAGGGAGAGCATCGAGAGACAGTGCCAGGACGAGGCCAGGAAACAGAGGCAGAAAGAGGTCCGAGCGACAGTCTGAGATACAGGGACACCTTGCTGTGAGGCCACCGCAGTACAATGGTCACACCACAATTAAGGCTGCTTTTATACACTCATAATTTGCTCCCACTGACAGCAATAGAAAGTAACGCTCAACATTAAGGTTACCCCCCCTGTATTCATTAGTAAGGCCACCATTTGCAGTCCTATACAGGCCACTGTTTAATGAACTCTTTAGTCCGAAATGCTGCAAACTGTCAAAACTCTGAAAACCTTGATTCAGCCTGATGTAAAAACTGTGGATTAGAACACTGCGCATGAAGGAAAACTAAAATAAATAACAGCATCAAGGGACCAGCATCTTAGTAAAAGTCTTTGATCAATATTTTGAGTGTACCTTGTATAGTTGGTATTTGCAGCCGTGTTGAGTGGACATGTCTATTTAATTAAAGCACTCCTGTTTTCGACATGTTTCTACTGACGTGTCTGTGCCCTGCTGTAGGAGCTGCAGACTCGGCAGACGAATGAATTGTACCTGAGCATGCAGCGTGCCCAGGAGGAGGCGATGAAAGAGAAGCAGGAGCAACGCATGAGGGACCTGCTGCGCAAGGGACACGACATCTCAAACCTGCAGAAGAACATGGAGGGTAGGGGGCAAACATCTCAAACCTGCAGAAGAACATGGAGGCAAAACATCTCCTACTTACAGAAACACGGGGGGGCAAAACATCTCCTACCTACAGAAACACAGGGAGGCAAAACATCTCCTACCTACAGAAACACAGGGGAGCAAAACATCTCCTACCTACAGAAAGACAGGGAGCGTAGGGGTGCAAAACATCATGTACCTACAGAAACACAGGGAGCGTAGGGGGGGCAAAACATCTCCTACCTACAGAAACACAGGGAGGCAAAACATCTCCTACCTACAGAAACGCAGGGAGGCAAAACATCTCCTACCTACAGAAATACAGAGAATGTAGGGGGCAAAACATCTCCTACCTACAGAAGCACAGGGAGCAGATGGGGGCAAAACATCTCCTACCTACAGAAGCACAGGGAGCAGATGGGGGCAAAACATCTCCTACCTGCAGAAACACAGGGAGCGTAGGGGGGCAAAACATCTCCTACCTACAGAAACACAGGGAGCGTAGGGGGGCAAAACATCTCCTACCTACAGAAACAAAGGGAGTGTAGGGGGGCAAAACATCTCCTACCTACAGAAACACAGGGAGCGTAGGGGGGCAAAACATCTCCTACCTGCAGAAACACAGGGAGCATAGGGGGGCAAAACATCTCCTACCTACAGAAACACAGGGGGGCAAAACATCTATCTACAGAAACACAGGGAGGCAAAACATCTCCTACCTACAGAAACACAGGGAGCGTAGGGGGGCAAAACATCTCCTACCTACAGAAACACAGGGAGCGTAGTGGGGCAAAACATCTCTCTACAGAAACACAGGGGGGCACATCTCCTACCTACAGAAACACGGAGTGTAGGAGGGCAAAACATCTCCTACCTACAGAAACACAGGGAGCGTAGGGGGGCAAAACATCTCCTACCTACAGAAACACAGGGGGGCAAAACATCTATCTACGGAAAAACAGGGAGGCAAAACATCTCCTACCTACAGAAACACAGGGAGTGTAGGGGGGCAAAACATCTCCTACCTACAGAAACACAGGGAGCGTAGTGGGGCAAAACATCTCCTACCTACAGAAACACAGGGGGGCTAAACATCTACCTACAGAAACACGAAGTGTAGGGGGGAAAACATCTCCTACCTGCAGAAACACAGGGAGCATAGGGGGGCAAAACATCTCCTACCTACAGAAACACGGAGTGTAGGTGGGCAAAACATCTCCTACCTACAGAAACACAGAGTGTGGGGGGGCAAAACATCTCCTACCTACAGAAACACGGGGGCAAAACATCTATCTACAGAAACACAGGGAGGCAAAACATCTCCTACCTACAGAAACACAGGGAGTGTAGGGGGGCAAAACATCTCCTACCTACAGAAACACAGGGAGCGTAGGGGGGCAAAACATCTATCTACAGAAACACAGGGGGGCACATCTCCTCTCTACAGAAACACAGGGGGGCACATCTCCTACCTACAGAAACACAGAGTGTAGGGGGGCAAAACATCTCCTACCTACAGAAACACAGGGAGCGTAGGGGGGCAAAACATCTATCTACAGAAACACCGGGAGGCAAAACATCTCCTACCTACAGAAACACAGGGAGTGTAGGGGGGCAAAACATCTCCTACCTACAGAAACACAGGGAGTGTAGGGGGGCAAAACATCTCCTACCTACAGAAACACAGGGAGTGTAGGGGGGCAAAACATCTCCTACCTACAGAAACACAGGGAGTGTAGGGGGGCAAAACATCTCCTACCTACAGAAACACAGGGAGTGTAGGGGGGCAAAACATCTCCTACCTACAGAAACACAGGGAGCGTAGGGGGGCAAAACATCTCCTACCTACAGAAACACAGGGAGTGTAGGGAGGCAAAACATCTCCTACCTGCAGAAACACGGGGGCAAAACATCTCCTACCTACAGAAACACAAAAGAGGCAACATCTCCTACCTACGGAACACAGGGGGGCAAAACATCTCCTACCTGCAGAAACGCGGGGCGCGTAGGGGGGCAAAACATCTCCTACCTGCAGAAACACGGAGCATAGGGGTGCACAACATCTCCTACCTGCAGAAACACAGGGAGTGTAGGGCTATTGGTTAATAATTTGCTGCTTGTCAAGCTAAATGCTAGTTTAACACTTTATAAGGTTAACAGGTTTAGCCCTAGTGAATATTAACATCCTATCTAGTATTTAAAAATATATAGCTATTATTACAGGCATTATGATTATTTGTCCGAAAATTTCAAACTCCAACCAAGCTACACACAATGTAATCTTGTGTCGTGCACTCTGAAGATGAGCATTATTACTGTGTTTTTGCATTGCACGCCAAGAAAAGAAAGCTTGAATCAAGAAATATTATGTTTCATGGTGAAAGCTTTTAAAACCATTCATTTATTTTATTTATGTATTTTTACTTAAACACATGTATCGTTATCTGCAAGCAACCTGTTAAGTTCCTTGCAACTGTGTGTCCGGTACAGCAGATTCAAAAACAGGAGGAATATCTACACAAACAGATGATGAAAAGCTGCTGTTGCAGCTCTTTACTACCACTAGGTGTCGCACTCGGTCAGGAACTGCTGAAACAGGGAGAGACCAGGAACTAATTGCCCATGTGAATCTGTGCTTTCCCAGTGAACAGCAGCCAGAGCATCGCCCCCAGCAGCCTGGCAGGCTACCTGTGCGACAGCGGTGAGGCAGAGAGGCCTGCCAAGATGAGCCAGGACCTCCATTCCCCGAGAAAGGATACCGGAGTGCAGACAGGTACAGATCCCTAAAGGAGTTAGCCCTAAGCAATACTTCCCCAGGAACAGAGGACACAGCTGGAAATGAGGTGGAGATCAGCTTAGAACAGTACAACAGTGGCTAGGAGGCATATCCTTTACAGAGTGGAGTTCTTATAAGGTCTTCTTTAAAAAAATAAATAAAAAATAAATACATTTAAAAAAAAGTTAAGTTTTGCACCCACACATAAGAAAGCACAGAGTTTCAACCTTTTTTGCTGATAAATTCACAGGCAGTTTTGTATATAAAGTGCTTTAAGGATTCACTCCCCTCAATGATCCCGAGAAGCACTTTTGAAATGGAATGTGTGTTGTTTTAATTTCCATGCAAAGGCAGCAGCTGTGTGCTGGCTTGCTGAGCTGTGAGGGGGTCCTCGCTATGCTACACCCTTCACGAGCACCAGCTGAAACAAGACCAGAAACCTGCAAATTGAATGAGAAACCGAAACCCCTATTGCAACTTTCGGGTGGATTTTTAGCAGCACCAGCTGCTTTTATGAGTTTCATTTTCAAGTACAAAAATATAAAACCGCTTTAATCAATGGAACTAGTTGCACATTCATTTAATGTGTTTATTGTTCTATGTAGTCACTTTGTTACACCTGTTTCTGTTGTAGAGTCCTGGATAAGCACAGCTGCACAAACAGGCAAGTTGTACAGTACAGTCCAATTCTTATATCTGATTCCAGTAACTGTTGTAAAAAATAAATATATGTATATTGTATATCTGAACAGACTGTTGCAGTTAAAACTGTCTTTAGAAAATCTGTATGCATTCAAGCAGAGACTGATGATAGCTGAGTTATGAATTAGTCCCACATAATTACATGCCCCCTATTATTCACATAAGGTTTCCGATCTGAAGCCCCGTATTGTCGCTTCTTTTTTCTTGTAGAATTTGGCTTGCTGAATCGGGTTCAGGAACATGCTGCAGTCGGTCCAGGCAGAGGGCTAGCCACTCGCACACCAGACATCCCAGTGGAATACAAGCACCCACCGAACACCAAGAAAACCAAGAGGGATTCGAGACCCCCTGATAGGAGAAACGGGAAAGAGAACGTGTACAGACAGGACGATCCCTACGAACCCTTCTCCAGAACGGAGAGGAGGCCGGGAAAGCAGCTGGAGAGGAACGGGAAGAAGCCGGAGTGGAATACCAACAAGCCTGGGAAGCAGTTTGTGCCGGCGTCGGAGCGCTACCCCTCGGGGCTGCAGAGGGAGCGTGAGGAGAACAGGCAGAGGAGGCAGCAGGAGCTGCTGCAGCTTGCAGAGAGGAACCAGCCCCCCCGGGAGATCTCCCCCAGCCCAGCCCCACAGCCCTCACACAGGCAGGGCCAGCCTGCAGGCACAAAGGTACAGGTAACCTGCCCTGCTGTCTGAGAACATGCTCCAACATCACCTTCAGCTCTGGTGCTTACTGTACAGAATAGTATAGTAGGTTAGGGAGTTCCATTTGATTGATTTTATTTATTTGAGTGTGTTTAATAGCTTTATTAATACATTACATCAACATGTGCATTTATTTATTACAAAAGTAATGACATTTCAGACTTCTGAGCATCCCCCATTCCTGATCTATTCATAGTTAGTTTTTTAGTTTTTCACTGTACTGTATATGTATGTGTTCTTTCAGCACCAGAAACTCAAGCATAGGGCAAACACGCTGTCTTATAATCTCTTGTTTGTCTCTGCTTTAAATTACTAAACTAACGTTTAAAAAAAATATACAGAAAATGGTATGATCTAATATTTAAAGCTACAGACTCCGCTTTACTCGTGACTGTGTCTTTAAACCCCTAACAGTCATATCTGAACAATGTCACTTTGTAAGAGGAACCTACTCATGTAGCACATCAGGCCATGCCATTTAAACTGTGTTGGGTCTGGTTTACCATAGGAATAAGTTGCCATGCTTGAGAAGCATTGTGCAAGTCGTGACTAATTTGCAGGTTTAACTTGGTTACATTTTTTGGCTTAAAGATTGAACACATGTTTGGTTCATGCAAGCTAACAAAGGCTTGGCTTAAAAAAAATGTTTTTCTGTTTTCAATCTTACTTTGTAGGTTGGTGAATCCTGAGCATGTTTTCTGTAGCTGAATTAAAATGCATTTAATAGCCTGTTGCTGTACTTATAAACATCATCCATACTCATTCAAGTTTATGAAAGCCTTTGAAAATACTGATTTCTACCAAGAGAAATCCACAGCTTCCATTAAGTAGATACATTTGGAAATTAACCTGTGTAATCCAAACCAGACCAACCAAGCAAACAAGACTGCTGATGCGATAGGGATCATTTAGAAACTGCTGCCTGCCCCAGTGTTGGTTATGAGTTTGATTGCAAGTGTACAATATGTAGAGTGAACATTTTAAATTCTTGTGGAAGTGTTTGGTTGCCATTTGCTGTATGCTGGATTATTTTGTCAAATTCAGATAGCAGTGCATTGTTGATGCTGTACTGATAACCAGCTGTGTTTAACTGTGCATCTGTATGACATACAAGAATGAGTCTTCTCTATCTCTCTGAACTAGTGCCTTACTGCAATTGAGCCTGCAGCACCTCAGACCAGCACAGGCTTGTGATAAATTACAACAGGGTTATCAAATTCAAACGTGTTCTCAATTCTGTGTGGCTTACTACTTGCTAAATGATTAAACTGAACTCTGGAGATATCCGCCACTGAATTCATTCAGCTTGGTATTTGTTTGTTTTGTCGTTACTTTCACAGTTTGAGTTTGTTGTGCTTTGCTTCTGAAATGGGGAGCTGTGTTTTAGCAGTGTTCTTTGAATGTGTTACAATCAGTGGGTGTCAGGGTAAAACACCCAGTCTAGTGCCTCATGGAAGCCCTGTGCCACCGTATATGAAGAGGTTGAACACTGTGCTGTATTGGTCCAAGTTTTCTGTTACATTAGTTGACAGTAAAAGGGTTAGAAACGTATCGTGTTAGTTATACGTTCTAGAATCATACTTTGAAATATAAATTGCAGGTACTGCTACCTCCATACAGGTCAGCGTATCCTAAATCCCCAGCATGCAGAACAGCAATGTTGCACCAAGTCACCACTCCTGCAGATTATAAAGGCTAGATATGACAGTCCTGTGCAGACTGCATCTGTTTCATACATGTCAAATCTAGTACTCCTGGCAGGGGAACACTTCAGAAATGTGCTGCTTTCAAAATACTTCTAAACTCAGAATGCACGTTCAACAAGGTCTTCGCAGGACTGAGAACAGGACTGAATCAGGAGGCGAATTTCTTAATGATTTGATTTTGGTACAACTACTGTTATTGAAACAGCCTTCCCTGTTGGAGGTTTAACACTGTAGATATAGCACGGAGCATTCTGTAAGTAATTGCATTGTGTTTTCCCCTTATGCAGAATGAGCGTACCCAAAGAAACCCTGCACACACAGAACACAGGTAATCCAAACCCTTCATATTCATTTGAGTTGACGTGCATGCTGTTTGAATAGACAGGTTGAAACAACCACACCTGCTTTAGGTTTCCTATGTAGGGGCTGCTGAAGTGGATGCTAGAGTTAAATGTACAGTTTGCATAATGCACTCAGACCTGCTCGTACCAAGGAGAGACCATTTCAATACCCAGGGGCCGGTTTTTCAAAACTTTGGTAATCGGATTTCCGCGTTTGATCTGGATTATATTGTGCAATTGGGTTTTTCAAAACTTCGAAATGCGATCGTGATTACTGTGATCCGGATTTCGTTTTGGTAATTCCATCGCACTTTTAATCACGATTAAATGTTGCAATTGAGTTTTTCAGAATTTAAAGAGGAGATCATGTTAAACTGATGGGTCTATCCTAATACATGGGAGTTTGATCAATAAAGACTGATATATTGATGTCTTGTACAATATAACAGCCGGTACAGTTTCTTGGAAGGGGCCAGTGGCTGTATTTAAACATGTAAGAACCTGTATTGAGCTGGGCCTGCCATCTTCCTGGTTTGTACACTCAGGTCTCCGTCTCCCCCGGTCCCAGCGCTGAAACACCGCTTGCACCCCCTGCAGCACAACCCCAGTAAACCCCCGGCTCAGACCCAGCCCTCCGGAACCCCCAAGGAGCTGCAGCAGCAGGGAGCAGCCAGCTCGGAGAGGCCGCCCTCCGCACACTTCATCCCCTACGTGCGCACAGACGAGGTTTACAGACTCGATCCTGACGCCCCACTGTCCAGACCGTCCACGCATGACCCCCAGTACAGACGGCAGAACGGTGAGCCAGAGAGGGCCTATAGCAGAGACCTCAACACGACTTTCAGCTCTGGATGACTGGCCTTGAATTTGGATCACTCTGCCCTCTGGGGAACTACATTAGCTGCAAATTCAAAATCAGTCATTGCGTGTCACATTCTTACTGCCCTATAAAATGAGATCTTTTACAGGGATCTATTTTCTTAGCTCTATTTTCCCAAATGAAACAGTACTGCAGATCAGGGTCATTTAAAAATATATATATATATTTTTTTCCTGTTTACCTTCTTGTCTCGTCCCGTTTCAGTTTCTGACCATGGAAGACCGATTCACAGTTCTGGTCAGACGAGGGACCCTTTACTGAACCCTGAGCTGGTAAAGAACAAAGACAGACAGCAGGCCATTCTTAAAGGATTGTCCGAGCTACGCCAGGCGAGTCAAACAAAGTCATCTTGGAGCTCAACATGCATGAGTAGAAATAATCAATAATTCCGTACTATAGGGATGCATCATTAGGGCTGGACTGGTCACTGATGTCTGGTTTCTACATGCTTGTAATCCCCCACTGGGGATGCAGTGGAGGTGCCTGTGCTCTGGTTGCCATGATTGTCATTTAGTACAATATTGAGTTCCTATGGTGCTATGCATAAGCATATTAAAATACTGTAGCTTGAGAAATCAATTACCATCATTTTTATATTGTAGCAACCCTAGTACGTATTGTACACCAGTCACACTTTAAATATATACAACTGCTTATCCCAAGGACCATTTTTTTTTTAATGTTACATAAGACTGCAGCGTGCCTTGTACTGTATTTAATAATGCACATGTTTGATCATTCCAGGGACTGCTTCAAAAGCAGAGGGAGCTGGAGACGGGGTTAAGTCCCCTTCTGAGGAACCAGGATGGAAACCTCTCTCCTCCTTTTCAACCAATATGACAGACGATGTGTCGTGTCCTTTGAACTGCATGGGAGCCTATTCACTGATGTTTCATCAGCACTAAGCAACACAACAATCAGCACTTATCCTGTACAGCGACTGTGAAATAAAAACGCAAAACATTACTCTCACTCTTTGCACATTTTACAGGGGCGCCTAACAGTGTCTGTCCCTTAACTGAAGTACTGAAACCCCAATCCGTTGAAAAGATGAAATTCTACTTGAGTTGAATGTAGATGTATGTCATTTTGTTTTCATGTGAAGATCATATTGTATGTATCATATGAGTTGGACTGTAAATTTAGAGATACCGTAAGATAACACTATTTATTAAAAGCATATATTTTGCCTAACCTTTGAGATGTTAGTATTATTAAACTTGCACAAAGATTGAGTCTAATATAATTTGTTGTTGTTGTGTAACACAGAAATCCAGTAATGTAGTCTTCTGATCAGGAGAATGATTGTCACGCACATGAACAGTAATAATAAAAATCGATATTTTTAAAATGTGCTGTTTTTCTCTCCTATACAGTGCTTCCATTATTTTGAAATGTGTCACTGTAGAATTGGGACTCTGCGATTCAGGTTACTTTTGGTATTCGCCCAGTTGAAATAGAAAATAACATGGTGCCCTACCCTCTCTCCAGTTTCATTTCAATGGCTTTTTCTGTTTTGACAAAACATGTTTCTAGATGCAGTACAGAAAGGATTTTTTCCAGAAGTTCTACCAAACCAGGAATTAGGATCTGTTGCCAAGGAAATGGACGGATGTTGTATGGTCTCACCCCATAATTAAAATTGATGCAGTGTACAATGTGACACAGAGACAACAGGTGATGAGAAGTCCCGTTGGTGCTCTGTGCAGTAAAGGATTAAACAATTTCAAACACATTTCACATATTGTACTTTATAGATCTTGTGTTTGTCTTACCGTGTCAAAACAGGACCCTCTTCGATTTTAACAAAACTGGTTTCCTAGGGGGTTGTTAGCAATGTTTAAAACAGGTTTTTCTAGGGGTTGTTTTAAAACAGGTTTCCTATGGGTTGTTTTATTATCAATGTTTAAAACAGGTTACCTAGGGGTTGTTTTATGGAACACAATTTTTGTTCCTGGGTAGTAAATGTTGGTTCCTAATTGCTTATGCCTCAAAAGTATAGAAAATGGCTATTATTCCCCACAAACTTTGCTTTTGTGACCAGGACAGTGATATTTTGAAATTTACCTATTTTCCAGAACATTCCAGATAGATTCAGTGCTGAGTAAACTTGGAGTAACTTCTAGAACTTTCCAGTAATATAAATAGTAGTATAAATACAGGGGCCTTAAGCCCACCAGTTCAGTTTAGTTCCAGCTGCCTAAGTGGATACATATCTGCATTTTTCTGAGATGGCATCAAGAGGCTGCAAGCATCCGGCAGACGCATTTTGCTATGTCTGCGGCCAATTTATCAAGACAAGAGCGAAAAAGTACTCTGTGGAAGCATCTGCTAAGATGTGTGAGGCCTACAAGGCATATTTCGGCATGCCTGTCGGGGATCAAGACAAACCCTGGGCACCTCATTTCACCTGCGAGCACTGCAAAAAAACTCTGGACGGTAAGATGGACAATTGTTGCTTGGAATTTTATGTTATAAAATTTGTTAATTTTTAAAATAATAAAAGTTTATAATTTTAAAATGTTTTACAATTTTCAATGTTATTGAAAAAATATATATGAAAAATGTTGCGAGAATCTCTTACACATTAGTCATGGGTGAAATAAATGTATTTTTGTAGGATGGTACAGAGGGGAAAAGAGAGCCATGAAGTTCGCTATCCCAAGAATTTGGCGGGAACCCACTGACCACTCAAGCAACTGCTACTTCTGCATGGTGGACCCTTCCAAGCGGACCGAGTTCTCTGTGGGGAGGAACAACGTCAAGTGGGAGCCACTGGTGGACCCCCGGAAGGTGCTGATGCCACCACTGCACATCAAATTGGGCCTTATGAAACAATTTGTCAGAGCTCTAGATAAGGAGTCGGCAGCCTTCAAGTACCTTCAAGACTTCTTCCCTAAGCTGTCTGAGGCAAAGGTCAAAGCCGGTGTCTTCGTCGGACCACAGATAAAGAAGATCCTTGAGTGCAATGAATTCTCCAAGAATTTCACTAGTAAGGAGAAAGTGGCTTGGAACAGCTTTGTCGCAGTGGTTCGGGGCTTCCTGGGCAATCACAAGGCCGAAAACTATGTGGAGCTGGTTGAGACTCTGGTGAAGAACTACGGCACAATGGGCTGTAGGATGTTTCTCAAAGTCCATATCCTTGATGCTCATCTTGATAAATTCAAGGAGAACATGGGAGCGTACTCGGAGGAGCAAGGCGAGCGCTTCCACCAGGATATACTGGACTTTGAACACCGCTACCAAGGACAGTATAACGAGAACATGATGGGAGACATTTGGGGGCTGATTCGTAAAAGTGATTTACAGTATAATCGTAAATCTCGAAAAACTACTCACTTCTAAATCTTTTGTAGTCATTTTTGTATTACTTTAGTATAAATACATGTTAATTTGGATTCATATGTTGTTTTTTTCTGACTTTATGTGAACGAAAAGACACAAATTCACCCGTTTTCTCATTGGAAATAGGTACATTTCAAAATATCACTGTCCTGGTCACAAAAGCAAAGTTTGTGGGGAATAGCCATTTTCTATACTTTTGAGGCATAAGCAATTAGCAATTAGCAGTTTAATTAGCAATGTTTAAAACAGGTTTCCTAGGGGTTGTTTAATTAGCAATGTTTAAAACAGGTTTCCTAGGGGTTGTTTAATTAGCAATGTTTAAAACAGGTTTCCTAGGGGTTGTTTTATTAGCAATGTTTAAAACAGGTTTCCTAAGGATTGTTGGATTAGCAATGTTTAAAACAGGTTTCCTAAGGGTTGTTGGGTTAGCAATGTTTAAAACAGGTTTCCTAGGGGGTTGTTTTATTAGCACAATTTAAAATTGCAGCTTGTATTAGACCTTCCATTAACAAAAAGTCACAGTTGTAGGTTTTAAGCAGAATTGCTATATAAATCAGGATCTATTAAGAGTCAGAGGCTTGGTGTTGGAAAATGCAACGTGAATCAGAGTACAATTTTGATGAAAATCTCATTTCTCAGAATTCTATCAAATGTGATCTTTTGTAACTTCTGAACTGCAAGAATTTGACATTTATAATGAGTTTTGTTGAAATCCAAGACGATGCAGAAAAATTTCATGTTTTGTTTTAGTGTTTTATCCAAAAATGGGTTTGTTGTAAGGCCTGTGAACTTTGATTTAACAGCTTGCTGTACAGAACCCTATTAATTTAACAGAGATAATGAACCCTATTGATTTAACAGCTCACTGTACTGAACCGTATTGATCTGAGAGGGAGCTGTACTGAACCCTATTGATTTGACAGGGATCTGTACTGAACCCTATTGATTTGACAGGGATCTGTACTGAACCCTATTGATTTGACAGGGAGCTGCACTGAACCCTATTGATTTGACAAGGAGCTGTACTGAACCCTATTGATTTGACAGGGAGCTGCACTGAACCCTATTGATTTGACAGGGAGCTGTACTGAACCCTATTGATTTAACAGCTTGCTGTACTGAACCATATTGATGTGAGAGGGAGCTGTACTGAACCCTATTGATTTGAGAGAGAGCTGTACTGAACTGAATTAACAGATCGCTGTACTGAACCCTATTGATTTGACAGGGAGCTGTACTGAACCCTATTGATTTGACAGGGAGCTGTACTGAACCCTATTGATTTGACAGGGAGCTGTACTGAACCCTATTGATTTGACAGGGAGCTGTACTGAACCCTATTGATTTGACAGGGATCTGTACTGAACCCTATTGATTTGACAGGGAGCTGCACTGAACCCTATTGATTTGACAGGGAGCTGTACTGAACCCTATTGATTTGACAGGGAGCTGCACTGAACCCTATTGATTTGACAGGGAGCTGTACTGAACCCTATTGATTTAACAGCTTGCTGTACCGAACCATATTGATGTGAGAGGGAGCTGTACTGAACCCTATTGATTTGAGAGGGAGCTGTACTGAACTGAATTAACAGATCGCTGTACTGAACCCTATTGATTTGACAGGGAGCTGTACTGAACCCTATTGATTTAACAGCTTGCTGTACTGAACCATATTGATGTGAGAGGGAGCTGTACTGAACCCTATTGATTTGAGAGGGAGCTGTACTGAACTGAATTAACAGATCGCTGTACTGAACCCTATTGATTTGACAGGGAGCTGTACTGAACCCTATTGATTTGACAGGGAGCTGTACTGAACCCTATTGATTTGACAGGGAGCTGTACTGAACCCTATTGATTTGACAGGGAGCTGTACTGAACCCTATTGATTTGACAGGGAGCTGTACTGAACCCTATTGATTTGACAGGGAGCTGTACTGAACCCTATTGATTTGACAGGGAGCTGTACTGAACCCTATTGATTTGACAGGGAGCTGTACTGAACCTTATTGATTCACCCCGAGTCATGTGTATTGAAAGAGTGAAATTAACCTGATTTCAGTGGGCAGGGAGATCATTACAAGGACCGTGGAACCCATTACTGAGATACAGTAGGAGATACTACTGGGTTCAATGGTAATAAAACTCCTTGTGTCACAGCACATCCAGCTATCGAAATGTGCACCAAGGACCCATTATCAATACCTTCTGTTCCATGTAGCTTTCTCTTTTCGCTTTCCAATAAGCATTTAGAAACAAAACCAACAGTTTCTAAAATTAGCAATCTCTTAACATTTATTCTCTTCAGCTGGTAGAACATGATTTACATTTCTAAATATTGTTTCCAGTTAAATATCACTGTAGTAGTAGTGTACCAGTGCTTCCTTGGCTCGAGGTATTAGAAGGGTCTGACATGTATTCTTAGTCGTAAAAAGAAAGCACAAAATACCTTGTTTTTTGTAAGTCTGTCAAGTTACTGCAACTTATCAGTGTAAAATAAATGTAGAATAAAAAACAAGGTACATATCGAATACACTAAACCGTTTCTTATATATTTTAAGCAAAAAAAGTATCTGCTGGGTCAACAAAATGCAGGTCCGGCAGACATCAAAGGGACTGCTCTGCGGTGCCTGTTTGGAATGGCTGGTAAGAGCAGGTACACGCTAGACTACAGGTGCAACGATACAGCAAAGTCAACACAATGCCTGCACCGATCCACGCAATGGTCCTGATACAAACAAGGGCCAAGGGTTTAGAACAGGCACAACATGCATCCATATTAATTATAAAACACAGCTATTGCTCAAAAACAATGTGGTCAGACACACATCACAATTCAAATCAATACACAGGTTTTACTGTATTCTTCAAAATCAATAAAAAATAAAATAGAGGAGAGCAATAAAATCAGGGGTTGGATTAAATCAAAATTATGGCAGTGCCATAGCCGTTAGAATATAAAGTATAGCTGGCAGTGCCATAGCCGTTAGAATATAAAGTACAGCTGGCAGTGCCATAAACTTTGAGGCTCAGACAATACATTAAACTGTTAAAAGAATAAAGCTTAGGAGCTGTAATCTAAATCATGGAAACGGGCAAGACTGCCATTGGATTGTAACCTGCATGTAGGTACCACTGTGCCTACACTTTCACGAGCGCGAAATAAAAAAATTAAATAAAAAACTACATTAAAATAACTTAATATTGCTGTAAAACAGGTATCCTTTATTTAACATATTCAATAATAAAAACCTGTAAATCACAAAAACAACTAAGGTAGATTTTTCTTAATGTCACTAGTTTGTTGACCAGTATATTTTAGGCATTTCAGGTGTGTCCATCAATTAAGAAAAAAAAAATAAATAAATAAAAGAGGCAAGGGATCAATGTTCCAATACACTACACGTTTAGATAAATATTTCCAAATCTTTAAATAAAAAAATAAATAAAAAAACAAACAAAAAAACACACCTCAACTGCAGGAGGAACACCTCCCTCAAAAGAAGATTTAATACACAAACACAGACAACAGGCAATGCAGCCATGGACATTCTGGTCACTGAAAGATGTTTCAGAAGCCCTCCTGCGACACAGCCTTGATAAAAAAAAAGGTGTGAGATTCTCCAGAGCCAGCCAAATGTAATGATACAATGAAACTGGGAATGGGTCAGAACACGGTCCAAAGGATACAGGAATACCTGGCATACCCTTAGATACACACTGACCCAGCAAGTGATGCAAGCATCATGGACTGCAGATCTGTTTACCAGCCAGCAAAACCCTGAAAGGATTTGGTCTTCAATACAAATGAATGCGAGTCCCTTGAATGGAGCCTCAATGTCCTGTCACTGGTGACCAGTTCATTTAGCTTTCATTGTACTGCATAGTAGAGTTTAAGGCGATGATGATGTCTTTATTGTAGATTTTTTGGAATGAGACAATACCACAGTAACTGTTACATGGATTCACAGCTTTTATCGTGCACAGGGACTCAAACCATTAAAAAGAAAAAAAACAAAAAAACAAACAATCTCACTGCATTTTTGTTGTTGTATTTTTGTAAAATAAAATGTCCTGCATTTTGATACAAGTGGATCTCATAGAAAAGTCCACCATTTTCAACAACCTAATTGTAAAAAGATTTATTTTTAAAAAATCAGCAGCAAACAATGCCACCTGGAAGGAGGATTTATTTTTTGTTTTTTTTATATGGTCTCTGTGCTGTAGTACATTTCCCTTCCCTATACATTTTAAAGACAAGAAAAAAGCAGTTAATTCACAAACGAATTTGGGTAACAAAAGGTTCTTGGCAAATACAAATATAGTGGATTCTGTCTAGAGTTTGTATTCCATAGAGGAACCAAACTACCCAGTGCCAAGAATTTATATATATGTATATACACATACAGTTTACATAGGTTTAAAGAAACGTTGGTTTATTAGGTACATTTACGTAGGTACATTTTAATTGTCATTAAGGTTTGAACATGGTGCCAAAGTCATCGTTGTAGAAGTTCTCCCTTTCGTTCCCCCAATAACCGCCCCTGTTGTGCCTGTGAGGGGCACCGTTCCCTCGGTACCCGTCAAAATGCCCCCGCCCGCGGTATAAAGAATGCCCACCGCCCCCCCTGCGGTTCCCTCGCCTGCGGCTGGCAGAGTTCCCGCCTCCTCTGTGGTGAAAGTTTCCCTGGCCGTAGCTGGAGGGGTTCCTGGGTGCGGCTCCACCGCGGCCCTGGTTAGGAGCCCCGGAGCCTACAGGGCTGCTGCTGCTGCCTCTGCTAGCAGAGTTACCCCTCCCCCGGCTGGTACCAGTCCCAGATGTCGTTGCTGTCGAAGTGCTGGCCCCTCTGCCAGCTGAATTCCCACCGACACTATTATCTGGAGTCCCGGGTGCAGCACTGCCACTTCCTCCGCCAGCTGAACCCCCACTACCCTGACTTGCAGTGACAGTCCCCCTGCCAGCTGAACCCCCACTACCCTGACTTGCAGTGACAGTCCCCCTGCCAGCTGAACCCCCTCTACCCTGACTTGCAGTGACAGTCCCCCTGCCAGCTGAACCCCCACTACCCTGACTTGCAGTGACAGTCCCCCTGCCAGCTGAACCCCCACTACCCTGACTTGCAGTGACAGTCCCCCTGCCAGCTGAACCCCCACTACCCTGACTTGCAGTGACAGTCCCCCTGCCAGCTGAACCCCCTCTACCCTGACTTGCAGTGACAGTCCCCCTGCCAGCTGAACCCCCTCTACCCTGACTTGCAGTGACAGTCCCCCTGCCAGCTGAACCCCCTCTACCCTGACTTGCAGTGACAGTCCCCCTGCCAGCTGAACTCCCACTACCCTGACTTGCAGTGACAGTCCCCCTGCCAGCTGAACCCCCTCTACCCTGACTTGCAGTGACAGTCCCCCTGCCAGCTGAACCCCCACTACCCTGAATGAGACTCCCTGATGTAGCACTGTTGCAGCCACCTCTGTAAGCAGGACTCCTGCTGCTGTCCAGATTACTGGGGCAGGCAGGGGTTTTATGACTACCATCGCCCTGATTAGTCACAGATGCTGGATTGCTACCGCCCCCACTATTAGGAGCAGGATTACACGTGACCTGAATGTTCAGGGTGCTGAAAGCAGGTTTACTGCTGGCTTGGTTAGCAGGGTGAGCAGCCGGGTTTGTGGGGTTCCTGGGTGCAGGGGCAGCGCTGGCTAGGCTGCCAGTACTGCCCAGGGCTGGTTCTGCTCTCTGCTGGTCGCCGGGAGTGTTTGAGGCAGTGAGGAGAGTCTCGGGTCCTGTGCCGAGAAAACTCTGGTAAGTGTTCACATTGAACATGCTGTATGTCATCGTGGTGGGGGAAGCGGGTGAAGCAACAGGCGCCAGCGGCATGGGGTCCTTGGCAGTGGAAGATGTGAAGATGGAGATGGCGGATCGGAGCGCCTCCAGGTCCAGTCCTGAAGCCCTGTGCAGCAAGGGAGCAGCCTGACTCTCAGCAGGCATAGCTGGGATACACACTCCTGGATCCAGGCTTTCTGCTTTAATGGTTCCACCGCAGAGCTCGATTTTCGAAGATTCTTCTTCAGAGTCTATCGACATATCCTCCTCCTCCTCCTCCTCCTTCAGCTCTCCCACTGGTAACATCCCTGCATCCTCTACAAAGAAAAGAACATATGCAGATCGATTTAGATTGTATGTTGCAATGCAGCAACAAGTATTCTGAACATTAAATTAGAACAAGTGTAAAATGGTGTTCCTTGAATTGTTTTGATTTTATCATCCTACTATGTTTCTTTCAATATTGAATAACTGATGCTGGACTAATACTGGATATTCCAGCTGGAAAAAAAAGCAGCCATACAATTTTAGTCCCTTTGGTTAATCCACATAATAATTTCCACTCAAGAGCCATTTACATGCAGAAGTGAAATAGCTTTTTTAAAAAGTGCTTATACATCAAGATGTCCTGCCCATCAAAAATCAAACACTTGTTTCGATATCTGAGATGTACAAATTCAGTGAATAAAATTAAATTCAATTGAATGTATTTTAATAAAACACTACAATAATACAACACACAAACTTGCTAAGTATTGACTACTTCATAGAAAATAACCTTGAAATAAGTTAAGATAAATTGGCACTAGCATTATGTAAATAGTGTAAAACACAACCTGTGAGAACTCATAGCCTTCATGCAATTCCAATCCGCAGGGCTGCACAAGCGCACGCCCACAGGGCAGTGTTTGTTCAGGAGCCAAAGATTATACCCTCCACCCCCAGCACGAAGTTTTCAACTTGCCTCGGCATCCAATAGAATTTTGTGTAAATAAATTCCTGTGTTATTTTGTTTCTGCGTGCTGCTGTAAAATGTCTCGTACTGCAAAGTATGGTGGCCCAGTAAGAAATTAAGTCAGTTTTTTTTTTTTGTGATCAAATGTTTTTATTGAGGCAATCACAAAACAACAATACAGAATATTACATGAACAAATGAAACGCCCCATTTTCTTTTTAACTCCCTCCCTCCCAATACCCCCCACAAGGACCTCCGATTTAACACCTTGATGTTGTCAGCCATACTTTTCCAGGCGTTCCCTGGCACCATGGATCTGAGCGGTGGAGAGCTCCAAGTGATATCAAGGAACGCAAGGACCCATTGGCACCAGGGAAGGAAGTGCGGCGGCTGCCAACGCAAAGCAACCATCTTTTTCGCCACAGTGAGGTCAGCCAACCAGATGCGTTTCTGCTGTGGAGTTAAGTCGAGGGATGTGTCATCGTTCAATAAGAGAACCAGAGTGGAGCAAGGGATTACTTTTGCAAATATAGTGGAGAAAGTAGAGGATACCCACTCCCAAAAAGCAGCTATGACAGGGCATTCCCAGACCATACGCAGAAAGGTGCCAAGGGTTCCCTGGGGGCAAAGCGAGCAGTAAGGGGTAGGGGCAAGCTTCATGTGAAAGCGTCTACGAGGGGTTCTACGAGTATGTTCTATGAAGAAAATTGAAAATGGATCATCTGATGGTTAGGGTTCTTAGAAGCTAAGCCTAAATTATTCCAGATAGTTCCCCAGTTAACCTCCCTATCTAAGGAAGCTAGGTCTCTATTCTAAATCGTACTAGCTGCTAGAGGTTTGTATGAAGCTTTTAAAAGATAAGACATATAATGAAGAAACCAGCCCCTTTGTTTTGCCCCCTGCATTTAGCATATCGTGGAGCGGATGCACTGGTAAATGAAGTCTGTTTATTGTGTTTACACCATCACGGGCCCAGAATGACATTCCAATACGATCGTGTTTACACGATCCTTAAAGGGTTAAGTGAACTCCCTCCCAGCGCACACTCACGTGTGCTACAGCACCAAATTCCACTGTGTGTGGGGGTGTATTCTACACATCATTACTAATGCTAACTAAGATCAAATAAATAAAAATAAATAAATAAATAAACCATCCCTAAATTAGTATAAATATTTAAATGAACAGAAAAACTCCACCAACACCACCACCACTCAAAACAAGGCATATTTTACATTTTTCCCCAAACAAACAAACAAACAAACACAAACAAACAAACAAACAAACACACACTTGTTTTAAAACAGTGCAACCAGAAGAACGTTCAAAGGCTTTCTCTCAACCCCACCCCACCTCCCCCACTGCCAATCCGTTTCGGAAGCAATGGGACAGTTAGCATTGAACTGTGTGTAATATTTACAGCATTCACTCTAGAAACTGGGGTCTACAGCACTGCTAGTACTCCAAACTCACCTGGATGCTAGTTTACTTCACTTAAACTAAATGAAGGTCTCTTTTTTATTTTAAGGTAATAAGCATGGAGAGATCTACTGCAATGGATACCAACTGGTCAGAGCACCGGGTGTCTAATCATGCCATGGCCCTTGGAAGAGCATGACAAAGCGACTCCAAACGTTTCTCTAGTATTTGAACTCTTTCTCATTAAGGAGGATTCCCATGCAGGGCTCACCTGGCTGCACTTCTGGAGTGCTCGTCCCCGGTACACACTTGTCTTCTGTGCTGGAGCTGTTGAAGCCAATAAGGCTCTGAAAACTCTGCATGAAATCCTCTATGGTGGCGACTACAACCCCATTGTTACAGTGCTTGGGAAACATCTCAAAACGTTTTTCTGGAAACAGAACACAACAATAATAATTCATACGATGTTAAGCAGGCTTTGACAATCCATTAGATCTTAAAGACCATCATCAGTTCATTAAGTAGCTCAAGTTCAAATTCAGTTTTTACAGCTAAATACAATTGGAAAATAAAATTAGCAATGCTTCCAAAAAGTAGTACAAAAAAGAATGCATTTCTTTATCACATTTTAATTCTGACATCTCTATTCCAATAACAGCTTTTAAAAATGTCCAAATAACAAAAACAAGCGCTGTGACAGGTAACTGATGGTTTAGCCATTTTAGGATAAAGGGTTTGTATAGGGAACACCTTAAAAAAGAGAACACGTCGGCTAAGGAACACCCCTGTGGGGAAACGGAATCTTCCCATTGTCAATGCTCAGCTTAACGGAACAGGAACTTTGCTTAACACAACACCTTTTTGGTACCAATAGCCATTCGTTGCTAACCGATTAAAAACTGACAACTCATTATCAAAACTTACTCATCAAATGGTTTATGAAATCTTTTCAAAAATGCACTGAACGTGTCTTAACCCTTTGCAGTCCATTGTCGGACTGGGTCCGACATTGCAATTATTCCTCACAGGTCCTTTGTCGGACTGGGTCCGACATCATTATAGCAACGCAATAAACGGGTGTTTAGTCGTTTTTTCTCTGGAAAAAGCCGAGAAAACCATTCAATTGCCGAGTGGGAGCGACAGGAGCCGAGACAAGTCGGAAAAAAAAAAAGGCGTATCTCATGAATAGTCATACATGGTATCAGATAACCGGGCGTTCATAGTAAACAAGCTGGCTGAGTGCGTCAGCGCACAGAGACTATCATGGACATTTGCAGAGCTTTTTTCAGATGTTATAGTAATAAAATAATGACGGATCGCATTATTGAGGAGTTTGGTGATAAAACGAGTGATCCGGAGATGATCGATCGGTATGTACGACTATTATTATTATTATTTATTTCTTACATAGCTGAACGCTATATTATCATTATATTATTATATTTATTTCTTAGCAGACGCCCTTATCCAGGGCGACTTACAATTGTTACAAGATATCACATTATACATTATTTCACATTATACAGATATCACATTATTTTTACATACAATTACCCATTTATACAGTTGGGATTTTACTGGAGCAATCTAGGTAAAGTACCTTGCTCAAGGGTACAACAGCAGTGCCCCCCACTGGGGATGGTTGAGACTCTGGTGAAGAACTACGGCACAATGGGCTGTAGGTTGTCTCTCAAAGTCCATATCCTTGATGCTCATCTTGATAAATTCAAGGAGAACATGGGAGCATACTCGGAGGAGCAAGGCGAGCGCTTCCACCAGGATATACTGGACTTTGAACGCCACTACCAAGGACAGTCTAATGATGGGAGACTACATTTGGGGGCTGATTCGTGAAAGTGATTTACAGTATAATCGTAAATCTCGAAAAACTACTCACTTCTAAATCTTTTGTAGTCATTTTTGTATTACTTTAGTATAAATACATGTTCATTTGGATTCATATGTTGTTTTTTTCTGACTATGTGAATGAAAAGACACAAATTCGCCCGTTTTCTCATTGGAAATAGGTAAATTTCAAAATATCACTGTCCTGGTCACAAAAGCAAAGTTTGTGGGGAATAGCCATTTTCTATACTTTTGAGGCATAAGCAATTATGAAATAACACTTACTACCCAGGAACCAATCAAAAAAAAAAAAATTGTTACACGATGTATTCTATTAGGAGCTGCTTGCTGAAGGTACCTGTGAGGAAGACCACATGTCTGCGCTGGATGTTCTGGGCCTGCAGCTTGATAAGGCAGTCCAGCTCCGGAGCCTGGCGGCTTTGTGAGTCGCACTCATGATAGGACAGGAACTCTACCAGGTGCTTCTTCTGGTAGGAGTTTAGCAGGGTCAGGAGGCTCAGCACTTTGGAGTTCATCCTGAGAAAGTGAGAGAATGCAGGCCCATTCGTTAATCCATGTCAACATCATTAGCATCTGTTTGGATATCAAGGTCACCCACCACTTAACCACAGACAGCTGGTTTACAGATGCCAGGTAGCACTAGTCTTGGACTACCTAGTGTTACTTTAGACAAGGTAATCCAAGATTAGCACTAAAATCAGGGCCGGTGAAACCAGCCATTATATATATAGGTGTTCTAAAATGCACTTAGTAGTTTTACCTTGACAAGAAGGTCAACCAATTGATAAATCTGAGCTTTAAATGATTGGTCAATGACCACCAATCAATAGAAAGCTGTTCTTTGAATGCTTGTTCGCTCACCTTCCCATTTCCTTCAGCTTCTTCTGTGTTTTGAAGTGGATTTTCCATTGCCAGTTACTTTGAGTGTTCCGTTCCTCCAAAAAATTAAGGAAACTCTGCAGTTTTTCTGAAAAGACAAGTAAATTGTCAAGACACATCTTAACCAATGTCACTGCCTGCCACTGAAGAATCGAAAACATGATGCGTAAAGAATTCTTATATTCACCACACTGCCCCACTCCTACCTACACCCCCTCTCTGCTCCTCCTCACAATGAGAGAAATAACCCAAGTTTAGCAATGTTTCGCAGATGGTAAAAAAAAAAAAAAAAATTTAAAAAAAGAGACACTGCAAATTTGAGACTCAAGACAAATGTTGAATAAGATCGCAAAATGTTCCACGTGTTTTTGTTAGCTGTTAAATTGCCTGGATCGATTTGTAAAGATTGTGTGGCTTCTAGTTGCGCCTGAGACCCTAATAACAGAACTTCTCAGAGTTTAACTGTAAACATTTGTGAGACATACACTTCTTCACATAAGTAATGCATTCAGTCAAGGCTGACAGAGTCACAGCACCAGGTTTACAGTGATATAGAGCTGTATATATCTGCATAACAGTGAAAGACAACACCACGTTTATGAACTCTCTCACCCAGCAGTAATAATGTATGGGTCCAAGTACTGAGCACTGGGGAATGCCACAAGCAACATTTGACAATCCAGACACAGAGCCTCCTAATGAAATAAGATCCTGTCTGTTAGTGAGATATGACTTAAACCATTTCAAGAGAGTACACGACATGCCGACCCAGCTTTTGAGACGATCAGTTAAAACGTTATGGTCCACTGTATCAGAATAAATACACAGCTAGAGTGTGCACTTAACAGTAAATCAGTCACCACTCTGATGAGCGCAGTCTCTGTATTGTGCGCACAACGGAAACCCCACTGAAAAGTTACCCTCAAGAAACAAATTCAGCTGGTTGGTTACTACTTTTTCTAGCACCTTTGCTAGCAATTACAGATTTGAAATAGGTCTATAATTCGTTAACCCTTTGCAGTCCATTGTCGGACTGGGTCCGACATTGCAATTATTCCTCACAGGTCCTTTGTCGGACTGGGTCCGACATCATTATAGCAACGCAATAAACGGGTGTTTAGTCGTTTTTTCTACGGAAAAAGCAGAGAAAACCATTCAATTGCCGAGTGGGAGCGACAGGAGCCGAGACAAGTCGGGGAAAAAAAAAAAAAAGGCGTATCTCATGAATAGTCATACATGGTATCAGGTATCAGATAACGGGGCGTTCATAGTAAACAAGCTGGCTGAGTGCGTCAGCACACAGAGACTATCATGGACATTTGCAGAGCTTTTTTCAGATGTTATAGTAATAAAAATGACTTGGATCGCATTATTGAGGAGTTTGGTGATAAAACGAGTGATCCGGAGATGATCGATCGGTATGTACGACTATTATTATTATTATTATTATTTATTTCTTACATAGCTGAACGCTATAGCAAACGAAAGGGTGGGGCGGGGCTGGAGATGCCTAGTGAGTGCTTTGTTGATATGCAGGGCCATTTAAACCTGTTTGACTGTGAAAAAAAATACTTTTAAACAGCGCGTATAAAATTAACTGCGCGTGTGAAAATTAATTAGACCTGGCGTGCCTGACGCGCAGTTAATAAATGGACTGCAAAGGGTTAAAACTGTAGGGTCTTGGGTTGTTTAAATCAGGAGGTTTAACCACAGCAGTTTTGAGCTTCGTTAGCGCCCTCCCTTCGGCTCGTCACTGTCAACTACCTCACGGCAGAGCCTCCATCGACAGACATGTGCGCTTAAAGTAGCCTAGAGTTATTTTTGTTTGTGTCAATAAGGGATGAAAAATAGAAACATCTGTCTGTCTGCCACTTAAAGCACTACTCCAACTGATTTCCTTCCACATTTCAGTGGACATTATTATTATTATTATTAATTTCTTAGCAGACGCCCTTATCCAGGGCGACTCACAATTGTTACAACATATCACATTATACATTATTTCACTTTTTTTTTTTTTTTTTTTTTTTTTACAGATATCACATTATTTTTACATACAATTACCCATTTATACAGTTGGTTTATCACTGGAGCAATCTAGGTAAAGTACCTTGCTCAAGGGTACAACAGCAGTGTCCCCCACTGGGGATTGAACCCACAACCCTCCGGTCAAGAGTCCAGAGCCCTAACCACTACTCCACACTGCTGCTGCACATGAGATTCAGTTCCTCCACCTGCCTTCCAGTTTACAACAAGGCTTCCCTTTTTAAAATAATGGTATTTTCATCCTTCATCCCCATTGTATCTGAACACAAACTACACCTTTTAAAAATACAGGTTTCCTGACCAGGTTCAACATTAACACATAGCTATTTAATACTCAGTCTGTCAAACAAAGCGCCTTTAAATCAATGATTTTTTTTAACTGAAACATGGCACAGAATGGATGATAATATCTCCCTGATTGAGGCTTCTCCCTTAAATTATACCTTTTCCAAAAAAGCACGCTCAATGGGGCGGGGGTGGGGTGGACCTGCTAGTATATTTCATAAAGATTTATAACTGTAAATAAAAAAAACTGAGGAGGAGTACTCTTCATTTCAATCTATTTTTATTAGTTAATAGTCAACTTCCAGTTCTTAATGTAATTTTCTATCACCCTCCAAAACCCAATCAATGCTTTGTCTAAATTTGCAGAACTCCTTTCTATATTATCTGCTAATTATGACAGGATTTTACTGCTTGGGGATTTCAATCTGCATATTGATAATGAATCTGATACAACGGCCATGGAATTAAGGCTTTTGAATTCCCTTGATTTTATTCAGCATGTTACAGGGCCTACTCATAATCGTGGTCACACTTTAGATTTGGTCATCTCTCGAAGGCTAGATGTTCATATTTCTTCCATTACTGTTTCAGATCATTTTTGCATTTTATTTTAGGCTATTTTGCCCTTATCAAGAAAGAGTGTGGTACATACTGTTAAGAAACGCGTTCTTAACTGTCAAGTGAAAAGAGATTGTCGCAAGGCAGAACATACATGGAGAGCTACAAAACTACAAATCCATTATGATATTTTGAAACAACTTTGATTGAAGTACAACAAAGCTTTATTAAGGTCAGCAAGATGCACTTATTTTTCTAATCTTATTGTGGTAAATAAAAATAACTAGGGTCCTTTTCTCAACAAATCAATTGACTAGTTAATCCCTCATCCTCCCACTGACACTGAGGCCTCAGTTACTGTGTGGAGATTTTCAAACAAAAATAGTGAATATTAGGGATCAAATTTCACGGCATGACTGATTCAAACATGCCAGTTAGACTGGTTGAATCAGCAATGGACTTGTTTTCTTTGATCAATGTATAAGAGCTAAATCCGATAGTAATGCCGATGAAATCTGCTACGTGCTCTATGGATCCGATACCAGCTAGATTGCTGAAGGACGTGTTCAGTGACTTGTGCAATGGTGCTCCAGCTATAATTAAGAGTTCTCCGTCAACAGGGATATTTCCAGCTGCTTTTAAAACTGCCCTGTTGAAACCCCTACTTAAAAAATGTAATTTAGATAGTTCAATTCGGAGTAATTATAGACCTATTTCAAACCTTCCTTTTTGAATAGTTTCCTTGATAGTAATACTATTTTGGAGACGTTTCAGTCAGGGTTTCGTTCAAATCACAGCACAGAGACTGCTCTGGTTAGGGTTGCAAATGATCTGCTTATGAGTGCAGATTCAAATGCTATATCTGTTTTAGTTCTTTTAGACCCGAGTTCTGCATTCGATACTGTGGATCATTCAATTTTAATTAATCGTCTTAAAGAATGTGCCTCTGGAACTGTGCTGAACTGGTTTAGATCATATCTAAAAATCGACAGACGGTACTGTTACCGTCGGGTTGTCTGTATCAGGACTGGCTAATATTATATGTGGTGTCCCTCAGGGCTCCATTCTCAGTCCTATGGTTATTTTCCTTGTATATAGAGGTGCTCAAATTTGTTGGTACCCTTACAGCTCATTGAAATAATGCTTCATTCCTCCTGAAAAGTGATGAAATTAAAAGCCATTTTATCATGTATACTTACATGCCTTTGGTATGTCATAGAATAAAGCAAAGAAGCTGTGAAGAGAGATTAATTATTGCTTATTCTACAAAGATATTCTAAAATGGCCTGGACACATTTGTTGGTACCCCTTAGAAAAGATAATAAATAATTGGATTATAGTGATATTTCAAACTAATTAGTTTCTTTAAATTAGTATCACACATGTCTCCAATCTTGTAATCAGTCATTCAGCCTATTTAAATGGAGAAAAGTAGTCACTGTGCTGTTTGGTATCATTGTGTGCACCACACTGAACATGGACCAGAGAAAGCAAAGGAGAGAGTTGTCTGAGGAGATCAGAAAGAAAATAATACACAAGCATGGTAAAAGGTAAAGGCTACAAGACCATCTCCAACGTACTGCCCAGTGTCAGAAAGCTCTGTCTCAGTCGCAGGTCATGGGTCCTCCAACAGGATAATAACCCAAAACACATAGCTAAAAAGCACCCAAGAATGGATAAGAACAAAACATTGGACTATTCTGAAGTGGCCTTCTATGAGTCCTGATCTGAATCCTATCGAACATCTATGGAAAGAGCTGAAACTTGCAGTCTGGAGAAGGCACCCATCAAACCTGAGACAGCTGGAGTAGTTTGCTCAGGAAGAGTGGGCCAAACTACCTGTTAACAGGTGCAGAAGTCTCATTGAGAGCTACAGAAAACGTGATTGCCTCTAAAGGTTGTGCAACAAACTATTAGGTTAGCAGTCCCATCATTTTTGTCCATGCCATTTTCATTTGTTTTATTATTTACAATATTATGTTGAATAAAAAATCAAAAGCAAAGTCTGATTTCTATTAAATATGGAATAAACAATGGTGGATGCCAATTACTTTTGTCAGTTTCAAATTATTTCAGAGAAAATTGTGCATTCTTCGTTTTTTGTGGAGGGGTACCAACAAATTTGAGCACGTCTGTATGTTACCACTAGGGTATTCGTAAACATGGGTTGAACTTTCATTGTTACGCTGAGGACCCACAACTCTACAGCTGTTAAAACCAGGCGATATCAATGCTACTAGTTTTATTTGAGTGTCTTGCTGATACTAAAAGTTGGACCTCTCAAAATGTTCTGCAATTAAACCAAAATAAGACAGAAGTCTTATTAATAGAGTTATTATTAGAGTTGACAAAAATAGATTTGGGTAACCTGACTTCAAATTTGAAATCCAAGGTGAGAAACTTGGGGGTTAGATTTGATTCTGAGCGAAGCTTTGAATCTCATATTAAACAAAATTACTAAAGTGTCTTTTTATTATGTGAGAAACATTGCTAAAATTAGGCAATTTCTTTCATTATCTAATGCACAGAAAGTAGTTCATGCCTTTATTCCATCTAGATTGGACTACTACAATGCTTTCACATCTGCAGCAGTTCTAACTAAAACAAAGAAAAGGGCACGTATTACTCCTGTGTTGGCGTCACTGCACTGGCTTCCAGTTTGTTATATGATTGATTTTAAAATTCTATTAACATTTAAAGCATTTAAATGGCCAAGCACCGAACTATCACCGAGATGTGAGCGTATAAGCCTGCGCGTACACCGAGGTCAGCTGACAGTGACTTACTTTGTGTTCCGAGGGTGAAGCGCAAAAGGAAAGGAGAGGCTGCTTTTTGTTATAATGCTCCCAGACTGTGGAACTCACTGTCATTCTCTGTCAGAGGTGCACCCTCAATGGCAATTTTTAAAACAAGACTTGACACATTTTTACAACATAGCCGCCTTTTTAAATTGAATGTACTTTTAATGTGTTTCGTTTCTGCTGCCTCTAATGGTTAAAATGAAAGCTTTCTTTTAGCTTGTATTACATTGTTTATCACTTTTGTACTAATTAATTATTTTTTAAATTCTCTCTTTTAGTATACATGTTTATTTTCTCTTTTAAATATATTTTCTATGTAAAGCGCTTTGAGCTGCTTTTAGCATGAAAGGCACTATATAAAGTTTATTATTATTTTATTATTATGTGCAGTCTGAACATGAAACATTTAGCATCCTACTTCTCTTAGAAATCACCGAAGCCCTACAAATATAAAAGGTTTGCAGGTTCTGCTCTCTTACCAACAGTGATGACGTCAGGGTTCAGAACAGACTCATCCGATACAATGAAGCCACCAGACACAAAGAGCTCATTGTATGTATGGTTTTTAACATCATCCAAGCTGTCCACACCAGCAAAGCTGACCGACGGCAGCTTCTTTAAAGACACCAAGGCAGGAATCTGGAGGAAATACACATTTTAAAAAACACTGAATATGGGCTGTATCAAGTTACAACACACAATCACTGGCTTACAAGTGCGATTGTTAGGAATTCTTATTAGAGTCCTGTTAAACCACAACCTAACAAATAGGTTTTATTCCAGTATTTCACATTTTTCTGTTCTCAAAAATTGCTCACAGCTGATTCCCACGTAGAATAGTAGCAAACCAATCAAACTGTTGGTCATAGCAAGACCATGGAATTCAGGACACGCTTTGTAGGCTGTCTCAACATTGAACCCCCCCCTCAATAGCCTCCTGTATGTCGGGAGTACCTCATGGATGTTAGCAGCAATGTCTTCATTCTGAATTATGATCAGCAGCTTGTCTAAAGAGCTGTTCTTTTCCAAAAAATTCTGTGGGTTACACTCTGCGTTTCCTAATCGCATCAAGTATTCCTGAAAAAAAAAAAAAAGACCAAAACAAAACACACACAATGGTGAACAAGTTAGACATACAGATTGTAGTAGTAAAAATAGAACAATATATATATATTATATATATATATATTTTTTTTTTTTTGCAACAGTGTAGAGTCTACAATTATCTTTTAGGATTACAAAACTACTCTTGCTTTTAGTACATGCGTGCCTGGGAAAGCCAAAGCTGCGTACGTGCAGCCAGGTTCCTACCCACAGCCCGCCCGCTGAGTTTGGACACATGGACCAGGCGCAGCTCATCCAACTGTTGTGGTGAGGGCCTGTGGTTCTCTGAAAAGGGACCTCAGCAAATGGCACTGGTATGCTACCAGGATGCTATTGTAATTACCCAACCTTGCAGAGAATGCACTGGCTAAATAGGCGTGCTTGGGGCAGGTAGCGTCCTCTGACAAAGGCGGCAATAGAAGCTACCAGCAGAAAATGGGCCAGGCCCAGCTTCCACATCATGTACCCTAGAGCGTCCATCGACCGGGGAAACAGAAGGAGCTTTTGCCAGATGATCCCAGGAGGACTGGATTTCAAAAAGATACAGGTGCACTGGGGGGGGACACGGGAGACATGGTAGGCTCATCATTGAAGATGGACTGCCTTGTTTCACCTTCTGTAGGCCAGGGCACTTGCAAAATTGCAGTGGCCCTCTTGATCAGAGGTAGAAGCTCCGCTGACAGGGAGAGCTTAACAGCAGGGGATGCGCGGTCAGACTCCACGTCCTCAGGCAGGAACGCCAGCTCCTGTTCACCCGCCTCCTCAGAGGCGGTGATGGACAGTATGTCCTCCTGTGGCCAAGGAGCAAACTGATTGGTTGTAATGTTTACGATGTATATTTTTCCTTAAAGTATGTTTCAATAAATACCCGGGGGAAGCAAGTGCAACCACTTTGGGAAGTTATTTGCATGACAGAGTAGGTACAGTAGTCTCCGCGAATAGGAACACCTCCTAAGAGAATACCGCCTCAGGGAACACACTGAAAGCTGGTGAAACTGATTTTTCCCCCCCATTCTAAATGCTCCGGCTAAAGGAACAGGAACTTTGTTAAAAGAACACTTTCTTGGCACCGATAGCGATTCGTTCCCAACTGATACAGCACTGTTTTGTAACCTGATAACTCATCATCATTATCAAACTTAAACTAACATGGTTTATTCAATCTTGTTATCGCGAGAGTGTCTTGAGGCACACTGACTGGTTTATTAAATCTTTCCAGAAGCGCCGTCATATAACAGACAGCAAAATGTGCCACAGTTTCTCTTGCTACAAAACTTTGGAAATTGCTCGAGCTTTTGAAAAAAACCTGAAAATCAGACACAAGTCGGCGAGCAAATTTGGAGTTTCCTGTTCTCCATTCTGTTAAATAATAATGTGCATGTCTTGTATATTAATGCTCAGTTTTGAACGTGTAGGGGTGCTGTGTTAACTTAGTTTGACAGTTTGTTTATTAACGTTAGTTTGTCTGTTACTTTATTATTATAGGTTTATTAACATACACTTACCTATTGCTTTTCTACTTATTCAGTTATTTCATATGGCGATGCATGTGCATCATGACAAGTAACACATATGTATTTATTTGTTTATTTATGGATTCATAGTGTGTCTGGTGGCTAACTCCGTCTAGAGAACACGGCTATAAGAACACTTCACTTGCTTCCCGAGGGGTGTTCTCTTAGCTGGGAGACGACTGTACTACCTAATAAGTTACCTTCACTACACTATTTGCAAGCTAAAGTGGGAAGTGCGGTTGCATGTTTGCTCGATTTAGTCACACTGCGTTGACCATCACAGTAATACTGGAGCTGATGAGGTGAAACAGAAATGCAAATTAAAATTGTTATCACAGATTGGTTAGTAGATCTTTATTCTGTTGGCTTTTGAATCTCTAAATTAAAAATCAGCTTTGAGAGAAAGTAGCCCCACTATAGAGTGAAGCAGCACAGGGCAATAACAAGCAGGAGGGAGATTGCTGTTAATGTAAGCTTTCTGAATCGTGGTACAGTAACAATCTCATCTTTAACATTATAAAACTAATATAATGGATACAGTTGCCATTTGCAAGTCTAGATTTGGTTATCTTATAAATGTTTTGGGCAACTTTAGCAGAGAAATAGCTAATAGCTTTTCAAGTGGCCTTGAACCACTGCTTGGTTTTGTTAGTTTTTTTTTTATGTTAAGCTTGTGCTTAGTTGGGAGATTTAAAATACAAGCATCATCATTTGTCCACGCACCAACCACACCATGATCAATGTATGTTCCTTTAAAGATTTGTTTTCATTCATGTATTTAAGCATAGAGTATAGTTTAAGACTACAACTGCATAGCATTTTGGACAATGCCAGCTTTGAGTGTGTGCGAGACCCCACACACCTTCTACAAGCATCTTACAATTAGGGCTCACAGAAAAACCCAGAATGACTCCAACTATACATAGGGAATATTAAATGATTCGCTGCCAAGTACAAGATAAATTGCTGGTTTCACAGACTCTGATTACTACTAATCCTGGACTAGGTAATGTAACCCCAGATAAGGTGGTCCAGGTTTAGTGCTGCTCTGTGTCTGTGAAGCCAGGCCAAAGTGTTGTATTTTAATGATCTGAACAACTGCAGGAGTACTTCTGCCCGTCTCGACTGAGATCAGAAAAATAACACCACCACAGTCTGGATGGAAGATGGTGCATACCTTTATTTCAGCGCACACAGTGCTTTCTTCTTCTGCATGGATATAAAACTTCAAAGTGTTCTTCTGCACATCCTTGATGATTTTGACCAAACTAGAGAAGACTTCTGGCTTGAGCTGATTGATGAGGTTACTGAAAGCAGCTGGAGCCTGAACAGCCGATGAAATCGGAGAGCAGTGAGCAGCAGCTTCCCCCAGCGGCAGCATTCCATCTCGGCCACCTGCCACCGCTGCAGGCTCAGGCTCCATCGCAGTATCCAGGGACGGCACGCTCAGCGCAGCGGGGTTTACATTCAGGCTCTGTTGTTCAGGCTCTGGTTCATCTTGTTTTAAACATTCTTTTCTGGGAGACTGCGACAGCTCCATCTGGACCTGAGGCGTGTTCGTCACTGTCCCGAGTCGAGCTCCGGTTTGCAGGGACTGCTCTGGAGGAGAACTGCTTAACTGAGAATGTCTGGCAGCAGCTCTGAGCTTTTCAGAGTCCACCAAACTTCTCATCTTCTCACACAGCTTGTCGACGTAGTTCTGCACAGGGACGTGCGGCTCCCGGACTCGGACGCACTTGGAAAACCCAGACGTCAGCTTCTCAGGGATGGAAACGACCGACTTTGTGCTGTACAAGACGTTCTCCTGCCTCAGAAGCTCCTGGACTTTAGTGGTAAAGCCCCCAAACTCTTGGAAGACAGTGCTCTCCACGTCTCTGGGTTCAGCAGAGGTGTACTCCGCGGTGAAGCTGGACCAGCCTGGATGGACAGCGTCCTTGTCATCTTCGTGCATCTCTGCTGGCATCGGGGGAGAGACTTGGGTGAACTTCACGGGAGAAGAGTCTTGGCTGCGCAGCACGCGGGGGTCATGAGGACTAATAGCCTCCTGAGCTAGGCGGTACGTCTGTGACTTCATACCTGCAACACGAGCACAACAATACGCTCACTTTGTAAGACAATGAAAACAGCAGCACTGCACATCTAGAACTCTTCAGGGATCAGCTTCAGCTGTTCAAGGCACCCACTCCAGGGACTATTGCTCTTCAGAACAACCATTAATATAATTCATATACAATACAATGTTCCCTCATCTCTTCAGCAAATCTTGAATGAAGAGTGATGAAGGCTTAGTATAACACCTCAGTTCCCCTTGTATAAGTTTCCACATTAAAATTTGCACAGTAATATTGCAGTTTTCCCATTGTTATACTAATGAACTTGCCAATCATTTACCATACAATTTTACAATACCTCTTTGTGCTTTACTATACTTTCCCTATGCTTTTATAACACTTTGCTATGCTTTTACTATGGGAAGCTTTTATAAGGGCCATATAGGTTTGCTGTGTTTCATGTTCTCCTGATGCCAGCAGCATGTGAAGGTATTTTGCTCACCTGTTATTGGAATGAGTTTCCAAGCCATGTTGCTGTCCCCTGGCAGCCTGGCCCCCTGCTCCCTGTGGTGTGTCTGCTCGAGCTGCGTGCTGGAGCAGGGGCTGAAGCCCTCCAGACTGCTCACACTGCCAGCCATCTGCTCCTGGATGCAATGAAGAGCCTTTTCAAAAACACATCTTTAACTCTAGTAAAGGATAGGACCTTGCCTCAATCCGTATCACAAGCCCCCTCGCCTTCTCTACCACCACTATTATGGAACAGTGAGTTTTGGGTCTGCACCAAAAACTAGAAATTGCTACCAATTGCTGCTCAGATTAAAATATAAAAATGTCCTTGAGAACTTGAAGCTGTAACACTGTTACAACATGTACAGTTCTAGTTCATCATACAAGTAGAAACTGGATAATAATGTCAAAGAAAGGAGTCTACCTCTGAGCTGTCCTTCCCGTCGCTCCTATCATCCCCAGAGGCAAGGCGGAGGTCACTGGCATTGCACGTACTGGAGGGATCTGCTGCCATCAGGGCCCCCTTCTTCTCTGAATCCTCATAGCCGTGCATCGTGGGGGGCTCCTGAGCACATCCTAAGTCCAGGGGCTTGTTCAACAGGGCCACAGCCGAGGCACCCCCAGTGCTGGTCAGGGTGTCCAGGAGCAGCTGGATGAGGCTCTGGGTGTCGGCAGCCACAGTGCTGGAGGGGTCTTGCTTCCTCAGGTCAGTGTCCTGACCACCCAGACAGGTAATGAGAGAGGAGGAATCAGGAGACTGCTCGACATCAGCTGGGAACAAGGAACACAGGCCAGTCAGTGCTGTTCAATGGACATGTTTTTCAAAGCATCAACTAGTTATCTCCCATAAGAAGTTAGAAAAAGGTTACTGTAGCAAAATCACTAAAATAGAACTGGGTATTGTAACAAATGCTGCACAGCAGTTATGAAGCGATACACTTGGTGAGTCTATTGAAGTGGACTTTATAAAACTATCAGGGAGAAAAGGACATGTGCAGGTAAGAGCAATTAAATGTTCCCAACTGATGTTTTAAAAGAAAAAAAAAGAAAAATAAAAATAAAAAAAAAAGTTAAGAAATTAGACTTGTGCAAAGCTAATAAATATCACACCAACTCTTTGTGAACAAACCCAACCTAGCATGTTAAACACAGCACACCTTTGCTAAACATTCAGAAGTACATAGCGTACTACAATATCTCTTTCCTTGGGTAATTATCATCATGTTAGTAACAGTTAACCAGTACTACCTCCTACGTGAAGTCAAGAGAACTCGAAGACCTGGACTGTCACTGATGGAGTCAAGCAAAGTCATACATCAATACTCTTGTTTCTGGAGATTGCCACGAACACAAGCTCACCTTTCAGGTCTTCTCCGTTCTCCCCGGCCCATGTCCTCAAGTGCTTGTAGGCAGTTTCGACATCGTCCCCCTCCAGCTTTCTCTTCAGACTGCGGACGCTCTTGAACTCCTCGCTCTCTGCCCCTTCTCCCATGTGCTTCTTCCTGCTCTGAATCAGGTGGATCAGCTCCTTGAGTTTCTCCGGGTCGTCCATCGCATTGTGACTAGTCTTCTGCGACAGCGGCGCATGCTCCGAGCCATTCCCCCAGCCAAGCCTCTTGCTTTCGCACTTGCCCTCGGAGCCCTCCCGGCTGCACTCTGGGACCCTGAGAGAGCTTTCCACCATCTCCCTCACTCGGGATAGTGACAGCTTAAAGGCGTTGGACTCGTATAGGTAGAAGTGCAGAGCCTTATCGATATTTGTCTTTACGTATGGTGGAGTGAACAAAGCCTTTCTATGGTCCAGCTTCTGGTCATACTCATACAAGACAAACTCCCTGATCCGTTTCCTCCCTCCTTCAGGCAGATTCTTCAGGTAATCCTTCGCACAACGCTCCACAGCAATGTTCGGGGGTGTGGAAGTGTTGTTGCGGGACTTCATTAGGCCGTAGTGGAGGGCAGGAATAAACGTCATCAAATGAGGCATAATCTCCTCCGTGCCTTCGGTTGATTGGGGTGCTGCCTTTGCACTGCTTTTTGCTGATTAAAAAAAAAAAAAAGAATGAATAATTAAAACACAATATCAAAGGATTACATTTACATTTTAAGGAGCAATTGGTTCTTAGCATGTTTAACCCTTTACAGTCCATTTATTAATTGCGCATCAGGCATGCCAGGTCTAATTAATTTTCACACGCGCAGTTAATTTTATACGCGCTGTTTAAAAGTATTTTTTTTCACAGTCAAACAGGTTTAAATGGCCCTGCATATCAACAAAGCACTCACTAGGCATCTCCAGCCCCGCCCCACCCTTTCGTTTGCTATAGCGTTCACCTATGCAAGAAATAAATAATAGTCGTACATACCGATCGATCATCTCCGGATCACTCATTTTACCACCAAACTCCTCAATAATGCGATCCAAGTCATTATTTTATCACTATAACATCTGAAAAAAGCTCTGCAAATGTCCATGATAGTCTCTGTGCGCTGATGCACTCAGCCAGCTTGTTTACTATGACCGCCCCGTTATCTGATACCTGATACCATGTATGACTAATCATGAGATACGCCTTTTTTTTATTTATTTATTTATTTTCCGACATGTCTCGGCTCCTGTCGCTCCCACTCGGCAATTGAATGGTTTTCTCGGCTTTTTCCGGAGAAAAAACGACTAAACACCCGTTTATTGCGTTGCTATAATGATGTCGGACCCAGTCCAACAAAGGACCTGTGAGGAATAATTGCAATGTCGGACCCAGTCCGACAATGGACCGCAAAGGGTTAATTCTGGATGTGCAGATAATGTAATTATCAATGTAATTCAAGGTTGCTGCTGCTATTTCCTGGCAGGTCACTTCCTTGTGCTGTATGTTAATTTCATTCCACTATGCCAGTGTTTTATTTTTTTTAAACTGTACCCCTTCTGTCTTATGGTGTCAGCTTAAGTACCCCTTTACAATTTTCACTATGCTGAATGGTACCAATGCCCCTCAACATGTATGGCTATTCACAGCCATTATGGCCGCAGTGTCTTTTCCGCTACAGCAACTAGAGATGCCTGTGTCAGAAAGTGTTTGGATCCAAACAACAACATGGTTTGTGTGGTTAAGTTGCATCAGCAGGGGAAAAAAAAAAAAAAACAACACACCACACACAACAAAACACACCCCCCACAACAAACACTACCCTTTCAAGCACATGGATTTCTACCATGTGTAATAATGCCATCTCAGAAGAGAGCAGAACAAAAAAAATAGCTGAAAGCCTTACACAATCTGCAAAAAAAAAAAAAAAAAAAGGTGCAAAACTTGATCATATTTTCTAATCAGTAATTTACAAATGTTTATCCCTACATTGCATTACAGTGTTTATTGTAAGATGGACAAAAAATTATAATAGAGATTTGGTACAATGCAACCCAGCAACTCATTCTGTATGCTGCACGTGGGATATACATTTTAACACAAAGGCTAGTAAACTCCAGGGATGTGCATTTTGGTACATTTTTATGAAAGTTTAAACTCTGTGGCACGTAGTAGTTTAAAAAAAAAAATCACTGTGTGTACAGATATACATATAAACACTTTTTTCTGTTATATATACTAACAGTAGACCGTTCGCATCTCAACGAGACAGGATTCTAAGCACCTTCATCTATGTGTGTTTTAACATTTTTTTGCATTCCAACAGCATCGCCGTATCTTAAGCGAAGATTCTTGAAAAACCGTACATCTGTGCGTATGTTTTTTGGGGTTTTTTTTGCCCCGCAGCTCTTTCACACACAGTACACCTTGCCGTCTTGAGAAGCCACGGATACTTCATCTCCCATTCAAAATTATAAGAATGTATTTTTCATTTGCATTTTTGTGCATTACTACTGCTTGCAACATGGCCGAGGTGCAGATGAGCAATCTTCTTCATGAGAATCCCCTGAAGATGCTGAGGGCATCCCTGTTAAACTAGTGCAGAAAATAACAAAAGCACAACGTTAAATGAAGTGACTGCAAAAATGAAATGAGAGTTAAAAGTAGGATCGGGGATGAACAATTCATGTAATTTGTCAGCTCTGTTTGAAATAAAATTAAAAGGGACCAGAATTAGGCTCAGGCAAGATATGATGGTAAAAGCAAAGATAGTTTTGCAATTAACAGCTTTTTCTGAGTTTAATTATGAAACAGAATCAGCTAAATTTGTCACCTAATTAAAAATAAAACCCGAAAACTTCAAGCCCTACTTTGTGTGTGTGTTCACATCTACTTTTTCCAAAATACTTGTTTTATTTCTGAGCAATATGGACCTCTGTGCGTCCCGTGAATTTTTTTTTTTACGTCCAATAGATTTATTTTGCGTCTAGGGCACAAAATTTTGTGTTAACGCGACCTCTGTGTGTGTGTAGAAAATATATGTAGAAAATATATTATATATACACTACCAGTCAAAAGTTTTAGAACACCCCCATTTTTCCAGTTTTTATTGAAATTTAAGCAGTTCAAGTCCAGTGAATAACCTGAAATGGTAGAAAGGTAAGCGGTAAACTGCCAGAGGTTAAAAAAAAAAGTTTAGGTTACCAAAAACTGAAAAATAATGTACATTTCAGAGTTATACAAAAAGGCCTTTTTCAGGGAACAAGTAATGGGTTAACAACTTACAGCTGTTCTGCAGCAATGGAAGTAAATTAAAGCCTTGAAAGTTGATGCTAACAATTCCTACAGGTGTCCCAACTTTTGTTGATTACTTACAAACCCTCTGTCTGTATAAAAGCAGTGTTGGAACAGACTGTGTTACTACACCCTCTTAAGCATTATTTGGACAGTATTGTACTGCAGGAAGTAGTATATTGCTCTCATAATGGCAAGAAAAAGGCAATTAACAAAGGAAGACAGACAGACCATTATAACCCTTAAAAGTGTAGGTCTTTCCTTTAGAGAAATTGCAAAGAAAGCCAAGGTGTCAGTGAGTACAGTTTCCTACACCATCAAAAGGCACTTGGAAACTCTGACAGGAAGAGGTCTGGCAGACCCAAAGCCACAACAGAATCAGAAGACAAGTTTCTGAGAGTCAACAGCTTGCATGATAGGCGGCTCACAGGACAACAGCTTCAAGCACAGCTTAACACTGGTCGAAGTAAGCAAGTCTCAGTTTCAGCTGTGAAGAGAAGACTTCGAGCTGCAGGTTTGACAGGTCGAGTAGCAGTAAGAAAGCCATTGCTAAGATGGCAGAATAAGAAAAAGTGGCTTGCCTGGGCCATGAAGCACTGCCAGTGGACTACTGAAGACTGGAAGAAGGTCTTATGGACCGATGAATCAAAATTTGAAATCTTCGGTTCATCACGCAGGGTTTTTGTACGCCGTTGAGTAGGCGAAAGGATGGTTCCTCGGTGTGTGACACCAACTGTCAAACATGGAGGAGGAAGCGTGATGGTCTGGGGCTCTTTTGCTAGATCCAGAGTCGGCAACTTGCACAGAGTGAGTGGCACCCTGAACCAAAACTGCTACCACAGCATTTTGCAGCGCCATGCAATACCCTCTGGTATACGCCTAGTTGGTCAGGGGTTCATCCTACAGCAAGATAATGACCCAAAACATACCTCCAGGCTATGTCAGAACTACCTTAGAAGAAAAGAACAAGACGGTAGGCTTCAAATCATGGAATGTATAATGTGATACCTTGTAACAATTGTAAGTCGCCCTGGATAAGGGCGTCTGCTAAGAAATAAATAATAATAATAATGGCCAGCACAGTCTCCAGACTTAAACCCCATCGAGCTGGTTTGGGATGAACTGGACAGAAGGGTGAAAGCAAAGCAACCTACAAGTGCAACACATTTGTGGGAACTTCTGCAACAGTGTTGGGAAGAACTTGCCGAACAATATTTGATTTCCATTGTAGAAAGAATGCCACGAGTGTGTTCGGCCGTTATAACTGCAAAAGGTGGCTACTTTGATGAGTCAAAAATTTAGATTAAATTTTGTTAAACAAAACGATTCCATGATTTCTTTTTTATCTCCAATTGTTTATTTGTTCTATGCTTTAATTTCAGAGTACATTGAGACATTAAACTGCGTAAATTTCAATAAAAACTGGAAAAATGCAGGTGTTCTAAAACTTTTGACCGGTAGTGTAAATATATATATATTTGCTGAACCAGTCCGGGGTGAGCCTGGCACAGAGTTCAAATCCTGGAATGTGCCGAGTTATTGGATGACTTAAACTAACCTGTATTGATTGAAATAATATGATATACTCTTTGTCAATAATTATAATAATACTGTATATGTTCCTTTCAAAAAGATCTGCCATACTCAGTAGAAAACAATGGATAGTTGTTGTGTGCAGTCTATGAAAGCACACAAAAAACTTGGCAGACTCTTATCATAAGGCCTTGTTATCATATTCCAGTTTTATGAGAAAAAGTACACTTTACTTTCACTACTTCATGTCTCATATTAATCACCAAAAAATTGGAAAAAAGGCTAGGATGTCGTAAAACCTGCTTCAACTGGATTTTGTATGACCAGAGAACGGGATCAGACTTAATTCAGTAAAATAATATTAGTAACTGTTCTACTGAAGTAACTGAATTAGAAATACTTGTTATAAAATCATTTAAAGTTAAACTGTTATACAAAGAACAGTATTACTGTTGAAAGAACATATTACAGGTAAACACTAAAGAAGTTCAGTACTAACTGACACTGTCAGAATATTGTAATAATTGTACTGTGTTTTAAAGAATATAAAACCAGCATAAATATTGCAGCAAATTATGAACAGGTTACAATGATTTGAACTAAGAAAACTGAACAAGTGTTACTAGGAAGCTGTGTGGTCCAGTGGTTAAAGAAAAGGGCTTGTAACCAGGAGGTCCCCGGTTCAAATCGCACTGACTCATTGTGTGATCCTGAGCAAGTCACTTAACCTCCTTGTGTTCCGTCTTTCGGGTGAGACGTAGTTGTAAGTGACTCTGCAGCTGATGCATAGTTCACACACCCTAGTCTCTGTAAGTCACCTTGGATAAAGGCGTCTGCTAAATAAACACATAATAATAATAATAATGTTAGAAAAAAAGCTTGTCTATGTGCCTTTGTTATTTGTACACATACACCCTTGGAAGCCGGTCAGACTATTGCACGTGGAAGCCTGTAACCTTGAAAGAAGCAGGCCTCTGGGGGAACTAAACAGGGTGGCCAAGTATTGCAAATTAGTAAATTGATTGTGTTGTTACTAAGCATAAAGGTTTTAAAAAAAGTATTAAGATCTAATAGTGACAAAACTCTCTGAAGAGAAATATGTATATATAAGTATTTTGATCTAATAAGAAACATAATATTTAAACTAACAAGTGTTTTTGCTTGTTTAAGGCTCTACTGTAATACAAATAGACTGTAGCGAACACTTAATTTAATCTATTTAAAATAATTAGTTAATTTTCTTCATGCGTCCTTCACAAATACAAATCTACCCGATTCCAGCCTTGCTGAAGAACCCCCAGATGAGTCCAATTTTCAGCTTTGTCCAACACCTGGTCGTCTAATGGTTAGACGGAGACCTGGAGAGGCCTACAAGCCACAGTGTCTCGCACCCACTGTGAAATGTGGTGGAGGTGATGATCTGGGGGTGCTTCAGCAAGGCTGGAATCGGGCAGCTTTGGCATGAATCAAGCCAAGTACAAGGTTGTCCTGGAAGAAAACTTGCTTCCTTCTGCTCTGACAATGTTCCCCAACTCTGAGGATTGGTTTTTCCAGCAGGACAATGCTCCATGCCACACAGCCAGGTCAATCAAGGTGTGGATGGAGGACCACCAGATCAAGACCCTGTCATGGCCAGCCAAATCTCCAGACCTGAACCCCATTGGAAACCTCTGGAATGTGATCAAGAGGAAGATGGATGGTCACAAGCCATCAAACAAAGCCGAGCTGCTTGAATTTTTGCGCCAGGAGTGGCATAAAGTCACCCAACATCAAGACTGGTGGAGAGCATGCCAAGACCATGAAAGCTGTGCTTGAAAATCAGGGTTATTCCACCAAATATTAATTTCTGAACTCTTCCTAAGTTAAAACATTAGTATTGTGTTGTTTAAAAATGAATATGAACTTATTTTCTTTGCATTATTCAAGGTCTGACAACACTGCATCTTTTTTGTTATTTTGACCAGTTGTCATTTTCTGCAAATAAATGCTCTAAATGACAATATTTTTATTTGGAATTTGGGAGAAATGTTGTCAGTAGTTTATAGAATAAAACAAAAATGTTCATTTTATCCAAACACATACCTATAAATAGTACAACCAGAGAAACTGATAATTTTGCAGTGGTCTCTTAATTTTTTCCAGAGCTGTATATACACATACAGTGCCTTGCAAAAGTATTCAGACCCCTGACCAATTCTCTCATATTACTGAATTACAAATGGTACACTGAAATTGGCTCTACCAAATATTAATGTGTGGGGGTTGAATACTTATGCAAGCAAGATATTTCAGTTTTTTATTTTTCTTAAAAATATTTCCCAACATAAAACCAATGTCACCTTACAATAATTGATTTTGAGTTTCAGTGTTTTAAAATAAAATATCAAACAGAATCAAATTTCAATGTACCATTTGTAATTCAGTAATATGAGAGAATTGGTCAGGGGTCTGAATACTTTTGCAAGGCACTGTATACTTATATTATATTATAGTCAGGATTCTGTGAACTTTGGTCCACCTAACTTTTTAGAAAAAGGAGGAGTTGGAAAAAGAGAGCGATGAAATCATGTTCCAATATTTTTTGGCAAGAAGTTATAGCCAATCAATTTTGAAAAAGGAGTTGACCAGATCCTTCTAGAATGTATCATTAAACTTAAAGATAAGAAATGTCAAGGCCGAGTGATGATTAGATTTACTTGGGACTTCTGATGTATTCAATGGAGGGGAAATCCTATAAAAACCTAGGCAAAACCCCAGTCAAGTATCGCGCGACTTGCTAACTACAAGTTGTTTTGTCCGTGCTCTGAAGATCTCTGAAAAACTGATTGCTGTTTGGTCGTATTCACAAGTCTCTGCCTTTTGAAGACAATTTTTATTTTTCAATATATCCTACACTACACTTCCATATACTGGAATGTAAGCATATATTTGAATTGAATATCTCTTATGTTAATTCTCAAACTGAATGATGTTTTATTATTATTATTTCTTAGCAGACACCCTTATCCAGTGCGACTTACAATTGTTACAAGTTATCACATTGTTTTTTACATACAATTACCCATTTATACAGTTGGGTTTTTACTGGAGCAATCTAGGTAAAGTACCTTGCTCAAGGGTACAACAGCACTCCCAACTGGGATTGAACCCACGACCCTCCGGTCAAGAGTCCAGAGCTCTAACTACTACTCCACACTGCTGCCTGCTATAAGGTATAGAAATTATGTATTAGTCTTGAGAGCGAGATAGATACACATATATATAGAATGTTCTACAATTTAGCGGTAGGTGTTTTTTAGCTTTATGCATTTTATAGCCTAAGAGCTAAATATATGATAACCATATTTGTATTATTGTATTGAAGTACTAATGCTGTTAAACCTGTAAAGCACTGGATCACCCAGACTGCTTTTTACTTGGGATTTACGGTGGTCCGCGCAACCAACCAATCCAATTTTTAAAGCATTTAACAAACCGAAAAGAGCACTACTACTGCTCTGATTCATTAAAACTTCAAATTAAATGAGTCTGTGTGATTCTTGAATATTAAAGTTGCGAATATGTTCCTGCACTCTTTATTGTGTTTTTCTAATTTAGAGCCCTGCAAATGAACTCCCCATTTATTTAATGTATTTTTTGTCACACCAGTTTGTGATTGACAAACCGCTGGTTTAAGACACAATACCGGGGCTCCCGAGTGGCGCATCCAGTAAAAGCACTTGCGTAGAGTGCCGGCTGCGCCCTATAATCTGGACGTCGTGAGTTCGAGTCCAGGCTATTCCTTTTCCGACCGAGGACGGGAGCTCCCAGGGGGCGGCACTCAATTGGCCGAGCATCGCCCGGGGGGAGGGAGGGTTAGGTCGGCCAGGGGGTCCTCGGTTCATCGCGCACCAGCGACCCCTGTAGTTTGGCCGGGCGCCTGCGGGCTTGCTTATAAGCTGCCCGAGAGCTGCGCTGTCCTCCGACGCTGTAGCTCTTGGGTGGCTGCATGGGGAGTCCGCAGTGTGAAAAAAAGCGGTCGGCTGACGGCACACGCTTCGGAGGACAGTGTGTGTTCGTCTTCGCCCTCCCGAGTTAGCGCAGGGGTGGTAGCGGTGAGCTGAGCATAATAAAAAATAATTGGCCATTCCAAATTGGGAGAAAATAATAAAAATAATTGGCAACGACTAAATTTATAAAAAAATAAATTAAAAAAAAAGACACAATACCAAGAGGAATTCTTAAAACTTAAGTTTAAATCAAAATTCATTTAGGAAATGTCTTCACTGTGAATGCTTCACATTACCATTTACTTCCCATCTCATCGTTATGTCAGTTGAGCTCCACCACTCACCAGCCTTCACCACATCTCGGGGCTCCTGGAACAGAAACAGCGCCTGGAGACATCTCAACTGCTCGCCTTTCAACTCTGAAACAACCAGGGACAAGGGGCAGGATTACTCTACTGTAAGAGACAGCACTCTGCACATCTTCAACATTATCCTTCTATTCATGATAGATTACACCTACCGTTATAAACCATTTGGGAGGATGAAAGCAGGAAAAGAAATCCTTTGTCTTCCAGAGGTTTGACAAGCACCTAAAAAACAGTGAACGTTAACATTAGCAGTAAACAAGTTCCACGTCCTCGTTCATCAGTCTTCCTTCCAGTTAAAAGCAACTACAGTCCGCACACACGTAGCAAGTTCAGGTATGATTTATATTGTTTCACATATATAGAACAAAGAATCTCTTTAAAAAGGTGCTCCTGTGAGTTATTGTGAATATTATTATAATAATTATCCTGTGAATAATGTATTGGATTTATTGACTCAATATTCGATAACACAAATAATCATTTGGCACAGCCCTGAACTGAGAGTTTAAAAAAAGATTGCTGACGTTTCTCCAAGTAATGCTGGACAATGACACAGTCAGCTTCCCCTCAGGCGGAGAGGGGTGTTTCTTACACCCATGTCCACGGGGGTAGGGTCTGATTACCCAACACGTTTCACTGGTAACCAGAGCTGGATTGAGTTGAAACTGAAGGCAGGAACGCCAGTGTATAATTATGTGATCATTTATTCAACTGCAGAGTACAAGGTGATCATTTTTATATTCACAAAACAAGTCACTCATTACCATTATACCATTACTCTATTAAAGTTTACTCAACTGAAAAGCAAATCTACCAGAAATGTGGGTTATTTTGTTGAACAGCAAAAGCATCCTCAGGAGCATAATGTAAGGGAGTGGCATCTCTGATGGATTAGTTTACACTTGGGAGAAAAACTGCTCTGTGTCAATGCTGTGAGCAGTGGATAAACACAGCTCTGTGTCAATGCTGCGAGCAGTGGTTAAACGCAGCTCTGTGTCAATGCTGCGAGAAGTGGTTAAACACAGCTCTGTGTCAATGCTGCGAGCAGTGGTTAAACGCAGCTCTGTGTCAATGCTGCGAGCAGTGGTTAAACACAGCTCTGTGTCAATGCTGTGAGCAGTGGATAAACACAGCTCTGTGTCAATGCTGTGAGCAGTGGATAAACACAGCTCTGTGTCAATGCTGCGAGCAGTGGTTAAACGCAGCTCTGTGTCAATGCTGCGAGAAGTGGTTAAACACAGCTCTGTGTCAATGCTGCGAGCAGTGGTTAAACGCAGCTGTGTCAATGCTGCGAGCAGTGGTTAAACGCAGCTCTGTGTCAATGCTGCGAGCAGTGGTTAAACACAGCTTTGTGTCAATGCTGCGAGCAGTGGTTAAACGCAGCTCTGTGTCAATGCTGCGAGCAGTGGATAAACACAGCTCTGTGTCAATGCTGTGAGCAGTGGATAAACACAGCTCTGTGTCAATGCTGTGAGCAGTGGTTAAACACAGCGTGACAGTGAAAGTAATGGAACTTGAGTGAAGAAATCCTACAACAGTTGTGTACCAGCTGTAAAGCCATACCTCAAAGCGTGCAGTTCGGTAAAACAATGTGGCAGGGAAACTGATCATTTTAACTGGACAACAATAGAAATGGAACTAAACTGAGAATTCTGGAATACAGCTGTGCACCAAATATTAAGACAAAACACTAAGCCAGAAACAGAAGTCACATGACATCAATGTCAGCCATGTCACGTCAGAAGTCAATGTCACAGTCAACACAACATTCACCATGCAGTGTTAATATAACCCTGCAGTGTTAATATAACCCTGCAGTTATGAGGGGACTGCTTTAAACAGACCCGAGAGGAGAGGAGGTGCAGTGGAGGCAGCTTTTTAAACCAGCTCCACAAAGTATGTGTTCTTCTTACAACAGCAGGGCTTTCAACTGGCAAAAGCAAGGGCAAGGCCAAAATGGCCTACAGTTCAATACATGTGTAGAGGGCACCAAGACCACTACACTTAAGTCAAGGCCAAAGTGTAGGATGTTGTTATTTTGCTTAGGATTCATATATAAAAATTATTAGCCACAGAAAGAAACAATACAGTTTAACTAAATAATAACTATGTTCAGAAGATGCTGTTTCTTGGCAAAAGCTGCCTCTACATTTTTAATTGTATGAACTGTCCTGTGTGGCTACTGGCTTGCTGACACACGGGTGACTTTTGGGCCCAACAGCTTCACTGTTCGGAAGAACAGCTGTCATCACCGAGATGCACAGAGAGCAATTCAGCGCTCGACAGACAGGGGTCAGCTGTGCACTGAGAGGAGGAGAAATCCCTTGTCATCAGAGGAGACACACAGACAGCAATTCAGCACTTGACAGACGGGGCCATGAACATAGAGGAGGAGAGATCCCTGACCAGCAAACTGGCCAGTTGCATTGCTGCTGGGAGCCCTGCCAGCCAGCAGCCTAGACTGGAGCCTGCAAGGACGTAGCTCCCTGCCCTGAAGGCACTGGCTTTTCCCACTACGCATTGGGGCCATTTTGTTCAGTTTTAATATTATTATTATTATTATTTATTTCTTTGTATCCAGGGCAACTTACAATTGTTACAGGATATCACAATATTTGTACATACAATTACCCATTTATACAGTTGGGTTCTTACTGGAGCAATTACCCAGTAAGTTGGGTTCTTACTGGAGCAAGTACCTTGCTCAAGGGTACAGCAGCAGTGTCCCCCACCAGGGATTGAACCCACGACCCTCCAGTCAAGAGTCCAGAGCCCTAACCACTACTCCACACTGCTGCTCTACTAATAATAGCATATATTCTCCAGTTTAAACAGAAGCTAAACTCAGAAATATTGTTCCCGCGTGCAACATACAAAATGCAGAGATGCTGTGTTGTGTTTATAGATAAACCGAAAAAAACAAACCTGTTTATCAGAAGATGGACAAATACTGCCAATAAACACTAATACAATGTAGAACTATTTCCTACCATCTTGGTTTCGTTGTGGTAAAAAAAGGAAATACATATGGGGATAACGGCAATTGAACCGTATTCGATTGCGTTACAGTAAATATTTGTTTTTTAAAAATCGGTGGGGGTTTGGGGGGGGCTTAGGTCCACGGTGTCCTCGGCTCACAGCGCACCAGCGACCCCTGTAGTCTGGCCGGGTACCTGCGGGCTTGCCTGTAAGCTGCCCAGAGCTGCGTTGTCCTCTGATGCTGTAGCTCTGGGTTGGCTGCATGGCAAGCCTGCAGAGTGGAAAAAAAGCGGTCGGCTGACGGCACATGCTTCAGAGGACAGCGTGTGTTCGTCTTCGCCGCTCCCGAGTCAGCGCAGGGGTGGTAGCGGAGCTCAGCTTAAGAGACAATTGGATGTCAAATTGTGTGAAAAGCGGGGCAAAATCAATTGACGACTACTAAATAAAAATAAATAAAAAAACATGCCTCCTATTTACTGTTCTGAATGCCCCTTTATCTACTCATTTGTGACCTGTTTCTTTTTTTCAGGTCGAAAAAAAGTCCCTTGGATCAATACTGCCGGAATTTTGAATGCTTGAATCAGAACGTTGCATAGTCTTCTTTGTTCAAAACTGAATAGATTCAACTCTTTTAGCCTGTCTGCATACGACATGCCTTTTAAATCCGGTCGCTCTTCTTTGCACTCTTTCTAGAGCAGCAGTATCCTTTTTGTAACGAGGTGACCAGAACTGAACACAATATTCTAGATGAGGTCTTACCAATGCATTATAAAGATTTAACATTACTTCACCTTGATTTAAATTCAACACTTTTCACAATATATCTGAGCATTTTTTTGGCCTTTTTTATAGCTTCCCCACATTGTCTAGATGAAGACATTTGAGTCAACATAAACGCACAGGTCTTTTTCATAGATTCCTTTTTCAATTTCAGTATCTCCCATATGGTATTTATAATGGTCATTTTGATTGACTGCATGCAGTATCTTAATTATGTACGTGAGCAATTGGATCCTGGGCGTATTTGATTGGCTATTTTTACTACCTCTGTGAGCAGTAATTAGCCTAATGGGAACGTCACTCATACAATGCAGACTGTTACATTAAAGAGGCAGGTTGTTTTAAAGAAGAAAAACAGTACAGTACATCAATGCAATTTTAGAAACTAATGGGCAGGCTGACTTACCAGTTTCTCCTTTTCCAGCTTCTGGAGCACACTTGGTAAGCTGCTTCCAGATTTAGATTTTTCCATCAGCTCAAAAAGGCTGCAATACATCCCACTTTTTAGCACTGTAATAAAAATGTAGGTTAATGTTGAATCTACAAACCTTTCACCTTTGTGGTTTAAAGCATTTAACACACTGCTTTACCTTCTCTCTGTCTATTGTAAGTGTCCCTGTAAAACACGGCAGCCGGGATCTTCAGTTTCACTTGATCCAGGGCCATCACACTTCCCACGTCAAGCTTCTCGGGCCTAAAACACAGAACAGGCATTACAGAAACACATGAAAAATGCCACAAGAGTTGCAGTACACATTTTTCAAGAGCAGTTAACACACATCCGTTACAATGAACTGAAAAGGGGTGTGCAAGCAAGGGCAGTTAAAACACATTCGTTACAATGAACTGAAGAGGGGTGTGCAAAGGGCAGTTAAAACACATCCGTTACAATGAATTGAAGACGGGTTCACAGAGAGCAATTAAAACACATCCGTTACAATGAACTGAAGAGGGGTTCACAGAGAGCAATTAAAACACATCCGTTACAATGAATTGAAGAGGGGTGTGCAAAGGGCAGTTAGAAATCACTTACAGTTTGAAGGGGGGAAATAGCCACTTGTCAGATTTCAGGTCGGCATGGCAGATTAGGTTCCCCTTGTTTAGAAACTGACCGCTCCAAACCGTGAAGTGGCCTTTACCTAAAATTATATTTTTTTAAATATGACCATTACAGAAAATCCATACAATTCTGCAGCTTTATAAAATTAAATAAAAAAACAGCAGAGAAAACAAGATACCTCCACCCCCATCTGAGCTGTTGCTGACTGACCTGAAAAGAACAAAATATGGAGTCAAAAAAGTTTACCAGTCTTTACTCCAAATGGGAATTTGCACCAAAGCAAAATCTAACTGGTAATTTAATAAAACAATTCAATTTCCCTTTCACAAAAAAAACAGTGCAAATTACAACCAAGCACAATGTTCTGGAGCCCATCATTTTCATAAGCTGCCCTGCAAACCCTCTGTGGTCATCAGCGGACCCAATTCATGAGTGAAACGATGAGCCAGGGCTGGGGCTGTGTGCATACAAAAAATACATCTGTGCAAACCCCATGTGTGCCTTGTTTATATGCACAATCTAATCAGATTCAAGCTAACTGCTTGAGGAATCTATTCCCAGTTCCTCTATATACTGTGTGTGTAAATCACGTTTGAGCTGCAATCTGGTCTGAGGTTTAATCCGACTCAAGTGCAGAAGCATTGATTCCACCCAACCCTGTTGCGTTTGGCATGGTAATTATTTTCGAATTCAAAACATTTAGTTGTACAAGGATCAAATTATCTGTGCATGTAAACGTAGGATGTAATTTGCTTTTCCAAGTGTGGACAAATATGACAATATCATTTTAAAAGCGTGTTTCAGGGGTTTCCCCAACAACAAAACAGTTTGACCCAAGTGATTGACATAGAGTCCGAGTAACCCCCAGATGTCCACTAGAGCTAGGAAGTCTTTTAGTAACGTCCTCCCGTTTAAAAGCAAAATCGCCAAATGAAATGGTTAGGCATTTCTTTATGAGAATTTTTATGTTTAAATGTGTGTCTGTACAGTCTCAGTCAGTAATGTAGGTTTATTACATTGGGTTCTTCCTGGTATTACATTGCAAAATGGGGCATGGTCTTGTATGTAATTTGTAGAGTGGCTCCATGTAATTGTGTACTTACATTGGCGGAGGCGATGGCTTTGGCACTGGTGCACTGCCCTTGTCTTGGCACATGAATGACACCACAGCATAGGGACACACGTGCCTGGGGCGCTTCTTAATGTCATCAAAGACATACTCATAGAAGTAGGTCTAGAAATAAAAGCAAAGTAAACAGGATGTGTGAGTAAAGTATGATATTCTCCCTGTGCTGGGTTGTACGTACTCCTGCAGTATCTGTTAGTAGAAAGCAGGACTGTTATATTTCTATTCACATATCCTTGCTAATAAATCAACTTTGACCAGTGATTTGTGTTTGATATCAGGTTATGCATCCCGCCTGCTTTCATGTCAATGAATTCTGTTCCCGGTCCCTATCACTGAATCTAGTAGCGAGTTTATCCATTTCAATGGTTCACATGTTTGCCATTCTTGTCATTTACCCGCACTGTCCGATTCCCGCAGTACACAGCGACTTCCCTCGAGGTTCCTCAAGTTGACGGTGGTTAATGTTTCTAATAAAAGACTCGAAAAAGAACAGTCAAATCTAAAGCTAAAAGACCAAATTAAAAAAAAAAAAAAGTCTAGGGCTGTCCAGTGAAAAAAAATTAAAATTGCGATTAATCTCACGATTAAAAAAAATTAATCTAGTTAATCACGTTTTTTAATCGCATATTAAATTGTTACAATTACTACATCCACTGAATTTAAATTTGTTTTATTACTGATGCTATTGTTTTTATTATCCTTAACTGTAAATAAAATTGTTTAAAATGTATTTATGTATTTATTTAACCAGGAAATTTACCCATTGAGACCACAACAAAAATGCAATAATTTAGAAATTACAAATACAACCAACACAATAAAATGTGCGGTTCAAGCTTGATCAGCAGCATACAGACATCAGAAAACATGAAATACATAGGATATCTATTTTTAAATGTGATTGTGAACTGAAATTTGTTGTTTTTTAATAAAATTATAAATATGTAGCTATAGTAGCACTTCTAGGAAATTAACTGTTAATTGTGAAGAGTACAAAAAAAAAGTCATCATATCCAAAAACTGCAAAATAACAATTATTAGGCTTTACATACTACGCGCGCAAAAAAACCCCAAAAAAGAGCAAGGCAGCCTAACTCATTTATTATCATGATCATACTTTGCTTGATATGGGCTTGCAGCGATCCTGCATTTCTGTCAGAACTGGTGGGTTGAATTTGTTGTTGTTATTGTCTGTAACAAAAGAGCTGCTAGTGTATTTTGAGAGATGAAGGCGTTTTCAGCACGCAGCAGACTAGATGTACTTGTGTTTGATACTGGAACTCACTTTGACAGTAGACAAGTAAGCGTCTTTCTGTCCAGTGAGCCCGTCAAAAATCTCATTCATTTTTACTGCTTTGCTCCATTAAGCGGTTCAGTGACTAACTTTCTATTTAAAACAATAACTGCACTCAGACACTCAATACAATGCTGCCGCAGACTGAAGTACGGTGTGCCGAAAGGCTCAAGACACAGCAATGCGATTAACGTGCGTTAAAATAAATAATCTCTAAAAACATTTACGCGTTAATCGCAGAAGTTAACTGCAAAAGAGGTATAGTTAGGTTATTATCATAACCCAGGTTCCCTGAAACAGAAATGTAACCATTACCTAATGGGCATCAAAGCTGCACGCAGTACCTGTGATGCAATCACGTCCGCCCCCAAGGGCATAAAAGACTGCCGACATAAACATTGTCATTGCTTTTCCTTCAAGACCGCTGCAATAAAAACTTGAAGGTTAATGGTTACATTTCTATTTAAGAGAACCAGGGTTATGATAATAACCGAACGATACCGAAATGTAACCATTAACTAATGGGTAGAAATGCCAAAGCTGGTCGCAAGGCAATATTGCAGACCAGCCAGAATGCCATAAGGCTAAGTAAAGGCTACCTTGCACGTTACCAGTACAAGTAGCTACGGCTAAAAAAAAATGAGGGAGAACGCACATCTATGTTTATACTTCCATTTCAAAACCAGGGTTTTGTGGATCCACGACATTCAGCCGATAGAACCGCGTAGAAGTATGGAGAGTAGCCCACACTGCTGCATTGCACATGTCCATGGTGGAATGGGCAGTGAGCTTTTCTGGCAGGGGCAAGTTGGCTTGCTCATAGGCCATCCTGACTGTCTGTAATCCATCTTGACAGCCCCATAAGACAAAAAACTGTTCAGACTGCCTCCAACTCCGAGGGTCTGTCCACATAATATTCTAGTGTCCGCACCGGACAAAACGCATGGAGCTGCCGCTCTATCAGACTAGATCAGATCTAGACTAGATCTATCAGACTAGAAAGGAGGCGGATGAAAAGCCTTGAGCTGATTTCCCCTTGCCAAATAGGTCCTGTAAAAATTGCAGTATAACTGCCATGGGACAAGTCGTTGGGTTAAAACCCTCAGGGGCCAGACCCAGAGCTGCAGGCTCGATGGGTCGGGATGCCACAATATCCCCCTGCGCGTGACTGAGCAGGTCGCTGCGTTTCGGTAAGCTCCATGGCTTGCCGCTCAGGAGCTGTCAGGGTTAAAACCATAGTCTCCTGGGCTAATAAAGGGGCTACTAATAGCACCCTGGCCCAATAGTGCCTGATGTTTTCCAGGCACTGCGGCAGCAAGGCACATGGCAGAAAGACATACAGCAGCTGCCTCAGCCACTGGCGTGCCAAGGCATCTATTGCCAGTGGGTCTCCGGCTCCTGTTATGGGGAACCAGAGGGAACAATGGGTTGCTTCTTGGAAGGCAAAAAAAGGTCCACCAGTGCTTTCCCGAACAGTTGCCTAATAAGGCTCACGACCTCCCGGTGAAGCTCCATTCTGTGGCACTGGGGACTCCCCTTGAAAGGAAGTCCCCACTCAATTTGTCACCCCAGGTAGATGTACTGCTCACAGCAAGAGGAGGTGATTGTGCACCCAAAGCAACAGCTCGCGGGCTACGCGATGGAGACTGGGGGCCCCCGCATGGCCGCCGTGGTGGTTTACATTAGCCATAACGGTAGTGTTGTCCGTCCAGACAAGCAATTGTCTCCCCTGAACCTCCTGTATACAATGCTGCAAGGCTAGAAACACTGCCTGCAGCTCCAAAATATTTATTTGGAGACCCTGCCATGGGGGTTTCCATAGTCCTTGAGCTCCTCTGCCATTCCACACAGCGCCTCAGCCATGGCTGGACGCATCTGTGGTGACAACCTCCCTTCTGGCGACGCTGCCCAGCGCTACGCCTAAGCGCAGGTGAGTGGGCTGTGTCCACAAGGATATCGCCTGCAGATAGTGCAGAGACACTCTCAAAAGGCAGCCTGGGCTCAATGCGGGCTGAAAAACCCTGCTGTTGAACCAGGCTTGGAGAGAATGCATGTGCAGAAGACCCAAAGGAAGGGTCTGGGAAGATGCTGCCATCAAGTCCATAAGCCTCAGAAATGTCACTAGTGTGAGCTTTTTGTTGAGCTGAAAAAGCTTCAGACAAGCGGCAATTCGCTGCACTCTGTCCTCCAACAGAGTGGACAGCATGGACCTAGAATCCAGGCACACTCCCAAAAAGGAGGCTGTCTGCGAGGGTGTGAGCTGGCTCTTTGCCTGATTCACCGACAGGCCCAACTGATGTAGCTGGTTGGTGATGAGTTCTATGTAATCCACTGCCTGCACTGAGCAGAAATGAGCCAGTCGTCCAGTTAAGTCTCAAAAGGGGGCCAGAATAGCTTCATGCACTTTGAAAAGGCACAGGGACCTAGAGAGGCCAAATGGCAGTACCTGAAACTTGTACGCTGTCCTTTGGAAAAGTGAACCTCAGGTACGTCCCGCGCCCTGGTCTTATGGGGATGTGAAAATAATCATCTTTCAAGTCCTCCGTGGTGAACCAGTCGTCTGGCCTTATTGACTGCAATAGCTGTTGCACTGTCAACATTTTGAACCTCAGTCGACTTAGATACAAGTTGACCTGTCTGAGGTCGAGGACTGATCTGAGGCCACCATCCTGCTTGGGCACCAGGAAGTCCCTGGAGTAAAACCCTTTTTCCCAATGAAGAGATTGAACTGCGCACATAGCCCGCTTTTGTAGCAGGGCTGTCACCTCCTGAGACAACACCACTGCATCTCGTGGGTCCGTGACTAACGTTGTAGTCACGCCACAAAAGGGAGGAGGAAAATGACTGAATTGTGTAGTACTGAGCACCCAGGTTTCCAAGGTGATAATAACAAATGCGCTACTGGTGTTGCGCTATCGGAGTCTCCCTCAGCGGGGAACTCTTAATTGGCCATCTCCTCCGAGGCAGTGATAGACAGCAGATCTTCTTGCTGCCATCCTGTGCGCTACTCTGTTGCTCTAAAGGCACACAGGGAGCAGGTGGAGCAGTGCCCTGTTGGGAGACCGCCTCCCAGAGCTTATCCAGCTGCTCAGAGCTCTCTGATCTGAGACCGGTGGCTCTTTCTCTTCTTAGGAGGGGAAGCCGGAGGAGGAGAGGGAGAAGACGACCACGAAAGGTCTCCTACATGAAGTTCTCCTGCTCTCCCTTGGCACAGAGCCCTCAGGGGAGGAAATAACCCTCTTTCTGAGCCGAGGATGGAGGGGAGCTTTGTCCAGGTGGAATGGACAAAGATCGCTCTACAGAGCTGGGAGACCCTCACTTCTTCAGCGTGCGCTTAGAAAAAGATGCACAGAACTCAGGAGTTGCAGTTGGACAGTGCCTCCTGAACATGCTCAGGACCCAAACAGGCAGTGGCACACACTGTATGGTACTTGCACAATGCACGGTGCAAACTGTAAGGTGCCAACAATACAGTGCACAGGTCATGGTACGGTGCACAAAACGGTATGGTAGCGACTGCCAGTGAATCGGCAAGGGGTAACCTCGTTCGTTGTACAAAGTACCGGCGGGGACGGGAGTGGAAGTGATATAGGAATGCCCACCTATAACGCTCTTCACTAACCAACAGCTCTAAAACTGAGGAAAGCCTACTCCTAGAGCCCTAACAGTCTTCACATTAATTCTGCAAACAGATCTTAATGTGGCAACAAGACACCGTGGGAAAAACTGCAAGCAGCTTGACCCGAAGCGTGCGTCTCAGTCTAACGTAGGACAGCTGAACCCAGCAGCCGCGTTACTATTTCTGTGAAAAAAAGAAAAATAGAAAATACACAGAGAAAAATGTTTCTCACATAATACAGTAACCAAACAATTACGTTATTTTAATATAAGCTAGCAGCTTAAGAGCGAACACAAGTAGCTGACTTAAGGTGTTCGATCCCAGGGAAGGGGCAGCAGAGCTGCCGGCTTCATACGGGGCACAAAGTCGCTAAGGGACTTAAACAAAAACCACGGCTGAGTGCACAATACGTGCAAGTAAAATTACTACAAGCACACGAATAAATCTAAAAAAAATGTAATACACAAGCAATAAAATCAGATACAAAGTGTGATACATCTGTTTGTAGATCTCTCTCCTGCTTCAGGTCGGTGAAAGGAAAAACGATGACTATGGTTTGTGTCAGCAATCTTTTATGCCCTTGGAGGCGGCGTGACTGCATCACAGGCACTGTGTGCAGCTTTGATATATCTATTCAGGTTATCACAGTCTTTAAGGTTAAATACCCATTAAGTATTTCGTACTTGATAGGGACATTTGCATAAGCACTACAGTATAAGGCTATATTTGCATGTAGAAGCAGGTCAGATGATTAGAAACGAGACCCTGGTTCATGACTGTGGCTTCCACCAGATGGAAACACTTTCATCCCATCAGGGCTCATTTCACACATTCAATGCATCTAGCTTGTCACATTGTTACAAAGTGTCCATGCAGTTTCGGACAGATGTTTCAACAAGAAATCTTACATAGACATTTTTATTTTAGTACTGCAATATGAATTGATTATGGATTGATCCCCAAGATATAGCCAATCAGCTGTCAGAACAGTGAAAGGTCACCCTGAGCTACATTCCCAGCATGTGGAATAACTTCTTGTAGTGTATAGCTGGTAGAGGATATCAATGCAATATAACAATCAGTAATGTCCTGGTACTTTCTGAATGAATGTTCATGCAAAGTTTAATCAAACTCAGTCTAACAGCTCCCAAGATACAGGCTTAATGACTTATGTGCCAATGGGATTTCCTTACGCTTTGTTTCTCCTTGACGACACTGTGTACCTCCACTAGAAATCTCTTCAATAACAGCTTTGTGAAATCTCTACCTGTGTGAGCTCAAACGCTCTGTAGGACCACAGCGTCGTGACCCGTGAAGAATTTTTGGAAACGTGACAATCAAACTTTGGGGTTGGATCCAGGATGTTTTTCGACATGTTTTCATATATGCTCTTAATTCTTCCCTAAAAAATAAAAATAAATTGAATGGTATATAGAAGATATAAAAACATATCAAAAGCAGTTTGGTAAATATAGAAGTTTTACATCAATCCATAATTGAAAGGAAAATGCTGCAGGCAACACCACAATTAGTGCTCTGGAAAATCTGAAACATTAATTATATTACCTTCATAACTTTAAATATGATTATTTCTCCAGTTGCTCCGACATCAAAGGGATTCATCTGTAGCAGATCAGCATGCTTGGACAGATAAACACCTATTAAAAAAAATTATAATTTAATAATCAATTTCTCAACTCAATATCCAACTGTACACCTGACAAATTAAACTACAATCTGATCATTTATGCTAAATATTGTTAATAGCAAGTTTGATGATAATTGGATAAGCGGCTCCCCAGCTAGAGATAGCAGTAAGAGCTAGAGGTGGACGGATATACAGACAGACAGACACCTCTCTATATCTCTAGAATCTGATGTGTTCAATAGGACATGCTGTACGCACCTTCGACAATAACCTCTTCATGTGGGATTTCATTCCCAAAGGGGGAATCGATGTATGACATGCAATGCCCAGTTATACACAAACAGCAACTTAGAACAATTCTCAAAACAGTCCCTGGTGTCCCTGCAGTTAATCACATACTGGATCTGGAAATGCAAGCTGTCCTAGAAGTACCAGCCCTGATCATCTGACAGATCTGTAAACAGCACAGCACAGAGAGAGAGACACACCAGGTCACCCTTACAGGTGAGTGCCAGCAGTGACACAGTGTGACAGCTCTTGTTGTTTCAGGCAGGTACAGCATGCAGAAATCAGCAGCCCTTCACAGGCAGTGTACATGCACCTGCTCTGGAAGGAGACCAGGGAGGGGCTACCAGCAGAGCTCACATCTGCAGGTCATTCACAGAGTGCTGTTAGGAGACGCGCTGAAGTAATCTGAAGGCTCTGAGTTAATCGAGTTTGAGGGGGAGTGACAGGTGGCTACAGTTAACACAGACATTCTCTAAATAAAGATTTGGCTTCTATTGCATATATAGATGTAGATAAAGATATATTATTGTCCATGTATATTATAGCTTGTGTGTATGGAATTGACAGGGCAGAGCTGCCTCTAATCTAGGGGCTAGATCAATAACTACTACATTAGCGATGGATCATCAATAGGGCACAGGTTTCACAGTCAGCTCAACTCAGCATCAGCATTAATGACAATTCCATTGAAAACAGAAAGCAGGGTACTCTGTACAGGTGGGAGGTGCTTCTGGTATTTGTCTTTTTTGGTTCACCTGTGTGGTGCAATTCATTTGCATGTCTAGTGAATATCCATGCCTAGGTGAATGTATCTTTGTGATGTTTCAGTCTGGGCTCAGACCTCAGAGACTGCACTGTTAGGATGAGCCATGCCTTGCTGTGGAATTCAAGCACTCCACAGGGTTCCATTTTTATCTGCTGCCTCTTGGATAAATGAATTGTGATCATGGCATCGACATCTGTTACTATGCTGCACTGCACCAAGGAGAACCAGATTTCCTTTTCCTTCTCACTATCTGATTAGTCTCCAAGTTCTGCTTGTCATGTTGACTTTAAGACCAGGATGTCCAGCACTAGAATTCTGCCAAGACTGCTCGTGGTTGGATCTCGTCATTTATTCAAAACTACCCCACCTCTGTGGATGGCTTTTGATCGGCAACAAGAAATCTTGGTGGCAGTGAGCTTTCCATTGATGCACATATGCGCTTCATTGTTAGACCTGCCTTTTTGTCATTTGACAAATATAGCCAGAATATCAACAAGAATTGAAATTCTCATTTATTTAGTTGTACTTCTGGGTGTCCCAGCAAACAAAAAAAATCCCATTCTATAGTCTCTATACTGGCTTCCTGTTGAGAACAGATTTGGATTTAATGTTTTGATTGCTTAAAGAGGTCCATTACAAGCTCTGCAGATTGTGGTTTACCTGTCCATAATCTTTAAAACCAGGATTAAGACATGCTCATTTAATAGGGCCTTTCACTTTGCAGCCTATAGGGCACTATAGAAGACTGTACTGTATTTTACAGTGCTAACTCTTCACAGTGGCCCTTTATACCACAGGATCACTTATGACGTCTCTCATAGCTCGCATAATGCCATTCGCTAGCACTTCATTCTTGTAGCTATGGTTCCTGACTACAGGGTTAGCTCTGCATTGGATTTTATTTTAAATTCTTCTGCTCAACTCTAGATTAATCCTGTTGGAGGGGTTTGTCCTCTCAGATGAAAATGCTGTTGTCTTGAGAATGCCTAGCACACTGGTCTTGCATTTAGAGGGTTGAAGCATCAGTGTGGCATCTCTGACAGAACACCAATTACTGTCGTGACCGGAATACAAAATATGTATTAGCACCCTTTTTGCAAGAACCGACGGTCACAAAGAATGAAGCCTATATAAAACGTATTATACAGTTTCAGCACAGATAAACATACCCAATGAAGGCTTGCCAAGTGTTGTGACTCTGGAATGTCCAATGTCTAATCCTTTTTCACAAATCCAGTTGAGCTGCAACATACAGAAATAAGCGTATTAGAAAAGATTTGCAAAATCTACTTGTACAGAGCAGGTCACCAGGTCACCAGAAGAAGCATGTCACAGTTACAGCAGGGTTAACTCCATAGCCTTTCTTCAAACCACAAGTGAATGATTTTGGTAATGTGCTTGAGAGAAGCACAGGACCAAATGACAGGGCTGTTTGAGTCACTCTCTCCCTCGCTTGCAGAGCTGGATGGGGAAGCTACTATGGAGCTTGTCAGCACTGTGCCACACGAATTGTCTCTTCACCAGCAGCAAAACAAGTTTTGTTTTTTTAACTGCAGCTGCCAACAGCAATGCAGTGTACGTATATTCAGAATGCAGTTAACTTGGAAGGCTGCTACTTTCTGCAAAGCTCTTCAAAAATAAAAAAAATAAAATCTATGTACAGAACGACGTTGCATATCCGACCTGCTGTGGACTGGGGTACAGGCGGATATGTGAAAAAGTCGGATTTACAAACAATTATAGAAAAAGCATTTACACATCCATAAATAGGTTAGTGTACAAAAACACGCAAACTGCTTTAAATATGGAGAAATGTTTTGCTTTAAAAGTAAATGTACAGTAACCGGCAACTGATGGCTTCTTTCTTAACTCTAGAAGTCCCTGCCTCCCTGGTTCTGCTTTCTTAATATCTCTGTCACGGTACAATCACGGTACTTTTCGCTCTTTCTTGACATAGCCAACAGCCGATAAGCAGCTCGGTTTGAACTGCTTCGGCTATTTTAAATAAACAGCCGGTAAGTATTGCGTTTATGAAGCTTGCTTTGTTTAATTCAAATGCATTTAAAAAGCTACAAGCTGCCATTATCTGCAAGCGTGCGCTCCATCATATAAACACGTTGCACAAAACAAAGCTTTCGATTGGTGCATTGAAATGTCACTGCTACATGCAGCTGACTGACACGCACACAGCCCGCCTCTTAAAGGGGAACGCACCAAAAGGCTGACTGCTAGAACGCTTTCACTGTTTCCATCGCGGAACCTGCATTTGCTGCCAATTCCATTACTCTCGTAGCCTACTTTTAATATTTATTTATTTAGCAAGGCAGTAATTGATCAGAGAGGTAATGTGACGTTTGGATATGCGACATTCAACTGTATTTACTTTCAATCCGAGTGCTACTGACATTTTTCTGTGATAAATTGACCTGGTCATGTCAGTGTCTTTGACTACTCTTACATTCTTCTATAACGATTCTATTTAAGATCACATACATACATACATACATACATACATACATACTGACATAACCTGTGGGATTAACTGGAAAATAGATTCTAATCCCCCTACTAAATGTCTTGTATTGTAATGCAGGGACAGTGTATTAAACACGGTGAAAAGAAAACACACAAAGTTACATTTTATTTGTGCATTTGTAATTTGTATGGTGGGCAGTAACTATTGCTGTAACTTTATACATTATAATAAAATGACCCAATTAAAACGGAATGTGACTCCCGAGTGGCGCATCAAATAAAAGGCGCTCCACTTGGGAGTGCAGGATGCGCCCTATAGCCTGGAGATCGCTGGTTCAAGTCCAAGTTATTCCATCGCCGATCGTGGCCGGGAGTTCCCAGGAGGCGGCGCACAATTGGCTGAGCGCCGCCCGGGTGGGGAGGGTTCAGGTCGGCAGGGCAATCCTCGGTTCACCACGCACCAGCGACTCCTGTGGCCGATAGGTGCCTGCGGGTCTGCTGTAGAAGCCACTCAGATCTGTGTTGTCCTCCGGCATTATGGGTCTGGTGGCTTCGCTGTAGATCTGCAGCGCGAAAAAAAGACGGTTTGGCAGGACACGTGTGTCTGCCACCGTTGAGTCAGCGCGGGAGTTGGGTATAAAATCATTGGTGATGACTAAAGAAAAAAATGAACACAAACTGAATATGTGGGTCTCTACACTGGTCAGGAGTAACAAGTACTGGAACTGCTGCATAAAACCACTCAACATGGGGAGCCTTGTTCTTTAATATTTCTCGAACGGTCACTGCCAATGTATTCCTCTGTCCCAGTACTTGCTGTAGGGGACAGTATATGTAATTTTCTCCCAACACGATTTGGCCTCTTAAAGTTCTTCAGTGAGAAGATAAAAGACACTACCACTGTGGATGGGCAGTAAAGTTCACTGACCCAGCCAGGGAAGAGGGGGCTTCATTTACTAGGCTTTTGCACTAATTTTTTATTTAACTTTATTTAAACCTGGGACCTGGCTCCTTCAGTGTTTATATCCAAGATAAATAGTTCTGATTGACTCCACCTTTAAGAAAGGTGCATCAATAAATCAGAAGCAAGCCTGTCAAGTCAATGACAAGTGTATCCTGGACAGTCTTCCTTTATAGTTGGGTTGGTGTAAACTTAGCACTGCAGGATTTGTTTACCTTAAAAACGAAGTATCCATTTTTACGATCGCATTCCATGATGTGGAACAAACTATGGAGCTTTAACGGAAGTAAAAGGCAACTGTCTTGGAGACGTATTTTTTAATTTACTGTGAAATCAAAGAGCCCACCTTTGTAGGATCAGCCAGCAAAAAAGCATAGGACTCCTCAAGCTCCTTCTCTGTCCGCCCGTCCTGTTTCAACTCTCGTCTCTTTTCAATAAACTGTAGAAGAAAAACAAAAACGCACAGCCAGTCAGCATACAGTTGAATCAGAAATGCAAAAAAAATCAAATGTAAATATTTTGTATGCCGACCTCCTTCTCCAGCAGCTCGCTGTGGATCAGGCTGGCCTTCTTATAAGAAAAGGTGCTTCCTGAAGACGGGTCGAGGTAGGAGGAGCTCATAATCTTCAGAATCTCTTTAAACTCCCGAGAGTCCAGAGACATGAACTGAAACAGCGCTGCAAAACAAATACTCATTTCAGACACAAGCATCTGCAGGACAAGCTCTTAATTACACTGGAATCCCCCTTTCAGACCACTGTAGGGGCTGACCAATGGTCTGAAGCAAGAGCTAGTCCTAACAGAGCTTGAAGCTCATTAGACCTGAATTGAAAGGAACTGACAAGGTTGATCTGTTCTTTATATGGAGCTGGAGACCAGGAAATAAGTTTTTTTTCCCCAGCACAAAAGAAGTCACACAAAATGAATTGTATGTGATCTGTCTATATTCAGAGACACCCTTGAAGATTTCAGTACTGTACAGGACCGGGCATGAAATGTGTATTGATGTTGTTGGGCTTTTATTATTGAAATGTAGACATTGCAGAAATAAAGGTGAAAATGTAGACTTCATGCCCTTATTAGGACACTGCCTTAAGTCCAGGGGACCACAAGAACATGTTCACAATCGATCGGTCCCAGAACTGCATGTATACCAACTACCATTACATGACCTACTTAAAGAGGTAGCCTTCATTAAATCTGCTGCTACTGGAAATCAGTGCAGTTCTATGGACTGGCACCTGCATTAAAGAATACCCTTGCTGAGGAATTCGGCATGCCCTGCAGATGGGGGGGCAGTACCCCTTTCACACTGGCACTCTGACCCAGGTCCTGGCTAACCCGGGTCCCAATCCCGGTTTTGTGTGAAACCACATACCTAGGTCAGACCCGAGTTAACCCGGGTCCCAGCGACCCACTTCAGGATGTGGGTTGACACACTTTGACCCGGGTTGAGCGAAACAAAATGCTTGACGGCCGTTCGTGAGCCGACGCAATAACAAACAGACATGCCTGCGTGAAGGTTTCACTTCCACGAGGAACGTCTCTGTTTTGCCATATTTCGTTGATTGAGAAACACCATGGGCCAGATTGCAGCAGGGATGAAGAAGCATTTGCTTTAATCAACATTTGGGCCGATGGTTCAATCCAGAGAAGCTTGGATGGAAGCGTTGGTAACAAGCTGCTTCCGGGTCATTGATACGCACATTGTGTACTTGCGTCTGTCACCCAGCTCAACCTTGCTTTATCAAAAGCAGTGTGAAATCGCGTACCCTACCAGCATGACACCAGGTCCTGCCCGGGTAGATCATGCCAGTATGAAAGGGTTTTTTGTAAATTTTGTCCAGCTTCAATGTTCATTTCATCATCCCAGCACCAAACCACAGACTTAGACACTGTCCAAATTGTTTAAAAATGTTTTTTTTTGTATTAGATATGCTTCTGGCAGACACATCTAAAGCCTCACTACATTAATCATGATGTAGTTTTAAACAGCAATTCTTCTCCAATGGCAAAAAAACAAATGTTTTAATGCAGACACTCTTAGGAGAAGGCCAAAACACAAAACATATGAAAGCTTTAGCTTACAGAACATCGCTATAAATCTGAGACGGGCAAAGACATAAAGGTTGGTAATGCAATGAAACTGCAGCAGGTAAGAGAAGTGTTTTTAGCAACAAGCACCTGCATGTGCACAACGCCATCATGGCCGAGTTTTCCCATTGGAAATCATCGAGCCAGCAGCATGCATGTTATGTGTTTGCTGTGTGGCAATAGCACAGAGCAACAGCTGACTACATTTACATGGACGTCAACAACAAGTTCTGTAAAGCAACTTGACGCTAGATTCCGTTTAATTTATTAAATGCATAAATGTGAATTAAAACAATAAAAAATAAACACTGACAAAGTGATATTACTTCTTTTTAAACAAATAGCTTTTTATAAATTACAGCATCATATGTCTTTAAATAAATCTATAAAAACAGTGAAGCAATATGAAAAAATAATAGCATCTGGGGTATGATAATGGCCTGTTTGACTACAGGGTGAGCATTAATTGCATTATTAGACACTGTATGCAGTCTAATCATTCTGACCAAAAAACACAAAATGTAAGCAATTTAGGAACTCAAGCACCTCGAGTTGGTCGATTCAGGTTGCTTAACTTTTGTTTCGTGGTAGATTTCTTCTAAGCTGTGTTTAACACAGGCACAACACACTTGATAATTAAACAATCTGAATCATTTGTGTTGGATAACATGGAAAGAAGTTTGAATGCAATAGAAGTTACACGTGTTCACAGGTTTGTACACTCTGTTAGTTTTAAAAGGAGATTATCAGGAGGTATAGTAACTGGTAATGCAAGATTGCATTTAATTGCACTGATGACTACCGTCTGACTGATGGAATAAACACAACAGCACATTGCTGGAGGAACAGTTCAAGAGATAACATAGGTTAAGCACAAGGCCACACCAAGATAACACCATCTTAGGCAATGTGAGCTAGAACCAGTTTTCTTTATGACACGTACACGAGACCCTTCACAGGGTGCCCAGGGTGATTGAACCCACAAAGAGAAGGAAGGAAACTTAATCAAGGTGCACTCAGCTCAGCTCACATTTCTCTTTCATTAAGACTAGTACTGCAGACTTGTCGATCGGAGTCCTGGAGGATCAAACCTACAATATTATAATATTATTTTGTTCTGAACTTAAGTTTTGCTCCGTGCAGATTGCATATGAAAGTGTGAGCTGTACTGTTTTGCTTGGAGCATTCTTTTTGTTTCCAGAATTAAACTGCACATATAAACTGAATAAAATAAACTGATATCTGAAGAAAAGGACTCTTATGCATTTCTTTGCATCTTGATCACTATTATTATTACTATTACTATTATCTGCTGTATTATTGAATTGTGGTTTGTCACACTTGTACTTTGCTTGAACAAAAGTTATTGTATTTCTTGCTCTTATTGTATTACTTGTTTTGTAACACTTGAAATGTATTTGCTTACGATTGTAAGTCGCCCTGGATAAGGGCGTCTGCTAAGAAATAAATAATAATAATAATAATAATAGATCACATCAAGAAATACTACTTTTATAAAGTACTTCAGTTTGTGTCTCAGGTCTAAAGCAGTACTGATGAGAGCTGGATGAGCAGCAGTTTCAACTTCATGAGGGTGGAGATGCTCTTCAATGGCATTTCCTGTACTGCAAGCATACGCTTGCATTGCTGTTTGTCTGCCCCCACCTCCTCCACACTCGATCCAGAAGCAGCAATAGAAGCACAAAGCGTATGTACACGATGCTTTATTTTCATATGCTTTCACATTGCTCCTGTACTGCCAGTGTAACTAAGCTCTGCAGAGCACTATACAGTTTACTTTTTGCTCTCCCTTTTTATCACAATATGCCCAGACAGGGCTTCACTTATTTCGAGCTCCCGAAGATGACATTGCTAATCACGTCAGCAAAAGCACGCTGGACAGTGGAAGGTGAATATCCACCAGCAAAGCACCCAGGACACTGGGAGGGGAATATCCACCAGCAAAGCACCCAGGACACTGGGAGGGGAATATCCACCAGCAAAGCACCCTGGACACTGGGAGGGGAATATCCACCAGCAAAGCACCCTGGACACTGGGAGGGGAATATCCAGCAACAAAGCACGCTGGACACTGGGAGGGGAATATCCAGCAGCAAAGCACGCTGGACACTGGGAGGGGAATATCCAGCAACAAAAGCACGCTGGACACTGGGAGGGGAATATCCAGCAGCAAAGCACGCTGGACACTGGGAGGGGAATATCCAGCAACAAAGCACACTGGACACTGGGAGGTGAATATCCAGCAAAGCAGCACGCTGGACGCTGGGAGGGGAATATCCAGCAACACACTTTGCGAACGTTTAAACTCTAAACGATAAACACCCCTACTTGGCACGTTTTACTGCAACACCTGCACCTGTGTGCGACGTGCTTGTGATTTTCCTGTATACTTTATGCAGACAGTAAGAGCTGAGTTGACACAGTTTATACACTGTGCACACCCCCTAGGAGGACAACACTAAACACTTCAGCAAACAAAATGTAGCACCTACTCAACGCTACACACAAACTGCTTTTTCTTCAGACTATATTGAAATATTTACACCTTACAAAAGCTATCAATATTAGCAATAAACCCATGCAATACAGAACTGCTTCTACAGAAACGTTTCAATATATTTAATTGAAAATACTTTGTTTTAGGGTGTCAAATTTCCAGGATGGTCTGGCATTTACTTGTATTTAATTTATTTTAAAAATATGGTATCCATAATTCACCATATTGAATCTTGAATTGCATCCATCTTGATTCCATGAAGTAGGATATTTGCCAGTTTTATTTTTTGTGCATGTAGATTTTGATTGAACTTCATTCAGTGGTTCTTAATCCAGTCCAGGTTTTAACTCCAAGCAGGTCCTAATGTAGCTAATTGAAGCTGCTAAGAGTCAATTAACTAATTTAAGACCTGGTTGGAATAAAGACAAGGACTGGAATTGATCTCGAGGGCCAGAGCCAAGTACCACTGTGATAGGATTAATCTAAAATTCAAGAAAGAGAACAAATTCTTATTGTTACCTCTAGGGGGCGCAACAGAGATCTTTTGGGGCACAATTCAAAACGACCCTGTCGGCTTTCAAAATCACCAGTTACCATCCAAAGAGCATGCTCCGATTTATTACTGCGTTGCTATTCAAAATAGCAACATGGCCTTTATACCGTACAGTTAATTTATTTTGAACTGGCTTTAAAAGCAAATTTACACACAAACATTACAAAAGGAACGCAAATCGACCTCACAAGGCCAAATAACTTAACAATGCTAATGGACCATGAGAAATACAAAAGGGTTATTCCAGAGTGGCAAGGGGTTTGATCAATTCTATACAGCCAGTGACCAAGAATACTGGACAGAACACCAGGAATTACAGCACGTGTCCAGGCATAATATCTTAGAGCCAGGGGCTGAAGATTTTACTAATGAAAATTTAAGAGAACAGATTTAGGCAGTAGGTTTCTTAACCTGTTTACTGCAAGAAAATAATTTAACAAGTAGTGTAGTATGCATGTGTGTGTTAATGTAAGTTTATTGCTTGTAGGGACAGATGTTGGAAATTGTGTTCTTTATGAACCTGCAGAGTCATTCATATTTCAATTAAATAAATGGATTGGTGGTGTATTTAAAGTGTGTATGTACAGTCTCTTGTTCCATGATAACCGACTGGTATTAGATCTCTGCAGTACTGCATAGTGTTTATGAAACTTGATGACCAAACATTTACACATTTGTCTTCAATTAATTCTGGACATCAAAATGATTGAAAGTGATGCACCATTCAACCACTCAGGGTTCCCTATCAGGAGCACCAACACTCACCTCGCACCTTTCCAACACAACCGCACAAGTCTGATAACGCCCAAGGAAAACCTGAACATGTATATCTGACTTTGCATTCAAATATTACTTGAATACAAATTCAAAAATAAATATACTGCCTTTTAATTGTGTCTGCTATTTTGAAAAACGAATCTCGAACATTAAGTAGCTAACGACAAATCGTGAAATGAAGGGATCCAAAGGGGTGGAGCTTTGCAGTACCATATGTCGCCCCCTACAGTGCATTAACTGTATTGCTCTTTTGATCAGAATCACTTGGAAAATAATTTACTTCAAATTGAATTAAAATAGACCGTACATGATGTTCCTTTTCTTGAGATAAAAATGCCTACATTCTGAAGCGATCCCCTAACCAAGCAGTAAACCGGTCTTAGATTGATTTCAAATATTTCTGGGGGAGGGGTAATACAAATAAAAACCCTAACTACACCTTTGACACTTGGGCACAATGTATTTGAATTTCTGGAATTCTTACATAAGCTACTACAAGTCCTTGACCGATAACACAACCGATATAGCAGCGGCACTCCATGACCAATGGACTAGCCATTCCATGAGGATTCCTCTTAACCTACTACCTTTCCATTAGGATGGCATGGACCAACCACAACGTGAAAGAGGGGGCCAAGTTCTGCATTAGAACTGTGTGGCAACAGCTCTAGCTACCAATTACTGGCCCACAAAAAATCTGGGTTATGAAAAAAATGCAATAGAAGCATTAATTTGAACCAGAAACCACCAAGAAAACCCAAAAGGACAATGGACGATGTGTGTGGTCAACAACCTACCAAAAAGCACAAGACCAGAACGCAAGACTTTACTGGGGAAACCTATTTTATAATTCCAGTAACAAAAGCTGCTGGATCAACAGGTTTCTATTTGGGGAATATACGGGAAACGCGATAGTCCAGAGACGGCCCACGCTGAACTCTTCTCAAGACAACACGACGATAAGGATAAGGCACCCTCTTCACGTGTTGAATGAGTGTTGATGTTCACCAGTTTACCTGCATTTGTTTTGAACGGGATCGATGCTGCTGCTGTATACGGTTTTAAAATAAACTAACCTCTGCATTGGATCAACCAAAAAAAACAAACGTTCTACCATCAGCCGGGTTCACCTTATAATACATACAGCAGACCAACTATGAGATAAATTAGGACAGAATACAGCTTCTTTTAGCAAGAGCGAATGATGAACAACCTTTCTTTTCTTTGTTCTTCCGGGGAATGTGAAAGCTTCTCCTTGGCTGTTCTAGCGCAGCCTTTTCAAACGCCGCGGAGCCATTATCACTCGTCTTCAGGTCCGACATGCTGCTCCTGCGCCGCTCTGCATCTTCTTGCCCTGCTAGCAGCACGAGTCCTGCTTCACATACAGCCTGTTCGCCATCTTGTTTGGATGCGAGAGCCGAGCCTGGCATTAAATGCCTCGGAACATCACTATTCTCAATAGATACGCTGCCTCCGCGGCTCCTCCCGTCCGCTTTAGTCTCCTGTCCTACATTCTGGTTGCTGCTAGCCATTTTCGTGGGAGAAGAACAGTCTTTAATCGCTCTGTGCTTCTGGGTCAGTGTTTCTCAGCCTCAGCTAGCCACCGCCATACCTCTTCTCTGACGCACTTCTCCAGAGTTCTGCTGAACTCTGTGGCGCCTCGGCGCTGTTTTATGAGAACTCTGCGCGCGCCCCCTGCAGTCGGCAGCGCACGTTCCTGTACTGTAAGATGTGTTCAGTCCTCTGGACTCCGCTGACACTACAATGTGCTTCATTTTGTTTATAATAAAACACCCTTTTGAATACGTTTTACACCAGGATGTGTGTGTACGTTTGTGACGCCCTTGTTAAGAGTTTGCTTTAACCAGCTGCTGTATCCCACCCCAGCTATCTCAGCACTCCATCACTGAACTCAGAGTAATCAGACCCGGTCAGCATTGAGAATCTTCTGTCCTTGTGGTGAACGTCTCTGAGGATTGCGGCAGTTCTAAGCAGTGACATTCTGAGCTGCTATCAGCAGCAACACTTCATGGGAAATGCACATCAAGAAATGTTTTTAATTGTATCAAATACAAATGAATGTCAAGACAGTGTGGATGTATGGACAGACAGCGTGGATGTATGGACAGACAGTGTGGATGTATGGACAGACAGCGTGGATGTATGGACAGACAGCGTGGATGTATGGACAGACAGTGTGGATTTATGGACAGACAGTGTGGATTTATGGACAGACAGTGTGGATGTATGGACAGACAGCGTGGATGTATGGACAGACAGCGTGGATGTATGGACAGACAGTGTGGATGTATGGACAGACAGTGTAGATGTATGGACAGACAGCGTGGATGTATGGACGGACAGCGTGGATGTATGGACAGTGTGGATGTATGGACAGACAGTGTGGATGTATGGACAGACAGTGTGGATTTATGGACAGACAGTGTGGCTGTATGGACAGTGTGGATGTATGGACAGACAGTGTGGATGTATGGACACACAGACTGACTACATATACCCTTTCATTCTGATCCCACTAAGATAGGAAGATACCAAACATGTACTCAGCATGGGGCTTGGGAGGGGTAAACCGGATCCTCAGCACACACACACTGAGACACACACACACACACACACAGACACACACTGAGACACACACACACTCACATTCACACTCACACACACTTTCACACACACACACACACACACTCTCTCTCACACACACACACACACACTCTCTCACACACACACACGCACACACACATACCCACACACACTCACACACACTCACACACACACACACACTCGCTCTCACACACACACACACAGATAGACACACACACTCTCTCTCACACACATACACACACACACACACATACACTCTGACACACACTCACTCACACACGCACACACACACACACACAGACAGACAGACACACAGACAGACACACAGCAATGCATACAGACACGCATGACGCACACACACAGACAGACACGCACACAGATACACACAGACAAACACTCATACACTTACACACACACACACAAACACACGCACACACAGACACATACGTACTGTGGCAGACTAGGGGGAGGGCTAAAGGACTACATCACCCAGAATTACACGGGAGGGAGCCAGGATGAGATACACCTGACTCTAATATTTAATGAATGTCCACTGCCTGTGATTAGCAGGCAGGTATACCAAGGGGCAGAAATGTCTGTTCAGGGCAGTCTGCAGTCTGTGTGAAGGCAATCAGGGTGGAGAGACCTGTGTGGATCATAGAAAAAGCTTTTTTTGTTGTGTGTGCTTTGAAGTTTTTTTAATCGGTAAATGGCTTAGCCGTCCGATTTTATTTAGAATCGTGAAGAAACAGTTTAGTTTAGTACTCCATGTGGGAGTTAGGTTTTGTTTTGATTTTTCTTTTATTTCTGTACGTAATAAAATTGCACGAAAGTGCTTAAAAATTCAATTTCTGTGTCTGGGTCGGCTAAAGAGTGCAAAAGAACCTGAAAAATAAGTGAAATCTTTCACAGTACACAGACATACACACACACACACACACACAGACAGACATGCACACAGATGCACACACAGAGACAGACGTGCACACAGTCGCACACACCGCACACACACAGACAAACATGCACACAGACAGACAGACACAGGCACACAGACACAGACACACAGACACACACAGACACAGACAGACACATGCATAGACACAGACAGACACAGGCACACATACACAGACACAGACAGTCGCACACACCGCACACACACAGACAAACATGCACACAGACAGACACACACAGACACACACACACAGACACAGACAGACACAGGCACACATACACAGACACACACATGCACACACAGACACAGACACAGAGACACACACTTGCACACACACACACAAACACACACACACAGACAAACAGACAGACAGACAGACAGACAGACATGCACACAGACGCACACACAGAGACAGACATGCACACAGATGCACACACCACACACAGAGACAGACACGCACACACAGACATGCACACACAGACACACACATACACACACACACACACACACACAGACACAGACAGACACACACACAGTGTTGAGGTACTAAGGCGATGCTTCTATATCCCAATCTGTAAAGCTGCTCTGCAGACAGGATGCATTGTGATGCTGTCTGCTAGAGCAGAGTGGAGGGCAGGATGTGGTGGGTGCCACCAAGGGGGGCAGCAGCATAGCAAGACTTTCCGAGTGTCACAGCAATATCAAGTGTTGTGAGTTAGGTCAATGAATCCAATATGATACCCAATATGACGACAACTGTAGCTGTTGCGTTGGCATGAATTCAGAATTATAGTAATAATAACATTACAGAACTAGCACCACAGCTGTTATTTTTGTGGGGCACTCCAAGTTGAGGAGGCCACTTTTAGTTTTGTTTGTGGTTGAGGACACACCTGTGATGGAATAAAAAGTTGTAGCAAAAAAACAGCTGTGACATGGTGAGACAAATAGTGTGACCCTTATCAAAGCTTCCCATAGTAAAAGCGTAGAAAAGTGTAATAAAGCACAGTTAATGCACCTGCATATTAAAAACATGGTAGACTGCGGTAAATACATAGTACAACCATAGAAAAGGCGTGGGGATACTGCAAAGGGTTAAAGGGTAGTATTAATTGAAAGCTTCATTCAATGAATTGACACGTCATTGATGTAAGAAGGGTTTGAGACCCCCTCCCCCCAGGTCTGCTGGAGCTGCACAGCCCACCCCCACCCCCCACCCCTCTCCCCCATTCCTTCTGAAGCTGCACAGTGGGCTGGAAGCGGAGGCTGCTTATGTAAGTGACCTTGAGGGTTTCACACAGCAGCTCCAGCACTGCAATGAGCAGCACTCCCTCTGGTCTTCATTACTGTTTCCATACAGCAATGACTCAAGAGTGATGCAACCTGGTGACGAGCACTGGGTAGCAGCTCAAAGGAGGACTTCATACCCTCTCAATGTGCACCATGTTATCCTGTGCTGGGTGTTCTCACGCATCATGTATTACTGTTTCTGCACTCAAGTGACCAGCATACACTGACCTGGGCTCTTACTAACAGAGACATTGATCTAGCCTACATGGCAACTAGAACTGAAGAGCAGGTCCTGAACTCTGGACTGAATCCTGAGCGAGGTTGTGTTCCTGTCATTAGTCCAGTATAGACAGGACCACTAGGGGTGCAGCTGGGGTTTGCAAACTTAAGTGATTCTTATTGCAATTACTCAAATACTGTTTCATTCTCTTTTTTGTCTGTTAAATGTGCTTTAACCTCTGAAGCGTCTCTTCAATTCTAGTTGCGAGCCGTACACATGGTAACACAGGCTAGATCAGCCCGTTTTTGAATCATTTTTGTAGCAAGTGCCATGTTGAGACGAGCAGAGCTCTGTCACAGGGCTGATTAAAACCCTTAAGCCTGGCAAGGTGTGCAGAATATACAAAGTAAATACTGGTGTTCAGGCAGGCTCCCTGTCTCATTTAATACTGCAAATACCTACTGACTGTAACTACAGTGCTGAGGTGTGGAAAGATGAAGACATGAAGCAAGTCAATATTATGTTAGAGGCATTAAAATGTCTCATGGGGTGCCCAGCCTGGTATATTTGTGTGAACAAACTGAGATGGAGAAGTATGGGACCTTTCATAACTGTCCTGCAAGAGATTCAGATAGGTTTGTGCTAAAAGTAATACATTCCAGAAAGATGCAAGCCCCTCCGACACACAAAGATCATAATTGTGACAAGTGCCAGAAAAGACAAGGCTCAGTTAAGAAGGGAACTTACACAGCTTGTGTCCCCAAGTGGTATCGTGTTTATACCAAGACTAGCCCATTGGAGCTGGTGCATAACTTCAATGGAAAAGAAATAAGAAGGGCAACCTGTCTCAAGTGCAAACATCAAATAAAATGGGAAGCCATTGGCAGTATACAGTGCCGAGAAAAAGTTTGTGAACCCCTTAGGATTTTCACATATTTCACATATTTCACATATGTCAAACCTAAAATGTTATTAGATCTTAATCTAAGTCCTAATAATAGATAAAGATAACCTGATTAAACAAATGACACAAAAACATGATACTTTTTCAACATTTATTTATCCACAAATGATTCAACATTCAATATCCATGTGTGAAAAAATATGTGAACCTTTAGATTCAGTAACTGGTGACACCCCCTTGAGCAGCAATGACTTCAACTGAGTGTTTTCTGTAACTGTTGGTCAGTCTTTCACATCGGTTTTGAGGAATTTTGGCCCTTTCCTCCTTACAGAACTGGTTCAACTCGGTGACATTTGAGGGCTTCCTTGCATGGACAGCTCGCTTCAGGTCCTGACACAACATTTCGATGGGGTTTAGGTCCGGACTTTGACTAGGCCATTCTAAAATGCAGAATTTCTTCTTCTGCAGCCATTCTTTTGTAGATCTGCTTGTATGTTTAGGATCATTGTTTTGCTGCATGACCCACTTTCGGTTCAGCTTCAGCTGACGGACGGATGGCCTGACATTCTCCTCTAGAATCTTCTAATACAATGCAGAATTCATGGTTGTGTCAATGATGGCAAGCCGTCCAGGTCCAGAGGCAGCAAAGCAGCCCCAAACCATCACACTCCCACCACCATGCTTGACGGTTGGGATGACGTTCTTCTGTTCGAACGCAGTGTTTGGTTTTCACCAAACATAACGTTTCTCATTGAGGCCGAAAAGTTCTACCTTTGACTCGTCTGTCCAGAGAACATTGTTCCAGAAGTCTTATGGATCATCTAATATTCTTTTTAGAGAGCAGTGGTTTCCTCCTGGCTATCCTTCCATGAACACCATTCTTGTTCAGTCTTTTTCTGATAGTTGAGTCATGAACACTTACATTAGCCAAGGCGAGAGTGGCTTGCAGATCCTTGGATGTTACTCTGGGGTTCTTTCTGACTTCCTTGATGATTTTCCGGTTTGTTCTTGGATAGATTTTGGTAGGACGACCGCTCCTGGGTAGAGTGACTGTGGTCTTGAACTTTCTCCATTTGTAGTCTGTCTGACAGTGGATTGGTGGAGCCCCAAATGGTTTTGTAACCCTTTCTAGACTGATGAGCATCAATAACTGTTCTTCTGAGGTCCTCTGAGATTTCTTTTGATTGTGGCATGACGTGTTTCCACACACCTGTATGGTGAAGACCAAACTCACAAAGTTTCTGATCTTTAAATAGGGTGGGGCCTCCCAAACTCACCCCTGAAGATCTACCTAATTATTTAAACACCTGATTCTAATTATCCCCTTAATTGAGCTGATAAAACCAGGGGTTCACTTACTTTTTCACATACCCTGAATCTTAATTACTCATTATTTGTCTAATTCATATCATTTTGTTTCAAAAGACATGGAATTGGTTAATATAAACCCTTTTGGATATTTAAGAAAATACTTGCTGGTTTTGATTCAAGAAAAACTCTGGAATTTCCATAATTATCATTGGGGTTCACAAACCTTTCTCGGCACTGTAGAATGCCCACAGTGTAGGGTGCATACTGAGGGAGCTGCAGTACATTACTGGTGCCAACCAGGGAGAGCTGACCATACCTGTGATGCGAGACACTGGATGCCCGGGACAAGTTCTGCCATTTGTCGGGGAGAAAAAGGGACACAAGAAAAAATGGGGTCCCACTTGACCCAAAGAAAAGAGCTTGCTCGCCTGCAGCTGAACAGGCACACACTGAACTTTCTATAATTAAAAATAACCTATACTTTCCACTTAACAGTTTCTCCGAAAAAAATGAACCACTGTTGTTTTCAAATAACACTTTATCTGTGAAATAACAACACTCCAGGTCTTTATAGACTAGGAAAAAAGATGGGTGTTTTTCAGCTGATAGTTTTTCTAAAAGAAAGAATGCCACATTGACCTTTTTATGAACTATTGTGTGTCTGAAACTTTACTGAAAAAGTGTATTTTTATTAACTAAGCAAACGCAGGTACCAGCCAGGAGTCTGACTGCGAATATTAAGCTTGCTAAAAAATATTGTCTTTATTCAACTGAGCTTGTTCGCTTCCAAAATGATAGCATCTCTGAAAATTACAAATTGAAACTAACACCTCACACTCCCAGTATTTTCCAAACAATAACATAAGTTGGTACCCAGTGATAGCCATCTAGACTATGCATTTCTCATCAGCCAAAATCCAAGGTGTTGTTTGGTCTTGCGACATCACCAGCTAAAACTGGTCTAGTAATGTGCTTCTGAAGAAATATCCAGGAGTGTATTTTTAGTGGAGGTGTTGAGACAGGATCTGGTCAGGGTGTTTAACTAGGATGCCAGCTTGCTGAAATGTATTATTATTCTAGTTGAAATGTTAAATAAGCCTAGAATTCATATTTAACCAAGCTGATGCATTCTAATTATATTTACTTAGTGCTGTGGATGCATTTTTGCTTAAACCTATTATAAGTATTTCGGAGCGTGATTTTTATTAAACATTTAGTGAGCTTTTTATTTATCAAACACATTGTAACTGCATAAGCAGGGAGGTTGTGGTGACGTCAAGCAGGATGGGTAGGCAGCTGAAAAATTGGACATAAAAGCCATCGTCCAACTATACCAATGGGTCCTCAATCTTCAGTCTTGACCTGAGCTCTTGAGCTGTCCGTCCCAGCCTTTGCAGCTTGAATCCAGCATCGAGACTCTGCTGGCAAACCCTCACCTACTTGACATCACCAACCTGCTCTGAATTAAGCAAACCTCAAAGAAGAGGGGAAGCAAATATTCACTGCCTGAAAACTAGATGTCTTAGATAAGTAGAAGTAGAATATGCATGTACAGGTGGTTTAGATAGATTTGTACGCCTGACTAATGAGGTATCATTTCATGAAAGTTTCTCTTATAAAAATTGAGCTCTTAATTACTGTTCTTTCTTTCAGCTTTTGCAAAGCTTGTTCAAATAAAATCAGATGACATTCTCAAACTGTAAACTGTAAACTGTTTGGTTGAGATGCGTCCTGAGTAGGAAAGCACTGCAGTATTATTAAGAACATTGTTAATAAGTATTGTTCTCAATTAAATATAGCTTCTCCGAAGGAGGCTGTTCTCCTAATATAAGTGTCGGGTCTGTTTTTTTGTTCCTCTCATAAATTGTATTGGGTTTAATGTATTCATTTCTCTCGGGCCCAGTGCATGAGTAAAAAACCTTTATAAGGCCAACCAGATCCGCTCTTTGCCGCCTGCAGACCCTATATAAAGCTGCAGCAACCTGCGCGCTGACGGAGAGTGAGAGTGCTGAGAGAGTGACAGCAGCAGGAGTTAAAGACCATTTTCCAGCTAAAGCAACGGCACTTATAAGCGCAATTCCAATTCTACAATAAACAGACTTTCCAGCGCCAAAAGAATATTAGAAGTGTTTCCTTTCTTCCCACTGAAACCCACTACACGCCGCCACCATGTAAAAGACGATGTGACAAAGACATCCTCTTTATTATTGTCTGTGTCAAATAAATAATGTAAACATATAAATGAATAACAGACACTGAAAATGAAAAGACAAATGTATAATTTACTTAGGAGACAAAACTGCGCTTTGTCATTGTCGTTCTCCTTTGTAAAAACAAAATGAACTGAGAGAAGGAACTGAGCAGCTAGAACTGACTGCCATGAACTGAGCATCTAGAACTGACTGCCATGAACTGAGAGAAGGAACTGAGCATCTAGAACTGACTGCCATGAACTGAGAGAAGGAACTGAGCATCTAGAACTGACTGCCATGAACTGAATAAATGCAGTGACCTCGCTGTATTTGCAAAAGCTGCTCTTCAGTTTTAGTTCCCAGCCACAGATGTAACTGGCTATACAGATTAGATGATCTCGAGATGGCACTTACTATAAAAATGATTCAAAAACGGGCTGATCTAGCCTGTGTTACCATGTGTACGGCTCGCAACTAGAACTGAAGACAAGCTTCAGAGGTTAAAGCACATTTAACAGACAAAAAAAAGAGAATGAAACAGTATTTGAGTAATTGCAATAAGAATCACTCAAGTTTGCAAACCCCAGCTGCACCCCTAGTGGTCCTGTCTATACAGGACTCATGACTTGAACCCCACCTTGCTCAGGATTCAGTCCAGAGTTCATTACCTGCTATTTAGTTCTAGTTGCCATGTAGGCTAGAACAGTGTCTCTATTAGTAAGAGCCCAGGTCAGTGTATGCTGGTCACTTGAGTGCAGAAACAGTAATACATGATGCGTGAGAACACCCAGCACAGGATAACATGGTGCACATTGAGAGGGTATGAAGTCCTCCTTTGAGCTGCTACCCAGTGCTCATCACCAGGTTGCATCACTCTTGAGTCATTGCTGTATTGAAGCAGTAATGAAGACCAGAGGGAGTGCTGCTCATTGCAATGCTGGAGGAGTTGCTGTGTGAAACCCTCAAGGTCACTTACATAACCATGTTGCCGTATTCCATGGGGTGAGGGACACTAGTTACATTCAGACACAGGAGAGAGAGAGAGAGAGAGAGAGAGAGAGAGAGAGAGAGAGAGAGAGAGAGAGAGAGAGAGAGAGAGAGAGAGAGAGAGAGAGAGAGAGAGAGAGAGAGAGAGAGAGAGAGAGAGAGAGAGAGAGAGAGAATAAGGCAGGTAGAGTTGCCACATGATGTGCTCCAGATTGTTAAACTGAGGCTTCAAGCCATATGCTATAAAATGCAATTTCAGTTTGTTTCAACTGCAGTCTTCATCATTGTTGGCCGGGTGCTGTAACAGCTCATTGCAATGTGATTCAGCCAGGGCGTGGTGCAAAACACAGTCCTCACAGATAAGCTCCTGGAGCCGCAGCAGCATTGCTCTTGCTGGGATATTAAAGGTTTCAGGGCTTATTCAGCATGTTGTCTGTGCTGGGCACAACTAACCTGTTAGTGCTCTGAGACAGAGAGCTGCCTTTTGCATCGTGTACATTCTAGTTAATGCAATTGTATGAAAATGAGCCATGTAGGAAGTTGTAATAATCTCTACCTACCAAATCCAGTGCTCGGTCACTAATACCCTTTCTCAATATTTCTTAGTCTCGCCTGACTGTAGAATGACTCTGTATTTATATTTCTTGCCTTTTTATGAACAGCACCACTGTGCCCCCCTACACCCTGTATTGACAGTACCCTGTATCCATCCTGCTTCTCCAGCTGCCCTGTCTGAACTCCTACGACAGATACTGCAGTAACCAGGTGGTAGCCAAGGCTGTGCTGGACCACAAGAAGCTGGACCACCGCGTGCACGACTTCCTGCAGTGCTGCCTCAAGTCGCCCTTCAGCCGCAAGCTGGACCTCTGGAACTTCCTGGACATCCCGCGCAGCCGGCTGGTGAAGTACCCGCTGCTGCTCCGAGAGATCCTGAAGCACACAGCCAACGAGCACACAGACCAGCAGCACCTGGACGAGGCGGTGAGGCTCCCTCTTCTAGAGTGTGAGAGCAGGGAGGCTGACTGAGAGCAGGGCCTCCCAGCCTCAAGAGAGTGGGCCTTCACTTCCTTCACCTGCCTCCAGTATTTCCAGATAGATTAAATAACTGACAGCTCTTTGTGCTTCTTGGATGCTAATTAGGACTCCTTCGTCAGTGAGGGTTCGTCAGACTCATTTGTGCCAGTCTGCCATCCTCACTGGGGCTGAGCTGAGACTGGTTTGGTCTCGGACAGTCTGCTAATGGAATGAAACTTGATGTCTTTGTCATTCTTCTCAAAGTCTTTGTCATTCTTCTTTTTGTAAATACGGTTCCTGGGTATAGAAGAGGAGGCTGGCTTGGTCGTGGGATCGGAGGACGCTCACTGAACCTTCAGTTCTCTTGAGCTGTGTGGGGAATTGCTGTGGTGAGGGGAACACATTATTTCACATTCCAAACTGGGGAGAAAATAGGGGGTAAAATAATTCAACACAATAAATGTATTTTGTATTAAGTGCTAGCAAAGGAATGTTGATGTACAATACAATGGTAATTAAATATTTAAAAATGAATGATAAAAACAAACAATAACATATATTTTTAAAACTACTGTATATTCATACTTGATTTGCCCAGGAGTTCCATTTTCAAATTAAGAAAGCAAGCTACTTTCTGAGCTCGCTGTACTTCCTTGTTAACGGTGTGCGACTTTATTACTAGAAACTGCCAGCAGCATACACTCCTCAAAGAGCAAAACGCAGTTTTTAAAGTAAGGGGGTGCCCTTTTTCCTCAGCGGAAGAATATGAAACATAAAAACATGACTAAGAAATAACAAATATAAACCCATGGAGTATCGGCATTAACACATAACAGAAACAATAACCCCATCAGTTTGCCATGACTGACTTCAATGTGTGTTGATGAAAGGCCTTCTTTACCATCTCAGTAGCACAACGACACAAGCCCCCAGTGCCTTGCTCTTGATATTTTGTTACCCAGATTTCACTGGGACCAAACCAGTTTTTCCCACCACAACACTATAAGTTCGCTTCCTTCCTGTGTGACAGTAAAAAGTGCCCCACCTGCGCCTCACACTCACGTTCTGTGCTTCCCACAGGAATCTTTGTGGAGTCAGGAGGTCCTATTACTTGTGGCACACGAAGGAAGTGAACTTATAAAAGGAAACCAAATCCAGTGTAAAGAGCCCTCTGTGTCTAATCTGAATGTGTACACAAAGTAAAAGCAGTCCTCCTTTGTATTTCGATAGCTGTCTCATAGATCATGCTTTAGTCACAGGGTTTGTGTACAGAGCTTCAAGGATGCCTAGTCAGCTTGCTGAGAACTGCAGAGGGTTCTGAACTAAAGATGAGTCTGTTTAATTGTATAACAGGAGAACGCATGCTTGATTTAGAAAGTAATAAAGTCCAGCTGAGATGTACTGGGAGCAGAGTGTCATGTGATACATGTGCCATGTGTTGAAGTGTGTAGGTGGAGCCCTGTCACACGCTACTCTCATGTGCTCACAGTCGCTAGGATCTCAAGACTAACATCTCTATGAGAGACCAGGTTTTGCAAGACTTGTCTGCTTCCCCTTAACTTACTCCTACAGCCAAAAGAGTAAGTTTAGAGTCAGCATAGTAAAGTAATTTAAATGTATATCCTTGTACCTGATAATTTCTAGTGTCCCATTGCTCTGCAGCATTGCATACACACAACATTTTAAAAATGAATCCAATTTGAATCCATAAACATGGTTTGTCTACCACGATCTGCCTAATTATTACTTAAGAGGCAATATTGCAATTCAAAACCAACACAGCATGGAAGTATAGGCCTGAATTGCCTTGCATTTCTCAAGGCTCTATGAATGATGAGCTGATATTGGGAGGGTCACGCTGTGAATGAACGCCAATGTAAGAATGTCATTTTAAAGTGAACTCTTTTACAGGATTAAAATAATATGAAGAAATGCTCCAGTACCTTAATTAGTGCTTATAACTGAAGAACACTGCCCTCTGCTGGTTACAAACTGAACACTGATGCCTGTTTCTTGTCATTGCAGAATGATACTGTTAAAATACTATTGAAATATTACATTATTTTACTATTGCATTTGTTCAACCCATAAAGCAATATACAAGAAAATCTTATTTTTCTAAAAACATACTGATACAAAACTCTTGAACAAATTTATCATTATATGAAGGGTTTAGATAATATTATTATAATATCATATAGCATCACACTTCATTTACGACATTACAGGAATCAGTCAGTATACTGGATTCACAACCAGCAGAGGGCAGTGTTTAACCATGTAAGTTTCATTATAACTAGAAAAACAACCTCTTTTAGTGCTGGCCTGCAACACTCACTACGTGCTTACATTGAACCACAAACAGATTAATTCAGGCTGAAGTTTCCTCAGCTCCCGTTTCTATACAGCGTGGGTCACGGTACAGTACAGGCATTCAGCATGTGGATTTCATACCTGCATAGCTACTGTACAGTACAGGCATTCAGCATGTGGATTCATACCTGCATCGCTACTGTACAGTACGAGCATTCAGCATGTGGATTCATACCTGCATCACCACTGTACAGTACGAGCATTCAGCATGTGGATTCATACCTGCATAGCTACTGTACAGAACAGCATTCAGCATGTGGATTCATACCTGCATAGCTACTGTACAGAACAGGCATTCAGCATGTGGATTCACACCTGCATCGCTACTGTACAGTACAGGCATTCAGCATGTGGATTCATACCTGCATCGCTACTGTACAGAACAGGCATTCAGCATGTGGATTCATACCTGCATAGCTACTATACAGAACAGCATTCAGCATGTGGATTCATACCTGCATAGCTATTATACAGAACAGGCATTCAGCATGTGGATTCATACCTGCATAGCTACTGTACAGAACAGGCATTCAGCATGTGGATTCATACCTGCATAGCTACTGTACAGTACAAGCATTCAGCATGTGGATTCATACCTGCATCACTACTGTACAGTACAGGCATTCAGCATGTGGATTCATACCTGCATCACCACTGTACAGTACGAGCATTCAGCATGTGGATTCATACCTGCATAGCTACTGTACAGTACAGGCATTCAGCATGTGGATTCATACCTGCATAGCTACTGTACAGAACAGGCATTCAGCATGTGGATTCATACCTGCATAGCTACTGTACAGAACAGGCATTCAGCATGTGGATTCATACCTGCATCGCTACTGTACAGTACAGGCATTCAGCATGTGGATTCATACCCGCATAGCTACTGTACAGTACAAGCATTCAGCATGTGGATTCATACCTGCATCGCTACTGTACAGTACAGGCATTCAGCATGTGGATTTCATACCTGCATAGCTACTGTACAGTACAGGCATTCAGCATGTGGATTCATACCTGCATCGCTACTGTACATACAGGCATTCAGCATGTGGATTCATACCTGCATCACCACTGTACAGTACGAGCATTCAGCATGTGGATTCATACCTGCATAGCTACTGTACAGTACAGGCATTCAGCATGTGGATTTCATACCTGCATAGCTACTGTACAGTACAGGCATTCAGCATGTGGATTCATACCTGCATAGCTATTATACAGAACAGCATTCAGCATGTGGATTCATACCTGCATAGCTACTGTACAGAACAGGCATTCAGCATGTGGATTCATACCTGCATAGCTACTGTACAGAACAGGCATTCAGCATGTGGATTCATACCTGCATAGCTACTATACAGAACAGGCATTCAGCATGTGGATTCATACCTGCATAGCTACTGTACAGAACAGGCATTCAGCATGTGGATTCATACCTGCATAGCTACTGTACAGAACAGGCATTCAGCATGTGGATTCATACCTGCATCACTACTGTACAGCACAGGCATTCAGCAAGTGGATTCATACCTGCATCGCTACTGTACAGTACAGGCATTCAGCATGTGGATTCATACCTGCATCGCTACTGTACAGTACAGGCATTCAGCATGTGGATTTCATACCTGCATAGCTACTGTACAGTACGAGCATTCAGCATGTGGATTCATACCTGCATCGCTACTGTACAGTACAGGCACTCAGCATGTGGATTCATACCTGCATCGCTACTGAACAGTACAGGCATTCAGCATGTGGATTCATACCTGCATAGCTACTATACAGAACAGACATTCAGCATGTGGATTCATACCTGCATCGCTACTGTACAGTACAGGCATTCAGCATGTGGATTTCATACCTGCATAGCTACTGTACAGTACGAGCATTCAGCATGTGGATTCATACCTGCATCGCTACTGTACAGAACGGCATTCAGCATGTGGATTCATACCTGCATAGCTACTGTACAGAACAGCATTCAGCATGTGGATTCATACCTGCATAGCTACTGTACAGAACAGGCATTCAGCATGTGGATTCATACCTGCATCGCTACTGTACAGAACAGGCATTCAGCATGTGGATTTCATACCTGCATAGCTACTGTACAGTACGAGCATTCAGCATGTGGATTCATACCTGCATCACTACTGTACAGTACGAGCATTCAGCATGTGGATTCATACCTGCATCGCTACTGTACAGTACAGGCATTCAGCATGTGGATTCATACCTGCATAGCTACTGTACAGTACAGGCATTCAGCATGTGGATTTCATACCTGCATAGCTACTGTACAGTACGAGCATTCAGCATGTGGATTCATACCTGCATCGCTACTGTACAGTACAGGCATTCAGCATGTGGATTCATACCTGCATAGCTACTATACAGTACAGGCATTCAGCATGTGGATTCATACCTGCATCGCTACTGTACAGTACGAGCATTCAGCATGTGGATTCATACCTGCATAGCTACTGTACAGAACAGACATTCAGCATGTGGATTCATACCTGCATCGCTACTGTACAGAACAGGCATTCAGCATGTTGATTCATACCTGCATAGCTACTATACAGAACAGACATTCAGCATGTGGATTTCATACCTGCATCGCTACTGTACAGTACGAGCATTCAGCATGTGGATTCATACCTGCATAGCTACTATACAGAACAGACATTCAGCATGTGGATTCATACCTGCATCGCTACTGTACAGTACAGGCATTCAGCATGTGGATTCATACCTGCATAGCTACTATACAGAACGGCATTCAGCATGTGGATTCATACCTGCATAGCTACTGTACAGTACGAGCATTCAGCATGTGGATTTCATACCTGCATAGCTACTGTACAGTACAGGATTCAGCATGTGGATTTCATGCCTGCATAGCTACTGTACAGTACAGGCATTCAGCATGTGGATTCATACCTGCATAGCTACTGTACAGTACAGGCATTCAGCATGTGGATTCATACCTGCATAGCTACTGTACAGTACGAGCATTCAGCATGTGGATTCATACCTGCATCGCTACTGTACAGAACAGCATTCAGCATGTGGATTCATACCTGCATAGCTACTGTACAGTACGAGCATTCAGCATGTGGATTCATACCTGCATCGCTACTGTACAGTACGAGCATTCAGCATGTGGATTCATACCTGCATAGCTACTGTACAGTACAGGCATTCAGCATGTGGATTTCATACCGTGACCCACGCTGTATAGAAACAGGAGATGAGGAAACTTCACACTGAATGGTCAACATGTTTTAATCTGTAGTCTGTAGTAAAGTCTGATCAAGTCACCAAATGAGGATATTTAAGTAATGGGGTGATTGTTTAATTATTGTTAAATTACTTTACTATGTTGACTCTAAACTGACTCTTTTGGCTGTAGGAGTAAGTTAAGGGGAAGCAGACAAGTCTTGCAAAACCGGGTCTCTCATAGAGATGTTAGTCTTGAGATCCCAGTGTGAGAGCGCATGAGAGTGGCGTGTGACAGGGCTCCACCTACACGCGTCAACACATGGCACACACCCTGCTCCCAGTACATCTCAGCTGGATTTATTACTTTCTAAATCAGGCATGCATTCTTCTGTTATTGTTTATGTATTTCTTAACAGACGTCCTTATCCAGGGCGACTTACAATTGTTACAAAATAGCACAATACAAAGTATCAGAATATCACATTGGAAAATATCACATTACAGATAAGAGCAGCTATAAAGTACAATAAAATCATAGAAAATAAGATCAACTTCAAATAAGAGCAAAATAAAGAATACAGTAAATAATTACATTTAAGAGTGAATTTGACTAAGAGCAGTTAAACTAATAGTAAAAATATTTGCTTATAAGAGTAAAGTCTGTTAAGAGCACATAGTAAATACGATCGATGGATGAGAATGATTTCAAATAAGAGCAATTACAAAAAATGTGAATACAGATACCTATAAAAGTAAAATCAAATATATGATACAGGAAGCAGTTATAATTAAGAGCAGTAGTAGAATACAGCATAGTGTGGAGCAGTTCAGTGCAAGTGCAAGCCGATGTAAGTACTGATACAAATGGGTGCCATATAGTCCAGTATAGTCGAGTGTTGTGAGGTTTACAGATGCTGTCTGAACAGTTGTGTCTTGAGGAGGCACCAGAAGGTGGTCAGGGACTGAGCAGTCCTGATATCCGTGGGTAGGTCGTTCCACCACTGAGGGGCAAGGGAGGAGAAGGCGCGGGCTCTGGAAGCGGGGGAGCGGAGGGAGGGGTATAGCTAATCTGCCAGTGATGGGGGAGCTGAGGGGGCAAGAGGGGGTGTAGGGAGAAATGATAGGAGTTAGGAGGGTGCAGAAAGGTCAAGGCAGCGATAGGCGAGAGCAAAAGTTTTGAACTGGAAGCGAGCAGCGATAGGGAGCCAGTGCAGAATAACAGAATACCCAGTAAGTCAGGCATATAACATTGTCTGTTTCTCTATTTCTTTCAGATGCACAATTTCTTTAAGCAAAGATGTCCAAATTGAGATGAGTCATATATATGATAGTGCCTAAGCTGGCTGACTGCAGGGACACCCTTCCCAGGTACCTGCTTTGCTGTGTGTAGTGCTGCTGTGTTATTCTAGACTGGAGAGGTCAACTCACAGCATACTGATTATAAAACATATTGCAGACAAATCTTTTATGAGTAGTTTGCTTTATGCGCTGTACAGTAATGTGACAGGGTGGATGCAGTGTACAGTACTGTACAAACTGCTGCCTCAGTCTGCTCAAGCAGCACGCTGCTGTACAGTAATGTGACAGGGTGGATGCAGTGTACAGTACTGTAAAAACTGTAACAGGGCGGGTCAAGACCAAGTCCTCTGGTACTGGACTAGGAACTGAGTCATGACTTTGCACCAAGTCGGAACAGTATGGTACTGAGATGGAACCGGGTAGTACCGGGACGGTGCCGGGTCGGATCAGTACCGGTTCAGTGCCCTCGGTACAGGACCCTCGGTATGGTACCCTTGGTATGCTACGGGACCCTCGGTACAGGACCCTCGGTATGGTACCCTCGGTATGCTACGGGACCCTCGGTACAGGACCCTCAGTATGGTACCCTTGGTATGCTACGGGACCCTCGGTATGGTATGGGACCCTCGGTATGGTACCCTCGGTATGCTACGGAACCCTCGGTATGGTACGGGACCCTCGGTATGGTATGGGATCCTCGGTATGGTACAGGACCCTCGGTATGCTACGGGACCCTCGGTATGGTACGGGACCCTCAGTATGGTACCCTCGGTATGGTATGGGACCCTCGGTATGGTACCCTCGGTATGGTACGGGACCCTCGGTATGGTACAGGACCCTCGGTATGCTACGGGACCCTCGGTATGGTACGGGACCCTAGGTATGATACGGGGTCCTCGGTATGGTACGCTCGGTATGGTACGGGACCCTCGGTATGCTACCCTCGGTATGCTACGGGACCCTCGGTATGGTACGGGACCCTCGGTATGCTACGGAACCCTCGGTATGGTACGGGACCCTCGGTATGCTACCCTCGGTATGGTATGGGATCCTCGGTATGGTACAGGACCCTCGGTATGCTACAGGACCCTCGGTATGGTACGGGACCCTCAGTATGGTACCCTCGGTATGGTACGGGACCCTCGGTACGGTACGGGACCCTCGGTATGGTACGGCACCCTCGGTATGGTACCCTCGGTACGGTATGGTACCCTCGGTATGCTATGGGACCCTCGGTATGGTACCCTCGGTATGGTACGGGATCCTCTGTATGGTACCCTCGGTATGGTACGGGACTCTCGGTATGGTATCCTCGGTATGGTACGGGACTCTTGGTATGGTATCCTCGGTATGGTACGGGACCCTCGGTATGGTACGGAACCTCGGTACGGTACGGGACCCTCGGTATGGTATGGAACCCTCGGTATGGGACCCTCGGTATGGTACGAGACCCTCGGTACGGTATCCTCGGTATGGTATGGATCCTCGGTATGGTACCCTTGGTATGGTACGGGATCCTTGGTACGGTACGGGACCCTCGGTATGGTACCCTCGGTATGGTACGGAACCTCGGTACGGTACGGGACCCTCGGAATGGTACAGGACCCTCAGTACGGGACCCTCGGTATGGTATCCTCGGTATGGTACGGGACCCTCGGTACGGTACCCTCGGTATGGTACGGGATCCTCGGTATGGTACGGGACCCTCGGAAAGGTACAGGATCCTCGGTATGGTATGGAACCCTCGGTATGGGACTCTCGGTATGGTACGAGACCCTCGGTACGGTATTCTCGGTATGGTATGGATCCTCGGCATGGTACCCTTGGTATGGTACGGGATCCTTGGTACGGTACGGGACCCTCGGTATGGTACCCTCGGTATGGTACGGAACCTCGGTACGGTACGGGACCCTCGGAATGGTACAGGACCCTCAGTACGGGACCCTCGGTATGGTATCCTCGGTATGGTACGGGACCCTCGGTACGGTACCCTCGGTATGGTACGGGATCCTCGGTATGGTACGGGACCCTCGGAATGGTACAGGATCCTCGGTATGGTACGGGATCCTCGGTATGGTACGGGGTCCTCAGTATGGTACCCTCGGTATTATTATTATTATTATTTATTTCTTAGCAGACGCCCTTATCCAGGGCGACTTACAATCGCAAGCAAATACAAATACATTCAAGTGTTACAATATAAGTCATACAATAAGAACAAGAAATACAATAATTCTCAAGTGTGACAAACCACAATTCAATAATACAGCAGATAATAGTGAAAGTTACATCAGGATATGATTAAATAGTGATAGTTACATCAGGATATGATTAAGTACAGAATACTACAGATTAAACACTTGGCAGATTACAATATTCTGAGGTACAGGATTAAATGCAGTAAAATAGGGGGCAGATAAGAGCAAAATAAAGCATATTTAAATGAAGGGTGATAGTGTCCCAGGATACAACAGAGGAGTTCTACAGGTGCTGTTTGAAGAGGTGAGTCTTAAGGAGGCGCCGGAATGTGGTCAGGGACTGGGCAGTCCTGACATCTGTAGGAAGGTCGTTCCACCACTGCGGAGCAAGGGTGGAGAAGGAGCGGGCTCGGGAGGCAGGGGAGCGTAGCGGAGGTAGAGCCAGTCTTCTAGTGCAGGCGGAGCGGAGAGGTCGAGTGGGGGTGTAGGGAGAGATGAGGGTCTGGAGGTAGCTGGGTGCAGTCTGATCAAGGCATCTGTAGGCTAGTACAAGAGTCTTGAACTGGATGCGAGCGGTGATCGGGAGCCAGTGGAGCGAGCGGAGTAGTGGAGTAGCGTGGGCGAAGCGAGGTAGAGAGAACACCAGGCGAGCAGCAGAGTTCTGGATGAGCTGGAGCGGACGGGTGGCGGACGCAGGGAGGCCAGCCAGGAGGGAGTTGCAGTAGTCTAGACGGGAGAGTACCAGGGCCTGGACCAGGAGCTGGGTAGCATAGTTGGTGAGGAAGGGTCGGATTCTTCAGATGTTGCTCAGGAAGAATCTGCAAGTGCGTGCCAGAGTGGAGATGTGCTGGGAATAAGAGAGGCAGGGGTCCAGGGTGACTCCAAGGTTCTTAGCTGAGGAAGAGGGAGAGAGTGTGGTAGATTCCAGAGGAACAGAGATAGAGAGATCAGAGGAGGGGGAGGAGGAGGGAAAGAAAAGGAGGTCAGATTTAGAGAGGTTGAGTTTGAGGTGATGCGAGTGCATCCAGGAGGAAATAGCAGACAGACAGGTAGAGATACGGGAGGAGATGGTGGAGTCAGAGGTGGGGAAGGAGAGGAATGGTGCTACGGGACCCTCGGTATGGTACGGGACCCTCGGTACAGGACCCTCGGTATGGTACCCTCGGTATGCTACGGGACCCTCGGAATGGTACGGGACCCTCGGTATGGTACAGGATCCTCGGTATGCTACAGGACCCTCGGTATGGTACGGGACCCTCGGTATGGTACGGGACCCTCGGTACAGGACCCTCAGTATGCTACGGTACTCTCGGTATGGTACGGGATCCTCGGTATGGTACGGGACCCTCGGAATGGTACAGAACCCTCGGTATGGTACGGGATCCTCTGTATTATTATTATTATTATTTATTTCTTAGCAGACGCCCTTATCCAGGGCGACTTACAATCGTAAGCAAAAACATTTCAAGCGTTACAATACAAGTAATACAATTAATACAATACCCTCGCCCCTGACCCCGAGGTTAAAGAGCACATCCGCTCTGCCAGTCCTCGGATGCCACGCCGCTTACCGTCCGGGTCAATGAGCTTGGGTGCCGTAGCTCTGCCCCCTTCCTAAATGACGACTTCCACCTACCCTACGGAATAAATTGTCGTGCCATTTAATTAAGGGTACTCTGTTCCTCTTGCACCGTGCCCTCACAGGTCGAGAGGGAGATCTAACACCAAGAGTCATTCGATCTCTGTCACACCTCGGTATGGTACAGTACCATTATGTATGGTACGGTACCCTCGGTATGGTACGGGACCCTCGGTATGGTACCCTCGGTATGGTACGGGACCCTTTTTACAGTACCCTCGGTATGGTACGGGACCCTCGGTATGGTGTGGTAACCTTGTTCACTGTTCGGTACTGGTACCGGGTCGGGACCTACATGTCTACTCTGTTTGTGATATTGCAAAAAGCAGTATACAGGAATGTCCATCTACATAGCTTCTGGCAAACCCAAACAGTCCTAATGCATACAAGACTGAGGGAAACCTGCTGTAGAGCCCTAACAGCCTTCGTAATGGTGCTGTAAGCAGTCACCAAGACAGCAACGAGATACAGTAGAGACTGCAAGCAATCTGCGCCGAAACGCGTATCTCGGTCAATGCACAGCTGCTGTGTTCGTGTTTCTGCAAAAAAAAAGACAGGAAAAACACACAAGAGAAAGAACTTTCTCACAGAAAACAGTAATCACACAATTACAGTTCAAATAATAATAAAATAGTTTACAAAACAAAACTTTTATTTTAAACTCCAGTCGGAGCTAAGCAGCCTGTGAAGAGAGCAGAAGTCAAGCTGCTTGGTCCCTGGGAAGGGGCGACAGTACCTGCTGGCTTCACGCCGAGCACTATGTGCAAAAATGATGTGTAATTAGTAAACTAATACAACGTCCAAAGATGATCGCATTTAATAGTGTAATACACATGCCTGCGACACAGGCACTAGCGCGCAGCTTTGGTATATCTATTCAGGTTTCGGGGTCTTTCGGAGGTAAACACCCATTTGGTTACACTTCGTACAGGAAAGGGAGCAGCATTTTTATGTTTAATAGTAGTTCCTGATTACAGTCTTTGTTTTTTGTGATTCATAATTAGTTGATATGTTGTGTGTAGGGTGTCTCCTCTTATAACAGAGATTATTTTGCACAGTTTAGTAGACAGAACCCAAACTGCAGGAGAGGAAAACTGTTATATCATTAAGAGACACCCTACACACAACGTATTGACTTACAATAAGGTGACTTTTTCACGCTGTAGATGTAGTTTAAACTCCTGCCTTTTCATTTCCTGTGCTGTGGGTCAGGCTAGTCCTGAGTCCTGCAGGCCTTGTCACAACACCGAATGAGTAAGAAACCCCTTTCAGCATGATTAGAGGGAGCTAGCTTTTAAAAGAGTGCGCTCCATTGTCATTGTATGCAGTGTACCCAGGCTCCTGGTGTGGATGGCAAACAGCTGGGCTTTGTGTGTGTCTGCAGTCAGAACGGCTGGAGGCTGCATGTAAAGAAAGGGTACACACAGCCCCAGACACCTCAGAGCTGTGGTGATGTGATCCAGCTGAATATACCCTTTGTCTACAGTGGAGAGCAGAGGCCTGGGAAAGCGAGAGGGACCGCTGTGTTGTCTGTGCATGACATCATGATAATATGATGCCAGCCAAGCCCAGGAAAGGCTCAGTTCTTAAACAGGAACGGAGCTGTTTAACGGGAAATGATTTGCAGAGGTATACAGGTTTACTGTGCACAGGAGATTGGATGACAAAGTGGTGGTTTGCGGGGTGATGAATAGAACAAGATACATCTACTATGAATTACTATCATTGTGTAGGTCTCACAGGTTTACACACACTTCACTGCTATATTTGCTTTGTAATGGCATTTTGCTCGAAGCTCGGAGAATGTATTGCCGGCTCCTTCAAGATATTTCAATGCTGCCCTTCTGCTTATTCCTCACATTGTACTTCAAGAGGTCACGTGACGGCATACAGAGCCCATTGTAGAGTTTACCAGAGTGTGTGTGTGTGTTTATACAGGACAGAGTGAGAGCTGGGTGTGTTTATACAGGACAGAGTGAGAGCTGGGTGTGTTTATACAGGACAGTGTGAGAGCTGGGTGTGTTTATACAGGACAGTGTGAGAGCTGGGTGTGTTTATACAGGACAGAGTGAGAGCTGGGTGTGTTTATACAGGACAGTGTGAGAGCTGGGTGTGTTTATACAGGACAGTGTGAGAGCTGGGTGTGTTTATACAGGACAGTGTGAGAGCTGGGTGTGTTTATACAGGACAGTGTGAGAGCTGTTTGTGTTTATACAGGACAGTGTGAGAGCTGTGTGTGTTTATACAGGACAGAGTGAGAGCTGTGTGTGTTTATACAGGACAGCGTGAGAGCTGTGTGTGTTTATACAGGACAGCGTGAGAGCTGTGTGTGTTTATACAGGACAGTGTGAGAGCTGTGTGTGTTTATACAGGACAGAGTGAGAGCTGTGTGTGTTTATACAGCATACTGGTGACACCTTATCAGGTAAGACTCACTGGTATTATTATTATTCACGGAAATCGAAAGGAGCTCTACAAACATCCTATTTTAACAGTGTATTGCACTGTTTTTTTCTCATATAATTACCAAGGTTACATTTCCGATATGCAGAAGACAGGACTCATGAACCCTTACTTCTTACCATTTGGTTTTACCGTTGAATTGATGATTTGGTGTTCTGGGTGAACTGGCTAGACTCAAACGAACCACACTTAAGACAGGTCAGGCTTCACATCCTTTATTTGATAATGCTTCATGGAAGTTACAAAAGATATTTCAGATTTCATTTCAAAATTCATCTCCACAAACCATCTCACAACATACCTCTTTCTTTCTACGTGGCGTTTAATAAAAATATAAAACGTGCCATTGCCTTCCAGAAAATATAATACATGTCATCTTCATTTCATACTCCGATCCCGTCAGCATTCGCCTTTCCCAGTCCTGCTTCGTACTCTTACAAACCAACTCCAAATATGCAACCTTGAACTACACAGGAAGCATTGCCAAATAACCACAACCCTCTTACACCAAGTGTACAAACTAGAAACACAAAGTCCTGAAGAATACAATTAGACAATACTTTAAAAAATAAGAAAGGAATATACATTGTTTCATAAGGATTACCCTGCGCCACACTGATCCCTTAATGCAAGTGATCTCGCAGTATTTACAAAGCAGAATGACACAAACATTCTATATTATGAGATTTAAAAAATACAAATAAAAAATGACTTTTTTGGCAATAATTTAGCAGTTACATTTCTGCTATGAAGGTTCTGTCCATCTCATGTAAAAGTGATTCATTGTGGCATCAGACATTCTTTTTGATCACATTAAGGCCTTTTTGATGTAACTGGGCTGGAAACGGTGTCGCTGGTATTGAGTCTCGCAGACTACAGTTTAAACCAACACTCCCAGGTCCTTTCTCAGTATCTTTCTGTCTGCAACAGTGTGCCTGTAATAGTAGCGTGTGCTGTAAGACTCTTTTCCGTCCTCTTTTTATTTTGAATGGAACAGCAGCTCAGTGTTGCAGACGGACACAGCCCTCTGGAATAACCCGCTTCAGTTATCATGCGTTTACAGCGGCAGAACACACAGCCAGGGCCTGGCACAACAGGGTGGGGATTTTCACTTTTAGTAACATTCATGGTCCACAGTATTCAGAAGAGTAACTCTTTCCGCATCAGCTTATTCTGATATTAAGTAAATATCCTTTTCCAAATTCCCATCTCCTCCCTCCTATATCTGACAAATGTACAATATAATGCCACATCTCCATCTGATTTTAGACCAGTCCTGTTTGTTTCCATTGGCAGCAGACAGACTGAGCCCAAACCAGTCTGATCCCCAGTGAGGATGGCAGACTGGCACAAATGGGTCCTGCCAGCCCGCACTGACGAAAGAAGATCCCTAATTAGTATACAATGCAAAGGACCCTCGAGGAAATGTAGAAAAGAAGCACAAAGCGCTGTCAGTTATTTAATCTATCTGGAAATACTGGAGGCAGGTAAAGGAACGACTGCAGACTGCAAATGAAACCAGCAGCAGATGCTACAGCCTGGGTTTGTGCAGCACATGGGAACCTGACACAACAATACCTTTCAAACCCTAATGATCACACTGAGAGGTTAGCAAAGCCCAGCTGCTGCTCTGCCTGGTCAGCAGAGCTCTGACCCTCTCCATCCCTGTGCAGGCTAACAGTACTGAAGTAAATGCACACACACACACAATGCATAATGCCAAGGCCTGCACACAGACTGGCTTGTGATCCCATTTGCTCTTCTGATTGTCCGAAACATTCTGTTGGTCATCAACAGGACTTGTAAACATTCTATTAAATCTATCCTAAATAAATAGTTTTTTTTGTTGTTTCTATTATCTCATTGATTGAACAGTAGTACTAAATTGGAGCCAGCATTTGGCTATGCACCTTCTCTGACACCACGATTGGGCTCCCGTGATGGAGCACGAGGCCGCCTGACTGTATTTGTAACCGCCCTGAATTTGGCAGCCAAGAAAACAGAGTTTTCCAGCAGGATTGCAATGACAGCTTTCTGGTCAAGTATCTCCATCTACCACGAAAGGTTACACAGGACTAGACACAGATATTCAGACACAACTGGCCGTTACAGTACTACAGTCACGAAACTGCTGGTGTCGTCACGAGAAATAAAAAGTGCGTCTCCAAACTGCTCTTTCTCAATGCCACCCCCCACCCCCACCCTGCGGAATTCCAATACTGTACAGGTTGAAGACGTGACACACACGACACAGTGTTTTCTGTTTGCTTCCCCTCCTGCCCCCCAGAGCTCAGACGTTGCTCTCCAGAGGTTTGCTGTGTTGATCTGTTTGTTCCATCTGTTCACAGTCTGCGCTCATCTCGCTGGTGTCCATGCTGCAGTCTGACTCACTGCCCGAGTGGTCCATTCGGTCAGACTTTGGTATTTCCTGCGATGTTTTGCTGCTGTTGCTTCCCCCCGGGGAGAGGAGGGGCTGTGGGTTTGGGTAACTGCCCCCCACAGAGTCCCGGAGAGGCTGTGTGTCTGGGGACTGGCCCCCCACAGAGTCCCCGCAGGCCCGCAGCACCGCGTCCTTGGCCTGCCGAATACAGTTGAGCCACTGCTGCTTGTTGAAGCTGTCGTTGGCCTGCAGCAGGTGGGCCTGCAGCTGGGAGCCGCTCCTGAAGGTCACCCGGAGGAAGTTTTTAGCTGCAAAAAATATATATAAAAATGTTGGGGCTGCAGTTCAAAATCTACTGTCTTTCTACTTATCTGAAAACAACTCGGACTGTCACACATCTGCGATATGTACAGGCAACACAATTCAGTGTCAAAGGCTGTGTTCTTGTAAGGTCTGCTTCAGAAAACATTGAAGGCAGTACAGTATAGACCTTGTACCTTATGTTCAATATAATCTGTTATATCCTTATTTAGAAGCGATGCACTGCTTCTGAAACTGAAAATGCAGTCAAATACTCTTCAGCTGCTACAAATTTCTGTTATCTCCTCTGAAGTCTAAATGATGTTAGATTATATCGATGAATTAATTTTACATGATTGTAAAAACCTAACCATATTAATAAGGCAATGTGAAGTTGCCATTCTTACTGTGACGCAGCATGAGAGAGGTGGTTGTGTTTAGCATGGCAGTGCAGAGATTGAGAGAGGTGGTTGTGTTTAGCATGGCAGTGCAGAGATTGAGAGAGGTGGTTGTGTTTAGCATGGCAGTGCAGAGATTGAGAGAGGTGGTTGTGTTTAGCATGGCAGTGCAGAGGTTGAGAGGTGGTTGTGTTTAGCATGGCAGTGCAGAGGTTGAGAGGTGGTTGTGTTTAGCATGGCAGTGCAGAGGTTCAGAGATGGTTGTGTTTAGCATGGCAGTGCAGAGGTTCAGAGGTGGTTGTGTTTAGCATGGCAATGCAGAGGTTGAGAGAGGTGGTTGTGTTTAGCATGGCAGTGCAGAGGTTGAGAGGTGGTTGTGTTTAGCATGGCAGTGCAGAGGTTGAGAGGTGGTTGTGTTTAGCATGGCAGTGCAGAGGTTCAGAGATGGTTGTGTTTAGCATGGCAGTGCAGAGGTTCAGAGGTGGTTGTGTTTAGCATGGCAATGCAGAGGTAGAGAGAGGTGGTTGTGTTTAGCATGGCAGCGCAGAGGTTGAGAGATGGTTGTGTTTAGCATGGCAGTGCAGAGGTTCAGAGATGGTTGTGTTTAGCATGGCAGTGCAGAGGTTGAGAGGTGGTTGTGTTTAGCATGGCAGTGCAGAGGTTGAGAGATGGTTGTGTTTAGCATGGCAGTGCAGAGGTTGAGGTGGTTGTGTTTAGCATGGCAGTGCAGAGGTTGAGAGGTGGTTGTGTTTAGCATGGCAGTGCAGAGGTTGAGAGGTGGTTGTGTTTAGCATGGCAGTGCAGAGGTTGAGAGGTGGTTGTGTTTAGCATGGCAGTGTAGAGATTGAGAGGTGGTTGTGTTTAGCATGGCAGTGCAGAGGTTGAGAGAGGTGGTTGTGTTTAGCATGGCAGTGCAGAGGTTGAGAGGTGGTTGTGTTTAGCATGGCAGTGCAGAGGTTGAGAGGTGGTTGTGTTTAGCATGGCAGTGTAAAGATTGAGATGGTTGTGTTTAGCATGGCAGCGCAGAGGTTGAGAGGTGGTTGTGTTTAGCATGGCAGTGCAGAGGTTGAGAGGTGGTTGTGTTTAGCATGGCAGTGTAAAGATTGAGATGGTTGTGTTTAGCATGGCAGTGCAAAGATTGAGATGGTTGTGTTTAGCATGGCAGTGCAGAGGTTGAGAGGTGGTTGTGTTTAGCATGGCAGTGCAGAGGTTGAGGTGGTTGTGTTTAGCATGGCAGTGCAGAGGTTCAGAGGTGGTTGTGTTTAGCATGGCAGTGCAGAGGTTGAGGTGGTTGTGTTTAGCATGGCAGTGCAGAGGTTCAGAGGTGGTTGTGTTTAGCATGGCAGTGCAGAGGTTGAGAGGTGGTTGTGTTTAGCATGGCAGTGCAGAGGTTGAGAGATGGTTGTGTTTAGCATGGAAGTGCAGAGGTTGAGGTGGTTGTGTTTAGCATGGCAGTGCAGAGGTTGAGAGGTGGTTGTGTTTAGCATGGCAGTACAGAGGTTGATTCTGACGGGATGACAATGGCTTGTCCAGGGCTACCCTTCGGCTGCTACTTACTTCTCTCATTGTTGCTGAAGGCCCCGCGGATTGATCCCCCCAGGCGGATCTCTCCATCTTGCAGGTCCTCCCATGCTAGATCCTTCACAGGGATGGGCTGCCGGTAGAGCTGGAAACAGAGCTGCTCGTTCAGGGTGACGGCTCGCGTGAGAACAAGGACGTCTTGGAACAGGAACACGTGGAGTTTCTGAAGAAAACAAAAAAAGAAGAAAAAGGACGTTAATTTTGCAAGCAAGAGATCAAGCAAAAAGAAAATACATATATATGTGACAGAGTCCGGGGAAAGATTATAGAGGGTAGATATATAGGACCATGAATAACACGTAGCTTGTACCCTCTATAACAAGTACAGAGAAAAATATGTAATCCTATGAGTTTTAAAGTAGGTAGCAGGACTACAGTCCCCCAAATGCCCGGAGGTTGGTAAACATGGCTAACCAGAAAGAAACACAGAGTTTCTTAATACGGTGCACCTGTCAATAATTAAGGACACAGGTGTATATAAATAGGGCAAGGTGGATGGAGTCTGGTTGTCTCTGGAAAGGCTATGTCGTGTGTATAGACCTGCGGAAACTCCCAAGAAAAGGTATATTGAAACTTTGTTGGATTTGTGTTGTACATCGGGAAATGGCTTAGCCATCTGATATTTAGTTAAAAGAACACAAGTTTAGTTAGCACTCCAGAGTGGAGTTAGGACTTTGCTTGTTTGCTTGTTTTGTGTTACTGGGGTGTTCCCCTGTAAAAAGGATGCTGTGACTATAAATATACAGGCACTAAATATATATGCTATTGTGAGCTGTGTTTATTTACACCAGAAGGCAGTGGAAAAGATCCCGAAAGTGACCAAGCTTACCCCACCTTCTCACAAGATCTCTATATATCTATATCTCTATATATCTCTATATATCCCTATATCTCTATATCTATATCCATATATCTATATCTCTATATCCACAGCAGGCTCAGCTATTTGACTCCACCGATGCCACACATTGTTTGTTCAGGTGATCAAGGTAGCACTGAAGATGTCATCGAGAAGTTTGTTTGTAAACCTATTATGTCACTTACCAGCAATTTAAACAGTGCGGGCACATACAACTAAACATATCCTTCTGAAAACAAGAACCAGGGGCCTTTGATAAAAGTAATCTTCAAAGAAACCTGATCAAACCATGCCCCCCCCCCCCCCCCACCCCAGTTCACTGAAGGTCAAACCCAGGGATGATGACAGAGCTCTTTGATGTGGCCAAGTGAACAGCAGCAGACCTAAAGCTGCTACATGAAAGAGAGGCTGTTTGAAAGAGCAAGACTGTGGGGGGACCTTTTCATCATCCCCCACCCCATCCCTGGCCAATGAGACCTCTTCAAACTGACAGAGGAGCAGCTTCCATCGCTGACATCACTGAATCAAGACCCTGTGCTCAGAACCAGCTTCCATCGCTGACATCACTGAATCAAGACCCTGTGTTCAGAACCAGCTTCCATCGCTGACATCACTGAATCAAGAACCTGTGTTCAAAACCAGCTGACATCACTGACATCACTGAATCAAGACCCTGTGTTCAGAACCAGCTTCCATCGCTGACATCACTGAATCAAGACCCTGTGTTCAGAACCAGCTTCCATCGCTGACATCACTGAATCAAGACCCTGTGCTCAGAACCAGCTTCCATCGCTGACATCACTGAATCAAGACCCTGTGCTCAGAACCAGCTTCCATCGCTGACATCACTGAATCAAGACCCTGTGCTCAGAACCAGCTTCCATCACTGACATCACTCTGTTCAGCTCTCTCATCACTTCTGCAGGTATTTATTTTCCCCATGCATGTTTTATTTTTCATATTTAAGAAGGCTGTGGGCCCATGTTGATATATAAGCTCTCTATTTGGAAACAAACCCCTTTTTTCATTTCTGTTTTTCCAGTATGTAATTTAAAACATTCTGCTGTCTTTCATAACTTTAAACAGCCACTCAATTAAAGAATATTCCGTAGTACTAAAATAAACTTTGTGTGGGTTCTAAAACTTTCATTCCCAGCCTGCCTTTGACTCATACTATTAAACAGTCAACTGACATGTCCAGAAGCCAGGCTCCTCACTGCTAGATGGACTGCATGTCCCTTTTGAACCTGCGATTATGAAGATGCAGTTGACCTCGGGAAGAACAAGTTGTTCAAAGGATTTTCAAGAGGAAGTGAATGAAAGGCTTGTTCTGTTTTACAATCACGATATCTCTCAGCATGTTGTGTGGTGCTTTTAAACCCAAGAATCTAACATTATTTCAGAAGGATGCTATGAGTGTGATGAACCTGACATTATTTCAGAAGGATGCTGTGATTGTGATGAACCTGACATTATTTCAGAAGGATGCTATGAGCGTGATGAACCTGACATTATTTCAGAAGGATGCTATGAGTGTGATGAACCTGACATTATTTCAGAAGGATGCTATGAGTGTGCTTGACGGCGAGACCCTTACAGCTCCTCTCTTGTTCTTCAGCTCCCCGTGGCAGCTCAGGACCCTGGAGTTCTCAATGAGAAGGTCCCTCTGGTTGTCCTCCGGGTAGACCAGCCTCTCCTTGTAATACTGGCACTCCGACTCCCCCGTCTTCACGTTGATCTCTGCCACGATTCCCTGAATGATGTTGATCTGAGGAGGAATTCAAAACAGGACTGTCAGGCGTGGCTAACAGAACAGAACAGAAGAGATCTTCAGTACTGCTGTTTTTAAAATGCTCGCAACCTCCACACTGTACAGCAGGGGTGCACACATCTGGTCCTGGAGGCCCCAAGTCTTTTATAGCATCATTACATAATAAACGCATGAAGACCTGGAAGGAGGTGAAATGGGTTCTGCACCTCGAGTCCCACATTGTGCTCCCCTGCTAAACAGCATCTCTAATCTGTGTGTTCAAATGACGAAAAGCCAGGAACAGTAATAAAGGACTATTTGATGGCCCATGCTGGGTCCTCTCAACTATTCATCATCAGGCAACCACTGAACCTCTGTCACTCCAGCAGTCTAGTGAGATCCGGAGTGACTGGGGCTGTCCAGTGGGACCGGGTCGGGTTTCCATCTCATAACGGTGCTAGTAATCCCTGCAGCTTCCCCTTAGCAGCCCTCAGAGGGCTCAGTGAAACAGATCCAGTTGCAAGACAAACAGCCTGCAATGAAATCCTCTTCAGCCAGGCTGGGGTAATGTGAGTAAGGTTCTCGGGTGCCAAACAATGTCTTTCTATTGTGATCTAGAAACTCAAACCCCACACACAAAGTGCGGCACGCAGCTTTGATAGTTATATCCGCCACTGTCAGGGAGGGAGTTCAATGAGGTATCTGTATCAGCTGTTGTTTTAGTTACAAAGTGACTTGTACAGCTGTACATTAAATGGAATTGCAGTTACAATGTACCCCCAATCCAAACATTACATTCAAATGAAGCTCTCAGACAGCAGGATGAAGACAGCCAGCTGCCTCAGTAAAGATGCCTTCATCTTCTCAAACTGATTTGAAGTGTAACGGTTTGTGCTGACTTTGTAAATCCAGAAAAATCACTGAAAAGGACTTGTGCGGTTCAAAGAATAATAACCAATCAATTAAAAAGCTGCAATCTTTACTGAGGGTGTCCTGCGGATCCCAGGACATTGTGAATAAAGCAAAGCCATAGCTTCAAAAAGGAATCAAGCAACTGTAGCAAGGAATTCAGTATCACTCACAATAGGACCTGCAGGGTAAGTTGTTTCTTGCTAGTTTTATGCAGTTATAGAAATGGTTTTATTTCTCAGATATTTGCCTTTGTGCTTGCTTCAGAATAGGACCTTTTGTGTAAAATGTAACAACAACCTTTCTAAAGTTTACTATAGTAAAAGCAACATGTAATAAAGCATAGGTAAGCATTGTAAAGCACAGAGAAGTGTGGTGAAGCATGGACAACTATGCATAGTATAACCATAGGAAAAGCACAAGAGAGGTTGTTTGTGATCCCTTCATCATATTATTGTTTTAACTGTCTACAACTAGCAAAGAGGGCTTGGAAAGTGAGACTTTCAGGGCTGCATCTAAGCTGCTTATTTGTACAGTTTTATCAGAAGACTGGGCTTTGCACTCTCTTGAGGCTGGGAGGCCCTGCTCTCAGTCAGCCTCCCTGCTCTCACACTCTAGAAGAGGGAGCCTCACCGCCTCGTCCAGGTGCTGCTGGTCTGTGTGCTCGTTGGCTGTGTGCTTCAGGATCTCTCGGAGCAGCAGCGGGTACTTCACCAGCCGGCTGCGCGGGATGTCCAGGAAGTTCCAGAGGTCCAGCTTGCGGCTGAAGGGCGACTCGAGGCAGCGCTGCAGGAAGTCGTGTACGCGGTGGTCCTGCTTCTTGTGGTCCAGCAGAGCCTTGGCTGCCACCTGGTTACTGCAGTATCTGTCGTAGGAGTTCAGACAGGGCAGCTGGAGAAGCAGGATGGATACAGGGTACTGTCAATACAGGGTGTGGGGGGGCACAGTGGTGCTGTTCATAAAAAGGCAAGAAATATAAATACGGAGTCATTCTACAGTCAGCCGAGACTAAGAAATACTGAGAAAGGGTATTGGTGACCGAGCACTGGATTTGGTAGGTAGAGATTATTACAACTTCCTACATGGCCAATGCTGCTGCGGCTCCAGGAGCTTATCTGTGAGGACTGTGTTTTGCACCAGGCCCTGGCTGAATCACATTGCAATGAGCTGTTACAGCACCCGGCCAACAATGAATGAAGACTGCAGTTGAAACAAACTGAAATTGCATTTTATAGCATATGGCTTGAAGCCTCAGTTTAACAATCTGGAGCACATCATGTGGCAACTCTACCTGCCTTATTCTCTCTCTCTCTCTCTCTCTCTCTCTCTCTCTCTCTCTCTGACTAATACCTTTTCCTCATCATGGCTGTACAGTCCACAAGTAACTCTATAAGCACCCTTGTATAATTATTGAAATGTGAACGCGTGGTTTCCTGTTGTGTAAGTAACCCTCTAATCTTGACACCTCCCACGCTGGTTCATATTAAACCATTAATTAACATGACTTCATCCTCAACAGGCACTTCTTCCACAGTGTCATCGAACACCAAACCAAAGGCTGATCACTGAACACTGTAATAACCTAGACCACTGTCTAAACAAGGTGCTAGCACACTAGAAATCAGTAACTTCCCAGATTTAGCAATCACATTAAAAAATAAGTTTATTCAAGCACTGTGATTCAGTTCCCCGTAGTAAACAATTGTGAGAAGCTGCATTACTCATCTCTCTGATGGCACTGATGAGTAACAGTTAGTGTAAACACTCTGCAAGAACATCCTACAACCAATTTCCAACATCCACTTTAAACAGGGAAGCAGGACTCCTCTGCTTTGAAGGACCTGTCTGTCTGCCTCCTCCTGCACCCCACAAACACAGGAGCGCTCGGACAAGCAAACTGCACCCCACAAACATAGGAGCGCTCGGACAAGCAAACTGCACCCCACAAACACAGGAGCGCTCGGACAAGCAAACTGTACCCCACAAACGCAGGAGCGCTCGGACAAGCAAACTGCAAGGACCGCTACCTTCAGCACTTGACAGAGTCCCAGCAGAAACTAGATCTACACCATGTCTGCTTTATCAGGAGTGCACCAGTAAACTGCTTCAGGCAGTCATAACAATATAAAAAACAACACATGCAAAAAAAAGATTGCTTCAACAAGTACAGCATTAAACACTATTGCATTATTACAATACCGTTCCTTAAAATAAGTATTTTCATTGAGTTATTAAGTATTACGTGAACTGAACTGTACATGTGGTCTATGCAATTCTACAACAGTGATGGCCTTGTACCAAGCGTAAATCAAACAATAAAAGACTGCTTAGTCTATTTCTGTCTGTAACAAAAACACCAGGAGGTTCCTTTTTTCACGATTTAAATGATATCTGTACTTAGATCTGCCACCTTTCCGATCGCAAGGTTCTGTGCTCTGTGGTACTGGACGCTATATTTTCAGAACACTGTACAACATTCTTAAATGTATTTTCTTACGATTGTAAGTCGCCCTGGATAAGGGCGTCTGCTAAGAAATAAATAATAATAATAACAACAGTAACTTATATGCAAACTGTCCTCATTTTCCCAAAGGTGATAGTAACAAGAGATGGAAATCGCTTGTGTGAGACATGTGGTTGCTATTAACAGGGATGGAAATCGCTTGTGTGAGACATGTGATTGCTATTAACTGGAGTGTAAACTATGGACATTGAAACTTATGGTAAGTGTTTTAAGAGTAATTTTTGGTGCCATTGAAAAGCTACAGTTGAAAGGGTCATTGAGATTCCTCAAGTCATGTTAAAACCCACAGAAGGGTCTAATTTCTGGTGGGGTTATAGTTTCAGACTGATATGAATAGCGTCTATTGAGAACAAAAGAAGCAGGTATTAAAGCAAGGCTGTGGCTGGACTTCTACAGCAGGATCGATTTCTTTTTGATCTGCACGTGTAAAGAGGTCCATTACATCTTAAAACAGCCGCAACAAGCTGCTCTTTTTGTTCTTGCCGCGACGAGGTTAAACTAACCTCTGTTGTAATGCATTGGGGGCCTGTCAGAGCTGCAGTGAAACAGTTAACCCTGCACAGCCTCCCACTGGAGGGGAAGCCGCTGCTCCGTTAGGGGCCGTCCCATTGCAAACTTCACCAGAGAGGCTGCTCTTCAGTGAGTTCAACTGTGGAATCTGGACTTGATGGGTCTTTAGAAAAACAGCTCAGACCCTGAGTTATCGTTTGTTTGCCTTTTCTCTCCTGTTTCCTAATGCCGCAGGAACACCCCCCCCCCACCCCGTTTCCATTACTGAGAAACAAATCAGCCGTTCTAAACCCCCCCGTTCTCATTACTGAGAAACAAACCAGCACTTCCAACCCCCCCCCCCCCCCCCGTTTCCCATTACTGAGAAACAAACCACGGGAGCCATGGCAACCACAAGGCCCTTCCAGGTCTCATACTCCGCAGGGGTCCCGCCTTCCTCTGTGTGTCACTCAAGCCAAACACGTGTTTGCTTATTTAAAAAGGGGTGGCAGAGGGGGGAGCTGAAGCACTTTGCAGATGGAATCTGTTGTGTGTTCTTCCCCATGCTCACCGTGCTTTCACTGGTATTTCTTCTGCATTTGTGCTCATTTTACTAGTACAGCAAGACCACTGTCACTATAAGAAAACTACAAGAAAAGTCAGTTCGAAATAAGAGCTGCAGCAGTCATCTTGCTACACTGTGGCACATACGAACGCATAAGCCAATCCACGGCAATGCAAAGACATTTGACAAGCCTGTTAGGAGTGCTGCATGAGGCTGTGTTCTCACAAACCTCTTCTACCAACAAGAAATCACAAGCTGTTTTATGCGTTACTGTTAACAGCCTGCAAGACCTCACAAGCTGCATCGCAGTCGTGCTCTCCAGATTAATTAAAAACGAAGCAGCAGCGCGCAAATTCCAGCACTCGCAGGGAAACTATTCCTCACACACCTAACCCTTCTCACACAACTGGGGGGGCAGATGGGGGATTTAAACACGTTCCACAAAGATGGACAGTCATCTAAACAGTGGAGGTATTCAGATCAATGAAATAGAGCCCCAGTCATCTCACGCATTTGTGAATTGTTTTCACGTAAAGTTTACTCAAGTTTTACAGCAACGTCACAATCAAAACTAATGTGAACTACGTCTATCCCCACTCTGGTCTCGTTCAGTCACTGGAGTCCATGGAAACAGGGTGCTGCTGCAGTACCACAGCGCCACCTACTGACCTCAAAGTACTATCCCGCTGGTGTAGTGATAACAAAATTAAAACTCAAAAGCTTGAGCGCCTAACATCTAACAACATAATGCGGCACATTCCTGCAGCTTGGGGGCTGCACGCCTTGACGTGGCTGGACGCAATTCCTGTCTTTCAATATACAAAGTCTTTTATTTTTTTTGTTCTAAACCTGTTCTGTGAGTCTTCTTGCATTACTGCAGTAAATCCTTCCAAGGGTTGTAATGTCATGCCACAGTGTATGGACTTATAGAGGGGGTTAGTTTGATTTGAGGCATGCAGTTGCTTCATATGTCTCACCACCACTAACCTAGACACATCTGACCTCCACTCACACACTGTTAATGTCAGTGATACGTATCGATACTGTATTGAAAGCTTGGTAGGCAAAACACATGCAGGTGTTGCTGCTCGTTCACCCCCCTCTCGGGAGGCTGGGCTGCTCGTTCACCCCCCTCTTGGGAGGCTGGGCTGCTGGCTGCTCGTTCACCCCCCTCTCAGGAGGCTGGGCTGCTCGTTCACCCCCCTCTCGGGAGGCTGGGCTGCTCGTTCACTCCCCTCTTGGGAGGCTGGGCTGCTGGCTGCTCGTTCACCCCCCTCTCGGGAGGCTGGGCTGCTCGTTCACCCCCCTCTCCTGCCCTTCACCTTGGGAGGCTGGGCTGCTCGTTCACCCCCCTCTCGGGAGGCTGGGCTGCTCGCTGCTCGTTCACCCCCCTCTCGGGAGGCTGGGCTGCTCGTTCACCCCCCTCTCAGGAGGCTGGGCTGCTCGTTCACCCCCCTCTCGGGAGGCTGGGCTGCTCGTTCACCCTCCTTTCGGGAGGCTGGGCTGCTCGTTCACCCTCCTCTCGGGAGGCTGGGCTGCTCGTTCACCCCCCTCTCCTGCCCTTCACCTCGGGAGGCTGGGCTGCTCAAATGTCAGCCATCCTCATGCTCTGATTAATCCATTATAAAGCTGATTACTCAAGGGGGCTGCTGAGGGAAACAGATGCTTGGGTTGGAAACACTGATACCTATTTTAGGCTGTTTGCAATGATTTCAGAAATACCTAATTATGTATTAAATGATTAGGATGAGAGCAACATTTCTACAGTAACCACTATCCGGTTTACAAATCAGTGAAGAAGAGGAGCGTCTGTGAGGTCTGTTAAGCCACGCAAGTCTCCCACAGAAAAAGCACCTCACAGTGTAATACAACATATTGAAAGCATGGTAAAGCACAGAGAGGTAGTACAGCATTTTAAAACCATGGAAACTATGGTAAACCATGGTGAATGCAAGGTGTAAACAAGGGACAAGCTTGGGGGAAAGACTGCAAAAATACCATGGGGAACTTTTATAAGGGGCGGTCTGAGGGGCGTTCTTTGGAACGAGGGGACTCCAGTGCAAAAAGTAAAAGAAAAGCACTGCATTAAAAGAGAAGTGAAGCCCCTGATATAACTGACAACAACAGGAACACAATGCTGAAAATCTGCTTTAGACTTGATTTCCTAAGCCAGCAATGAAGTCATTAGAAATGGAAGCCATTCTCAGCAGAGCACAGAAAAGGAGGCTCTGCTCTGGGTTCAATCTGGCCAGACTGGTACAAACACAAAGCAGCTTCCTTACCCAGCCTACCAGGATGTGGCCGACATGCTCCGTCGATCCATCTGGCTTCCTGGCTTCTCGGAGACGGCTCAGAAGATCTGACCAACACAAAAACATGAGGAGTGTTTGTCAGTCACAGGGAGGCCAATTTCCTTTGCAGGAAGCTTGCAAACATTTACACAACTTTATGGCACTGGAAGAGGCTTCACTGTTATGGTAGATCTTAAAACAGGGCAGCTTTGTGTTAGAGTAAAAAAAAGAAAATTTCTCTACCTTCGTGCAGAGGGATGAGAGAGTCCAGAGTCCCGAATATCTGGTTGAGCTCCTGCTCTGTCATAATGGAGAGCTTCAGCATGGGGTCATGGTAGGCCTGTGTACAAACAGAAGAGCCCCCTTAGCTAATACTCAACACAGATCTTCACTTGCGCAAGTGGACACGTTGTAAATGAATACAGCTATTGAGTACACTTCACCTACATGCTTTAATTAGTCAGGATATGCATTTACCACAAAATGCTACGATCAGACAATTTGTTTTTCAAGTGTATGCTGGAGTACAGTAATGTTTGCTTTTTTGCAATTTCAGGTTGCCAGTCACAACACTGCACGCTAAGTATTGGAAAATGCCATGCATCTAAGAGCATTGAACTTAAAGAGAAACGTTGTTATGAAATTAGACAAACATTTCGACTGGAAGTGTGTCTGACAACATCTGTTCGGCTTGATGAAGGAATAACAGTTTGAAAGTTATTAATGTTGTGAAAAACCGTTTCCAAACAACAGTTTAACTGCTCTGCTGCTTTTTATCCTGGGGTGAATTTGCATGGCTATTATGAAGCTTCCCTTGCTTTTCCATACTTATTCAATGCATTTACCACTGAACAGTGCTGTCTTTAGGTCTATTAGTGTCTTCCCCCAGTATGACTTATATTTATTAACATTACTACAATGAAATGAGATCCATGAAGAAGCAACTGCTATTGAGATCCAGCACGGTTCAGACCATTCAAATCAAAGAGTTATGAAAGGAGCAACGGGGAAAAGGAAATGTGTTTTTAAACAAACGCAGAAGAGCCCTGCGTCTCTGAACTCTGAACTCTGCTCAGCAGTGGGGTAATAAGAGTTTGAGTTCTGGTGACTATTTAAGATTCTGTCAGAGACGTGGCCTGCAGCCTGCACCTGTTTTCAGACCCCCACCCTGCAGCTATGTACTGGATGTGCTTATGGTGCTCTCCACCCCCCCAGGGATGAATCTTGCGCATTTCTCTGTGTTATTGACTCACCTTCTTGGCAAGCTTCAAGTCTTCAATTAGGTCTTGTTCTCCCTGGGATAGTTCAAATATTGCCTGCAGGAGACAATGTGACAACAAAAAAAACATTATATAAGAACAAATCTCCCAAGCACGTCAGAGCAGCATGAACAAAACGAAACCTTGTTTTAATCTATAATCTATGCAATCTACCCTTTTAATATATACGCTGGCACAAAAGATGTAAGTTACTCAAAGTTTCAATATCCATACTTGTATATACTTAAAAAACACTTTGTAGAAAAGCTAAGCAACTTTAATTCTTAAAGAAACATCTGATCAATATTTTGATAATGATTAAAAAAAAAAAAGTATTTATATACAATCTACACACTGCTGCGAGAAACTAAACATGAAGGGGCCTAAAACTGGGTTAAAGCCTCAGGATGTACAAGGAGTGACTGCATCATGTCCTCACAGCCCTTGCTGCTTAGAATCAGTGTCATGGATTGTGATGAGCCCAATAGGTTACCCTGGCTGCACCATGCTGGCCTCTTACTGGGATCTAAAACCACAGACCAGTTTTACAACAAACAGATAGATTTAGTAGATGAGACAACAAACAACTGACTTTAGAACTTCCCAGTAAAGTAAGTGAGCAGGTTAACCAGCTCTTCAACCAGCCCCCAGTCTCCTGAGCAGGTTAACCAACTCTTCAACCAGCCCCCAGTCTCCTGAGCAGGTTAACCAGCTCTTCAACCAGCCCCCAGCCTCCTGAGCAGGTTAACCAGCTCTTCAACCAGCCCCCAGCCTCCTGAGCAGGTTAACCAGCTCTTCAACCAGCCCCCAGTCTCCTGAGCAGGTTAACCAGCTCTTCAACCAGCCCTGTCTCCTAAACCAGCTGGAAACCAGTAAACCACCAGCTCTGACCAGTACACAGCCAGGGTGTTGATTGCTGGATTTTCCCTCAGGGCAGTCAAACTGCCTGGTCTGAATGAGGTACATGGCTACTACATTCAGCTGTACAGCTGTTTCCAATTGGCCACGCTGTCTCCCATTCTCTTTGATGTGATTCTCATACACTTGGTAAAATAATTATAGGAAGGGGGATCAAATGGGCAGACAGATATGCGTGATTAAAGCATTCAGACTTTTTAATGACACAAATGAGACGGTATGTGAGACTCCCACAGATGAACAGATGTATAGAAATGTCATTATGACAGTTTTCTTTCCTTTGGGGAAATCGAGCTCTGCAAAGATTCTCAAATGTCAGTCTGCTCTCGTGCAGTTCAGCTGTAGTGGCTGCAGACATTGAAGAATGAAAGGCTGGTTGTGAATGAGAAGAGTCCTGCTCTCATGCTATCAGGTGTGTCATTTCTCTATTACTATCATCAAATCATATTCAGTGTTATTAAGTTTGCCTTTTAAATGTTACGTCAATTTAATTTGGGACTGCATTGAAACCTAGAGATTATGAGCTCCCAGCCCTTATCACAACACCACCAGGCACAACTGGCAGAGTCTCTGAGTGACCGGCTGACCCTGCTGAACACTGTCCACTGAGACACCTCTTTGAGTGAGCAGCTGACCCTGTTATTCTGGAACACAAATGAACCCCTGGACATCCTGAGGAGGAAGGCAGCTCCTCTCCCAGCCACACAGAGGCTTCCAGACCCTTACCTCTTGCCGCTTGATCTCCTTGGCGGAGAGCATCTGGTTGACTCTCACGTCGAAGGTCTCGCTCCACAGCTTGCTGTCTCTGCGTTTGGTGATCGCAGGGGGGGCATTGCGGGACCAGGGCCGAGGGGTGGAGATCTCAGAGCGGCTCTCGCTGCGGAAGCTGATGGAGCGCTGGAATAGAAGCCATGAAAAACAACAGCTGAGTGACCAGCACCTCGATTACCACTGTAAACACAGGAAACACTGAGATCTGATCAAACTCAAAAGAAACTGTATGCTCCAGTAGTCTGCCTTCACCAGTCCAAACGTTCCTCAACATGTTCTATTTATCAATCAGATGTACTGTGTATAATGCACTGTTGCAGGGTCTGCCTGCTCAGCAGCTTAAACTGTAAAGAAACCTCTCATGTAATAAGAGGATATAGAGTATGTAGAAAGGGTGGAGTCCGTCGCTGAATGATCATAACCCAGGGTTAGAAACCTCTCATGTAATAAGAGGATATAGAGTATGTAGAAAGGGTGGAGTCCGTCACTGAATGATCATAACCCAGGGTTAGGGTTTTGAGAAGTGAGACCACTGGCATAGATCTCTATAGCTATGTCTCCCAGGACAAAAACAAGTAGATTTAACCAATTTAAAAAAATGTGTTGCAGTTCCCCAAAGCTTTGCATTTAACATGGTTTACCATCATTTGCCATGTCTTTAAATATGCTTTACCATCCCTCTCTGTGCTTTACAATGCTTCCCTATGCTTTACCATCCCTCTCTGTGCTTTACAATGCTTCCCTATGCTTTACCACACCTCTGTGATTTACAATGCTTCCCTATGTTTTACCGTACCTCTCTGTGCTTCACCGTGCTTTCACTGTGCTTCATTACACTTTGCTATGGGAGACTCTCGTATGTAAGTGTGTCTGCTTGCTTCCCCACACGGTTCTGGCGAAGGCCTCAGCCGGTACAGTACTGTGCAAAAGTTTTAGGCAGGTGTGAAAAAATGCTGTAAAGTAAGAATGCTTATAGTTTATATTTATCAATTAACAAAATGCAAAGTGAGTGAACAGAAGAAAATTGATTGCCTTCAAAACAGCATCAATTCTTCTAGGTACACTTGCACACAGTTTTTGAAGAACCTCGGCAGGTAGGTTGGCCCAAACATCTTGGAGAACTAACCACAGTTCTTCTGTGGATTTAGGCAGCCTCAGTTACTTCTCTCTCTTCATGTAATCCCAGACAGACTCGATGATGTTGAGATCAGGGCTCTGTGGGGGCCATACCATCACTTCCAGGACTCCTTGTTCTTCTTTACGCTGAAGATAGTTCTTAATGACTTTCGCTGTATGTTTGGGGTCGTTGTCATGCTGCAGAATAAATTTGGGACCAATCAGATGCCTTCCTGATGGTATTGCATGATGGATAGGTATCTGCCTGTACTTCTCAGCAATGAGGAGACCATTAATTCTGACCAAATCCCCAACTCCATTTGCAGAAATGCAGCCCCAAACTTGCAAGGAACCTCCACCATGCTTCACTGTTGCCTGCAGACACTCATTTGTGTACTGCTCTCCAGCCCTTCGCGAACAAACTGCCTTCTGCTACAGCCAAATATTTAAAATTTTGACTCATCAGTCCAGAGCACCTGCTGCCATTTTTCTGCACCCCAGTTCCTGTGTTTTCGTGCATAGTTGAGTCGCTTGGCCTTGTTTCCACGTCGGAGGTATGGCTTTTTGGCCGCAAGTCTTCCATGAAGGCCACTTCTGACCAGACTTCTCCGGACAGTAGATGGGTGTACCAGGGTCCCACTGTTTTCTGCCAATTCTGAGCTGATGGCACTGCTGGACATCTTCCGATTGCGAAGGGAAGTAAGCATGATGTGTCTTTCATCTGCTGCAGTAAGTTTCCTTGGCCGACCACTGCATCTACGGTCCTCAACGTTGCCCGTTTCTTTGTGTTTCTTCAAAAGAGCTTGGACAGCACATCTGGAAACCCCTGTCTGCCTTGAAATTTCTGCCTGGGAGAGACCTTGCTGATGCAGTATAACTACCTTGTGTCTTGTTGCTGTGCTCAGTCTTGCCATGGTGTATGACTTTTGACAGTAAACTGTCTTCAGCAACCTCACCTTGTTAGCGGAGTTTGGCTGTTCCTCACCCAGTTTTATTCCTCCTACACAGCTGTTTCTGTTTCAGTTAATGATTGTGTTTCAACCTACATATTGAATTGATGATCATTAGCACCTGTTTGGTATAATTGTTTAATCATACACCTGACTATATGCCTACAAAATCCCTGACTTTGTGCAAGTGTACCCAGAAGAATTGATGCTGTTTTGAAGGCAAAGGGTGGTCACACCAAATATGGATTTGATTTAGATTTTTCTTCTGTTCACTCACTTTGCATTTAGTTAATTGATAAATATAATCTATTAACATGTCTATTTTTGAAAGCATTCTTACTTTACAGCATTTTTTCACACCTGCCTAAAACTTTTGCACAGTACTGTAGATGGGAGCTGGCAGACTGTGTGCGGGGGCCTTGTGCCAGTACAGCTGACTTCATGAGCACAGCCAGACGAGGAAAGAAAAGCCTGTCGTTCTGTCAGCGAGTCAGGGGGCCCTGCAAGTCTCTGCTGGATTCGCCTGCAGACAGAGTGTCACTCAGACCTGTCTAAACACGTCTGCAATAATCTATTAAACATAAAGAAGCTGCTTTGCATCAATTGTAAAAACAAATCGCCTGCAGTCAGGTCCATGTTTTATTTGAACATATTGAACCTTTTCAGAGTTTTTAAGGATGCTAGATGAGCGAATGCACAGGAAGCCAGGCTGTGAATAGAACTCTGCAGCGCAGTAATTTTTAAACCTTTAAAAAAGAAATACCCACCCTAAAAGAAAATCATAAACCACGAGCGTCTGTCAGGTAAAACAATAGCCTTTGTCAGTGACGCTGTGATGCCAGACGAAACTGGGATAAATTGTGACTTTACTGTGAACCACTTGAGTTTCAAAAATTGAGAAGGGTGCGAGGTTTCTTTTTTCATTAGGGCTTTACTTATCAAAGTTAAAACATTAATACAAGAGTGCTGCTATGAAAATAAGGCTTCTTCTTCCTTTCTTTTATGGGCTGGTAGAAACTGCCAGGACATGCGTTTACTTTAATTGTAAAAATAAAAAAGTATACTCAAGGATGCTTAAAAATATAAAAATGATGGGCTGGGCGCCACAGCAAAGCAACCTATTATTAAATGGCCTCAGGCACACATGAGATTGTGTATGTCAGAGACAGAAGATCACAAGGCACTCTGCACTGGTAAATGAGCACACACAAACACAACCCTCCTGGTAACACCGCGGCAGTGGAATCTCAGGCACTCTTCACTGGTAAATGAGCACGCACAAACACAACCCTCCTGGTAACACCGCGGCAGTGGAATCTCAGGAACTCTTCACTGGTAAATGAGCACACACAAACACAACCCTCCTGGTAACACCGCGGCAGTGGAATCTCAGGCACTCTGCACTGGTAAATGAGCACACACAAACACAACCCTCCTGGTAACACCGCGGCAGTGGAATCTCAGGCACTCTTCACTGGTAAATGAGCACGCACAAACACAACCCTCCTGGTAACACCGCGGCAGTGGAATCTCAGGCACTCTTCACTGGTAAATGAGCACACACAAACACAACCCTCCTGGTAACACTGCGGCAGTGGAATCTCAGGCACTCTTCACTGGTAAATGAGCACACACAAACACAACCCTCCTGGTAACACCGCGGCAGTGGAATCTCAGGCACTCTTCACTGGTAAATGAGCACGCACAAACACAACCCTCCTGGTAACACCGCGGCAGTGGAATCTCAGGCACTCTTCACTGGTAAATATGAGCATTCTTCTTCTGTAGTGTGTTTTATAATTCATTTTCTGTCAACTCACAGAATCGTTGTTCAGCCATTTTCTCTTGTGAAGAGTGCAGGGAAGCAAGGCGCTCCTTTGAAAAGGGGTGGGACTGATGCTGATGTGAACCAATCACATGACTATTGACTATAAGGTTTTAACCAATCACAAGCCAGGATTTCCAATCATGGACTCATTTTATATATATATATATATATATATATATATATATATATATATATATATATATATATATATATATATATATATTCAATGCATGGCTGACCATTGCTCATGTTATAATTTAAACATTAAGTCCTAGGATTGCAGAATTCATTAGTAGCTCAGATCATTAATGCAAAAGACAGAATACAGAATCCCATTCACATTGTGCGTGAAGGAGCTGTAGAATTAACAATACAACAAACCTCTCAGAGGCTATTTTCCAAACAACAGAGAAGGTTTTGGCTAACGCAGGTCCTTGGGGGAATAACAAGTAAGAAAATGAACAGGCTTAGGTCTCTGCTCCGCAAGAACATATTAGCAAAGCTGAATGTATCGCATTCATTGCTTAAATGCTATATAGCTTTGTCTAGACTTAATATAAAAGCGACTTTCGTTCCAAGCCAACTCTGTAATTACGTAAATGAACACAACAGCTGTCTAAATACAGTTGTAACACTAAGCAAGGCCAGCTGGAATCTCTTTCCACACTGCTCCCCAGTGGAGTGAAGCAGCCTCTCTCTCTCTCTCTTCAGAGGTGACACAAACCCTCTCTCACAGGGGAGTAGCTGGAGCTGGAATCTCTTTCCACACTGCTCCCCAATGGAGTGAAGCAGCCTCTCTCTCTCTCTCTTCAGAGGCGGCACAAACCCTCTCTCACAGACAGCGCTGGAGATCTAAAGGCCCAGGGGGATGCAGGATCTTTGGTGTAGTCACGCTATGTAACAAACCCACAGTGCAGGGAGCTGCCTCCCCTCCCCCAGGTACTGAACCGCAGAACAAAGTGAGAACAACAGTAGCAGCAGAACGCTGGAGAGAGACAGGCAGCTGAAAAGCACTGCCGCCAGCCTGTTCAACTCATTTATTTCTCCTTGAAAAGTGTCTTTGCTTTAAGATAGAGCCCCATGGTGTTTAAACACACGACTGCTTATACAAATATCTTTTGGTAAAATATATCATTATATTTAAAATATATAATCTAGGTTGCTCTATGCAAGATGAAAAATGTATTGAAAATATATACTCAACACAGAAGTGACCTAAGAGAAAATATTAAACATTTATTTTGGATATACTTAGAAAAGGCTTCAATTAATAATGTATAAAGACTGTATGCTTGACCCAAACCCCACACAAAATAAATACTATTTTTAGAAAAAACAAAAAAACTGTAACTGAGCCAACACATGCGTCAAACTGTTCCCCTGCAAATAGTTAGGTCCTACGCAAATGCATCTTTTTGAAAGGGCAAAACACAATGAAGTAAACACTGTAGCTGATATGTGTTTCCTGGCAGCGCTATGTCATCTAATCCTCTTCTCTTCTGGGAATAGTCCTCTCCTCTCACCCCAGATCCCTGTTTGGTCTGTACATTCACACTGAGGTTTGCAGACAGACAGACAGATAGACAGGCAGACAGACAGACAGACAGTGGCCTGTTTGGTCTGTACATTCACACTGGGTTTGCAGACAGACAGACAGACAGACAGACAGACAGACAGACAGGCAGGCAGACAGACAGACAGACAGACAGACAGACAGGCAGACAGTGGCATTGCAATGGCTCGCGAGAGCCAGCATGATGAACACACAATTAAACATCCTGCACTCGCATCCGCCCTCACGAGACAATATTTACTATTCTGTGGATGCTGGTTAGCACAGGTCTGCTCTGAACAGCATCTATTTCACATTTATGATATCTTCTACTTTTATATTTTTTGTATTTGTAAAGCTCCCTGCAAAAATTCTATATTTATATTAAAAAGGTTTACTCCAGACCACTTCCTGATTTATTTTCAGTACTGATTTAGGAAGATCTCCTCAGTGCCAGTGTGGCTGGGAATAAACGGCATGGTTTCACTGTGATGTGAGACCAGCCCTGCTCCGGGACAGAGCCGTACCTGCAGGGTCTGGCCGATCCTCTTCAGAGGGGTGGTCTTCACAGGGGGGATGAGGCTGGCCAGAGATGTCACCCTGGAGAGAGGCTTCACCCGCTTGCTACTGGGCTCCTGTCACATGGAGGGAAGACAAACAGTCAGAGGCCTGTACATTGTTTTTGACTATAATTTAGGCAAACGAAAAGGGCAGATGATCCCCCACGCAGAACATATTTATTTAGGAAATAAATATGAAATAAAAAAATATGATCACGTTTGACCTTTGCAAAGGAAAGGCCATATCCATCTGTTTTAATCATAAATGTTCCTGTATATTTTTAATATATATATATATATATCATAATATGAATAAAACTTAAAATATATATATATATATATAAAAAAAAATATCAACAATACCCTTTTTCCTTTTTTCATTAAATATATACTGAAACATAAATATATAAACCAATACTTTAATATATATTAACATATATTCCAAACTGGTTGTAAAAGGGTTAAATGTCAGAAAGCTGTGAGAAAAGTCTTTGCCAGGAGTCACTGGACCTCCTTTTGGTAAAGCAAGGTGTGCTAAACAGAGGGATGGTAAAGCAGGGGAACTACAAGGCAGGGCATGGAGGAACATGACGGGGGAAACTGCATGCTCATCCCCACAGTCTACACTGATGAAGCAGCGCCTCAATCAGTCACCTGATATTCAACAAGTAAGAAGCTGGTTCAACCAAGTGGTTTAATGGGACAGGATTCCCACCCTCGCTTAGACCTTGACCCCCGACGCTCGCGCTCTGTTACCAGCGTGCTGAATACTGCTCACTGTGACATGCACATGCAAGCAGGAATTATTGAACATTTTTAAATAAAAACAAATCAAAGACAACTGCAGTGATACATTGCTTTTTTGCTTAATAGCAGAGCGTGCAAAGACTGATTCGATAATCGGGTTTGTCGCTGTCTAACAAGACAATACATAGGATTGCTTCAAGGCTAGGAGAGATGCCAAAAGAATAGTTGAAACAGACACTGTTGTATAGTCATGCAGGAAAAACACTGCCACTGTTCTAAATCACATTTGTTTATTTAGCAGACGCCTTTATCCAAGGCGACTTACAGAGACTAGGGTGTGTGAACTATGCATTAGCTGCAGAGTCACTTACAATTACGTCTCTCCCGAAAGACGAAGCACAAGGAGGTTAAGTGACTTGCTCAGGGTCACACAATGAGTCAGTGGCTGAGGGGGGATTTGAACCGGGAACCTCCTGGTTACAAGCCCTTTTCTTTAACCACTGGACCACGCACTGATATGGGACAGGGTGCAGGGGTCCCTTTGTGTGCTCCCCGGACTGACACCCCTAGGCTTGTGAAACGTGCACTTCTCATAGCATGGGTACATTAAGAAACAACCTCCAATTCAACTTGAGTTCCCTTTGTTCTCTATTTGCTGAACAAGCCCCTAAAGGCAATTTGATTCGATCTGACTGGGAGGAACCAGCCAAATTGACCGCCCAAGAGCACACAGATAACAGCATCTCTTTCAGTTACTCTCTCTAATAAATCAAGTAGAAGCTGAAATGCACAGGTACCTTCCGTTTTGCAATTTCCATTTGACCCCTACATCAGGTAGCAATTGACAAAGATCCACAACATTTCATTTCTTCAACACTAAAAGCGGTCTCTGCCTCAGCCATTTCTGTGCCCCTGTGAAAAGCTCCCTGCTGGCCTGACTGCAAGTCCCCTCATCCGGCTGCAGGGTCTCTGCTTCGGTCCCAGTCCCCAAGTCACCTTCTCAGGCGCTCTGGCAGTCATGCTTCATGCATTTCCATGCTCCAGAGCTGCAGACTGCAAGCTGTGCAGCACCACCAATACATTGAGCTTGCCCTCCATTCACAACAGCAGCACAAAGCACACAGACGGCTGCTACAGACACACCCGGGGGGCACCTCCGTATTCTGCACAACAAGAGTCGAGAGGCAATCGGCAAGAACAATACAAGGGCTGCTTTTTAAAGCCTTGATTCCTCGTCCACGGATACATCTCCTCCACACTGGGGTCTGCAGAGGCTGACGTCAGTGTAGCTGCATCCTCATTCTCAGCACAGTCTTAATCAGCTTCCTTCTACAGACTGCTCTGCTAGCTAACATATGCCACCAACCAGAAGCACGCTTACACAGGCAGGCAGGGAGACAGGCAGAGAGGCAGGCAGGGGGGTAGGCAGAGAGGTAGGCAGGCAGAGAGGCAGGCAGATGGAAGGCAGGCAGACAGGCAGGCAGGCAGATAGGCAGGCAGGCAGACAGGCAGGAAGGCAGACAGACAGGCAGGCAGACGGGCAGGTAGAGGGAGGCAGACAGGCAGGCAGGCTCTAGCTAGCAGCTGCTGCAATCACTATACAGCAGGAATGTCCTTGTTCTGAACACCTGGATAGCTACCTCACAGGACAGCTCAATTTTATCTCCATTTCCTCCTGTTTGATAGCTTGATATCTATGAATGCCATCAGCAATTACATGCCCCTTCACTTACTCACATACACTCCCAGCCACGAGTGTAAATACTAAACTAGAGAAGTTATGTACAAACAGAACGTGTGACATGCACACAGACACATGGACGGGCAGGGGCATTAATATAGCCAAAGACTGGGATACTCTCAATAACTTGTACTAAAGAATGTCCTTACCAAGTTTCATCACAATTGGATGAGCCGTTCTCTAGACATATGAAATCTGCATAATCTGAAGTTAAAAATAAAATAAAATAAAAAAACATAAAAAAATGGAAAATGCCTTGATTAGAGCTCCTTTAACCCTAACCCTAGAACTTCCAAATACCGGATGAAACACTGAACAGGTCAGAATACATAAAGGTATTGATCTATGCCACCCTGCTCCCCAACAGCATTTATAACCACTCAGCTAAGAATCAATTTGTATCACATTCACTGTCTTGCCCAAGGATCGGGGCCAGTATCTGGGAGCTGACATTGCTGTTTAGACTTGGCACTGCCTGTCAGGGGGCTGTTAGCGCAGCAGACAGTGAAAGGTGGGGCAGGCAGAGGGGCTCTCATGTATCAATGCTGCCTGCCTGTCTGCCTGCCAACACCATTCCCCTGACTGATGTGGACGGCTGTTGGCACGAACGCTATGCTGAAAACTTTTGCACGAGTCACAAATCTCTTTTACTACAGTTCCTGCTCTACTGTATATCTGAAGCCAGGAGCCCAGATTGCACCTCTGGAGGTCTGGCTTCGAATCCATTTACATGTGAACGGAGGTCTCAACCTAAACCCCTGTGGACATCAGTGTAATCCACAGCACAAAATAAACCCCACAGCAGCCAGCACAATGCTGTCAGTCTCAGCAGAAAGATGCAGTGACCCACAATCGTGTTCACCTTCTACAAAGACATTCCTGGGGATTACTTACTACATCCTTCCATAGCCTCCTGTGCACCCAGCTTCACAATCAAGACGTCATTTGCGTGTGTGAGAATGGAGGGCCGGACCAGCCCCTCTGTCTGTCTCAGGGTGCCCTGAACCCCTGACCTGGATTAGCTACATGTAGGTCTTGCCTCCCTGCTTCTAGTATCCACACGAGGGCTCCACATGAAGGGCCTGCCTCCCTGCTCCTGCTACCCACACTAGGGCTCCACATGAAGGGCCTGCCTCCTTGCTCCTAGTACCCACACTAGGGCTCCACATGATGGGCCTGCCTCCCTGCTCCTAGTACCCACACGAGGGCTCCACATGAAGGGCCTGCCTCCCTGCTCCTGCTACCCACACGAGGGCTCCACATGAAGGGCCTGCCTCCCTGCTCCTAGTACCCACATTAGGGCTCCACATGATGGGCCTGCCTCCCTGCTCCTGCTACCCACATGAGGGCTCCACATGAAGGGCCTGCCTCCCTGCTCCTGCTACCCACACGAGGGCTCCACATGAAGGGCCTGCCTCCCTGCTCCTAGTACCCACACTAGGGCTCCACATGAAGGGCCTGCCTCCCTGCTCCCCACACGAGGGCTCCACACGAAGAGCCTGCCTCCCTGCTCCTGCTACCCACACGAGGGCTCCACACGAAGGGCCTGCCTCCCTGCTCTTGCTACCCACACGAGGGCTCCACATGAAGAGCCTGCCTCCCTGCTCCCCACACGAGGGCTCCACATGAAGGGCCTGCCTCCCTGCTCCTGCTACCCACACGAGGGCTCCACACGAAGGGGCTGTCTCCCTGCTCAAGCGCTATGGGAAGGGAGAATCAGAGGTATTTACAAAGAATTTAATTCCAGCGGCTCAAAAAGTCTCCCTGGACTCTCCAGCATGCAGTGGGAGGGAACTGGGAATGGGAGTGCGTGTACACTTTGAATATAACATGGTTCAGGATGTGATGTTATCTCATGCTGGACCATGCAGTATATGCTATTTATAAAACAGCCATGGTTAAATATTTTGTGTGGGAGATCTGCCAACATGTATGCGATGTAATAAGTGATTCTGAAAAGTCACTCCAGTTTTTTAATTTTATTGTGAACCATTGCTCGCGAGGACACAGAGTATGAGATGTATTCTGTTCTGCCACCTTCAAACTGACCTTTTTGGAGAGCTGGGTTCACAGACAATAGCAAACTAGTTATGTGTGGTGACGACAAATGCCTCGGGACTTCCCTGGAACAGGCATTACATAATTACCTGGAGCAAAGCGTTCCCATTGTTTGTCTATAATAAGTGCAGTCCTTGTTGACTCACTCCTAATTGCCTAAGTGGCTCTTTGTTCTGCCTGCTAATCTTGAGCCCAAGTTTACACTGTAGACTTCCTGTAGTGGCCATGTCCATGGAGTCACGCTACATGAACAGTACAATCCCAGAGCTAGCCAAGGCTCTAGCCCCTTCACCCTCGTCCTCGTGATCAACATATTTATATGCTTTGGTTTGTTTTTAAATTTGGGCCACAGATATTCCAACTACAACCCTACAGTTTGAAAGCTGCGGCTGCTTTTTGGTACCAAATACTGAGCTGTAGAGAGATGTGACTCCAATGATGTAGCTGCACTCATGTGATAAACAGCAAGCAGCAGCCCTGTAGTGACAGTGCTGCATTTGAAAAGAAAAACAGAACAATACAAGCACAGAACCAAAGGGTTTATCGCAAGGAAAGGAGGATGTATGAAAAGGATGCTAATAAATTAGCAAGAAAATGTGTGTTAGCACCTCTTTAAATAAAGAAACTGAAAAATAGAAATCTCCCCAAAATGCAGGGCTGCTGTTTCCTGATTTGAGTGTTATTAGAATGAAGGGTAACAGCGTGAATAATTGTTGGTGCCACTATACCTTATTGATACTAGCCTGACCACTGCTAGAGTCCTTCTGAATAAACCTGTACATGCATTGATGCAGAGGAATGTTTGCTCACTGCTCCCTTCCAATAGTTTGCTATAGTGTTCTGCAGCACGGGCTGCATTGGTTCTGAAAGGCACCGGCATCCCCATGTGAGGAGTCTGTCCACAAACACTTTCCTATCGAGCATGTCTGAGGGGTAAGAAGCTGTGTAACTAGCTCTAATAACAACGCCTCCCAGAATCTAGGTTTCAAATTCCACACGATGATAACAAGGTCTGGAAGTCCCTCCTGTTAAACCTGTCCTGACAAAACAAAGACGGGTCCCGCCTGCAACTGGCATGTGAAGCCCTGGTCCTGCCTTCCAGCTAGGCCGAGCTGGTAGCTATACATCACAATGTGAGCAGCACCATGGAAACAAACCCGCTCCCCTTATTCACAGCAATACCTCATCAATCAACGGCTCACTAAATGAACCAACAAGACAATAGCTGGGTGCACTACCTCATCAATCCTACACGCTAGCAATCCAGCCGCAGTCCGAACCCAAATGATCCCTTTCCAGTCTCAGTGTGCCAAACAGGAAGCAATGTTTTGGTAACAAAAGAAAAATACAGCACCTGACACTCACTTTGCAGCAGACAAGAGCAATTATATTATTGACGTGCATTAGAACTAGAGATTGCACTTACTGTACTTGTATTTATTATTGTGAAGCTTCAACTGTGCAAAATACATTCATAAATAAATAAATACATAAAGTCCCAGTAAAGCAAGGTACCCAATTTTAACTCCTAAACAACAGACCAATATTGAAGAAAATAACAACATAATAATTAAACACAGTACACATTACATATATGGCAGAAATCCGTACTTTTGTAAAGCCCCTTTTTGTATACAGTGTAATACATTTGCCATGTGATAAATGATATAAATCTATATGAATAATATATTTAAATCATAATATTCATTTATAGTACACATTTATTTTTCATTTGGGACATGACTAAAAAATTAAAAATACCACGGCACTGATAAACATTTTTGAAAGTCTTGCTATTCCGTAAACTTATTCTTGTTTTTTTTGTCCAATGCAAAGAGAAGGGCAGATAAGTAGCCACCTGTCTGAAGCTGCCACACCTATCCAGACCCTTAGGGGGCAGTCTGTCCCTTATAAAAGCTTCCCACAGTTTATTTGCAGTTTGCTGAAGCTTTTACCATAGTTATACTATGCACTGATCACAGTTCACCTTGGTTTGCCATGTTTATTAATATGCTTTACCATACCTTGCTATTCTTTACAATGCTTGCCTCTGCTTCATTACACTTTTCTATGCTTTTACAATGGGAAACTTTTATAAGGGGTTAACCCAGCTTTCACTGTTTGTGACATCCCTGATTACATTTCCAATACGGTGCTAAATCACATGGTTTAACACATAGGTAATATATTCTGCATGTATTTTCACATATCCTGTCATTTATACATGAGAATATCATCCAGAACTGCTAAACACTCACTAGAGCTACATTTGGAAACACTAAAGAAATTCAATGTCAAACATTTTGACTAGAAGTCTTTTTCAACGTCTTCAATCTGACCATTATATTTCTTTTATATTTTATATAATAGATATATTTATTAGATATACTCCAGAATACATTTCTGCATGCTTGATTTGTCTGAAACGTGTTTTCCTTGCAGTGATTTGCTGGTACTTGGATCTCAGGAGCTTTGCTAACCTATTGTACAGTCCTCACTAACCCTGCATTCACTAGCAAGGGTCATTACTTTCCAATGAGCCCGTCGGCTTCGTAACAGAGCTCACAATGCAACGTTAAGCAGACATGAATGTGAACTGCTCATACTGAAGGGCAGCTGGCTTCGGAAAGCCCTCTTTTTATGGGTTCATAAAAGTAAAAACAGTATTTAGTGAGATAAGAACAACCATCAGTGAGCCCAAGACAGCAGATGATAGTTATCAACAAAACACCCGATACAGACAAGAGCCTGGTGAAGCACTGCACTGTACAGACAAGAGCCTGGTGAAGCACTGCACTGTACAGACAAGAGCCTGATGAAGCACTGCACTGTACAGGCAAGAGCCTGGTGAAGCACTGCACTGACTGTACTGACAAGAGCCTGGTGAAGCACTGCACTGACTGTACAGGCAAGAGCCTGGTGAAGCACTGCACTGTACAGACAAGAGCCTGGTGAAGCACTGCACTGTACATGCAAGAGCCTGGTGAAGCACAGCCCTGACTGTACTGACTGTACTGACAAGAGCCTGGTGAAGCACTGCACTGTACAGACAAGAGCCTGGTGAAGCACTGCACTGTACAGGCAAGAGCCTGGTGAAGCACTGCACTGACTGTACTGACAAGAGCCTGGTGAAGCACTGTACTGACAAGAGCCTGGTGAAGCACTGTACTGACTGTACAGGAAAGAGCCTAGTGAAGCACTGCACCCCTGTTTACAGAGCAGCGCGGGACAGACCCTGAGCAGCAGGGCAGCCAGCACAGCATCGGGTTTGTTACACAGAAGAAACAAGAAAAAACCAGCTCAGAGTACCAGTGCTCCCTCGATATTGTACCACGTGAGAATGCACCGTTAAATTGTAAATATGTTCCTGTATCAGGCTCCCTTCACTAATTCACTGTTAAATTGTAAATATGTTCCTGTATCAAGCTCCCTCTACTAATTCACTGTTTTCAATATTTTTCTGCTCAGCATAAATAAACAGGTAGCCCTGCACTTGCTGACTACATCTTCTAAATTGCATAAATACTTTGTTATTGTAACCAAATCATGTACAGATACCCTAAAAACGCAACTCGACTTTATTGTGTTCCACAGTAATTAGCCTCCTTTAGTGTGACTATTCTGTTGCAGGTGCCTTAGACTTCTGAAAGGTTACTGTGGTTTACCAAAGCTTAGCAAAGCAAATGTAAAGCAAGCACATAAGCAAAGTCATTCACAGAAAGGTATGGTAAAGCATGGTGAATATTTCACATTATTAGCACAGGAAATGCCTAGAAATCTGTACAAATCAGGTAAAAAGGATGCAACTAAAGCAGTCACCCTAAATACATACTTTGCTTAAGAAATCCCAGAACAAGTCAATAATAAACCTTCTTTGTGTCCAACCAGCCTGCAAGTGCTCTAAAGTAAATATCAATTTGCTTAAAAAAATTTAAAAAATAAATCCCCAAACTAAAAATTAACCCTTTGGTTTCTCAAGAGTGTTTGTTTGTGAACGGCACAGACCCGTATTCATTTCAAAAGGAAAGATATCTGCGGCACATCCCATACAGTGAACAAAGCGATCCACAGCCAGCCCGGGTACCATACCTCTGTCTCTCTGAGAGCCACGCTCCTCACAGACTGCACTTCCAGGGCACAGCTAGCCCTCTTGGCTACAAGGTAGAAGGGGTAATCCTTGGCCACCATGGTGGCAGTGGGCGGTTCGGAGCTCACAGTTGAAGCACAGTGGTCGAAGGCAAAGCTGAGCGGTCCAGCCACCGTGTCTAGGATTGAGCTGCTTCTTACACTTACACACCAGGGGAGGAATGAGGCTGCTGTGAGTCTGTGTCTGCCTGAGTGTAACCCAACACCCAGCACTGCTCTGCACTGTACTGCTCAGACCGCCCACTGATTGGAAAGAGGGGGAGGGGGGGCAGAGAACTGAAGAGAGCTGCAGCAAATTACTGTACTGTGTAGAGAGAGAGAGAGAGGGGGGGGGAGACAGAGAGGGAGTGGGGGAGAGCAAGAGAGAGCGAGAGATAAAGAGGGAGTGGGGGGAGAGAGGGGGAGAGAGGGAGTGGGGGAGAGAGAGAGGGAGTGGGGGAGAGCAAGAGAGAATAAGAGAGATAGAGAAGGACTGGGGGTGAGAGAGTTGGAATGGGGAGGAAGAAAGAGTGGGGGAGGGAGAGCGAGAGAGGGAGTAGGGGAGGGAGAGAGAGAGGGAGTGGGGAGAGAGAGAGAGGGAGAAGGGGAGAGAGAGCAAGAGAGGGAGTGAGGGAGAGAGAGAGTAAGAGAGAGAGTGAGGGAGAGAGAAAGAGGGAGAGGGGGAGAGAGAGCAAGAGAAGGAGTAGGGGAGAGAGAGAGAGGGAGTGGGGGAGAGCGAGACAGACCGAGAGAGATTGAGGCAGACATTGACAAAGTACAGACTCAGCGATCACAGTCTGGAGGTGGAAATGTCAGTTTATTTATTCCATATTTGTATTTTATTTTAAATATAAATGCTTTGGCAATACCTGTAAAACTTGTCATGCCAATGAAACATTTTTTAATTGAATTGATAGAGAGGGAGTGGAGAGAGAAAGAGAGAGAGAGAGAGAGGAGTGGGAGAACTGTCCAGTCAGATTAATGATTGTAAAGATCTGCAGATGTGTCTGGGAGAGGTACAGAACAGCTAGTCGCTACATGATGCACAGTCTGTTTAGATACACAGCGCTGCTTATGACTGATTTGATTACATGTATTAATATAAGGGAATTCTCCTCTGTGTTCTCAGCTTCTGTTTACTTGTGCTCGATTCAATGCAAATACTTTAACCATCTTGCCATGCTAATGATAGTCTTTCACTCTGCAGGCTCGCCATGCAGCCACCTCGCTCGGGTCGCTGGTGCGCGGTGAGCCGAGGACACCCTGGCAGACCTAAGCCCTCCCCCACCCGGGCGGCACTCGGCCAATTATACACAATCACACACCTGGTTACGTTTGCTCCGAGTCCTAATCAGAGCTGGACTCTCAGTTTTCAGAGCATTCAGGTAACAGGGGACTCGAAACATGAATAGAACCCAGCGTGGAACTGGGGGGGAATTACAGGAGATCAATTCCCTTAGAAATAAAGAACATACTGCTTTGCCTTGCTGCACAAATGAGCTCCGACTGCAACCACAAGCAAAGGCTTTATCAATTGAGCCACTTGCGGAGTGCAGCTTGTGTTGAGGGTTCAGGGCTTTTATTAGGGAAGTCCTGGAAGGTGTTTGTATGTATAGTACATGCACACAATAAGTTGTGAGATTCTAGTACTGAATCCATTTTCCTATTGAACACCACTGAATCATTTCGTTTTGGAATCTATCTCTCTTTCATCCAAATCCAATGTTAGAAAGACTGATATATTATATACACTGCTGTGCAAAAGTCTTGTGTTGCATTTTTCTATTCTGATGCATTATGAGCATCAACAATTTACTCAAAGCCTCCACTAGTGTTTTCTACTATTATAACAACCTTGACTTGCATAAAGAAGGGAAAACACTGAGTGAAATAGCTTGCATCACTCGATTTTCAAGGTATGGTATCTGAAGCATAATCAACAAGTATGGAGAAACATCATCTGTAATTGACAAACGCAGGACTGGAAGACCCAAAAAGCTGTCTAACAAGGATGAACAATAATTGAAGATAATATCCTTAAGGAATAGAAAGAAGATGAGTGTTGAATTGGCAACAGAACTGGCAGAAGGCACAGGTGGCGTTGTCCATCCATCAACAGTCCAAAGCACCTTTGACCATTGTTCCATAGTCCAATTCCTGTGTTCTTGTGCATATTTTAGCCTTTTAGTCTTGTTCCCCTTTCTAAGAGAGGTATTCTTACTGCATCACATCCTTTAAGTCCTGATTTCAAGAGTGACCTTTGTACTGTTGATTTGATGGACAACGACACATACAAAAGTGAACCTACTGTTCTACCACTGTATCAACAGCAGCTACCACTGCCTCTCAGTACAGGAGCGATTGCTGTATCACTGTCTCCCTTGCCAGTGAAGATCATTATGTAATGGTATAGTTAAAGCATGCTGTGGTTCTAGTCTACCAATGGCAGCTTCTTCACATTGTATCTGCATTAATAGTTTTTCATTATTGAACCGTAATAGGTCCCAGTATATTGGCATTTTAAAGTAAAACATTGTATTTGCAATATGTTAGTTTTTTCTTAATAACATGGAAACCCACAGGGAAGTTTTTTTTTTTTGTATTGTAATTTGGAAAGCCGCAACACGTCAGATTATTAGAACACATTACCACACGGTCACACTGCAGTTTCTACCTGAATCATGTGGTGACAGGAAATTCTTTATTAATACCATCAAATACGCTGAGAATGCCAATGTAGCAACTTCTGCATCCTGTTCCCGTAACATACATTTAAGCACCCAAATATAGCCATGCCTGAGTCTGTGACAAGACAAGCCCTGCTCCACACTTCAATACGAAGTCACAGCACTGATACAGTACGGCTGTCACTTTAAATGTCTAAGCGTTACAGTTGATTTGACTTCCACAAACGTTTAGCCATTCACTGGATAAGACTGCTGGGTTTTGTTAGAGCAGTTTACAGCACTGGAGAATCCCCATGGAAAATGCTCTAATAAAATCCAGCAGTCTTATCTAGGTGGAGTTTAGACTGATCAAAAAGTAAATGGTACAGGTTAGTTTACTGCAGTAACAGAGTACAGCTGCCAGTGACACACATTATCCCTTTCAATTGACATTGCACATTACCCTGAATAACAGAGATGGGTGAATTTATCAATGAGGAATACCAATTCCAAACTGGAAAGCAAAGCAGCTGGCAGGCAGCCCAGCTCACGTCACAAGAGCTCCCTGTTTCACCCCCACCTCACACAGAGGTTAGGATGAACCTTCCTTTCCACACAGAAACAGCACTTCGTTATGCAAATCACACGAGTTCCATACACTACGGACTTTACGAATATCAAACGACTCCATTCTTTGTGATCCCCTCCAGTGATGATGGTCTTTATTTACAAAGCAAGAGCGTGTTTGAACAGCAAGAGGCAGTTATCCCAGTGAGCCGGCCCCCTGATCTGCACCCAATCCCACCTCCCTGCCACCAGCTTCTCCGCAGATTACCAAGCTTCTGTTCCCTTCCTTCCTTCCTTTATTCTTTTAACTTGTGGTGATCTAAAATAGTGTGCCTTTAAGACAGTCGATCTTAACCTCCATCTCAGACTGCTTTCCGCTGTATCTCATTGTATTGTTGAATGTTAGTAAGAGGGTCAATGCCTCCCCCTGGCAGGATTAATACAGTGGTAAGGGCAGCAGCATGGTCAGGGCCAGGGTCAGGGCCAGGGCTGTCCAATGGATGGTTCTTGCGCAGTATTCATCTCGCTGAGCTCCCCAGTGTGGCTCTTTTGATTCAGCACTGGAGTTTCCCATTCAAGGCTCCTAATGGGTTTTAAAAGACTAATATTGGCTTGTAGTCTAGAAGCAAGTACAGTCAAAATGGAAATGAATTCATGTTGTATATTTAATGAGCAATAACATACTGAAGCTGTGACTCCTGTAGTCTGGTTAAACCTTATCCCTCTTGTTTAAAATGTATTTGCTACTATTCAGTCAGCTATTGCGTTTCAGTAAACTAAACTCCAGTTACTCACGCCTCGCTCCAGTTAGTCACGCCCCACTCCAGTTAGTCACGCCACACTCCGGTTACTCACGCCCTGCTCCAGTTACTCACGCCCCACTCCAGTTAGTCACGCCACACTCCGGTTACTCATGCCACACTCCGGTTACTCACGCCCTGCTCCAGTTACTCACGCCCCACTCCAGTTACTCACACCACACTCCAGTTACTCACGCCCTGCACCCGTTACTCACGCCGCACTCCAGTTACTCACGCCGCACTCCAGTTACTCACGCCCCACTCGTTACTCACGCCGCACTCCAGTTACTCACGCCCCACTCGTTACTCACGCCCTGCTCCAGTTACTCACGCCGCACTCCAGTTACTCACGCCCCGCTCTAGTTACTCACACCACACTCCAGTTACTCACACCGCACTCCAGTTACTCATGCCCTGCTCCAGTTACTCACGCCGCACTCCAGTTACTCACGCCCTGCTCCAGTTACTCACGCCGCACTCCAGTTACTCACGCCCTGCTCCAGTTACTCATGCCGCACTCCAGTTACTCACGCCCCGCTCCAGTTACTCACACCCCGCTCCAGTTACTCACACCCCTCACCACTCTCTCTGTATAAAGAAGCATCTCCTACAGGGTTAACTAGAGGGTTAACAATGCCCACTCTGCAGTACTGGCAAGGGTTAACTTTATCAGCTCTTTCCTATTGGTAAAGGTTAACTACGTCAGCTCCCTGTGCAGCGCAGCTGTGGAATAACACAGTATAAATAACACAGTATAACACAGTAAGACCGGAGGAGGCAGTACATTTTGCTGTCAGACTGTCACCCCACTGCAACGAGCTCAGTGTGTGGGAGAGCTGTTGCTGACTCCAGTACCAGCTATCCTCCCCCAGCCTACTGATCATGGAGAGACTGAGCTTCCTCTGTGAGCACGGAAGCACTGGCACTTCCTGCTGAGTCTGCAATAGCACTGGCACCGGCTTCATATCCATCATTTGATATATTATAGATAGGGCTTCAGTTTTTCGGGTTTTATTAATTGTATTTTTCAGTGCTTATTTTTAGCTATTTTCGAGTTTTATGTAATTTTTTTTTTCGGGGCTTTCGTTTTAGATATACTGTATGAAATTAGTGTTTTCGGTTACTTTCCAAAATGCTTCAGCGTTTATTTTTGTGTATGTGTGTGTGTCAAGATAAGTATAGTAACTCGACAGTTCTTTCCTTTGCTGTCTTCCACAACGAAATCCCTATGGTCACGGGAACATTCTTCTGGGGTTTTTGTGTGTAGGCATTTCTGTACATTTCACCACTATTTTGTTTTAAATCACCTGTATCTTAACTCTAATACAGCTTTAAATCCCGCTAACAAGCCTCCATCCTGATTGTAATCTCGTCACTCAGTAGTTGGTGCGGGATTAAAGTATTCAGAACGAATCAATGATAGATGCAAGTCAGGAAGGCGGTAAATTGCCCAGCAGCACAGCGAAATTTATTTATTATTTTTGTAGTAGGTTTTATTTTTTTAATGTAAAAGGGTAAAGTCAACGTGAATAGATTAACCATTTCCACAGTTTTTCCGGTGTTTATTGGCTATCCACTGATTTAATTTTTTTTGTATCGGGGGTGTTTTATCGGGTTTTATTGGTTAAAACTGAAAATCAGAAGCCCTAATTATAGATCATGGTGCCACTCTCAGCCAATCAAAGCGCCAGATTTCAAACATTACCTGTGCTGGCCCTGTGGGCACAAAGTGACTAAACTAAGTAACAGTGAATAAACTAAGCGTAACTACAACATGATTTATAAAAAGTTTAGATGTCCAGCTGACCCTCTCTCGAGTGTCTTCTCATTTTGCACTTTGGGTGACAGACCCTCTCAGCTTCACTTTGTGATACTCAAAGTGTCAACTGGACATATTAACTTGTGTTAAAGACAGGGTCAACTGGACATATTAACTTACATAGTTGTATAAAAATTATTTTAGAAACTGTTTTGATACGATTTCAGCTGAGACCAACTAGGGCACTAAGATATGCTGAGTAAAACTGAGATATCCTGCACACAATCCAAAATAAATACTCATTCAAGAAGCATTCTGTAGGTTACAAGTTGTGTAATGCTTTAGTCATCACAAAACCACATGTCATACATTTCATGAACCATGTCAGCCCTTTCCATGACTCTGTGTAAGGTCAAGAGTAGTCCATTCTGCTGCTTGATACTAATAAACATTACTTCTATAACCTGCAAAGGAAAGGAAAGCACTTCAGAAACAGAATGACACAATGTTCTTTAATTAGGTTGCTGTCACATCACGTCATCCATTGAAACCACAGACTTCTCTCAATAGAACGCAATATCCCAGAGTTATTCACTCTCAGTTCCATTACGAAATGCTTCTAACCCAGCTCAGATCTGCAGTAGTGAAGACACTATTCTATTGTAGAGCATATTCCCTGGCTCATGTTAAGACCTGAAAGTGTATTACAAATGTAACTGGACTAATTAATTCAATCTCTGTGTCTTGAAGAAAAAGGGCTCCTTTCCTGGCAGACATACTGAACTGGGTGAGTGACCCCTGAACTGGGTGACCAGGGCTAGGTGGCATGTGGACTGGATCAGGCTAAAAGGATAGCTGACTTGTGTGCAGATAATTCTAGGGCTGCAACGAAGGGTACATTTTGACCTTCGAACCTGAAGAACCAGGCACTTCCTGCTGAGTCACTGTTCCAAGCAGGTTATCAGCCACAGTCACATTTTACTACTACTAAAAATATGAATAATAATACTAATAATAATAATATGAACTTACGCTTGTCAAGTGACCCCGGAGATTGGTTGTGCCTCCATGATACATCAACAGTTGCTTGCACAGTTTGCATTTTAATTTTTTTGGGGGCATTTAACAAAAAAATCCCAAACAGCAGAGGGGTTTCGAGACATTTCTTTCATTACAGCTTACGCTCTACAACGCTTTGCTGTCGTGAAGGTGAATGAAGAAATTAAAGGTTTGCCTCTGGATAACACGAGCTGGAGGGGGGAGGGTGCTCAGTTTTTTAAATTAAAATGATTAGTGTTAGTGTATATTTTGTATGTTTCAAACATATTCTACCATAGCACTTCTCTTACTGAAGCACTACAACCGCTATAGGTAACTCCAGTGCTTTGGCTACTATACCCTGCTCCGTACACGCGTACACGGCAGCGGCGCCATATAGAGTTGCTATGTACAGTATAACAATTTGGTAGTGGATTTTGTTTATGTAATATGCATTATACAAATCAAAAGTTCCAATTTTTGCATCTGAGTGACATTTAATGTGTGATTTATAGTATTCACACAGTCAAACGAGAAAAAAACAAAAAATCAAAAACAAAACACAGTGTATGAATGAACCTGACGAACCTTCGAAGGTTTAAAACTACCTTCGAATTCCTGTCTAGTGAACGAACCTTCGAACACAGCCCTAGATAATTCACAACTGCAACAACAAACGGTTTGATGCAAGGATGACATAAAGCATCCATATCCTGAGAGGAAAAGGACATTAAACATCAAAGCACTGTGAGAATAAGAGGCAAGATACACAACAACCTCATGTGGATAGCTACTTAGCAGAGAGAAAGACTATAAATATTCAAGCAAAACTAAACATTTGGCGCTCCACATAGATTGCTAAAAAGTGAAGTCGTTACTCCAGGACTGAAAACAGGAGGCAAGCTGCATGCGAGTAAACAACCAAAGAGACTGAGGACCCAACAAGAGGAGGCAAGCTGCATGCGAGTAAACGACCAAAGAGACTGAGGACCCAACAAGAGGAGGCAAACTGCATGCGAGTAAACGACCAAAGAGACTGAGGACCCAACAAGAGGAGGCAAGCTGCATGCGAGTAAACGACCAAAGAGACTGAGGACCCAACAAGAGGAGGCAAGCTGCATGCGAGTAAACGACCAAAGAGACTGAGGACCCAACAAGAGGAGGCAAACTGCATGCGAGTAAACGACCAAAGAGACTGAGGACCCAACAAGAGGAGGCAAGCTGCATGCGAGTAAACGACCAAAGAGACTGAGGACCCAACAAGAGGAGGCAAGCTGCATGCGAGTAAACGACCAAAGAGACTGAGGACCCAACAAGAGGAGGCAAACTGCATGCGAGTAAACGACCAAAGAGACTGAGGACCCAACAAGAGGAGGCAAACTGCATGCGAGTAAATGACCAAAGAGACTGAGGCACGGAGGGAGGACTGCCGTAAAACGTACACAGACTTTCATCAGACAAACAAGCCTGAGTCTGCTGTACCCAAGCCACAGTATCCAAAGAGACTGTGCCCGGCTACCTGAGTAGTGTACTGTGGTACCACTCCAGCTATGGCAGAATCATGTGGGTATATAATGCATTACAATATATTGTGGATGAACAAATATTGTATATCGCTACCGGTATATCACGCAACAACATATCTGAATTGAATGTCTAACCATCTGTTGAGCTAGACTTCAGTATGGCGAGTTATTCCAGTACATTCATCCCACTGTACTGCAGCTGCCATTGCCCCTCAGTGCAGATTCAATGCAGTGACAGTGGAATGGGTCTTTGTGTTCAGCAGGGAATGCAATGGGGGGCTCTAATAAGTAGCTTACAGAGAGGCAGGCTGACACAAAGTATTAAACCACTTGTTTAACAGTGGAAAGTTCAGCATACTTTAAAGTCTTAAACTGAACCTTTATAAATGCTAAAACAGCAAAGTATAAAATAAAGACTCATTTGCTCACACTTCTGAGTAACACTCTATACCAGAGTACTTTAGCAAGGAGACCTGCAATATGCAACCTTCAGGCTTAAACTCCCCTCGACTGAACTTGGGATGGCCTTTTAAAGCCTTACTCACACTGGACTCCACCTTTCAGGAGATCCCATCATTAACATTAACAGGTAGGTACAAGCCATGACATCTATAAAAATACAATACATGTCAAAACAACATTTATTTTCCCTAATGGACACACAGTGCTTACATACTGTCATCCCTTTACATTATATTACATTACATATCAATACAGTGCCTTCTCATTGACCTGCATCTTGTAAAGCGCTTTGTGATGGTGGTCCACTATGAAAGGCACTATATAAAATATATATTGATTGATTTTAGTATAAAAAGTTCTAATCTTAAAAACTTCCCCATAGACTAACATTAGGCACGCTCACGGGTAGAAAGCGGCATGCATGAGGCGCAAGCACGACACCAACTATGGTGGAGTCCTTGGGGCAGAGAAAACCTTTGGTTTGTAACAGGTAATTAGTGCATATAAAGTGAATACAAACACAGAACTAGAATAGTGAATACAAACACAGAACTAGAAAAAAAAAACACTATTTCTGTATAAACAGCAGATATAACTCTCTTGATGAAAACAGATGCGTGCACTCATCTCCTTTCAACAAAGCAAGCAGAGCGTCACCTACTATTAATACTTTAACACATAGCTTTTTTCTTTTCTTTTTTCTTTTCTTAAGTTTAAAAGTCAATTCCTTTCCATTTTTAGTACAGGTCGTCATTATATAAACAGTATGATGCTCTTTAAGAATATTAATGTCTGTGATGAGGTCGGGATTGGACCGCATCATCACAGTCCTACTTCCAGCCTGGGGGAAAATCAAACTCCACACCACAACCACACAAGCAGTGACTTCTCCTGAAACGTCTGTTTTTTGCCCTGAAGGCTGGGGTGCTGCTGATGACGACCTGCATGATGTTTCTGTAAAAGATGAAGCAATCTGCTGAGCTAAACCGATCCCTCTTCTCTTTGATCCAGCAAACAGAGCCCACTGAAGAGCTCATGCAGTTCAAAGCGTAGATGAAAGATTCCCTTCCCTCGTGTTGAAAGGCTACCAGAGCCTGCACAGCAGTGAATGGATGCACTGATATGAGTGAGGTGTCCTGGTTTGACCGCATCCAATTTCTCATGACATATTCTATTCTTTGTCTACTAACAGTATGCCAGGCTTTGTTTGTAACACATGCAAAACCTTGTTGTGCCATTCCATTGGGACCCCACTGTAATACCCATACCAAAAGATCTGTGTCATTGATACAGGTAGTGGACAAAAAAATGGAAACACCTGGGTAAATGAGGGACACCAAGTATATTGAAAGCAAGGGCTTCCACACAGGTGTGGCTCATGCGTTAAGCAAATAACATCCCAGCATGCTTAGGGTCATGTATAAAAACAGGCCTGGTTGCCTATAATTATGGCTAGCATGGCTGCAAGAGGAGACCTCAGTGACTTTGAAAGAGGGGTGATTGTTGGGGCGCGTTTGGCAGGAGCTTCAGTGACCAAGACAGCTCAACTTGCTGATGTTTCACGAGCAACGGTGTCTAAGGTGATGTCAGCATGGAACTCCGAGGGAAAGACATCATCAGCAAAGGGCAACAATGGGCGGAAGCGTGTGATATCCGTGCATTAATTAGAAGTGCAAGGCAAAACAGGCGAGCAACTGCAGATCAATTGACTGCAAATTTCAGCCTGGGGCACAAGCAGCCAGTTTCATCAAAAACGGTCCACCAAGAACTCTATAGAGAGGGATACCATAGTGGGACCAATGCCCTATTAAGTGACTTGACACTGGTGTTTCCATTTTTTGTCCACTACCTGTATGTCCAGAGGTTAAAAGAATGTGGAACTTTATTGAGAGAATGATAGAATATAACTGTGTCTCAACTCCAAGGCCCCATGTCACGGTCTGTGTCATCGATATGTCCAGAGGTTAACGCAATGCTGCAGTGAAAGGGTTTCATTTTAATGGAATGCTTACTTAACTATGAGCTGATGCAAGGCACTATGTTTGAGGCCTGAGCAGAGTCATTCAGCATCACATCACTCGGTTCATTAACCATGTGATAAGGGCCTCAACTGTAACTCCTATGGGCAATGTTGTATGGGTTATTGTGTTTCTCATAGCGTCTTCTGTACCAAAATGAAGACCTACATTGGCCGGATATACCCCACGCGACTGAATGCCAGCCCTGAATATCCAAGGTCTGCTGTTTTATCACTGTTCAAAAACTAGGACTTAAGGCTCCCGAGTGGCGCATCCAGTAAAAGCACTTGTGTAGAGTGCAGGATGTGTCCTATAGTCTGGACATCACGAGTTCGAGTCCAGGCTATTCCTTTGCCGACCGAGGACAGGAGCTCCCAGGGGGCGGCGCTCAATTGGCCGAGCGTCGCCCGGGAGGACGGAGGGTTAGGACGGCCAGGGTGTCCTCGGCTCACCGCGCACCAGCGACCCCTGTAGTCTGGCTGGGCACCTGCGGGCTTGCCTGTAAGCTGCCCGAGAGCTGTGTTGTCCTCCGACGCTGTAGCTCTTTGGTGGCTGCATGGTGAGTCCGCAGTGTGAAAAAAAAGCGGTCTGCTGACAGCACACGCTTCGGAGGACAGTGTGTGTTCGTCTTCGCCCTCCCAAGTCAGCGCAGGGGTGGTAGCAGTGAGCTGAGCATAATAAAATAATTGGCCATTCCAAATTGGGAGAAAATAATAAAAATAATTGGCAACGACTAAATTTATAAAAAAAATTAAATAAAAAAAAAACTAGGACTTCATTTCAGACTTAATTCAGCAGTTAAAAATGTGTCAATTAGTATCTGGATTATTGATGATATTGAAATGAGCAGCTGTCAGTATTGCGCAGATCTGAGCCCGGAGACAGAGTGCAGTTTGACTTTGAAGAGATGCATCAAACAGAAGAGCTGCCTCTGTCCTGTCAGGATGAAGTGCAGCCCGCGGGCTCACACAGGCAGGGCCGGGGCGGGCTTGTAAAAGCTCTCTCTCTCCCTTTGAAAAGAGAGCAGAGGCGTGTTTGTGCCAGCCTAGCTTTCATCTCTTCTAACTTCCACCCTGAATCTCAGCCTGCGATGCCTCTAACTGAACTGCTAATAGAATGTCTTCAAGCTGCAGTCCCACAACCATATTCACTTTTGCACTAAAATATAGTATCTTGGTGTGAGTTTACTACTGTACTTTCATCCACAGTTAAGTCACTTTATTTCAGAAGAAAGCTGCTAAAAAGCTCCAGTTTCCAGTTCTTATACAGGCTGTATTCCCCCTCCCACCCCTTTGAAATCTTGTTGTAAGTCGCCACAAGTCTATTTATTATACACTTTATACCACGCGTGTGGCTGCTTCAAAGCATGTTTATATTTCATATTTCAAAGGCCAGCATGTGTGACATAACAGCAGTGGCTTTGTCAGGCTTTTAATTCAGAGCTCAACACATCAGTGGTAATGTTTAATGCATAAAACTACAATAAATGACTTATTGTAGTACATGTTAATTACCTGTGGTGTAACAGAAAACACAATGACTATTTGTGAGTAAAGACATGAAGAACAGTTTAGCTCTTTGATTCTTTCTGAGTTTCCCCACTTTGAACCATCCTGTATCCTCTCCATTCAGTATTTCACAGAACAGAATGTTTTTAAATGCAAATGTGACAAGTCTTCCGATATGCAAATGTGAACAAAAACATCTGATTCTGCGTGTTTCTAAAGCATGTCAGGAGCCACTGGAATGTGACTTGAGGTAGCCACAGGAACACTAACAAACATATCATGCAAGGCATTTTATTAGAAAAAAATACAATAAAAGACCTGCACGATTTTACTAAGATTGTAAGTCATTCCATTTAATTATAAAAAAGTTTGCAATTTTCATTTTTTCTCTGGAGTCCTGGTGAGTAGCTGAGTAGCGTGTTTTTTTAAGCTCCTAATGTAGAATGTTGAGTTTGTTAAACATCAATAACATTCCGAGGGCGAGACACACAGTCATATGTGTAGCTGCTGCTCAGAGTTTCCAGTGGGAACGGGAGATCATTAATGTGACTTTACACCTGAAGAAGAGACCTTGAGGTCCTGAAAGCTAGTGTATCTAATAGTTAAATCTCATAAACAGTTTATATTTACACACAGACAAACAGGCATTCCCTTAACTTTGCAGCCAGTGGCATGCTTTAACCCTGAAATGGGGAACTAGGAGCAGGCTGCCTAAGGTAAGTATGTGATCTAAGGCGGCACCAGATGTCAGCATTTGCTATAATGTCCTGTGTTTAAAACTGAACAAGGGAGACCTGCATTGTGAACAGAAGTCAGATTGCTACAGATCAGATGTATGGAAGATATTTACTGACAGACCTATAAAATCCAGGTTCTTATTGCGATTCTCAGTTCAGGTCTGGACTGTGGGGCAGCACCTCCAGCCCTCCTTCCCAACACAACACTGCTGCACTGTGCAATGACAAGCTCAGTCAGCCCCCTCCAGGCATCCTTACCTATCAGCTGCTCCTCTCACGCTATCCCTCTCACATAACTCCTGCACTGCTCTCGGCTCTTATAACCTGTAATTTATTTCAAGGCACCATCCTGTTCTTTCCAAGTCCAAAAGGGGCTGTGCAGCCCGTAATAATCAGCACATTGGCCGATTACAGCAGCACTCAAAGCATTTGAATTAAACCCACCTCAAATGGATTGAACCCCTGTATTCATTGTGTTTGCATCAACAAACTGCCCCGACAGGTAGCTTGAGATCACTGACCAAACTCATTTCACTGGTGACTTGATGAGGGGGCTTAGAGTCACTTAGGGTCTGCACAGCAACTGCAGAGAAAAGCTATTTGTGAATATCGGTATTTATTTTCCAACCTAAAATCCAGAATTGCTTAGACCCACCTAGTAACAATCGCTAGCATAATACAAAAAGTTACCATCCTGTTTTCTTTCAGCAGCTTTGACATGCCTGGAGCGTTCTTTAAAGCAGTCTGGTTTACAGGTTCTTTCTTGGTCAGTGACTGATTTATGAACCACATCATGACTGTCCAGAGCTCCATAGCAACCAGACAGCTAGCCAGTCTGTACTCGCATGTCTAACCCTCACGCCTCACTTGTAAGTCTGCATTGTGATTGTGTGACTGTGGGACCATCTGGGCTACAGCTAAATGAAAAAACAATTTCTTCCCAGTCTGAAAGCAATATTCCACCCTGCTCACCGCGCCTGTACACATCAGTATCATGAGAGAGCCCATCATCACGACCTACACAGACACTGGACATGCTTATACGCAGGGATTGTGCTACTGGAGTGCTGATGAATATCCTTTCCATTTAGTCACAATTGGATAAGCTGCTACATGTAAAATATAAGTGTGCACTGGAGTCTGTTCATACAGGGTGCCTATAGCACACAGACTGGACTCCACTCTGCACTGGAGTCTGTTCATACAGGGTGCCTATAGCACACAGTCTGGACTCCACTCTGTATCAGATTGCTCTTTGAGGGCAGGGCTGTTCACTGACTACTCAGCGCTTTGTTCCAAAACAAATGACGGAAACCTCAGGCACTCCTGTCCAGGAATAGATCAGCAACCTTGAGATCCACACCTCTCAGCTAGAAATACAAATACCACAAACAGGAACCACATTCACACTTTGTGAAGAGGCATGGACAAGCACGCTTTCTCAGTTATAGTAAAGACCTACTTGAGAAGACCTAGTCACTCAGCCATTCAACAAAAACACTTTCCATTGCAGTATGCAGATAACAGACCAAGTCTTTATTCTTAATTGTTTACCTACTGCCACTGAAAATGTACCGAAACACACACATAGTAATAGTAATTAAGCAGTCATTATCTGAAATGCATTCTGCCCAGGATGAAGTCCGATATATTCATGTCGGTTCATGTAACATTATTCATCCGTATAATTTATCAAAATGATAACACTATGTAACACAGTTTTTGTTCCTGGGTAGTAAGTGTTATTTCCTAATTGCTTATGCCTCAAAAGTATAGCAAATGGCTATTATTCCCCACAAACTTTGCTTTTGTGACCAGGAGTGATATTTTGAAATTTACCTATTTCCAATGAGAAAACGGGCGAATTTGTGTCTTTTCGTTCACATAAAGTCAGAAAAAAACAACATATGAATCCAAATTAACATGTATTTATACTAAAGTAATACAAAAATGACTACAAAAGATTTAGAAGCGAGTAGTTTTTCGAGATTTACGATTATACTGTAAATCACTTTCACGAATCAGCCCCCAAATGTAGTCTCCCATCATGTTCTTGTTATACTGTCCTTCATTGACAGCTCATCCAGGAGCCTCAAAGCCGTGCTGCTCCATAATGGTAACAAGTACCCGTCTCTTCCCCTGGCTCACTCGGTGCACCTCAAAGAGGATTACAACAGCATCAAGACCTTGCTGGACGCCTTGAAGTATGATGAGTACGGCTGGGACCCCCGGAAGGTGCTGATGCCACCACTGCACATCAAATTGGGCCTTATGAAACAATTTGTCAGAGCTCTAGATAAGGAGTCGGCAGCCTTCAAGTACCTTCAAGACTTCTTCCCTAAGCTGTCTGAGGCAAAGGTCAAAGCCGGTGTCTTCGTCGGACCACAGATAAAGAAGATCCTGGAGTGCAATGAATTCCCCAAGAAGCTCACTAGTAAGGAGAAAGCGGCTTGGAACAGCTTTGTCGCAGTGGTTCAGGGCTTCCTGGGCAATCACAAGGCCGAAAACTATGTGGAGCTGGTTGAGACTCTGGTGAAGAACTATGGCACAATGGGCTGTAGGATGTCCCTCAAAGTCCATATCCTTGATGCTCATCTTGATAAATTCAAGGAGAACATGGGAGCGTACTCGGAGGAGCAAGGCGAGCGCTTCCACCAGGATATACTGGACTTTGAACGCCGCTACCAAGGACAGTATAACGAGAACATGATGGGAGACTACATTTGGGGGCTGACTCGTGAAAGTGATTTACAGTATAATCTATAGGAGGCTGTGTGGTCCAGTGGTTAAAGAAACAGGCTTGTAACCAGAAGGTCCCTGGTTCAAATCCTACCTCAGCCGCTGACTCATTGTGTGACCCTGAGCAAGTCACTTAACCTCCTTGTGCTCCGTCTTTCGGGTGAGACGCAGTTGTAAGTGACTCTGCAGCTGATGCATAGTTCACACACCCTAGTCTCTGTAAGTCGCCTTGGATAAAGGCGTCTGCTAAATAAACAAATAATAATAATAATCGTAAATCTCGAAAAACTACTCACTTCTAAATCTTTTGTAGTCATTTTTGTATTACTTTAGTATAAATACATGTTAATTTGGATTCATATGTTGTTTTTTTCTGACTTTATGTGAACAAAAAGACACAAATTCGCCCGTTTTCTCATTGGAAATAGGTAAATTTCAAAATATCACTGTCCTGGTCACAAAAGCAAAGTTTGTGGGGAATAATAGCCATTTTCTATACTTTTGAGGCATAAGCAATTAGGAAATAACACTTACTACCCAGGAACCAGAAAAAAAAAAAAATTGTTACACGGTATAATGCAGAGAGTGCACCAGTAGTGTCAGGAAGGTGCAGCACTCAAAAGGGTCCTCCAGTATGAGGGTGTAATTGAAAGGAAGTGCTGCACCCCGACTGCTGGCTGATCTGTGACACCAGTTGCTTTTAAGGGTGTTTAGTAGCAAATGTACAGTGTTGTTAATATTCAGTGTTTATTCACAGTTTATTCCATACTGTGAAGACCTGTAGGGTGCAATCTTCACTGCTGAAAATAATACATGCACGAGACCCTTGATAAATAAAATACAAGTCTCCTTTTATTTTAGTTGCTGATCAGCAAACACAAGACGATCTTAGAGCAACTTGTTATATGACAGAGTCAGAGACACACAATACTTTTTCAATACAACTCTGCAATGTGACAGTCAAAGAGAATACAAATAGAGAAAACAATACAACTCTGCAGTGTGACAGAGTCAAAGAGAATACAAATAGAGAAAACAATACAACTCTGCAGTGTGACAGAGTCAAAGAGAATACAATCAGAGCACACAATACAACTCTGCAGTGTGACAGAGTCAAAGAGAATACAAATAGAGAAAACAATACAACTCTGCAGTGTGACAGAGTCAAAGAGAATACAATCAGAGCACACAATACAACTCTGCAGTGTGACAGAGTCAAAGAGAATACAAATAGAGAAAACAATACAACTCTGCAGTGTGACAGAGTCAAAGAGAATACAATCAGAGCACACAATACAACTCTGCAGTGTGACAGAGTCAAAGAGAATACAATCAGAGCACACAATACAACTCTGCAGTGTGACAGAGTCAAAGAGAATACAATCAGAGCACACAATACAACTCTGCAGTGTGACAGTCAAAGAGAATACAAATAGAGAAAACAATACAACTCTGCAGTGTGACAGAGTCAAAGAGAATACAATCAGAGCACACAATACAACTCTGCAGCGTGACAGAGTCAAAGAGAATACAATCAGAGCACACAATACAACTCTGCAGCGTGACAGAGTCAAAGAGAATACAATCAGAGCACACAATACAACTCTGCAGTGTGACAGAGTCAAAGAGAATACAATCAGAGCACACAATACAACTCTGCAGTGTGACAGAGTCAAAGAGAATACAAATAGAGAAAACAATACAACTCTGCAGTGTGACAGAGTCAAAGAGAATACAATCAGAGCACACAATACAACTCTGCAGCGTGACAGAGTCAAAGAGAATACAATCAGAGCACACAATACAACTCTGCAGCGTGACAGAGTCAAAGAGAATACAATCAGAGCACACAATACAACTCTGCAGCGTGACAGAGTCAAAGAGAATACAATCAGAGCACACAATACAACTCTGCAGCGTGACAGAGTCAAAGAGAATACAATCAGAGCACACAATACAACTCTGCAGTGTGACAGAGTCAAAGAGAATACAATCAGAGCACACAATACAACTCTGCAGTGTGACAGAGTCAAAGAGAATACAAATAGAGAAAACAATACAACTCTGCAGTGTGACAGAGTCAAAGAGAATACAATCAGAGCACACAATACAACTCTGCAGTGTGACAGTCAAAGAGAATACAATCAGAGCACACAATACAACTCTGCAGTGTGACAGTCAAAGAGAATACAATCAGAGCACACAATACAACTCTGCAGTGTGACAGTCAAAGAGAATACAAATAGAGAAAACAATACAACTCTGCAGTGTGACAGAGTCAAAGAGAATACAAATAGAGAAAACAATACAACTCTGCAGTGTGACAGAGTCAAAGAGAATACAAATAGAGAAAACAATACAACTCTGCAGTGTGACAGAGTCAAAGAGAATACAATCAGAGCACACAATACAACTCTGCAGTGTGACAGAGTCAAAGAGAATACAAATAGAGAAAACAATACAACTCTGCAGTGTGACAGAGTCAAAGAGAATACAATCAGAGCACACAATACAACTCTGCAGTGTGACAGAGTCAAAGAGAATACAATCAGAGCACACAATACAACTCTGCAGTGTGACAGAGTCAAAGAGAATACAAATAGAGAAAACAATACAACTCTGCAGTGTGACAGTCAAAGAGAATACAAATAGAGAAAACAATACAACTCTGCAGTGTGACAGAGTCAAAGAGAATACAATCAGAGCACACAATACAACTCTGCAGTGTGACAGAGTCAAAGAGAATACAAATAGAGAAAACAATACAACTCTGCAGTGTGACAGAGTCAAAGAGAATACAATCAGAGCACACAATACAACTCTGCAGTGTGACAGTCAAAGAGAATACAAATAGAGAAAACAATACAACTCTGCAGTGTGACAGAGTCAAAGAGAATACAAATAGAGAAAACAATACAACTCTGCAGTGTGACAGAGTCAAAGAGAATACAATCAGAGCACACAATACAACTCTGCAGTGTGACAGAGTCAAAGAGAATACAATCAGAGCACACAATACAACTCTGCAGTGTGACAGAGTCAAAGAGAATACAATCAGAGCACACAATACAACTCTGCAGTGTGACAGTCAAAGAGAATACAAATAGAGAAAACAATACAACTCTGCAGTGTGACAGAGTCAAAGAGAATACAATCAGAGCACACAATACAACTCTGCAGCGTGACAGAGTCAAAGAGAATACAATCAGAGCACACAATACAACTCTGCAGCGTGACAGAGTCAAAGAGAATACAATCAGAGCACACAATACAACTCTGCAGTGTGACAGAGTCAAAGAGAATACAATCAGAGCACACAATACAACTCTGCAGTGTGACAGAGTCAAAGAGAATACAAATAGAGAAAACAATACAACTCTGCAGTGTGACAGAGTCAAAGAGAATACAATCAGAGCACACAATACAACTCTGCAGCGTGACAGAGTCAAAGAGAATACAATCAGAGCACACAATACAACTCTGCACCGTGACAGAGTCAAAGAGAATACAATCAGAGCACACAATACAACTCTGCAGCGTGACAGAGTCAAAGAGAATACAATCAGAGCACACAATACAACTCTGCAGTGTGACAGAGTCAAAGAGAATACAATCAGAGCACACAATACAACTCTGCAGTGTGACAGAGTCAAAGAGAATACAAATAGAGAAAACAATACAACTCTGCAGTGTGACAGAGTCAAAGAGAATACAATCAGAGCACACAATACAACTCTGCAGTGTGACAGTCAAAGAGAATACAATCAGAGCACACAATACAACTCTGCAGTGTGACAGTCAAAGAGAATACAATCAGAGCACACAATACAACTCTGCAGTGTGACAGTCAAAGAGAATACAAATAGAGAAAACAATACAACTCTGCAGTGTGACAGAGTCAAAGAGAATACAAATAGAGAAAACAATACAACTCTGCAGTGTGACAGAGTCAAAGAGAATACAAATAGAGAAAACAATACAACTCTGCAGTGTGACAGAGTCAAAGAGAATACAATCAGAGCACACAATACAACTCTGCAGTGTGACAGAGTCAAAGAGAATACAAATAGAGAAAACAATACAACTCTGCAGTGTGACAGTCAAAGAGAATACAAATAGAGAAAACAATACAACTCTGCAGTGTGACAGAGTCAAAGAGAATACAATCAGAGCACACAATACAACTCTGCAGTGTGACAGAGTCAAAGAGAATACAAATAGAGAAAACAATACAACTCTGCAGTGTGACAGAGTCAAAGAGAATACAATCAGAGCACACAATACAACTCTGCAGTGTGACAGTCAAAGAGAATACAAATAGAGAAAACAATACAACTCTGCAGTGTGACAGAGTCAAAGAGAATACAAATAGAGAAAACAATACAACTCTGCAGTGTGACAGAGTCAAAGAGAATACAATCAGAGCACACAATACAACTCTGCAGTGTGACAGAGTCAAAGAGAATACAATCAGAGCACACAATACAACTCTGCAGTGTGACAGAGTCAAAGAGAATACAAATAGAGAAAACAATACAACTCTGCAGTGTGACAGAGTCAAAGAGAATACAATCAGAGCACACAATACAACTCTGCAGCGTGACAGAGTCAAAGAGAATACAATCAGAGCACACAATACAACTCTGCAGTGTGACAGAGTCAAAGAGAATACAAATAGAGAAAACAATACAACTCTGCAGTGTGACAGAGTCAAAGAGAATACAATCAGAGCACACAATACAACTCTGCAGTGTGACAGAGTCAAAGAGAATACAAATAGAGAAAACAATACAACTCTGCAGTGTGACAGTCAAAGAGAATACAAATAGAGAAAACAATACAACTCTGCAGTGTGACAGAGTCAAAGAGAATACAATCAGAGCACACAATACAACTCTGCAGTGTGACAGAGTCAAAGAGAATACAAATAGAGAAAACAATACAACTCTGCAGTGTGACAGAGTCAAAGAGAATACAATCAGAGCACACAATACAACTCTGCAGTGTGACAGTCAAAGAGAATACAAATAGAGAAAACAATACAACTCTGCAGTGTGACAGAGTCAAAGAGAATACAAATAGAGAAAACAATACAACTCTGCAGTGTGACAGAGTCAAAGAGAATACAATCAGAGCACACAATACAACTCTGCAGTGTGACAGAGTCAAAGAGAATACAATCAGAGCACACAATACAACTCTGCAGTGTGACAGAGTCAAAGAGAATACAAATAGAGAAAACAATACAACTCTGCAGTGTGACAGAGTCAAAGAGAATACAATCAGAGCACACAATACAACTCTGCAGCGTGACAGAGTCAAAGAGAATACAATCAGAGCACACAATACAACTCTGCAGCGTGACAGAGTCAAAGAGAATACAATCAGAGCACACAATACAACTCTGCAGCGTGACAGAGTCAAAGAGAATACAATCAGAGCACACAATACAACTCTGCAGTGTGACAGAGTCAAAGAGAATACAAATAGAGAAAACAATACAACTCTGCAGTGTGACAGAGTCAAAGAGAATACAATCAGAGCACACAATACAACTCTGCAGCGTGACAGAGTCAAAGAGAATACAATCAGAGCACACAATACAACTCTGCAGCGTGACAGAGTCAAAGAGAATACAATCAGAGCACACAATACAACTCTGCAGCGTGACAGAGTCAAAGAGAATACAATCAGAGCACACAATACAACTCTGCAGTGTGACAGAGTCAAAGAGAATACAATCAGAGCACACAATACAACTCTGCAGCGTGACAGAGTACTGCACCGCTCATTAGCTCTCCTTGTCATCGACCCCCCACAACCGCACTCCAAGTCCTGTACTCTACCCACTAGTTAGGTGGAGGTATGGAAATGATCTAAAGTTAACTATGAACTCTTAAAGGTGTAGGCTATGCAATAGACAGAGGTTCATTACAAGACACACCTGTTCAGACAGCTCTGTAAACCTCACAACTCTCCATGATACTGGACTATATGGCACAATTGTACCAGCACTTGCACTTGCACTGAACTGCTCCACACCTTGCCATATTCTACTTCTGCTCTTAATTAGAACTACTTCCTGACTGAAAAATCAATAAAATATGCATTAAAAAAAAAAAGAACTACTTCCTGTATCTCGTATTTGATTTTACTCATCTATCGTATTTACTGCGTGCTCTTACTGGACTTTACTTGTATAAGCAAATATCTTTACTACTCCTCTTAGTCGAACTCGCTCTTAAATGTAATTATTTACTGCATTCTTTATTTTGCTCTTATTTGAATTTGATCATTTTTGCTACTGATTTTATTGTACTTTATAACTGCTCTTATCTGTAATGTGATATTTTGTAACAATTGTAAGTCACCCTGGATAAGGGCGTCTGCTAAGAAATAAATAAATAAACAAATAAATAAATAAATAAATAAATAAATAATAATTCGGGTTGTATCTGAGTTACCTGTGTAGTTATCTGACTGGTTACTCATGATTCAAATATGTTCAAAATTAACTGTGCCGGAATCTATCTTTATCAGTGTCACAAAGACGGCCGGAGTGGGTGGCGTCAGACCAGAGCCAGGAAATAAATAAACAAAAAGAGAGGTGGAGTTTGGTGGAGCTGAGCGAATGCTTTCGCTCGGCATTTAATAAATAAACAGAACAGACAATAAAAAGGTTGTAAGACAATAAACACACAGGACACGGCACTCGTTCCCAAAACAAAAAGACAAACAAAACGAACTATACAGACAAAACACGGTGAGCAGATTTAACTACTTATTACTTTTACAATTATTACCTCCGTCTCCTATCCCGTTCTCCACTCACCGAACACACAACCCCGAGTATGTGAAAACATGCTGCTTTTATGCAGCTGTACCGAGACTCGACTGCTAGTCAATCATTCAACTGGAGTCGCGGTACAACTGCACATGAATTAATAAAGTGCAATTCCCCGTGCTCACATATTACATTTTACTTGCACGTGAAGTGCTGTGCAATCCTCGTGCCTAAATACAAATATACATTTTAAACACTCGTGTTACACAGACCCGTTTATAACCTGTGTACCAATGACTATACACCAACATTAACACACAACACGCAACATATAACAGAAAATACACACAGGGGTGGGCACTTCGTCACAATCAGTCACTAATCTATGAAGAGTTTAACAATGCTTTTGCATGAAACAAACATTGGACTTTCTGGCAGGCAGGAGCAATGGCAGGTATCTGTTTCTTAGTTATCTTTACTAGGAACAAACCCTTTAAGATACAGATAGACACTGGTGTACTAAAGTGCTGCAGTCAGGAGCTGGTGGATAAAACGATGCATCTCGGGGGTCTAATGTACGGGGAATGGCATCTCTGATAGTATGGGATGTAAATGTGTAGTCAAATGTAGCAGACGTTGTTAACTGATAAAAGGAAAAAGAAGTGAATGCATCGTTAATGCTGAAGTCACACGATTCAACGGTTAAAACATTTTCACTGCCATATCTCTCCACTTGTTCCTTATACAAGTTTACCCTGGTAAATTTGAACAGTAATTGCACACTTTTCTCATGGTTACACTATGCGTTTACCATCATTTACCATTGTTTATCAGTGCTTTACAATGCTATGCTTTACCATGCTTTCACTGTGTGTGATTTCACTCTGCTTCCCCATTATGTTCAGCTCCTCTGCTGTCAGGCTGCAGACCTGTCAAGCTGACCCCCTGATCTACCCTGACAGCCCTGCTGAAGCAATATCAACATCCCCTCTGATGGAGAGAAGTCACCCGCCGGCCTGATTGTTTCATTACCAGCAACCAAAATACAGCGTGCAGATCTGTCACAGCACATTAGTGAAGCCAGAGCTCCACTCAGCAAGGTTAAACAGTGTGCGGGTGTGTGTGTCAGTATGCAAGGAACTAACACATATTTTCATTTCAAAACACCTGGTACTGCACTAAGTAAAAGAAAGTTCTCAGTTTGCTTGCCTTGTCTTCCAGGAAATCTGTCATACTTCCTGGGTTATTTCACCACAGCAGTGTCAGTAGGTTCTGACCCGGGTAGAGCATGCCGGTGTGAAAGGGCTTAAGAGTGTTTTTTTTCGTAACCAGTTAAAAACAACACAGATGTCTAAATGTAACCCTTTTGTAAATCTTACCCCAAACCTCTACCTATACAGCCCTCTGTGTTCTAGCCATCTCTGCTAAAGAGAATAAAACATGCTGTTGACACCAGCTAATCTCCTCCGGACAGGAAAACAACAACACCCAGTACTTCTCATGCAAAACATCAAAGCTGTTTGTGGTCGAATTTAAAAGCTGGAACAATATCTATATTCAGTTATCTTATGAAATGACAGTTTGTGGGGTATAAAATGAAAAACAAACTACCCACTCCTAGTTGTGCACGCATTTGAAAATAGGACGATTAGCCCTGGGGCTCTTAAACACGTCTGATACATCAGAGTGCAACCATTAACCACTCCCCATGAAACTCAAAGCACTAAAGCATACAGCTTAGAACAAATGTGGAATTTCTTACACCCACTGCAGAGTGTTGCAGGGGGACAAGTTAATGGTTACACTGGTGTACCAGCTTTACTTAGAGATTACACATGCTTAGAGCTCTATTGAGGCCACAATGCTGAGTTTTAAAAAGCCACCAGGATGAGATGATTGAAACAGAAAATGATACACAGTGATTCTGAATAAGAAGAACACATTTAAGATAACTGTGATATCCCATATCTACATCACATTTCTCTTCAATACTAGCTGGAGGGAGGTGTAGATACTGTTACAGACAGACAGACAGACAGACAGACAGACAGACAGGGCGTTAGATAGACACACAGACAGATTAAAAATATAATTTGTTAGTCATAAATCTCCTATTTTTTGGTTTTGTGTTCAGACAACATTATCGCTGTGCTTGTCTCATGGATGTGTGAGGCTGGACTGCCCTTTGTCTTGCAGAGAGAGAGTTCACTCGTCAGGCCAAAGTGAGTATTCTGAGTGGAAGTTTACAGAAACATCCATTCTGCTGATATGTCATAATGGAAGCTTCCATCCTGTAATCTCCAGAACATAACAAGCACCCTGTGTTTAGCAAGCCTTGGCCGAGCAGCCAGGGGAGACATCCCTTGTACAACACATACAGTACGGTGTTATAACACGCCTCTCTTTCATAGCGTCTCCATCATACATCACATACATCTCTTGCATGTTTCTAAATGTTTGCTGGCTACCTCTCATTACGTTGAGAGTGTATGTCTTGTGCATTCTTAGCTGTGTCAGAAAATACATGCTCAAATTGATTAGAAGTAGCCACCGTACACTTTTGACCATATTCTAGGTCATTAAATCTAAATAAAAAACAGATGAAAAGCTGATATTAACACATTTGATCTGTTCATGTAGATTCTGCTGTGGTTTAAACGTTTATAATGCTTTGTCATTCTTACATTCGGAGTATGGTATCTGCACTCAGTGGAATTCTAAGTGTAGTTTCTGCTAATAGGTTCCAATGGTGACGTGACTTGTAATGTATACTACCCTAGCACAAACACCTGAGTGTGTACTCCCCTAGCACAAACACCTGAGTGTGTACTCCCCTAGCACAAACACCTGAGTGTGTACTCCCCTAGCACAAACACCTGAGTGTGTACTCCCCTAGCACAAACACCTGAGCGTGTACTCCCCTAGCACAAACACCTGAGTGTGGACTCCCCTAGCACAAACACCTGAGTGTGTACTATACTAGCACAAACACCTGAGTGTGGACTCCCCTAGCACAAACACCTGAGTGTGGACTCCCCTAGCACAAACACCTGAGTGTGTACTCCCCTAGCACAAACACCTGAGTGTGTACTACCCTAGCACAAACACCTGAGTGTGGACTCCCCTGGCACAAACACCTGAGTGTGGACTCCCCTAGCACAAACACCTGAGTGTGTACTACCCTAGCACAAACACCTGAGTGTGGACTCCCCTAGCACAAACACCTGAGTGTATACTCCCCTAGCACAAACACCTGAGTGTGGACTCCCCTAGCACAAACACCTGAGTGTGGACTCCCCTAGCACAAACACCTGAGTGTGGACTCCCCTAGCACAAACACCTGAGTGTGGACTCCCCTAGCACAAACACCTGAGTGTGGACTCCCCTAGCACAAACACCTGAGTGTGGACTCCCCTAGCACAAACACCTGAGTGTGTACTACCCTAGCACAAACACCTGAGTGTGTACTACCCTAGCACAAACACCAGAGCGTGGACTAGCACAAACACCTGAGTGTGGACTCCCCTAGCACAAACACCTGAGTGTGGACTCCCCTAGCACAAACACCTGAGTGTGGACTCCCCTAGCACAAACACCTAAGTGTGGACTAGCACAAACACCTGAGTGTGGACTCCCCTAGCACAAACACCTGAGTGTGGACTCCCCTAGCACAAACACCTGAGTGTGGACTCCCCTAGCACAAACACCTGTACAGTACAGTAAGGCATGTGCACTGAGAACATTCTTTAGTCTAGTGCAGCACCACATATCATGCTTCACAAATAAAAGTTTGCTGTAACAGGGTTTTCTTTCAGAAATGCTCATTTGAAGCCAGTGTGCTGATCCATGACAGGTAAGATTTATGGAATGTATTTGTAATGTACAAGCACTTTGATGTTTGAGAAATATCCCAGTTAATAAAACACAGACTAACTTGTGATGAATACCACCTGTCCACTGCATAGTGACCAGTCTGACAAATCCCCCTTCATACAGGTCTGCCTACATGAACGCTGGTGCGCTGGTCCAGTCAAACCCTTTCATACAGCTCTACCTACATGAACGCTGGTGCGCTGGTCCAGTCAAAACCTTTCAAACAGCTCTACCTACATGAACGCTGGTGCGCTGGTCCAGTCAAACCCTTTCATACAGGTCTGCCTACATGAACGCTGGTGCGCTGGTCCAGTCAAACCCTTTCATACAGCTCTACCTACATGAACGCTGGTGCGCTGGTCCAGTCAAACCCTTTCAATTTCCCTTCAAAGGGACTGAGCAAACATGGTGACAAGAATAAGCATTAAAACACAAAGGTGTCTGTCTGCTGTGGAGAATTCATCCTGCTGTGCTTACATCAGCAGAGTCCATGCCTGACAGCACCATGCCTGCTGTACAGTCAATAATACAATCAGGTGACTGCTACAGGGCTATGACACTAAATACCATCAGGTTTTTATAGGACTAAATGACAATGTTTTCACTTGTCAGCTGTCAGAGACCCCCCCCCCCCCCAGCATAGTCTGAAGATCGCATGAGCCTCTAAAAAAGGGAATGCATCACTTCCTTAGCAACGGTCTTAACGACCACAAACCATAAACCACCACCATGGCGTCTCCAGTTCATGCACGATTGCTTATTTATTTATTCACTCCTGCAGCCTTCAGGACCAGCACTACTATAAACGTTTATGTAGTCTGAAATGTAAATGCACATTTCACAACATGTATTAAGCATAGGTTAGACAATAAGTAAGAAATGAATTAATAAGAAAATGCAAATAGATAAACAGCCCTTAAAATTCACCATCCTGAACTACACGATGTTAAATGTGCTGCCAGTCTTTATTTATTGGAATACAATTGAGAACAAATGACCCACCCATGTGCTATTTTTAAAAGCACCATTATAAAACACGTGTATCTGATAATTACATTGCTCTTGTAATGCATTAAAATTCTAAATGGTTTTGGATCTTTAGGGAAACGGAAGAAGTTTCTTTTTGCTAACGGTATTGATGGAAATGGGATTTGATGTCTTTCTGAATATGCTTCATGCCACTAAGTCATTGCAATATCCATGTTTCAACCCATGCATTTTTACAGTACCAATCAATGATCATGAGAAACCTCCACACATGAACTTATTTAAAGGTTATATATATGAGGATACTATAGAGATATTAAAGGATTTTGTAATGGTAATATGGCTGCTAAAATAATCATACAGGAGTGTTTATTGTTTACAGCGACACTGCTAAAATTCCACTAATGTGTGCACTTACTGATCAAGTTTTAATCAGAAAAAAGACAATAATGTAATCTTCCTAATTAGAAGCACACAGCTTGATCTCTGCCTTTGCTTTACTGTGGAGTCAAAAACAAAACTCCAGCCTGACTAACAAAATGTGATTGCCTGCCCCAGGCGTTAAAATGCCTAGTTACAGCTCTGAACTCACTAAAACATTTTCATTATAAAGCAACCGAGTCAGTACTTGTGAGATTGTGTTGATACAAATTCCACAAGGTAGAAACCAATTCTCTTGTATGTGTGTATGGGCAGCATGCTACACTAGTTGTATTGGGTAGAGTGTACTCTCTTACAGGTAGAACACACCACACACTCTGGATTTACAGCCTGCTGAGACTCCTCAATGGACACTGTGCATTGTTTCTCAAGCTCCACGTCTCCTCACAGTGCAGGGCACAGACTGTCTGGCCTGTCCAGGGAGGAATCGTCAACACACACAGTGCTGATACCTGTGGTGTGTGGGGAAGGGTTTCAGCTAATTCTTCACACAGACGCAGTTCTGCATGAGTCACTTACTGACAGTGTAGGGGACGCAATGTGCTTCAGCATTTCCTTAAATAGAAGCGCTTCTTAAACTGCGCTCACTAAGTCCTGCCTGGGTGGAAACAGTGAAATACAGAACCAGCGCTTTGAAAGCATGGGTCTCTCCAGTGAGGAAGCTGTGACACTTAAAGGCAGAGGCAGGGCGGTTTTGAAAGCATGGGTCTCTCCAGTGAGGAAGCTGTCACACTTAAAGGCAGAGGCAGGGCGGTTTTGAAAGCATGGGTCTCTCCAGTGAGGAAGCTGTCACACTTAAAGGCAGAGGCAGGGCGGTTTTGAAAGCATGGGTCTCTCCAGTGAGGAAGCTGTCACACTTAAAGGCAGAGGCAGGGCGGTTTTGAAAGCATGGGTCTCTCCAGTGAGGAAGCTGTCACACTTAAAGGCAGAGGCAGGGCGGTTTTGAAAGCATGGGTCTCTCCAGTGAGGAAGCTGTCACACTTAAAAGAACAAGCAGGGCGGTGTTGACGATTTGAAAGTATTTACCCTCAATTATATATATACATTACAATTAAGATATTTTATAATAATATATTCCAATCTAATATACAAATTGTTCAGATATATGTTGTTTGTGGTAAAGCAGTCTGTAAGGCACACATTTACCATTGTGCCTTATAGTGCTTTACTTCACAATTGACTATACTTCTATTTATAAACAGGGTGACAAACAAGGTCTTCTAACCTCATCCACTCTGTCCAGGTTACACACACCACGGGACTGGGGTATTTCTTGTAAATAACCTCCACACTTCCTACTTATAAAAGCGACTCTATATTTAAAACATGCTTTTTCTTTACTAGCATCTCTATGTTTAGCCACACCACTATAGGTGTGCCGCCCCTTTCTCTGCGCTACATCATACATTCTGCTTGAGAGTTATCTTTATCTTTTCTGCAAATGTGTGTGAACTCCAGCGAGCTCTGGGTTTGCACTGTGATAGCGCACTCTGGACTACGAAGCGTATCAAGCTGTGTTTGCACTGTGATAGCGCACTCTGGACTACGAGGTGCATCAAGCTGTGTTTGCACTGTGATAGCGCACTCTGCACTACGAGGTGTATCAAGCTGTGTTTGCACTGTGATAGCGCACTCTGCACTACGAGGTGTATCAAGCTGTGTTTGCACTGTGATAGCGCACTCTGCACTACGAGGTGTATCAAGCTGTGTTTGCACTGTGATAGCGCACTCTGCACTACGAGGTGCATCAAGCTGTGTTTGCACTGTGATAGCGCACTCTGCACTACGAGGTGCATCAAGCTGTGTTTGCACTGTGATAGCGCACTCTGCACTACGAGGTGCATCAAGCTGTGTTTGCACTGTGATAGCGCACTCTGCACTACGAGGTGCATCAAGCTGTGTTTGCACTGTGATAGCGCACTCTGGACTACGAGGTGTATCAAGCTGTGTTTGCACTGTGATAGCGCACTCTGCACTACGAGGTGTATCAAGCTGTGTTTGCACTGTGATAGCGCACTCTGCACTACGAGGTGTATCAAGCTGTGTTTGCACTGCGATAGCGCACTCTGGACTATGAGGTGCATCAAGCTGTGTTTGCACTGCGATAGCGCACTCTGGCCCTTCTCGCTGCTGCAGAGGGAGCAGGTCACAACTTGCTACATTAAAAAGTTTTATTTTTAAAACCTATAAAAATAAACTTCAGGAAAATAATATGCAGTTACTGTACCGTGGCACGGCAAACAAACATGGTTTGACATTTTTTTCATTGTTTTCACTGCAGTTTCTAATCATAGTATAATCCCCTGGACAGCTGGACTGGTGCTAAATGCTATTTCAACTGTTCAGAGAGCCTGCCGCTGAGCAATAACACAATACATCTTCTTTTATTGCTATTCTGGATGAGTAGAGTACAGCACGCCAGTTCTATTGCTATTCTGGGTGAGTGGAATACAGCATGCCAGTTCTATCTTCTATTCTGAATGAGTGGAATACAGCATGCCAGTTCTATTGTTATTCTGGATGAGTTCTACTGCTATTCTGGAAATGTTATCCTTCATGTTGTGTGCTGCACAGTACACACAGATACACACAGAGTTCCAGTCTAAAATACAACGTTTTGATTGCTATTGCATAGTTTTTGTAGTTTATTTAATTTATACTGCTCCTCGCTGTACTGCCACCCTCGTTATAGCGGCAGTCTGTCCCGATTCTGGCAGAATAACCAGCGAGGACTGTGTGTTAAGACTGTTTATCTTTATCGAGCAACCTTTTAAGCCAGCCATTATTTATCCCACCTGGGTGTCTGCTGTTTGATCCTAGTTTCCTGCACTTTACTGTATGTAGGGTGAAAAGGTCTTTGGTCAGGTTACACTAATACAATCATCCAAACTATTAAACACCCAACAGGGGACTGTCCAGTGCACAGAGTAGACAGACTCCTGTCAGTGCTGCTATTCTGATTGGAGCTGCTCTACACACAGCACCACTCTACAAGAGAACAAACCACCTGTGACATCGCTTGGATTATATCATTTTCATTTTTGTTATTTAAAAAATAAAACAAAATAAAAAATAAAAATATGCTAAAAATAAAAACCTGAATAGGAAAAAACTAAACACAAAACCCCTCAAACCACAATCCCCAACCCACACCGCTCTTTTTCCATGCAGATGCAGGGGTGATTCAAAGCAAATGATAAAGCTTTTTGAAGTGATAAAATATGATAACAATTATCTATTAACGGCATCACTGACTGCCAGCTCCCACCTGCGAATGAGTCACAATTCCACAGAAACCAAACTGGGTCACACCTGGGAGCCAGTGCAAGGAGCCCTTTCAGAGAGATATACAGCAACCCCAACGACACTGCTCAGAACAGTCCCTACTTCAGATATACAGCAACCCCAACGACACTGCTCAGAACATTCCCCACTTCAGATATACAGCAACCCCACACTGCTCAGAACAGTCCCCACTTCAGATATACAGCAACCCCACACTGCTCAGAACAGTCCCCACTTCAGATATATAGCAACCCCACACTGCTCAGAACAGTCCCCACTTCAGATATACAGAAACCCCACACTGCTAAATATCCCAACACATATTCTGAAAATTAATCTGCTTTTAAAAACAAGTTGTTCTGTATAGTATAAAGAATACATATAAACTAAGTTTAAAATTCAATCATTAAGCATTCCAATTCATTTTATCTTGTGTACAGATCCCGAGCTTCCAACATACAGCATGGTCCTAAAGTTAAATAAAAATACCAACTCCTTTGAAGTTTCTGAGTTCAATCTTTGTTTTCGTGATTGTGAATACGTTCAGCTGTGTGCAGTGTCTCTGTTTTCGTGATTGTGAATACGTTCAGCTGTGTCTCTTTGTTTTCGTGATTGTGAATACGTTCAGCTGTGTGCAGTGTCTCTTTGTTTTCGGGATTGTGAATACGTTCAGCTGTGTGCAGTGTCCTCTTTGTTTTCGTGATTGTGAATACGTTCAGCTGTGTGCAGTGTCTCTGTTTTCGTGATTGTGAATACGTTCAGCTGTGTGCAGTGTCTCTTTGTTTTCGTGATTGTGAACACGTTCAGCTGTGTGCAGTGTCTCTTTGTTTTCGTGATTGTGAACACGTTCAGCTGTGTGCAGTGTCTCTTTGTTTTCGTGATTGTGAACACGTTCAGCTGTGTGCAGTGTCTCTTTGTTTTCGTGATTGTGAACACGTTCAGCTGTGTGCAGTGTCTCTTTGTTTTCGTGATTGTGAATACGTTCAGCTGTGTGCAGTGTCTCTTATCATAACAGAAATCATTCCGCACAGTTTGAGCAGCCAGAACTCTAACCCCAAACTGCACAAGATGGCAAAGAGGGTTTGAATTACACAGGCACAGGAAGCATGCGTCTCCCCAATATCACATACGGACACAAAGAGAGACAGATTGTGATACTCTTAATATGTTAAAGAATGTACTTTACTACGTGAGCCACAGGAGACCATATATAACTGCTAACTTGTTCATCAGTTCAGTGCAGAACCAACTAGTCACACAACATTAAATCATCTAAATCTACAAAGCAGGACTCGTTTGAGTGCCAGTTGAGTCCTGCTAGTCGGTCAGTGCTCGAAGCACAGCGAGACACAAGCTGCCAGGCAGTCTGAAAGAACAATGCTGTCCCGACCCTGGCTTCCCTGTACTCTGTTGCTGCTGAGTGGGTTTATATGGAGAAGCCCTGTAGGACTGCACTCTGGACACTATTTCTTTCCACTTTCTATCAAATAAACAAGGCAGTTACAAGCTTGCCGGGTTTGAAGCATGTTTGAAAATGTTCTGCAAGAGATATGAACCTGAACCTGATAAAGAACAGCACTTAAAACACATTCCTGACCTTCTCTGTCAAGACACACCCCAGCCTTCAGTGCTGACAGCTTCAACAGGTATGCTCCTTTATTTTCATAGCACTAATGAAAAACAGACTTCAATAAGTTAATGCAAGCTACATTTTCAGAATATTTCAAAGACAGGCAGCTTCAAATACATTTTCTTGTTGCTGGTGTTTGCATTCGTTCATATTGCAATGACTCAAATACTGTATTTAGGTGCTCCAATCCCACGACCAAGTCAATTGCTTCTTCTACACCCAGGAGCTCAAGAGCGGATGTCAGTGAGTTACTGGCCTCTGGGGGACACAGGCCAGCCCTGCAGGTGTCTGCGTGAGCTCACCAAGCTCCTGTCCAGTGAGTTACTGGCCTCTGGGGGACACAGGCCAGCCCTGCAGGTTCTATGTGAGCTCACCAAGCTCCTGTCCAGTGAGTTACTGGCCTCTGGGGGACACAGGCCACCCCTGCAGGTGTCTGCGTGAGCTCACCAGGCCCCTGTCCAGTGAGTTACTGGCCTCTGGGGGACACAGGCCAGCCCTGCAGGTTCTATGTGAGCTCAACAGGCCCCTGTCCAGTGAGTTATCTGTTCAGTATTATCATTTTTCTTTATTTTTTTTTAACCAGCTAGCTAATTTCAGTACCGTCCTGGGTGTATAATTTGTGGCTAATTAGTTTAACTTGCCATATTGTGTTATATACATATTGCAACTTTTGTATTGAGTTTATTATTAATAATAAAACATTAAATAATGAATTCTGTAGAATGTCGTTTTTCCATTTTTCTTTCTTTTTTACTGACTGCATGTGGCAAAGTGCCCCGCCCCTGTGTGCATTTGTGTGTTCTGTGTATGTATGTATGCGTGCGTATGTTAATGTTGGTACACGGGATATAAACAGGTCTGTGTTTCACGTGTGTTTAAATTGTATATTTGTATTTAGGCACGGGATTGCACATCACGCACGTGCATTTAAAATATAATATGCGAGCACGGGGTTGCACAGAATTAATTCACGTGCTGGGATTCAAGTGAATAATTAATTAGTAATTGAATCCCAGCACAACAGTATATATAGATGCACATTTTCATTCAGTCGGGGTTAGGTGTTCAGTGAGTGGAGAACGGGATTGGAGACGGAGGTAATAATAAGAAGAAGAAGAATAGTTAAGTGTTTTCACTCACCGTGTTTGTTTGTCTCCGTGCACCGTTTGTCTGTGTAGTCCGTTTTGTTTGTCTATTTATTTTGGCGTGTAGTGCCGTGTCCAGTGTTTTTGTCTGTTCCAACCTTTTATTTTCTGTCTGTTATTAAATGCTGAGCGCAATCACGCGCTCAGCTTTACCAAAACCCCATCTCTCTGTCTGTTTACTCCCTGCTTCTGGTCTGACGCCACCCACTCCGGCCGTCTTTGTGACACTGCATCAGAATGGCTCTGTTTATTGGCGTTGTTGGTGTGGTTTAACCTGGTGGATATGGATGCTTACAACCTCTTGCCGTTCTGCCTCTGCCTAGTGTCTGGGCTAACTCCTGCCAGAACTGAACAGCTACAAAATGACTGTATTACACAACGGTAGATTCACATTGAATAGAAACTAAATGAAAATGCATGGTGCACTGAGGAATAAGCACGCATGTCTGTGTTAATCACTTTATAAAAATAATGTTCTTCATTACCCTAGAACCCTTTTTTATTTTAAATGTCTGGACACCAGGACCTTTGATGTTAAGCCGGGACTGTCCAAGCTAAACCGGGACGTCTGGTCATCCTAGTGCTGAGGAGAAACAGTGCCAGACGGTGCTGGCTGCCTAACTCTCTATGCTGTCAGATAGGATTTTCTGAGTTTGTGAAAGGACTGATCTTTGCTTCAATTTCCACTTCTCACCTGAAGAAGACTGCTGTGGTCTTGAAAGGCTAAAGGTATAGATTTTTTTATACTATAACATTTTATGCTTTTGTAATCTATATTAAATCTTAAATGTAAGTGTGTTTTTTGGCTGGTTTTAAAAACACAATTTGGCTACTTTTTGTTGCAAATACAAACACTAAATACAGGGTGCTCATCAGAGACTCTGGAGTGTACCATCACAACTGGTATGTAGGGAGGCGCAGAAAGACTCATTTGATTTCCCCCCGGGAAAAGAGATTGCTTCATTGGTGCCCAGCACCGACATTAGAGTGGTCAGGTGCCATATAAGCATTTTGATAACAATCAGTAAAGATTCTTAAGTTAATTCTTAAGTCAATGTTCTGCCTGTAGAGGAAAGTGGCGGAACAGCGTTCTGGCTCAACTACACCAGTGGTGAAGAGTAATGACATCAGAGAACCACTCCAGTCTATAATTGTGTTTAATGATTGCTGAGTTTGTGATAACTGGGGCATTGTGAAAGCACTGTCCACTCCGAAAGGACAAACAAGAGAGCTGGCACATAACAGAATGCCTTGAAATCATCCTTTCTAAAAACAGCTCTTCCAAAACCATCCATTGCCAGCAACATTCATCCCCCCACACAAAACTAGAGCATGTGTAAAAATGTAAGCGTGACAGACAGACAGGGTGCCTTAAAAAACACAGTCTGAACTGTGTCATCACCAATGTATTCTCTAGGTATATGTGAAGCTGCAGGTGTCACCTCCATGCAGAGAGTTAAGCACCTCCATGCAGAGGGTGAGGCACCTCCATGCAGAGGCTGAGGCACCTCCATGCAGAGGGTGAGGCACCTCCATGCAGAGGCTGAGGCACCTCCATGCAGAGGGTGAGGCACCTCCATGCAGAGGCTGAGGCACCTCCATGCAGAGGCTGAGGCACCTCCATGCAAAGGGTGAGGCACCTCCATGCAGAGGGTGGGACACCTCCATGCAAAGGGTGAGGCACCTCCATGCAGAGGCTGAGGCACCTCCATGCAGAGGGTGAGGCACCTCCATGCAGAGGCTGAGGCACCTCCATGCAGAGGCTGAGGCACCTCCATGCAAAGGGTGAGGCACCTCCATGCAGAGGGTGGGACACCTCCATGCAAAGGGTGAGGCACCTCCATGCAGAGGGTGGGACACCTCCATGCAAAGGGTGAGGCACCTCCATGCAGAGGGTGGGACACCTCCATGCAGAGGGTGAGGCACCTCCATGCAGAGGTTGGGACACCTCCATGTACCCCAGACTCTGACGCTCTCAATGGCTTGGATAAGCAGCTCCCTTGATATTTGTGAAGCCCTGAAGTGTGACACACAGAACAGTATATATGCAGAGATGCCAGCTGCTAAGATCGGACTGCAGCAGCTACCATACTGCACATTGCAGTGGAAATGGGACCCCCCTCCCTCTACCTTAACATCCCGGTTGGCTTGTCAGAAATACGGGGTGTCTAAGTGATACTGGTACTCATGTCTGTAAAACCATATGGCAGGACTATGCAACCCACATGGATAACTTACAAGGAAACCCAGGCAATACGCAAGAGCTGCTGTTCAGCGTATACTGTATGCGCGACTTGTATTAGTGACGGAGATACTTCAGTGATAAAGCCAGACAGAGACACTTTGTACACAGTTTATCGTTGAGCAAAATCTTCCAGTTGCTGTTGCCATCGGTCCTCTCTGCGCAGAGATTGGCAGTTTAAAAAAAAACTTCGACAAAACTAACAAGAAACATAAACAACTTAATCAGCAGCAGCTCTGTGGCACTGCAAATAGCATTCCTCCCTCATTCTTGCTATGCTACTGTGTGTATATATATATATATATATATATATATATATATATATAACACCATTGATTAATGAAGAGTAAGACCAACTTTATATTTTAATAGTTTTTTTCCCTGATCTCGTGTAAATTGAGTATTTTTTCCTTAACCACAAAAATGTCCAGATTTAGCTAAATACAAACGCGTACCACAAATTCAACATTTAAAATCAGTCTAGAAATCTTTTTTATTTATTTTTTTACACTTCGAGTGAACATTTTGACATGTTAAACCTGGGTTTCTAACAAATAAATCAGTTAATTTAAATATTTTGTTTACACTTGGCAAATCAACATTTAGCTAACATTTCTAACAAATAAATCTGTGAAAAAATACATGCAACTTAACTCTTTTTTAGTTTGTTTTGTTTAAACCTGGTGATTCAACAGTTACCTCACAGATACATCTGAAAAACATTATTGTTCAGCAATTCAATCTGAGGTTTTCACAAAATACAGTATGCACATCGGGAGTGAAGTGAACAACACGAATATAGCACGAGTACAAAAAAATACGCGATTTACAATAATCCAGGAATTTTTTTTTTTATACTTATCGGCACTTTTCATCACTGCAGTTTCACTGACACACTCGCCACTTCAAACATAATACAAGTCCTACAGTAATCGTCAACGGCTCATTTGAAAGGTAAGAACTTGGCCTAATTAGCTGTCATTTATGTATTTAATTTTTTTTTAACAGAACTGCCTCTTTAGTCAGTCACCCCCCTTAGTAACACTCCACGCCCCCCCCAGGGGGGCGCGCCCCCCAGTTTGCGCACCACTGCTCGAAGCCCAAAGCACGTGCCAAAGCAAGCACCGCTTGATCTGCCTCGAGTGCATCGCAGGCTCAACCCTCAATAGGGCTGTGCATGAATGTGCTTCCTGTCTGGCAGTGTATCTGCTTTTCAGTGAATGTTTAAGATTGTGCTGTTTTAGCAGGATTTGGCTTTCGTGTTGTGTAATTATGTTTAAAAGATTGCTTATACCCCTTTAGCAAAGCTTAGTGAACGTGCTTCATTAATTCATGTTTGTGCAGATGGGTTTTGGTTTCTACACAGTGCAGATGGGTTCTGGTGTCTACACAGTGCAGATGGGTTTTGGTTTCTACACAGTGCAGATGGGTTTTGGTGTCTACACAGTGCAGATGGGTTTTGGTTTCTACACAGTGCAGATGGGTTTTGGTTTCTACACAGTGCAGATGGGTTTTGGTTTCTACACAGTGCAGATGGGTTTTGGTTTCTACACAGTGCAGATGGGTTTTGGTTTCTACACAGTGCAGATGGGTTTTGGTGTCTACACAGTGCAGATGGGTTTTGGTGTCTACACAGTGCAGATGGGTTTTGGTGTCTACACAGTGCAGATGGGTTTTGGTGTCTACACAGTGCAGATGGGTTTTGGTGTCTACACAGTGCAGATGGGTTTTGGTTTCTACACAGTGCAGATGGGTTTTGGTTTCTACACAGTGTTTGTGGCCTGGTCCATGTACAAATACTGCAGTACCATCCAAACACTACAGTTTCCAACAGTATACAGCAGTACATGCTATAGCAAGCTGTAGTGTTTTTGAACAGTACTACAGTACTTTCTTATGAGATAGTTGCAGCGTATTCATTTTAAAATTAAAAAATAAGTAATTGTGATCCTGCAGTGCAGTTGACAGGGTGCAGGACTGCTACTCGCATTGCTGGCCAACCAGACGAATACACGAACGATATCATGCAATCCCAGTGCCGCAGACAGAGTGGCTATGGGCCACCCTCCCCCAAAAGACAAAGCCGCCGAGCTATGAGTGGTACAATGGATTAAAATGAATGAATAAACAACGTCCAAGAGCGCATTGCCAATATGAAATGATAATGAAAGAAAGCAACTGAAAACAGGGCCTGCCCCCTGGACCATGACTGCACTGAAGGACGAGCCCAGCCTCTCCAGCCTGATCGAAGGACGAGCCCAGCCTCTCCAGCCTGATCGAAGGACGAGCCCAGCCTCTCCAGCCTGATCGAAGGACGAGCCCAGCCTCTCCAGCCTGATCGAAGGACGAGCCCAGCCTCTCCAGCCTGATCGAAGGACGAGCCCAGCCTCTCCAGCCTGACCACGCACCCCGCAGACTAAAACAAACTGCTCAGCACTCAGATAAGGAAAACCCCTACTTACTTTATTTTTTTTTTAATTTCGATGGTAGGAGGAAACCTTAGGGAATCCATGGCTGAGGGTAGCCCTTCCTCCAGGCTCTAAAATGGTCATCTCCTTGTTTTGGCCTCTCCGCGTGCCTGTGCAGTGATTGAGAGGCCAAAACAAAAAGAAGCGACATGACTGCAGCCACACAGAGTTTTTATGCTGGTGCTTGGAAATGATGCGTTGTGGGCGGATTCTCCTTCCGGAAATACAACCAAGTTTACATGCCTACATGAAGCCCAGATACTGATTTACTGGCACAGTCGGATCGTATCTCTAACTCGTTGCAATGATTCACAGACAGCGTGCTCCATAAATGTGTGCTGAGTGACAGAAACGCGTGGAGGGAACTCGATGAGCAGTGCTCACTGAGGAGGATCAAGAGAATGACTCATCCATCATACAGACAGCTGTGCACACGAGCTGCAGCGACAAGACGTTTCAACTCAAGAGAACAAAATATTGAAAAAAATTACACAACATTGACTCAAAACATATAATGTTGTGTTCTTTCAGAACGCAGTGTTTTCACACACTTCTATTCCCTGTCTTCACAGAACAGTATATGTGTTCCGATCAGTGTGCTTCCCACCGTCCTGGAAGCACGCTGATCGGAAGCTGTGCTCTGGGATCATTGCTATTTATCAAAGACTTGAGACACAGGTAGGAACCGGTCAGGCTGTTGAAAATCCTATGTTATAATAGCTAATGAAATACTTTCACAAATCTAACATGTAGTTGAATTTGGGGATTTTGATTTCAGAACCTATTTCAGCTAGGGATTGACAGGGAAGTGAATGTTCCCCGCCCTGAAGTCTTGTCCAGTAGTTTATCTTGTTTTCTCCAGTTCAAGCTGTTCCTCTGTTCTCAGGAAGTGAAGGAAATGTTTTTGGGAGCAGTATCTGGCCTGTGAGTGCAGAGCTCTCTCGCAGTGCTGCAGTGTGCGAGGAGAGAGAGGGAGAGAGAGAGAGAGAGAGTGTGGACTGTGAGTGAAAAGCTCTCTCACAGGGCTGCAGTGTGCGAGGAGAGAGAGAGAGAGAGAGAGAGAGAGAGAGAGAGAGAGAGAGAGAGTGGACTGTGAGTGAAAAGCTCTCTCACAGGGCTGCAGTGCGTGAGGAGAGAGAGAGAGTGGACTGTGAGTGCAGAGCTCTCTCACAGTGCTGCAGTGTGCGAGGAAAAAGACAGAGTTGTAGAGTGCAGTGTTTGTGGCACTGTGGAACGGACAGTGCTGTCTGATTATATCACACAGTGAACGCTGCAGTTATTTTATTGTGGGGGGTTAGTATCTGCCCAGGTCTACAAACGCTCTGCTCAAGTGCAGGTTATTCTTTAATGTGGATTATACATACTAACACTAAAACAAAACATTCTGTGGTGTGGATGCTGAGCACCCGCTTATTATACCCATGGGTGCTTGAACCCCGGGGCATCACGGAGACGACACTGTGACTGGTGGGTGCTTGAGCCCCGTCCGGGGCATCACGGAGACGACACTGTGACTGGTGGGTGCTTGAGCCCCGGGGCATCACGGAGACGACACTGTGACTGGTGGGTGCTTGAGCCCCGTCCGGGGCATCACGGAGACGACACTGTGACTGGTGGGTGCTTGAGCCCCGCCCGGGGCATCATGGAGACGACACTGTGACTGGTGGGTGCTTGAGCCCCGCCCGGGGCATCACGGAGACGACACTGTGACTGGTGGGTGCTTGAGCGCCGCCCGGGGCATCATGGAGACGACACTGTGACTGGTGGGTGCTTGAGCGCCGCCCGGGGCATCACGGAGACGACACTGTGACTGGTGGGTGCTTGAGCGCCGCCCGGGGCATCACGGAGACGACACTGTGACTGGTGGGTGCTTGAGCCCCGCCCGGGGCATCACGGAGACGACACTGTGACTGGTGGGTGCTGAGCCCCGGGGCATCACGGAGACGACACTGTGACTGGTGGGTGCTTGAGCCCCGTCCGGGGCATCACGGAGACGACACTGTGACTGGTGGGTGCTTGAGCCCCGGGGCATCACGGAGACGACACTGTGACTGGTGGGTGCTTGAGCGCCGCCCGGGGCATCACGGAGACGACACTGTGACTGGTGGGTGCTTGAGCCCCGCCCGGGGCATCACGGAGACGACACTGTGACTGGTGGGTGCTTGAGCCCCGCCCGGGGCATCACGGAGACGACACTGTGACTGGTGGGTGCTTGAGCCCCGGAGCATCACGGAGACGACACTGTGACTGGTGGGTGCTTGAGCCCCGGAGCATCACGGAGACGGCAGCGCCTATGATCGGGACCGATTTTCAAAGCTGTTACTCCAAAGTGTAAACTACTGTCAATTACTCAAAATAAACACACTAACGTAGTTAAACTGCATTCAGTTAAATACCCACTGGGCTTAGTTCTAGTTGTGTAACTTTGACAGGTGTTTTTCTCCTTTTGAAATCAGCTCCAGGGTTTTTCTGTTTTATCTCTGGTACCACACTAGGCTACAGAAAGCTCTCGGTTTGCCTGCCTTACTTTTAGGTTATCTGTTTGCTTGCACTTCCTAGGTCATTTAATCTGGACAGCGAATATCTTCCTAGCCTTTCAACGCTTTGACCTCAAAGACACTTCTGAGGGGAAACAACCACTGTACCTGAAAACGCAGCGTGCAAACCGAGAGCTTTCTTTAGCTTACTTTGGTACTAATTATCATTTTATTTAAATACATGTCTGCTAAGTGTGCTTCTTTAAAAACTGCACATGCATGGCCTGCTGCCCATACAAACGGGCGTGCCCGGCAGGTGAGATTGAAGGAATCATTTCATTAGCTGGAATCGCAGTGTGGTGGTTCAGAGAGATTATGATTTCTAGGGTAGGAATTCTGGTTTTTGCTCCTAACTTGTTGCTTGCAGGGGTAGTGTGTTATAAGGGGTGTCTTGTATTTAGTGATACTCTCTGGCTCTGGAAAGAATCCTTCTTTAAACATCACGGTCTGTTTTGAATAGCTGCAGTCCTGACCATTGATAGCAATCCGCTGCCTTAGTTATTCAGTAGGATACAATCTGAAAGGAGTGATGCCAACGTGAACACAAGCAAAGCAAATCACACAGCCGACCTACACCTCAACTCACAGCTAAACCACAAGTAACCAAACATCAGTGCAGGTGGGCATGGGTTCACTGAAAGAGGTCAAATCTATAGCAATCAGCAGCCCCTATTCCCATCTGAAAGTCAATTTAACAATTAATACTAACATTCCTATCAATGATGGACTGGCATTTCAGACTTGCTAATAACATTTTCAATGAATATAAAATTATAATGTATTATATAGAGCAAGTAATAAAGCATAAACAGCATTTTCAAATGTGTCAGAAAGACGTGAAAGGTTATAACCTTGGACCCCCTTACTACCCGTTCGGGTTGAAACTGTGGTGATTTTGTATGGAAGTATATTCACAAAGCACAGTGTTGCAGGGGGAGAGGGTAACAGTTACACTGGTTTACCAGATTGATTCTGAGAGCACTATTGAGGTTATATGGAGGCTTTAAAGCTAGCCATGCAGTTTATGTTATAAGGGTGCTGCTGTGCACAGCTAGCCATACAGTTTCTGTTATCAGCACGGAGAGGGGCGTCTCTGTACTCTGTGTTTCCCCCCTGCATGCTGTGTTTCCCCCCTGTACTCTGGCAGCACCCCCCTGCACGCTGTGTTTCCCCCCTGTACTCTGGCAGCACCCCCCTGCACGCTGTGTTTCCCCCCTGCACGCTGTGTTTCCCCCCTGTACTCTGGCAGCACCCCCCTGCACGCTGTGTTTCCCCCCTGCATGCTGTGTTTCCCCCCTGCACGCTGTGTTTCCCCCCTGTACTCTGGCAGTCCCCCCTCCCTGCACTCTGTGTTTCTCTGCATTCTCCGAGGTGACATTTATGGGTTTGCCTACAAAAGGGAAGCGATTCCCATTGACTTGTGTAATCACGACCCATCAGAAGGAGCTACTGTTCTTTGCCAGGTCTCATGAAATGCAATCCCCGGAATGTGTTCTACTTTATCAGCTCTCAACTAAATAGCTGACAAGATGTTATTTGGATCTTGCTTTTCTGGAAAGGTTACAACAGTCATGAAATTCTTGGGAATGGCTACTGTGACGTGATTTGTGCGCTGCAGCCAGAGGCAGACTGCTTATGGGAGATGCGTTTCCTAACGGTAAGGGAGGGGTCCAGGGCAGCCAGCGAGGCACTGACAGGACATGGCAGAGAGGTGTAGAAATGAGGGCTTTATCTCAGTTAATCTCGGTTTTAATTGCAGATTTATTTAACATAACACCAATGCGACTACTTTATTTTTCAGGTCTCAAAACAACTGAGCACTGCCTTTTGTTTGTCGTGCTAATTTTTTACAGTCACTTTTACACTAAACAGATCATTCTGCATGTAGCTCTATCATTGGTTCAACTGTAGCATTCAGTGTTCCTGAATTTAGAAGAAGTAAAGAACTCAAATATTAAGATTAAGAAAGATGTAAAAAGCGTGATTAATCTGCATTGAAACTGTGTTACTTGACAGCCCTTGTTTAAATTGTGTTACTTGACAGCCCTTGTTTAAATTCTCTCTGTGATTCACAATGCATACCTATGCTTTACCATACTTTAACTGTGCTTTATTACACATTGCTGTGCTTTTATTGTGAGAAACTTTTATAACGGCCAGTTCACATTGTTTCAATGCAACCATGAAAGTGATGTTGAATGAATGCTGTACACCAGTGATGCTGCAAGTGGCCCCTTGGGAACAAATGTGTGGCCCCTCGACTCTAACTGAACTTGAATCTTGCTGTTCTATCTGGTTTCTACTCTCCCCAGTTTAATATTCAGCCTACAGATCTGAAGCGCCAGGGAACGCATGACTGCTGAAGGAGGGTTTGATGCAAGATGACTTTTGTAATAGGAGAGAATGCGTGACCTGAGTGTGATGTTAGGTGTGTGTGTTGTGCAGGTGTGGCCTGTGGCAGCGCTCCACACGTGTGTACTGCAGGAAGGACTCCGCTGTGTCTCACCTGGGTGTCCAGGCTGCAGAGGCTAAGGGAGTCTTCATCTCTCTTGCTCTGCTTCCGCTTCCTCTGCAAGAAAACAAGAGAGTAGACGTTCAGAATCAGACACCAGATTACAAAGAACAAGGCAGCTCACTGGAGAACACGCAGCCTTATTAACAAGACTTCTACTCAAAGAACAACACAGCTCACTGGAGAACACACAGCATTATTAACAAGACTTCTACTCAAAGAACAACACAGCTCACTGGAGAACACACAGCCTTATTAACAAGACTTCTACTCAAAGAACAACACAGCTCACTGGAGAACACACAGCCTTATTAACAAGACTTCTACTCAAAGAACAACACAGCTCACTGGAGAACATACAGCCTTATTAACAAGACTTCTACTCAAAGAACAACACAGCTCACTGGAGAACACACAGCATTATTAACAAGACTTCTACTCAAAGAACAACACAGCTCACTGGAGAACACACAGCCTTATTAACAAGACTTCTACTCAAAGAACAACACAGCTCACTGGAGAACATACAGCCTTATTAACAAGACTTCTACTCAAAGAACAACACAGCTCACTGGAGAACACACAGCATTATTCATTAACTATTTGCAAGGAAAACCATGTTATTTGTGTACATTGAGGAAGGCACCAGCTGAAACGTGTGTCTACCTGCTTTATTTATAAAATAGTTTTACCTTTAGATATTTAGTAAGCAAGGGTTCTGAGTGGAATAAAACTGGCAATAACTGGATCCATAGACATCGTCTCCCAGTCCTTGCTTTGCAGATACTATGGATTTGCAGTGCTTTTCAATGGGTTTGTTCACTCAGTGCAGTTTTAAACTCAAAAGCATTTTGTGCACATGTGAAAGAGATATTGAAGATTGACTGTTTTCCTTTTAAATCAGAAGGAAGGAGTTTACTTTACTGATATTTCAAAAGTTTGTATCTTAAAAGAAAACAGCCATGTGACAGGATTGACCGAGGTTTGAGACTCAGAGACAGTTTTAAAGTTCAAAATAAAGTTTTTAATAAACAAAAATACAAAATAAACCAGCACAAGGGCCAAACAAAAAGGTTTAAACATAAAATAAACACAAAGCAAAAAGCAAAACTTACAAAAATAAAGGTTTCCAGGCTGGGCGTTGCCTTCACTGGAACAGAAAAACACAGCACAAACAAAACACACCTTCTCCTTCCAGAACTCTCTCTACCACTCTCTCCAGCCAGGGCCTCTCCTCTGGCTTTTATCCCCTGTGGTACACTGAGCCCAATTAATCAATAATTGCTAATTAGTCAATTAGGGCTCCAGCCACATTCTCACATGTTTTCCTGGCAGGGAGGAATTTTAACCCCCTCCCTGCCAGTCCCAACCATGATCATAAAGACGGGGCAGTCCCCCGTCACAAGCCACTGATTGAAAATGCCGATGAATCGAAAGCAGCTGACCTCAGACCATTCACATTGATTGTTGGCAAACCAGTCCCATTCTTACTAGTGAGGGCACTTTGCCTTGATTGCTTCCAGACGCACACCATTAGGCTATTTATATCACAAATACCTTTTTATCGCTAGAACACTTTTGTCATTTTCATTTAATTGGATGCTAATTCAGGAGTTTGGTTCTCATCCAAATGTGGTTTATGGAAACCTTCCTAAAGACAGGGCTAAACAAATTCTAAATATATGCCTGTCCTGCTTTGTGTGTCAAGTGGTTGTCATATGGTCAAGGTAGCAAGTGTGGTTAATCCAGCAGCAACAGATATACAGAAGCAGGAGTTTCCAAATATATCACAATATTTTATTTATTAAGAAAAAACTGATCAAGAACCAAAGAAAATTAAAAAACAAACAAAAATAGTGTACACAAAAACAATTAGTGCACATGTGAAAGAGATCTTGAAGACTGATTGTTTTCCTTTCTAAATCTAAAGGAAGGAGTTTACTTTACTGATATTTACTGATGAGTTAGACTGAGACACACTGTACACTGAGCATTCCAGCTTGTACTGATGAGTTAGAGACACACTGTACACTGAGCATTCCAGCTTGTACTGATGAGTTAGAGACACACTGTACACTGAGCATTCCAGCTTGTACTGATGAGTTAGAGACACACTGTACACTGAGCATTCCAGCTTGTACTGATGAGTTAGAGACACACTGTACACTGAGCATTCCAGCTTGTACTGATGAGTTAGAGACACACTGTACACTGAGCATTCCAGCTTGTACTGATGAGTTAGAGACACACTGTACACTGAGCATTCCAGCTTGTACTGATGAGTTAGAGACACACTGTACACTGAGCATTCCAGCTTGTACTGATGAGTTAGAGACACACTGTACACTGAGCATTCCAGCTTGTGCTGATGAGTTAGACTGAAACACACTGTACACCGAGCATTCCAGCTTGTACTGATGAGTTAGAGACACACTGTACACCGAGCATTCCAGCTTGTACTGATGACTTATAGGACACACTGTACACTGAGCATTCCAGCATGTACTGATGAGTTAGAGACACACTGTACACTGAGCATTCCAGCTTGTACTGATGAGTTAGAGACACACTGTACACTGAGCATTCCAGCTTGTACTGATGAGTTAGAGACACACTGTACACTGAGCATTCCAGCTTGTACTGATGAGTTAGAGACACACTGTACACTGAGCATTCCAGCTTGTACTGATGAGTTAGAGACACACTGTACACTGAGCATTCCAGCTTGTGCTGATAAGTTAGAGACACACTGTACACTGAGCATTCCAGCTTGTGCTGATAAGTTAGAGACACACTGTACACCGAGCATTCCAGCTTGCACTGATGCTAAACACCCTTCCTGACAACAAGAGAAAGTGAAGATGAGTGATCAGAAACACAAAGAAAGCAGTGACAGTTTGAACAATCCGACCCCTGGTAAACCTGCACTGAAATAACTGATCGCAGGTCTCATCACAGCATGAATACATCTCATCTGTGAGTGTAGGGTTACTAATAGGAGTGTTCAAGCAGCTGTAGGGGTTGAACAGTGTATGCAAGAACTCCAGGCTCCTGCTCATTGTTGGTAGCTCTGAAAGCAAGGACTGGGTGCAGTGTGGGTTTTAAGCCATGGCAATATGCACCACATTGCACTATGTTTCTAATATGCAGTATTGCAATCGGAAGGCAAAATGGGTCCAACTGCTGCTGCAATGCAAAGTTTTTACCATTTGTACATGAATAGGAAAAGATCTAAAAATACAAAATGAGTGAAAACAAAAACTGCCACTAGCTGCATGCAGAAATAACTAAATTATTATTCAGAGTTGCTTATTTCTAGTTATGAAACAGTTACAACTGGTGGAAACTTTGCACTACACAGAACAGGTCTACTTCAAATTGCCCAAGGTTTCAAACAGTTCTGTACTGCAGTGCCTCGCTTGTCAATGGAAGGTCCTACTCATTGTGAAAGAAGACAGCGTGATCTCTCTGCAGCTTTGTTACTGTATGACTGTCTTCACTCCTGGTTTTCAATGAGGTTTCTTACAATGCGTTACTGTACTCTGTATTATTTGTAAAGGTCTACTGGACAGTATCCCTCTGTATTGTCCAGTAAGACAGATTCAGAATCTTTTTCCAACCCCTCCTGCATGCAGGTAAGCAGGTGACAGGCACAGCGCCACACTACAGTACCCTGTCAGTAGAAATAATGGTTCCATTGATGAGGATGACAGAATAACCAGACAAGCCCCTGACACGGTTGTTCGTTAGTGACCACAGCAGCTCTCCTTTAACCTTAATGGAGTATGATGCTCATATAACAAGTACAATGTATGGAAAAGAAAGTATGTTTAAACACAAATGAAACAGCTCAATTCCTGAATGACTTTCTTAAATCAAGCTTCACATCTGCTTTGAAACGCGATTTGATCTGGAACAGTGCGATTCTCCTAGCAATCTTACTATACCTGAACACACAGACCCCCCTGCTTACTGACAATCTTACTATACCTGAACACACAGACCCCCTGCTTACTAACAATCTTACTATACCTGAACACACAGACCCCCCTGCTTAATAACAATCTTACTATACCTGAACACAGACCCCCCTGCTTGCTAGCTATCTTAGTATAGATACTGGCCCCCTCTTCACTGACATGTGCACCAGTCCTGGCACTGACAATGAAGAATAATATGTAAGCGGATGGTACTTGGTACACCACTTCACTTATTAAAAACTGCTTGTTCAAATTCTTCTGTGTGGATTTGAAGAGGACTACTACCTATTCATGGATAGCAAGACACTAAGCAAGCAAGAAGCCCACTCGAGGGTATTCTAATAGTAGTGAAACTTGAAACACTTTCAAAATGAATGCTCTCATTTTAAACTTAATGTCAACAATCTGTAAGTCTTGTAAATGATCTAGCAGAATCTGCAGTTGTTTTTCATTCACTGTTCCACACAGGCAGGCTGTGGTTTGGCAGTTAACTAGTTAAACTGCAGCAGGTGCTGTCGTTCACACCACAGATGTTCCTGTTCTCAGTGAGAAATCTTTGAGCTCTGTAGCTACTTTATTTGAAACGCAGGGAGGCTTGTATTAATACTCCACACTCAGAAGTGGGGCTTCATATCTGAAGTGTGTGTTTTACAGAAGGCATTGCTAATCTTTTGTGTGCTTACCAATGGCATCACCTTCTGAATGTGAACAAAGAATATGTAAACTTCTCGTAACTTATTTTGAGAAAGAAACATACATAGAAACAAGGAAATACAGAAATAAAGAAAAAAGACTAGAAAAAAGGGAAGAAACAAACAAAAAGCAAAAAAGAAAGCCAGCCCACTGAAGTGCCTCGCAGTTAGTGCTCAGACCCCTGACTGTGGTGGATCTGCAGTGACAGTGAGAGGCCCTGGCTGGGGGCCTGCTCTACACATGCCCTTGAGAACACCTCTCTCTCTCCACACTGTGCAAGAGTTCACTTTCATCCCTGTCATCATGCATCTTAACAAGTACCAACTGCTGCCCTGAATTATCAGCTGACATTTCCAAACTTGTTTAGCCATGCAGCAGTCCGCAGGTCAGGTTGAGTTAGCTCTGCTGTCTGGGCCACACACCTGGTACCTCTCCACTGATTTGATGTCTGTAACTGTGATGAGTCAAAGGGATCTCGGTCTGTAATTCAGCCTCCCGACAGTAGAAGGCAGCAAACCAACTCGGGACTTCCCTTACCAAGGTCACGTGACCATGACGAAAGTCATCTTTATGAGGGGCGTCACCTATGAGAGTTTGGTGTTCCACTGACTGCAGGGGTGGGGCTTTGCATACTAAAGGGAACTTGCTACTGCGTCCGGGGATATCGTGAAGAGGACTAAGGAGTTTCCGAACCCTTCTTTTTATCATTATTCCAGCACCCCCTCCCTCACGCCATTCTTTTTTCGTTTCGTTTTATTTTATCGTGTAACAAATAATATTAATAAAACAAATTTTATTTTGTTGCACGTAAATTACTGTCTGGACATTCCATTATTACTCACACTCCTCACAGTAACACATACTGATATTCTCAGCAATATATGCTAAAGAAAGGAATGCCCTTACCAAGTCTCATCCCCACTGAATAAACAGATCTCTTGATACAGTGGAACCAGGCTTTGAGGCCATCTCACAATTAAGACTTCTTTGCAGCCCCTACTTGCTGCAGTTGACAGCTATGTATTCTGTATTCATCTGCAGCCTTTAGAAAACAACTCTGAAAACTTCAATTAGAATAGATTGAATTAAAGAAACAACATCAAGACTGATCAATAAAGTGTTAACCAGTTAAATAAACTTTTAAACAATCACAATCAATGGTTTTCATTTGCTACAAGGACTTCTATGCACCTTTGGTAGAGATGCCACCCCCTTCCATTGTGCTGGTCTGTTCACTGGTCTTTACAGTGTGGTTTACCTGCAGATTAATGCTGGTGTGACGTGTACCTCCACTACTACAAAATGATATATGACACCCCCCACCTAAAAACCATCTAGAACCCCAAACTCAATTCATCTTGAATTCTTTAGCGTTCCAAAGTGATTTGAAGTTTTGTAATAGCCTTTGCATTCTTTCATCGCAGTAATTATTGTAATAGGGAGGGTTTTCCCTCAAGCATTCCAGCATTCTATCAGTACACATCAGATACTGCTCCACAACCCCAGCAATCAGCCAGTGAAGTGTCCTTTTCATCTGCTGCCAACAGTGTCCATGCGGAGACGCGAAAAACCAACGCTTAGCCGACACGATTAAGGCTTACATCACACTCTACATGTCTTTTCTTACCGGTTAATGTTCGATTAAGGGGTCTATATAATGATCTTAACAGTGGTAATTTTTAAAATCATTGGGCCAAATATACAAAAGAGATGCGAGTTTCTGACTTGATAAATAGTTGTGCCTGCGAGTGAAATTTAAAACAGGAGCTGCAGAAAAACAATCCCAGTGCAAGTCCTCTTAAAAGTGTGAAATTAGCAAACCAGCGAAAATACTGTTGAAACCTTATTTACTCCTATCAAGAGGGAGCTCAGGGCTCACTAAGTTTTGTTCAAATGAACCTGAACTCTAGTTATTCAGAGCAGTGCGTATGTTCTACTGTATTTTGTATTGTATGTAGTAATGATACCAAGTGGAAAACAGCACCTGTATTAATCCAGAGATCACGAGTGACGGCACGTAGACCTGACATTGCTTACAGCTTTCAAACAAACCCCTATTTGTAAAGCATGTTGTTTCTGTATAAATCCCTTTAGGAATTTCTGTTTGCATCGTTAGTGTGAGTGAGGGAGCCTGCAGCACATCTGCTGGTTATATACGTCTTCTTGTCTGTTTGTATGAAAGCTTGTTCAAGATTAAAATACAACTAATCTCGTAGAAATGCTGCCGACGCATAAAACAGTCCGGTACAAAGTCAAAGGCAAATCTTCTGACAGGAATAACCCCATCGTAACTGTATAATACTAGCAGGAAACAGCACTGGGATTACATTGTAATCTGACAGGAATAACCCCATTGTAACCGGATAATACTAGCAGGAAACAGCACTCAGATTACATTGTAATCTGACAGGAATAACCCCATTGTAACTGTATAATACTAGCAGGTAACGGCACTGTGATTACACTGGGGCCTCTAATAGCGGATTTTAAAAAGTCAAAATCACAAAATAAACAAAACAACAGCTATGATAAAGAAAAGAGTTTTGGATGATAGATGCAGTGTTATTAAATGTCATGGACGATAGATGCAGTGTTATTAAATGTCACGGACGATAGATGCAGTGTTATTAAATGTCACGGACGATAGATACAGTGTTATTAAATGTCACGGACGATAGATACAGTATTATTAAATGTCACGGACGATAGATGCAGTGTTATTAAATGCTGGCTGTTAGTGATCACATGACCGTGCAGAGACTTTTACATACCCTCAATTGGGATCACTCGGTTTCACCTCGTGCCTCACAACACACCGAGGGTGCACAGTAACTGCATACAGTAACTCCTGCACGCCCTGTCCTGTTATTGATTACTTAGTATCACATAATTGCACGCTGTTCTTATTCGTTATTATTTTGTTTAAAAGCCGCTATAAGGACAGTTACACTACAATCAATTACAGTTCAATTATTTTTCTCTTGACAGATGAAACGGGTTTTTTTTGTTTGTTTTTTTGATAGACTTGCATGAAAAAGTTTTATTATTTAAAAAAGTCATTCAAACTTGAGCAAAAGTAAATCTGGGGACCACAGTAAACCAGTGCTCCGCCCCCTGTAGTGCACTGCAAGAATTGCAGTTTACATTGAACAAACACAATCTTTGTTGAAGCACGTTTACATTTAAACACTGATACTGTCAAAAATAAAACAGGTTCAGAATCGGTAGCCTTCATTAGACTTGCATTTTAAAACTCACAAAGCAAACACACGACAAATCACATCATTATAATACAATGATCATTTATAAAAACTGGATTTTAAATTAAAAGCTTTACAAATTTCAACAGGCTACACTTACTGTCCTCAAACTGAACAAATATCCAAAAATCCCAAACCATTCTAAACCTGTTTAATAATCTCTGACTACAATTACCCAGCAAGATGAAAACGTGAAAGATTTCTAGTATGCAATGTTTGTCAGTTTCGTTAGTATTTCTAAATGTAGCACTACTGAGTGTTTGATAGTTGTGGATGAGCATTTTAGAGTAAGGGGCACCTGGCATAACCCTTTCTGAATTGCTGCTAGGTCCAGGTCTCACGAACAGGCTGCCCATACCCTTCCTCTAATAGTGAGACACTGAGACCGTGGTTTGCACTCTCTGCTTAGATTTCTGCAGCATCAGTAAAGTGCCCGACTCACCCGAGGATGTACGAAGAGGCAGCACCACACCATGAGGAGTCCCAGATTTCCACCAGCCCAGGTCTGTGTTCTCAGGCACCTCAGCCCACAAGGTAACCCCTCTGCTAGGCTCTGCTTCTGCTGCTGCGTGCTTGTGTAGGCTTCCTTCTCTGCCTGTACTCTTCACTCTTCAGCCCCATTAAACAACAGGATGTGAAGAGGGGAAGCTCGTGTCACAGTGCTACGGGGTGAGTGTGCAGGGACTGCACCCCTGTGCACACACACGCAGGGCTCTGCGGTCTGCAGCGTCTGATTGAGCAAGATTCTTCTGTTGATGCAGCCGCCGGTACCCGCAGAACAAGCTTCTACCGGCACAGGTTTCGAAAAATAAAAACTGTGCTTTTTCAAACCTGACCTAGACTGCTGACTCTGAAATACCTCATATGCTGTTACTACTTTCAAACCTTTTAAACTACAGGGAAATTCAGAGGGCCAGATTTATCAAGCATGTTTCATTTCTAGTAATGTTTAAACTGTAGCATTTCAGATGTCCGCACTATTGTAAAAAGAACAGATCGAATGAGAAGGACAGAAGAGATCAAACCCATACTGGAGTAATAGAAGAGTCGCGGCGTTGAAGCACATTTCTGCTAGAGAGGGGAGTTGCTAAAGGACGGGCTGCTAAGCTGTGCATGTCCTCACTCTGCTCTTGTACAAGTGCAATGCTGTTGTTGTTGCTGTGGTTTTGGTTTGATTTGCTCCAGTATGAGTAAAATCAAGACCTTGTTTCCACTTCAGAAGTATGACCCGGCTGGCAGAGTGGCAGGGCTAAGCTATCAGCCTGTAGTTTAGAGAACAGAACCCCCTGGAGCTCAGTCAGTGCAGCGCAACCTATCGGACCTGCAGGACGTGGGAGTGTGCCCCAACGTGCCATTCAATTACACTGGAAAAACAAATAGAAACTATTTACAGCACCCAAACTACATCCTGAGTTTGGGTTTGCATTTTTCCTTTCAGAAAAACACGACGATTTGGAGTAAAAAGCTTTCATAATCAAACCCCATGATCATTGTCGTAGCTAGCTAACAGTTCACCGAGGTCCAGACCGCGGTTAAAAAGTTTGCTTAAATGTTAACATTTTTAAGAATATGATAGAAAAATATGTTTATTCTACAACATTTTAAGTATATAATAGCCCTGTATGCAAGTCATCTATTTACCTCGGCAGTCTTCTTGTTTTGTTAGTTAAGGCCTGCAACGCTCCAAGTTGCATCGGGTTGCCTAGGCAACGCGACACAGTGTGCACCTCACTTCCTGGTGGCCATGCGCTGGAAAACATAGACAAGACACGCAACTGTAGAATTGAATCCTCCTTGACTGAACACTGAGTGGCGTGGGAACTCTTGTCGTCAAAATCAAAATGGAAAAGTCTGTCGACTAATCCGTTTAGTGCAAAAGACTTTGCAATACCTAATTGAGGAAATATTAAAAAACTGAAGTCCAAAACCAAAATTGCAAGTAGTAAGTAGAAAAGCAGGAAGAGTTGAAACGGTATATCAGCAAAACAGTGTCCAGTTATAAGAACTTAAGAATGTTAAGTTCTGATTGATCCCAGAATCTCATCAAGCAGCTTCTTGAAGGATCCCAGGGTGTCAGCTTCAACAACATTACTGGGGAGTTGGTTCCAGACCCTCACAATTCTCTGTGTAAAAAAGTGCCTCCTGTTATGAATGGATCTGTGGTATTTGGTTTATTGAATCGCTATTATTAGCCTACATTATAAGAACTTTTTTTTTTCTCTCATGTCATCTAAAAGTCGATGCATGCCTTGTTAAAAACTCACCGCATGCCACTGATATTCTGGGAAGTGACTGAAGCGGTTAACATGCACACATCAACAAAATCTGCTATTACCGGGAGCTGGGTTCAGGGGAGAGGGGTATTGCTGCAGAACGCAGATTCACACAGCGTAGCTCTCACAGAGTAGTAATAAACGTCATCATTGTATGCTACAGCCTGATCACATGATGAATTTAGGTACTAAAACTAAGTTTATTTCATAACAATAAACTAACTCTAAACCTAAGGTTCGTGGGGTATTGGTCATGGATCACTAATTAATCCTCACAGGGTAATCACTATGTTCAGTGTTCTCCCCCTCCCACACCCTGTTTATGGTCACGTGTACGAGCCTTCGTTCTGCAGCACTACCCTGTGCGAGCTCCCTGCGAGAGCTACGCTGTGAGAGCCTTCGTTCTGCAGCACTACCCTGTGCGAGCTCCCTGCGAGAGCTACGCTGTGCGAGCCTTCGTTCTGCAGCACTACCCTGTGCGAGCTCCCTGCGAGAGCTACGCTGTGCGAGCCTTCGTTCTGCAGCACTACCCTGTGTGAGCTCCCTGCGAGAGCTACGCTGTGCGAGCCTTCGTTCTGCAGCACTACCCTGTGTGAGCTCCCTGCGAGAGCTACGCTGTGCGAGCCTTCGTTCTGCAGCACTACCCTGTGTGAGCTCCCTGCGAGAGCTACGCTGTGCGAGCCTTCGTTCTGCAGCACTACCCTGTGTGAGCTCCCTGCGAGAGCTACGCTGTGCGAGCCTTCGTTCTGCAGCACTACCCTGTGTGAGCTCCCTGCGAGAGCTACGCTGTGAGAGCCTTCGTTCTGCAGCACTACCCTGTGTGAGCTCCCTGCGAGAGCTACGCTGTGAGAGCCTTCGTTCTGCAGCACTACCCTGTGCGAGCTCCCTGCGAGAGCTACGCTGTGCGAGCCTTCGTTCTGCAGCACTACCCTGTGCGAGCTCCCTGCGAGAGCTACGCTGTGCGAGCCTTCGTTCTGCAGCACTACCCTGTGTGAGCTCCCTGCGAGAGCTACGCTGTGCGAGCCTTCGTTCTGCAGCACTACCCTGTGTGAGCTCCCTGCGAGAGCTACGCTGTGCGAGCCTTCGTTCTGCAGCACTACCCTGTGTGAGCTCCCTGCGAGAGCTACGCTGTGCGAGCCTTGCTATATGCTATATGTGAGGTTGACCCTATGTGCATGTCGGTGTTTAGACCTCTGGCATATTATCACTCTCGCTACGGCCATGCCGATGATATCAGTTTGAAAAACTATTTCACAACAATGTAGCTCTTTTAATAACCACAATGTCTGCGTTTGTCTTTGTTGGGTTCTAGAGTGCCGAGACAGACAACATCAAAACATTCCATGTGATATCAGCCTTCGCAAGTATCGATTGCATTTGCAGAATTCTATTTTTTGTATTTAGTCCTTGTGACAAAGGCAGCCGGAGTGGGTGGCATCAGACCAGAGCCAGGAAATAAAACAACAGAGAGGTGTGGTTTGGTGGAGCTGAGCGAATGGTTTCGCTCAGCATTTAATAAACAGAACAGAAAATAAAAAGGTTGTACGAACAAAACACAGGACACGGCACTTCACGCCAAAATAGAGACAAACAAAAACGAACACACACTAACAAACAGGGACGAACACTAAACAAACACGTACTGTGCTGGTCCTCCAGCACCATGTAGCAATTGCTCACTTTCACTTTTTCTTTCTCGTTCTCGTTCTCTTTCTCCTCACTCTCTCCCGTTCTTTCGCCCTGAACACACAACCCCGAGTGAATGAAAAATGTGTCTATATATACACTGTTGTGCTGGGATTCAATTACTAATTAATTATTCACTTGAATCCCAGCACGTGAATGAATTACGTGCAACCCCGTGCTCACATATTACATACTTTAAATGCACGTGAAGTGATTTGTGCCATCCTCGTGCCTAAATACAAATCTAATTTAAATCACACGTGAAACACAGACCCGTTTATATTCCGTGTACCAATCTCTATACACCAACATTAACACACGCACGCAACATACAACACAGAAATGCACACAGGGGCGGAGCACATTGCCACAGTCCTCAATTAGGTATTTACTCTACTTTCCCAGTTTGAATGACAACTCCCTGTGTAAGAACCATATAAACTGCACGACGACTGAGACCAGCGGGCGTCCTCCATTCCTGCTGTTGAACTAATCTCCTTTTTCACCCGATTAACCTAAACAGAGGGTGTTGCCAAGCAACTGAGCCCAGGACGGACAGTCTCCACCTGGCTTCACATGCTGCCTGACCAGCAGGAACACTGCGGTGCCCTGAGGTGAACCAACAGCTGCTTTCCTTCCCTACCACAATATCTGCAACCTGGTGCAACTAAGAGCTTGTGACCAGAAAACTCATTGCAGTCGGGCCAAGGCCTTTGGGGGTAACACTTTTATTAAGAATAAATCATTAAAACCTCTGGACTGATTCTGCTGCTGAAACAATGACGGTGAAATGCAGGGTTGTACACAGAACCGGACCCTGCTTCTTATTGGGTGTGTGCCTGTGAGAACAGGAAGCCAGGAAACTTTGTGAGTCACACTTCCTGGAAACCAGAAGACTTCTGTGTGGCACTTCCTGGAGACAAGGGCAAGTCAACACTCAACCTTAAACCCTAGTTGCCTTTGTGTCACTTCTGGTTCAAGTAACGTTTCTACAACCAAAAACAATGTAGGCTTTGGGAGCGACTGTTCAATCTCATTGCACAGGTTTTATCAGCAGTTTAAGCAGAAAGGTAGAAGTCCTGCGAATCATCAAAGTTCAAGCAGAGAAGGTGATGAGATTTTCCAGTGAGTTTGTGTGTGTGGGTGGACACAGGAACAAGCCTTGTAGAAAGCACAATGTTTATAATGAAGTTTAATGACAGCCCTGTCTGCACTGGGTGAAGAAATGTCCTACCCCACGCTGAGCTTGAACTGTTACAGCATCCCCAGTCACAACTCAAAGTCAGCACAGTTTCAGGCTGCTTAACATTGTCGGCACTCACAGATCTACCAAATGTGGAAAAATAAACAGCAGGCCAGCAAATAGTAATAATCACCTTCCACTAATCCCAGTTACACACGTTCAGTTTCAACAGCTGGACACACTGACTGAACTGCAAAAAACGAAACATAGCGTACTACCAAGGGATGAAACTGTGGTGGACAGAGGACTGTTCTCAACATATTAAACAAAGCAGTTCTTTTTAAATGAATAAGTTAATAATAATCTGAAAGTGTAAATAAAGCAGATTGACATTTATTGAGATACCGTCCATTGTACTTGCTGATACTTATTCTGCTAAATATTCTTTTCAACTTCAGGTTCCAGAGAAACGCTCGCCAATTGTGATGAAACTTGATACAAGAATATCCATCTTAATCTAACTGCTACACTCGCAAACTAGAGTGAACTAAATAAGACAGTCCCGTGGAGCCTTTCAGGGCCTCAGTCCTGTTATAACACAGTGCTCCTGGCACGACCCTTAAGAAATGCTTATTGAAGGACTTGCAGAATGAGTCGCCCGAGTCAAGAGAAAGTAACAACACTGAGATCTACATGTGTGGAGTTCCTGACACCCGTCAACATGTCTAACCTACACACTCAAAGAGACTAAAAGTAGGTATAGAAATACAAGCTGGACCAGCACGCTGTGCTCAAACACGCCTGTCAAAGTGAGTCTTGCCTGAGGTTACTGTAAATCAGAGGGAGACTGGGGGGAGCTCACCTGGTGTCTGACAGCGCTGCTGTTTTAGTACTTTAGTGCTGCTGCTGGCAGCAATAAGAGTGAAAGGAATCCAGACTCTTTATTCTTTAATGGCCAGGTCAAGAACAGACCCCAGGGGAAGGTCTGCATTCACAAAGCTCTGTTCTGGAGGGCCACCTGCACCTTACCATTAACGAATGTAAGTTTGCGCGATGTCTGATTCCTTCTTGTTTTAAATGTAGTTGTGTCTTCACTGTTGTGTTAACAGATGTGTTAACTCACTAAGCAGTTGCTTTGCCTTGAACTTGTTTGACTGTATCAGAAAGATGCCGTGCAAAGGAAGCCACTGCATAAACAGCATCAGAAATAAAGAGCTGTGCAGAACAGTGTTTTTCTTCTTTCTTAACAGGTCATTTCATGGGGCACCACAAGGTTTTATTTTACTGTGACATGAATTACAAATTACACTTTGGTTTTCCAGCTAATTCAACAAACTAAATTCCATATTTCAGATTTAAATCTAAACTTAAAAACACAAATCCAATAATAATTTATTTTTTATAAAAAGCAGCGGTTGATAGTAATAGGAGTTGGGCCTGGTTTATCTTTTATCAACTCCAACCCTGCTGTGACACCAGCTGTTGTTCCAGTGCCTCTGTGTGCCGGAGAGATGGAGTAGTTACTGCTCCTGCCTTCTTGTGCAGTAGAAGCAGGCTGCACTGACACAGCCTCTGTGTGCCGGAGAGATGGAGTAGTTACTGCTCCTGCCTTCTTGTGCAGTAGAAGCAGGCTGCACTGACACAGCGTCCGTGTGCCAGAGAGATGGAGTAGTTACTGCTCCTGCCTTCTTGTGCAGTAGAAGCAGGCTGCACTGACACAGCCTCTGTGTGCAGGAGAGATGGAGTAGTTACTGCTCCTGCCTTCTTGTGCAGTAGAAGCAGGCTGCACTGACACAGCGTCCGTGTGCCGGAGAGATGGAGTAGTTACTGCTCCTGCCTTCTTGTGCAGTAGAAGCAGGCTGCACTGACACAGCCTCTGTGTGCCGGAGAGATGGAGTAGTTACTGCTCCTGCCTTCTTGTGCAGTAGAAGCAGGCTGCACTGACACAGCGTCCGTGTGCCAGAGAGATGGAGTAGTTACTGCTCCTGCCTTCTTGTGCAGTAGAAGCAGGCTGCACTGACACAGCGTCCGTGTGCCGGAGAGATGGAGTAGTTACTGCTCCTGCCTTCTTGTGCAGTAGAAGCAGGCTGCACTGAAACAGCCTCTGTGTGCCGGAGAGATGGAGTAGTTACTGCTCCTGCCTTCTTGTGCAGTAGAAGCAGGCTGCACTGACACAGCGTCCGTGTGCCAGAGAGATGGAGTAGTTACTGGTCCTGCCTTCTTGTGCAGTAGAAGCAGGCTGCACTGACACAGCCTCTGTGTGCAGGAGAGATGGAGTAGTTACTGCTCCTGCCTTCTTGTGCAGTAGAAGCAGGCTGCACTGACACAGCGTCCGTGTGCCGGAGAGATGGAGTAGTTACTGCTCCTGCCTTCTTGTGCAGTAGAAGCAGGCTGCACTGACACAGCGTCCGTGTGCCGGAGAGATGGAGTAGTTACTGCTCCTGCCTTCTTGTGCAGTAGAAGCAGGCTGCACTGACACAGCGTCCGTGTGCCGGAGAGATGGAGTAGTTACTGCTCCTGCCTTCTTGTGCAGTAGAAGCAGGCTACACTGACACAGCCTCTGTGTGCAGGAGAGATGGAGTAGTTACTGCTCCTGCCTTCTTGTGCAGTAGAAGCAGGCTGCACTGACACAGCCTCTGTGTGCAGGAGAGATGGAGTAGTTACTGCTCCTGCCTTCTTGTGCAGTAGAAGCAGGCTGCACTGACACAGCGTCCGTGTGCCAGAGAGATGGAGTAGTTACTGCTCCTGCCTTCTTGTGCAGTAGAAGCAGGCTGCACTGACACAGCCTCTGTGTGCAGGAGAGATGGAGTAGTTACTGCTCCTGCCTTCTTGTGCAGTAGAAGCAGGCTGCACTGACACAGCGTCCGTGTGCCGGAGAGATGGAGTAGTTACTGCTCCTGCCTTCTTGTGCAGTAGAAGCAGGCTGCACTGACACAGCGTCCGTGTGCAGGAGAGATGGAGTAGTTACTGCTCCTGCCTTCTTGTGCAGTAGACGCAGGCTGCACTGACACAGCCTTGCTGCTTTCACTTCACAGGTGTCTCACACCAGATCAGGTTCTTAAACCCTTTGTTTCGTACTGTGGATTGCACTAATATCCACTAGGGGTCTAGGTTGAGATCACTAAACTCATTGCACTTGTTACCTGAGCAGTCAGACTGTAACCCTTTTTCACCCTCAAGTCTGTCACCAGTAAGTTCCACTTGTTTTCCTTTGCTTGCTGGCACAGTGTACAACTGCCCTTTGATTACATCAGGCACCGCTTGCCAAAATAAGCCTGGTTGTCCAGCACAACTTATTCTTGTGATTACAATCAGACAAAAACTGCAGTACGTTCTGTTAACAATACCAAATAAATTAAATTAGCAGTGAAACATTTAAAGCACACCAGGTTCACAGCTATGGCCAACAGTTTTACATCACCCTGTAGAATGAATTAATTTGGCTTTATAAAGTCAAATGAAACCTGCTGAATAATTTTACGTTCACATATTGAATACATACTGCTTTGTAGTTTTCCATATACTTAATGAAAAACAGTAAATTGAAAAAAGTGACATTTCGAAATCTAACATGAAATACTGTACTACTATCATTGCTTCTGATATCGTTTTGTAGTTTCATAAATAAACGTTGTTAAATAAATAGTTGTTAAATAAAAGATCTAAATTATGTTCATGTAGTTTTTTTTTTTTAAATTATGTCTCAATCCTAAAATTCTAGGTGATGGAAAACTTTTGGCCAGTCCTGAAACAAACTTCAGTCTTTGGACCTGCTTCGCCTGTTCTCTGCTTTGAGATTTTCTTTCTGTTTGCCCAGCAGACCAGAGAAGGTTGCATTATATTTTGCATGAGTCAGAGTTTAGGGTCAATGTAAGGTTAACCTGACATTAAAGGCATGCCTTTCCACTCATTAGAATAACGCTCTCGTAACAACCTTGCATTTCTATTGTTCCACGAGCCTGATTTTCAAGTGGATCTGAAGCACATTTACTCAAGTATGTATCGGCTTTGCTTTACCACTTCATTTCATTGCTCTGTATATATGCCAAAATAAGATTAGCATTTTCTCAGATTTCTTTATTAATTAGAAATACTCCATGCCAGTTACCAGGTTTTTTAGACACTGCTGCACAGAAAAAACTATTGGCCATAAATATTTAATTCAAAATAAAAAATGTGTAAAATCCACAGCTGAATGCAATCCACACGGTCTATAAGAAGGTAAGAAACTATGGTTTGAAGAAGACTACAGAAAAGGCATGAAACAGAACATGTGAGCCAGAGCATCATCTAAATCAGACAGCCAAGTCCCAGGACAGGCCAGTCACTGTCTCAATGTGTTCCAGCCAGGTCCCAGGACAGACCAGTCACTGTCTCAATGTGTTCCAATCAGGTCCCAGGACAGGCCAGTCACTGACTCAATGCGTTCCAGCCAGGTCCCAGGACAGACCAGCCACTGTCTCAATATGTTCCAGTCAGGTCCCAGGACAGACCAGTCACTGTCTCAATGTGTTCCAGCCAGGTCCCAGGACAGACCAGTCACTGTCTCAATGTGTTCACACCCTGCCATGAATGGATGTGTAATTGAAGCCAAAGGAAATCACAACCTCAGTGGCCCCTATAAATTACAGTGCAGCACATCATGTGGAAGTCTACCTCTCTCTGTGAGCGCCCCCTATAGGCTACAGTGAAGCACATCACATGGAAGTCTACCACTCTCTGTGAGCACTCCAAGGCAGTGTGGTCTCTCACTGGATTATTATGCAGCCTAGTTATACATCAATGTGGCTCATTTCCTCACTGTGACCGCAGAAAGTTGAACTGAAATGAGTAAGGAAAGCAATCGTACATTTCTGAGCGACAGTCTGGTCTAATTTCCTGAACATTTCATTCCGTGTAGAAACAATCCAGCACTTCAAAGAGAAACAAACATCATCTTTGGTTATTGCCTTTTTAATCTGTAGCACTGGCAGCCTGAGATCTGAATTATGAGGAGCTTGAACAGAAGCTTTCTTCACTTGTGAAGCACCACCATCAGGTCTCAACACAGAAACTCACGCTACTGCTTAAAACTATTAGTCATTCGAATCAAAGAGCAGTTTCAATAACTACTATGCATTCACATCATTTCAAGCAGTTACAGAAAACTGGGTCTATTAAGAATTTGCATTGATCACATAAAACGCTTTGATATCGCTTCAAAGACACACGTCTCATACTTCGTCTGCTGTCTACATTTCTGAAATAGTTTGGATTTTAATAAATTTGAGCCAAAGGGAAGATACCGTAATTAAAACCTGCCTTAAAGGGCAACCCTCTGTACAGAGCGAGTCACTCTGACTCCCTGACAGCCAACACATACAAGCTGCTCACAGGATGCTTGCTGCTATCCTGGCAATGTCCTCCATGCAGCGTCTTCCAAGACTCGCTGCAGCATTCAGTCTCCGTCAGGGATTGTGAAGAGCCAGTTACAACTAAATAAACTATGTCGTGAAACTGTGCCATGTAGCGCTGGCAAGCTTGCAATCTCGAAACACATCACAGGACACTGAGGTCCGTGTGCATGCAGTGCCAGTGGTTCTGTTTAGTATTTGCAGCTGTTACATCTAATTCATTGTTCATCATTACTACACTGCCTCTAGAACTCCTCACAAGTCTGATTCGATGTCCTTCACAGGTCTTGGCTCCTTTTCCAGTTCAGTGAACTTGATCCTTCAGCTTTCAGTAGAAGGCTGTTGTTCTGTTTTGCTGTTGTTTTGAGGGGGTTTCAAACAGGAAAGATAACACCACGTGACCTCCTGCTCCAGGCTTGTTTTCTTTGTCTTTTCCTGAGACCAGACTGCGAGTCTGCTCTGCAGTGGAGGCGTCCTCAAGGGAACGAGGCAGGGGTGCTGAGAAATGTGCTGCTCAGGAGAGGAAAATCAACTTGATCTTCATCAGCAGCTTGAAGGGGCTTGAAAGTTGAGCACATTATAAATCAGTCCTCAAAGTTTTTTATTTAGTCACGGGAACTTGTGTATCAACCTTGACATTTAACTAATTCCTTGTTCCAAAATATAATGACATAATAAAAGTACAATACAGATGTGTCCACAGGCACAGAAGCAGAGAATGAGCAGTCGATTGTAATGACAGTGTGAAATCAGATTACTCATCACAGGCACTGTTTTGCTTTGAGGACCTCTGTTGTAAATCGTGGGCTGATCATTATGAATGAGGTGCCCTACCAGACATTATCCAGAGAGCTGGAAGTCAAAGCCAGGACACTCAATGTCAACCTTGCCTGGCAAAGGGAATAGGGTCTGATTAGAGATTCCTGCTGCAGAGTGAAGGCTCTTCAAGAAGCAGCACAAAGCTGTAGCTGCCGGCAACTCCCAACAAGAGGAGCACGCAGCAATTTAAACTATATGACTCTGCTCTCAATCTCTAGTGTGCAGTTTTATGATGTCATTTTATATCACATTTTGGAATACATAGTTGAGGATATAGCCCTCAGAATTATGAGTAATATGAATAGCAGGAACAGAGCAGGAATAGGAAAAGAAAGCTGCAGTGTTCTTTGACAAACTTTTTCAAAGTTTTAAAAGGTTTCTGAGTGTTCTTATGCCTTGCTGGCTACAACCAAAGGTGTAAAAACATTTAGTAACCCTATTTAAGAGCTGAATGTGTCTCAGATACACAAATTGTCCATTAACCCTTGCCTCAAAGTGCACCTCTAAGGAAAGAGAGGTAGGTACAATGCGGTCAAGCTGGAAATTAAAAGCAAAGATGAGAGAGCAGAACAAAGTGAAGAATGAGATACAGGAGAGAGATGCATGTGTGAAAACTTCTTTAGGAATATCGGGCCTCATTCACAAAACATGAAGGACTGTTTTAAGGAATGTTTTGTTAAGCCCATTTAGAATAATGAAATCAGGTTTGGAGTTCATGAAACATTTAGCCGCAGTTTTAGAGAGGGTTTATTGCTGGTGTTATTGGGTTTGTGCTGCATGAGCGGCCCTGTTTGGTGACTGCATGGGGTTGAAACCGTGACCATGCAGACTAAAGTGTAATGAGACAGGAGTAGCTGCAGTCAAAATGCTCTAGAGAAGGTATGTCAGCATCCTTCACATAATATAGGATGCTTTGAGGAGCCTTTCAAGAAGGCGGTACAGTGCCAGGGAGGTTTGGCACAGGCGGTACGGTGCCAGGGAGGTTTGGCACAGACGGTATAGAGCCAGGGAAGTTTGGCACAGGCAGGCTCGGTGCCAGGGAGGTTTGGCACAGGCAGACACAGGGTCAGGGAGGTTTGGCACAGACGGTATAGTGCCAAGGAGGTTTGGCACAGGCGGTACAGTGCCAGGGAGGTTTGGCACAGGCGGTACAGTGCCAGGGAGGTTTGGCACAGGCGGTACAGTGCCAGGGAGGTTTGGCACGAGCAGTACAGTGCCAGGGAGGTTTGGCACAGGCGGTACGGTGCCAGGGAGGTTTGGCACGGGCAGTACAGTGCCAGGGAGGTTTGGCACAGGCGGTACAGTGCCAGGGAGGTTTGGCACGGGCAGACACAGGGTCAGGGAGGTTTGGCACAGGCGGTATAGTGCCAGGGAGGTTTGGCACAGGCGGTACAGTGCCAGGGAGGTTTGGCACAGGCGGTACAGTGCCAGGGAGGTTTGGCACAGGCGGTACAGTGCCAGGGAGGTTTGGCACGGGCAGTACAGTGCCAGGGAGGTTTGGCACGGGCAGGCTCGGTGCCAGGGAGGTTTGGCACAGGCGGTACGGTGCCAAGGAGGTTTGGCACGGGCAGGCTCGGTGCCAGGGAGGTTTGGCACAGGCGGTACAGTGCCAGGGAGGTTTGGCACAGGCTTCCTTCACTATCTCTGTAAGTGAGAGATTCGTAGAGTTGCTTCAACACAGGAGATCTTCAAAAAGCGCATTCTATCTGTTAATTAACATCCTTTACACTAGAGTTCAAAACAGACCAAACAAACTCGGTCCACTACACAGGATAGCCTCCTCGCCGCCCCCAACCCCTTCTTACACAGACAGAGCAGCAATCTACCTCGGGGGCCTCCTGAAACACGGCCGCTTCAAACTAATACTGCAGATGCTTGAGGGCCACTCTGACAGTACAGTTCTGGTACTGTTACAAGGATGTCATAAGGAGATGATTTCCAATGAGACAAGACCTCAAAAAGACAGATTGTGATCCACTCAATAAGTGCTCCTACACTGAATAGCTCTGTTATTCTAAACACACAGCCTGACAGTCCACTGACCTGCGGCTCTCAGTGAGGTCAAGTAGACCTCACCTCATACCTGGGTCTCTATTTTGAAGGCACATTTTCCAACAGCAATAAAACAATTGTAAAGGTCTAAATCTAGCAAGAAGCAATTTAGCTAAGAAGCAATTCAGGTGGGAGCAGTCTAAACTGCTAGTTTCATGCTGGTAAAATTATTTAATTCGTCACTGAAATTTTTCCTTTTGACTTTGTGCTTTTCAAAGTAGAGCCAACATTTTTTTTTTTTTTTTTTTTTTAATGTAAAAAGCATTATTATTGTTTTTTTTTTTTTTTAAAACAGCACTAACAGCCAATCACAGAGCTTTTCTCCTGATCAAATTCACAGCCAGTCCCTCTCCAGCTCCTGAGCACTGCATTGCACAGATATCAAAATGTAAAAATCCTGCAACTTGTTACCTACAAAAAATATCTTGATATAACGTATAGTAGGCCTTGCTATTGATGCAATACAGCCACCTGAAATGTATGTGTACAGACTGTAAAGATATCTAAGATTAGCTACACTGTTCAATTATTCTTATCTAACTATACTGTATATTATTAAAACATATAGGTGACTATCAGATTCATGTTTATCAGTGAGGGAGGTGCAGTTGGGGAGATTTCTGGGAGCAGCTGGTATTAGCTCAGACACGACAGCCTGGGAACCTCTGACCCAGCTGGTATCAATCCCACCCAGTAAGAAAACAGATTACTTCACTTACCCCTCTGAAACCCCAGCCGTTTCTGGATGGGAGAAGAGAGAAGGAGCTCTTAGGCTGCACTGTGGACCTGCGAGAGAAGAGATGGATGGGTTTAGGGTTTATCAGTTAACCCCCGTTCTACAACAAAGTTACTGTTGCGACAAACCAAATCATGCCTCAGTTATCGATGGCTAGAAGGCAAAGCGTGTTCCTGAGTCCCTGTGATTTCCTGTGATGACTGATCTGGATCAATGCCTGTGGGTATGGTTCACTTACAATGCTCCTGTTTTTCACTTGCAGTTGAATGTATTGCTTTGAAGTGATTATTCAAGGTGTGTTCCTAAGAAAGTGTCCTCTGTTTATCAGTAAAATTCCTCCTGCATACCTAACAGGGCTCCGCCCACTACCTGCTCCAGTGCTTGGGTTGCTGTGCAGACTGATTGAGGCCTTTCATGTGTCCTCTACAGCCATCCTCTTCCCCTACCAGTCATGAACAGTACGCAGTTGCCTGGGACACACTGGGGCTGACCGCATACCTCCGCCCCCCCCCCGTCCCACTCGGCTGGGACACACTGGGGCTGACCCTCCTCACCCCCGCCCTGCTCGGCTGGGACACACTGGGGCTGACCCTGTGCTCACAGATCATAACTGGACAGACTTCCTCTGAAGAATGTCAGGCCTAAGATGCTCTCAACACAAATATCAATAAACATGCCAGCAGCAAGGCACTGAGACACAAGCAACAGGCTTCAGGATTTAGGAAGCTGTGGTCCTGGTCTGGCTGAAAATCAACCTGCTTTTGTGTTGTTCATAACAGGATCACCCAGATCGCTTCAAAGAGAGACCCCTAACCAAGATCATGTGCTGTTATTAACATCCACCTGGTGTTGTGTAGGCACAGGATCATCAGCAATGCACCACCTCCAGTACTTATCAAATCTGACCTTATAGTACTACTACAAGAAACTTAGTGAAGTTCTTTGACAAACGTTTCAACTAGTATCATGTCTAGAGATGGAAAAAAGACTCCCGCTGTATAGCAGTTAATTCATTCTTGGTTTTACTATGAGTTTAATAAGACACACCTGAGCTTGTTACCTATACACTGGGGCTAATCAAGCTCACAGTAAAACCTGGAATGCGTGAAACTGCTCTGCAACAGGAGTCTTATTTCCATCCTTGATGTTTCAAGTGGCTCTTTTACTGTATATGCACATCAAGCTACCTATTCGTGGAATCAATTCCCAAACCCTCTCTTAAACGCTGCATGTAAACCTGCAGCGCTGCAGTCAGGAGGGGTGTGTTTAATGGGTGCACACAGGTGAGAGTGACCCTGTGACAGGATGGTCGAGTGTGACGTCAGGCCAGAATCAGGAAGGAAAACAAACAAGCACTGCAGCGCAAAAAGAGATGCTGCGCCGCCGTTTATTTATACCAAAAAAAAATAAAAAAATAAAAGGTTTTAACAAACGCACTGCTCACAGAGCAAAATAAAAAGATGAACAAAAACAAAATCTCAAACACAAAACACAGGTCAGGCTGGGCAATCGCCTTCACTGACCCTGTATATTGTTTTAATTTTACTTTTAAACTCCTCTCTCTCCCTCCCATTCCTCCTCTCGAACACCCACCTAGAGCTGGGAGAACTGCAGGCTTATATACAGGTGACCATCTCCCGATTAGCAACAACAATTAAAATTAACTCGGGAGATGGTCACCTTCTGCACGAGGTTTTTAATGTGGATGGGGCTTCCCATCCACGCTGCAAAACAATAACAAAACATGGCTCCATCGCTATATTTATAAACAAACCATAACAATAATGACCATAATAATAATAATAATAATAATAACAACAACTACAATAAAACAAATACAAAACATAAACTGCACAGGGGCGGAGGGGTACCCCGTTCTATAAATAAACAAACACATATACAGGGCTCCTCGCCCTGTTACAGACATGTACAGTGAACTCTGCACACTTGTTTTCAGATGCAAACACTCATAGAAAAGGACTGACTCCGTGTGCATGTAAAACTAGTACATGAAGATGCTGAGAAAAGTTTGTCAAAGAAATCTCTTTAAGTATTACTATATAACCTTTGTATGCATTCATCCTTCTTGCTAATGGGTGCCAGGAATAGTACTGCCTTGAAGATGGGAATCATTATGAATTTATAAATGTACTGAAAAGCCTTGTGGGTCAGAAAGAACATTCATTTTGAAGCACTTTTCATTAAAAAAAGAAAAACCCCATAAGTGGAAATCTAGAGATGTGACTAATAATTAATGACAGTGGAGGTCTTATTAACTGCAATTCGGAGACAGATAAAAGCATCCCACGCTTAGCACACAGAGAGAAAGCCAATCTCAAGCACCAGCTCTCAGTAATTACTGTCTACACCCTGTACCATTTCAACCTCTGTGTTTGTCACACACACATCACTCACTGCACAGACCCTCTCTCCGTCTGTGATGTCATCCTAACAACCCTATTAGAGCTACTGAGTGCAAACCATGTGGCTTTTCACCGAGGCCCATTAACAGCAGGGCACCTCTCAGCACTCTCTGCAGAGCTAAAAATATGCATACGGCGCGCTGTACACGTGATGGCACTGCTCACAAATGCAGCCGTTAGCTTTTTAAAAGGGTACAGCAATGGAATACTCCTACCTTGGTCCAGCATGCAGTAGGAATCCTGCTTTTGCATTCAGAATGCACTGCTTTGCTATTTTAATGATCTGAAGAGCGTCAGATGAAATATCGCCGCTTCAGTGTGTTATGTGAACAATACAATCTTTTGACTGCTCCTTTGTGATGTGCTGTGAATAAAGTGTGTTTGTGAATCTCTGACTTGGATTGGCTAAGTGTCTCAAAGTCAGCAGGTGCGTTGAATGAGCTCATGAATGGAAGAGCATGACAGGAGGGATGAATAGTTTACGAAAAAAAACCCACTAATGTTAATAGTACTTGGAGGAGCTTTTAGACTTCCAGGAGTTGTTATTTGAAGTTTTTTAACATCAATGTCTGGGGCTGACTTAGCATGCTGGAAATGTATTTATGAATGTGACCTGTAAATTATTAGTCCTTTGCAAAATGCATTTAGAATGAAAAGCCTATTCTTATCTCTTTATAGTAAAGCAAATTCATTTTAAATGCAAAATACTGCTATAGATATAATTCAATTTAAACAGTGGCAAACAAGAGAAGGATAGTGAAATCTAATGAGGAGATGGGGAGCGAGAAGAGGAGAATAGAGGAGATCAAGGGAAAAGGAGATAGACAGGAGATAGAGGAGATGGAGAGGAGAAGATAGAGACAGAGAGATAGAGGAGAAGAGGAGAGAGGAGAGATAGAGTAGATAGACTGGAGATAGAGGATAGAGAGGAGATAGAGAGGAAATAGAGAGGAGATAGAGGAGAGACAGAGAGGAGATGGAGAGAAGAGGAGATACAGGAGATAGAGAGGAGACAGAGAGAAGATGGAGAGGAGACAGAGGAGATAGAGAGGGGATAGAGAGGAGACAGAGGAGATAGAGAGGAGAAGAGGAGATGGAGAGGAGAAGAGGAGATAGAGGAGAGATGGAGAGGAAATAGAGAGGAGATAGAGGAGAGACAGAGAGGATACGGAGAGAAGAGGAGATAGAGGAGAGATAGAGAGGAGACAAAGAGGACATAGAGAGGAGACGGAGAGGAGACAAAGAGGAGATAGAGGAGATAGAGGAGAGATGGAGAGGAGATATAGCAGAGATGGAGGAGATGGACTTCAGTACAGTACACTGTCTAATCTCTCCCAGGAAGTCATTTCCCATATATGGAGCTCCAAGAATTGAAAGTGTTGGCTAAAAAAAGACAAAAACAGTATTGGTGAGTCATCCACAGATGAAATGAAAATGTTCCTGTTTGTGTGTGCGGTGGCTTTCTTCCATGCAGCCCACACTTTAGCACCAACATTGTTTACTGCTGTGAAGTGCATTAACCACGCAATAGTAATCTCCCAAGTGAGAAAGGTAAACAATAACATCCTGTATCAATGGAAATGTTATTTGACTACCTTATCACAGTATGAAGCAATGCTGGTTTTAAAAGCTCTGGTGTGTCCCAGAGATACAGCATCATGTCATTACTGAGAAGGAGCTATCTGAAGCATTCACAAGTCTTTTACCAGGCACGGGTCTGGTATCGTTCTGGCAAAAAAACATATCTTAGGTAAGTACCCTGGGAAAAAGCGTCAGTAATACAATAAATCTCAGCTTGTATCAAACGCCTGCCTGGGACACTATCTTTAACACCTGACACTTCACAGCTGTAACAGCAGGGGAGCCCATTCCGATCCTGGGGGGCATTCCACGCTGGCTTTAATGACTGTACACTTCGAATGTGGAAGCGTGACATACGTGTGCATGTATGGACTGACGGACAAGCTCCTCCATATAGCCCCAGATTCTGATATTAAATTGAGCTGACGTCAAAACTAAGTACAAATGAAAGTGGAACATACATGCCTATATACAGACAGCTCCTTCCTATATCTCAATGACTTGTATAATCCAGGGTAATGGATATATTGGGGTAATCATACTAATTCCATTAACTGAATATGTCAAGCTAATGAGTGAAGTGTTAGCGTGCATTGCAGTGAAGAACGCCCGTGCCCCGTGATGTTTAATGAGTGAAGTGTTAGTGTGCATTGCACTGAAGAACGCCCCTGTGCCCCGTGATGTTTAATGAGTGAAGTGTTAGTGTACATTGCACTGAAGAACGCCCCTGTGCCCCGTGATGTTTAATGAGTGAAGTGTTAGTGTGCATTGCACTGAAGAACGCCCCTGTGCCCCGTGATGTTTAATGAGTGAAGTGTTAGTGTGCATTGCACTGAAGAATGCCCCTGTGCCCCGTGATGTTTAATGAGGTGATCTTGCTCATACATTCCCATTCCACTGGAGCCTTGCTGAACCCAGCTCCAGAGCAGCAGACACAGGGATCTCTCAGTTTATACAAGCAGCTGCAGTCACTGGAGTTCTCAATTCCAGAGACTGCAATGCAGACACTCCGTCACATTCATGAGAATGAAATCACTTGAAGATGCTTATTGACAGACACCATAGTCAAGGGCAAACACTGCCCTTTGATTGACTTTTTTTTTTTTTATAAATTTAGTCGTCGCCAATTATTTTTACCCCGGTTTTCACCCCAATTTAGCATGCACAATTATTATCTGTATCCCCGGCTCACCGCTCGCAACCCCCCCGCCGACTCAGGAAACGGAGGCTGAAACACGCGTCCTCCGAAACGTGCTCCTTCCAAGCCGTCATTTTTCGCACTGCAGATCCACAGCAATGCTACCAGACCTATAGTGCCGGAGGACAACACAGATCTGGCGGCTCCGCTGCAGAGCCACAGGCGCCCTATCGGCCACAGGGGTCGCTGATGCGCGGTGAGCCGTGGATTCCCCTGCCGACCTAAGCCCTCCCTACCCGGGCAGCGCTCAGCCAATTGTGCGCCGCCCCCTAGGAACTCTCAGTCACGGTCAGCTGTGACATAGCCTGGATTCGAACCAGCGATCTCCAGGCTATAGGGCACATCCTGCGAGGAGCGCCTTTACTGGATGCGCCACTCGGGAGCCAGTTTTGATTGACTGGTTAAAACAAAACAGCTCAAACAATCACAAAGTGTTCTGTGTTTGATACAGCTAACCTTGGTATTGCAGCTGGCCAAGGGAGCAACACAAGGCAGACTTAATATATGGGTGGCCTTACACTGAAGGTATAAAGAATATTAAGAAAACTGGCTTTTTATTTCCTGGCATCTCATTGGCTAGTACCCATGGCAGGGGGGTATATTAACTTTCAATAGATGACCAGAAAAGGCACCAGAAAGTGCCTGTGTGTCAGTGTCCTGCACTCACTGTTATATCTCATGTGTAAAGTGCCTGTGTGTCAGTGTCCTGCACTCACTGTTATATCTCATGTGTAAAGTGCCTGTGTGTCAGTGTCCTACACTCACTGTTATATCTCATGTGTAAAGTGCCTGTGTGTCAGTATCCTACACTCACTGTTATATCTCATGTGTAAAGTGCCTGTGTGTCAGTGTCCTACACTCACTGTTATATCTCATGTGTAAAGTGCCTGTGTGTCAGTGTCCTACACTCACTGTTATATCTCATGTGTAAAGTGCCTGTGTGTCAGTGTCCTGCACTCACTGTTATATCTCATGTGTAAAGTGCCTGTGTGTCAGTATCCTGCACTCACTGTTATATCTCATGTGTAAAGTGCCTGTGTGTCAGTATCCTGCACTCACTGTTATATCTCATGTGTAAAGTGCCTGTGTGTCAGTGTCCTGCACTCACTGTTATATCTCATGTGCCTCAGATCTGTTGTGTCTGAGAGCGAGCAGCTGTTCCTATGCCTGGTTTCCCACACAGTTTGTTTTCAAACAGTGCAGTCAGCTTCGCTGCGTAATCAGAAAGCAAAGCTCTTGTTGTACTGAGCTGCTGCTGACGCAGAGCTGTGTCTGCAATGGCATGTGATTGCTTAAACACACAGCACACAAAGCCCTGTGCAGCTGGGAGCACAGAAGGAGAGCTACCATGAGGAGAAAACAGATCACCACAAGCTGCAGCCACTGTGCAGTATGTACACGCACACACAGAAGCGCTTCCACATGTCAAATAACAACTACGGGTATTGCAGCTGAGTAACTGTCTGAATAACAGGGGGGTTCTGTTTCATTTCAGACATTGCTAAACTTTCTTCAACTGCAACGTGTATCTGTGTAAAAGACTGTGTGTGTGCAGCGTTTCAATGGAAAAGAGTGTGAAGAAACACTGAATACTGTAGGTAAAAAACTGATTACACTGCACTTTCTACAATGAAAACACTGAATACTGTAGGTAATAAACTGATTACACTGCACTTACTACAATGAAAACACTGAATACTGCAGGTAATAAACTGATTACACTGCACTTACTACAATGAAAACACTGAATACTGCAGGTAATAAACTGATTACACTGCACTTACTACAATGAAAACACTGAATACTGTAGGTAATAAACTGATTACACTGCACTTACTACAATGAAAACACTGAATACTGCAGGTAATAAACTGATTACACTGCACTTACTACTATGAAAACACTGAATCCTGTAGGTAAAAAACTGATTACACTGCACTTTCTACAATGAAAACATTGAATACTGTAGGTAATAAACTGATTACACTGCACTTACTACTATGAAAACACTGAATACTGTAGGTAATAAACTGATTACACTGCACTTACTACTATGAAAACACTGAGGCTAACGTCTGTATTTGGCCTGTATATTGCTAACGTTTAGCCAAAATTATATACATTGAAAACCTGACTAATGAGTAAATGTTAAAACTATAAACTATGACCACCCCTGCTGAATAAGTGCGGTGCCCCTGTGTTGTGAGAGGACTGTGACTCTGACAGAGCGCAGGAACCCTGCAGTGAAATGATCTGCTGCAGCCTTATAGAACCCACAGCAAAGTAAAATAAAGCACAGTGAAAGCATGGCAAAGCATTGGAAAACAAAGATAAGTAAGGATAAGTATATTACACATTAAAAATGGTAGACCATGGCAAACTGTAGTACAAGTCGAACCATGGGAAAGGCATGGGAAACCTGCAACCTGACTGTGGTGAGCTTTAGCATGGGCCAGTGTGCTACGAGTGGACAGGGCGAGGCCACATTCCTCAGGCTCTGTCTCAGCCTTCAATGCCAGGGATGGTACAGAGACAAGCCCAGTCATGCGCTTATGTACCAACAATCTGAAGTGCACAGAGTTCACAAAACATCCCAGTACATTTATCAACATGAATTACTGGCATTTAGTCATTTATTTATAGCTTGGATAACACCCCAATACAAAGCATCCAGGTTTAGTGGACATATTGTAGTAATATACTGGAAAATGTGCCATGATGTAGAGAGCATGCAGTGGAGTTATTGGGTTAGCTCTGTATACTGAACAAACAGACCAGGGGAGAAGAAAAGGAGAAAATGTACAGCCAAAGAATGTGAGAAATGTTTTGCATGCTTGCTGTTCCCTATTATTTCTAATAAATAAAGATAAACATTGTCCTTGGCAGATCCAGTGAGTGATCCTGGAAGAAGTGCCCGCTGGACTCAGATATTGGCTCCAGTCTTGCCTCAACACATTTCTCCAGCGGGTGCTGATTTCAGCCATGCTTTCCCCATGGTTTGCGGTGCCCCTAGGATGATGGATCCAGATACTGTACCAGCACTGTTTAAATCAACAGTGCACACTCATCACAGTGTTTCACACATTGTTACAGACACTAACCAGAGCCCATGCAATGCTGGATGTTTGCATTTTAGAACCTTGTTACAAAAGGATCTTCTTTAATTCTAAAGGTAAAACTTATTAGAAGCAAAGTCAAGTAGACAAACGTTCTGACAGGTGCAGTACGTCAATGAAGCGCATTCTGAAACATTTGTCTGCTTGACTTAGTTTCTTGCAGCTTTATCTTAGACTTCTGATTGAGCATTTTGAAGTGCATGGATGATTTATTTTATTATATTTTATATTAAACAGTGGTGGTATTTAGATCCAGCATTGTTAGTTCACACATTAATTAACCCTTCGTTTTGGTTCTTGTATCTGCTGTGAAAGTTTAGCTGTCGGGTCTGGAAGCTTCATATTAACAGAACGCACTTCATTTCAGATCTCAGGTCTAGAAGGTTCATGTCAGACCTCAGGTCTAGGAGGTTCATGTCAGATCTCAGGTCTAGGAGGTTCATGTTAACAGAATGCACTTCATGTCAGATCTCAGGTCTAGGAGGTTCATGTCAGATCTCAGGTCTAGGAGGTTCATGTCAGATCTCAGGTCTCGGAGGTTCATGTTAACAGAATGCACTTCATGTCAGATCTCAGGTCTAGGAGGTTCATGTCAGAGCTCAGGTCTAGGAGGTTCATGTTAACAGAACGCACTTCATGTCAGATCTCAGCTCACATTTTCTTCTACGTTGTTAAATTCCAAAGCTGTGAACACTTGTTTGGCCTGATGTGTCACTCGCTAAGTTTCATGTTCCTGACAAAAGCTTTTACCTCTTTCTCAATGATTTTGACTTGCAATAAACTGTTCTGTGCGGCCGAGCAGACACCCGGCTCATACATTAACTACGACAGCTGTTGCAAAGAATCAAGATTAGATTTGTCATGGGTTTGGATTTCAAATAGAAATGAAAGAGGACGCCAAAATAATGGGGATGTGGTTCAATATATAAACCAACATTTGTTAACCCATTCCACACCTCCCCTACCCTCTGTCCAGGCGGGGTGTTTGAGAGGAAGCTCAGGCTAAGGGGTGCAGCTCAGCGAGGGCTCAATCATCCCAGGTGGGGTGTTTGAGAGGAAACTGAGGCTAAGGGGTGCAGCTCAGTGAGCGCTCACCGGCCTACCCTTACATCCTGGCTTCTCGGGTCTGTCTGGAGTAGGAAAACCAATACACTCTGATGTTGTCACCTGCTTCCTTTGTTTCTGCTCTGTTTCCTGTTGAACTGAACAGCGCAGGTCGCTATAGAAACAGGCTGTCGGGATTCTGTTTTTAGTTTGGCTGCTTCCCACCCTCAGGGTGACTAACAGCACAAAATCAATGCAGGACAACAAAAAAACAAGCTTCTAAATTGGTGGCAAAGTGCTTTAAACACGCTGCTCAACCTTCTGACTAAAACTAAAAAACAACATTTGTCTCCCGACCTAGAAACTCCTATTAAATGGTGTACTTCCTCAGATGGAGGCAGATATGTGTACATATACACACACTCAATATTCTTTACAATGCAGCTTTCCCGTGGTTATACTGTGCATTTCACATAGTTTACCCTGGTTTGCCATGTTTATAAACATGCTTTATTCTTTACAATGCTTAGCTATGCTTTACCATGCTTTATTCCAGTTTGCTATGCTTTTACTATGGAAACTGTTCTAGGGGTTATCAATGTGTCCACTGAAGAGGCTGTGTGCTCATGCAAAGAGACTACAGACCGTGAGACAGAAATAACCTTTAAATATTTCCTGAACCGAATCCTAGGAATTGTTAATGATATTACTCAAGAAAATAACAATATTTATATTTCTTCAGCTCTGATGTTAATCAACACACCCCGAGCCAAACTAACAAAAAATCATAATCTTAAATGTGGAGAAAAGTCTATTTTTCTGTTTTCAATATGCTTTACAAAGCTTACCTTTGCTTTGCTTTCACTGTGCTTCATTACACTTGTCCGTGCTTTTACTCTTCTAAGGGAGTTAACTTGTAAACGCAGTGACTGAACGCAGCCCTCGTGTTTTTAATGCATTGCATAACCATTCTGTATCTACTGTCAACTGAGACAGGGCAGGAAACAAAACAAACCTCCTCATTCAAGTGCCAAACAAACCTCATCATTCAAGTGCCAAACATCAGCGCCCTCTTGTGTCGATAGCATCACATTGCACAGATGAGCTGCTTTCCACTACTGTGAGGTGGGACTAAGGCTGAAAGCCAATTGCACTGTTATTTCAGACTCTATGCGTTTGTTTTTTTAAATATGTGAGAAATCGTTTTAAAAAGATATTTAAGAAGGTCTCAACCTTATAATAAGCCCATGTTGAAAACAGCATAACAAAAAAGAGCATTTCTGTTTTGCTTCCTTGAGCGATAACGGAGCTTCAATTTGCATATATAACCTCCACTTGCTGCAAGTTGTAGCAGGAGCATGATTATTTGGCTCACAGATTGACAATGTGGACAGCAGGTTCAAAAGGGCTGGAAACTTGAAGGGAAAACTATCTTGGATGAGTAAACAAACTGGACAGCCAACAAGGTCTCCCATCTAATAACACAGAGCACACACAGGGTTACACACTGGATTAATTGATGGGTTGTTGGCAGATGTACTTGAAGCAATCTTTATTAATATCATTTTGTGGAAAAGATTTGTGGGTTTGCTGTCTGCCAGTATTGCTCTCCAGTCACTGACAGGTTTAGGCAAGTTACCTGCCTAAACCAAGCCATTGCTTCCCTTTCCCTGCCCACAAGGAGCTTCCTGTTTTATACAACAGTGACCCCTGGTGGCACAGACTAGTCACAGTCGCAAGAGCTCTTCCTGATATCAAGAAGCAGCCATTTGTATACACTTAGCACTTTGGGTTTTTAGATGACTGTGGCAATGTGCCCCGTCCCTGTGTGCATTTGTGTGTATGCGTGCGTGTGTAAATGTTGGTGTATAGATTGGTACACGGGATATAAACGGGTCTGTGTTTCACGTGTATTTAAAAAGTGTAGATTTGTATTTAGGCACGAGGAGAGCACAAATCACTTCACGTGCTGGTTAAATGTAATATGTGAGCACGGGGTTGCACAGAATTAATTCACGTGCTGGGATTCAAGTGAATAATTAATTAGTAATTGAATCCCAGCACAATAGTATATATAGACGCACATTTCTTGCACTCAGGGTTGGGTGTTCGGAAGAGGAGAACGGGTGAGAGAGAGAGGAGAAACTAGAAAGTAAAAACGTGGAAGATAAGTGTTTGTTCTCACCGTGTTTGTTTGTCTGTCCGTGCACCGTTTGTTAAGTGTTTAGTCCGTTTTGTTTATATGTTTCTTTTGGCTACCAGTGCCGTGTCCTGTTTTTGTACTGTTAAACCTTTTTATTTGTTAATAAACGCTGAGTGCAGCCATTGCACTCAGCTCATCATCACCACCGTCTCTGTCTGTGTATTCCTTTTCTGGTCTGACGCCACCCACTCTGGCCGTCTTTGTGACACGTGGTGTCATCGTGGGATAGCCGCGCCTCCAAGCGTCAGACCAGGAGGGGTTTTGTTTAAAAAAAAATATATATATATATATATATATATATATAATGGCAGAAGACGCCACAAAATGGCGGGACTGGTTCCTGGAGAATGCTGGGCTGGAGGCCCAGGCTCTGCCCATAGTCGTTCGGGCCCTGTGGATGATGGACAGTGAGAGATGGGAGGCCTATCAGCAGGAACACACCCCAAACACCTTGGAGGAAGGTGTGGAGTTTCTCCTCAGCTACCTGGAGGCAACGATAAACGGAACAGCAGCCCAGGTAGCAGGACCACCAGCAGAGGAGTACCTGCTGTCCCCATCTCCACCAGCAGAGGGTGAATGCCTGCTGGTTTTGCCTCCACAGCCCAAGCGGGAGACAGATAAAGAGGTGAAGGACAGGGAGGAGGAGTGCCGCCTAAGGGCCAGGCATCCACGGCGATGTAACAAGCCATCGTCGGGGTGCCTCCTCTGCGACCAGGATCACCTGTTCGCCCACTGTCCCTTCCGCAGTTATGGGGAGGAGCCTGAGCGTCCACAGCCCAAGCGGGAGGAGCCTGAGCGTCCACAGCCCAAGCGGGAGGAGCCTGAGCGTCCACAGCCCAAGCGGGAGGAGCCTGAGCGTCCACAGCCCAAATGGGAGGAGCCTGAGCGTCCACATCCCAAATGGGAGGAGCCTGAGCGTCCACAGCCCAAGCGGGAGGAGCCCGAACGTCCTACGCCTGAGTGGGAGGAGCCCGAACGTCCTACGCCTGAGTGGGAGGAGCCCGAACGTCCTACGCCTGAGTGGGAGGAGCCCGAACGTCCTACGCCCGAGTGGGAGGAGCCCGAACGTCCTACGCCTGAGTGGGGGGAGCCCGAACGTCCACAGCCCAAAAGGGAGGAGTCGGTGCGTCCACAGCCCAAAAGGGAGGAGTCGGTGCGTCCACAGCCCAAAAGGGAGGAGTCGGTGCGTCCACAGCCCAAAAAGAGGGAAGTCGGGGCTTCCACAGCCGTAGAACCCAAGCTGCCAGCAGAGGGAGAATGCCTGCTGGTTCCACCACCGCCAGGAGCAGAGGAGCTGGAGCTGACTCTGCCTCCACCACCGCCAGGAGCAGAGGAGCTGGAGCTGCCTCTGCCTCCGCCCGGAGCAGAGGAGCAGGAGCTGCCTCTGCTGCCCGTACCTCCGCAGGGAGTACGGTGGCCGGAGCCCCAGAAAGGGGAGCTGCCGGCCACGAAGGGGGAGGAGGTCTGGAGACCACCAACCCCAGCAGCAGTTTCGCTGCCGGAGATCGTGGGGGAGGTCCGGAGACCTGCTCCCACTGCAGCTTCTTCGCTGCCGGCAGTACTGTGGTCGGAGCCCCACCAAAGGGAGCTACCGGCTACAAAGAAGGGGGACGAGGTCTGGAGACCACTTTCCCCAGCAGCAGTTTCGCTGCAGGAGTTCTTGTGGCCGGAGCCCCACAGGAGGGAGCTGCCGGCTACGAAGAAGGGGGAGGTCGGGGGACCACCTGCCCCCGCAGCTTTTTCGCTGCAGGACGGGACCAACAGGCTGTCAGCCGTGCCACTACCGGCAGGGGTGCTGACAGCATGGCCAGCCATGGGCCCACTGAAGCCTCCCTTCCCAGCCCGAGACTTTGTCCTGGACTGCTGGGTTTTTAAGGGGGGAGGTGGCCGTTGAGGCCATGTGTGCTGCGCACAAGGGGGGGTATATGTGGCAATGTGCCCCGTCCCTGTGTGCATTTGTGTGTATGCGTGCGTGTGTAAATGTTGGTGTATAGATTGGTACACGGGATATAAACGGGTCTGTGTTTCACGTGTATTTAAAAAGTGTAGATTTGTATTTAGGCACGAGGAGAGCACAAATCACTTCACGTGCTGGTTAAATGTAATATGTGAGCACGGGGTTGCACAGAATTAATTCACGTGCTGGGATTCAAGTGAATAATTAATTAGTAATTGAATCCCAGCACAATAGTATATATAGATGCACATTTCTTGCACTCAGGGTTGGGTGTTCGGAAGAGGAGAACGGGTGAGAGAGAGAGGAGAAACTAGAAAGTAAAAACGTGGAAGATAAGTGTTTGTTCTCACCGTGTTTGTTTGTCTGTCCGTGCACCGTTTGTTAAGTGTTTAGTCCGTTTTGTTTATATGTTTCTTTTGGCTACCAGTGCCGTGTCCTGTTTTTGTACTGTTAAACCTTTTTATTTGTTAATAAACGCTGAGTGCAGCCATTGCACTCAGCTCATCATCACCACCGTCTCTGTCTGTGTATTCCTGTCTGGTCTGACGCCACCCACTCTGGCCGTCTTTGTGACAATGACTTTTTTCTGAACATGTAGATTTTTCAAATACAAAAATCGTTTAGGTGCTTCCTGGTACCTAATCACTTCCTGTGCAGTAGGTCACACAGTCCGATTACAGTTAATGTAGACCACAGAGGTGAATCAGACCTGCAACAGCTTTCATCTCGATTGTACACGTGGTCCTTCAGATATATGTAACACTCTAACCACGAGTGGCTAAGATGTGTGTAACAATGCTCATTGTCACCCTGCACTTTCAATCCATGTCCTGTTATCGTGCTGTATACAGGACATTGTCCAGCTTGGGTAAACAAACGTCACAAAGGACCCCGTTTACAGCACAGCTCATCCAGCGGCTCAATGCCGGATTGAGGCGAGAGCAGAAGCAGCACATCCACTAATTGGACTTGTTTTTATTAAAATCCAGCACTTCAAAAAAAGTCGTTCAAAGAACTTGTCACATAAAACTGACTGGAGAGTCCATGGAGCCAATCATATCTCTCGCTAGTGTAAACCCTCCAATCCCACTCCACTCGGATCACTCTGACTGGCTCATACACTCCATGAAGCCACAACGCTTTAATAAAACTGCTCCAACATTGTCTATCGTTTGAGGAAATAATGCAGAATACTTGACCTCTACATTGTGCAAATATGTATATGTGGCAGGGCTGAGGGAATAATACAGTCAGCACTTACATATCCTATAACATTGTGACTTCAGTGACGGTTAAACGCGTGACGGATATCTGATTATTTCATTTTGTCGCGTTCCAACCCTTGTCTGTTTTTCAGGGAAGACAAAAAAGATACAATGTCAAAAATAGATAGCTGAAAGGACTGTGTTTTAAAATAAGCAGGCTTCCATTTAGATGTACTGTATTGTATTTTCAACAGAATAAGTATTTTAATTCAGAACGATATGATTCTGAAAATATCCCTTGCCAAAACTAAAGAGATGACACGTTAACTGTAATACAGTACATACTTTTAAATCCGGTACGTATTGTAGTGGTATGTAAAATTTCCCATTAACGACCTAACAGCAAAATGAAATCTAACTGTTATCCATGCACAGAACTGTGTAAAACGTAAAAAGCAATGCAATTTACCAAAACCAAAAGATTAAAAAAACAACAATACAGTTTCCAGAATTCAAACAGTATCTAAAGTCAGTATTCAAAATTGCAGAATATAGTGCTCGATAAGGCCCTAATGTCACAGTTCACTTGCAAATGAAAATGCACAACATAAACTAAAGATCACAGATAAAAAATTTAAAAAAAAAACATCACAGTATCTAGAACTGTTTAATGATTAACTGTTTTGTTACATTACCTTAGCTGGTCTCGTTCGCTTTGTTTTGCTGCATTTTCATCAGGTGAAACGGGAGGAAGCGCTGTGTAACTGCACAATATATGACAGACTAATTTGGTATTAGAGAGATTTTCTTCTTTTTTTTATTTTTTTTTTTTTAACGCGGGGTGTTGCACGGGCAGGAATAAAACCTGAAAAGCAGACAGTCGATTTCACTTCTACTAGCATGTATTGAAATCAATCAAACCCAATGAACTGCTCTGAAGAGGGATTCATTCTACAAAAAACAAAGAATATTCATCTATTGATTTGAAATGAGAAACAGTATTGAAATGTCAACCCCCCCCCCAGTCCTCCCTCCACAGTAACACAACCTGCACCCTGAGATGGGTGGGGATAGATTCCAGGAATAATCCATAGCCCAGCTCCAGCCCCTCTGAACACACAGCGTCCTGCCTGGGATCCTGCAGTGTGCTGCTTTCACAATCTCCCTCTGAACACACAGCGTCCCGCCTGGGATCCTGCAGTGTGCTGCTTTCACAGTCTCCCTCTGAACACACAGCGTCCTGCCTGGGACCCTGCAGTGTGCTGCTTTCACAATCTCCCTCGGAACACACAGCGTCCTGCCTGGGACCCTGCAGTTTGCTGCTTTCACAATCTCCATCTGAACACACAGCATCCTGCCTGGGATCCTGCAGTGTGCTGCTTTCACAGTCTCCCTCTGAACACACAGCATCCTGCCTGGGATCCTGCAGTGTGCTGCTTTCACAGTCTCCCTCTGAACACACAGCGTCCTGCCTGGGACCCTGCAGTGTGCTGCTTTCACAATCTCCATCTGAACACACAGCATCCTGCCTGGGATCCTGCAGTGTGCTGCTTTCACAGTCTCCCTCTGAACACACAGCATCCTGCCTGGGATCCTGCAGTGTGCTGCTTTCACAGTCTCCCTCTGAACACACAGCATCCTGCCTGGGATCCTGCAGTGTGCTGCTTTCACAATCTCCCCTTTCCTATCAGACAAGTCAGCTGCGGAGCACACCAGCAGCAGCGAGGCTGGAAGACATGAAAAGAACCCCAGAAGAAAGCTTTGTCAGCGCATTCAAAAATATATCAAACCATGTTGACAGTGCCCAGCTCTATTGATACTTCCAAGTATTTCTTTAAAAGCAGAAGAGCAAGCCTTCTGCCACCCGTTTCATTGCAGATGGGAAGCCAGCGTATATCCTCGCCCTCTCCCAATGCTTCCTTGGTCCCCTGTTCAATATCATCCTGTTGTGAGCTCTGTCACTCGCTCTGGAGGTTTCAGCTCAGATCACATTGACCCGGTTTTACTGTTAAATGAGGAATCAAGCAAGGTGTTATTTTAAAGAAGTGACCACTAGGGGGTGTCATTCCTGTGATATTGTACAGAGATCGTTCCATTCACTAACTTCCATTTGACAGCTGCACGCACCCTAGTGGTCAATTCTGAAACAACCTTCAGAAACGCAGCTTTAGGGCCAGAAACTGGAGGAAATCACTCAGAACACAGAACAGCATTTTAAACAGGTGAATATTCTAACATGCAGGGGTATAGAGCATCCCTTGAAGCCATGGTCATTTGAGATGTATCTATTGTACTGTGTGTTCAGCATGAATGTTAGAATTTATTACAATAGTCTGGGCTCTCAAAGCTACTTACACTGATTTAGAATTGGAAATGGGTGATATGTATCAGTACTTATAAAAAGTAAAATGATTAACATAACACATACATCTACAAAATTACCCCAGATTACTCCTTACACAGACATGTGTCAAACAAAAAGTGACTGTATTTGTACAAGGACAGTCACCCTGTCACACCCTGAACAGTGACTGTATTTGTACAGGGATAGTCACCCTGTCACACCCTGAACAGATAATTACAGGCTCCCATGAAAGAGCAGAGGTGAAAACTGAAAGAAACCAGGCAGCCTGCTCGCTCTCCTGGCTGGCTGAGCAGTTCCAGTTCCCTCGCGGGGCTCCAGAATGTGAAACTGTCACGGGGAATCCCTGAGCACTAAACACAAAGACAGAGACCTGCCAGGGCATTCCCCATGTCATCTGAGAACCTGCCTCACTGTCCACAGCAGAGACCCAGCACACTGCAGGCCTGCACACACACACACACACAGACCCAGCACACTGCAGGCCTGCACACACACACACACAGAGACCCAGCACACTGCAGGCCTGCACACACACACACACAGACCCAGCACACTGCAGGCCTGCACACACACACACACAGAGACCCAGCACACTGCAGGGCTGCACACACACACACACAGAGACCCAGCACACTGCAGGCCTGCACACACACACACACAGACCCAGCACACTGCAGGGCTGCACACACACACACACACACAAAGACCCAGCACACTGCAGGGCTACACACACACACACAGAGACCCAGCACACTGCAGGGCTGCACACACACAGAGACCCAGCACACTGTAGGGCTGCACACACACAGAGACCCAGCACACTGCAGGGCTGCACACACACAGACCCAGCACACTGCAGGGCTGCACACACACACAGAGACCCAGCACACTGCAGGGCTGCACACACACACACACACACAGACCCAGCACACTGCAAGGCTGCACACATACACAGACCCAGCACACTGCAGGGCTGCACATACACACAGACCCAGCACACTGCAGGGCTGCACACACACACACAGACCCAGCACACTGCAGGGCTGCACACACACACACAGAGACCCAGCACACTGCAGGGCTGCACATACACACACACACAGATACCCAGCACACTGCAGGGCTGCACACACACAGACCCAGCACACTGCAGGGCTGTACACACACACAGAGACCCAGCACACTGCAGGGCTGCACACACACACACAGAGACCCAGCACACTGCAGGGCTGCACACACACAGAGACCCAGCACACTGCAGGGCTGCACACACACACAGAGACCCAGCACACTGCAGGGCTGCACACACACACAGAGACCCAGCACACTGCAGGGCTGCACACACACACAGACCCAGCACACTGCAGGCCTGCACACACACACACACACACAGACCCAGCACACTGCAGGGCTGCACACACACAGAGACCCAGCACACTGCAGGGCTGCACACACACAGACCCAGCACACTGCAGGGCTGCACACACACACAGAGACACAGCACACTGCAGGCCTGCACACACACACACACAGACCCAGCACACTGCAGGGCTGCACACACACACAAACCCAGCACATTGCAGGGCTGCACACACACAGACCCAGCACACTGCAGGGCTGCACACACACACAGAGACCCAGCACACTGCAGGGCTGCACACACACACACAGAGACCCAGCACACTGCAGGGCTGCACACACACAGACACACAGCACACTGCAGGGCTGCACACACACACACACACAGACCCAGCACACTGCAGGGCTGCACACACACACAGAGACACAGCACACTGCAGGCCTGCACACACACACACACACACAGACCTAGCACACTGCAGGGCTGCACACACACACAAACCCAGCACACTGCAGGGCTGCACACACACACAGAGACCCAGCACACTGCAGGGCTGCACACACACACAGAGACCCAGCACACTGCAGGGCTGCACACACACACAGAGACCCAGCACACTGCAGGGCTGCACACACACACAGAGACCCAGCACACTGCAGGGCTGCACACACACACAGACCCAGCACACTGCAGGCCTGCACACACACACAGAGACCCAGCACACTGCAGGGCTGCACACACACAGAGACCCAGCACACTGCAGGGCTGCACACACACAGAGACCCAGCACACTGCAGGGCTGCACACACACACACACACACAGAGACCCAGCACACTGCAAGGCTGCACACACACACACACACAGACCCAGCACACTGCAGGGCTGCACACACACACACACACACACACAGACCCAGCACACTGCAGGGCTGCACACACACACACACACAGACCCAGCACACTGCAGGGCTGCACACACACAGAGACCCAGTACACTGCAGGGCTGCACACACACACACACACAGACCCAGCACACTGCAGGGCTGCTCACACACAAGAGACCCAGCACACTGCAGGGCTGCACACACACACACAGAGACCCAGCACACTGCAGGACTGCACACACACACACAGAGACCCAGCACACTGCAGGGCTGCACACACACACAGAGACCCAGCACACTGCAGGGCTGCACACACACACACAGAGACCCAGCACACTGCAGGGCTGCACACACAAACATAGAGACCCAGCACACTGCAGGGCTCCAGAATCTGAAACTGTCACTGGAGAATCCCTGAGCACCAAACACAAAGACAGAGACCTGCCAGGGCATTCCCCGTGCCATCTGAGAACTTGCCTCACTGTATTTACATGTCAAATATTATTGGTAATTGCTAGCCAGTTAAAGTGAGACTGATTTTTATAAAACAAATAAATAAAGTAATAAATAAATAATTAAAGTAATTACCATGCTCGTGGTGAGGGACAGAGAATGGGAGAGAGAGAGAGGGAGGAGAGGGAGAGAGAGCACACCTCAATCCTGACCTGAACACCCAGCCTGCCATTCAGTCGTGGGCCCCGCTCAAACAGAGACTGACAGTATCGTGCTGAATCGTGGTGTGGATTACACTGATGCTGAATTGTGGTGTGGATTACACTGATGCTGAATTGTGGTGTGGATTACACTGATGCTGAATTGTGGTGTGGATTACACTGATGCTGAATCGTGGTGTGGATTACACTGATGCTGAATCGTGGTGTGGATTACACTGATGCTGAATCGTGGTGTGGATTACACTGATGCTGAATTGTGGTGTGGATTACACTGATGCTGAATTGTGGTGTGGATTACACTGATGCTGAATTGTGGTGTGGATTACACTGATGCTGAATTGTGGTGTGGATTACACTGATGCTGAATTGTGGTGTGGATTACACTGATGCTGAATCGTGGTGTGGATTACACTGATGCTGAATCGTGGTGTGGATTACACTGATGTCACTGGGTTCTATGTTGAGAACACCAAACTCATTTCCTTTGTGTCGTGAGCAGCCAGATTCAACCCTAGTGAAATAACCCGCTGTCTGTGCCACCTAGCCCCCTTGCAGAGGAAACAGACTGTGCACAACCTGTGAAGAACGCACCCAATGGAGTCTCTCAGCACAGCCCAGGCCAGGCACACTGAGACAGGGCACAGGAAGCTGCTGCAGCCCCTGATAGGAACGAGGCCATGCCCATGATTCACAAGTCATAAAAAAAGAGCAGGGAAGCATGGGAGTTCCTCTCTAATGTGGAAAAGTCTGATTGCACCAAGCGCTTTTTTCCTAATATCACTCAGGACTCCTGCTGTGATGAGCGCTCACTTGGATTAGCTGTTAGTACAGGCCAGGCTGCATCTGATGTCACTTGAGGTCTAAACACACACACACAGAGAGAGAGAGAGAGGGGGGAAGAGGGAGAGAGAGAGAGAGAGAGAGAGAGAGAGAGAGAGAGAGCAAAAGAATAGGGCAGGCAGAGTTGACACACACTGTACCAGACCCTTCTAAACAAAGCTTTACAGTAACTTATTTGACAATGTTTTTTTCAGCCAATATTATACATTCTGATGTTCAGAATTAGCAACAAGAGTCTTGAGTAGTTTAATGAACCATTAACAGAGCACAGCTTTGCCAGTAGAGCACAGCATTGCCTTCGGTCAGTCTCTCAGTAAGGACAGCACCATGTGTACTGATACGACTACACAGGAACACCAGCACTGTGTACATTGATGCAATGGCAGCCCCACCCCATTGCAGCTGCCCTCAGTGCAGATCCAGTGTGTTGCCATGGTAGCATGAGCAAACAGCCCATAGGAAGATCCCAGGCCACTGACACGCCACTCTATTCAATTTGGCAAAAACAAGGGAAAAAAGGATTCTTTCCACAGCATTCACTGTCATGTGATTGGGAAAATAATTGTGTTTTTATCACCTTGCTATACTGTAGCGACTGTCTGTACCACTTCAGCATGTCGAGCTGGTGTACATGAACAAAAACAAAGCATCCCCTGGACAAGGCGCACAGGGCTTGAACCTGAACATGGGGTGCAAAATGAAGTGTGCTAAAATGGGTATGTGAAGAAAGCAGGTGGGCTATTTCATTGGTATGGCTAGAGGTTAAAATCTGCAAGTTTGCAAGCTCACAATCACCATTTCAGAATCATCCAAATGATACACAGCGGGTGTCATTTTCAAGGTCATTCTCTATAACTGTGTTTATGGAATAAGTCAGTGGTTTGTATCACACACGACACTGAATGCACCCACATGATATTTTCTCATTGTGGTTTTGAACTGCATTGCGATTCACTGAAAGCTTTCTCCTGTTTACAAGATACTTGAAGGTATTTCTGTTAAAAATTCTATTCAAATGTATTCTGTTACGTGTACATCCAACACCAATATATGTGCATCCGACAGCATGCAAATATAATTCATTACTCTGAGCACAATCACGGAGGAAGACTGCTGCTCTTGTAGTGTAATGATAAGGGTCTGATATGAGCACAGAGAAAAATGTGTGCATACATCACAGATATTTTAATACCGCCCCAGTGTGGATGAAAAAGTCAGTTTGTGTGAGTATGTTGACACCATGGTATTTTATGACTATTTCTCCCTTATCAAGAAAGGAGGACAAATGATCTCAATCTGAATTCCAGTCTTAATTGGTTGACAGACTGTGCCCAAGTAAAAAGCCACTTTATGATTATACTAATGATTACCCACAGCTTTGAAGTGTCTGGACGTGCCCAGAGCAGAAACCATGTTACTGCAGGTCCTGGGACTCCCAAGGGCAGCGTCAGCAGCACAGTTAGCATGCCTGTGAATGTGAAGTCATGCCTCAATGGCAGGAGATGAAGCTCCGACAGTGTGGCTGCGACAGCTTTGTAAAATGACTTTGTCTTCTACGATATCTACGATCGAACTTGAGTTAGAGAAACATACAACATAGTCCTGTACGGAGTATTGAGCTAATATCTCAAAGTGTTAGGTCTTTATCACCTGGACAATAAAAAGATACAAAGCCTAATCCCAATGGTTCAATAGATATTAGCTGATGAAACAGCAGTGGCAAAAAAACTAGTGAAGTGAATCCAGTGTGGACAGGTTCCAAACCAGAACATTTCTTCCCAGCTGTGTCACACAGGCTGTGTGATACAAGATGCTTGAGTCAGGAAGTCCCTGCTGCTTGTATCACCCAGATACCAGTGAACTCATTCTAATAATATTCCTGCTCTTATAATTATAGTCATGTTAGACTATTCACAAGCAAGGTGCATTCTGACATTATCGCTAGGTAGTGTCTGTATCACGCTGACTGATTCTAGAAACCAAGTACATTCAGAGTCCCTGTTGCATTCAGCATCACCATGCTATAGTCACTGCATGCACACTGCTGAATCAGCAGCACATCACCATGCTATAGTCACTGCATGCACACTGCTGAATCAGCAGCACATCACCATGCTATATAGTCACTGCATGCACATAGAAAACTGTTTGTTTGACAGATGCCCTCTCAACCCACACTCTGAATCTGGCTGCTCAGGTCACAAGTCAAAGAAGTGTGGTGTCTCAGTAACCTAGCCTCCAGTGCACACTAATCACATCTCAATACACCTGTCACTGTGTGAGAGGCTCAAGGACAGCCTGTCAGTGTGTGTGTGTGTGTGAGAGGCTCCAGGACAGCCTGTCAGTGTGTGTGTGTGAGAGGCTCCAGGACAACCTGTCAGTGTGTGTGTGTGAGAGGCTCCAGGACAGCCTGTCAGTGTGTGTGTGTGTGAGGCTCCAGGACATCCTGTCAGTGTGTGTGTGAGAGGCTCCAGGACAACCTGTCAGTGTGTGTGTGTGAGAGGCTCCAGGACAGCCTGTCAGTGTGTGTGTGTGAGAGGCTCCAGGACAGCTGGGTGTTTGCTGGGTGTTTGTTCAGGTCAGGGAGTCAGTTGAGAGGGGAAGCCTCATTTAAATTCATTTAAAAATTGCCAGACGCTGTTATCAACACTAAAGGTCTATTCACACTACAGCGTTTAATCCCTGCGTTTTCTATGGTAACAAATCAAACCTATGGAATTGAATACTACCTTTCATACTTGAGCGTAATCACTGCGAAAAGAAATGCTAAATTCGCTGTGAAAAAAAAACAAAACAGGTTCGATTTTTGGACGAAAAATACTGTGATCACCACCCTGTCCTGCTAAATTTGGCTATAATCTGAAGCCAATATGGATTGGGTGCAAGACGCTGCATGGTTATTGCTCTGAAGAAGAAGAGAAAGAAAGAAAGAGAAGAATGTGGATTCACACTATAATAACAAGCAACGGGAAACCCTAGGGGAGTACCAGCGTCCTGTGCAAGAGCTGAAATATACTGTATATATTTCATCTCAAATTGTGTTATTGGCAACATTAGAAGCACAGACACGACTACCAAACGCAGTCATTTCCATGCATCCTGATGGGTTTTTCTTCTTAATAAACAATACAGTAAACGCAGGTAAATGGTACTGTCAATGCAGATGTCAGACAGCACACACAGTGGTTTACGTTATTGGGAAAAAATACACGTATACATAAAACTGTTTAGACAGTTTAATTTGCAGTAAATACAATACGACTTACCTGCATGTGCTACTGGATATAATTAGATATTTGATTGTGTTTTGTAGCTCAGTCTATATTTAATAATGGGCCGCGGTATCTCATGGCAGTCTCTTTCTAGAAGCTACACACGGACATTTAACGAAAACCTGTAATCAAAACAGTGTGTTTATTTTAACATACCAAAAGTGCTTACTTTCCCATTTCCTTATATTTTCCCATAATTTCTGTTTGTATTCTTTATCATGCTATTTCTTGTGTTGCTTTTCATGAACAAGCCATTCTGCACTGCTATAATCAGACATTCCCACTGCGATATTCGACGCGCAAGTCTGAATACCAAAATAGCAGCGAAACGTTGGCCATTTAAAAACCCAGCAAATAAACGCTATTGTGAATAGTCCTTAACTCCGCAGCGGAACACGTCACAGAGAAAAGTGATGACGAGTGATATCATAATCCTGCTTCAAGCCAGTTATTAGAACTACAAAACAGCTGCGTATCTCTAGCACTGACTTGTGCTCAAATCTTTCACAGCAGCGTTTCATTTACTTTGGCAACATTTGTGTTGAACAGAAAACAAGGGTGTGTGAGCCAGCTCGTTTCAATGCTACACAAGGGTGTGTGAGCCAGCTCGTTTTAATGCTACACAAGGGTGTGTGAGCCAGCTCGTTTCAATGCTACACAAGGGTCTGTGAGCCAGCTCGTTTCAATGCTACACAAGGGTGTGTGAGCCAGCTCGTTTCAATGCTACACAAGGGTGTGTGAGCCAGCTCGTTTCAATGCTACACAAGGGTGTGTGAGCCAGCTCGTTTCAATGCTACACAAGGGTCTGTGAGCCAGCTCGTTTCAATGCTAGACTTCAAGGGTGTGTGAGCCAGCTCGTTTCAATGCTACACTTCAAGGGTGTGTGAGCTAGCTCGTTTCAATACTACACTTCAAGGGTGTGTGAGCCAGCTTGTTTCAATGCTACACAAGGGTGTGCGAGCCAGCTCATTTCAATGCTACACTTCAAGTGTGTGCGAGCCAGCTAGTTTCAATGCTACACAAGGGTGTGTGAGCCAGCTCGTTTCAATGCTACACAAGGGTGTGTGAGCCAGCTCGTTTCAATGCTACACTTCAAGGGTGTGTGAGTCAGCTTGTTTCAATGCTACACAATGTATTTTAGAATGACTATACTGCAAATAGGGGACAATGGTGATATTAAATACAGAGCGCATTAAGTGTACAGGGAGATAAATCCAGGTCCACTCAATGCCTCCTCTCAGGTCTATTATCAAGTATTTCCTTGTTTTAGGACCTAGTTTTCAATAAAAATAAAAACAAATGTAATTCTAATCAGTCATTGGGCTCAGCGACTGGCTGCTGTTGCTATGCTAATGGGACCCTTTGCACTGCATCGTTTTATCAAAAGGCAACAGGATTTTTAATCTCAGTGAAAGTGATGGCCAGAGAGATGGCCCGTCATGTGATTTGATGTAGAAACACAGCCTGTGCTTGTGTTTAGGTATGCTGTGTATTTAATGCTAATCCTGGCACCCCCTGTGCTGTTCTCTGCAGAGCATGGTGATGTGCCTCTGTGTTTACATGCCCAGAACACATTTCAATAACCCAGGCAGCTGACTGCAGAACAAAAAATATAAGGCAGAGGAGCATTGTATACTCCCCTCCTCCCCGGACAAGGCTGGGAGTGAGGTGGTGGTGGAATAGTTTGTGAAATAGGTTTATATACCTTATAGGTTGATGGGAACTTGCCAGTAATTGGCTTGTAGTTTGACCAGTGAATAAATGTGATGTACTAGGAACTTGTATTAATGATACTATAAATGTCCTGCCTTATTACATTGCTAGCTTTATATTACACAAATATAAACACTGAATCTGTTAAATATACATTTACAATCTTAGCAGCCCATGGACCACGCGACTGTAAGTCGCCCTGGACAAGGGCGTCTGCTAAGAAATAAATAATAATAATAATAATAATAATAATAATAATAATAATAATACAATACAGTTTGTCACCAGACACAGGCACCCCATGAACCAATCACAATACAGTTTGTCACCAGACACAGGCACCCCATGAACCAATCACAATACAGTTTGTCACCAGACACAGGCACCCCATGAACCAATCACAATACAGTTTGTCACCAGACACAGGCACCCCATGAACCAATCACAATACAGTTTGTCACCAGACACAGGCACCTCATGGACCAATCACAATACAGTTTGTCACCAGACACAGGCACCCCATGGACCAATCACAATACAGTTTGCCACCAGACACAGGCACCACATGAACCAATCACAATACAGTTTGTCACCAGACACAGGCACCCCATGGACCAATCACAATACAGTTTGTCACCAGACACAGGCACCCCATGAACCAATCACAATACAGTTTGTCACCAGACACAGGCACCCCCCCAACAGACCCCTGTAATGCTCACAGTGAACAGCACGGTCAGGCCGGCAGGATGGAAGAAACCTCAAAGCTGTGTCAACTTGAGCTGGAACGCTAAGGGGCAAAACTTTACCGCGTTGAAGAGGCTGATTTCCAAAGATTCCCCCTCATTTGAGACATTCTGAGCCCCAGTTCACTTGAGCCCTCCACAGTTCATACCGTACCTTCATCCTTGGCAGCTCCAACAGACACGTAACCCTTCCTCTACCAGGAGAGCTGTGTTAGTCCATGGGCTGGATCTCCAATAGACACGTAACCCTTTCTCTACCAGGAGAGCTGTGTTAGACCATGGGCTGGATTCTCAAAGCTATTTACTCCAAATCAACGCAAGCAGAAATAGACTGTGCAGAAATGTACTTGGTCCCCTTACTCATTTTAGAATGGCTATTTATGTTTTTCTTTCTTTGTATTTGTGTTAATGACAATTCACAGTAAAATGCATTGAGACTCTCTCCCTCCATGTGTCTGCTTACAGAATACAGTTTCAGTCAAAATGTAATTTGTCACATTTGTATTTTTCTTGCATGTCTAGAACACAGCAGAGCATAAAATCAAAAACAAACCCTGGAGCCTTCTGTAAGATCAGTGAGAAGTTAGGGGTATGGAGCTGGGATTTCAGTGAATTGCTGTGTAAGATCAGTGAGGTGTGAGGGGGTGGAGCTGGGATTTCAGTGAATCGCTGTGTAAGATCAGTGAGGCGTGAGGGGGGTGGAGCTGGGATTTCAGTGAATCGCTGTGTAAGATCAGTGAGGCGTGAGGGGGGGGGAGCTGGGATTTCAGTGAATCGCTGTGTAAGATCAGTGAGGAGTGAGGGGGTGTGGAGCTGGGATTTCAGTGAATCGCTGTGTAAGATCAGTGAGAAGTGAGGGGTGTGGAGCTGGGATTTCAGTGAATCACTGTGTAAGATCTGTGAGGAGTGAGGGGTATGGAGCTGGGATTTCAGTGAATCGCTGTGTAAGATCAGTGAGAAGTGAGGGGTGTGGAGCTGGGATTTCAGTGAATCGCTGTGTAAGATCAGTGAGGCGTGAGGGGGTGGAGCTGGGATTTCAGTGAATCACTGTGTAAGATCAGTGAGGAGTGAGGGGGGTGGAGCTGGGATTTCAGTGAATCGCTGTGTAAGATCTGTGAGGAGTGAGGGGTGTGGAGCTGGGATTTCAGTGAATCGCTGTGTAAGATCTGTGAGGAGTGAGGGGTGTGGAGCTGGGATTTCAGTGAATCGCTGTGTAAGATCTGTGAGGAGTGAGGGGTGTGGAGCTGGGATTTCAGTGAATCGCTGTGTAAGATCTGTGAGGAGTGAGGGGTGTGGAGCTGGGATTTCAGTGAATCGCTGTGTAAGATCTGTGAGGAGTGAGGGGTGTGGAGCTGGGATTTCAGTGAATCGCTGTGTAAGATCAGTGAGGCGTGAGGGGGTGGAGCTGGGATTTCAGTGAATCGCTGTGTAAGATCAGTGAGGCGTGAGGGGGTGGAGCTGGGATTTCAGTGAATCGCTGTGTAAGATCAGTGAGAAGTGAGGGGTGTGGAGCTGGGATTTCAGTGAATCGCTGTGTAAGATCTGTGAGGAGTGAGGGGTATGGAGCTGGGATTTCAGTGAATTGCTGTGTAAGATCAGTGAGGAGTGAGGGGTATGGAGCTGGGATTTCAGTGAATCGCTGTGTAAGATCTGTGAGGAGTGAGGGGGTGGAGCTGGGATTTCAGTGAATCGCTGTGTAAGATCTGTGAGGAGTGAGGGGTGTGGAGCTGGGATTTCAGTGAATTGCTGTGTAAGATCAGTGAGGAGTGAGGGGTATGGAGCTGGGATTTCAGTGAATCGCTGTGTAAGATCAGTGAGGAGTGAGGGGTGTGGAGCTGGGATTTCAGTGAATCGCTGTGTAAGATCTGTGAGGAGTGAGGGGTGTGGAGCTGGGATTTCAGTGAATCGCTGTGTAAGATCAGTGAGGAGTGAGGGGTGTGGAGCTGGGATTTCAGTGAATCGCTGTGTAAGATCAGGGAGTAGGGAGAGTTGTGCAGCTGGGATTTCAGCGGATTGCTGTGTAAGATCAGTGAGGAGTGAGGGGGGTGGAGCTGGGATTTCACTGAATCGCTGTGTAAGATCAGGGAGTAGGGAGAGTTGTGCAGCTGGGATTTCAGCGGATCGCTGTGCAACATGCAGGGTGAGGAAGGGGTAAAGTACCCCCCCTCTAACCACACACTGCCTGCTGACTGCTGCGTGAGAAAGCTCTTCAATATGGGCACTAATAGGCAGCTTCTCTGCAGGAATCCACAGCGGCCTTCATTTTAAACAGATGGGTAAACTGGATGAAAAGAAGGCCAGTCACATGGGAACAGATGAAGGGTGGACTGAATCTAAATTTAAACATTTTAGACCATTTCTGTCAAGTTCCACTGTCAACACCCCCAGATTTTGAGCCTCTTACGAACTATGGAATGGTCTTAGCAGAGAATCTACAGTATTGCTCTGAACTTTTTAAAAATATGTGTTAAGGATGCGACAAAAAAAAGTAACAAAACAAGAACTGGAAAGCAAACAGCATGAATTGATACGTGGCTGAGAGTGGTATTTAATTTGCACACCCTATTTGCTCGACTGTCTGAGTTTCCCAATTTCACTGTGTGTTTTGAATACCCCCCTAAACCCCTGGGTTTCAGTGCACACACCCATCCTCATTTTATTAACCTGAGGACACACCTTTGCAATAAGCAGGCATATTGCTGGACCTGGAAATGAGGGAGTCGAATTAATCCAGTTTTATAATGGGCTTTGAAATGTTAGACTTAGGGCCAAGATACTGTGACTCCTCTGGCATTGAAATTCAAAGACGTAGCAGTTAACCCTGCCACCACAGCAGCAGCTGTTCCAGCAACTGTTTTTAATCTGATTCTGGGGTTGTGCTGGCTGTCCTAACAGCTCCCTCAGCAGCACACACTGACATGGGCTGGCAGGAGCACACTCAGGCATGGTCAGGACCTGCAAAGGCAAGGCAAGACCACTGCAGAACATGGACCTGCCAAGCCAGCCACGACACTGAAGAAAGATCACTGCAGAACATGGACCTGCCAAACCAGCCACGACACTGAAACAAAATCACTGCAGAACATGGACCTGCCAAGCCAGCCACAACACTGAAGAAAGATCACTGCAGAACATGGACCCCCCAAGCCAGCCACAACACTGAAGCAAGATCACTGCAGAACATGGACCCCCCAAGCCAGCCACAACACTGAAGAAAGATCACTGCAGAACATGGACCCCCCAAGCCAGCCACAACACTGAAGCAAGATCACTGCAGAACATGGACCCCCCAAGCCAGCCACAACACTGAAGCAAGATCACTGCAGAACATGGACCCTCCCAGCCAGCCACAACACTGAAGACAGATCACTGCAGAACATGGACCCCCCAAGCCAGCCACGACACTGAAGCAAGATCACTGCAGAACATGGACCCCCCAAGCAAGCCACGACACTGAAGAAAGATCACTGCAGAACATGGACCTGCCAATCCAGCCACGACACTGAAGAAAGATCACTGCAGAACATAGACCCCCCAAGCCAGCCACAACACTAGACCTGCTTGGAGGTGCTGGGTAGGGGTGTTTAAATGCTTAAACGTTACTATCCAAATTTTCAAAGTTTAGCATTTTGTCTAAAAGTTTCAAACATTAAGAGACAGAAACTCTTCCCTCGCTCTCCGTCAAGCTATCCTTGTGCTGCAGAGTCCACTGGACTGGAGCAGAGGGAGCCAGGATGCTCAATGCTGCCATCATGTGGGAGCCTAGGGAAGCTTCAAACAGCCATCAATATGATAAACAGTAAGGGGATGAGAACAAATACAGGGCTGTTGATGGTAAAATCTATATAACAAAAACACCAAGAATGCACAGAAATGAAAAACTATAACAGAATAAAGTCCAGCTGCAGACACCAGTGAGCTAGGAGTTAAACTGAACAAGGTTATGTCATTGAATTATATAGAAAATGACAGAGGAGAAAAGGGGATCTTCTACCTTCCCCAGGTTTTCAGTTCTGATATGAATCACTGAAAGTGTTTCTGTTCTCAACAGCAGTAGAGACACACAGTAACTAGATGTTTTAGTTTATCTGCTCAGTCGATACTGAGTCTGTTGGTATAAGACTGCCCTGAGCAGCACAGCTCAGTTAATATGAATTATCTTTAGTTCAAAATTAGCTTTAATAAATGAACCAGCTTATTCTGTCTCTACACCGTAACCTAAAATACTCATATGAAGCGCTAAAAAAAAAATAGTGCACATTTGTATAAAAATGACGTTTATCGTTTCATAACCAAATGCGATACGGAACTTCTACAGGTCTGGTGAAGAAGTGAGTTCTGTTCTAATGCCAGACTCTGCCTTTGATCAGGGTGGAATAAGACAATCCTATGAAACTATACAGACCACACTGCACACAGCTAACACACCAGATCAGCTGTGATCAACTGCACACGCAGTCATGTCAATTTCCACACAGAGGGCTAATGCCTTTAAATACATGCGAGTATATGAAAGGGTTATTCTTGATCAACAGGATTAGCTCCAAGATTTATAATCTCCCCATTAAAATAAAATCTCTGATACTCTCAATGTGCCATCAGTGTGATAGTCTAAATGTGCCATCAGTGTGATGCTCTCAATGTGCCATCAGTGTGATACTCTCAATGTGCCATCAGTGTGATGCTCTCAATGTGCCATCAGTGTGATACTCTCAATGTGCCATCAGTGTGATACTCTCAATGTGCCATCAGTGTGATGCTATCAATGTGCCATCAGTGTGATACTCTCAATGTGCCATCAGTGTGATGCTCTCAATGTGCCATCAGTGTGATGCTCTCAATGTGCCATCAGTGTGATACTCTCAATGTGCCATCAGTGTGATGCTATCAATGTGTTGTGCTAATGAATGATTCATCACACAACGTCATACGTTCACCCACAGGACTTCTAGTAGTACAGCAGTAACTATAGCACGAGTCAGGGCACTGCGTTATAGTTTGAGCCTTGAACTTCCATTCTGCTTGAATTCTTGTTTAATTCTTGAATCACTCTCTTGAGCCTCCTTTCTGGATTATACGTTTAGCGTGAGTCGTGAGTCGGCATTTTCCTCACCAACTATGCTACCCAGCTCCTGGTCCAGGCCCTGGTACTCTCCCGCCTAGACTACTGCAACTCCCTCCTGGCTGGCCTCCCTGCGTCCGCCACCCGTCCGCTCCAGCTCATCCAGAACTCTGCTGCCCGCCTGGTGTTCTCTCTGCCTCGCTTCGCCCACGCTACTCCACTACTCCGCTCACTCCACTGGCTCCCGATCACCGCTCGCATCCAGTTCAAGACTCTTGTACTAGCCTACAGATGTCTTGACCAGACTGCACCCAGCTACCTCCAGACCCTCATCTCTCCCTACACCCCCACTCGACCTCTCCGCTCTGCCTGCACTTGAAGACTAGCTCTACCTCCGCTACGCTCCACTGCCTCCAGAGCCCGCTCCTTCTCCACCCTTGCTCCGCAGTGGTGGAATGACCTTCCTACAGATGTCAGGACTGCCCAGTCCCTGACCACATTCCAGCGCCTCCTCAAGACTCACCTCTTCAAAGAGCACCTGTAGAACTCCTCTGTTTGTATCCTGGGACACTATCACCCTTCATGTAAATGTGCTTTATTTTGCTCTTATCTGCCCCCTATTTTACTGCATTTAATCTTGTACTTCAGAATACTGTAATCTGCCAAGTGTTTAATCTGTAGTACTTTGTATTTAATCACATCCTGATGTAACTATCACTATTTAATCATATCCTGATGTAACTATCACTATTATCTGCTGTATTATTGAATTGTGGTTTGTCACACTTGTACTTTGCTTGAACAAAAGTTATTGTATTTCTTGTATTGTAACACTTGAAAGTATTTGCTTACGATTGTAAGTCGCCCTGGATAAGGGCGTCTGCTAAGAAATAAATAAATAAAATAAATAAATAAAAATAAAATTTACACGCAGAGCAGCAAGATTCTGTACTTCCGGATTGGCTAGCAAGTCTGTGTGCAGTGAAGTATAGAATTTAATATTTCAGTTTTGAGGTGGCTGATGACGGAATAGTAAAACAATATAACAAGACCTTGTTTTTCTCCATGGATATTGTGAAGCAAAGCACCACTAAGTTAAAGTAAGTTATTGCTTTTCATGGAAATATCTGTTAAGTTCTGTATATGTTTGATATTGCAACTCTGTTATTGTATTTTTCAGTGTTTTGGAAGACTTTGATATTATCGATATCGAAATACATGCACGATATCAATATGCAATTTTCATATCATCGATGGCTACCCCTAGTTCAGACTAATACTTTCACTGCTCCTTCCTGCATCTCGGCTGTTCCTTGATAGTTTTACACCCGATTACAACCATTATCAGAAAATGAGCCTTTTCCTTAGCATTTTATTCAAGGGTCCTTGAACTTTGCTTTGGCAGAAGTAAGTGACTCAGCACCCAGGGATGTGAAGGGGGGGAGGTAATACACTTGCTGCAGACTGAGAATCCCTCTCTGTTTTACAATCTCATTCCACATGTCCTTGTCAAGTTTGCTTTGACACTGAAGTGAGGAGTAAACACAAACAGGCCACTGAACAAGCAGAGCCTGTCTGTGTGTCTGTGGAATGCAGCAGGACTAGTGGCACAAGCAGTTAAACGCAGTGTGCAGAGAGGTAACCAACGCTGCACTGAGCGATTGTACTTCTTATTGTAACTCAGCAAACATCGCCTCCTTCCATAATATTTACAGAGTGAAACAGCAGCCCAATAAAGTCTTGAATGAAAACCCTGACAAACAGCAAAAACTAAAAAAGGTACAGTTCACTGGACAATAACAAGTGTGTGAGTAACATAGATCCCTGGCACAGCTGTGAATTGAGAGTCAGAGCTATCAGTGTTGATGGAATCCTGCTGCGCATCACATATCTCAGCAGTACAGACAGAACAGTGTAACATACGGCAGACAGAAACACCTTCATGTATCACCACAATGTGATACTCCCAATAATCCAGCATGCTGCAGCAGGAGTGGATTGATACGATGTCGGTCACAGATACTGTAGGGGTTCACGTTTCACAGTTAAACTCCTCATTAACATGCTGTAGCTGTGATAAATCATTGAGACTTCCTGAAACAATGATTTGGAGATTTCCATATTTCACTTTTTAATGGAAGAACACTATAGTGGAAGCGTGGGTGTTTTACTAGGGAAGAGCCAGCTAGCAATACAACCAGCGATGTTAGACCTATCACAATGCAAGATGTGTAATAGGGCAGGGTGTCTGACAGCGTGGTATTGTTCATCCATGTTCACTTCCTCATACCAGAGGGGAAGCACGGTAAAGCATAGGGAGGCATTGTAAAGCACAGAGAGGTAAAGCATAAATATCTGTGCTTTATATTGAAAAGCATGGCAAACCATGGTAAACTGTGTTAGGTGCATTGAATAACAATGGGAAAAGCAGATCCCAGTGCTCTAACACAGAGCTTCTCAAATCATCTTGTTTTAAAAGCGGTTTTGACCTGGGGGACTCCCAAGTGAAAACCAAGGGACACTTCTGAAGTTTCCAGGATTTTCTGGGGACTTCCTGAGGTCCCAGCTTGAGAAGCTCTGGTTTGACACATCGCTACAGAGCCTCTCTGATAAACAGCCAGCAGCTGTGGGTGAGGTGGGAGCTCCTGGAACACACACCTGCTGCTTTCTCACTGGACACCCAGCAGGTACATAAACCCTAGATTGACCAGCGCTTCAGCCAGCACTACAGTCTCTAGAACCAGCATGAGTAGCTGGAAACCAGCACAATTAAAAGCAGCATCTTCTCTGACCAGTATAATGCAGTGTTGCTCATTATTATCATTTGTTTATTTAGCAGACGCCTTTATCCAAGGCAACTTACAGAGACTAGGGTGTGTGAACTATGCATCAGCTGCAGAGTCACTTACAACTACGTCTCACCCGAAAGACGGAGCACAAGGAGGTTAAGTGACTTGCTCAGGGTCACACAATGAGTCAGTGGCTGAGGTGGGATTTGAACTAGGGACCTCCTGGTTACAAGCCCTTTTTTTTAACCACTGGACCACACAGCCTCCTTCGCTCAGTGCACTGCATATTCACCTTAGTTTATGCTTACCCTGTAAACCAGCACACTATCATTTCTTTCAATTGCTCCAACACTCTCATGGGTTGCTTTTTTTTGGTTATACAATTAATTACATTTTACATCTAACAAACAACACATCTCTGATGTATTAATGTATATAAATGTACCAGTTCAAATTCATTACAATTCCAGTATGTATTAGTTTATTTTATTTTATAAGGCGTGCAATAGTATTGGTTATAATGAGGTATAAACAGCAGTATATACTACATAAACATAATAGGGTATTTACAGCACACCTGCAGTAAAAGTGCAGTAAAACGGCACTTCACATAAGGCAGTACTTTTTTGTAAGGTTAGACTGCAGTTCAGCGATGGCAATATGACTCTCATTGCATAGCAGTTTGATCCAATCCTGGTTTTGCTATGAGTTTAATAAGATGCACCTGAGCTTGTTACCTATAGTAAACACACTGTGGCTAATCAAGCTCGTAGTAAAACCTGGAATGGGTGAAACTGCTGTGCAATGGGAGTCTTGTTCCCATCCCTGCAGTTAGTTACAGTAGGTGTTTAAGGGTAGCACAGTTCCCATGATCTCCTGATTCAGCAACATGGGAAGCTGACTGTAACACTTCGTAATGTTAGAGAAAAGCAGCTGACGTGCTCGCAGTGAACTCAAACCAGTTCATGCGTAGGAAGGCTCGAGCACATTGATAGTGAGATCGAATATCATTTTCTGAGCAAACCCATTTTTAAGGTCACACCGCACTTTTTTAAATGATTTTAACACGTATTTGTTGTTGGCAGACTCAGTACAATTTAAACTCCACGGAACAGTAAGCAGGCACTCTGCTGCAGTCAGAAACGTTCAAACACTAAACAATAAAGTCGTATTACTTACCTTGCAACCTCTTTGTTTTCATGTCCTGCTTGCATGTGAGTGGACCCACTTGTATCTTCAACCAAAAACGTGAACATGCAGGTTTCTGATCCAACACAAATCAATAAAGTCTGTCATGCGTCCAGTTTTAACTGTGATCTGAGCCGGGCTGGTCGCTCCTGCCTCGCTCTGTAAATTACTGTACTGACTAGACCAGAATGTTGTTTATGTCCAGAACGTGCTGTTTATACACGCGACCGGAACAAAACAACATGTACGCCTAATCGTTTTATTTATTATTTATTAAAACAAAACTAACTCCAGTTGTCTATTTCGCGTTGATCTTGAAATTTTTTTCTTTTTAACTTTCACGCTTTGCTTCATTTCACGCACACACCGTCCCTAACATGCAAGTCTAGCGCCCTCCCTAAATCAGTCTGTGCAAAACGTTGCTAACATCGCCTGGGCTCGATTGATAACCGTGAGCTCATATTACAGCGTGTGTGTGTGCAGGAAGTACAGTCGAGTTCAACATTGAAGGCCAGTTAGCAGGAGCATACATATTAAGTAAGGAAAATAGCACCAGAATTTATGTAGGGTGCCAAAAGGGAATTTGTTGAACTTTTTTTTTAAACATGAATAATTCAAATAGTAATAGTTTTCATTCATTTTTCAAATATTTGAAAATAGCATCACATTATAAATATCAATAAATAATTTTTGCAAATACTTGAAAATGTTTCAAGATCAATTCCCTATTGGCACATCTAATTTATAAATATTAATAAATACATTATTTATTTTAAAATTAATTAAGTATTTGAATTTAATATTTTAAAATTAATTGATATTATTTAAAACTGAATTCGTATTATAGTTTATAAAGTAAATGTATTTTTTTCTCTATAGATCCAGCTAGTTTAAGAAGATAACCGTTCCCAACAACATAAACCACCAGACCGTGTTCAGAATTCATAAGAAATAGTGTACACCTAATTCACCACAGGGGGCGCTGCCTCCCGCCATTGAGCGTTTTCAATCCACATGCTGCTGCTCAATGGGCTTTCTATTTGCTTCCAGCTTGGCCACTGTTGGCAGGACGTTGTAAACAACTGAGCATCATCTCTGAGGTGTTGTGCATTTCACACAAATTAGGACCATGTTCAGAGAGAGAGATAAACCAACTGCAAACAAAATTAAAATAAAAAAATTATTGAACTTGAAATAACCAAAAGAGCAATGACAAGTGAACATTAAAACTGCTAGGCTAACCCCAGATTCCTGAAACACATAACCCAGCTCCCTGAGAGACGTGAACAGTGATGCTGTGCAGTCAGCTCCCTGTGAGACGTGAGCAGTGATGCTGTGCAGTCAGGTCCCTGAGAGACGTGAGCAGTGATGCTGTGCAGTCAGCTCTCTGTGAGACGTGAGCAGTGATGCTGTGCAGTCAGCTCTCTGTGAGACGTGAGCAGTGATGCTGTGCAGTCAGCTCTCTGTGAGACGTGAGCAGTGATGCTGTGTAGTCAGGTTCCTGAGAGACGTGAGCAGTGATGCTGTGCAGTCAGGTTCCTGTGAGACGTGAGCAGTGATGCTGTGCAGTCAGCTCCCTGTGAGACATGAGCAGTGATGCCGTGCAGTCAGGTCCATGTGAGACGTGAGCAGTGATGCTGTGCAGTCAGCTCTCTGTGAGACGTGAGCAGTGATGCTGTGCAGTCGGCTCTCTGTGAGACATGAGCAGTGATGCTGTGCAGTCAGCTCTCTGTGAGACGTGAGCAGTGATGCTGTGCAGTCAGCTCTCTGTGAGACATGAGCAGTGATGCCGTGCAGTCAGGTCCCTGTGAGACGTGAGCAGTGATGCTGTGCAGTCAGCTCTCTGTGAGACATGAGCAGTGATGCTGTGCAGTCAGCTCTCTGTGAGACGTGAGCAGTGATGCTGTGCAGTCAGCGCTCTGTGAGACGTGAGCAGTGATGCTGTGCAGTCAGGTTCCTGTGAGACGTGAGCAGTGATGCTGTGTAGTCAGGTTCCTGAGAGACGTGAGCAGTGATGCTGTGCAGTCAGGTTCCTGTGAGACGTGAGCAGTGATGCTGTGCAGTCAGGTCCCTGAGAGACGTGAGCAGTGATGCTGTGCAGTCAGCTCTCTGTGAGACGTGAGCAGTGATGCTGTGCAGTCAGCTCTCTGTGAGACATGAGCAGTGATGCCGTGCAGTCAGGTCCCTGTGAGACGTGAGCAGTGATGCTGTGCAGTCAGCTCTCTGTGAGACATGAGCAGTGATGCCGTGCAGTCAGGTCCCTGTGAGACGTGAGCAGTGATGCTGTGCAGTCAGCTCTCTGTGAGACATGAGCAGTGATGCTGTGCAGTCAGCTCTCTGTGAGACGTGAACAGTGATGTTGTGCAGTCAGGTTCCTGTGAGACGTGAGCAGTGATGCTGTGCAGTCAGCTCTCTGTGAGACATGAGCAGTGATGCTGTGCAGTCAGCTCTCTGTGAGACGTGAGCAGTGATGCTGTGCAGTCAGCTCTCTGTGAGACGTGAGCAGTGATGCTGTGCAGTCAGGTCCCTGTGAGACGTGAGCAGTGATGCTGTGCAGTCAGGTTCCTGTGAGACGTGAGCAGTGATGCTGTGCAGTCAGCTCTCTGTGAGACGTGAACAGTGATGCTGTGCAGTCGGCTCCCTGGAGACGTGAGCAGTGATACTGTGCAGTCAGGTCCCTGAGAGACGTGAGCAGTGATGCTGTGCAGTCAGCTCTCTGTGAGATGTGAGCAGTGATGCTGTGTAGTCAGGTTCCTGAGAGACGTGAGCAGTGATGCTGTGCAGTCAGGTTCCTGTGAGACGTGAGCAGTGATGCTGTGCAGTCAGCTCTCTGTGAGACGTGAGCAGTGATGCTGTGCAGTCAGCTCTCTGTGAGACGTGAGCAGTGATGCTGTGCAGTCAGCTCTCTGTGAGACGTGAGCAGTGATGCTGTGCAGTCAGCTCTCTGTGAGACGTGAGCAGTGATGCTGTGCAGTCAGCTCTCTGTGAGACGTGAGCAGTGATGCTGTGCAGTCAGCTCTCTGTGAGACGTGAGCAGTGATGCTGTGCAGTCAGCTCTCTGTGAGACATGAGCAGTGATGCCGTGCAGTCAGGTCCCTGTGAGACGTGAGCAGTGATGCTGTGCAGTCAGCTCTCTGTGAGACATGAGCAGTGATGCTGTGCAGTCAGCTCTCTGTGAGACGTGAGCAGTGAGGTCCCTGAGAGACGTGAGCAGGGATGCTGTGCAGTCAGGTCCCTGTGAGACGTGAGCAGTGATGCTGTGCAGTCAGGTTCCTGTGAGACGTGAGCAGCTCTCTGTGAGACGTGAGCAGTGATGCTGTGCAGTCAGGTTCCTGTGAGACGTGAGCAGTGATGCTGTGTAGTCAGGTTCCTGAGAGACGTGAGCAGTGATGCTGTGCAGTCAGGTTCCTGTGATACATGAGCAGTGATGCTGTGCAGTCAGCTCTCTGTGAGACGTGAGCAGTGATGCTGTGCAGTCAGCTCTCTGTGAGACGTGAGCAGTGATGCTGTGCAGTCAGCTCCCTGTGAGACGTGAGCAGTGATGCTGTGCAGTCAGATTCCTGTGAGACGTGAGCAGTGATGCTGTGCAGTCAGCTCTCTGTGAGACGTGAACAGTGATGCTGTGCAGTCAGCTCCCTGTGAGACATGAGCAGTGATGCTGTGCAATCAGGTCCCTGTGAGACGTGAGCAGTGATGCTGTGCAGTCAGCTCTCTGTGAGACGTGAGCAGTGATGCTGTGCAGTCAGCTCTCTGTGAGACGTGAGCAGTGATGCTGTGCAGTCAGGTTCCTGTGAGACGTGAGCAGTGATGCTGTGCAGTCAGGTTCCTGAGAGACGTGAGCAGTGATGCTGTGCAGTCAGCTCTCTGTGAGACATGTGCAGTGATGCTGTGCAGTCAGCTCTCTGTGAGACGTGAGCAGTGATGCTGTGCAGTCAGCTCTCTGTGAGACGTGAGCAGTCGATGCTGTGCAGTCAGCTCTCTGTGAGACGTGAGCAGTGATGCTGTGCAGTCAGCTCTCTGTGAGACGTGAGCAGTGATGCTGTGCAGTCAGGTTCCTGAGAGACGTGAGCAGTGATGCTGTGCAGTCAGCTCTCTGTGAGACGTGAGCAGTGATGCTGTGCAGTCAGCTCTCTGTGAGACGTGAGCAGTGATGCTGTGCAGTCAGCTCTCTGTGAGACGTGAGCAGTGATGCTGTGCAGTCAGCTCTCTGTGAGACGTGAGCAGTGATGCTGTGCAGTCAGCTCTCTGTGAGACGTGAGCAGTGATGCTGTGCAGTCAGCTCTCTGTGAGACGTGAGCAGTGATGCTGTGCAGTCAGGTTCCTGTGAGACGTGAGCAGTGATGCTGTGCAGTCAGCTCTCTGGGCAGCAGTGTGGAGTAGTGGTTAGGGCTCTGGACTCTAGACCGGAGGGTTGTGGGTTCAATCCCCAGTGGGGGACACTGCTGTTGTACCCTTGAGCAAGGTACTTTACCTAGATTGCTCCAGTAAAAACCCAACTGTATAAATGGGTAATTGTATGTAAAATAATGTGATATCTGTATAATGTGAAATAATGTATAATGTGATATCTTGTAACAATTGTAAGTCGCCCTGGATAAGGGCGTCTGCTAAGAAATAAATAATAATAAAAATAATAATAACATGAGCAGTGATGCTGTGCAGTCAGATCCCTGAGAGACGTGAGCAGTGATGCTGTGCAGTCAGCTCCCTGTGAGACGTGAGCAGTGATGCTGTGCAGTCAGCTCCCTGTGAGACGTGAGCAGTGATGCTGTGCAGTCAGCTCTCTGTGAGACCTGAGCAGTGATGCTGTGCAGTCAGGTTCCTGTGAGACGTGAGCAGTGATGCTGTGCAGTCAGCTCTCTGTGAGACATGAGCAGTGATGCTGTGCAATCAGGTCCCTGAGAGACGTGAGCAGTGATGCTGTGCAGTCAGCTCTCTGTGAGACGTGAGCAGTGATGCTGTGCAGTCAGCTCTCTGTGAGACGTGAGCAGTGATGCTGTGCAGTCAGCTCTCTGTGAGACGTGAGCAGTGATGCTGTGCAGTCAGGTTCCTGTGAGACGTGAGCAGTGATGCTGTGCAGTCAGCTCCCTGTGAGACGTGAGCAGTGATGCTGTGCAGTCAGGTCCCTGAGAGACGTGAGCAGGGATGCTGTGCAGTCAGGTCCCTGTGAGACGTGAGCAGTGATGCTGTGCAGTCAGGTTCCTGTGAGACGTGAGCAGTGATGCTGTGCAGTCAGGTTCCTGTGAGACGTGAGCAGTGATGCTGTGTAGTCAGGATCCTGAGAGACGTGAGCAGTGATGCTGTGCAGTCAGGTTCCTGTGAGACGTGAGCAGTGATGCTGTGCAGTCAGCTCTCTGTGAGACATGAGCAGTGATGCTGTGCAGTCAGGTCCCTGAGAGACGTGAGCAGTGATGCTGTGCAGTCAGCTCCCTGTGAGACGTGAGCAGTGATGCTGTGCAGTCAGCTCTCTGTGAGACGTGAGCAGTGATGCTGTGCAGTCAGCTCTCTGTGAGACATGAGCAGTGATGCTGTGCAGTCAGCTCTCTGTGAGACATGAGCAGTGATGCTGTGCAATCAGGTCCCTGAGAGACGTGAGCAGTGATGCTGTGCAGTCAGCTCTCTGTGAGACGTGAGCAGTGATGCTGTGCAGTCAGCTCTCTGTGAGACGTGAGCAGTGATGCTGTGCAGTCAGGTTCCTGTGAGACGTGAGCAGTGATGCTGTGCAGTCAGCTCTCTGTGAGACGTGAGCAGTGATGCTGTGCAGTCAGCTCCCTGTGAGACGTGAGCAGTGATGCTGTGCAGTCAGGTCCCTGAGAGACGTGAGCAGGGATGCTGTGCAGTCAGGTCCCTGTGAGACGTGAGCAGTGATGCTGTGCAGTCAGGTTCCTGTGAGACGTGAGCAGTGATGCTGTGCAGTCAGCTCTCTGTGAGACGTGAGCAGTGATGCTGTGCAGTCAGGTTCCTGTGAGACGTGAGCAGTGATGCTGTGTAGTCAGGTTCCTGAGAGACGTGAGCAGTGATGCTGTGCAGTCAGGTCCCTGAGAGACGTGAGCAGGGATGCTGTGCAGTCAGGTCCCTGTGAGACGTGAGCAGTGATGCTGTGCAGTCAGATTCCTGTGAGACGTGAGCAGTGATGCTGTGCAGTCAGCTCTCTGTGAGACATGAGCAGTGATGCTGTGCAGTCAGCTCTCTGTGAGACGTGAGCAGTGATGCTGTGCAGTCAGCTCTCTGTGAGACGTGAACAGTGATGCTGTGCAGTCAGCTCCCTGTGAGACGTGAGCAGTGATGCTGTGCAGTCAGATTCCTGTGAGACGTGAGCAGTGATGCTGTGCAGTCAGCTCCCTGTGAGACGTGAGCAGTGATGCTGTGCAGTCAGATTCCTGTGAGACGTGAGCAGTGATGCTGTGCAGTCAGCTCCCTGTGAGACGTGAGCAGTGATGCTGTGCAGTCAGCTCTCTGTGAGACGTGAGCAGTGATGCTGTGCAGTCAGCTCCCTGTGAGACGTGAGCAGTGATGCTGTGCAGTCAGCTCTCTGAGAGACGTGAGCAGTGATGCTGTGCAGTCAGCTCTCTGTGAGACGTGAGCAGTGATGCTGTGCAGTTAGCTCTCTGTGAGACGTGAACAGTGATGCTGTGCAGTCAGCTCCCTGTGAGACGTGAGCAGTGATGCTGTGCAGTCAGATTCCTGTGAGATGTGAGCAGTGATGCTGTGCAGTCAGATTCATCACTGTGCTCTCCCTTCTTTCTCCCTCCACTCAGGAAATCTTTTATAAAGCCTCTATTTTAAAAGCCTCTAAATTCCCAGATAGGGTGTGTAACTTTCCATTTGGTCATTCCAGCGGGTGCGTGGATAAGCTTAAGTTCCCTGAGCTTGTCTGTGATAACATCGCGCTCCTCCCTGTGTTCTGGCTCAAACTACAGTAGGAACGCCTCACTTACCCTGATGATGCAATGCAATGCACCCCCTTGTACAAGTCCAGGCTCCTCCCACTCTGTTTGAACATTCTAGTGTGGTTTCTGTTAATACCAGAGCAGAGTTCCATCATCACCATCCCATTACACACAGTGTGGCTCTTTCACAAGGACTCACAATGCCTCATAGCAGATGGCATGTGTCAAATATTGAATAGATGGGAGAACTGTAGCTTTAAAAAAAAAAAAAAACAGAACGACAAGAACAAGAAATCCCTGCCAGCCTGCTTATTAAATTGGGATGAAACTCTGGTATTCACATTCTGGACATCCTCAACTTGTACATCATACTGATAGTTCTGTTGTTGAATTTACAGCTGTGGAGGGGGTATGTGTATGGTGATAAACTGATCCCTGGTTAGTCGAGTTTTTATTAAATTATCTGTAACTTTGCTTCAGGAGGAAAGACTGCCCCCTTCACACATTGGATCAGTCAAACAGAAACAATTAAAGCGCCCCTTATTTGCATTTGTTCATTCATATCCCTGCGCCTCCCTTTGCTCTATCTCCCCCATTTCCAGCCTCATAGCTGCCCCATCCTCAATCTCTCCATCTCCAGGCTCATAGCTGCCCCGTGCTCGATCTCCCCATCTCCAGCCTCATAGCCGCCCCGTGCTCGATCTCCCCATCTCCAGCCTCATAGCCGCCCTGTGCTCGATCTCCCCATCTCCAGCCTCATAGCCGCCCCATGCTCGATCTCCCCCTGCTCCAGCCTCATAGCTGCCCTGTGCTCGATCTCCCCATCTCCAGCCTCATAGCTGCCCCATGCTCGATCTCCCCATCTCCAGCCTCATAGCTGCACCGTGCTCGATCTCCCCCTTCTCCAGCCTCATAGCTGCCCCGTGCTCGATCTCCCCATCTCCAGCCTCATAGCTGCCCCGTGCTCGATCTCCCCATCTCCAGCCTCATAGCTGCCCCGTGCTCGATCTCCCCCTGCTCCAGCCTCATAGCCGTCCCATGCTCGATCTCCCCCTGCTCCCACCTCATAGCTGCCCCGTGCTCGATCTCCCCATCTCCAGCCTCATAGCTGCCCCGTGCTTGATCTCCCCCTGCTCCAGCCTCATAGCTGCCCCGTGCTCGATCTCCCCCTGCTCCAGCCTCATAGCTGCCCCGTGCTCGATCTCCCCATCTCCAGCCTCATAGCTGCCCTGTGCTTTATATGATCTCTTACGTGGGTCTGCAGCCTCGTCCAGCTGGTCATGGGGAGCGCCCTCAATCACTGCTTGATATTCTTATTGGTGTGTTTGTAATATAATGCTCTTCTGAAACTTTGCATTGCTTTATATTTAAATGTCTGTGTAGCGAATAACTTAAAATAAAACAGAATCAAAACCCCGATACTAATACTAAACAAATAAAGCAGGGAGACAAAGGTACCTCGATTTTAACAGCTGGATTTATTCATTGCATCAGGTACTATAAAACAGTACAAAGTGTTTATATAATTTAGAAATGTCATCTCTATTTATCTAAACTATAAAAATAACATCAAAAAAGGGTTTGCAAAGTACCAAAAAGTACCGATGATGGAAGAAAAAATACAAAGGGTGCTTCTTTTCTTGCTTACAATTCAATTATAAAACATCAAACAGGGTCATGCGAGATACAGATTTCACATAATGCAGTGTGTGGCCAGATCAAAGAGCAGGAGAGGAAGCGGAGACTGTCCTGTAACTGTAACAGGAAGCGGAGACTGTCCTGTAACTAACAGGACGCTATTAATCAAAGAGCAGGAAAGGGGAAGCAGAGACTGTCCTGTAACTGTAACAGGAAGCGGAGACTGTCCTGTAACTGTAACAGGAAGCAGAGACTGTCCTGTAACTAACAGGACGCTATTAATCAAAGAGCAGGAAAGGGGAAGCAGAGACTGTCCTGTAACTGTAACAGGAAGCGGAGACTGTCCTGTAACTGTAACAGGAAGCAGAGACTGTCCTGTAACTGTAACAGGAAGCAGAGACTGTCCTGTAACTGTAACAGGAAGCAGAGACTGTCCTGTAACTAACAGGACGCTATTAATCAAAGAGCAGGAAAGGGGAAGCAGAGACTGTCCTGTAACTGTAACAAGAAGCGGAGACTATCCTGTAACTGAACAGGAAGCGGAGACTGTCCTGTAACTGTAACAGGAAGAGGAGACTGTCCTGTAACTGTAACAAGAAGCGGAGACTGTCCTGTAACTGTAACAGGAAGCGGAGACTGTCCTGTAACTGTAACAGGAAGCGGAGACTGTCCTGTAACTGTAACAAGAAGCGGAGACTGTCCTGTAACTGTAACAGGAAGCGGAGACTGTCCTGTAACTGTAACAGGACACTATTAATCAATTGCAAGGTGTTATAACCAAGGCTTGAATAACACTGTCACCACTCAGTAGCAGAACACGCTGCTCACAAGCCCCTCATTGTTTTACATGACCCACAGGAAGCCTGTTTGTCCAGCCACAACACTATGAGTTTAACGTAGTGTTCCTCTCCATGTTCACTTCCTGTGTAAAGGTATTGGGGTGCCCACACATATCTCCGAGGTGTCAGGTGGGGTTTATTACATGCGACACAGGAGAGGAAAGCAAAGGACTTGACAAAGTATTGAGATCCACCAGCTACAACGGGGGTGGGCAATTCCGGTCCTGGAGGGCCGGTGTCCCTCCCGGCTTTTGTTCCAACTTTGCCCTAAATTACTTAATTGGATCAATTATTACCAATTATTGGTCTAATTAAGTAATTTAGAGCACAGTTGGAACAAAAGCCAGGAGGGACACCGGCCCTCCAGGACCGGAATTACGGGCGTCTATCCAATTAATCTAAACTGAGTCACAGATCTAAATTCCACCGTACTCGCTAACTACCCCCTCCCTATCAGAGGGTGGTTTTCATACAGACAGAAATGCACCCCCCCCCCCCCCCCCCACTATCAGAGGGTCGGTTTTCAGAACCTTTTCTCTCACGTTTCAATTATGTTCGTGGTGATATTTAGACCTGCTACTGTCTAGATCAATTGGACAGACCCCATGGTGCTGCTGCTGTATGTTAATGGGAGTTATGGAAAAGTGAAGCCTTGGATTAATTCAGCCCATTTTCGTGGATCAACATGAGTTGCTCTCCATTGCCCTCTACTCTTGCTGTAAACCTCCACCTCACTGCAGTGCAATCTTACATGGATATAGAAGGATCTTGTCGCACTGCCATGAATTGGGTCCAGTTGAGAAAGCTTTAACTCTGTTACTGAAATCATTTTTAATGAGAAGTAACACAGAGTTTGAGGTTAATAAAAACACGCTCTCGAGCGATGCTGGCTTCTTTACCTCCACAATAGTGTATAAATCAAGAGTTAAAGGCTTGTGTTCAGGAATGATTGTATTCTTGATTCAAGTTTAAAATCCTTAGTTTTCTAAACAATATGCAATGGATAAGATTGTTCTAATTGATCTCATTAAACGCAATCAGATTATTTCACCACGCCCCCAACTCCACCCCCAGTGTTAATTTTGCAGTATGAATTACATTATAAATATGCATCTATTATAAGAAAAAGCTGTACTAAAAAGAATAAATAAAATAATAAAACCATACACACACACAAAAAAAAATAATAAGCACATGAAAAAAAACATGCAACAACTATTCAGCACATTTGAACTAGCCCTGGTCCCGGATATATACAGCATACAGCCCTAGCCCTGGTCCAGGATAGATACAGCATACAGCCCTAGCCCTGGTCCAGGACAGACACAGCAAACAGCCCTAGCCCTGGTCCAGGACAGACACAGCATACAGCCCTAGCCCTGGTCCAGGACAGACACAGCATATAGCCCTAGCCCTGGTCCAGGATAGATACAGCATACAGCCCTAGCCCTGGTCCAGGACAGACACAGCAAACAGCCCTAGCCCTGGTCCAGGACAGACACAGCATACAGCCCTAGCCCTGGTCCAGGACAGACACAGCATACAGCCCTAGCCCTGGTCCAGGACAGACACAGCATACAGCCCTAGCCCTGGTCCAGGACAGACACAGCATAAAGCCCTAGCCCTGGTCCAGGATAGATACAGCATACAGCCCTAGCCCTGGTCCAGGACAGACACAGCATATAGCCCTAGCCCTGGTCCAGGACAGACACAACATACAGCCCTAGCCCTGGTCCAGGATAGATACAGCATATAGCCCTAGCCCTGGTCCAGGACAGACACAACATACAGCCTTTTAAAAAAGACTGACACATTATAAAACACCGGTCAAACCAACATAAAGGTTAAAAAAATCCCATGACTTCAAGCAGGAACACAGGCTGTGATCCCGATAACGTACAATTGGATTGTGCTAATCTGAAAGAACCCATTCTGTTAATGCCGATGTTAAAGCTAGGCTGGGGTTTTTTGGTCTCTTAGCGCCCAGCCATTCCCCTTGGAACAGGATCTAGATCCTGCATTTCACATTGGGGTCACATCTACAGCAGATGCCATTTCACCCCTCCACCCCTCTCCTTCTGATACAGTGTGTCCCTCTCCATCAAATAAGCACGCCTGCAACACCGACGAGCCAAAATAACAGCAAGATGCTTTGTGGTGATGTCGGCTCTGTCCTAATCCTTATACTGTGATGATCAGAAAGTGGGCTTGCCAGTCTCTGAGAATCATGATCCTGCAGCAACGCTGCACTGTCACTGAACCTCCTGTTTTAATGTTCGCTTCTCAAGGGTTTACAATCAGTTTTCCTCCTACCTGTTCGCACTACTGCTCATTACTGCTAACTACCTTATCACTTGATCTGTCATTGGGACAGCTTTTATTTTACTTAAATTTGAGATATAATAAACAAAAAAAAACCTGCTTCCAGGTACGCAGAGACCACTGGAGTAAAACTGACCTACAGCACAGGACCAGGAAAAGGCAGCAACTGTTCATTCTAGATCTTGTATTTGAAACAAATTCATATCCTGAATTAAAGTCTGTAAATATTATTATTATTATAATTATTATATATATATATTAATAATAATGTTGCTTGGAGCTAATAAGGCAAGAAGTGTGATTTCAGAACCTTGATTCATACTGTCAATAATTAGTTGCGCAGGGACAAATATGGACATTTCTGGAACAAAATAATTTAGCGGTGCACACCCCTAGAAGTCATTCTTATACTAACTGGCCTCATTACTCTGTGCCACACAGGTGAAACATGGTGATGTGACTTCATTAAACATGACCAATATCCATAGGTGCAGAAACACTAATCACTAATGATTAAGAATGTGTATCACTGGCTAATAGAGATAATAAATGATATATTATGTAAATCTAGAGGGTATAAAGTATTCTTCTAATGATGTTGTTTAGGGAGTAAACTTGACGTTAAGCCAAAGCGTTGAACCCTTTTCATTGTGGAGCCCCTGCCGGTATACAGGGTAGTTCTGAGCCCTGTTGTGTTTGTGCTGTAGACTCCCTATCTGTGATGCAGCAGTCACAACAGAGCCACGCTGTACCTGGATCCAGAACAGCTGCTGTACTACAGCCACTGGGGGGCCAGGAGACAAAGGGTTTACTCTCTATTCACAAATACGCACTTCTCAGGCAGCAGACTATTTTTCTTTAAACATTTAATTTTCGGTAATCTACCCCAAAGTGTTTGTTTCTGGCTCCCCCCACAGCTGCATCTTATCAGAGTAGTCAGAAAGCAAACTCTCGGGGCATGTCACAGAAAAATATATATATATCAACTGTATATCAGCAAAACAAATAGTACGGTGCCTGAAAGCAACATGTGGCAATAAAGGAGGCATCAGTTTATTATATGAACCCATTTATATCAAAATGAAATGAATAGCATTAAAGTATATATTAATACGTCACATTTTCAATCCTTGATCAGTATAAAATGCTGAGGTTAAGATGATCCCTTTCAGTTTCAACGACACAAGGTGGTTAAGCAGCGACAAGAGGACTAGAGACACGCATTGAGGGAGCAAAGGAACCAGTCACAGAGAGAGAGGGAGGGAGGGAGCGCACTTGAATTTGGTACGTCCAGCTGCCATACGACGTGATGCACATTGTTAACTTCCACGGTGGTCCACAGGGGGCGCTGTACATTCATTGTTTTCATGAAGTTGTATTAACTAGCACCTGTCTGTCTGTGATAAACACCTTTTCTCCGCCAATGCAGTCTAGACCCCGAGACCTTAGACTAGCCTGTATGAGAGCTATCCTGTATCTCCAAGCTGCTTGTGAAGCTCAACTAGTGAAACTGAACGAGCGGCTGTTGGGTTCACAGCTTCTGCAGTGCCTCTCCTGGTAGGGGGTGCAAAGCAGGACGGCTGTCTTCTCTCTGCTCCAAGAGGGTGGTGGGTCAGGCAGTAAAGTGGCAATGCAAGTCCAGGGCGGTGCCACACTACAGAGGTGCGACGGGCTGCAGTCCTTCACTTTGTAAGTGGCTGTGGTGGAGCTCGGCTTTACACACTGTGGAGACCGAGGAGTGTGTGGAGCTCAGAACAGGGGGCTCCTCATCGCCTGAAACACAAACACAGCAGCAGGTAAAACTACAGGGATTCAGAACCACCCCCCCTGGACCTGTTGTACTGACAGGGACTCTGAACCATACCCCCTGGACCTGCTGTACTGACAGGGATTCAGAACCACCCCCCCCCCTGGACCTGTTGTACGGACAGGGATTCAGAACCACCCCCCCCCGGACCTGTTGTACCGACAGGGACTCTGAACCACACCCCCCTGGACCTGCTGTACTGACAGGGATTCTGAACCACCCCCCCCTGGACCTGCTGTACTGACAGGGATTCAGAACCACCCCCCCCTGGACTTGCTGTACTGACAGGGATTCAGAACCACCCCCCCCCCCCCCGGACCTGCTGTACTGACAGGGATTCAGAACCACCCCCCCCCCCTGGACCTGCTGTACTGACAGGGATTCAGAACCGCACCCCCCTGGACCTGCTGTACTGACAGGGATTCAGAACCGCACCCCCCTGGACCTGCTGTACTGACAGGGATTCAGAACCGCACCCCCCTGGACCTGCTGTACTGACAGGGATTCAGAACCGCACCCCCTGGACCTGCTGTACTGACAGGGATTCAGAACCACCCCCCTGGACCTGCTGTACTGACAGGGATTCAGAACCGCACCCCCCTGGACCTGCTGTACTGACAGGGATTCAGAACCACCCCCCCTGGACCTCCTGTACTGACATGGATTCAGAACCGCATCCCCCTGGACCTGCTGTACTGACATGGATTCAGAAACGCTCCCCCTGGACCTGCTGTACTGACAGGGATTCAGAACCGCACCCCCCTGGACCTGCTGTACTGACAGGGATTCAGAACCGCACCCCCCTGGACCTGCTGTACTGACAGGGATTCAGAACCACCCCCCCTGGACCTCCTGTACTGACATGGATTCAGAACCGCATCCCCCTGGACCTGCTGTACTGACATGGATTCAGAAACGCTCCCCCTGGACCTGCTGTACTGACAGGGATTCAGAACCGCACCCCCTGGACCTGCTGTACTGACAGGGATTCAGAACCACCCCCCTGGACCTGCTGTACTGACAGGGATTCAGAACCACACACCCCTGGACCTGCAGCCAATCACAGCTACAGAGGCTAGAAATTCCACACTGGGCCCTGCCTCCAGACAGACCTGCAGCCAATCACACAGCTACAGAGACTAGAAACCACACCCCAGCAACAGACACACAACTGCAGCATGAACCAGCCAGTAAGAGTTTAAACAGAATGCTTACACTTCAACATGCTTCGAATATTTCTACCATGAATCTTACTTGCATGTTGCAGGCACAGTGCAGTTCTATCTTGGCATTAGATATTTGAATTCTAAACTGAGCTCATTTGAAAAAAATGCTGGACTGTATGCTGGCTCCTATTGCCAAGGCTCTACATTTACTTCAGTCATGTTTTAATGAATCTGTTTGATGGGTTAAGTTGTTTTGTTTGCATGAAACTGTTCTGAACAGTTAACCCGAGCGTTTTTCAGTGGGATGCTCCCCCAGGACCAGGCTTTTTCAGTGGGATGCTCCCCCAGGACCAGGCTTTTTCAGTGAGATGCTCCCCCAGGACCAGGGTTTTTGTGGATGTACAGTATTAACTCGCTTCCTATAAAAAATTCACTATAAATCAATTTTTTTTACAGTAGACTCTTGGAATTGTTGTCTTTTTTTCAGAATAAGGGAACATTATAAATTCCGTCAGAAACCATAATAACATTTCTCTATGCAGTAGTCTCTGTGTATAGGAACACCTCCTAAGACAACACTTTGTCTAAGAGAACACCCTTGTGGTGAAATGGATTTTTTCCCCATTGTAAATGCTCTGCCTAAAGGAACAGGAACTTTGCTTAAAAGAACACCTTCTTGGCACCGATAGCGATTCGTTCAGAAAGGACACTGTACTGTTCTGTAACCTGATAAATCATTATCATCAAAACTGAAATTACAATGGTTTATTCAATCTTTTAAAAAATGAGGCACACGGATTGGTTTATTAAATCTTTCCAGAAGCGCTGTCATATTATTAAATTGTTTTGTATTCTGATTTCCATGGCGCTCTCTGTGTTATTGCTTTTTCTTTTTTTGATTGTAAAAACTACTTGAGATTAATTTAACCTTTTGTAATTATTGTCTTCCACAAGGTGTTCTGTTGAAGTTTAAAATATATATGGAGAGATAGAATAAAATATAATGGGTGTTAATCTTATAAACTAAAAGGAGTTCAATTGATCAGCCTATACCCTGCACCTATCCGTGGTTTTCCCTGGATTACCACTAAAAAGAGGCTGATGAAATCCATGGTAATTCCCCTGTGCTGTAAAATACTCTAATTAAATCCAGCTGTAATTCATCCCAGGTATGGGCTGATCAAGTTAATATAGATCAGGGGTCTCCAACTCTGGTCCTGGAGAGCCCCTATCCAGCAGGTTTTATAGGTGTCTTTACATCTTCAGTGGCTAAAGATCTGGAACACCTGTTAATCTTGACTAATTAAGCCAATAATTGGTTCAATTAAGTAACAGAGAGATTGGTTGAAACAAAAACCAGCAGCCACAGTAGCTCTCCAGGACCAGGGTTGGAGACCCGATATAGACCAACGTTTCAGAACTGTAAAGAACTGTCTTTATCAACGGCATTTACCCTTGATTTGAGATTCCTACAGTATAACTAACACTCGACACTCCACCACATAAGCTTCACAGCCAAAATAAACATTAAAAAGCGTGGAAATGTGTGTGAATAGAAGTGGGCAGGGTAATAGCCGATTCACAGGGCGAGGATATGGGGCTACCGCTGGGTCTAAGATTCGTGTTGGCCCAGGGCAGGGGTTCCCAATCCTAGTCCTGGAGTACCCCTGTGTCTGCTGCTTTTCATTCCAACCGAGTGCTTAATTACTTAACTGATCCCTTAATTGAACTAATAATTTGCTTATTAGACCTTAATTAAGCACTGTTGGAATGAAAACAAGCAGACACAGGGGTCCTCCAGGACGAAGACTGGGAAACCCTGGACCAGGGGACACCCTTTCTGCACCAGCGGGGAGCCACCTTGGAGTGCAGCCCCATCCCCCGCGTCCCCCTTGGAGGGCCACTCTGTGAAACTGGGGGGTGTATTGATGTGGCCAGTGAGAGTACACAAGTGTATTTAGTTGAAAGCCTACCTATTTGTAAAGTACTGTATCGACTGAAGCCTGCTCTCTTACCCAGCCCCGAGGAGGAGGAGACGCTGCCTGTGATGGAGGAGGTGTCTGCCTGGTCAGTGGAGAGCCCTTCCATCAGGGGGATGGAGAGCGAGGAGGAGGGCACTGAAGAGGAGTCGTAGATCCCAGAGTCCCTGGGCATATCAAAGGGGCCCCCGGACTCAGGCGCGTGGAGCAGCGGCCTCAGAACAGTGCATCCGTCCTGGGGCCCGGTCGACTCCAGCTCACCCCGCGCCCCCAGGCTCTGGACGAGGGGGTAGGGGCTCTCTGCAGGCTGCCGGACCAGCACCTCGTTCATCCCCAGCCCCGAGTCGAAGCGCTCCTGCAGCAGAGAGGAGGCGGGGGGAGCGGGAGGGGGCGCTGGCATCAGCTGCTTCTCGAACCAGTCGGGCTGCTGCTCTATGAGCTGGTGCATGTTGCAGATGGCCAGGTAGAGCGCGCGGCCGGCCTGGCTGCGGAAGTAGTTCCTCTTGCTGACGCAGGGCTGGGGCTCGCGCTCGGGCAGGCTCGGGTGCTGGGAGTGCAGCCGGGAGTACAGCTGGGGCAGCTGCTCCATCAGCTTGTACTTGGTGGCCAGGTCCAGCACGGCGGGGATGTCGCTCTCGCGGGAGTAGTCGAAGTAGACCGCCAGGAAGGGGGCCAGGTCCTGGGAGCTCTGCCGCGCCTGCCTCATCTTCTCTGCGATCAGAGACACGGCCACCACGAAGAGCTGGCTCCCCGCCCCCGCCCCTCGGCGGCTCCTGCGCTTCTCCACGCAGTACTTCATGCCCTTGGAGCACACGGTGATGATGAAGTGAGCCTCGCTGATTTGCCGGCTCAGCCACTCCATCTGACCCTGCTTACAGATCTCCAGGTGCTCCCACAGGTCCAGGGCCACCTGAAACAGCAGGGCAGCGCAGCGACACTCAGAGGGGTTCAAAAGCATGTTAGTAGCAAGTATCCCCATCACAGCTGTACGTGCAAAATTAGAGCCATCAGGAAAAAGACAGACATCACCAGGACCTACATCCACCGCATGTGTGTGGAAATGTGCAAGAGTACGGAAGGAAGGATGGACAGGTTTCTCTATATGCACCGCACTCTGAGGTTCTCAATAACTTGTCAAAGTACTAGCTAGTGGCTCTTTTAAGGAGACCCATATTTGAAACCTTGTTTGAAAGTTGCTGATGTAAACAAATGGCATAAAAATAACATTTCAGAGTTTTTCCACAAAAAAAATGTAAATAAACATAAAAAGTACTTTTCCTACATGGTTTATACAGTATATTTGTTTGTATTCGTACACTTACAACAATGCTGAAAATATCAAATTGCCCCAAACATGGCATTAGCAGCTTTGTTGCAGTTCAGGAACTTGCCAGTAGATGGCAGCCCAGGCTTTCATTTTGCAGTTCTGTGCCTGATAGGTGCATTCTTCAAAGCCTTATTTGCCAAGAATACATATGATCAATTATTATTCCTGAGATGTTCAGCTTTTGTTTGATACCACATACATAAACATGCACTGTCGGATAAAGGAAACCTCAAATGTGGGGCCGTGGCTCCTGGCCTGAGCCCTGTGGCAGTGTCCTCGCCTCACCTGAGCCCTGTGGCACTGTCCTCCCCTGAGCCCTGTGGCAGTGTCCTTGTCTCACCTGAGCCCTGTGGCAGTGTCCTCCCCTGAGCCCTGTGGCACTGTCCTTGTCCCACCTGAGCCCTGTGGCAGTGTCCTTGCCTCACCTGAGCCCTGTGGCAGTGTCCTCGCCTCACCTGAGCCCTGTGGCACTGTCCTTGTCTCACCTGAGCCCTGTGGCACTGTCCTTGTCTCACCTGAGCCCTGTGGCACTGTCCTCATCTCACCTGAGCCCTGTGGCACTATCCTCCCCTGAGCCCTGTGGCACTGTCCTTGTCCCACCTGAGCCCTGTGGCACTGTCCTTGTCCCACCTGAGCCCTGTGGCACTGTCCTCGTCCCACCTGAGCCCTGTGGCACTGTCCTCGTCCCACCTGAGCCCTGTGGCACTGTCCTCGTCCCACCTGAGCCCTGTGGCACTGTCCTCGTCCCACCTGAGCCCTGTGGCACTGTCCTCGTCCCACCTGAGCCCTGTGGCACTGTCCTCATCTCACCTGAGCCCAGTGGCACTGTCCTCGTCTCACCTGAGCCCTGTGGCACTGTCCTCCCCTGAGCCCTGTGGCACTGTCCTCGCCTGACTTGAGCCCTGTGGCAGTATCCTCACCTCACACCCACATAAGTCCTGCAGGAAGTATGCAAAGTGCTGGATGACGGTGCTGTGCTTGGGCCCGTCCTCGCTGGAGTAGCAGATAAAGACTTTGGGCCGGGGCCAGGGCCTCTCCACGTGCAGAGCGGAGGTGTGAGCAGAGGACTCTGAGCTCTCCTCATCCAGCTGGGAGTAGATATTTTCTGCAAGCAAGGTTACAATCACACGCTGAATCCATATTCCAAAACTCAAAGCATCCAGCTCAGAGTGCTCCACAGGAACTCCATAATACACAGGAATCATACACTGTGAAAAACTATGGGGGTAACATTCCTAAGGGTAGACAATCCTAAGTGTTTCAGAGTGAATATTGCAGAGTAATACATTCTGTATCGCCTTCTCCTTTTGTTCATTCAGTAACAAGCATGCATGTGAACTCAATTCTAAGTTAAACTGTGTTCACATCAATCATGAGTGTGCTGCCACTAGTAAGAAACTCCATTCTTGATTAATCATTTTGAAAATAATGTTGTGAAGGTTTATTTGAACCTGCATGTAAAATATTATGGTTGAAAATAATCAAATGTCTAGTCTGTCTTCTGTAACTGTTTGTTGAACCACAAAACTCTGGTCTCTGTACTACCATATTTTATTACAAATATACAGCAAGTAATGCCCTCGGCCAATCAAAACGGCAGATTTCAGAACATTCCAGACAAAGGGAAGAAACGAAGTGGCATCTCAACCTATTGAATAAAGGAAAGACGAGGGCTGGAACCGCAAACCATCCGGATCAAAGACAGGCTCTTAGCATTCAGCTGCAGAGCAGGCTCTGTAGTGAAGAGGTACGTATGTGTCTTCAGACGCTAGGAGGAGATCCATTACATTGACATGGATAACGTTTCGTACTTTAAAATGAGAGAAGTGCCAGCTTCACTTCACAGTCCTCTCACGAGAGGAGCTCTTACACCATCAGGAGACAGGGCTCGCTGTGCATACGAACTTCTCTTACTGGCTGTGAAAGTACAAACAGAAGCACACCTTGTTGTTTCTTGCGACACATGACAGTGAAGAGTGTGGCGAAGGCAGACATGATGACCAGAGGGGCAGTGATAGCCACTGCCCTGATCGGCCCGGCCCAGAGGGAGTGCACTACAAACAAGAGGGAAAGAGAAGTTACATTGAGACTGTTACAATCCTGTACCAGACACGCCTTATTATCTTTCACATCTGTTCTCCAGTTGGTAAATTACTCTGCTTCTGTATTCAATGTTTTTCTAGCTGCGAGAAAGCATGTTTGAACACTATACATGAGCAGTTTAGATTCTGATTTGATTAACGCATATAAAACTGATCCATAGTCAATGTTTATGGCTTGAGCTTACCTTGATTCACGTTGTAATGAGCGCTCTTTCTTGTGGTGTTGTTGTTATCAGCAAGCTGAAAGAAAATAAAAAGGAATCTGATCAATAGAATTCTACATTTCAACTCAAAGACACATTTCTGTTCACTTTTATAAAACTAGCATAGTCTTTGTTTTATTCCTGTCCGAATGAATGAGTGGGAACTGGGCACTGGTTCAAAAAGAACAAACGCTTTACTTCAAATATGAATATTCTCCTTACAGAAACGTTTTGCAATGAACTCCATCCAACGGGGTAGGGATGTCTGTGACCTTGGGCCACAACAGTGTAGTGCTGTACCATTTAATAAACACACAGGACCCTCTGCAGAATTCTCTCTAAGAATACCCTTAGCGAGTGTGCTCACAATCTGATAACCAGTGTTGCTAAAATTCCAACAACCTTTGAACTCTTTGAGCTCTTGCCAAGTCTGCTCTGAATTGACTGGATTGCTGCAGGAGTTACAATCCAGCCTGGAATAATAATAGGTCTTCATCTGATTACTTACTTGATGCACCAAGTGATCCAGGTAACTTTCGAGGGGTTTACTATGGGCCTTTAGTAACACTTTCCAACAAGGTGGATGTAAACACCAGGCCTGGGTGCAGGACAGACAGAGCCCCACCCCCTACACTGGCAGGGTTTCTCAGAGCAGGTCACTTATACCCTATCCACACTACCTGGGTGCAGGACAGACAGAGCCCCACCCCCTACACTGGCAGGGTTTCTCGGAGCAGGTCACTTATATCCTATCCACACTACCTGGGTGCAGGACAGACAGAGCCCACCCCCTACACTGGCAGGGTTTCTCAGAGCAGGTCACCTATACCCTATCCACACTACCTAAAAGACATGAGATCAGCGGGCATGGAAACCATGCAACTGCCATTCACGATCGCATCGTCAACATACGAAACATAAGAAAAGTTACAAACGAGAGGAGGCCATTCGGCTCATCTAAGCTGCTCCAGTTCCTAGTAGCTGATTGATCTTAAATTCTGCCTCGACAATGTGACTAGGTAACCCATTCCATCCCCTCAGCACTGTCTGTGTGAAGAAGAGTCTCCTTCAGCAACATGACTAGGTAACCCATTCCATCCCCTCACCACTCTCTGTGTGAAGAAGAGTCTTCAACAACATGACTAGGAAACCCATTCCATCCCCTCACCACTCTCTGTGTGAAGAAGTGTCTACCCTTTGTTTCCTAAGTCTATGTGGTGACCATACATTATTATTCAGGTAGTGTGACTAGGGTCATATGCAAAGATGAAGCTGTGATGTGTATGTGCAGGTGCTTCCACTGCATCCCTGTCTCTAGGCAAGTGCATCCGAGCTTAACCACCCAGAGTGGAATACACCCAGGCTTACCTCGATTGTGTAGTATCCTGGAGTGACATCTTGGAGAATACAGGTGGTGAAGGCAGTGCTGTATGCCTGTCAACAAACACAATCACATTGATACCTGCTCATTTATAAATGAAGACATTTATAAGAAATCCAATAAATACTCTTGCAAAATAATCACAGGGGGCCCATTCACAAGCCTGTCTCCTCTGGGGGCTTGGGGTATGAATCTGGCTGTGAAATGAGTTTGGTCAGGGGTGTCTACCTATCCCCCAGCATGGCTGTCTGTCTGAGAAAGGCACACAGGACTGGCAGGCAGGCAGGCAGGGGGTGTGCTAGTCAGGACTGAGGTGTGCGCTCTCTCTCCCCCTGCATTCACAAGCACCGGAATTAAGAAGAAAAGAGTACTCGTACAAACACTGCCATGTACCAGGCTTACGAACGAACCCCGCGCCCCCACCCCCGCGTCTTTAGATCCTCTGCTGTTCAGGTTTAAAGATAAGAGAACAAAGCCCTTTCATGTGAAGCCTGCTGTGTTTGTTCAGCGACGGATATTCCAATGAAAGGTGGAACACTAATGCTTTGTACTGTGAGAGGTCTCCTCCTCCATGTCTGACAGCAGGCAGCCCTGTTCAGCATGCAGTCTCAACTTCAGATCCTTAAAAAACAGAGCTGGCTGTACAATGACTTGTGAATAACAGGATACAAAAGCAGGCACTGCCAGTACCAAAGAGGCATGAAATGGGGTTTATAGCTTTTGTTAGCACTCCTTTAAAATGTTAGTTCTGCTCACCACAAACCATTCACCCACCCAAACAAAGCGCAGTTTAAACGTATTTTCTTCTTTCTCAATATTATATAACATATAGTAAACCCTGATCCTGACTCTAGGTATCTTCTCTGGCTACCCCAATCCCCAGATCTCAATGAAAGCCCCTCCTCAGTTGTGATTTTGGTTCACTCACCGGTCTGCAAGCCTTCTGCTTGTAGGAGCCTCCGGCGCTCGTCCTGTACTGAAGGTAATACAGACTGAAGCCAAAGCTAAAGGGCGCCTGGTCAAACCTCACATGCAGGTTGGGGCCCTGCTGGGAAATATTCAGGCTCTTGGGCTTCCAGACTGTGCAGATAGAGGGGGAACAGAAAGAAAATAAGAAACAGAACTTCAATACAGAGCGCAACACACACACACACAGACACACACACAGACACACAGACAGAGACAGAGACACACACACACACACACACACACACACACACACACAGAGACACACACACAGACAGAGACACACAGACAGAGACAGAGACACATAGACACACACACACACAGAGACACACAGACAGAGACACTCACAGAAAGGCACAAAGATACAAAAAGACAGAGACACACGCAGACAGAGGCACACACACACAGACAGAGACACACACACAGAGGCACACAGACAGAGGCGTGCACACACACACAGAGGCACACAGACACAAGACAGAGGCACACACAGACAGAGGCGCGCACATACAGAGACACACACAGACAGAGGCACACACAGAGATGCGCACACACACAGACAGAGACACACACAGAGATAGAGACACACACAGACACACACACAGAGACACGCACAGACACACAGTCATGCACACACAGACAGACACACACAGCAGCGCACACACAGACAGAGACACACACACACACACACACACAGAGACACGCACACACACACAGGCATGCACACACAGAAACACACACAGAGACAGACACACACACACAGACAGAGACACACACACAGACAGAGACACACACACAGACAGAGACACACACACACAGACACACACACACACACAGACACACACACATTAAAGAAGTGAAATTGTTAGAAAGTATATCAAGTAGTCAACCATTTCAACAAAACACCCTTTTCAAAGTCTGTTGAAGATATTGGTCTCCTTAGTTTCTTAGAGCTTTACAAAGCTTTTTTATTCATTTTTATTTCAAGGATGAGCAGCATGAAACTACATTTGAAGTGCCTTTATAAAGCTGATGCCTGTGCAGCACTGTGTTTCATGATGAGAAGACGCCAATGTCAAACTCAGGGTGAACACCCTTATTAAAAAAGACTCATTTTATTTTACTATTTGAGGAGAATGACACTATAAATATATATGCATGTTCAAAAGAAGGAGACACCACTGGATTCATTTGTGAACTTCCTCCCCGGAGAGCACCAACAGGTACAAAATAAACCTGATTCTGCAGTCCAAACCAGAAAGCTGAACCCCCTATATCTGGAGTTACAAATCTATAAGAACATAAGAACATAAGAAGGTTTACAAACGAGAGGAGGCCATTCAGCCCATCTTGCTCGTTTGGTTGTTAGTAGCTAATTGATCCCAGAATCTCATCAAGCAGCTTCTTGAAGGATCCCAGGGTGTCAGCTTCAACAACATTACTGGGGAGATGGTTCCAGACCCTCACAATTCTCTGTGTAAAAAAGTGCCCCCTATTTTCTGTTCTGAATGCCCCTTTATCTAATCTCCATTTGTGACCCCTGGTCCTTGTTTCTTTTTTCAGGTCGAAAAAGTCCCCTGGGTCGACATTGTCTATACCTTTTAGAATTTTGAATGCTTGAATCAGATCACTGCGTAGTCTTCTTTGTTCAAGACTGAATAGATTCAATTATTTTTGCCTGCATACGACATGACTTTTACACCCGGGATAATTCTGGTCGCTCTTCTTTGCCCTCTTTCTAGAGCAGCAATATCCTTTTTGTAGCAAGGTGACCAGAACTGGACACAATATTCTAGATGAGGTCTTATTAATGCATTGTAAAGTTTTAACATTACTTCCCTTGATTTAAATTAAACACTTTTCACAATATATCCGAGCATCTTGTTGGCCTTTTTTATAGCTTCCCCACATTGTGAAGATGAAGACATTTCTGAGTCAACAATTTTTCTTCAATTTTAGTATCTCCCATATTCATAATGCACATTTTTATTGCCTGCATGCAGTACCTTACACTTTTCTCTATTAAATGTAATTTGCCATGTGTCTGCCCAGTTCTGAATGCTGTGTAGATCATTTTGAACTATTTTTGTGTCGTCTGCAAATTTAACAATTTGTGACACTCTGCACAGATAGGGGGTAATAATGACCCTTAACCGAGTCGATCTATCTTTGTGTTCAAAGTGAAGTGAACTCACAGGGTTTGCAGGCGAGATTATCAGACTGCAGCAGCATTTCACAAGCTGTGAAAAACAAGAACAAAAACATGTTTCAAATATTGAGAAATAAAATCTGTGTTAAATAATTGCATCACCTGTTCAGCCACAGTCACATATAAAAGCAACACGATAAGAAAAAACAAGTGTTGCTTATGCCAATCCTTAGATAACACCCTTTTAAACTGTGTGACACAAACACATTGAAGCCCAGCGTACAGGTTTAAACTTTAAAATAAAATGCTCAACCAAGCCCCCTGAGCTAGACAGGTATCTGTGTGTATCTGAACTGGGAGAGGGGTCACTCACACAGGATTGACTGCGAAGGAGACCCTTACAGAGGGAATAAGAAATCCTCAGCTGTGCTTAACAGAACATGGGAACAAGAGAAACTAACAGAGAATACAATCCGAGTCAGAATGCCTGCCCCCAAATAAAGAAACAGTACAGAGGGTCCTCGTAACCATTAGAATAATCACACAGCTCCTGAAAGGATACAGCTGTCTGTATAACATCAAGAGCTGATCTGATTGTAGATCAATGCAATCTGAAGCGTCTACAGGAGGCTGGGAGTGCTGTATAACAGTGTGGGGTGATGGTGCAAAATCAACACTTACAGTGCTCACCGTGTGGGACGGCCTGACGGAAGAACACCACGATTTGAAACTCTCAAGGCAGCGTCCATCAAAAAGGGATTTAAAGACATCACTGCACACCTTCATTAATAGTAGACAGGGTGTCCCATAGTTCAGGCATTAGAAGCATACTGGTAATGCTGGGTGTCTCTGTTTCTTTCAGGTGTGGAATGAATTCAGCCGTGTGGTGCTGCTGCTCGATTAACAGAGAACATCCTGATCGGCACGATCCAGCCTATGACAGGACTCCCTGTATCTATTCCTCCAGGCATCTCCTTCAGAGTGAGATTTCCATGTGCGAAACAGCATCATTGCACAGGTAACGAAAGGTAAAGGAGCAGTAGAAGATGCCTGTACTTACTTTTGGTTTTGAAGAAGAAGGGGGGGTAGTTGCTTTCGTTCTTGGAGGAAGGATACGGCACAATCATTACCATATAGTCTGTTTCAAACTTCAGATTCAAAAACGGCTGAGAATCAATTTTCTAGGCAAACAAAAGGGACATGATCATTAAATGACAAGCTTCAAAGAGGAGTTTTGAACTGTGCACATTCACACAATACAACACAATCCCACTCACTGGCATAGCACAGCGATGCACAGAGACCTGTCATAACAAAACAAGAATGGGTGTCTCTACTACCAACACAGCTCTATACCCAGGAGCAAATCAATTACAGTTATGGTGAAAATGCCTGATGAAAAACGTGTACTCCTCCCTAATAGCACAGAACATGTGCTGGAGAATATCAAAGGTCAAGAATGGCTGTAAAGACAAAATACAGGAATCAGCATAATGAAAAAAACCTACAGCCTTGTCCATGGGAAAATGATGTGACATACAGATCCTCCTCTTATATCCCCGGATTGTGACACCCACAATAACTTGTGCTGAAGAATGTCCTAACCAAGTTCCAACACAAATAGATTCTCTAGTTGAGTGGTTCCATTCTTTTCTACAATAAGGACCATCTTGGTGTTGCAATGAATTCTGAACTGACCACTACTGGCATTGGCACATCACATACTGAGGAACAGATCTGTGTAAAATATCACTGTAATTGAAAGTGGCAGCATGCTGTAACATTATCAGCAGTGAACAATCTGTATTAATGTTGTGAAATGATAGATAAGGAGCCTGGGATGTAGGGAGGCCAGGCTGCTTGTTTGGGTGCAGTGCTGTGTGTTTGGAAGTGTGGGAGATGCACTCCAGACCAGACCGGCAGGCAGGCAGGCAGGCAGCCCCTAGACTGTGTCGCTTTGAGCTGGAGCCCTACAGGGGGTGTGGGTCTGCAGACCGAGCGGTGTGTGGATCTGGGAATGCCTCACCGCGCTCCGGAAGGTGTAGTTCAGCTGACGAGGGTCTTTCAAAATCAGGTACTGACATTGCTTCCCTTCCAGCTGCTTCTCCTCGATGATCACCCGGAAGCTCCGGACGTGCTCAATACCTGGAACACAACAGGAGGGGGGTTTAATACACTTCGTCCGTCTCTGCGTTCTGTGGACAGACATTTAAGAAAAAGTATTCTGAAGCAGAATTATGAGGATCATCTTGAATTATTTGAAACATTTCTCAACCAGAGATCACACACACAGAGTGCCCTCATAAATCGTGTAATAAATGGCACACTATATTTATATAAAACCCAGAGCTTTTTGGATTCTAGTCGAATGCAATCCGAATATGTATATGACGGTTGTTTTGGTGAAGTCTGGCCGTTCACCATGTAGAGTGTGAATGACAGATGGACAGACACGATTATTATTATTATTTATTTATTTAGCAGACGCCTTTATCCAAGGCGACTTACAGAGACTAGGGTGTGTGAACTATGCATCAGCTGCAGAGTCACTTACAATTACGTCTCACCCGAAAGACGGAGCACAAGGAGGTTAAGTGACTTGCTCAGGGTCACACAATGACTCAGTGGCCGAGGTGGGATTTGAACCTGGGACCTTCTGGTTACAAGCCCTTGTCTTTAACCACTGGACCACACAGCCTCCTGATTAGCACATGAGGGTAACCCTCTTGAACCATAATACAGGTGATCGTTTCCACTGGACACTCTATATATTATTACAGAAAGGAATGCACTACAGAGACACGCCTGCACTATATCAGAGCCTGGGTACAGAAAGAGCCCTGTTTGAATTGTACACAGACAGTGGCACTCTTTAGATCTACATCAACTGAATAGAACCCACAGTAACAATGAATAGAACTCACAGTCACAATGCAGGGTGCCGAATAGAGTCCACAATCACAATGCAGGGTGCCGAATAGAGTCCACAGTCACAATGCAGGGTGCTGAATAGAGTCCACAGGCAGTAACAACACTCCATGAGGAAGTTAATTGCCATTGATTGGTACTCAGTTGTAAAGGTGAGGGAAGGAAGTGCAGCTTTTCTTGTTTTGAAATCAACACATAAATAGGTGTATTTTGATTTATTTAATACCAATGTTGTTTTATTGAATATGAGAATCGCATTACAGTATCCACCACATACACCATACAGGGTTATTTCAGGCAGCCATTAATATCGGACAAATTGCGTTTGCCATTTGCCATTCCCATTGATTTCAATAACAATGGCATCGTTTATACCGTGTTACGCACACCATAAAGTTTGGGCAAACTCAACTGTTTGGATCTCGTTATGTACCATTCACTTAGATTTAATTACTGCTTATTACTGTAGTAATCACTCTTACTAATCCACCAATCAGCTGTTTTCACAGGCAGCACTTTAATGTAGTAAAAGCTTGACAGATCGATCAATCAGCTGTTTGCACCTCATTATTGAGCGATTACCCCTGTAATCTACCTTGGCTATTTAATCCCTGTATGCAGTGTCGGGTTTACAGTTTGAAAAAACACACACATTTTGAATGTCAGGTTATTGTGTGGGAGTTTATACCGTCCATCGCTTACTGTGGGTGAATCACGTTTACACAAACGCGCCCGTTCTAAGCGGTGGCGACTGTATGTTCAAAAACAAGCCAGGAGAAATCCTTGCACTGCCTCAGGAGGCAGACTCGCACAACAGGTTTACCGCGTTCAGTGCAGTGCCTATTTTTACTGCACCTGAACTGAATTAAACAGTAGCAGTATCCGGCTTGGTGGTGAAGCAGAGATAATACAGCAACACACCTCTGGAGCCAGCCTGGTTGAACGCACATGTGGTGCTCTGTGATTGTGAGGGAGTGAAGCACAACACAAACTGAATACATACAATTACTAAACAGCTTAACAGCCAAAGGTGCCTCCAGACACTGTCCACTGCTAGCACAGACAGACGGGTGAGATTGCATTGACAGGCAACCCATTCCCTGTGAACTCCGCCACACAGTTTCCAATGCTCCCTTTGGGGTCTGTTTCACTGCAATGATCCTCTCAGTCAACTTTCATCCCTGATGGGGGGCAAACACAGTGCCTATTCTACTGATACAGTGCTGGCTTTAAAAACTGTAAATATAATATAAATACGGCTTACTACTATAATTCTGGAAATCAAACATCGAACTGCAGTGATGATATGAGCAAGTCTGAACTGCAGTGATGATATGTGCGAGTCTGAACTGCAGTGATGATATGAGCGAGTCTGAACTGCAGTGCGAGTGAACTGCAGTGATGATATGTGCAAGTCTGAACTGCAGTGCGAGTCTGAACTGCAGTGCATGATATGTGCGAGTCTGAACTGCAGCGATGATATGTGCGAGTCTGAACTGCAGTGATGATATGTGCAAGTCTGAACTGCAGTGCATGATATGTGCGAGTCTGAACTGCAGTGCGAGTCTGAACTGCAGTGCATGATATGTGCGAGTCTGAACTGCAGTGCGAGTCTGAACTGAAGCGATATGTGCGAGTCTGAACTGCAGTGATGATATGTGCAAGTCTGAACTGCAGCGATGATATGTGCAAGTCTGAACTGCAGTGCATGATATGTGCGAGTCTGAACTGCAGTGCAAATCTGAACTGCAGTGATGATGTGCGAGTCTGAACTGCAGCGATGATATGTGCGAGTGTGAACTGCAGTGATGATGTGCGAGTCTGAACTGCAGCGATGATATGTGCGAGTGTGAACTGCAGTTATATGTGCGAGTCTGAACTGCAGTGATGATATGTGCGAGTGTGAACTGCAGTGATGATATGTGCGAGTCTGAACTGCAGTGCGAGTCTGAACTGCAGTGCGAGTCTGAACTGCAGTGATGATATGTGCGAGTCTGAACTGCAGTGATATGTGTGAGTCTGAACTGCAGTGCATGATATGTGCGAGTCTGAACTGCAGTGCGAATCTGAACTGCAGTGCGAGTCTGAACTGCAGCGATATGTGCGAGTCTGAACTGCAGTGATGATATGTACGACTCTGAACTGCAGTGTGAGTCTGAACTGCAGCGATATGTGCGAGTCTGAACTGCAGTGATGATATGTGCAAGTCTGAACTGCAGTGATGATATGTGCGAGTGTGAACTGCAGTGATGATATGTGAGAGTCTGAACTGCAGTGCGAGTCTGAACTGCAGTGATGATATGTGCGAGTCTGAACTGCAGCGATATGTGCGAGTCTGAACTGCAGTGATGACATGTGCAAGTCTGAACTGCAGCGATGATATGTGCAAGTCTGAACTGCAGTGCATGATATGTGCGAGTCTGAACTGCAGTGCAAATCTGAACTGCAGTGATGATGTGCGAGTCTGAACTGCAGCGATGATATGTGCGAGTCTGAACTGCAGTGATGATATGTGCGAGTCTGAACTGCAGTGCGAGTCTGAACTGCAGTGCGAGTCTGAACTGCAGTGATGATATGTGCGAGTCTGAACTGCAGTGATATGCGTGAGTCTGAACTGCAGTGCATGATATGTGCGAGTCTGAACTGCAGTGCGAATCTGAACTGCAGTGAGAGTCTGAACTGCAGTGATATGTGCGAGTCTGAACTGCAGTGATGATATGTGCGACTCTGAACTGCAGTGATGATACGTGCGAGTCTGAACTGCAGTGCGAGTCTGAACTGCAGTGCGAGTGAACTGCAGTGATGATATGTGGAAGTCTGAACTGCAGTGTGAGTCTGAACTGCAGTTATATGTGCGAGTCTGAACTGCAGTGATGATATGTGCGAGTCTGAACTGCAGTGCGAGTCTGAACTGCAGTGATGATATGTGCGAGTCTGAACTGCAGTGATGATATGTGCGAGTCTGAACTGCAGTGCGAGTCTGAACTGCAGTGATGATATGTGCGAGTCTGAACTGCAGTGATGATATGTGCGAGTCTGAACTGCAGTGCGAGTCTGAACTGCAGTGATGATATGTGCGAGTCTGAACTGCAGTGATGATATGTGCGAGTCTGAACTGCAGTGCGAGTCTGAACTGCAGAGTGAGTCTGAATTGCAGTGATGATATGTGCGCGTCTGAACTGCAGTGATGATATGTGCGAGTCTGAACTGCAGTGATGATATGTGCGAGTCTGAACTGCAGTGCGAGTCTGAACTGCAGTGATATGTGCGAGTCTGATCTGCAGTGATGATATGTGCGACTCTGAACTGCAGTGCGAGTCTGAACTGCAGAGTGAGTCTGAACTGCAGTGATGATATGTGCGAGTCTGAACTGCAGTGATGATATGTGCGAGTCTGAACTGCAGTGCGAGTCTGAACTGCAGTGATGATATGTGTGAGTCTGAACTGCAGTGATATGAGCAAATCTGAACTGCAGTGCGAGTCTGAACTGCAGTGCGAGTCTGAACTGCAGAGATGATATGTGCGAGTCTGAACTGCAGTGATGATATGTGCGAGTCTGAACTGCAGTGATGATATGTGAGAGTCTGAACTGCAGTGATGATATGTGCAAGTCTGAACTGCAGTGATGATATGTGCAAGTCTGAACTGCAGTGCGAGTCTGAACTGCAGTGATGATATGTGCAAGTCTAAACTGCAGTGATGACATGTGCCAGTCTGAACTGCAGTGATGATGTGTGAGTGTGAACTGCAGTGATGATATGTGTGAGTGTTTAGGGCATTTCTATCTGTATAAATGCAGTATGTATTTTGATCTGCAATTGTTTACATCGATATAAATGTATATCATGGGTTTTCCCTCCTTCACCCCCACGACCGCCACAGTCAATGCTCCCTGTGGAATCCCCAGTAAAAAGGTCGTCAACTTTGTACAGCCAGGGAACGAACCTGCGATCCTCTGACTGTATGACTCCCCCTGCACACCACGCAGTCCTGCCTTTACAGTGTAATTAATACATTTAGATTAAAAATATTGCAATAAAAACAAATACTGTGTCTTGTGTTAGAGGCTTTTTAGCACAAATGAATATCTTCTGGATTGCATGTTTTAAATTAAAATGTGTGCTTGCTAGAATATGTGTTTCTTTAAAAAAACTGCACATTTTAGACCTACATAATTAATGCAAGTGCAAAACAGATAAGATTTATGGAATTATTGTGTAAGCTACAATCACTTCAAGTCTGGAGCTGGAAAGGAGTCTTATCAGAGCTGTCTGAATTCTAGGTTTTGAGTGCCCTTTACAATGCTTCCCCCAGGCTCACTGCAGTCACGTGTGTTTGCCAACAGCGCTAAGATTTCGGCTTTAACACTAGTCAACACCTCACTTTAATTACATTCCATGTGAAGACATTCCAATCCGTTCCCATTACCAGAGAGCAGGGAGCTGACAAGCCTACCTCTTGTAGCTTGTGTAACTCCACACCTCGCCATGCAGATCCTATCATGTAAAAAAAAATACAAAATACAGAGGAAGTCGCCCGACTGGTTCTCCTCATTCCCTAATAAAGGGCTGCTCTTTCAGTGCTTGCGTGAGCAGAGAGGAGGGGCTGGACCGAGCTCTCTAGCTTTGTCCCAACTTGCAGATATCAGCAGGATTAACCTGAGAGAGCAAAAGGGAGAGGGAGAGGGAGAGGGAGCACACAGGAGGCTGCATTGTGCTCCGTGCTCCTCCCGGGTCTGAGACAGAGAGCGATGGAGAGCTTTAGATTACCAGGTTCAATAGTGCTTCAGTACATGAAAGCCCAGGGTATATCCATTTCAAATTCCTCTTCTAATGCATCACAATGTGTAATTTGGGACCTCTGTACAGATGTGAGCTACTGTCACATACAGAGTACCAATAACCCGCTGCAGGTAATCTGAACCTTTGATCACTAAGGGCTTTGAAGAGGAGGTCTGGGCTCCTGTCAAAGACTTCAATTAAAGCGCTGCTCTCCTTTGTGTTGACAAAGCCTGGAAATCACAGCGATTGTGCAGTTTATCATCCGGAGCTGCTCCACCACAGTGCATCACAAACCTTTTCTAGCTGGGTGCTCTTGTGACCACCCAAATCACTGACGATTATTGCATGAAATCTAAAACCATTTGGCTGACTACATCACTGCAATTCAAGTGTATGATTCAAACACCCTTATTACTGTAGCTTTCAATTACATTTTTGTTTCTTGTATCTGGAGATAAGTTGACTGGGTAGTAAAACAAAGATTTGTAAGTGATGTATTTCCACCCTACCATCCATTGAGCATCCCCCATGCACTGGAGAGTGAGTCACTTTCCAAACCCCACAAAACCCATGCGGTGCCTTCCTGCTTCTCTACTGAAGAGGAATGGCAGAGTGCAACATGTCCTGGGGGACTCTCTCTGCAATTAGACTGTTCCTTCCAGGGGGTTTGGAACAGAGGCTGTGAGAGGTATGGAGAGAATCGGCTTCTCCTGATGAGCACATCTTGCTCAAATCAAAGCTAGAAAAGGGAAAACTAGCCGAAGGCACGAGTCTAAATGGTTTCACAGACCCTGATTAGCTCTAATCTTGGACTACCCAATGGTGTTAGGTAAGGTAAGAGTAATGTTAAGCAAGGTCTGTGAAACCAGACGTAGAAGTATAATCTACAGTATATGTTTCTGAACATTGTGATGAATTACCTACAGCACCTGAAACAGGGTGGAGGCTGGGTGCGAACTGGTGACCCTGCACACCGCAAGAGAGTCTTAACCACTGTGCAAAAGAGTGCATTCGTCGTTATAGAGCTTTAAACCTCATTTCATTGACAGGGGACAGAAGCCCTGCCTGTCACATATCACCAGATATCATCAGAAACTGGGACTCTGCTAGCTGCAGCTTGGAGTGGACAGTGCTGTCCTATAGCAGTGGTGCACACACTTTTTATATGCCACCCCCTTTTCTTAGCATACATGTTACACTGGCGCCCCATACATGGAAGCCACCACTCCGGCTCTCTTCACTGCAGCTTCACTGACACATACCACTTCAAAACATCATTTCTCCGGTTCTGTAAGTCCTAGAGTGATCGTCAATGGCTCTGCGCACCACTGCTCTATAGCACTGCAGTGCAGTGACACTGGTTCCGGGTTCCAGGCAGGGGAATGGATTGGAGAAGCCCAATGGAAGTGCTTCCTCGCTGGTACTCACCGAGCGGGCTAGGGGTCCAGTGGACAGTCACAGCCACCTGCTCCTCACACGCCCCCTGGCTGAAGTGGACGTTCTTCACTCCATCAATGGCGTGTTTCCCAATTCCACTCCTATTAAGAGTGCAGTCTGAAAACAAAGACCGCAGAATGAGACACAGTGTGAGATACTGGTATAACATTCAATAACGCAAAATACAATGGGCTGTTAACCCCATATTTTATGACATTAAAAAAATTGTGAAACGCAGAGAGTCTGAGTATTGGGAAAGTGCAGCCCCTCCAGGGACAGACATGACTGCAGAATGTATACTTCAGGGGTTCAGTGTTAAACTCTCAATCCAAAACCTGAGATCAGAACAAGAAGAAACTCACACTGAAAATGCAATAGATGAAACCTAATTCAGCTGCTGCGGAACTGGGGAGTATTCCAGTATTCCAGGTTTGGAGGGTAAAATATGTATTAAAGCAAACATGAACAAATTAGGGCAAGGGTTCCCAAGGCCTCATTCTTGGCTTGTCTTGCTATACTCTGTTTTAGGATGTGTGGGTAATTTCATATGCAGCTCTGTCAGAGGAACCAAAAGACAAAGCAGCCTGGGTACCACTCCTTTAATTAAATAGATTAAAGATAATGGAACAAATCTTAGAATGAGAAGAGAACAGCAGACTGATTCACAATCAGCTGCTTCCCATTGTCAGAGTGAGGACCAGATTGTATAGAAGACATTATTATATTCTTCTGAATATCCGGACTGTATAGAAGACATTATAAAATTCTTCAGAACAGTAATGTGCAGGGGATATTAAAAGGGCAGGGGCACTTGACTGAGAAAAGGGCACTTTTAAGACAGATTGTATGAAGAGATTCTTACTTTCATATCTGAAGGTGACTCCCCCGGCCGGTCCTGAGATCTTGTTGCCAGAAGTCATCGCCTGAGAATGAGAGATGGAGAGTGAGCAGAAATGCAGTAAACGGACATGTGCAGTAAACAGACATGTACAGGATGAGACCAGGGCCTCCCTGCATTAGGTCTCTCTCCTTCACTGCATGTACACAAGCTGAGCCCCACTCCAGAGTGCACCCTGACCCAGGTATCTCTCCTTCACTGCATGTACACAAGCTGAGCCCCACTCCAGAGTGCACCCTGCCCCAGGTATCTCTCCTTCACTGCAAAAGCGGAGCCCTGCTCCAGAATGCACCCTGCCCCAGGTCTCTCTCCTTCACTGCATGTACACAAGCTGAGCCCTGCACCAGAGTGCACCCTGCCCCAGGTCTCTCTCCTTCACTGCACATACACAAGCTGAGCCCTGCACCAGAGTGCACCCTGACCCAGGTATCTCTCCTTCACTGCATGTACACAAGCTGAGCCCCACTCCAGAGTGCACCCTGCCCCAGGTATCTCTCCTTCACTGCAAAAGCGGAGCCCTGCTCCAGAGTGCACCCTGCCCCAGGTATCTCTCCTTCACTGCACAAGCTGAGCCCCGCTCCAGAATGCACCCTGCCCCAGGTCTCTCTCCTTCACTGCATGTACACAAGCTGAGCCCCACTCCAGAGTGCACCCTGCCCCAGGTCTCTCTCCTTCACTGCACATACACAAGCTGAGCCCTGCACCAGAGTGCACCCTGCCCCAGGTATCTCTCCTTCACTGCATGTACACAAGCTGAGCCCTACACCAGAGTGCACCCTGCCCCAGGTATCTCTCCTTCACTGCACAAGCTGAGCCCCGCTCCAGAATGCACCCTGCCCCAGGTCTCTCTCCTTCACTGCACATACACAAGCTGAGCCCTGCTCCAGAGTGCACCCTGCCCCAGATCTCTCTCCTTCACTGCATGTACACAAGCTGAGCCCCACTCCAGAGTGCACCCTGACCCAGGTATCTCTCCTTCACTGCATGTACACAAGCTGAGCCCCACTCCAGAGTGCACCCTGCCCCAGGTATCTCTCCTTCACTGCAAAAGCGGAGCCCTGCTCCAGAGTGCACCCTGACCCAGGTATCTCTCCTTCACTGCACAAGCTGAGCCCTGCTCCAGAGTGCACCCTGCCCCAGATCTTTCTCCTTCACTGCATGTACACAAGCTGAGCCCCACTCCAGAGTGCATCCTGCCCCAGATCTCTCTCCTTCACTGCATGTACACAAGCTGAGCCCCACTCCAGAGTGCACCCTGCCCCAGGTATCTCTCCTTCACTGCAAAAGCGGAGCCCTGCTCCAGAGTGCACCCTGCCCCAGGTATCTCTCCTTCACTGCACAAGCTGAGCCCTGCTCCAGAGTGCACCCTGCCCCAGATCTCTCTCCTTCACTGCATGTACACAAGCTGAGCCCCGCTCCAGAGTGCATCCTGCCCCAGATCTCTCTCCTTCACTGCATGTACACAAGCGGAGCCCCACTCCAGAGTGCACCCTGCCCCAGGTATCTCTCCTTCACTGCACAAGCTGAGCCCTGCTCCAGAGTGCACCCTACCCCAGATCTCTCTCCTTCACTGCATGTACACAAGCTGAGCCCCGCTCCAGAGTGCATCCTGCCCCAGATCTCTCTCCTTCACTGCATGTACACAAGCTGAGCCCTACACCAGAGTGCACCCTGCCCCAGGTATCTCTCCTTCACTGCACAAGCTGAGCCCCGCTCCAGAATGCACCCTGCCCCAGGTCTCTCTCCTTCACTGCACATACACAAGCTGAGCCCTGCTCCAGAGTGCACCCTGCCCCAGATCTCTCTCCTTCACTGCATGTACACAAGCTGAGCCCCACTCCAGAGTGCACCCTGACCCAGGTATCTCTCCTTCACTGCATGTACACAAGCTGAGCCCCACTCCAGAGTGCACCCTGCCCCAGGTATCTCTCCTTCACTGCAAAAGCGGAGCCCTGCTCCAGAGTGCACCCTGCCCCAGGTATCTCTCCTTCACTGCACAAGCTGAGCCCCGCTCCAGAATGCACACTGCCCCAGGTCTCTCTCCTTCACTGCATGTACACAAGCTGAGCCCTGCACCAGAGTGCACCCTGCCCCAGGTCTCTCTCCTTCACTGCACATACACAAGCTGAGCCCTGCACCAGAGTGCACCCTGACCCAGGTATCTCTCCTTCACTGCATGTACACAAGCTGAGCCCCACTCCAGAGTGCACCCTGCCCCAGGTATCTCTCCTTCACTGCAAAAGCAGAGCCCTGCTCCAGAGTGCACCCTGCCCCAGGTATCTCTCCTTCACTGCACAAGCTGAGCCCCGCTCCAGAATGCACCCTGCCCCAGGTCTCTCTCCTTCACTGCATGTACACAAGCTGAGCCCCACTCCAGAGTGCACCCTGCCCCAGGTCTCTCTCCTTCACTGCACATACACAAGCTGAGCCCTGCACCAGAGTGCACCCTGCCCCAGGTATCTCTCCTTCACTGCATGTACACAAGCTGAGCCCTACACCAGAGTGCACCCTGCCCCAGGTATCTCTCCTTCACTGCACAAGCTGAGCCCCGCTCCAGAATGCACCCTGCCCCAGGTCTCTCTCCTTCACTGCACATACACAAGCTGAGCCCTGCTCCAGAGTGCACCCTGCCCCAGGTATCTCTCCTTCACTGCAAAAGCGGAGCCCTGCTCCAGAGTGCACCCTGACCCAGGTATCTCTCCTTCACTGCACAAGCTGAGCCCTGCTCCAGAGTGCACCCTGCCCCAGGTCTCTCTCCTTCACTGCACAAGCTGAGCCCTGCTCCAGAGTGCACCCTGCCCGAGCACTGAGGGAAGTTTTAAAAATGGTTTAGAAGCAGCCGCACTTCTAGTGTCTTCATTTCTTGTGCGCAGTGCCAGCTTACTCACGAGAGAACAAAACATGCTTTACAACCAATGAAATATGAAGCCCAGCATAAAGTAATGAACTCTGATAGCTGACTGAGTTGAGTCATACTGTACAAATAAGTGTTTTGTCTGTTCCACAGCAGACAGACTGACAAGCAGACAGATAGCACGCTGGGCACCGGCTCCCATCCTAAGACTGAATGCTTTTTTCAAGTGTCCCCTTATTTTACTTTGATATAATCTGTGTAAAGAGGTTTGACCGGAGAACAGATGCTGCTCTTCAGTTCTAGTTTCCTGTCATTGAAAGTGTAGGAACAGTACAAAAAATATGTCATCTGATACAATGTATGTCATCAGATACAATGAAATATGACATAATTAATCTGACCTATAGATGTTAGTCTTGGCACTAGATGAACTGTCCGGTGCTCTCTGAGTTGAAGACAATTCTTCGTACGTGTGATACAGCTCCACAAACCCACTGATCTGCTATTGGGATTGAGCGCTCCACAGAAACCAGGTGCTGTCAATCAGCTGAGGGGCACTGGTGTGGACTGGGCTGATTCACCATTCAAAAGTTCATTTACACTTGATTTACTAAGAGACAGCATCAACATCCCCGCTATTCACAGTGTGCATGCTCCTGGAGCATACCATGCTAGACTAACTGACAGTCGGCTCTACCAGCACTGGTACAAAATAACCCAGCATCATTCAGAACGAGCATGTGTGCTAAAATTAAATACTAAAAGAAACTTCATAAATAATGACAAGCATTTCGACTAGAAGTCTTTCTCAATGCCTTCAACAGAAACACTATAATAAACTCAATTCAATGACAAATGCTTAGACTAAAACACATGTATTCGCTTTCTATTCGGCAAGTTCGTATAAATAATCCAAAATAATTTCCACTGGAAATGTGTATTACATTACCTTTCACGTCCCATCTCAGCATAATTATATGTGCCATTTAAAATGGTTTACAACATCAGAAAACATTAACCTCAAGATAAAACTATAACAACTAACTATAAAAAACTTAATTATCCAAAAAGACTCGGTATGACTTTGTCACTTTTCACTTTCTGTAGACCCTTTTGTGTTTTCTTCCTTAGTTTTTTTTTTTGCAAGTAAGACATTTATATATTTTTTATCTGGATGTACACAGAAAACAAATTGAACCAGCTGCTATTACTGTTACTCAAATGCAGCCGCGCCCAGTATCAGAGTGGAAACCCATGCAAACCGAAATCATGCATGTGTACAGATGGATGATCATTTTGAAACTATAGGTGAGACTGTAACCTTTGAGCTGCAAAAATATATATTTGCAGTGGTTCAGGAGATATATAATAGATTATATAATACCGTTAAATACAATCAATTCAACATCATTGTTTTCTTTTCCTTTCATTTTTATTTGTGCATGTCTGCGTCGTCCTGCGTACCCGCTATGACCCAGCGGTACACATGCCCCGGTTGAAAACCCCTGAATTAATTACACAGTCGATAGAAATTAGAAATACATATCACAAGATGTTTTGCTTTTCACCATTTTACCATATTGCCATAATTTGCGCAACAGTGTGATAAAACAGCTCAGTGCGATTAACCATATCCTGTAATAAAAAACAGGATAAGCAAAGTGCTGCTTCAGATTTGACAAGCGAGTCAGAATCGGGTGGACACAGGTGCAGGGTCTGTACGTCACTGGAACATGCTTCACGCTTTCCAAACACTGGCCCAACTTGCAAAGTAAATGTTACGTAGAGCGATCAACATTGTGTTTTCTGTCGTGGTCATATCTTCTGTTATGAGGAATGCAATAAATGAAAATGGTGAGTTTCTGTTCTTTGTACAACACCCCTTTTCTACATTTATTTTATTGAAGTAAAATTTGACAGCTTTCACTTGCATGCAAGAGAAAAAAAGAATCTCAGTAATGTTATTACTTTATGAAAATGTCTGCTGTTTATTGTGAAAAAAATAACATGAAAACATTTTGTACTGTTTCTGCCTGAAACACACAAGAAAAAATAATACATTTTAACTACTGTGTGACAGCCTTTGCTTTCTAGTTCATTCCGTGGGGTAATGTAAGGCCTTCACGACCTAGTCTTCTGGGATATTTGTTAATAGTTATTCATATCATTTCATGATGCAAGCATTGCAAATCATTATAATGGTGTTAGATTTAGCTGGGAATTGGGCAGCATGTGATTTGAACAGGAAAGTGAAAGAAGCTTTTGCATTTAACTTTAATGTGTTAGTAATGTACTTTAGCTTAGATATTATATTCATTGATATCAATTTCTATGATTGACTGACCTGTTAAGTTTGACCTGCTGTCACAGCAATAAAATCTCGCAAAACATCTGATTGTATCATTAGGGCCTGGTAATTCAGATCCAGTGCAGCTCAGAGGGGCTGCTGTGTTTAAATGAGAAACACTCTGGCTCCATTACAGAATAAATGAAATAAAAATGACAAGTGCTTAAGTCTATATTGTATTTATTTTGTAAATGATATACTTAGTATTGGCAGTTGTAATGTCTTTTTTATGTATTTCTTATATTTTTTCATCCTCCTCCGTGGTCTGGATTTGAACTGCTGACCCCTGGCACTAAAGGCAGACACGCTACAGTTTCGCTAAAGAGGAATGCCCCCCTAACAGGGTTTGTAGTCATGTCTTTTATGCACACATACAATGTGCCTATTCGGCCAGTAGGGGTCATTCATTACACAGTGCTGGCACCAGTAAGTGCTGATGGCCACACTCTGGTCACCAAAGCATTTGGCTTCAGAAGCACTGGTCCAGCCTTACATGGTTTCATGTTTTTTCTTCAAACTCAACATTAACATTGAAACCCTGGCCGTTCCCCTCGCCACAAGCCCTTATTGAGCACCATACGGTCTGTTTAATTAGGGCTCAGTTTACAAAGACTGTTGCCAGTCTGTAAGAGGAGAGAGATGAATGCTAATCTGCAGGCCTGAGGAAGCTCACATTCAGGAGTTCATTAACAAGCAGCATTGGTTCAGCTCATGTGCCAGCTCGTAACTTCATCCAATAGCTGTAGAGATCAGCCCCCCTCCCAGCCCTGTCTTTGCTTCCCCCCGGGGTTGTCCAGGACACTCCTTTGCTCTCCCCATCCCCGGCCCTCTAGTGTGTGAAGTGCTATGTGGCGAGGCCTAATTGCCAAGACATGTTCAACGTGGTTGAAAACAAGCACACAACAAAACAAAGGTGGAGCTCACACTATAAATCAGCAGCCCAAAATCACTCTACAGATGAAAGATGTGGGAATACATTCATTCACTTCAGAAGATCTGGCAAGGGGGTTTCTGGAAATAACAATAGAGAGCGTGTTTTACATAGAGGGGCTAAGGAGGCATGTAACAGCATAGTACCTGGACAACCACCAGTGAGCACGGGCTGAGGCATGTAATAGCATAGTTACTTGAAAGACTACAAATATTTGCAGGGAAGTCAAGATTTGCAGATTGTAGCCAAATGCAATACAAGATACAGAAGCAGAGGTTCTAAACCATGTTATGGAAACAAAACATTGGAATAGAAAAAGGATCTTTCCTCACAGGAGAACCCTCTGCGCAGAATATTCTGGAACTTCAAGGTCACACAATAAGCATTATAATCAGTGTGTGGGAGTCCACTGTTAGTTTTGGCTGCAGTTTGCTGGGTTGGCAACACGAACATCCTGTGTTGGAAGAGATAAAAACACTTTATAGAGTTTGGGGTTATTGTTCCACCTGCATTATCTTATCAAGGGCATTTGAGGATTTTGTATTGGGGCTAGATAAAAAAAAAAAAAGGAATTAATGCACAAAGGAATTATAAAAGTATATATATATATATATATATATATATATATATACATATATATATATATATATATATATATATATATACACACACACATATATATATATATATATATATATATATATATATATATATATATATATATATAGCTATTAATCCAAACCTCTGTATTTGTGTTCTTTATATTAGAGTTCTCTATTCAGAACGAAGCTACACAGGTTTTCCGGGACCAGTTTTAATTGTCCCAATCTGGCCCTGAAAGCAGGAAATGACTACCCTTCGGAACACAGCCAAGCTCACCAGACCAAATCAGCAATCAGGATCCATCCTGCATGTGGTTCTCATTACCTCTGCATGGCTCAAAGTTTACACTCCCGCTCTCACACTCTGGGACAGCAGCCTTCGTGTCCTGCATCGGGTAAAATTGACGCTAATGAGATACAGTGCGTCTTGTCATAAGCATGCCATGAACTTGGGGTTTTCTCTTCATTTTGAATGTAAATACAACATGCAGAGAGTCAGTCGCTGCTAATTCCGTGTGCACATTCCTTTTGAAACTCTTCTGTCACAGCAGTTTTTTCTTTTAAAATTGAACGGGGATCACTGAAGAGAACACAAATTCCAACGCAGAGTGTCAGTATCACCCCCTTCACCCATCTTCAATACTGTCCCGACAGTACACCGATTCACACCACCCCCTTCACCCATCTTCAATACTGTCCCGACAGTACACCGATTCACATCACCCCCTTCACCCATCTTCAATACTGTCCGATAGTACACCGATTCACAATCCTGATTTTTGCCGTTCTTGGTTCAACACCTCTCTCTTGCATGCTTATCATTGGACACTCTTTAGGGAACTTCCTCCATTGTTGGAGAGTCCGATTTCAGCCAGCCCACAACCTTCCAGACTGGGGTTGAGCGAGTCTCAATCCACACTGGTTTGATATTGGTCTACTGCCAATGGGAACGAACAGGACTGCTTTCAAATCACTTCAAAACCTCAGTCCTCGCTGATAACACTTTGCAGGAAATACCTACAGCTCCAATGTCTTACCACTGGCTCAGCAAGTTACAACTTTCTGAAATGCACAGGTTAGAACAGTTTCTGAAATGCACAGGTTAGAACAGTTTCTGAAATGCACAGGTTAGAACAGTTTTTAAAACCATTACAGGCACTACTTGAGTCATGGAATACAGTTAAAGAGTAATGGAAAGTGCTTTTTGGGTCTATTTTAACCATCTAAACAGGGGTGGACCTAAACACTGCCACTCTTCAACTCATCTGGCGTTTTCCTCCAGCCATGATTTACTGACCCCTTAACGAACGTCACTAAAGACAGTAAAAATACAGACACAAGGTCCACGGAACACCAGAGGAACACGTTTACAGAGGGGGTACCGACATGTCCCTGCCCAGTCCCTGACCACATTCCGGCGCCTCCTTAAGACTCACCTCTTCAAACAGCACCTGTAGAACTCCTCTGTTGTATCCTGGGACACTATCACCCTTCATTTAAATATGCTTTATTTTGCTCTTATCTGCCCCCTATTTTACTGCATTTATTCCTGTACCTATATTGTAATCTGCCAAGTGTTTAATCTGTAGTATTTTGTACTTAATCATATCCTGATGTAACTATCACTATTTAATCATATCCTGATGTAACTTTCACTATTATCTGCTGTATTATTGAATTGTGATTTGTCACACTTGAGAATTATTCTATTTCTTGTTCTTATTGTATGACTTATATTGTAACACTTGAATGTATTTGTATTTGCTTGCGATTGTAAGTCGCCCTGGATAAGGGCGTCTGCTAAGAAATAAATAATAATAATAATAATAATAATAATGTTTTACAGAGGGGGTACCGACATGTTTTACAGAGGGGGTACCGACATGTTTTACAGAGGGGTTACTGATTCGAGTGAAAAAGACAACCAATTCTTCACAAAACTAATTTATTAACAAATTATTTCCATTCTTATTTTTTATTTTCGCTTTTCTCTTCACATTTTTTAGAAAACAAAAAAGCAAACAAAATCAACATGTTTCGACAGATTCTTAATCGTAAGTAGACTTATTTTGATACAGAGGAAAACCCCTTTTTTATACACTCAATTTTCCACAGGTGATTAATCACCTTTACGTCACAAACCTTCTATTGACAATTAGAACAAATCAAAAACAACTGAAAATACGAATAAGTAATTAGGTACAGAAACGAAAACAAAAGGCAAAGCACCATACTTTTTATATTAAACATTCAATCTGTACACAAAACCACTAGATATTCTTTTACTAAGTTACTTTTTTCTTTTTACTGTGCAACTTGAATAATGAACAGAGGCATACATACATACATACTACATTGTAGAAAAAAGACCCATAGTTAGTCTTCATTAAGTCTTCAAAAGAATTCAAAAAATATATCCAAAAACTTTCCCTTCTCAAGAGTCGTTTGTCAACTGAGCCACCTCTAAAGCCAATTTTCCAAAATTTCCAAAGCCCAAAATACCAGATCAGATATGGAATGCTGTTTTTTATTAAAATGTACAGCTAAAGGATAGTTGGTATCATTTTTCCATATAGTACCTTTGTGTCATTAATACGGGTCTTCAAGGGCTGTGTTGTTTTACCGACATACATCAATGAACAAGGGCCCTGTATGACATAGACAACATTAACAGAAGAACACGTAGTAAAATCTCTCAATATCATGCATTTACCTGTGTTGGGATTTTGTAAAGAAGTTGTTTTTTTTAGTGTTTGCGCAGCAGTAGCCTCTCCCACACGGGTGATGTCCCTGCAGCACTGAACCAAAAAAAGTTTGCTTCTGTTCTGTTTGTGTTCTGCAAAATCTTTAATGTTTTTATTATGTCTAATAAAAAAAATTGCAAAAAAAAATGCAAAAATTGGATGAACCTGAAAAATAGTGTGTAATTGTAAAACATGCCAGTGTCTCTGAACAATACGTGCCTGTGTGTGAGGCAAGCTGTCTGCCGTATACACACCTGGACACAATCCACAACATGCATCCCTCACGGCTGATGGACTCCACAGGAACTGAAGGCTGTTTCCAGTTGGGATCCCCGCCACACACACACACACATGCACATGCACATGCATTTTAAAGGCCAGAGGGGTTGCCTGGCTGGTTTTGTAGTGCCGTCACACAAGCACCGTGAGGTACGCAATGCAGGAGTAAACACGACGAGATCCGATAGAACTAAAGCAACCACTTTTATACAAATCAGTATAACTACGGGTCATTAGCGCCATTTATTCAAAGTCTGTAAAGTAGATCCAGTCACATCATTACAGTAGAATTACAGTAACTACACAGACACATTTACAATATGTTTTTCCAAAAGAAAAGATCACAGTTGATTATTTGATCCAGAGACAACTGAACCCAACCAGTATCGGGTGGAAATAAGACACCCATTGCACAGCAATTTGATCCAGTCCTGGTTTTACTAGGAGTTTAATAATACACACCAGAGCTTGTTACCTAATCAAGTGGTTAATCAAGCTCAACACCTGGAAAAAGGGGGGGGGGGGCATGCTGTACAATAGGAGTCTTATTTCCATCCCCAACTACAATATTTTACCAAGATAGTTCCCCTCTCCATTTCCATTCCCTGAAGGTAGTCCCAGCGGCAGGCACACAAACTGACACAAGCAGTTGTTTACTGTGGGGAATTCTTTGAGAAAGGTGACCTGGGAGAGAATTAAACACACGCACACACTCCTGTAGCCCCGCAGGTATACATTCATGAGCCACAGCAGGACTGATACTGGGCCTCCACAATCTGAATCTGCACTGCACTAGAACAGACTGCTTTATCAGCTACTGTTCAAACAGAGCTCTGGTACCATTGTAACAAGCCCAGGCATGTCGGCATAGACAACGGTCATGCAGAACAAAGCACAGGAGCACGACAGACAGACAGACAGACAGACAGACAGCTGCTCCCATAGACAGGATTTTAGTCCAAAATATGGGGGGTGAAAAAAATTCACAGCTACTGAAACATGTGAAGTGCTGTTTTGTCGATCGCTACATTTTTCAGTTGTTGTTCTCCAATTTGAAAATGGATTGGTCAGCACTGTCGGGCCTACTAGCATTTGAACACAGGTTTCACTATTTAATGAGCTACATACATATCATTAGACCACTTTGGGAGTAAAACTGATGAGGGGGTCCAACTCGAGAACACACACAACACTTAATAAATGAAGCTCTAATAAAAAAATCACGCTTAAAACACGTCTTCATGGTTACACAAAATGTTTTCACAGTTTGGGAACCACTGACCTACATCACCTCTCTGGGAGGCCAGCATCACTGTTTCTTCATGCGACTGTCACTGTCAATAGTGATTCCAGTGCGTTTCTTAAAATAGGAATCTAAAAAGTGTAACTTAAGCCACTTTTTATTTACAATACGATAAGGCATACATCCGGATTAGCATCACATAAAAATGCCTGCTCATATTACTTATTGCATGTTTAAAGAGCAGCCATGGCATCGTGGAGCGCTTTGTCATGGAGCGCTTCATTGTGGAGTGCTTTGCAAGAGTAAACAGATTTGAGGGGGAGGGGGGTTTGTGTGGAGAGAAGCTGCTGGTTGGAGAAATATGGGATGGGAGTGAGACAGTGCAGCCCTGCCCTCTGGAAGTATGTAGCGTTGCCCGCAGGCCTTGAGAAGCACAGCAAGGCACACACACGAGGGGAGAGCTCTTCAAATAGAGAACCAGGCTGCAGGAAAACGTCCAGACACAGAAACACTTGCAGCAGGTAAAGGGCTGTCCCTCACAGAAACACACATTACTGTTATTATACTAATAAGCATCTGAATGCAGTAACTTACACCCCCTGCCACAGCTGGAATACAACGTCAGAGCCTTCAGTGTCAGAAATAGTTGATGAACTTGTCTTGAACAAGACGCGTGTAAAAATCTAAGAGGGACACAGATGGGTGGATGTACAGAGGGAGAGACACCTCCAGCTATCCCCACAATCTGACACTTGCAGGAGGGCGCATGATCTGGAGGCACTGCGAACATCTCAAGAGAAATCCTCTCTCCAGGTGAGCACTCCTGAGTCAAAGCTGAGAAATGTTTTCCCAGGTGATTTATGATGTGTAAAAAAATGTAAGACTTGGAAAATGTTTAAACTCTCAACTATTAACATCTCTAATACAATGAAGCCATTCCACCTCCATGGGGGGCTGCTCACCCCTCGAGTCGATGGCTTTCGTCTATCAAGCTGTTTATGCTGCAAAGCACTCAAAATCATACTGCCATTATTTCTCAAGGTCATCCCACACATGGAGAAAAGGTGGCCATCGGTCATAGAGCAAGCATTGTGTTGAAGCTTCACACACGTCCGCGCCATGTGGGGCTGCAGGAGTCACTCAGCTCTTCCACTGCATGCACACAACACCTGCCATGGAGCCCGCCTCTATCCCACTACACATGGAGTCTCGTATCATCAGCACCAGCCCTGGAGCCCGCCTGTATCCCACTGCACATGGAGTCTCGTATCATCAGCACCTGCCCTGGAGGCTGATAACCGGAGCTCAGGTGGCAGGTCTTTCTGTATCCAGTATAAACCAGTTCCAGGCCAATCCACTGCAGATTCCCAAACACCACACCCCTGAAAGGTGGTGCGATGCTCATTATTGGAGAAACGTCACTCAGAACAGTTTAAACTTGCAGACATGTGAAAGTTACTATTTTTTTGTAAAACGAACAAACAAACTTATAATACTACAGAATTATCAAGAAACAACTAAGGCTCATACAGATTCTCTTCATTAAGCCCCAATGTTTTTTTGTTTATAACATCCTTGCTCTGTTAAATGTTTTGTGAATACAGCCCTAGGTGTATTAACAGGGCTTTAAGAAAACGCACTCGTCGTTTCTTGATTACAATCCAACAAAACAGTTTTGAGAGGAGGGCTTTCCTATGAGCAGCACAGGATGTGGGTATACCTGCAATGAGATCCGGATATAGATATCCTGATTACACACAGGGGACACCAACAGGCAGGTATGTGATCAGGATGTGGGTATACCTGCAATGAGATCCGGATATAGATATCCTGATTACACACAGGGGACACCAACAGGCAGGTATGTGATCAGGATGTGGGTATACCTGCAATGAGATCCGGATATACAGTGCCTATAGAAAGTCTACATCCCCTTGAACTTTTTTCACATTTTGTTGTGTCAGTGCCTCAGAGTTTCATGCATTTAAATGAGGATTTTTTTTTCCACTTATCTACACACCATACTCCACACTGTTAAGGGGAAAAAAGTTTTTATTGAGAAAAAAAAATTATATATTAAAAATAAAAAACTGAAAGATCATAATTGGTTAAGTCTCCAGCCCCCTGAGTTAATACTTGGTGGAAGCACCTTTGGCAGCAATTACAGCTGTGAGTCTGTTGGGATAGGTCTCTACCAACTTTGCACACCTAGATTTGGCAATATTTGACCATTCTTCTTTACAAAACTGTTCAAGCTCTGTCAAGTTCCTTGGGGAGCGTTGATGGACAGCAATCTTCAAGTCATGCCACAAATTTTCGATTGGATTTAGGTCGGGGCTCGGACTGGGCCACTCAAGGACATTTACCTTTTTGTTCCTTAGCCACTCCAGTGTAGCTTTGGCTGTGTGCTTTGGGTCGTTGTCATGCTGAAAGGTGAACTTCCGTCCCAGTTTCAGCTTTCTTGCAGAGGGCAGCAGGTTTTCTTCAAGGACTTCTCTGTACTTTGCTCCATTCATTTTCCCTTCTTTCCTGACAAGTGCCCCAGTCCCTGCTGATGAGAAACATCCCATAACATGATGCTGCCACCACCATGCTTCACAGTAGGGATGGTGTTCTTTGGGTGATGCGCTGTGTTGGGTTTGCGCCAAACATAACGCTTTGCATTTAGGCCAAAAAGTTCCATTTTAGTTTCATCAGACCACAAAACCTTTTGCCACATGGCTACAGAATCTCCTGAGTGTTTTTTGCATACTTCAAAATGGGATTCAAGGTGGGCTTTCTTGAGTAATGGCTTCCTTCTTGCCACCCTACCATACAGGCCAGATTTGTGGAGTGCTTGAGATATTGTTATCACATGCACACTTTGACCAGTCTTGGCCATAAAAGCCTGTAGCTCTTGCAAAGTTACCATTGGCCTCTTGGTAGCCTCTTTAACCAGTCTCCTTCTTGCTTAGTCATCCAGTTTGGAGGGACGGCCTGATCTAGGCAGGGTCTTGGTGGTGCCATACACCTTCCACTTCTTAATAATCGTCTTGACCGTGCTCCAAGGGATATTAAAAGGCCTTTGATATTTTTTTTATACCCATCCCCTGACCTGTAGCTTTCAACAACTTTGTCCCGGAGTTCTTTTGAAAGCGCCTTTGGTGCTCATGGTTGAATCTTTGCTTTGAAATGCACTACCCAGCAGAGGGAACCTACAGGAACTGCTGAATTTATCCTGAAATCATGTGAATCACTACAATTTAACACCGGTGGAGGCCACTTAACTTGGTGTGTGATTTTGAAGGCGATTGGTTACACTTGAGCTAATTTAGAATTGCTATTACAAGGGGGTGGACACTTATCCAACCAAGCAATTTCAGTTTTTATTTTTAATTCATTTTCTACAAATTTCTAGAATATTTTTTTCACTTGGAAGTTGTGGGGTAGGGTGTGTAGATAAATTTAAAAAAAACAAAAAAAAAAAACAAAAAAAAAAACAATTTTAATGCATTTTAATTCCAGACTATAAGGCAACAGAAGTTGAACATTTTGAAAGGGGGTGTAGATTTTCTATAGGCACTGTAGATATCCTGATTACATACAGGGCACACTGACAGACAGGTATGTGATTAGGATATGGGTATACCTACAATGATATCTGGATATAGATATCCTGATTACATACAGGGCACACTGACAGACAGGTATGTGATTGACTGCATGCAGGTATGTGCGATAACTGAAGACAATGTAGACACAAAGACAAGCAGGCAATCGTACTTTAATAATTTAGGTGAAAATGAATATAAAAATTGGAATACAAAAGTAAAATGAAAATTCTTACTACAGAGTGTTTTTTTTTTTTTTAATGTAAAAAGTCTCTCTCAATGTCTTCACTGAGAAATGCTTGAAGTCAAAATGTTAGACATTCAATTTAACTTTTAGTATTTCTATATTCAGTGTCAAATTGTTATGGATGAAGCTCCTGTTAAACAATGTGAAGTGTTGAATCAATGCTGACAGAGCCAGAGCTCTTGTTCTGGAAAGCATTCTGAAAAACTAGCCTTTCCACCTGTCCCTCATGCAAAAGGGATCCCTGCAGTAACTGCTTCCAATGCCTCTCAATCAGGCTGCCTGGAGCCACAGTCCAGCCCCAACCCCCTCACCAAGATCACTGCAGCTTCCAATGCCTCTCAATCAGGCTGCCTGGAGCCACAGCACAGCCCCAACCCCCTCACCAAGATCACTGCAGCTTCCAATGCCTCTCAATCAGACTGCCTGGAGCCACAGCACAGCCCCAACCCCCTCACCAGATCACTGCAGCTTCCAATGCCTCTCAATCAGGCTGCCTGGAGCCACAGTACAGCCCCAACCCCCTCACCAAGATCACTGCAGCTTCCAATGCCTCTCAATCAGGCTGCCTGGAACCACAGCACAGCCCCGACTCCCTCACCAAGATCACTGCAGTAATTGCTTCCAATGGCTCTCAATCAGGCTGCCTGGAACCACAGCCAAGCCCCGACTCCCTCACCAAGATCACTGCAGCTTCCAATGGCTCTCAATCAGGCTGCCTGGAGCCACAGCACAGCCCCGACTCCTTCACCAAGATCACTGCAGCTTCCAATGCCTCTCAATCAGGCTGCCTGGAGCCACAGCACAGCCCCAACCCCCTCACCAAGATCACTGCAGCTTCCAATGCCTCTCAATCAGGCTGCCTGGAGCCACAGCCAGCCCCGACTCCCTCACCAAGATCACTGCAGCTTCCAATGCCTCTCAATCAGGCTGCCTGAAGCCACAGCACAGCCCCAACCCCCTCACCAAGATCACTGCAGCTTCCAATGCCTCTCAATCAGGCTGCCTGGAGCCACAGCACAGCCCCGACTCCTTCACCAAGATCACTGCAGCTTCCAATGCCTCTCAATCAGGCTGCCTGGAGCCACAGCACAGCCCCAACCCCCTCACCAAGATCACTGCAGCTTCCAATGCCTCTCAATCAGGCTGCCTGGAGCCACAGCACAGCCCCAACCCCCTCACCAAGATCACTGCAGCTTCCAATGCCTCTCAATCAGGCTGCCTGGAGCCACAGCACAGCCCCAACCCCCTCACCAAGAACACTGCAGCTTCCAATGCCTCTCAATCAGGCTGCCTGGAGCCACAGCACAGCCCCGACTCCCTCACCAAGATCACTGCAGCTTCCAATGCCTCTCAATCAGGCTGCCTGGAGCCACAGCACAGCCCCAACCCCCTCACCAAGATCACTGCAGCTTCCAATGCCTCTCAATCAGGCTGCCTGGAGCCACAGCACAGCCCCGACTCCTTCACCAAGATCACTGCAGCTTCCAATGCCTCTCAATCAGGCTGCCTGGAGCCACAGCACAGCCCCAACCCCCTCACCAAGATCACTGCAGCTTCCAATGCCTCTCAATCAGGCTGCCTGGAGCCACAGAACAGCCCCAACCCCCTCACCAAGATCACTGCAGCTTCCAATGCCTCTCAATCAGGCTGCCTGGAGCCACAGCACAGCCCCAACCCCCTCACCAAGAACACTACAGCTTCCAATGCCTCTCAATCAGGCTGCCTGGAGCCACAGCACAGCCCCGACTCCCTCACCAAGATCCCTGCAGCTTCCAATGCCTCTCAATCAGGCTGCCTGGAGCCACAGCACAGCCCCGACTCCTTCACCAAGATCACTGCAGCTTCCAATGCCTCTCAATCAGGCTGCCTGGAGCCACAGCACAGCCCCGACTCCCTCACCAAGAACACTGCAGCTTCCAATGCCTCTCAATCAGGCTGCCTGGAGCCACAGCTTAGCCCCAACTCCCTCACCAAGATCACTGCAGCTTCCAATGCCTCTCAATCAGGCTGCCTGGAGCCACAGCTTAGCCTCGACTCCCTTACCAATATCACTACAGCTTCCAATGCCTCTCAATCAGGCTGCCTGGAGCCACAGCACAGCCCCGACTCCCTCACCAAGATCCCTGCAGCTTCCAATGCCTCTCAATCAGGCTGCCTGGAGCCACAGCACAGCCCCGACTCCCTCACCAAGATCACTGCAGCTCCTTCCCTGCACTTCATTCAAATCAGATGTTTGTTGAAATGGGAAACAGACAGTTCTGGAAGGAGAATCGTTTCCTGTATGTTTTATGCATTTAAGGAGAGCCTCTAGCTAGTAGTTGAACTCATAACAAAGGTATGGCACTAAGCCACTCGCAGTCATTTAAATACGAAGGATTCAGCGCTATAAACCCCTTCAAACCCCCCCCCGGCCCCCCCGGCCCCCCCCAGAAAAACACAGCCACTCTCCATTCTCCTTCCCCATGTTACCCAGACTTAACTCCTAAAGCCACTTTTAGCATTCCTCCATTTAAGTGCTAGAGACATTGTTCTGGAACAGCAGGAATTTGGCTGCTGAAGGGGCCAGTGCATCTGAAAAGCCCTGGTTCCACATTCACTAAAGCGATCTGGAGATTTTCCCTGATTCAGAGCTAGTCAACCAGTGACTTTCCCACAGCCCCATACAAAACTCGTGAGAGGTCAGTGGGCTGGATGGCTGGTTTTGAAGGCTCAGGAACATCCCCCAGCAATACCTTCCCTTGTCACAGTGCAGATGAATGGCCGGCAGCTCACAACGTCATTCTTCTCCAGAGAGATGTTGGAAAATGAAATTATCTTATTGAGAACAGCACAAAGCTAATCTATGCTGCTAGAACATGCCAGATGTTGAACTTTAAATAGATCATTTATATAACACCTTTCATCACAAGTGATCCCAAGACAATAAAAGCATACAAATAATAAAACAGCACTCAGAATGGTGCAGAGCAGAACATACAATACGAAGAGAATCGGGGAAAGAAAGCTACTTGCTCTTTAACTAACCATTGTTTTTTAGGAATATATTTGTCCTAAACAAATATACTGTATATACTATTGCACCACCTGCCACTACTTCTGATAAGCATCAGCACACCAACCTTAATTAGGGTTCAAACGATTACCTTTTAAAACTAGAGAAGCAAGTCAAAATAATCCAAACGATCCAAACTAAAGAAAATAAAAAGGCAGAAACGAAGGAGAAACACATTCCTTAACATGTTCAATTATAATTATTAATAGAAGTATTGACTCGGTTTCAATCTCCCCTCGCAGAGAAGTCGTTTTTAGCTGGGTGGTGATTCCAGGCAATAATCAAGGACTATGCAGTGCATTTTGTATAGGCCACGGATTTGCAGCACTATGGAAAGCTGGCCTTGGCTGAATAGGTATTAACATTTCACTGGTCCTGAAACACACAGAAAAGCCTGGAAGTGCCTCTGACAAGCCAGGCATTGGACTGAACTACAAAGCACTGCACAGGGCTGTTTGCAAGGTACAGTCTATTCTCTCAATGCTCTCCGCAAGACACAAGCAGTGCTTTATACAGCATCCAGTGTTTAGATTCAGGTGCCGGTACAAGGCGATTGACTAAATGCAGATGGCTCAAGTGCAGGGATGCCAGGTTTGAATATGTGCTTGCTTAGCCACAGTGTATATATAGGTACAGTAACAAGCTCAGGTGTGTCTTATTAAACTCATAGTAAAGGATCAAACTGCTATGCAATGGGGGTGTTATTTCCGTCTCTGAGGAGTTTTCAGAACCTGAATAAATACTGGCTTCTTTTGATTTTGCAGTGTGATATCTGGAATGGGATACTCACCTCATGCATTTCTAGCAGAATCCCACAATTCTGATAACAACATTAGTCCATAAGATGTGCACTGTGCTTTAATCAGAGTGAAAGCAGGGCTGTGCTTTAATCAGAGTGAAAGCAGGGCTGTGCTTTAATCAGAGTGAAAGCAGGGCTGTGCTTTAATCAGAGTGAAAGCAGGGCGGTGCTTTAATCAGAGTGAAAGCAGGGCGGTGCTTTAATCAGAGTGAAAGCACGGCTGTGCTTTAATCAGAGTGAAAGCAGGGCTGTGCTTTAATCAGAGTGAAAGCAGGGCTGTGCTTTAATCAGAGTGAAAGCAGGGCGGTGCTTTAATCAGAGTGAAAGCAGGGCGGTGCTTTAATCAGAGTGAAAGCAGGGCTGTGCTTTAATCAGAGTGAAAGCAGGGCTGTGCTTTAATCAGAGTGAAAGCAGGGCTGTGCTTTAATCAGAGTGAAAGCAGGGCTGTGCTTTAATCAGAGTGAAAGCAGGGCGGTGCTTTAATCAGAGTGAAAGCAGGGCTGTGCTTTAATCAGAGTGAAAGCAGGGCTGTGCTTTAATCAGAGTGAAAGCAGGGCTGTGCTTTAATCAGAGTGAAAGCAGGGCTGTGCTTTAATCACAGTGAAAGCAGGGCTGTGCTTTAATCAGAGTGAAAGCAGGGCTGTGCTTTAATCACAGTGAAAGCAGGGCTTGTTGACGCTCTATATTGTTTGCATTCCCCAAAGCATGTTTTTAGCTGCAGGGACATCAGCGTCCTCCCTGCTTGTCAGTATGGGATCTAATTAGCCATGTTAAGTACTTGCAGCAGCAGGGGGTTATACATGATATGGCTCATAATAAAAGGAGGAGTGGGGGGGGGGGTAGTGTTTTTGTTATAATTTTACAGGAATGACTATAGGTAATACTTTAATATGGGTTTATAAATGAACCTTTTAATCTAGCAAAGTGTTTTACAGAGTGTATGCAACTCTTCATACTACTCGCCTTGTTGTCCAGCCCCCGCCGTGTTCCGGGGGGGGGGGAGGGGGGGGGGGGGGGGTGAAGTGGCCTGTGGTTTCCGTGAGGAAGCGCTGAGGAATTTCAATAGCGCTAATAACCTTGACTTCCTATGGGGGGGATCACTTCAAAGGCACCGTCGCTGCCCCCGAGCAGCCCATTCCTTCCACAGCTAATCAGTCATTCAATAGCGTGTCAAATGGCACAGACCGGGGACTTGTCAGACAAGAATGTCATTTCCAAAAATCAACAAATACCGGTACAAAAACACGCGCAATAACCGAAAACAAATGCAAAGCAATGCATGTGAAAACATCTAAAACGCCAGCATTGTATTTCAATAGTTTTTTTTTTTTTTTATCAATTTAAAAACCTATATTTTTATATTGATTTAGTAACTCATATTAAACAAAGTCGTTATTTATATTTTGAAACAAGATCAAATTACAAACTTTCTTCAACAATAAAACATAATATTTGGAGACAACGAGAAAGAGACTTGAAAAGAGTGAAAGATTCAAAGATTTCCTAACTGTTCCGGCTCACTGGTTTTATATGCCTGTCTGAAAACAAGTGTCTCCGCTTTCATTAAAATGACAAAAGGCGGACGAATGCACCACGGCATTCAAAGGGCAGGTCGGGCCATGCAGAGCCGGTGACAAAGGGACCAGCACAATGACTTCTTCACAATGTGCTCCGGGGCAGATAAACCAGAACAAACACTCACCCCACTACCCCCCTCCTGGGAGCTGCAGCAACAGAACCACGACTAGAACTGCATCACTTTCAAAACTAAGACAGTGCTCTCCAAATTCTCATCATTTGCACGGGGAAGGTACATATTTGTTAGCTGCGAGTATTGTATTAACTATTGTTACCCACACAACAGAATTAGAACTCGGGCAAAAACAATAATAATACAAATAACACGTCAAAAGTCAAACACAAAAAACAGCACCATGTTATAAAAGGAATGTCTAAATGTTTTTGTGTTTTGTATGGGTCACACCTTTCACTGTAGTTAAATGCCCCAGTAGTTACTGCGCTGGAATACTGTTTTTTTTTAAATAACCATACAGTACCTGTACGTTACATATGTGTTATCACAAGATTTTTTAAAAACAACCCCACATTTCCACGTTGCGTGCACTATTATTATTAGTAGTGGTAGTGGTAGTGGTGGTATTATATCAACTCAAAACACAGTTCAAATACCCCACGCGTTTTCTGAAGCCCCTCGCCACAGCTGCCACCAGCTGTATCACAGAGGCTGGCTGTTACATTGTATAAATTAGTTTCTTCACTTCAAGTAAAAACAAGAGAGTCTTTCTTTACCTGCCGCCCACATGTTTCGGATGCCAGCTTCTCTGAACTGACCGTGGGAGATATTCCGTAGCAGTTAAAAAAGAAGTTGAGCGATACAAATAAAGTAAGAAGCTGCGGTCCCGCTGCCATCCTGCGCAGTCCATAGAGACTAGTCCAGTGAGCTCGGAGCGGGCATGCGCTTTGAAGAGCACTGTGATTGCAGGAGCACGTCTGCCGTCAACCACCAGGTGGGGCTGGCGAACACCCAGAGAAAAATAACAACAACAAACAACAACTAAGAAAAAAAGAATTGCAAAGATTTTTTAAACTCATGAGAGCTGGCGCTTATATCACCAGGAACGAGGTTCAAAATAATACTAATGAAATAAACGTTTACCACGCGCTGGCTTTTAAACACAACTAAGCCCACTGCTGGACCGCAGCAGCGCATGTTTTAAAAAAGAAAGTCAATCGTGAACACAAGCAGGTACAGATCATTGTGCTGTTGTGAAAAGCAGTACTATAGTCTTCAGTCGTGTGTACTACAGGCCCTCCGAGAGGACGGAGAGACAGGGGAAGTTTCCTCGGGGCCCAATGTCCCAAAAGGGGCACTGGAGAAGACAATTGCTGGTAAATCAATAGCGAACATTTCAAAAAGTAAAAAAATAAATAAATAAATAAAAATAGCGCCAGCCCTACATGACTGAATCTACTGCAGCATTGTACACCGAATCAGTGTGCTCCTGTCGTAGTCTGTTGTATTGTACACGGCAGTGCAAAATACTATTCATTTATTTAACATTAAATATTTGAACTATATAGTGAGAAACATGCCTTGCACTGTTAAAACACACCTAGTCAGAGCAATACGACCCCTTTCTGTAATTCAGTCCTGGGCCCCTCAGGTGAAGACTGACGTTGCCGAATTGTGTGGTGGATGTGATGTGGAATACACTAGACGCTATGTAGTGAACGTGAGCTGATTCAAACCCTAGCCTCCAGAGTCTAGTGCATTATCATACTGCACACCTTGCTGGCTTTCTAGTTTCTTTACATCCCAATAAAGAGACAATAAACACAAGCTTTGCCTTTCCCTCTGAACTAAACAGGTATTCTCCCCTACTACCTGCAGCAGCAAGAGGTGATGTGTGTAGTAATGCCTTTTCTTCTCTGCCCTGGACTGCAGGGAGCAGTTCAGCCTCCATGCCTCAAGCCTGCCCTGGACTGGAGGGAGCGCCCTTTCTGAATTAGGGTGAGGGAGGGAGCAGTTTTGTCTTTATGCCTCAAGCCTGCCCTGGACTGGAGGGAGCGCCCTTTCTGAAGGGGGGTGAGGGAGGGAGCAGTTCAGTCTCCATGCCTCAAGCCTGCCCTGGACTAGCTGGAGCGCCCTTTCTCTTGAAGTGATTATGAATACCTGCTCCACACGCACACCCAGCAGCACAGCTGTTATATTGCTTTTAAAGTGATGAAAGGCTCCAGGCTGCTCCTCTTTGTTGCTGTTTGAAAGCTGGCCAAGTTTACAGACACAACAGCCTCAAAACCAGACCCACCCAAAGGCTGTGCTTTAATAGTTAGGTACTGAAAGCCCGTAGCTTACAAATGATCATCAGTGAACAATAACAACTAGGCTATGAATATCAGTTTCTTTGCGTGATTCAGCACAAAACAGGCCCAGATCAAAAAGGATTGCTACAATGTTGCTTTAAATGATCAAGAGAGTTTAATAGAGGGGGTTCATTCAGTGCCTACCCTTTCTCTTGAGTCACTCACTGTTCTACCAGTTGCAAAAACCCATTGTGATGGGGACTCCATTCAGAGATCCCAAAAGAGGCTTAGTAGTTTAGTAAGAGGTGGTTTGGTAGTTTAGTAAGAGGTGGTCTGGTAGTTTAGTAAGAGGTGGTTTGGTAGTTTAGTAAGAGGTGGTTTGGTAGTTTAGTAAGAGGTGGTTTGGTAGTTTAGTAAGAGGTGGTCTGGTAGTTTAATAAGAGGTGGTTTTGTAGTTTAGTAAGAGGTGTTTTGGTAGTTTAGTAAGAGGTGGTCTGGTAGTTTAATAAGAAGTGGTCTGGTAGTTTAATAAGAGGTGGTCTGGTAGTTTAATAAGAGGTGGTTTGGTAGTTTAGTAAGAGGTGGTTTGGTAGTTTAGTAAGAGGTGGTCTGGTAGTTTAATAAGAGGTGGTTTGGTAGTTTAGTAAGAGATGGTTTGGTAGTTTAGTAAGAGGTGGTCTGGTAGTTTAGTAAGAGGTGGTTTGGTAGTTTAGTAAGAGATGGTCTGGTAGTTTAATAAGAGGTGGTTTGGTAGTTTAGTAAGAGGTGGTTTGGTAGTTTAATAAGAGGTGGTTTGGTAGTTTAGTAAGAGATGGTCTGGTAGTTTAATAAGAGGTGGTTTGGTAGTTTAGTAAGAGGTGGTTTGGTAGTTTAATAAGAGGTGGTTTGGTAGTTTAATAAGAGGTGGTCTGGTAGTTTAATAAGAGGTGGTTTGGTAGTTTAGTAAGAGGTGGTTTGGTAGTTTAGTAAGGGGTGGTCTGGTAGTTTAATAAGAGGTGGTTTGGTAGTTTAGTAAGAGGTGGCTTGGTAGTTTTAGCGGACGTACTTACAGAGGTGAGGGGAGTTAGGAGTACAGTAGGCGCTGTATGAGATTTGTGGAGTACGAAAATCAAACCAAGCAAAAAAAATAATATGTCAGAGGAAGGGCAGCAAAGTCCTCTTGGTGCACAGAAGAGAAAAGAAAAGTTTTCTGAGGAGGAGCTGAGAGTCCTTATGGCTGAAGTCACTCAGCAGGAAATTGAGTAATTCAGATAAGCCTCAGCAAACATCAGTTATGCTACCAAAGAGGCCATATGGTCCTCCATAGTGGAGAAAGTCAATGCTGTCGGTGTTACCAGGAGGACAGTGAACCAGGTTTGAAAATGTGAAATTCAGCTGTTAGGTCTAGGATGACCTGCGGAGTGAGACGATAAGGCCTCACCACATCATCCCAAACAAAGTGACCCTGGTTTGAATATGCGGGGTCTGTCTTCTCCGTCTTGCCTGTCTCCTCTGAAGGTTTTCCTGCCTGTCCTCTATGAACCCTACCTGTGCTGCACTCCCACTCTCTGTGTCGATCGCTCCTGTGCAGTCTGGAAAGAAGCACGTGTCCTACAAACATGTACAGGTGAGTTCTTCATTGGCATGCCTTGCTTCAGGCTCTCAGTACAGGTGAGTTCTTCATTGGCATGCCTTGCTTCAGGCTCTCAATACAGGTGAGTTCTCCACTTCCTAGGTTTTCTTACATCAGCATATTTCTTCATAGTCAAAGCATGACAGTCATTAAGAGAAGCAGCTGAATGTGTGCAGAGAATCTCATTCTCCAATCAGCTACTTCCTCTTATGACTGACATGCTGCGCAGCCAATGACCGAGGCCCTGCTTAGTGTACAGGCAGCCAGACATTGAACTCTCTACTTTATAAAATGTTTTCAGTATTCTCCATAACATAGTCTAGATGTGTCTTTGTTTGCTGGCAATACACTTCTGGAGTGACTGCACTCAGAACAATACAACCCAGTACTGGAGTGACTGCACTCAGAACAATACAACCCAGTACTGGAGTGACTGCACTCAGAACAATACAACCCAGCATTGGAGTGACTGCACTCAGAACAATACAACCCAGCACTGGAGTGACTGCACTCAGAACAATACAACCCAGCACTGGAGTGACTGCACTCAGAACAATACAACCCAGCACTGGAGTGACTGCACTCAGAACAATACAACCCAGCACTGGAGTGACTGCGCTCAGAACAATACAACCCAGCACTGGAGTGACTGCACTCAGAACAATACAACCCAGCACTGGAGTGACTGCACTCAGAACAATACAACCCAGCACTGGAGTGACTGCACTCAGAACAATACAACCCAGCACTGGAGTGACTGCACTCAGAACAATACAACCCAGCACTGGAGTAACTGCAATCAGAACAATACAACCCAGCACTGGCGTGACTGCACTCAGAACAACACAGGGCAGCAGTGTGGTGTAGTGGTTAGGGCTATGGACTCTTGACCGGAGGGTCGTGGGTTCAATCCCATATGGGGGCACTGCTGCTGTACCCTTGAGCAAGGTACTTTACCTAAATTGCTCCAGTAAAAACCCAACTGTATAAATGGGTAATTGTATGTCAAAAATGTGATATCTTGTAAGTCGCCCTGGATAAGGGCGTCTGCTAAGAAATAAATAATAACTAGAATGGAAGTTTCTGGAGAAACTTCGTCTGCATTGTAAAACACGACAGGTCAAGGCCATTTTTGGATATGGCATACTTGGTTTTCTATACAGGTACATATCTGCAGTGTTTAAGAAGCACTCATACTGTCAAATCTGCAGTTACAAGATTTGGCCACCAGAGGGCAGACAGAGAAAGTTGGAATGTGGCATTTTTCTGGGCACTGCGCCCGCATTTCAGATCCGATCAATACAAAATGTAATAGCAAGTAAATTCAAACATATTGAAAGAGTTGAGCGAAAAAATCGAGTTGATTGGTTGAAAACTGTAGGAGTAGGAGCTGTCCAGTTTTTAGCTGTCATTCTTGAAACAGCAAAATGTCCATATCTGGCTCGGGGAAGGTCATAGGTCAACAAAACACGCGAAGACTTTTAGAGAACCAATGGGTTTCTATACATGTTCAATTGTAACTATGACCCTATCTTGCTCCTAAAAGGAGTTATAAGCTGTTTAATTTTGGAGGGTCATGACCTGTTACCCCCAAATCCAACGGTCCGATCGCCACCAAAAGTAATAGCTTCTCAAATGAGACAGAGTGCAGTACTTGTGCAAAGTTTTGAGTTGATCAGTTTAAAGCTCTAGAAGGAGATGCGTGCAGACAGAGAAAGTTGGAATGTGGCATTTTTGTGGGCACTGCGCCCACATTTCAAATCCGATCACCACAAAAATTAACAGAAACTAAATTCAAACATATTGGAAGAGCGGAGCGAAGAAATCGAGTTGATCGGATGAAAACTGTAGGAGTAGGAGTTGTCCAGTTTTTAGTTGTCATTCTTGAAACAGAAAAATGTCCATATCTAGCTCTGGGAAGGTCAAAGGTCAACGAATCCTGTGTTGACTTTTAGGGAACCAATGGGTTTCTATACATGTTCAATTGTAACTATGACCCTATCTTGCCCCTAAAAGGAGTTATAAGCTGTTTAATTTTTGGGGGTCATGACCTGTTACCCCCAAATCCACCAGTCCGATCGCCGCCAAAAGTAATAGCAACTCAAGTGAGATAGAGTGCAGTAGTTGTGCAGAGTTTTGAGTTGATCAGTTCAAAGCTCTAGGAGGAGATGTGTGCGGAATTTTGTTGGAAACTGGAATAATAATAATAATAATAATAATAATAAAGAAACCGAGAGAAAACAATGTCTGCGTTTTACAACAGGGAGTGTGTTTGGTGTTGGTGAGGTTCACATGCAGAGAGGGAGTGTGTTTGGTGTTGCTGAGGTTCACATGCGCAGAGGGAGTGTGTTTGGTGTTGGTGAGGTTCACATGCACAGAGGGAGTGTGTTTGGTGTTGGTGAGGTTCACATGCACAGAGGGAGTGTGTTTGGTGTTGGTGTGGTTCACATGCAGAGAGGGAGTGTGTTTGGTGTTGGTGTGGTTCACATGCAGAGAGGGAGTGTGTTTGGTGTTGGTGAGGTTCACATGCAGAGAGGGAGTGTGTTTGGTGTTGGTGAGGTTCACATGCAGAGAGGGAGTGTGTTTGGTGTTGGTGTGGTTCACATGCACAGAGGGAGTGTGTTTGGTGTTGGTGAGGTTCACATGCAGAGAGGGAGTGTGTTTGGTGTTGGTGAGGTTCACATGCACAGAGGGAGTGTGTTTGGTGTTGGTGAGGTTCACATGCAGAGAGGGAGTGTGTTTGGTGTTGGTGTGGTTCACATGCGCAGAGGGAGTGTGTTTGGTGTTGGTGAGGTTCACATGCACAGAGGGAGTGTGTTTGGTGTTGGTGAGGTTCACATGCACAGAGGGAGTGTGTTTGGTGTTGGTGAGGTTCACATGCAGAGAGGGAGTGTGTTTGGTGTTGGTGTGGTTCACATGCACAGAGGGAGTGTGTTTGGTGTTGGTGAGGTTCACATGCACAGAGGGAGTGTGTTTGGTGTTGGTGAGGTTCACATGCACAGAGGGAGTGTGTTTGGTGTTGGTGAGGTTCACATGCGCAGAGGGAGTGTGTTTGGTGTTGGTGTGGTTCACATGCACAGAGGGAGTGTGTTTGGTGTTGGTGTGGTTCACATGCAGAGAGGGAGTGTGTTTGGTGTTGGTGAGGTTCACATGCAGAGAGGGAGTGTGTTTGGTGTTGGTGTGGTTCACATGCAGAGAGGGAGTGTGTTTGGTGCTGGTGAGGTTCACATGCAGAGAGGGAGTGTGTTTGGTGTTGGTGAGGTTCACATGCACAGAGGGAGTGTGTTTGGTGTTGGTGAGGTTCACATGCAGAGAGGGAGAGTGTTTGGTGTTGGTGTGGTTCACATGCGCAGAGGGAGTGTGTTTGGTGTTGGTGAGGTTCACATGCAGAGAGGGAGTGTGTTTGGTGTTGGTGAGGTTCACATGCACAGAGGGAGTGTGTTTGGTGTTGGTGAGGTTCACATGCAGAGAGGGAGTGTGTTTGGTGTTGGTGTGGTTCACATGCACAGAGGGAGTGTGTTTGGTGTTGGTGAGGTTCACATGCACAGAGGGAGTGTGTTTGGTGTTGGTGAGGTTCACATGCACAGAGGGAGTGTGTTTGGTGTTGGTGAGGTTCACATGCGCAGAGGGAGTGTGTTTGGTGTTGGTGTGGTTCACATGCACAGAGGGAGTGTGTTTGGTGTTGGTGTGGTTCACATGCAGAGAGGGAGTGTGTTTGGTGTTGGTGAGGTTCACATGCAGAGAGGGAGTGTGTTTGGTGTTGGTGAGGTTCACATGCGCAGAGGGAGTGTGTTTGGTGTTGGTGAGGTTCACATGCAGAGAGGGAGTGTGCTTGGTGTTCGTGTGGTTCACATGCACAGAGGGAGTGTGTTTGGTGTTGGTGTGGTTCACATGCAGAGAGGGAGTGTGTTTGGTGTTGGTGAGGTTCACATGCAGAGAGGGAGTGTGTTTGGTGTTGGTGAGGTTCACATGCGCAGAGGGAGTGTGCTTGGTGTTCATGTGGTTCACATGCAGAGAGGGAGTGTGCTTGGTGTTCGTGTGGTTCACATGCACAGAGGGAGTGTGTTTGGTGTTGGTGTGGTTCACATGCAGAGAGGGAGTGTGTTTGGTGTTGGTGAGGTTCACATGCAGAGAGGGAGTGTGTTTGGTGTTGGTGTGGTTCACATGCAGAGAGGGAGTGTGTTTGGTGTTGGTGAGGTTCACATGCAGAGAGGGAGTGTGTTTGGTGTTGGTGTGGTTCACATGCAGAGAGGGAGTGTGTTTGGTGTTGGTGAGGTTCACATGCAGAGAGGGAGTGTGTTTGGTGTTGGTGAGGTTCACATGCGCAGAGGGAGTGTGTTTGGTGTTGGTGAGGTTCACATGCAGAGAGGGAGTGTGTTTGGTGTTGGTGAGGTTCACATGCAGAGAGGGAGTGTGTTTGGTGTTGGTGAGGTTCACATGCAGAGAGGGAGTGTGTTTGGTGTTGGTGTGGTTCACATGCGCAGAGGGAGTGTGTTTGGCGTTGGTGTGGTTCACATGCAGAGAGGGAGTGTGTTTGGTGTTGGTGTGGTTCACATGCACAGAGGGAGTGTGTTTGGTGTTGGTGAGGTTCACATGCAGAGAGGGAGTGTGTTTGGTGTTGGTGTGGTTCACATGCGCAGAGGGAGTGTGTTTGGTGTTGGTGTGGTTCACATGCAGAGAGGGAGTGTGTTTGGTGTTTGTGTGGTTCACATGCAGAGAGGGAGTGTGTTTGGTGTTGGTGAGGTTCACATGCACAGAGGGAGTGTGTTTGGTGTTGGTGTGGTTCACATGCAGAGAGGGAGTGTGTTTGGTGTTGGTGAGGTTCACATGCAGAGAGGGAGTGTGTTTGGTGTTGGTGAGGTTCACATGCGCAGAGGGAGTGTGTTTGGTGTTGGTGAGGTTCACATGCAGAGAGGGAGTGTGCTTGGTGTTCGTGTGGTTCACATGCAGAGAGGGAGTGTGTTTGGTGTTGGTGTGGTTCACATGCAGAGAGGGAGTGTGTTTGGTGTTGGTGAGGTTCACATGCACAGAGGGAGTGTGTTTGGTGTTGGTGTGGTTCACATGCAGAGAGGGAGTGTGTTTGGTGTTGGTGAGGTTCACATGCAGAGAGGGAGTGTGCTTGGTGTTCGTGTGGTTCACATGCAGAGAGGGAGTGTGTTTGGTGTTGGTGTGGTTCACATGCAGAGAGGGAGTGTGTTTGGTGTTGGTGTGGTTCACATGCGCAGAGGGAGTGTGTTTGGTGTTGGTGTGGTTCACATGCAGAGAGGGAGTGTGTTTGGTGTTGGTGAGGTTCACATGCAGAGAGGGAGTGTGTTTGGTGTTGGTGAGGTTCACATGCGCAGAGGGAGTGTGTTTGGTGTTGGTGTGGTTCACATGCAGAGAGGGAGTGTGTTTGGTGTTGGTGAAGTTCACATGCAGAGAGGGAGTGTGTTTGGTGTTGGTGAGGTTCACATGCAGAGAGGGAGTGTGTTTGGTGTTGGTGTGGTTCACATGCGCAGAGGGAGTGTGTTTGGTGTTGGTGTGGTTCACATGCGCAGAGGGAGTGTGTTTGGTGTTGGTGTGGTTCACATGCAGAGAGGGAGTGTGTTTGGTGTTGGTGAGGTTCACATGCACAGAGGGAGTGTGTTTGGTGTTGGTGAGGTTCACATGCGCAGAGGGAGTGTGTTTGGTGTTGGTGTGGTTCACATGCACAGAGGGAGTGTGTTTGGTGTTCGTGTGGTTCACATGCACAGAGGGAGTGTGTTTGGTGTTGGTGAGGTTCACATGCAGAGAGGGAGTGTGTTTGGTGTTGGTGAGGTTCACATGCAGAGAGGGAGTGTGTTTGGTGTTGGTGTGGTTCACATGCACAGAGGGAGTGTGTTTGGTGTTGGTGAGGTTCACATGCAGAGAGGGAGTGTGTTTGGTGTTGGTGAGGTTCACATGCACAGAGGGAGTGTGTTTGGTGTTGGTGAGGTTCACATGCAGAGAGGGAGTGTGTTTGGTGTTGGTGTGGTTCACATGCGCAGAGGGAGTGTGTTTGGTGTTGGTGAGGTTCACATGCACAGAGGGAGTGTGTTTGGTGTTGGTGAGGTTCACATGCACAGAGGGAGTGTGTTTGGTGTTGGTGAGGTTCACATGCAGAGAGGGAGTGTGTTTGGTGTTGGTGTGGTTCACATGCACAGAGGGAGTGTGTTTGGTGTTGGTGAGGTTCACATGCACAGAGGGAGTGTGTTTGGTGTTGGTGAGGTTCACATGCACAGAGGGAGTGTGTTTGGTGTTGGTGAGGTTCACATGCGCAGAGGGAGTGTGTTTGGTGTTGGTGTGGTTCACATGCACAGAGGGAGTGTGTTTGGTGTTGGTGTGGTTCACATGCAGAGAGGGAGTGTGTTTGGTGTTGGTGAGGTTCACATGCAGAGAGGGAGTGTGTTTGGTGTTGGTGTGGTTCACATGCAGAGAGGGAGTGTGTTTGGTGCTGGTGAGGTTCACATGCAGAGAGGGAGTGTGTTTGGTGTTGGTGAGGTTCACATGCACAGAGGGAGTGTGTTTGGTGTTGGTGAGGTTCACATGCAGAGAGGGAGAGTGTTTGGTGTTGGTGTGGTTCACATGCGCAGAGGGAGTGTGTTTGGTGTTGGTGAGGTTCACATGCAGAGAGGGAGTGTGTTTGGTGTTGGTGAGGTTCACATGCACAGAGGGAGTGTGTTTGGTGTTGGTGAGGTTCACATGCAGAGAGGGAGTGTGTTTGGTGTTGGTGTGGTTCACATGCACAGAGGGAGTGTGTTTGGTGTTGGTGAGGTTCACATGCACAGAGGGAGTGTGTTTGGTGTTGGTGAGGTTCACATGCACAGAGGGAGTGTGTTTGGTGTTGGTGAGGTTCACATGCGCAGAGGGAGTGTGTTTGGTGTTGGTGTGGTTCACATGCACAGAGGGAGTGTGTTTGGTGTTGGTGTGGTTCACATGCAGAGAGGGAGTGTGTTTGGTGTTGGTGAGGTTCACATGCAGAGAGGGAGTGTGTTTGGTGTTGGTGAGGTTCACATGCGCAGAGGGAGTGTGTTTGGTGTTGGTGAGGTTCACATGCAGAGAGGGAGTGTGCTTGGTGTTCGTGTGGTTCACATGCACAGAGGGAGTGTGTTTGGTGTTGGTGTGGTTCACATGCAGAGAGGGAGTGTGTTTGGTGTTGGTGAGGTTCACATGCAGAGAGGGAGTGTGTTTGGTGTTGGTGAGGTTCACATGCGCAGAGGGAGTGTGCTTGGTGTTCATGTGGTTCACATGCAGAGAGGGAGTGTGCTTGGTGTTCGTGTGGTTCACATGCACAGAGGGAGTGTGTTTGGTGTTGGTGTGGTTCACATGCAGAGAGGGAGTGTGTTTGGTGTTGGTGAGGTTCACATGCAGAGAGGGAGTGTGTTTGGTGTTGGTGTGGTTCACATGCAGAGAGGGAGTGTGTTTGGTGTTGGTGAGGTTCACATGCAGAGAGGGAGTGTGTTTGGTGTTGGTGTGGTTCACATGCAGAGAGGGAGTGTGTTTGGTGTTGGTGAGGTTCACATGCAGAGAGGGAGTGTGTTTGGTGTTGGTGAGGTTCACATGCGCAGAGGGAGTGTGTTTGGTGTTGGTGAGGTTCACATGCAGAGAGGGAGTGTGTTTGGTGTTGGTGAGGTTCACATGCAGAGAGGGAGTGTGTTTGGTGTTGGTGAGGTTCACATGCAGAGAGGGAGTGTGTTTGGTGTTGGTGTGGTTCACATGCGCAGAGGGAGTGTGTTTGGCGTTGGTGTGGTTCACATGCAGAGAGGGAGTGTGTTTGGTGTTGGTGTGGTTCACATGCACAGAGGGAGTGTGTTTGGTGTTGGTGAGGTTCACATGCAGAGAGGGAGTGTGTTTGGTGTTGGTGTGGTTCACATGCGCAGAGGGAGTGTGTTTGGTGTTGGTGTGGTTCACATGCAGAGAGGGAGTGTGTTTGGTGTTTGTGTGGTTCACATGCAGAGAGGGAGTGTGTTTGGTGTTGGTGAGGTTCACATGCACAGAGGGAGTGTGTTTGGTGTTGGTGTGGTTCACATGCAGAGAGGGAGTGTGTTTGGTGTTGGTGAGGTTCACATGCAGAGAGGGAGTGTGTTTGGTGTTGGTGAGGTTCACATGCGCAGAGGGAGTGTGTTTGGTGTTGGTGAGGTTCACATGCAGAGAGGGAGTGGGCTTGGTGTTCGTGTGGTTCACATGCAGAGAGGGAGTGTGTTTGGTGTTGGTGTGGTTCACATGCAGAGAGGGAGTGTGTTTGGTGTTGGTGAGGTTCACATGCACAGAGGGAGTGTGTTTGGTGTTGGTGTGGTTCACATGCAGAGAGGGAGTGTGTTTGGTGTTGGTGAGGTTCACATGCAGAGAGGGAGTGTGCTTGGTGTTCGTGTGGTTCACATGCAGAGAGGGAGTGTGTTTGGTGTTGGTGTGGTTCACATGCAGAGAGGGAGTGTGTTTGGTGTTGGTGTGGTTCACATGCGCAGAGGGAGTGTGTTTGGTGTTGGTGTGGTTCACATGCAGAGAGGGAGTGTGTTTGGTGTTGGTGAGGTTCACATGCAGAGAGGGAGTGTGTTTGGTGTTGGTGAGGTTCACATGCGCAGAGGGAGTGTGTTTGGTGTTGGTGTGGTTCACATGCAGAGAGGGAGTGTGTTTGGTGTTGGTGAAGTTCACATGCAGAGAGGGAGTGTGTTTGGTGTTGGTGAGGTTCACATGCAGAGAGGGAGTGTGTTTGGTGTTGGTGTGGTTCACATGCGCAGAGGGAGTGTGTTTGGTGTTGGTGTGGTTCACATGCGCAGAGGGAGTGTGTTTGGTGTTGGTGTGGTTCACATGCAGAGAGGGAGTGTGTTTGGTGTTGGTGAGGTTCACATGCACAGAGGGAGTGTGTTTGGTGTTGGTGAGGTTCACATGCGCAGAGGGAGTGTGTTTGGTGTTGGTGTGGTTCACATGCACAGAGGGAGTGTGTTTGGTGTTCGTGTGGTTCACATGCACAGAGGGAGTGTGTTTGGTGTTGGTGAGGTTCACATGCAGAGAGGGAGTGTGTTTGGTGTTGGTGAGGTTCACATGCAGAGAGGGAGTGTGCTTGGTGTTGGTGTGGTTCACATGCAGAGAGGGAGTGTGTTTGGTGTTGGTGAGGTTCACATGCACAGAGGGAGTGTGTTTGGTGTTGGTGTGGTTCACATGCAGAGAGGGAGTGTGTTTGGTGTTGGTGAGGTTCACATGCAGAGAGGGAGTGTGTTTGGTGTTGGTGAGGTTCACATGCAGAGAGGGAGTGTGTTTGGTGTTGGTGAGGTTCACATGCACAGAGGGAGTGTGTTTGGTGTTGGTGAGGTTCACATGCGCAGAGGGAGTGTGTTTGGTGTTGGTGTGGTTCACATGCACAGAGGGAGTGTGTTTGGTGTTCGTGTGGTTCACATGCACAGAGGGAGTGTGTTTGGTGTTGGTGAGGTTCACATGCAGAGAGGGAGTGTGTTTGGTGTTGGTGAGGTTCACATGCAGAGAGGGAGTGTGTTTGGTGTTGGTGTGGTTCACATGCACAGAGGGAGTGTGTTTGGTGTTGGTGAGGTTCACATGCAGAGAGGGAGTGTGTTTGGTGTTGGTGAGGTTCACATGCACAGAGGGAGTGTGTTTGGTGTTGGTGAGGTTCACATGCAGAGAGGGAGTGTGTTTGGTGTTGGTGTGGTTCACATGCGCAGAGGGAGTGTGTTTGGTGTTGGTGAGGTTCACATGCACAGAGGGAGTGTGTTTGGTGTTGGTGAGGTTCACATGCACAGAGGGAGTGTGTTTGGTGTTGGTGAGGTTCACATGCAGAGAGGGAGTGTGTTTGGTGTTGGTGTGGTTCACATGCACAGAGGGAGTGTGTTTGGTGTTGGTGAGGTTCACATGCACAGAGGGAGTGTGTTTGGTGTTGGTGAGGTTCACATGCACAGAGGGAGTGTGTTTGGTGTTGGTGAGGTTCACATGCGCAGAGGGAGTGTGTTTGGTGTTGGTGTGGTTCACATGCACAGAGGGAGTGTGTTTGGTGTTGGTGTGGTTCACATGCAGAGAGGGAGTGTGTTTGGTGTTGGTGAGGTTCACATGCAGAGAGGGAGTGTGTTTGGTGTTGGTGTGGTTCACATGCAGAGAGGGAGTGTGTTTGGTGCTGGTGAGGTTCACATGCAGAGAGGGAGTGTGTTTGGTGTTGGTGAGGTTCACATGCACAGAGGGAGTGTGTTTGGTGTTGGTGAGGTTCACATGCAGAGAGGGAGAGTGTTTGGTGTTGGTGTGGTTCACATGCGCAGAGGGAGTGTGTTTGGTGTTGGTGAGGTTCACATGCAGAGAGGGAGTGTGTTTGGTGTTGGTGAGGTTCACATGCACAGAGGGAGTGTGTTTGGTGTTGGTGAGGTTCACATGCAGAGAGGGAGTGTGTTTGGTGTTGGTGTGGTTCACATGCACAGAGGGAGTGTGTTTGGTGTTGGTGAGGTTCACATGCACAGAGGGAGTGTGTTTGGTGTTGGTGAGGTTCACATGCACAGAGGGAGTGTGTTTGGTGTTGGTGAGGTTCACATGCGCAGAGGGAGTGTGTTTGGTGTTGGTGTGGTTCACATGCACAGAGGGAGTGTGTTTGGTGTTGGTGTGGTTCACATGCAGAGAGGGAGTGTGTTTGGTGTTGGTGAGGTTCACATGCAGAGAGGGAGTGTGTTTGGTGTTGGTGAGGTTCACATGCGCAGAGGGAGTGTGTTTGGTGTTGGTGAGGTTCACATGCAGAGAGGGAGTGTGCTTGGTGTTCGTGTGGTTCACATGCACAGAGGGAGTGTGTTTGGTGTTGGTGTGGTTCACATGCAGAGAGGGAGTGTGTTTGGTGTTGGTGAGGTTCACATGCAGAGAGGGAGTGTGTTTGGTGTTGGTGAGGTTCACATGCGCAGAGGGAGTGTGCTTGGTGTTCATGTGGTTCACATGCAGAGAGGGAGTGTGCTTGGTGTTCGTGTGGTTCACATGCACAGAGGGAGTGTGTTTGGTGTTGGTGTGGTTCACATGCAGAGAGGGAGTGTGTTTGGTGTTGGTGAGGTTCACATGCAGAGAGGGAGTGTGTTTGGTGTTGGTGTGGTTCACATGCAGAGAGGGAGTGTGTTTGGTGTTGGTGAGGTTCACATGCAGAGAGGGAGTGTGTTTGGTGTTGGTGTGGTTCACATGCAGAGAGGGAGTGTGTTTGGTGTTGGTGAGGTTCACATGCAGAGAGGGAGTGTGTTTGGTGTTGGTGAGGTTCACATGCGCAGAGGGAGTGTGTTTGGTGTTGGTGAGGTTCACATGCAGAGAGGGAGTGTGTTTGGTGTTGGTGAGGTTCACATGCAGAGAGGGAGTGTGTTTGGTGTTGGTGAGGTTCACATGCAGAGAGGGAGTGTGTTTGGTGTTGGTGTGGTTCACATGCGCAGAGGGAGTGTGTTTGGCGTTGGTGTGGTTCACATGCAGAGAGGGAGTGTGTTTGGTGTTGGTGTGGTTCACATGCACAGAGGGAGTGTGTTTGGTGTTGGTGAGGTTCACATGCAGAGAGGGAGTGTGTTTGGTGTTGGTGTGGTTCACATGCGCAGAGGGAGTGTGTTTGGTGTTGGTGTGGTTCACATGCAGAGAGGGAGTGTGTTTGGTGTTTGTGTGGTTCACATGCAGAGAGGGAGTGTGTTTGGTGTTGGTGAGGTTCACATGCACAGAGGGAGTGTGTTTGGTGTTGGTGTGGTTCACATGCAGAGAGGGAGTGTGTTTGGTGTTGGTGAGGTTCACATGCAGAGAGGGAGTGTGTTTGGTGTTGGTGAGGTTCACATGCGCAGAGGGAGTGTGTTTGGTGTTGGTGAGGTTCACATGCAGAGAGGGAGTGTGCTTGGTGTTCGTGTGGTTCACATGCAGAGAGGGAGTGTGTTTGGTGTTGGTGTGGTTCACATGCAGAGAGGGAGTGTGTTTGGTGTTGGTGAGGTTCACATGCACAGAGGGAGTGTGTTTGGTGTTGGTGTGGTTCACATGCAGAGAGGGAGTGTGTTTGGTGTTGGTGAGGTTCACATGCAGAGAGGGAGTGTGCTTGGTGTTCGTGTGGTTCACATGCAGAGAGGGAGTGTGTTTGGTGTTGGTGTGGTTCACATGCAGAGAGGGAGTGTGTTTGGTGTTGGTGTGGTTCACATGCGCAGAGGGAGTGTGTTTGGTGTTGGTGTGGTTCACATGCAGAGAGGGAGTGTGTTTGGTGTTGGTGAGGTTCACATGCAGAGAGGGAGTGTGTTTGGTGTTGGTGAGGTTCACATGCGCAGAGGGAGTGTGTTTGGTGTTGGTGTGGTTCACATGCAGAGAGGGAGTGTGTTTGGTGTTGGTGAAGTTCACATGCAGAGAGGGAGTGTGTTTGGTGTTGGTGAGGTTCACATGCAGAGAGGGAGTGTGTTTGGTGTTGGTGTGGTTCACATGCGCAGAGGGAGTGTGTTTGGTGTTGGTGTGGTTCACATGCGCAGAGGGAGTGTGTTTGGTGTTGGTGTGGTTCACATGCAGAGAGGGAGTGTGTTTGGTGTTGGTGAGGTTCACATGCACAGAGGGAGTGTGTTTGGTGTTGGTGAGGTTCACATGCGCAGAGGGAGTGTGTTTGGTGTTGGTGTGGTTCACATGCACAGAGGGAGTGTGTTTGGTGTTCGTGTGGTTCACATGCACAGAGGGAGTGTGTTTGGTGTTGGTGAGGTTCACATGCAGAGAGGGAGTGTGTTTGGTGTTGGTGAGGTTCACATGCAGAGAGGGAGTGTGCTTGGTGTTGGTGTGGTTCACATGCAGAGAGGGAGTGTGTTTGGTGTTGGTGAGGTTCACATGCACAGAGGGAGTGTGTTTGGTGTTGGTGTGGTTCACATGCAGAGAGGGAGTGTGTTTGGTGTTGGTGAGGTTCACATGCAGAGAGGGAGTGTGTTTGGTGTTGGTGAGGTTCACATGCAGAGAGGGAGTGTGTTTGGTGTTGGTGTGGTTCACATGCAGAGAGGGAGTGTGTTTGGTGTTGGTGAGGTTCACATGCAGAGAGGGAGTGTGTTTGGTGTTGGTGAGGTTCACATGCAGAGAGGGAGTGTGTTTGGTGTTGGTGAGGTTCACATGCAGAGAGGGAGTGTGTTTGGTGTTCGTGTGGTTCACATGCAGAGAGGGAGTGTGTTTGGTGTTGGTGTGGTTCACATGCAGAGAGGGAGTGTGTTTGGTGTTGGTGAGGTTCACATGCACAGAGGGAGTGTGTTTGGTGTTGGTGTGGTTCACATGCAGAGAGGGAGTGTGTTTGGTGTTGGTGAGGTTCACATGCAGAGAGGGAGTGTGTTTGGTGTTGGTGAGGTTCACATGCAGAGAGGGAGTGTGTTTGGTGTTGGTGAGGTTCACATGCAGAGAGGGAGTGTGTTTGGCGTTGGTGTGGTTCACATGCAGAGAGGGAGTGTGTTTGGTGTTGGTGAGGTTCACATGCAGAGAGGGAGTGTGTTTGGTGTTGGTGAGGTTCACATGCAGAGAGGGAGTGTGTTTGGTGTTGGTGTGGTTCACATGCGCAGAGGGAGTGTGTTTGGTGTTGGTGTGGTTCACATGCACAGAGGGAGTGTGTTTGGTGTTTGTGTGGTTCACATGCAGAGAGGGAGTGTGTTTGGTGTTGGTGAGGTTCACATGCACAGAGGGAGTGTGTTTGGTGTTGGTGAGGTTCACATGCAGAGAGGGAGTGTGTTTGGTGTTGGTGTGGTTCACATGCACAGAGGGAGTGTGTTTGGTGTTGGTGTGGTTCACATGCAGAGAGGGAGTGTGTTTGGTGTTGGTGAGGTTCACATGCAGAGAGGGAGTGTGTTTGGTGTTGGTGAGGTTCACATGCAGAGAGGGAGTGTGTTTGGTGTTGGTGTGGTTCACATGCACAGAGGGAGTGTGTTTGGTGTTGGTGAGGTTCACATGCACAGAGGGAGTGTGTTTGGTGTTGGTGAGGTTCACATGCACAGAGGGAGTGTGTTTGGTGTTGGTGAGGTTCACATGCGCAGAGGGAGTGTGTTTGGTGTTGGTGTGGTTCACATGCACAGAGGGAGTGTGTTTGGTGTTGGTGTGGTTCACATGCAGAGAGGGAGTGTGTTTGGTGTTGGTGAGGTTCACATGCAGAGAGGGAGTGTGTTTGGTGTTGGTGTGGTTCACATGCAGAGAGGGAGTGTGTTTGGTGCTGGTGAGGTTCACATGCAGAGAGGGAGTGTGTTTGGTGTTGGTGAGGTTCACATGCACAGAGGGAGTGTGTTTGGTGTTGGTGAGGTTCACATGCAGAGAGGGAGAGTGTTTGGTGTTGGTGTGGTTCACATGCGCAGAGGGAGTGTGTTTGGTGTTGGTGAGGTTCACATGCAGAGAGGGAGTGTGTTTGGTGTTGGTGAGGTTCACATGCACAGAGGGAGTGTGTTTGGTGTTGGTGAGGTTCACATGCAGAGAGGGAGTGTGTTTGGTGTTGGTGTGGTTCACATGCACAGAGGGAGTGTGTTTGGTGTTGGTGAGGTTCACATGCACAGAGGGAGTGTGTTTGGTGTTGGTGAGGTTCACATGCACAGAGGGAGTGTGTTTGGTGTTGGTGAGGTTCACATGCGCAGAGGGAGTGTGTTTGGTGTTGGTGTGGTTCACATGCACAGAGGGAGTGTGTTTGGTGTTGGTGTGGTTCACATGCAGAGAGGGAGTGTGTTTGGTGTTGGTGAGGTTCACATGCAGAGAGGGAGTGTGTTTGGTGTTGGTGAGGTTCACATGCGCAGAGGGAGTGTGTTTGGTGTTGGTGAGGTTCACATGCAGAGAGGGAGTGTGCTTGGTGTTCGTGTGGTTCACATGCACAGAGGGAGTGTGTTTGGTGTTGGTGTGGTTCACATGCAGAGAGGGAGTGTGTTTGGTGTTGGTGAGGTTCACATGCAGAGAGGGAGTGTGTTTGGTGTTGGTGAGGTTCACATGCGCAGAGGGAGTGTGCTTGGTGTTCATGTGGTTCACATGCAGAGAGGGAGTGTGCTTGGTGTTCGTGTGGTTCACATGCAGAGAGGGAGTGTGTTTGGTGTTGGTGTGGTTCACATGCAGAGAGGGAGTGTGTTTGGTGTTGGTGAGGTTCACATGCAGAGAGGGAGTGTGTTTGGTGTTGGTGTGGTTCACATGCGCAGAGGGAGTGTGTTTGGTGTTGGTGTGGTTCACATGCAGAGAGGGAGTGTGTTTGGTGTTTGTGTGGTTCACATGCAGAGAGGGAGTGTGTTTGGTGTTGGTGAGGTTCACATGCACAGAGGGAGTGTGTTTGGTGTTGGTGTGGTTCACATGCAGAGAGGGAGTGTGTTTGGTGTTGGTGAGGTTCACATGCAGAGAGGGAGTGTGTTTGGTGTTGGTGAGGTTCACATGCGCAGAGGGAGTGTGTTTGGTGTTGGTGAGGTTCACATGCAGAGAGGGAGTGTGCTTGGTGTTCGTGTGGTTCACATGCAGAGAGGGAGTGTGTTTGGTGTTGGTGTGGTTCACATGCAGAGAGGGAGTGTGTTTGGTGTTGGTGAGGTTCACATGCACAGAGGGAGTGTGTTTGGTGTTGGTGTGGTTCACATGCAGAGAGGGAGTGTGTTTGGTGTTGGTGAGGTTCACATGCAGAGAGGGAGTGTGCTTGGTGTTCGTGTGGTTCACATGCAGAGAGGGAGTGTGTTTGGTGTTGGTGTGGTTCACATGCAGAGAGGGAGTGTGTTTGGTGTTGGTGTGGTTCACATGCGCAGAGGGAGTGTGTTTGGTGTTGGTGTGGTTCACATGCAGAGAGGGAGTGTGTTTGGTGTTGGTGAGGTTCACATGCAGAGAGGGAGTGTGTTTGGTGTTGGTGTGGTTCACATGCAGAGAGGGAGTGTGTTTGGTGTTGGTGAAGTTCACATGCAGAGAGGGAGTGTGTTTGGTGTTGGTGAGGTTCACATGCAGAGAGGGAGTGTGTTTGGTGTTGGTGTGGTTCACATGCGCAGAGGGAGTGTGTTTGGTGTTGGTGTGGTTCACATGCGCAGAGGGAGTGTGTTTGGTGTTGGTGTGGTTCACATGCAGAGAGGGAGTGTGTTTGGTGTTGGTGAGGTTCACATGCACAGAGGGAGTGTGTTTGGTGTTGGTGAGGTTCACATGCGCAGAGGGAGTGTGTTTGGTGTTGGTGTGGTTCACATGCACAGAGGGAGTGTGTTTGGTGTTCGTGTGGTTCACATGCACAGAGGGAGTGTGTTTGGTGTTGGTGAGGTTCACATGCAGAGAGGGAGTGTGTTTGGTGTTGGTGAGGTTCACATGCAGAGAGGGAGTGTGTTTGGCGTTGGTGTGGTTCACATGCAGAGAGGGAGTGTGTTTGGTGTTGGTGAGGTTCACATGCAGAGAGGGAGTGTGTTTGGTGTTGGTGAGGTTCACATGCAGAGAGGGAGTGTGTTTGGTGTTGGTGTGGTTCACATGCGCAGAGGGAGTGTGTTTGGTGTTGGTGTGGTTCACATGCACAGAGGGAGTGTGTTTGGTGTTTGTGTGGTTCACATGCAGAGAGGGAGTGTGTTTGGTGTTGGTGAGGTTCACATGCACAGAGGGAGTGTGTTTGGTGTTGGTGAGGTTCACATGCAGAGAGGGAGTGTGTTTGGTGTTGGTGTGGTTCACATGCACAGAGGGAGTGTGTTTGGTGTTGGTGTGGTTCACATGCAGAGAGGGAGTGTGTTTGGTGTTGGTGAGGTTCACATGCAGAGAGGGAGTGTGTTTGGTGTTGGTGAGGTTCACATGCAGAGAGGGAGTGTGTTTGGTGTTGGTGAGGTTCACATGCAGAGAGGGAGTGTGCTTGGTGTTGGTGTGGTTCACATGCAGAGAGGGAGTGTGTTTGGTGTTGGTGAGGTTCACATGCACAGAGGGAGTGTGTTTGGTGTTGGTGTGGTTCACATGCAGAGAGGGAGTGTGTTTGGTGTTGGTGAGGTTCACATGCAGAGAGGGAGTGTGTTTGGTGTTGGTGAGGTTCACATGCAGAGAGGGAGTGTGTTTGGTGTTGGTGTGGTTCACATGCAGAGAGGGAGTGTGTTTGGTGTTGGTGAGGTTCACATGCAGAGAGGGAGTGTGTTTGGTGTTGGTGTGGTTCACATGCAGAGAGGGAGTGTGTTTGGTGTTGGTGAGGTTCACATGCAGAGAGGGAGTGTGCTTGGTGTTCGTGTGGTTCACATGCAGAGAGGGAGTGTGTTTGGTGTTGGTGTGGTTCACATGCAGAGAGGGAGTGTGTTTGGTGTTGGTGAGGTTCACATGCACAGAGGGAGTGTGTTTGGTGTTGGTGTGGTTCACATGCAGAGAGGGAGTGTGTTTGGTGTTGGTGAGGTTCACATGCAGAGAGGGAGTGTGTTTGGTGTTGGTGAGGTTCACATGCAGAGAGGGAGTGTGTTTGGTGTTGGTGAGGTTCACATGCAGAGAGGGAGTGTGTTTGGCGTTGGTGTGGTTCACATGCAGAGAGGGAGTGTGTTTGGTGTTGGTGAGGTTCACATGCAGAGAGGGAGTGTGTTTGGTGTTGGTGAGGTTCACATGCAGAGAGGGAGTGTGTTTGGTGTTGGTGTGGTTCACATGCGCAGAGGGAGTGTGTTTGGTGTTGGTGTGGTTCACATGCACAGAGGGAGTGTGTTTGGTGTTTGTGTGGTTCACATGCAGAGAGGGAGTGTGTTTGGTGTTGGTGAGGTTCACATGCACAGAGGGAGTGTGTTTGGTGTTGGTGAGGTTCACATGCAGAGAGGGAGTGTGTTTGGTGTTGGTGTGGTTCACATGCACAGAGGGAGTGTGTTTGGTGTTGGTGTGGTTCACATGCAGAGAGGGAGTGTGTTTGGTGTTGGTGAGGTTCACATGCAGAGAGGGAGTGTGTTTGGTGTTGGTGAGGTTCACATGCGCAGAGGGAGTGTGTTTGGTGTTGGTGAGGTTCACATGCAGAGAGGGAGTGTGCTTGGTGTTCGTGTGGTTCACATGCAGAGAGGGAGTGTGTTTGGTGTTGGTGTGGTTCACATGCAGAGAGGGAGTGTGTTTGGTGTTGGTGAGGTTCACATGCACAGAGGGAGTGTGTTTGGTGTTGGTGTGGTTCACATGCAGAGAGGGAGTGTGTTTGGTGTTGGTGAGGTTCACATGCAGAGAGGGAGTGTGTTTGGTGTTGGTGAGGTTCACATGCAGAGAGGGAGTGTGTTTGGTGTTGGTGTGGTTCACATGCAGAGAGGGAGTGTGTTTGGTGTTGGTGAGGTTCACATGCAGAGAGGGAGTGTGTTTGGTGTTGGTGTGGTTCACATGCAGAGAGGGAGTGTGTTTGGTGTTGGTGAGGTTCACATGCAGAGAGGGAGTGTGTTTGGTGTTGGTGTGGTTCACATGCAGAGAGGGAGTGTGTTTGGTGTTGGTGAGGTTCACATGCAGAGAGGGAGTGTGTTTGGTGTTGGTGTGGTTCACATGCGCAGAGGGAGTGTGTTTGGTGTTGGTGAGGTTCACATGCAGAGAGGGAGTGTGCTTGGTGTTCGTGTGGTTCACATGCAGAGAGGGAGTGTGTTTGGTGTTGGTGTGGTTCATATGCAGAGAGGGAGTGTGTTTGGTGTTGGTGTGGTTCACATGCGCAGAGGGAGTGTGTTTGGTGTTGGTGTGGTTCACATGCAGAGAGGGAGTGTGTTTGGTGTTGGTGCGGTTCACATGCAGAGAGGGAGTGTGTTTGGTGTTGGTGAGGTTCACATGCGCAGAGGGAGTGTGTTTGGTGTTGGTGTGGTTCACATGCAGAGAGGGAGTGTGTTTGGTGTTGGTGAAGTTCACATGCAGAGAGGGAGTGTGTTTGGTGTTGGTGAGGTTCACATGCAGAGAGGGAGTGTGTTTGGTGTTGGTGAGGTTCACATGCAGAGAGGGAGTGTGTTTGGTGTTGGTGTGGTTCACATGCGCAGAGGGAGTGTGTTTGGTGTTGGTGTGGTTCACATGCGCAGAGGGAGTGTGTTTGGTGTTGGTGTGGTTCACATGCAGAGAGGGAGTGTGTTTGGTGTTGGTGAGGTTCACATGCACAGAGGGAGTGTGTTTGGTGTTGGTGAGGTTCACATGCGCAGAGGGAGTGTGTTTGGTGTTGGTGTGGTTCACATGCACAGAGGGAGTGTGTTTGGTGTTCGTGTGGTTCACATGCACAGAGGGAGTGTGTTTGGTGTTGGTGAGGTTCACATGCAGAGAGGGAGTGTGTTTGGTGTTGGTGAGGTTCACATGCAGAGAGGGAGTGTGTTTGGCGTTGGTGTGGTTCACATGCAGAGAGGGAGTGTGTTTGGTGTTGGTGTGGTTCACATGCACAGAGGGAGTGTGTTTGGTGTTGGTGTGGTTCACATGCAGAGAGGGAGTGTGTTTGGTGTTGGTGTGGTTCACATGCAGAGAGGGAGTGTGTTTGGTGTTGGTGAGGTTCACATGCAGAGAGGGAGTGTGTTTGGTGTTGGTGTGGTTCACATGCAGAGAGGGAGTGTGTTTGGTGTTGGTGAGGTTCACATGCAGAGAGGGAGTTTGTTTGGTGTTGGTGAGGTTCACATGCAGAGAGGGAGTGTGTTTGGTGTTGGTGTGGTTCACATGCGCAGAGGGAGTGTGTTTGGTGTTGGTGTGGTTCACATGCACAGAGGGAGTGTGTTTGGTGTTTGTGTGGTTCACATGCAGAGAGGGAGTGTGTTTGGTGTTGGTGAGGTTCACATGCACAGAGGGAGTGTGTTTGGTGTTGGTGAGGTTCACATGCAGAGAGGGAGTGTGTTTGGTGTTGGTGTGGTTCACATGCACAGAGGGAGTGTGTTTGGTGTTGGTGTGGTTCACATGCAGAGAGGGAGTGTGTTTGGTGTTGGTGAAGTTCACATGCAGAGAGGGAGTGTGTTTGGTGTTGGTGAGGTTCACATGCAGAGAGGGAGTGTGTTTGGTGTTGGTGAGGTTCACATGCAGAGAGGGAGTGTGTTTGGCGTTGGTGTGGTTCACATGCACAGAGGGAGTGTGTTTGGTGTTGGTGTGGTTCACATGCACAGAGGGAGTGTGTTTGGTGTTGGTGTGGTTCACATGCAGAGAGGGAGTGTGTTTGGTGTTGGTGTGGTTCACATGCAGAGAGGGAGTGTGTTTGGTGTTGGTGTGGTTCACATGCACAGAGGGAGTGTGTTTGGTGTTGGTGTGGTTCACATGCAGAGAGGGAGTGTGTTTGGTGTTGGTGAGGTTCACATGCAGAGAGGGAGTGTGTTTGGTGTTGGTGTGGTTCACATGCAGAGAGGGAGTGTGTTTGGTGTTGGTGAGGTTCACATGCAGAGAGGGAGTGTGTTTGGTGTTGGTGTGGTTCACATGCACAGAGGGAGTGTGTTTGGTGTTGGTGTGGTTCACATGCAGAGAGGGAGTGTGTTTGGTGTTGGTGAAGTTCACATGCAGAGAGGGAGTGTGTTTGGTGTTGGTGAGGTTCACATGCAGAGAGGGAGTGTGTTTGGTGTTGGTGAGGTTCACATGCACAGAGGGAGTGTGTTTGGTGTTGGTGAGGTTCACATGCGCAGAGGGAGTGTGTTTGGTGTTGGTGTGGTTCACATGCACAGAGGGAGTGTGTTTGGTGTTGGTGTGGTTCACATGCAGAGAGGGAGTGTGTTTGGTGTTGGTGAAGTTCACATGCAGAGAGGGAGTGTGTTTGGTGTTGGTGAGGTTCACATGCAGAGAGGGAGTGTGTTTGGTGTTGGTGAGGTTCACATGCAGAGAGGGAGTGTGTTTGGTGTTGGTGAGGTTCACATGCAGAGAGGAACTTGAATTTCATGCTTCTTCTGAACACATCGTGAAAGCAAGCGAAACTGCTCTGGGACTCATCAAACATACACATTGATTTTCCAATTGTCCTTTCTTACTCTCAACCAGCCCAGCCCAAAACAGAAGGTGTTTTCCAGCAGGACAGCAAATTCAACACAGAGAGCAAAGTGGAATAACGTGGTTGTGTAAATCATGAGAGCGCAATCATGAATGCTCCCAGCAGGGGTCACCAGATACCAGCTAGACAAGCCATGCTGGCTGCAGGGTGTGCCTTCTGTGTGCTGTACAATCCAGATTAGATTCCATTTAGGTTGTTGTGGATATATATTTTAGGGAATTTGGTATTGGTGTTGGTGAGGTTCACATGCAGAGAGGGAGTGTGTTTGGTGTTGGTGAGGTTCACATGCACTGTAAGTCTCCTAGTCGCTTCTGCAGTGGTGGCTTACACAGAGTCCCCCAGGCTGGAACAATGGCCTCTTCTACATTGAATTTGTCATGCCTGAAAAAACATGTATTCAGAATGGTGTGTAAAATTAAATTGTCCATTTCTAAAAGAACTATACTGTGGTCCATACCGGTTTTTCAAAACTTTTAATCTGGGTAACAGTGATCCAGATTTTGTAATGCTATATTTTGTGATCGAGATGACTTTGATCTGGATCATTTTGATCTGGTTTTTCAGAAAATTATCTGGATTACATTTATCCAGATAACAAATAATCACGATTACAAAATCCATTTGTTTGAAGTGGGCTAGTTTCTTAATAGTGTAGTCTGAGAATATATATGGTTTCCGAGGAAAGCCACACCCAGGCGAAGGGCGGGTGCGAACCCCGTGCCTCTCGCACTAAAGCACAGCGCCGATACCGCTGTACAAAAGAGCCGGCTCCCTTGCAAGGAGCGTATATCGGGCTCGTATATCGGGCTCATTGTCTTTGTGTGTGACTACGTCACCTACCAGCCCTGCTGCCGCCTTCCACTGCACGCTACATTATTTATTTATTTATTTATTTATTTATTTATATTTATTTATTTATTTATTTATTGGTTTATTCTTATGAGGCCATTATTTATGATATAGCCTAATTTAACAGAAGAAATAAGATTGTGGTAATAATGAGTAACACACAACTTTATTTATGTTGTAGATTATTTTTTATTTGAACAAAAATCACTTTTAATGTTAGTGCACATATAACACATGCAAACAATTGTTATTTTATTTATGCCTACTTAACAGAAATTAAATAACTATATGTAAATTGAATAAAAATAAAACTTTTGAAAAAAGTATATGTATTTTTTGACATCTTCATCGTCTTCCTCGTCGGTCTGGAGTCCAGCATCTCAGATGATCTTTAAGGAGGCGTATGTGAAGGTGTATGCGTATGCTTTTTATTAAAGCTATATCACTAAATACGTGTTTTTCTTTTAGCTTGCATGGATACAAAACTTAAATAAATATGTAAATATGATATTGTAACATTCGATTTGGACATATAGTGTGTGTTTGCTATGACAATTCAAACAAAATATCGCTGTTCTATGATCATTTAAAAGCTAAATCCAGCTCCGCAGTAGAATCACAATAATCCTGGTATTTTGGATCAAAGTAATCCTGGTCTCCTCTTTAAATTCTAAAAAACCCAATTGCAACATTTAAATCGTGATTAAAAGTGCGATCGGATTACCAAAACGAAATCCCGATAGCATTTCGATGTTTTGAAAAACACAATGTCACAATATAATCCAGATCAAACGAGTAAATCCGATTACCAGAGTTTTGAAAAACCGGCCGCTGAAGATAAGTAACACTCACTTTCTTCTGCAATAAATAACACCGTGTAACCAATTTTTTTTTTTTTTTTTGGTTCCTGGGTAGTAAGTGTTATTTCCTAATTGCTTATGCCTCAAAAGTATAGAAATTGGCTATTATTCCCCACAAACTTTGCTTTTGTGACCAGGACAGTGATATTTTGAAATTTACCTATTTTCCAGAACATTCCAGATAGATTCAGTGCTGAGTAAACTTGGACTAACTTCTAGAACTTTCTAGAACTTTCCAGTAATATAAATAGTAGTATAAATACAGGGGCCTTAAGACCACCAGTTCAGTTTAGTTCCAGCTGCCTAAGTGGATACATATCTGCATTTTTCTGAGATGGCATCAAGGTCATAGGAGACTTCAAAATGGTGGCATTCCTGATGGGTCTCCAAGGCGGTTTTACCAAGTTTCCCTGCTATCTTTGCCTTTGGGACAGCAGGGACACCAAGGCGCACTACCACAGGCGGGACTGGCCACAGCGGACCGAGTTCTCTGTGGGGAGGAACAACGTCAAGTGGGAGCCACTGGTGGACCCCCGGAAGGTGCTGATGCCACCACTGCACATCAAATTGGGCCTTATGAAACAATTTGTCAGAGCTCTAGATAAGGAGTCGGCAGCCTTCAAGTACTTTCAAGACTTCTTCCCTAAGCTGTCTGAGGCAAAGGTCAAAGCCGGTGTCTTCGTCGGACCACAGATAAAGAAGATCCTGGAGTGCAATGAATTCCCCAAGAAGCTCACTAGTAAGGAGAAAGCGGCTTGGAACAGCTTTGTCGCAGTGGTTCGGGGCTTCCTGGGCAATCACAACGCTGAAAACTATGTGGAGCTGGTTGAGACTCTGGTGAAGAACTACGGCACAATGGGCTGTAGGATGTCCCTCAAAGTCCATATCCTTGATGCTCATCTTGATAAATTCAAGGAGAACATGGGAGCGTACTCGGAGGAGCAAGGCAAGCGCTTCCACCAGGATATACTGGACTTTGAACGCCGCTACCAAGGACAGTATAACGAGAACATAATGGGAGACTACATTTGGGGGCTGATTCGTGAAAGTGATTTACAGTATAATCGTAAATCTCGAAAAACTACTCAATTCTAAATCTTTTGTAGTCATTTTTGTAATACTTTAGTATAAATACATGTTAATTTGGATTCATATGTTGTTTTTTTCTGACTTTATGTGAACGAAAAGACACAAATTCTCCCTTTTTCTCATTGGAAATAGGTAAATTTCAAAATATCACTGTCCTGGTCACAAAAGCAAAGTTTGTGGGGAATAATAGCCATTTTCTATACTTTTGAGGCATAAGCAATTAGGAAATAACACTTAATACCCAGGAACAAAAATTGTGTTACATAGTGTAATCAAAAATAGCTGCCCTCTTTACTGTATCCCTTCTGCCATTGATATTTAAAGAACCCAGCTTAATGTTCTGCATGGCTAAGTTAGAGAAGGACAAACAGGAAATTGTACAGAAAAAAACCCCAAAAAACGCCAGATAATCAGAATAATACAATTAGGTCTTCACTATTTTAACCATTATTACTTTTTTAATGAACCTCTAACTTTACTAATAAGATTCTTTAATCTTTTTCTTTCTTTTCAAGCCCCAGTGTTATAACGTCCCACATCACCTGCTGAGCAGAACTTAAAAACAGCGCCAAATCAGGAAAGTGTTCAACCACACTAATCCCTCTTTTCCCTTTTATAATTTCTAAAGATTCCTGTATGCTCTGAGCGCTGTACTCTCCTCTATCTAACCAACCTGCTGGCTAACAGAGAACTCATAGCTATACGAGGAGTCTGTGTCACTAGTGCCCGCCACATCACTGTCGCGATTTTCACTCTCAGCTGTGCTCACCTCACTCTGAAGTGCTGCACATTTACTAGAACTGAGTCTCCCACTTCTGACACAACTCCCTCTGCTCTCTCAGAACAATCAGTGCTTTTCTCTGAGATCATACTGCGTTTCACTAAACTATCAATGTGTGTTGTCTTTCTTGATCTTTCTCTTAGGTATTTTAAACCCTGCATTGTCTATCAATCCTACCTCTACTTCTGTATCCTCCTCTCCCGAAACCACAGTCACTGTCTCCCCCTGCTCACTGACCCGAGTGTTGACGTCTCCCTCACCGCTCTCCCAAACATTTCCTTTGTCTACTGTTTAGCGATATTTAATTCAGTGTTTAGCAACATATACAGCTGTCTCCTAAATGAGATTACATGTTTTAATTCTTGCGCTTTACAGCCCAGTGGAATCATAGTAATCTCTGACATTATTTGCCCATGGCGACTCAGCTCTCTGATTAGTACCTCATTCTTGATAAACGGCGGGACATTTGAAATAGTAACTTTTTTCGCCGGAACAGCGAGAGGCAAAACAGAAACCAAAACATCATTGATTACTAAACCCTCCTGAACAGCTGTCTGAACTAAAACTTCACTGTTCAGTAACACGACCACTGCATTATTCATTCGAGAAGCCGATTTTATATTTTTACACCCTACTACTTTTCCAAGCTCAATTACACATTTCTCAACACTGACAATAGCATCAACTGTGATTTCAATGCCGTGTTTGCGTGTAATGTTGTCAAAACCAGAGCCATGCCCTCTAGGGACTCCCCATCCCATTGACAAAAGGCCGTCTCTATTTAACCAAAAATGTTTTGATCAGATGTAAAAGTCAAACAAAGCAACAATAGAAAGAAAAAGACTAGGGAAAAAAACCCTTACTTAGAAATCCACTCACTCCCTACACTCAGAGCTTTCTCACTCACTCCCTACACTCAGAGCTTTCTCACTCACTCCCTACACTCACAGCTTTCCCACTCACTCCCTACACTCACAGCTTTCTCACTCACTCCCTACACTCAGAGCTTTCTCACTCACTCCCTACACTCACAGCTTTCTCACTCACTCCCTACACTCACAGCTTTCTCACTCACTCCCTACACTCAGAGCTTTCTCACTCACTCCCTACACTCACAGCTTTCTCACTCACTCCCTACACTCAGAGCTTTCTCACTCACTCCCTACACTCACAGCTTTCTCACTCACTCCCTACACTCACAGCTTTCTCACTCACTCCCTACACTCAGAGCTTTCTCACTCACTCCCTACACTCAGAGCTTTCTCACTCACTCCCTACACACACAGCTTTCTCACTCACTCCCTACACTCACAGCTTTCTCACTCCCTCCCTACACGCACAGCTTTCTCACTCACTCCCTACACTCACAGCTTTCTCACTCACTCCCTACACTCACAGCTTTCTCACTCACTCCCTACACTCACAGCTTTCTCACTCCCTCCCTACACGCACAGCTTTCTCACTCACTCCCTACACGCACAGCTTTCTCACTCACTCCCTACACTCACAGCTTTCCCACTCACTCCCTACACTCACAGCTTTCTCACTCACTCCCTACACTCACAGCTTTCCCACTCACTCCCTACACGCACAGCTTTCTCACTCACTCCCTACACTCAGAGCTTTCTCACTCACTCCCTACACTCAGAGCTTTCTCACTCACTCCCTACACTCACAGCTTTCTCACTCACTCCCTACACTCACAGCTTTCTCACTCACTCCCTACACTCAGAGCTTTCTCACTCACTCCCTACACTCAGAGCTTTCTCACTCACTCCCTACACACACAGCTTTCTCACTCACTCCCTACACTCACAGCTTTCTCACTCCCTCCCTACACGCACAGCTTTCTCACTCACTCCCTACACTCACAGCTTTCTCACTCACTCCCTACACTCACAGCTTTCTCACTCACTCCCTACACTCACAGCTTTCTCACTCCCTCCCTACACGCACAGCTTTCTCACTCACTCCCTACACGCACAGCTTTCTCACTCACTCCCTACACTCACAGCTTTCCCACTCACTCCCTACACTCACAGCTTTCTCACTCACTCCCTACACTCACAGCTTTCCCACTCACTCCCTACACGCACAGCTTTCTCACTCACTCCCTACACTCACAGCTTTCCCACTCACTCCCTACACTCACAGCTTTCTCACTCACTCCCTACACTCACAGCTTTCCCACTCACTCCCTACACGCACAGCTTTCTCACTCACTCCCTACACTCACAGCTTTCTCACTCACTCCCTACACTCACAGCTTTCTCACTCACTCCCTACACTCACAGCTTTCCCACTCACTCCCAGCATGCACAGCAACAGACAGCGGCAACAGATAGATAGATAGATAGATAGATAGATAGATAGATAGATAGATAGATAGATAGATAGATAAACTTGCTAAGGACATTCTTTGTCACAATCTGTTGCGAGTATCGGAATCTGGAGATTTATGAAGGCATGTCATACTTATACATTGATAACTCTTTCAAATATAATGATTATTTCAGACAAACAAAGGGAAATAAATAAATAACCTAAGAAAGTTCTAGCATGGCATTGCTGTTGACTTAGGAGCTCCATTATTAACTGTACATGCCACAGCAATGCCAGTATCCCTTATTAAACATGAACTCCTTAAAAGAGTGATTTCTGCTCATAGTTTTTGTTTTAAAGTTTTATGTAAAAATGTTTTGAACTTTCATTCAGTTCACAAATGACCAGAGAGCAGTGACAAGCGAAACACTGGCCGGTGTGCCCCTGCACTGCAGCAGCATGTTCTTGTCACAGTGTAAAATCAACTCCTGTTTGTTGTTTGACAGCAGATAAAACACCTGCTCCTTGAACATCTTTAGAAAATCCAGTTAGCAATGCAGTCCAAGGGTAGGTACCGTTTCTGTGGAATGTTCTCCTTTCAAACAATAGCATGTATTTACAGACTGGAGTTAATGCATTATAACGATGCCCCTTATTAAAGTGTGCCAGTGTAATGTTGTAGTTTCCCATGTCTCTCCCCCATGCCTATACTAACCTTGTTCTGTAACAGTGCTACCATGCATGACTCATTCACCAGGACTTAGCTTCTGATTTCACTGTGCTATTACTACACTGTGTTTTACTTGTACCATTGTATTCCACATGTACTCCAATAGCCATGAGTACTGAGCGGTGGAATGAAAGCAGCCTGGGTGCAGTTAACCAGGCTGACTGAGCGCTAGCTGCTCTTCCCTGCCTGCAGGTTTAATGAACCCGCTCCTCTCCTGGAGCCAGCCAGCCTCATTCATCTGATCCCCTCCTCAGCTCCATTGTCCCCCTCTCCACCGCCCTGCTCCTGCGCTAACAGCTTTATCAATGCTCTATTAGGGACAACAAATTAGGCTTGTAGGAGGCATTTGTCGGACAGTAGGGGGCTGAAGAGGGCTTAGTCTGACTGGATTAGTGGATCTGCCCTTATTGTAAACTCTGCTAATCAGCATTAGGGTAGACAGTGCCTGGGAATCACCTGCAATTGGTTTACCTGCAGAGGTGATGATACAGCAACATGTCTGCAGTCACTGTACACACAGAGTCGGTTAACAGGTCTGCAGTCACTGTACACACAGAGTCAGATACAGGTCTGCAGTCACTGTACACACAGAGTCAGTTAACAGGTCTGCAGTCACTGTACACACAGAGTCGGTTAACAGGTCTGCAGTCACTGTACACACAGAGTCAGTTAACAGGTCTGCAGTCACTGTACACACAGAGTCAGTTAACAGGTCTGGAATATCCCATCTGAGTGCATCTGCGAGAAATTCTGAATGCAAGTTTATTTAGATATAATCTGGAATATAATGTATTGTTAGCTTTTTACTCCAAAGTGTAAATCATTCCATTTAAACCTGAGTTAATGTAACAAAGCTAGAAATACCTCTTATAAAAGTCTACCAAATGAAAAGAAGCAGTCGGCTGACGGCACATGCTTCGGAGGACAGCGTGTGTTCGTCTTCGCCGATCCCGAGTCAGCGCAGGGGTTCTAGCGGTGAGCTGAGCCTAAATACAATTGGACATTCCAAATTGGGTAAAATTAATTGGTAACCCATGTGATACATGACTCTGGAGCTCAGGAGTGGTGAAGATTTCCACCCCACAAACAGGATTCAGAGTGCAGCCACTGCTGCAGAGCAGGGAGGTAATCATGCTGACTGACACCCATTACAATGACAACCAACAGCATGATAGAGTGGAACATTCTCCTGTTAGAGCAAGGCATTTCAACAGCATGATAGAGTGGAACATTCTCTAGAGCAAGGCATTTCAACAGCATGATAGAGTGGAACATTCTCTAGAGCAAGGCATTTCAACAGCATGATAGAGTGGAACATTCTCCTGTTAGAGCAAGACATTTCAACAGCATGATAGAGTGGAACATTCTCTAGAGCAAGGCATTTCAACAGCATGATAGAGTGGAACATTCTCCTGTTAGAGCAAGACATTTCAACAGCATGACAGAGTGGAACATTCTCTAGAGCAAGGCATTTCAACAGCATGATAGAGTGGAACATTCTCTAGAGCAAGGCATTTCAACAGCATGAGAGAGTGGAACATTCTCCTGTTAGAGCAAGGCATTTCAACAGCATGATAGAGTGGAACATTCTCTAGAGCAAGGCATTTCAACAGCATGATAGATTGGAACATTCTCCTGTTAGAGCAAGACATTTCAACAGCATGATAGAGTGGAACATTCTCTAGAGCAAGGCATTTCAACAGCATGACAGAGTGGAACATTCTCCTGTTAGAGCAAGGCATTTCAACAGCATGATAGAGTGGAACATTCTCCTGTTAGAGCAAGACATTTCAACAGCATGACAGAGTGGAACATTCTCTAGAGCAAGGCATTTCAACAGCATGATAGAGTGGAACATTCTCTAGAGCAAGGCATTTCAACAGCATGAGAGAGTGGAACATTCTCCTGTTAGAGCAAGGCATTTCAACAGCATGATAGAGTGGAACATTCTCTAGAGCAAGGCATTTCAACAGCATGATAGAGTGGAACATTCTCTAGAGCAAGGCATTTCAACAGCATGATAGAGTGGAACATTCTCCTGTTAGAGCAAGACATTTCAACAGCATGATAGAGTGGAACATTCTCTAGAGCAAGGCATTTCAACAGCATGACAGAGTGGAACATTCTCTAGAGCAAGGCATTTCAACAGCATGAGAAGGTGGAACATTCTCTAGAGCAAGGCATTTCAACAGCATGATAGAGTGGAACATTCTCTAGAGCAAGGCATTTCAACAGCATGAGAGAGTGGAACATTCTCCTGTTAGAGCAAGGCATTTCAACAGCATGATAGAGTGGAACATTCTCTAGAGCAAGGCATTTCAACAGCATGATAGAGTGGAACATTCTCTAGAGCAAGGCATTTCAACAGCATGATAGAGTGGAACATTCTCCTGTTAGAGCAAGACATTTCAACAGCATGATAGAGTGGAACATTCTCTAGAGCAAGGCATTTCAACAGCATGACAGAGTGGAACATTCTCTAGAGCAAGGCATTTCAACAGCATGAGAGAGTGGAACATTCTCTAGAGCAAGGCATTTCAACAGCACGATAGAGTGGAACATTCTCTAGAGCAAGGCATTTCAACAGCATGATAGAGTGAAACATTCTCTAGAGCAAGGCATTTCAACAGCACGATAGAGTGGAACATTCTCTAGAGCAAGGCATTTCAACAGCATGATAGAGTGGAACATTCTCTAGAGCAAGGCATTTCAACAGCATGACAGAGTGGAACATTCTCTAGAGCAAGGCATTTCAACAGCATGATAGAATGGAACATTCTCTAGAGCAAGGCATTTCAACAGCATGATAGAGTGGAACATTCTCTAGAGCAAGGCATTTCAACAGCACGATAGAGTGGAACATTCTCTAGAGCAAGGCATTTCAACAGCATGACAGAGTGGAACATTCTCTAGAGCAAGGCATTTCAACAGCATGAGAGAGTGGAACATTCTCTAGAGCAAGGCATTTCAACAGCATGATAGAGTGGAACATTCTCTAGAGCAAGGCATTTCAACAGCATGACAGAGTGGAACATTCTCTAGAGCAAGGCATTTCAACAGCATGAGAGAGTGGAACATTCTCTAGAGCAAGGCATTTCAACAGCATGAGAGAGTGGAACATTCTCTAGAGCAAGGCATTTCAACAGCATGACAGAGTGGAACATTCTCTAGAGCAAGGCATTTCAACAGCATGATAGAGTGGAACATTCTCTAGAGCAAGGCATTTCAACAGCACGATAGAGTGGAACATTCTCCTGTTAGAGCAAGACATTTCAACAGCATGACAGAGTGGAACATTCTCTAGAGCAAGGCATTTCAACAGCATGAAAGAGTGGAACATTCTCTAGAGCAAGGCATTTCAACAGCATGATAGAGTGGAACATTCTCTAGAGCAAGGCATTTCAACAGCATGACAGAGTGGAACATTCTCCTGTTAGAGCAAGACATTTCAACAGCATGACAGAGTGGAACATTCTCCTGTTAGAGCAAGGCATTTCAACAGCATGACAGAGTGGAACATTCTCCTGTTAGAGCAAAGCATTTCAAAGGCCGCTTTCAGAAGATTTTCAGACTGAAAATCAGACTGATTTTCAGATCTTTTTACCCCAAAGTGTACAAAATGAAAAATAAACAACCGTACTTATTGAAACTGCCTTCAACTAAATACCTCTTTACTTATAGTTCTGTAGCTTTGAACAGGGGTCTTTCTCCTTTCAATTAGTCATTTGCTCATTGGAGTAAAAGGCCTGGAAGTAACCCCTTTGTTTTATTAACTGTAGTTTCCAAAGATTGTGTTTGAATTTGTTTTGTGAGCAATCATCACCTCTGTTGGCCAGTACATGTTTATCATTCAACCAGTCACTTCTGTGGAATAGTCTCCTCTCTCCTCCCTCCTCCATTTCCTCTCCTCTCCTCTCCTCTCTTTCTCTCCTCTCTCCTCTCCTCTTTCTCCTCTCCTCTTCTCCCTCTTCTCTCCTTTCTCCTCCCTCCTCTCCTCCCTCTTCTCTCATCTCCTCTCCCCTCTCCTCCCTCCTCTCCTCTTTCTCCTCTCTCCTCTCCTCTCTCCTCCCTCCTCTCCTCTTTCTCCTCTCTCCTCCCTCCTCTCCTCTTTCTCCTCTCTCCTCTCCTCTTTCTCCTCTCTCCTCTCCTCTCTCCTCTCTCCTCTCCCCTCTCCCTCCTCTCTCTCCTCTCTCCTTAACGAGTAACCAGTGCTGCTTGTGTAAATGTACCAATTAGCCAATTCGGTATCCTGAAGACCTAATCCTTGTGATTTTAGCATGGAACCTCAACCTTCTCACTCCAGGACTCCTGCACCAGGCCTCGGGGCTTTTTAAGACAATTAATCCTCAAAAGCTTGTAGAGACAAGGGGAAAAGCAACATAAATGAGCATTCCACAGCTTTACACATACAAATAGTATTGATATGGACCAAGTCAAGGTACAGGTCCTTTACCCTGTCACAGTTACAACATGAGAAACTAAAGACTACATAAGAGACCTTGAATAATCAATACCGGTAGTTTAAATCAGGTTTTCTTAAAAAAAAATTAAACTAAATAACTCAAAATTCATCATAAATACAAAGGCACATTTCAATATGTGTAAATTTAGCTAAATGTCATAAAGAACTGGTGTTCTACTAGACTTGGAAGCAAGCACTTGTGATGACCACTGCATAAATCAGAAAATGTTTCTGAATGAAATCATTATAAACCTATTTCTGTTCTGCCTGTAATATCTAAGATCTTTGAGAAACGAGTTCCTAATCAAGTCTCACATTATTTACATTGTAATAATATACTGATTTCTTATCAGTCAGGGTTCAGACCTAATCGTTCACTGGGTAAGGGTCGTGTGTCTGGTGCACTTTTCATTGATCGAACCAAGGCAACTGACCTGATAGAGCATAGTTTATTACTGAATGAACGCGATGACATTGGAGTTTCAACAGGTTAGTTAACTGGTTTAACGCTTATTTGACTAATAGAAGACAAACTGTTGCATTACAAGATACTCAGTCAAATTTGACACGAGGAGTCCCACAGGGCTCAGATTTAGGTCCTCTTTTATTTCCAGTTTGTGTCAATGATCTTCCTGGTGTGTGCAGGGCCAGCAGTATCCCTCTCTATGCAGATGGTACTGTTGAACACAACCATTGATCTTTACCTGACTTGATAAAAGATATACTGTACAGCCTGACTGCAATAATACCCAACACTGGTTTTAAACAAAACAGGTTACAAGTTGTTGGTATTTAAGCTATCGCTCCCTAACTGTTTAATTATGAGCAATCAACATGCGTTCAACAACATGTGCTTGCCATTCCCTTCCTTCAGTCTCACATGTTGCATTGCTGTGTGTGAATAGGCAGGACTATTGTTGAGGTGCTTGCTAATTGATTGGCCAATAGCTTAATCAGTTCCGTCTGTATACAAAAATAAATCATTTTTACTGCCGTTACCAGCGAACAAGAGAGCTGGAGTTTATAAACAGTGAAAAAGACTGCAGGCTAGATGATACATGTGATAGGTCTGAGGGATCAGTAATGCTTGACTAGTTTGACAAACCTTCAATAATGCCTTCAAACTGCATTTATTTATCCTTCACACAACAATACAAATATAGGGATCTTCCACATTATACATAAGAATAATTTTATTTATTGAAAATGTTGTTTTATGTCCACATTTGTGAATTAATGCAACAGGGCAGTCTTTCCAGTCGACTGCACAGCCACTGTATTGCAAATGTGCAGAAGACCAATATTACCATGACTGTTCAGATAGAAGCCACCTTCCCAATACCTTGTGATCTGAATGCAAATCCATATTGAAATATGAACTGGGAACTACTTACTCTAAATCATCGTTAGCACATTTGACATCATTAACATTTCAAAAACGAATAATAAACCACGTTAGACTGACCACCACGCCTTACATGAAATGTCCAAATTGTTTATTTCTGAGTTGGTAACTTTATTGGGTGTGTTTCTACACTCTGAAAAAATCATACTAATGACAGTTTGGAGTAAAGGGTTGAGAATCTAGACCTTTTTGTAGAAGGGTCCTCAGAAGAGTTTGAACTTGTGAGGTCCCGCGCTCGCTCAGGGTTTGAATTGATCCCGAGGGCACTGCTGGGTGTTTTAGAGCAATCTGCAGCCCTGGGTTGCATCAAGCAGCTTACAGGTGGCTGCAGCAACCCAGGTGTATTCCCCTGTTAATAAACACAGCTGAGACTCCTTCCAGCAGCGCACGCGCTGATCAAACCAACACCAAACTGTACCCCTTGCATTTCAGCTTTTTTTCTTGAATTTCTGTACTGTTCAGTATTTCACCCCTCGAAACGCTCATTTTGAGATTGACCGAGTTATTTTAAAGGTTGAATGGTGTACATTTTACTTCAGAAGTGTTTATCCCAATTGCAATGCGGTTACACCGTCTTCAGAGTTTTTAAAACGTGTTTGCAGTAGTCTTGCCAGCCATGGACTACCTTCTAAGAAACTGATTCATCAGGATTTTCACACCAAATTGCAAATAACTCAATGTAATATAACAAGTAAAAAAAAAAACAAACAAAAAAAAAAAAAACCTAGAAGACACACTGCCAAGTCCTTCCAGAGGAACACCGGGATGCACTGCTGGTTTCAAAAGAAAAACACACACAAGTCATTTCTAAACTGTAAATAATGAATAGAAATAGTGCAAGGGAAATTGAAAAAGCTCTGCCCCAAAAAACCTTATTTACAAACGTACACTTTGCTTTTAAACAGAAGCCCTGAAAACTACTTGGAAAGTCATCTTTAAATGTAATTGAGTTTGTCTGTTTACCACATTATTAGAAGAAGAAGAAAGCATGCTGACAAACCAGTTGCAAAACATTTTAGACACAACTACCTTCCTCACTTTAACCTTACTTGCCACTGCATCGTTCTGCAAGGCAGATGGGAATGCTCCTGCTTGTCACAGTAGGGGGTTATAAACATAGTGCTCAAGATCTTTAGACCAGGAAGCAAAACAGAAATTTGAAGGGGCCAGAGAACATTTCAACAGTAATACATCTGATATTTTCAAGCTCATCTTAGAAACCTTCTTGAATGTGAAAAAACATTTTAGAACAGTATGAAACACTACTCCTTTAACACACAGTAAAAAAAATATTTATTAAAACAATAACATCAACATTTTATGAACAACCAAAATATACAGAATGTATTTTACATAATAAATTACAACATTTACATAATATAATATCTTAAAAACAAGACTCTGTACAAACCCAGTGGAATGCAGAGGAAAGACCCATGTTTCCAGCTGTGACAGGAGGGTCTCAGATTACAGAGATGCATGTCAGGAGGGTCTCAGATTACAGAGACACACGTCAGATTAGAGATGCACGTCAGAAGGGTCTCAGATTACAGAGACGCACGTCAGATTACAGAGATACACGTCAGGAGGGTCTCAGATTACAGAGACACACGTCAGATTAGAGATGCACGTCAGAAGGGTCTCAGATTACAGAGACGCACGTCAGATTACAGAGATACACGTCAGGAGGGTCTCAGATTACAGAGACGCACGTCAGATTACAGAGACGCATGTCAGGAGGGTCTCAGATTACAGAGGCACACGTCAGGAGGGTCTCAGATTACAGAGACGCACGTCAGGAGGGTCTCAGAATCCAGAGACGCACGTCAGGAGGGTCTCAGAATCCAGAGATGCATGTCAGGAGGGTCTCAGATTACAGAGACACACGTCAGATTAGAGATGCACATCAGAAGGGTGTCAGATTACAGCGACGCATGTCAGATTACAGAGACGCACGTCAGGAGGGTCTCAGATTACAGAGATGCACGTCAAGGCTCTGCCGGGTCCTGCAGAGCTGTGAAGACCTTCTTCACCAGGAGGAACTGAGACTCTCTGTGAGACCGTTTCATTTTAGCACGCCGATTCTGGAACCAGATCTGGGAAGGAATGACATCAAAAAATGATTAATCTTGAAAAAGCACCCATCAACTCCGACAGACTTTCACTTTTAATATCACAAACATGCCAATTAAATATTTTGGAAGAGAAACTTAATACAAATCAAAATATATTTAGATATTGTTTTGAACATTGCAATATATATTTTGAAATATTGCAAATATTCTGGGAAATAAATATTTAAGAATACAAATAAAATATATTCTGTAAAAAATACATTAATATAAACCAGAATACAATAGATTTTGAAAGAATCTAAATATATAAAAATTAGGGCTTCCGATTTTGTGTTTTCCGCGGACTTTCTACTCTCCCTTAAAAATTCAATTGATCCCTGTTAAGCCTTTCGTGTATCTCTATCACAACCGAGAAACGTGTTGATAGCAGCATGGATTTAAATTTACAGGGGTTTTCTATAAAACAACTAAACTGGCTTTTAAATTGTAAGTCTTACTTTTTCATTTCAAAGCAGAAGTGACTTCTCGAATGTAAATACAGTAATTGTAATTGTGTCCAGCATAAAATTCTTTATTTTGCATTATAGCGTTAAAAGATTAGTCACCTAAAATTTTGCGATCTCATTTGTACGTTCTGCTTGTTAATCAAAACTTAAGGCTTGCCCAATTTAAAAGCCAATTTTAGTTGTTTTCAGAAAAAAAAAAAAAAAAACAACATTAAGTCAATTTTACTATTAGCATGTTTCTCAGTTGTGATAGAAATTGAATTCTTAAATGGAGAGTAGAAAAGTCGCAGTAAAGCACTGAAAATCAGAAGCCCTATGTATTGACTGATCTTCTCTTTGCACTCAAATGCGATTTCCTCTCTTACAATTTAATCATCTTACAAACTCATAAACAAACAACTCATAGCTTTAATAAAGTCAAGGGTGTGCAGATTAGTTTAGAACATTGCCAGCTTTATTCTTCTCTGTTTTTAATTAATCTTAGCCTAAATAAGCACATTGAAATATTGAAAGATATTGAAATACATTTTTAAATATATTCTGGAAGAGAAATGTATTTAAATATAAATGACAAAACCTTTCCTGAATGAATGCATCAGTCCTGAGTATTGCAATGCATTTTAAAATCCGTTCTGGAAGAGAGGTGAAGTGTAATTTAAATGAGAAGCCCTCTCCTGCATGAACGGTCAGTCCTGAGTATTGCAATGCATTTTAAAATCCGTTCTGGAAGAGAGGTGTAGTGCAATCTAAATGAGAAGCTCTCTCCTGCATGAACAGTCAGTCCTGAGTATTGCAATGCATTTTAAAATCCGTTCTGGAAGAGAGGTGAAGTGCAATCTAAATGAGAAGCCCTCTCCTGCATGAACGGTCAGTCCTGTACTGCACACACCTGGATCCGGTCCTCATCCAGCTCCAGTTTGCACGCCAGCTCCTCCCTCACATCGATCCCAGGGTAGGGGTTCACTCTGAACACACTCTCCAGAACCTCGATCTGTGAGCAGGCAGGGTGACAATGAGGCTCACACTTCAAAAGGAGTCTGAAATTAATTCTTCTCACAGGGTTTCAGACCGGTTTGGCGACAGGCAATGCGATACCTCTCTTGGCGGTAACTATAGAAACCCATTGTTCAAATTAAGAGCAAACATCCCACCAAGTTTTTCTGCATTGGAAGGGAATGAATAACATTTGGGCTACCCATGTACCTCGCTACTATAGCCCTGGAGCCCCGGATCTGCACCCCACACAGGGGAATTAATAACTCATTCACAGCAATAAACACAGTAGTCTCTGTGTATAAGAACACTTCGCCTTAGAGAACACCCTTGTGTTGAAATGGATGTTTGAGCTCTTGGAGGAGGGGGGGTTTGGGGAGGGGGGGAACCTGAATGTTGCTGTTGTACAGGCACAGTGCTCCCCCTTTATAAGGCAGCCTGTTAGACTGCTGAACAGGTCAGAAGATGGTACGGTCATGGCTCCCATGTGCCCCATAATGCCATTACACTAACACTAGCATGCTTGTTATAAGGAGGAACACAACGCTCTCTTAACTATGGCTCCTGACTATAGCATAATAAACGGGAGCACTGTATTCACAAGCTGCTGCTGCATTTAATGTGTGTAGGGGTGCTGTATTAATTTAGTTTGACAGTTTATTAACATTAGTTTGTCTGTTACTTTAGTTTATTAACCCTATATACACTTGCCTGTTGCTTTTCATTTCATATGTTGATGCACGTGCGTCATGACAAGTAATATACATGTATTTATTGGTTCATATTGTGTCTGTGGTCAACTCCGTCTTAAAGAACATTTTGGCTAAGAGAACACTTTGCTTGTAACACAAAAACATGCCCCTGTATCTATCCTGGAAACATGTAAATAAACACAATGCACGTGTGAATGTACGTTGTGGTTACCTGGGCTCCACTGAAAGCCGTCCTGGGCCTCCTGCCTATGTACCAGTTCAAAGCTCGTTTGTAGGACTCTGAGCACTGCCGCTTATTGTAGACAATGTTCTTGTCCTCTTGAACTTTCATCTGCGGCAACAGCACGAGCTCAGGCGCTACAGGAGGCGAGTCTTGTTGGCGGCTGACGTCTGGACCTAAAAATAAGTCAAAGATTGTGATTAATAAAGTGTCCTACAAAATCATACATAAATGCTATACTGTCAAACACAATTTAAGAATACTAAAAATGTGACATTAAAACTAACTGTTCATTATGTATTGATTATACTGAAACAGTTTCTCATCTATTTAGGAATTGTATACTACATAATATTGTGGAAAGTCAGTTTCCTTTACAGCTGATAACATTATTAAAAACTTTAAATTATAAATTGGTCATGTACTGTCCGGTTTCATAAAATATACATTAGTATCATCAAAATGGCTAATAAAAAAAAAAAATCTGTAAAAACGTTCCATCTTTGTAATTTATTGAACACTTTTATTGAAGTTAGATCCAGCCCAACCCCTGGCTCTTCATAGACGAGTACCCGCAATACTTTGCATACTTTTTGTACTATGTATTACTGAAATGTATATGCATTTTTATTCTGTTTATAATATATATATATATATATATATATATATATATATATATAATTAGAAACGACAGATACAATAAACCACGTTTAACTTTACTGCGCTATCCTGCTGGAAGGGTATTTTCCATAGAATGTAGAAGTTAGACTACCTGCTTCCGTAAGGGAAGAATATATATATATATATATATATATATATATATATATATATATATAATAGCCTGGTAGTGATGTCTATATATCCACAATATAATCACAAACTCGAATAACAAATGTAACGTTTTTTTTTAATTTTTAAATTAAAGAAAAATATGTATGTATGTATTTGACGTACCAGTCCACGGCCTGTGTGGCTTCGCTGAGGGAGCACATTCCTTCGTCCTGTCGAGTCCCAGTATACTCTCAATAGTAAACGTAGTCTTCCTGTCACTCAACACTTTGTGAAATTGCGCAGAAGAGGCCATGCTGGCACCGTCGCTACCAGCACGATGAAATCTACCTGCTGTACCGTACTGGAAATACCTGCTGTACTGTAGAACTGCACGAGGTCTTCTGCGAGCCTGGCATTTAAAGGAACGCGCTGGATTTTCTGCGTCATTAATTACAATCTTGTATTTGGAGAGCTTAGCATCTCAATGCCGTGCCCCCCACCACGGGATGTGCCTAGTAATTGTTTGTTTGCAGGTAATTTATGTGGCGACACGGGGGCCATCAGGGGCACAAAGCGTGTTATCGCCTCAACCCAGATAACCTTCTCAGGGGCTATTAAATCATTACAAACCGTGAGCACTCCATTATTGGAAACCATTAAGGGAGAAAATGACCCCCTCCTTTCAAATTAAGGACATAATGGGAGTCGTTTTGAATGGGAGGCAGGAGCTGCATTCGGAAACCGGTCCACTAAATAATAAGTGTATAATCTTATTTAGGTGAATTTGTCTTCCATGGAAATTATACATTTTGTAATCTCTTAATGCTATTATGGTAATCCTGATGAGTTTTCTCCCGTTTTCCCCTCACATGCATATTTAACGGTGAATGTGAACAATTGAAGACAATGGTTTTGGCAGAAGGCAAGCTACGGTGGGTTGGCTTGTTGTTTTACTCCACTTATTGCGCCCGTCTGTCCGGATTAATACGGCGTTGCCATTCAGAGCGGTTTTTAAATAAGTGTAGCTATTTATTTAGCGATTTTAGTACTCGGAAAACGAGCCAGGCACACACTAGCTGGGTGTCTCAAGTGTACGCTGTGAACGGCATTGTTTCCCGTGTGTGTCTGTGTTGTTGTGGTTCGGTAATGAAATCAGCAGTGACAATAGGGTTTATAAACTTTCTACTTTAATAACACCCTGCTCTTGCTTTTCCTGGTTTGGGAAACGAGAGCGAGGACTTAGCTGCTATAGAAATGCAAATGTCTAAAATTGTTTGATATAATTTATAGTCATTGATTCCAAATAAGCTTAATTTACCACAATGGACTTTAAATATTAATTATGAGGGCATCAGTGTGTGGCACTATTATTTGTGCTGAATGTTCCTTACAAAAGGGACAGTAACGCCTGATTGGACGCATCCTCTGTAAAAGGCCACTTTACAATGAAGGCCTTTTTTCCCAGAATGTAATGTCAGTCTGTATACAGTGTGCAGGACACCATCAGCAGTCCCAAGCCTATCAAACCCCTGTGTTCCCCTGCCTCTCTAATAAGACCACCATTCTGTACTATACCAACTGTTTTGAAAACTTGGATGCAACATCATGTAACATTGTGTAGGATTTAAATATATGTATAATAGAAACATTTAGAACCGTTTGCATAAAGAAACATAAAAGTAGAAAGGTCTGGGAAACAGTTAAACTGTTGAATAAAGTGTGAACCAGTTAAATGAACTGGCGAAGCAAAGAGCTTTTTAAACAATGGTATTCTGTTCATTCCGTGTCCCTTGAAGGAAGCCACCCCCCTTTTAAGGGCACTATTTCTTGGTCCCTTGCCTGGCCTCAATAGCAGGGCTGTACAGATTGATGTGAGGTACTAATATGTACAGCACAGTATATACAATGCAGATATGTTGATAGACTGTTACACATGTTGAGGTGGCTTTACATACAGACAGAGAGAAAGATGTTGATAGACAGATAGAAAGATGTTCAGATAGAAAGATGTTGATAGAGTGATAGACAGACAGATAGAAACATGTTCAGATATAAAGATGTTGATAGAGTGATAGACAGACAGATAGAAAGATGTTCAGATAGAAAGATGTTGATAGACTGATAGACAGACAGATAGAAACATGTTCAGATATAAAGATGTTGATATCCTGATAGACAGACAGATAGAAACATGTTCAGATATAAAGATGTTGATAGAGTGATAGACAGACAGATAGAAACATGTTCAGATAGAAAGATGTTGATAGACTGATAGACAGACAGATAGAAACATGTTCAGATAGAAAGATGTTGATAGAGTGATAGACAGACAGATAGAAAGATGTTCAGATATAAAGATGTTGATAGACTGATAGACAGACAGATAGAAACATGTTCAGATAGAAAGATGTTGATAGACTGATAGACAGACAGATAGAAACATGTTCAGATAGAAAGATGTTGATAGAGTGATAGACAGACAGATAGAAACATGTTCAGATAGAAAGATGTTGATATCCTGATAGACAGACAGATAGAAACATGTTCAGATAGAAAGATGTTGATAGAGTGATAGACAGACAGATAGAAACATGTTCAGATAGAAAGATGTTGATATCCTGATAGACAGACAGATAGAAACATGTTCAGATAGAAAGATGTTGATAGAGTGATAGACAGACAGATAGAAACATGTTCAGATATAAAGATGTTGATATCCTGATAGACAGACAGATAGAAACATGTTCAGATAGAAAGATGTTGATATCCTGATAGACAGACAGATAGAAACATGTTCAGATAGAAAGATGTTGATAGAGTGATAGACAGACAGATAGAAAGATGTTCAGATATAAAGATGTTGATAGACTGATAGACAGACAGATAGAAACATGTTCAGATAGAAAGATGTTGATAGACTGATAGACAGACAGATAGAAACATGTTCAGATAGAAAGATGTTGATAGAGTGATAGACAGACAGATAGAAACATGTTCAGATAGAAAGATGTTGATATCCTGATAGACAGACAGATAGAAACATGTTCAGATAGAAAGATGTTGATAGAGTGATAGACAGACAGATAGAAACATGTTCAGATAGAAAGATGTTGATATCCTGATAGACAGACAGATAGAAACATGTTCAGATAGAAAGATGTTGATAGAGTGATAGACAGACAGATAGAAACATGTTCAGATATAAAGATGTTGATATCCTGATAGACAGACAGATAGAAACATGTTCAGATAGAAAGATGTTGATATCCTGATAGACAGACAGATAGAAACATGTTCAGATAGAAAGATGTTGATATCCTGATAGACAGACAGATAGAAAGTGCGACGAAACAAGATCCAGGAAATCTGGGCCATTCCGAATCCCCAAATGGTGTTTCTCCCAATCCAGCATCACCTGATCTTCACATTCCTCCTGGTCTGATATCAGGGGTGACTGTCTCTAAGCTAGGCAGAAGCAAGCTGCAAAAGTTACTTCTCCTCCTGAAAGGATTGATTGATATAGAATATAGTGGATACTGAACAGCCTTTAGTTTATCATTTGATTTGTAACAAATAGATATTGATAGACAGACAGACAGCCTGCTATCTTGACTTACAGACACATATATACAAACAGTATACTGATAGATAGATAAACAGATACTGTAGATAGACGGACAGACAGATAAATAGATTGCTCAATAGATAGGTAGCTAGATACTGTAGATTGATCAATAGATATATAGATAGATACTGTATATTGTTCAATAGATAGGTAGAAGGATTTATGGATATATACAGACGTGCTCAAATTTGTTGGTACCCCTCCACAAAAAACGAAGAATGCACAATTTTCTCTGAAATAACTTGAAACTGACAAAAGTAATTGGCATCCACCATTATTTATTCCATATTTAATAGAAATCAGACTTTGCTTTTTATTTTTTATTCAACATAATATTGTAAATAATAAAACAAATGAAAATGGCATGGACAAAAATGATGGGCCCGCTAACCTAATATTTTGTTGCACAACCTTTAGAGGCAATCGCTGCAATCAAACATTTTCTGTAGCTCTCAATGAGACTTCTGCACCTGTTAACAGGTAGTTTGGCCCACTCTTCCTGAGCAAACTGCTCCAGCTGTCTCAGGTTTGATGGGTGCCTTCTCCAGACTGCAAGTTTCAGCTCTTTCCATAGATGTTCGATAGGATTCAGATCAGGAATCATAGAAGGCCACTTCAGAATAGTCCAATGTTTTGTTCTTATCCATTCTTGGGTGCTTTTAGCTGTGTGTTTTGGGTTATTATCCTGTTGGAGGACCCATGACCTGCGACTGAGACAGAGCTTTCTGACACTGGGCAGTACGTTTCGCTCCAGAATGCCTTGATAGCATTGCAAAGATTCAAGGCACCCTGTGCCAGGCGCAGCAAAGCAGCCCCAAAACATAACCAAGCCTTCTCCATGTCTCACTGTAGGTATGGTGTTCTTTTCTTTGTGAACATAGAGCTGATGTGACTTGCCAAAAAGCTCCAGTTTTGACTCATCTGTCCAAAGGACATTCTCCCAGAAGGATTGTGGCTTGTCAATATGCATTTTAGCAAATTCCATTCTGGCTTTTGTATGTTTTTCTTTCAAAAGTGGAGTCCTCCTGGGTCTTCTTCCATGGAGCCCACTTTCGCTCAAAAAGCGGCGGATGGTGCGATCAGAAACTGATGTACCTTCACCTTGGAGTTCAGCTTGTATCTCTTTGGCAGTTATCCTGGTTCTTTTTCTACCATTTGCACTATCCTTCTGTTCAATCTGGGGTCGATTTTCCTCTTGCGGTCGCGCCCAGGGAGGTTGGCTACAGTTCCATGGACCTTAAACTTCTTAATAATATTTGCAACTGTTGTCACAGGAACATCAAGCTGCTTGGAGATGGTCTTGTAGCCTTTACCTTTACCATGCTTGTCTATTATTTTCTTTCTGATCTCCTCAGACAACTCTCTCCTTTGCTTCCTCTGGTCCATGTTCAGTGTGGTGCACACAATGATACCAAACAGCACAGTGACTACTTTTCTCCATTTAAATAGGCTGAATGACTGATTACAAGATTGGAGACATGTGTGATACTAATTAAAGAAACTAATTAGTTTGAAATATCACTATAATCCAATTATTTATTATCATTTCTAAGGGGTACCAACAAATGTGTCCAGGCCATTTTAGAATATCTTTGTAGAATAAGCAATAATTCATCTCTTTTCACAGCTTCTTTGCTTTATTCTATGACATACCAAAGGCATGCAAGTATACATGATAAAATAGCTTTTAATTTCATCACTTTTCAGGAGGAATGAAGCATTATTTCAACGAGCTGTAAGGGTACCAACAAACTTGTCTGTACAGTATATATATATATATATATATATATATATATATATATATATATATATATATATATATATATATATAGACAGAGAGAGAGAGAGAGATTGCAGATAGAAAGGTAGATAAATAGATTGCTCAATAGCTAGCTAGGTAGATAGATAGATGGAGAAAAGGATAACAACACCTGCCATAACACTGTTAACTGGGTCACCAGGCAGCAGGACAGCTCTGATTGGATTCCAGAGCAGTCCTCAAGGATTAGCAGGAATTCCTTTAGGGATGTTGTACCAGGGGAGTTCATCCGCAGTGACGTCTCAAGAGGGGTGTAGCACTTGAGAGGCTGTTAATTGGGAAGCAGCAGGAATTTGATCCGGCTTGAATTCAGAAGCACCTGCCAACTGAGCTCCCTCTGTCAAGGTCTGTCAGGTGTGTTGTCCTATCCATCATGACTCAGACAGACTCGGAACAGAGAGCTGCAATGTTGACATATTCCAGAACAGGGACTTTATCTGTATAACGTGCGATACAGCAAAGCCATCAGTACCTCACAGCCAGTCACATTGCTGAAAGAAAAAGAAGAGACTCAACCCCATTTGAAACAGAGCAACACCCTTCGTATGTCCAGAGGTGCAACCCAATTGAAAGACTGAGCCACCTACTGCTGAAAGCAGAAGCAAGTCTAATCACATCCCAGATTTACAGAGATCCCTCAGCTGAGACACACACGTACACAGATACAGCAGTACTGTACATGGATATAGATACTTAAGCATGACACTCCCTTAGATAAGTTGGTATGATCATTTTTCAGTATTCCCATGGTTATACTATGCATTTACCATGTTTTTAATATGCTTTACCATACCCCTCTGGTCTTTTACAATGCTTACCTATACTTTACCATGCTTTTACTCGGCTTAAACACTTTGCTTTCACTATGGTAAGCTTCTGTAAGGAATGACACTCTATTTTCAAAGCATTTAGTCCCGTTTAAATCACTCCTTTTATAAAACATCATAAAATGGAAAAACAAACAACATGACATCATTATTTCAGTAATTATTTGGTCCTATTTTTTTTCTTCTTTCAAAATGAGTTGTTAATTAAAGATGCCCCCCCCCCCCATCTCCGTTGCAGATACCATTGACAGGAGGCTTGCTCAATAGACTTGTATGCTTGTAGTGTAAGAGGAGACAGTATCTATTCAGGAATACCAAGATATTTAGTAAGTTTAGTATTAAACTGGGCTATAGATGCCCCAACCCCAGTCATTCTTTATTCCTAGAAAACAGATACATTACAATTGTTGTTTGGATGTGTACACTCTTGTATGGCTCACATGTTCTCTACAGGCCTTTTCTTGTTAGAGAAAGAAGTATAAAATTCACGCAGAAAACTCTGTTTAATATTACCCTGCACTGGTTTGATAATCTAGGGCTTCTGCAGGGCACTTCATAAAACACGTTGTGACCATTTGCTGTTTTTCAGGACAAGTCTGCGAGTGATCTGTGTAATGTCCTAGATTAGAAACCCCTTGTTCCATGTTTATTATGTCCAACAGGCCCTTCAAACCCAAGAAGATCTGTGTGATCCACACCTACACTGAGGACAACAACACAGTGATCCACACCTACACTGAGAACAACAACACAGTGATCCACACCTACACTGAGAACAACAACACAGTGATCCACACCTACACTGAGAACAACAACACAGTGATCTACACCTACACTGAGATCAACAACACAGTGATCCACACCTACACTGAGAACAACAACACAGTGATCCACACTCACACTGAGAACAACAACACAGTGATCCACACCTACACTGAGAACAACAACACAGTGATCCACACCCACACTGAGAACAACAACACAGTGATCCACACCTACACTGAGAACAACAACACAGTGATCCACACCTACACTGAGAACAACAACACAGTGATCCACTACACTTTGATGCGCGCCTTGGAACCTCTGAACCTCTGTTCATTTAGCCGTAGGGTCGACTCATTGTGTGTGCCTGCTGAGTTGCTGCTGAGTTTTATGGTTTAAGTTTTAGGATTGATTATGTGTTTGTTTTATTCCTTATTTCTTGTGTGCTGTGTGGTTTGCTGTGGTGGTGTGAGCCTCTTGCCAGGTCGCCAGTGTAAATGAGGATGTGTTCTCAATTGACTCATCTGGATATTGTATTGATTGATTGATTGATTGATTGATTGATACCTCATTGCTTACAGTTGTAGGTGGTTGTGAACCCCACTCCTTGTGGTTTCACTTTGTAAGTCCTTTCCAGTTACATGCAGTTAAGGCTGCTGCCCACCAGGTGTGGAACTGTGCAGCGATGCATCACAATAAATAGAACCAATACTTTTGATAAGTACCTTTCACACCAGAGGCAACGCGACAGGCAACGCAGGAGCAGCACCGGAGCGACGCAAAATAAATAGGATTGAATCCGATTTTTTCCAATTTGACGAGTGTCACTTAGGGCATTGAGCAATCAGAGAACAGCTTCAATGCACGTGATCCAGCAGGGTGAAGTAGTATCCAAAATGATGGAGGAAACAATAATACCTGCCCTGGAAAAATACCCAGAGCTTTATGACCAAGGGCATCACAATTATAAAAGATACAGATTTGAAAGACAATATATGGGTGTACATTTCGAAGGAACTGGATAAGCCTGGTGTGTATGATTTGTTTCTATATGTTTTGAAATACAGTCAGAGAAGACACTCATAATTACTGCATCATGCTGACAGTATGTGTTAGTCTTGATCATAGGTTAGCAATTTTTCACAGTTGTATAGATCTGGCAATTTTCAAACCCGTCGCATCGCCTCTGTGTTGCTTCTGGTGTGTATGGTCATGACGCTGTGAAAGAATCTCATCGCCAATTAAAACATCTCATTGCGTCTGGTGTGTGGAGACCTTTACTCTCCTGGCGGAAGGAGATGACAGAGACATTAGCACGTACTGGGATTTATCAACAGGTGTTCCTGGCTTCAGATATATGAATGAGTGAGAGGCAGCTGGGTTGTAAAGGGAATGGCATGGATATCATCCCCAGGGTGGCTTGGTGTAAGTCCTGCCAGAACCTGTCAACTTTAGCACACTGCCAGAGGCAGAGCATGTGAATAAAGGGCCAGGCCCCTGCTGTACAACTTCCTGTTTATCTTCCGTGTCACGCAGTGGAAGCTGGTCTCTACTCCACCACACTACCAACCCACGACCCAGGAAATGTGGTATTCAGCTGAGCCGAAAACAACTAAAACAAAAAGGTGAACAGCACCAATGAGAGAGAATGATATGGTGCTGATTAGAGGGAAGAAGATTGACCACCGGAGGGAGCCCCTCTCATCTCCATCTCTTGTGGCTCTTGGTCGCCCCTTGGTGGTTGATTTAACTCTGTCAGAGTAACACAATTCAATCTATCAAAACAAACTGCTTTCAGTGTTATGGTAAAAGTCTGAATATTGGCAGATCTCAAAATTTACTGATAATTGTTGACATAAACATGATAACATTTACTTCAGACATTTGGTACCTTTGGCTAATAACCCAATTGCTGTGGCTGATAACCAAGTGTCTTTCTAATCGCCTTCATATAGTTGTGTCTTTCTAATCGCCTTCATTATTATGTATTTCTTAGCAGACGCCCTTATCCAGGGCAACTTACAATTGTTACAAGATATCACATTATTTTTACATACAATTACATTATTTTACACATTATTTTTAACATACAATAACCCATTCATACAGTTGGGTTTTTACTGGAGCAATCTAGGTAAAGTACCTTGCTTAAGGGTACAGCAGCACTGTCCCCTACCTGGGATGGAACCCACAACCCTCTGGTCAAGAGTCCAGAGCCCTAACCACTACTCCACACTGCCGCCTCTTGTGTTTATATAGTTGTGTCTTTCTAATCGCCTTCATGCATTTATATAGTAGTGTGTGTAATCGCCTTCATGCATTTATGTAGTTGCCAGCATGGCTGCCCCTAAATAATTGAATTTGCATTTAACCAGGAGTTAAATTGGCGCATAACGGACCAGAACGGCGTTCCGCCTCTACAGGATTCCGTTCCTGCTCTTCTGATAGAAAGATAAAAACTACCAATCATACAGTTACAGTAACTGTTTGATGCCACGCACAGAATATATAGTAAAACGACGTGCCAAAGTTTATTCAGTTAGAATTGTGATGGTTATAGGTGCGTATGGCCTCTGTGGTACTACGCTGCTACTCCAGCCCAGAACACAAGAAGACCAAATGAGAACACGCATGAATTAATTCACTAGCACCAGTGGCGGAGCAAATAGCAGGTGCAGCAGGTGCAACGGCACACGGGCCCACACACTCAGAGGGCCCCGGAGGGGTATAGAACAATGATACTATCCTTTGCGTTTATATTTGCAGATGTTACACATTTGTATCACTGTAGCTGCCGTGCCAGTAATTCAGTACCTCATTTCAACAGGTATCGCTATTGTCTTAATTATCCTAACTTTTTTCCCCCAGACGTGAAGGACGTCTTCATGGAGGGTTTTGGGGTACTATTGAGCACAGACATCTGCAGTAATATTCTGTGTGCACGATTCATCCTGTAGTTTAGACGGAAGCTGATCAACAGGCCTGCATTTCTGATTTAAAAATAAAAACAATAAACCGCTTTCCTATGTGAGACCATTTCTGCACATTTCTGTTTTCTTTTTCTTCTAAGACTGGCTGAACTTGTGCTCACATTGAATTGTTTTTCCTTTGATGGTAGTTTTTACACTCAAGTAAGGGGTGTTAGCATGGGAACTAAAATGGGACCATCATATGCTTGCCTTTCTGTGGGATCGGTTGAACACAATTTTTTACAGCAATACAATGGAAACACACCTAAACTATATCTTAGGTAGATTGACGACATCTTTGGGATTTCCACCAACTCCAGTGAGGATTTAAAACAGTTCATTCAGTCAGGAACACATTCCCACCCAGCCCTGGATTTCACATGGAACACATCAGAAACTGGCAACAGTATATCTGTCTTAGACATTTCCATCACTGTTTCCAATTCCACCATTAACACCACTGTGTACTACAAACCAGCTGATTCTCCTTCATATCTGCAGTATGACTCCTCACACCCTAAGGCATGCCGTGACTCCATTCCCTATTCACAACTGGTAAGACATATCTGCAGATCAAGATTTCTTCACCAAATGCGAGGAAATGTGTGTGTTTTTGGAAATTGTGGCTTTCTAGACAAGATCATCACTAAAGCTAAATCCCGCATTTCAAATATAAATAGAAAAATGCTTTATATAATAACAATCTACAACACAGATGATATAATCCCTCTGGTCCTCACTTACCACCCGACCAACAGAAAGATACAGACGATTGTGCAAAGAAACTTTAACATTTTACAACAAGACCCATCTAATGTACCTATTTTGAAGACACTCCCCTTGATGTCATATAGAAGAGACAAGAATATAAGAGAATATGTGATACACAGTAATATTCGTCCTTCTGGGGAACCTTTGAAAGGTACATATCCATGTAATAGACCATGATGTAATACCTATAAATACATTCATTCTGAAACAGATTAGAGGCATTCAATCTTCATTCAACATTCATAAACATTTTACATGTGCCTCTAAAGGAATAGTCTACTGCATTATCTGCAAGAAATGCAACAAACTGTATATTGGGGAAACTAAAAGGCGTTTAGCAGAGCGGTTTGTAGAACACTTAAGAAGCATTCACATTAACACCACCTGATTTCCAGTAGCCCGTCACTTCAACAGTGACGATCACACTGCTGAAGACATCACAGTCTGTGTGATCAATCAGTGCTATGGAACAAATGTTGCTCGGAAACAAAAGGCATAAGTGATAATAAGTGTCTGCGTGTATCAGCAGTGTTGCCAACTCCACACAGCAGGAAGTCGCTGGAGAAACCACACAAAGTCGCTAGATGTCGCTATTTAGACATTCTAAAGTCGTCAGAAACGTCGCTATACAATTTACCACTCCTCTTGGAATCGCTTAACCAGAGTAAACACCAATATAAACTATATTAAATGTTTTAATGATGGTTGATCATTTTAAACATCCTATTTATATTTGTATGGAGTATCTACCTATACAGAGTTAGTCTGATGTCATTCATTTTATTGTAACATTATACATCACTTATCACTGATTTAGTACAGTATGTTTGTTTAAATAACTGATGTCGCTCGCGTCCGCTAACAAGCGGGCAGCAGTTGTAGTAGTTATTTGCATTACGATTAGCAGGTCACTCGTGATCTCTTTGGTACACAGTCGCAACCAGCTCCGCAGCGGCTTTTCAAAGCTGCGCTGCGCTGTGCAGGATCTGCAGATTTCTGCGGGTGGAGTTCAGTGACGTCACGCAGCAGCCCTCGGAGAACGCGCATCTCTGCGATTCTGTGCAGATCTGAGGGAATCTGCACCACGTGAAGAACGCCAGCACTGTAAAATTCATTACTTCAGGACGAGAGAAGCGTGCTTTATTGAGCTGCGGGTGACTTATGTTGTGATGATACAATTTGGCGACTTCTTTCTCTGACAATCCCTGTTGTCGGTAGTGAAAGTCGCTAGATTTGTCGCTAGGGAAACCCAAAAGTCGCTGGATCTAGCGACAAATCGCTAAGTTGTCAACACTGTGTATCAGTGTGTTTTTATGCAGATGACCCTCCCCCTCCCCCTCCCTTTCAGAAAGCCCCACTGGAGAGGCTATGAAACTGTACTCCAGTCTCCGCCATTACGGCTCCTATCCTCCATTAGCTCACTAACGCGAAGTTCTCTGTTAGAGGCACAATGGCACCCGTTTCAAACCATTCCTTTGCTCAAAACCAGGGAACGTTGGCGACTGGCGCTAGATAGATCCAATCAAGGATATAGAATATGACATCAACATTTAGTTTCTTCCAATTAGCAGGCGAAGGCGGTATTTCCGGGGCTGGGTGAGCTGGGGTAGGGTGTTTTGGATGCTGTATGGATTTGTGGCACTCGGACGGAGCTAAGGAAAACTGGTGTTATTGTTATTATCGGTATATTCATATATTCATTTTGCTAAATAGCACAAATTTGCCATGCCCGGGATTGATAAACTACCCCTCGAAGATGCCCTCGAGGACAGTCCACAGGTAATGCGTATTTTGTTTTGTTTTGCACACTGTGTTGAAGGGAGCGGGCCAGCACATTCCGGTATATAAACGACGCTGCTCAATAAAGAACTCCCCGCGCCGATATCCTTCTCTACATTTCATAAACACTACCGGTCATCGGTGAGTGTTTGCGATGTAGCGTGCACTGCAGCTGCCCAGCACGCTGTATACCGAGACGTGTCAACTGCATGCATCGCAGCACAGCGCTCTGCTCTCTGGCGAGCAGACTGGACAGAGGCATGGAAAGACCTGCGCTATGCAGCACACACTTGTGCAAACGCGATGTTGCTCGTATCTCAATTGTATTCAGTTATGATTATTTACTGTTTTTATTTGTAATGTAATAATGTATTTGGTCCATTGAGATCTAACACCTCCTTTACAGTGATGGAAGTTATCACTGGGATGGGAATAAGACTCCTATTGCACAGCAGTTTCACGCATTCCAGATTTTAATATGAGCTTGATTAGCCACAGTGTATTTGTAACAAGCTCAGGTGTGTCAAATTAAACTCACAGTAAAACCTGGAATGGATCACACTGCTATGCAATGGGAGTCTTATTTCCATTCCTAGATTAGGCAATACAGCAGAGCTGAGAGACAGCATGTGATTGGTTGGCAGGTGCTTCCATATACAAAAACACACTGATTACTGTTGCTTCGGTGACACTGAAGTTTAGTATCTATGTAATTAAACTCACTCACTACTGCAGCAAGATACTCCCAACCAGTTTACAATTCAGGAAATAACTGATTTACCCTTTGACACGCTGCGCACTGTGCAGAACACACTGGTGTCACTGCTGCTAGCTTGTGTAACTTCATGGAGTTGTAAGCCCCCTTGCTATAATGCCATCTTCACTGGAATGCTGTTTTGGCTCGTGTCCTGTAAGAAGGAAGGATAGGAATAGCAAAGTGCACTGCAGAATCACTGGGGGAGTGAGGCTGACCTACAGCTCAGGAAGTGAAGCGGTGGTTGAAACTCAATATAAAGAAACCAAGGTGATTAATAACAAGATGAGCAGCACTCCTCTTCACAATGATTGCAGCTAACGCAAGGCATCCATGAATCAGCCATCGAGCACTTCCATTAGCTCCATGCATCTCAGATGTGGAGTTTCAAAAGAAACACATGGATTAAAAGATATGTGCTGCTACTGTAGGATGAAGGAAACTCTCTGTTTCTAACCCGTATTCTTGTACTGTACTGCCTGGGTCATTTCACCGCAGCAGTGGCTTCTGGTTAAAAGCATCTTGCTGGCTGAAAGTTACATGTCAGTCAATAGGGGAAGCAGTGATTGGTTATTGACAGAAAAGAAGCCGGTGAAATGACCCTGGAAGTACAAGCCAGTATAAAAGTCTGGCTTACAAACAGAGTTTTCTTGAATCTAGTCTAGTTTCAGCTGTCCTGTTTGATAATGAAAGCTGCACACTGAGATCGAGGTTTTGCACTCAGTTCAGAATTTGAGAACTTCCCATTGATGCGAGTATAATAGGTGCCAGAAATTCTTTCAATCCAAACTCCTCCCCCAAGTGAAGGAAACACCTCCCACCTGAGGAAGATTCATTACTCCAGCAATGGTTGTGCTGCCCAGTACAAAACCCGCTTCAGTTTCATTAATATCTGCCATTTTCTTTTGCAACTTCACATGGCAAAGGCCCTTGTGATGGTATTGGGGGAAGTCAAGCGAAAGACTGCAAAAACAAGCTTGCAGAGTCCCACTGATGGTCAGATTGTCACCCCTGAAGACATGGATTCATTCTGCAAGACTACCTTCGACAGCATGACCTTCATCTTTGTATCCGGTAAAGACATGGCCAATGCTGAACATAAAACATGGGTTCAAGTATGCATTAACCATAAAGGGCACTAAACGCCTGCATAGATTCATCCCCATTTCCCAGACTCGGCTTCAAGTCTCTTCCCTCTCCAGAAGTGAATCTGAAACTGTAAGCATCTCCTGGGATGGCTCTGATGAATCCAAAGCTAAGGAAGAAGATGCAGTTTTATATCAGAGAGGAAGTTTTGTTTCTGTCATCTTTGTTTATACATGTTGGATGGGTCTGATTGAAAATGTCTGTGAGGAATTTGAAGACTTTTATAACCAATGCATGCAGCCTGGTGGGACTCACAGCAGTATCGCTGGCCAGAGAAGCAGGGCACATGCTGGGTACCCCATGGCAACATTCTGTACAGTGTTATATGCTCTAGTCTCACGTCATCTTCCTCAAGAGGCTACAAGTTTCAGAATCAAATCATTCTTCATGAACTCATGTCATCTGATTCAAAGTAAATGTTTGTTACCTGAAGATTATTCAGGTTTTTTAGAAATGGGAGGGGGAAGGTTAGGTTTAGATTTTTTCAAAGCAAACCACAATTCTTACCTTCCTGGAATTTTGCACGGATGGAGCCGAGACCTTTTCTTGGTAATTGTTTGAGATTTTTATTTTTTGGGTTTCACCCCAAGGTCAAAGGTCAAAAACTTTAAGGCGTAACTTCCTTTTTGTTTTCTTTCAAATGTATTTGCTGTGCGATTTCCAATAAAATGACACCCCCCACAAGTCTGCAGCACAACCCGTTTTTGAGTAAAAGGTTGGTTAACGTTAAGGGGGGGTCCCATCAACCACATTTTGACCTCTCTATAACTTTTGACCCCTTGACCTGATCAGTCTAACAATGTAAATTTGAGCTTGTTTTCCGGAAACAACCCAAGAACCAAGAGACGGTCGGGTGTAACCTGTTGGGTGATTTGTCACAGAATGGCCCTGCAATTACTGTAAAGGGGAGCTGGGCAGTGTCAATACTGCTGGTGCTAACAAGTCAAGACAATGGATTTTCAGAACTTCTAGAACTTGACAAAACTTTGAAACCCAGTTTGTAATTTGTTTTGGTTATTTCCAAAATGTAATGAAATGCCTTTCCTCTTGAGGAACCCTTCGCTGCTCTGAGAGTGTTTAATCTCCAGTTTGTTTTCATTAGATAATGAGAATATAAAGTGTGTATGCATCAGCTTTATTAAGCTGTAACTGTGTGTGATCAGCACCTTAGTGCAAGAAGTGAAGGTGGGAGCTCTCTGGCTCTCTGGCTCACATGCATGTCTGACTTGTTAATGTCTGTTTGGAGCTCCAGTCGTACACCAGGTACTGGTGCAGAGAAGGGTGTTTTTCTAGTTTGTATTTCTGCAATTGTAACGGACAAATCATCAGACACCGAGCTGTTTAGTAAGAAAGGGTAAAAGTGGCAGTAATGTCTGAGTGGGGTAAAAAGGCAAGAGCTACCCCACCCCAGTCTTTCTGCATCCCTGCACCTGTCCCAGTGTCCACTGGTTTATAGACCTCAGTGTGGGGAGGAGGACACAGTAAAACGAGTCTCTTCTCAGCAGTAAACTGAAGCATCCCTTTACCAGAGAAAGCGATCCTCTCCTCCCCTCCTCTACAGTGCTGTGAAGAATTTGCTAGCTCTAAAGTGTTTTCTATATTTATCTCCTTGCACTCTCAGTTGAGTCTGGCAGTGAATGCTTCCACACTTTCACGTCGCTCTGCTGGTCCAGGGTATGTTTCGATGTAGGCTGTGCTGGGATAGATATAATATGGCTCTTCTCTGCCAAGTTCATCCACGTCTGCTTGCATTACAGTAAAGCTGTCCTGTCTTCCAGGGGTGGAAAGTGCAGACACCTCGATGTGTTTAGTATACAGTAGTCCGTCGTGTAACTGCCCGTCACGTATCTGCCCTAACCGTTTATCCACCATGATCAAGCTTGTCAGCAGTGTGTGTGTGTAAGAGAGAGTGAGAGAGTCAGAGAGCACCAGAACCAGGTAGATACTGAAGAGTGAGTAAGCAAGTCGAAGCTGCCGACAGCCGAGTGAGTAGCTGGAGTTTGTTTATTATTGAACAGCGAAGATTAGTTCAGAGATTGTAGATCCCACCAAAGGTTTCGTACACTATGTTGTATGTACAATTGCTGGTTGTGTCATGTGAGCGGTTCAGTGTGTTGACATGTAAATAAATCAACTTCTACCTCCGTCTCGATCTCCTGCCTCTCACTCAGCAGTGAATGCACACACCCACACGGCAGACAGAGGCCCTGTCACAAGCATTAATACCCTGTACCTTTCTAAACAAGCGATTCAGGGGAGATCCCTAATAAAAGCTGAATCTGAAAACAATAATTGTGTGAATATAGTAATTGCTACAGCTGTGTATAATGGTATTTAAAACAGGATTCATTCATCTGACTTTTGACATATCCTTGTTTTGTAAATTACTTTATTGATGAAATAAAAATCATATATTTGTATGTGTTTTGTGGCCAGCAGTATAAGGATGGCTGGACCTTGGAAATGCCATTTGTATGAGATACAGTGTACTTGAAGAATGAGTTTTGATTCACATACTTCTGTCACTGGATGCTTTGGATTCCACCCGCATTGCATGAAGTGTGACTGAGCTCTTAATATTAAGAGGAATGTGTGTGTGCTGATTATTCACATATTATACATTAATCTGGTAACTGTACATGCTGCCTGGCTGTGGCCTTGTAATCGCCCTTCACCTTTGGTTATAAAAACTACAACACATTTTGTTGTAACACAAGTGGATTGTGTTTGAAAAGCAGCTGGTGAGCTTAATGTGTTTGAAAAGCAGCTGGCAAGTTTATCTCTTGTTCCTCTGTGTCTCTCCAGACGCGGTCCTTGCTGGGGGTGTTTGAAGAGGATGCGGCTGCTATCTCTAGCTATTCCCAGCAGCTGTACCAGGCCATGCAGAGGATCTACGATGCACAGGTGAGACTCCTGCCCTGCCCTCATCCCTGGTACATATTCTCACAAAACTCCTGAACTCCCACCACCAAACAAAATATTTCTCCCCTTTTTATACCATGTGGCTGGTTCTTGATTGATGGTCAGTTATTCAATTGAGACCCAGCCACATTCCATACGAGTGTTCGGCAGGGATGGAATTCACCTCATCCCTGGCAAACAAATAAAAACACACCATGCCCTGAATTGTAATTACTGTGTCCATTCCACATCCAGTGTAAGCGAATACATTTTGTATTCAGTGCTTCACAGGCCATATACATCTTATTCACCCATACATGTTGCAGTAATAAGGTCTAATGTTTAAATGTGAGTGAGAGGGTGGTGAAATTCACTGGACACAACACAGTGGGTAAAGGTTTGAGCACCCCGCAGGGTGTACTTTATTAATTCTGCCACAAGGTGGCACTGCGCTGCTGGCTCACTCAAATACCATCAATGGTAAAAGAGGAGCAGAAAATAAAAGCACACACACACACAGGTGCATCAAAATAATAATACAAACAAAAGGTGAAAGAAAAATAAAACACAGTAACAAAACTACAAATAAAAGTTGTTGCTTTTGCAGCGTTCCCTCACGTAGGGTGATTTTTGGTGCTTATTGCAACATATTGATGTGGAGATGCAACAATGAAAATGTGGCCACTGAAATGTCAGTCACAGGATCTCTCTTTCAAGATGCTGGTAGCTCTAGTTCTGCAGGTCACAGGATCTCTCTTTCAAGATGCTGGTAGCTCTAGTTCTGCAGGTCACAGGATCTCTCTTTCAAGATGCTGGTAGCTCTAGTTCTGCAGGTCACAGGATCTCTCTTTCAAGATGCTGGTAGGTCTAGTTCTGCAGGTCACAGGATCTCTCTTTCAAGATGCTGGTAGCTCTAGTTCTGCAGGTCACAGGATCTCTCTTTCAAGATGCTGGTAGCTCTAGTTCTGCAGGTCACAGGATCTCTCTTTCAAGATGCTGGTAGGTCTAGTTCTGCAGGTCACAGGATCTCTCTTTCAAGATGCTGGTAGCTCTAGTTCTGCAGGTCACAGGATCTCTCTTTCAAGATGCTGGTAGCTCTAGTTCTGCAGGTCACAGGATCTCTCTTTCAAGATGCTGGTAGCTCTAGTTCTGCAGGTCACAGGATCTCTCTTTCAAGATGCTGGTAGGTCTAGTTCTGCAGGTCACACAATCTCTCTTTCAAGATGCTGGTAGCTCTAGTTCTGCAGGTCACAGGATCTCTTTCAAGATGCTGGTAGCTCTAGTTCTGCAGGTCACAGGATCTCTCTTTCAAGATGCTGGTAGCTCTAGTTCTGCAGGTCACAGGATCTCTCTTTCAAGATGCTGGTAGCTCTAGTGCCAGGGGTTTGAACAGCATGTGTCTGCCATGCTCCTTCCTTCAGTGCTAACACGACTTCTTTGTTGCAGAACGAGCTGAGTGCAGCCACACACCTGACCTCCAGGCTTCTGAAGGAATACGACAATCAGGTGAGTCCCTCTGTTCTTGATCTCCGCCAGACTCCTGTTTCAGCCCTACAGCACTACAGAGTTAAACAATGTGTTAACTCCTGCTTTCTCTCTAGTTAGTAGTGTTGGGTGATATACCGGTATCCACGAGATATCACTGTACCAAAGTGTTGCATTGACTGTGCCACGATAACATTGTGGAGAAGGTACTAAAACCCCACAGCTTCATTGGAAGTATAGTAGTATACATTAGAGCTCATTCAAGAACACAGTCAGTAACCCTGACTCGTACCAGAGTGTACACACACAGATTCAACAGTACATACAATGAGGACTTGAGCTCAAGCTAACCAAACTCAGCTATTGAAATACAGACGACAGCTCTCTGGAAATGAAATGACCCCTTCGGCAGTGGAAGGTGGATAGAGGTGCAAATGGAGCCCCATATATAAACCCACACATAAACCCTTACATAAACCCACACAAAACCAATACATAAACCTTTACTTAAACCCAAATATATAGCGCAGTCACAGAAGGGAAATGTATGAGCCTGAGAGTGTCTGAAGCCCTGGTCCTGTATAAAAGGTAAATGCGGTAGCAGCAGTGTGGTAGGAGCAGTGCACTGACAGTGCAGTAGCAGCAGTGTGCTGGCAGTGCGGTAGCAGCAGTGCACTGGCAGTGCGATAGGAGCAGTGCGCTGGCAGTGCTGTAGGAGCAGTGCGCTGGCAGTGCAGTAGGAGAAGTGCACTGGCAGTGCGGTAGGAGCAGTGCAGAAGGAGCAGTGCGCTGGCAGTGTGGTAGGAGCAGTGCAGAAGGAGCAGTGCGCTAGCAGTGTGGTAGGAGCAGTGCAGAAGGAGCAGTGCGCTGGCCCCCAGGTGTCATCAGTTGGCTTAATGGAGAAAGGCTGTATCAAATACAATGAGGTAATGGTATTATTGTGACTGTTGCAGATTGATGAATTGCATGCAGTTATGGAGAGTGAACTGTGTGTAAAAAGAGTCCTTTGTTCTCAAACTGGTTGGGTGTGGTAGGAGTTGGGAGAGGGGAACAATGTGGAGGAAGACAAACAGAACGAGAACAGGAGTGGTGTGTATTAATAGGAGAAATAACAACTGTGTGGTAGCATCTTACCAGCGTGTTATTAAAATCAAAATTCAGAAGCCCTAATTATAAATAAGAGCCAGATTGGACTCCTTGTAAAACACAGCACTGCTGAGCACATCTTTACTCTAAACCAGAGGTCAGCACCATATCGAGAGGTGACGGACATGCGTGTGTGTGTTCCATAATCACAGCCACGGACACTGATAACTCTCACTACGGACATGCGTGTGTGTGTTCCATAATCACAGCCACGGACACCGATAACTCTCACCACGGACATGTGACCCCTGCTCTGAACACACTGATCAACAAACACAACACCAGCAAAGCAAGATATTCACCTGCTTTACTGATTTCAAGAAAGCGTTTGATTCTCTTTGGCACCCTGGACTGTACCTCAAGCTGCTCTTGTAAAGCCAGCACGGCTTTTCTGTTTTCTGTTTCATTATTTTTATCTCCTGACTCACTTTTCTCGTTCTGTCTCTGAACACACCAACCCAACCGAGTGAGAAATTCATGCTCGTTTTAAGCAGCTGTGCCAGGACTTGATTGCTAATCATTCAGTCTGGCCCCAGCACAGTCAGCAAGTACTTGTGACATCCCCGTGCCCACATACCAATATACAGTTTAAATCAATCAAACTGTACAAAACAACCCAAATACACCCAGGGGCAGGGATGAGCCCTCACAGTTTCCCTTTCACATTTTCACAGACATCCACAGATGCTGTCTGTTTGTTGTCTTGTGCGTGAAGCATAATCGGTTCAAGGAGGGAGGGATGGGGCGTCCCTCAGTGCAAAGGGGGTGGGGCCGAGTCTCCTCTCACAGGGATGTAGTGGTGATAGTGACAAGCCAGTGCAAAGGGGGTGGGGCTCAGTCTCCTCTCATAGAGATGTAGTGGTGATAGTGACAAGCCAGTGCAAAGGGGGTGGGGCCGAGTCTCCTCTCACAGGGATGTAGTGGTGATAGTGACAAGCCAGTGCAAAGGGGGTGGGGCCGAGTCTCCTCTCACAGGGATGTAGTGGTGATAGTGACAAGCCAGTGCAAAGGGGGTGGGGCCGAGTCTCCTCTCATAGGGATGTAGTGGTGATAGTGACAAGCCAGTGCAAAGGGGGTGGGGATGAGTCTCCTCTCATAGAGATGTAGTGGTGATAGTGACAAGCCAGTGCAAAGGGGGTGGGGCTCAGTCTCCTCTCACAGGGATGTAGTGGAGGGGGCTCTGGATATGTGCAGTGCGTCAAACTGTATTTCTGCATACATAGAGAATGGCTTTGCCAGTGGGGATCGTGTGATGTCCCTTTAAACATATTTTGAGCTGATTTGCTTTCTTAATTGAGTTAACAAACAACGTGCAATGATCTCCCCTGATTCTATTTGAACCTGCATTTTAATCTGTCTCGAATCGCCGAATTCAGTTTATTCATTTCCACTGCGTTAGTTTCCAGTAGTGCGTCACTCATTTAAACAATCTGGTATTCAGTTAAGGCTTAACAACTATTAATTAAGGTTTAAAGGGAGGGAGAGAGAAGGAAAATAAAAAATGAAGCCCTAATGTAACACATTTTTTGTTCCTGGGTAGTAAGTGTTATTTCCTAATTGCTTATGCCTCAAAAGTATAGAAAATGGCTATTATTCCCCACAAACTTTGCTTTTGTGACCAGGACAGTGATATTTTGAAATTTACCTATTTCCAATGAGAAAACGGGCGAATTTGTGTCTTTTCGTTCACATAAAGTCAGAAAAAAACAACATATGAATCCAAATTAACATGTATTTATACTAAAGTAATACAGAAATGACTACAAAAGATTTAGAAGTGAGTAGTTTTTCGAGATTTACAATTATACTGTAAATCACTTTCACGAATCAGCCCCCAAATGTAGTCTCCCATCATGTTCTCGTTATACTGTCCTTGGTAGCGGCGTTCAAAGTCCAGTATATCCTGGTGGAAACACTCGCCTTGCTCCTCCGAGTATGCTCCCATGTTCTCCTTGAATTTATCAAGATGAGCATCAAGGATATGGACTTTGAGGGACATCCTACAGCCCATTGTGCCGTAGTTCTTCACCAGAGTCTCAACCAGCTCCACATAGTTTTCAGCCTTGTGATTGCCCAGGAAACCCCGAACCACTGCAACAAAGCTGTTCCAAGCCGCTTTCTCCTTACTAGTGAGCTTCTTGGGGAATTCATTGCACTCCAGGATCTTCTTTATCTGTGGTCCGACGAAGACACCGGCTTTGACCTTTGCCTCAGACAGCTTAGGGAAGAAGTCTTGAAGGTACTTGAAGACTGCCGACTCCTTATCTAGAGCTCTGACAAATTGTTTCATAAGGCCCAATTTGATGTGCAGTGGTGGCATCAGCACCTTCCGGGGGTCCACCAGTGGCTCCCACTTGACGTTGTTCCTCCCCACAGAGAACTCGGTCCGCTGTGGCCAGTCCCGCCTGTGGTAGTGCGCCTTGGTGTCCCTGCTGTCCCAAAGGCAAAGATAGCAGGGAAACTTGGTAAAACCGCCTTGGAGACCCATCAGGAATGCCACCATTTTGAAGTCTCCTATGACCTCCCAGCCGTACTCATCATACTTCAAGGTGTCCAGCAAGGTCTTGATGCTGTTGTAATCCTCTTTGAGGTGCACCGAGTGAGCCAGGGGAAGAGACGGGTACTTGTTACCATTATGGAGCAGCACGGCTTTGAGGCTCCTGGGTGAGCTGTCAATGAAGAGGCGCCACTCATTCTGGTTACAGGCGATTCCGATTGCCTCGAACAGACTGGTCACATTGTGGCAGAAGCAGAGCCCATCTTGACGGGTGAAGAAGCTGGAAAAAGGTTGGTGACGCTTCCTCTGATCTGCGACTTGCACACTTTCATCAACAAGTTCCACTGCTTGAGCCTAGACGTCACAAGCTCGGCATTGGACTTGGTGAGACCAAGATCTCTAATCAAGTCGTTGAGGTCTTTTTGGTTCGGGTAGTATGGGTTTCTCTCCTCAGCTCCACATCTGAAATTGTCATCTGGATCTACAACGTCTTCCTCGCTTTCTGACTTGCTGCTCTCTTCTGCTCTCTCTCCGGAGGAGTGGGTACGGGGAGCTCATGGCAGTGTGGCACCGGGGCAATGGATGAAGGAAGGACCGGATACGTGATAGCAGGTGCATTCTTGCCAGTCCGACGTTTGGAAGGGTCCACCATGCAGAAGTAGCAGTTGCTTGAGTGGTCAGTGGGTTCCCGCCAAATTCTTGACATAGCGAACTTCATGGCTCTCTTTTCCCCTCTGTACCATCCTACAAAAATACATTTATTTCACCCATGACTAATGTGTAAGAGATTCTCGCAACATTTTTCATATATGATATATTTTTTCAATAACATTGAAAATTGTAAAACATTTTAAAATTAAAAACTTTTACAATTTTAAAAATTTTAACAAATTTTATAACATAAAATTCCGAGCAACAATTGTCCATCTTACCTTCCAGAGTTTTTTTGCAGTGCTTGCAGGTGAAATGAGGTGCCCAGGGTTTGTCTTGATCCCCGACAGGCATGCCGAAATATGTCTTGTAGGCCTCACACATCTTAGCAGATGCTTCCACGGAGTACTTTTTCGCTCTTGTCTTGATAAATTGGCCGCAGACAGCAAAATGCGTCTGCCGGATGCTTGCAGCCTCTTGATGCCATCTCAGAAAAATGCAGATATGTATCCACTTAGGCAGCTGGCACTAAACTGAACTGGTGGGCTTAAGGCCCCTGTATTTATACTACTATTTATATTACTGGAAAGTTCTAGAAAGTTCTAGAAGTTACTCCAAGTTTACTCAGCACTGAATCTATCTGGAATGTTCTGGAAAATAGGTACATTTCAAAATATCACTGTCCTGGTCACAAAAGCAAAGTTTGTGGGGAATAATAGCCATTTTCTATACTTTTGAGGCATAAGCAATTAGGAAATAACAGATATAGATATAGATCTATACCCTTCATAAAGGGGTGTACATTTTGTTCTGTGAGGTCTGCATTCATATATATATATTTAAATACAAATTCCCAGGAAAACTAAAATTGTTCAAAACAAGACTGGTCACTGTCTGGAACTGGGAAGACTGTACAGTACTAGGATTCTGCATTTTACTTTTCCATTGTATATTCCTGACCCGGTCAGAACTTTCTGATGAGCGTGATCATGCATTTAGTCATCTCTCAAATCAATGCAAATCAGTTTTCATAGCTCTGTGCAGTGTTGTATCAAACACAGGCAATGAGAGCTCTCATACCCATCATAGCACTGTGCAGTGTTGTATCAAACACAGACAATGAGAGCTGTCACACCCTTCATAGCACTGTGCAGTGTTGTATCAAACACAGGCAAAGAGAGCTCTCGTATCCTTGACTTGTTTAATGGTTAAAATATACCAAATATGCTGGACACTGTATTGCAGTTATTGAACAGCCGAGCAGTGTCTAAAGTCTTAAGTTTGTAGAATTCTGGAACTCTAGCCCAAAACTTCTCTTTGTGACAGTGGTATTAAGGAGATCTTTTAGGTAACTGATGAATAAATCTTTCTTTGTATTTCATTATAAGACTCCAGGGTGTGCTCAATCTATTGTAGAGGAGACTGAAGAGGCTGAAGAGAGGAGCTGGTCTGCTAAGACAGGGGGTGGGGGGGGGGGGCGTTGTCAAACATCAGGCTGCACAAATACAGAGCACCTCAGTGCATATTCATGCAGGGAGATTGCAGGGAGGAGTCTACACTCTGTAGAGAATGTGCTTAATGTCTTGTAAACAGGTCCTGTATTATACACTACAAAGCAATATTGTTAAGAGTGGTAATCTTTTTTTCAGATTACAAGCTTTTTTGGATTTATATTATAGATAAATATGGTAATTCAGTAAATGTTAGTTTGGTTATTTTAGTTCTAAACAGCTGTTTGTTATTTGTATAGCTATCTGTAAGTGAATTGTTACCATCTCTGTGTTACACATCATAGTGGCTGAAATGTATTACAATACAGAGTTTCATGATGTTTTTGTGTAAATTTAGGGAAGAAAAACTGTTACCCACTTTTAAAACTTTTGCACTTTTGCAAAATAAAGTTCATCTGTATAATGCATGTGCTGATCCTGATCCTGATCCCTCACTTTGCAATTCATGTGCTGTTCCTGATCCTGATCCCTCACTTTGCAATTCATGTGCTGATCCTGATCCTGATCCCTCACTTTGCAGTTCATGTGCTGATCCTGATCCTGATCCCTCACTTTGCAATTCATGTGCTGATCCTGATCCTGATCCCTCACTTTGCAATTCATGTGCTGATCCTGATCCTGATCCCTCACTTTGCAATTCATGTGCTGATCCTGATCCTGATCACTCACTTTGCAATGCATGTGCTGATCTTGATCCCTCACTTTGCAATTCATGTGCTGATCCTGATCCCTCACTTTGCAATTCATGTGCTGATCCTGATCCCTCACTTTGCAATGCATGTGCTGATCCTGATCCCTCACTTTGCAATTCATGTGCTGATCCTGATCCCTCACTTTGCAATTCATGTGCTGATCCTGATCCTGATCCCTCACTTTGCAATGCATGTGCTGATCCTGATCCCTCACTTTGCAATTCATGTGCTGATCCTGATCCCTCACTTTGCAATTCATGTGCTGATCCTGTTCCCTCACTTTGCAATGCATGTGCTGATCCTGATCCTGATCCCTCACTTTGCAATGCATGTACTGATCCTGATCCCTCACTTTGCAATGCAAGTGCTGATCCCTCACTTTGCAATGCATGTTCTGATCCTGATCCTGATCCCTCACTTTGCAATGCATGTACTGATCCTGATCCCTCACTTTGCAGTGCATATGCTGATCCTGATCCTGATCCCGATCCCTCACTTTGCAATGCACGTGCTGATCCTGATCCCTCACTTTGCAATTCATGTGCTGATCCTGATTCATGTGCTGATACCTCTCAGGACTGTACAGTACTTACCTATGCTGTACAATGCTTTTACCGTGCTTTATTAGACTTTGCTATGCTTTTACTATGGGACACTTATAAAAGCATGGCGATCAACTTTCATTCTCAAGATACTGATAGCTCAGGGCGGGGGTGTATGTTATGCTGTGGCTTAAGGGAGTTGGATTGGGTGCCTCTCTTTCTGCAAAGAGAAATGACTAAGATGTCTTATCTTTGTTTTAGCTGCTGTGTGTCTGTGATGCGTCTTGTTGTTTTCCATGCAGGGCACTGAAGGGTTAATACTTTGTTTTTCATTGTGTTTTTTGCAGCGCTTCCCTCTAGGTGGCGATGATGAGGTTATGAGCGCCACTCTGCAGCAGTTTTCCAAAATGATCGATGAGGTAATAAAACACAACACAGGGTCCAGTGATGATCTAAACAGAGGCAGACTATTATTGGCACACTATTTTACATGAGCCCAAAGTGCATTTAGGTCATGGCAAATTTACTGATGGCTCTAATTAAGTGGTAACACCCGACCCAGACAGATTTAGCAGTAATGATTCTGAGCAGACTGTGGTCTGTCAGTATTCTGTGGTAAAGGTGTGTGTGTCTTGTCTTGTCTCTGTCCTGTGTGTTGGTGTCCATGGTGCTCAGATTCTTTCTCTCCTGTGTGTTGGTGTCCATGGTGCTCAGATTCTCTCTCTCCTGTGTGTGCATGTCCATGATGCTCAGATTCTTTCTCTCCTGTGTGTGCATGTCCATGATGCTCAGATTCTTTCTCTCCTGTGTGTGCATGTCCATGATGCTCAGATTCTTTCTCTCCTGTGTGTGCATGTCCATGATGCTCAGATTCTTTCTCTCCTGTGTGTGCATGACCATGGTGCTCAGATTCTCTCTCTCCTGTGTGTTGGTGTCCATGGTGCTCAGATTCTGTCTCTCCTGTGTCCTGTCTCGTGTCTGTCCTGTGTGTTGGTGTCCGTGGTGCTCAGATTCTCTCATGTCTTGCAGATCAGCTCGTGTCACGCCGTCCTGTCCACGCAGTTGGCGGATGCCATGATGTTTCCCATCACTCAGTTCAAGGAGCGTGATTTAAAAGGTGAGACCGCTCCTGCTGCTGCTGGGGCTTGTTTTCTGTCCAGAACTGCAAGGGTAACCCCCTTCATTTAGAGTGAAATGAACATTTCAGCACTGACAATACTCAAGTACTTTGATAGATATTTGTTACTCGTAAATATATATATATATATATATATTTAGAAATGAATGTTTAGATCTATTTAAATTCACTGGTGTGGTCAAAGATAACTTTTAGCTGAATGGATTTAGCTGTGAATTCCAGAGCAGCCAGACAGAGTGAGAGGTCCAAGGCCAGAGTTTAAACACAGAGGCGCCTATGCTGCTCAGTAATACCGGCTTCTCTTTGCAGAAATCCTGACGCTGAAAGAAGTGTTCCAGATTGCGAGCAGCGGTGAGTATTTCTGATGAACAGCGAGTATGCACAGCAGTGTGTGTGTGTGTGATAGGCACAGTGAACACACTGCTGTGTGTGTGTGTGTGATAGGCACAGTGAACACACTGCTGTGTGTGTGTGTGATAGGCACAGTGAACACACTGCTGTGTGTGTGTGTGATAGGCACAGTGAACACACTGCTGTGTGTGTGTGTGTGATAGGCACAGTGAACACACTGCTGTGTGTGTGTGTGATAGGCACAGTGAACACACTGCTGTGTGTGTGTGTGATAGGCACAGTGAACACACTGCTGTGTGTGTGTGTGATAGGCACAGTGAACACACTGCTGTGTGTGTGTGTGATAGGCACAGTGAACACACTGCTGTGTGTGTGTGTGATAGGCACAGTGAACACACTGCTGTGTGTGTGTGTGATAGGCACAGTGAACACACTGCTGTGTGTGTGTGTGATAGGCACAGTGAACACACTGCTGTGTGTGTGTGTGATAGGCACAGTGAACACACTGCTGTGTGTGTGTGTGATAGGCACAGTGAACACACTGCTGTGTGTGTGTGTGGTAGGCACAGTGAACACACTGCTGTGTGTGTGTGTGGTAGGCACAGTGAACACACTGCTGTGTGTGTGTGTGGTAGGCACAGTGAACACACTGCTGTGTGTGTGTGTGATAGGCACAGTGAACACACTGCTGTGTGTGTGTGTGATAGGCACAGTGAACACACTGCTGTGTGTGTGTGTGATAGGCACAGTGAACACACTGCTGTGTGTGTGTGTGTGATAGGCACAGTGAACACACTGCTGTGTGTGTGTGTGATAGGCACAGTGAACACACTGCTGTGTGTGTGTGTGATAGGCACAGTGAACACACTGCTGTGTGTGTGTGTGATAGGCACAGTGAACACACTGCTGTGTGTGTGTGTGTGTGATAGGCACAGTGAACACACTGCAGTGTGTGTGTGATAGTGAACACACTGCAGTCTGTGTGTGATAGGCACAGTGAACACACTGCAGTCTGTGTGTGATAGGCACAGTGAACACACTGCAGTCTGTGTGTGATAGGCACAGTGAACACACTGCAGTGTGTGTGTGTGATAGGCACAGTGAACAGATAAACAATCTACAGTGATTTTCAGTTTATTCTGTTTTTTATTTTCAGATCATGACTTGGCGATGAACCGGTACAGCAGACTGTCGAAGCGAAGGGACGTTGAAAAGGTCAGCATGAAGTCTTTATAACACTAATGCCTCGAGTACATACTTCACACATTAGAGCGGTCTAGAGAGCTGCTTATCCAATTGTGCTGAACCTGGGCTTGGGCATTGTGTAGCTGTGTAAGTTACTGAGGACCAGAAGCAGTGTCTGTGGATATAGAGGGCCTGCATTGTGCAACACTGACATCTTTACAGGTTCACACAGGGATTTATCTTACAACCTGCTGCTTTGTGATGGATCCTGTTTTTAAAGTCTGCACACAGAAGGATGATTCTGCTTTGTTCAGTAGCTGACTTGTGATTCTTGAGTTCGGTTGTCTATGATCATTTGTAATGACACTTTGTCTGACGTAGCCAGTGTAACTATGTTTAAAAACAACATGTTTGCGTTAATGTCAGCCTCCTCTTAATGGCACCACATTCCCGGTCACACTATAATTCTACCTCGATGTTTCGCTGTCTGTCTTAGACTTAAAAATATTGAAAACCGTGAATTAGGGTTTGGTCCTGATACAGTATAGAACATGTACACTTGCTGTCAACGTGGCCTAATGGTGAATTTATTGCATTCATTAATTATCAAGCCGTGAAATAACAAGGGTTTGACTGTCCTGAGTGTTAAGCCTCAACTCAAGTCTCTGATCACCTGAGGTGTGTGACCTTGTGTGTTCAGGAGAGGCTGGAAGTGAGGAGGGTGTGTGACCCTGCCCGCTCTGTGTGTGTGTGTTCAGGTGAGGAGGGAGGGTGTGATGTACAGGTGTGACCCTGCCCGCTCTGTGTGTGTGTGTTCAGGTGAGGAGGGAGGGTGTGATGTGTAGGTATGACCCTGCCCGCTCTGTGTGTGTGTGTTCAGGTGAGGAGGGAGGGTGTGATGTGCAGGTGTGACCCTGCCCGCTCTGTGTGTGTGTGTTCAGGTGAGGAGGGAGGGTGTGATGTGTAGGTGTGACCCTGCCCGCTCTGTGTGTGTTCAGGTGAGGCTGGAGGTGATGGAGGATGTGTACACAGCCAGGAAGAAGCAGCACCAGACCACGTTGCACTACTTCAACGCCCTCAACACCCTGCAGTACAAGAAGAAGATCAGTCTACTGGAGCCGCTGCTGGGGTACATCCAGGCACAGGTGTGTACTGAGGGAGCAGGACCCTGGAACAGGGCTGGACCACGGAGACGTTTTCAATTACTGCCTAAAATCTCATAATTAGCTTAAATCTTGTCTTAACTCCCATTAATTGAGACTTTCTCCCTAGTCAGTAGTGCTCTCTCTCTCTCTCTCTCTCTCTCTCTCTCTCTCTCTCGCTTTCTCTCTCGCTCTCGCTCTCTCTCTCGCTCTCTCTCGCTCTCTCTCTCTCACGCTCTCTCTCTCGCTCACTGGTCTGATTTCCGCTTGTTGGCTTTGTAAAATAAATCTATACCACTGTTTTCTCCCCATAATAGAGGGGGTCTGAATTAAAGCAATTCTGTGGCATTTCTACCCTCCCATCTCTTAACGGACAAACCAGTCCTCTCTAACAGTAACATTGCCACACTGGTGCTACACAGGTGCATGTTATTGAGTGCCTCCCTCCTCCTCCTCGTATTGCAGAGCAGTTTCTTCAAGCTGGGCTCAGAGAATCTGACAGCGCACTGGGAGGAATTCCTGTCCAACATCGGGACCAGCGTTCAGAAGTAAGAGCCTCCGTCCTGTTCAGAGCACACTGATCTCCCCAGTCAGTCAGTCAGTCAATCAGACACACACTGCAGAGCCACATTCCAAATCACACACTGCAGAGCCACATTCCAAATCACACACTGCAGAGCCACATTCCAAATCACACACTGCAGAGCCACATTCCAAATCACACACTGCAGAGCCACATTCCAAATCACACACTGCAGAGCCACATTCCAAATCACACACTGCAGAGCCACGTTCCAAATCACACACTGCAGAGCCACGTTCCAAATCACACACTGCAGAGCCACGTTCCAAATCACACACTGCAGAGCCACGTTCCAAATCACACACTGCAGAGCCACATTCCAAATCACACACTGCAGAGCCACATTCTATTCCAAATCGGCATCAGCAAGATTTTTGCGGATAACAAAAATGCATCTAATTAAGTTGCCAAACCAGAAATAAACAACTCGTCAATTTATTTTGGAGGCATGTGTATTTTAAAGTTGTTAATAATTAATTTTAGATTTATAAAAAATATATATTTTTCCTTTAATACAAATAAATGAGCGATGTCAATTTGGAGTAAATCACTTTGAGAGTCCAGGCCATACTCCCTGTGTTTTATTTCACTTTGCTAAGCTTTTATTGTGGGGAACTTTGATAAGAGAACAGCTGATCCAGCCATGATGAAACTTGGTAAGGACATTCTTTGCACAGGTTATTGAGCGTATCAGAATCTGGGGCTCTGTGGAGGTACCTGTCAGTGTGCCTGTCACGCTGTTATTGTGTTCCTGCAATGTGCGCAGGGAGATGGACTCAGATCACACTGTTATTGTTCCTGCAGTGTCAGGGAGCTGGACTCAGATCACACTGTTATTGCTCCTGCAGTGTCAGGGAGCTGGACTCAGATCACACTGTTATTGTGTTCCTGCAGTGTCAGGGAGCTGGACTCAGATCACACTGTTATTGTATTCCTGCAGTGTCAGGGAGCTGGACTCAGATCACACTGTTATTGTGTTCCTGCAGTGTCAGGGAGCTGGACTCAGATCACACTGTTATTGTTCCTGCAGTGTCAGGGAGCTGGACTCAGATCACACTGTTATTGTTCCTGCAGTGTCAGGGAGCTGGACTCAGATCACACTGTTATTGTATTCCTGCAGTGTGCGTAGGGAGATGGACTCGGATGTGGAATCCATGCAGCAGTCGATCGAGGACCTGAAGGGGGCCTGTGACCCCCTGTACCTGCCAGACCCCGATCCAGCCAGGATCCCCATCAATAGGAACCTGAGCAGGAAATCAGGCTACCTGAACTGCAGGAAGTAAGACACGCAGACTCTCTTCCTCTCACTTAAACATACAGAACAGTGCATTTTATTATGATAGACTTGGATACTAAAGTGGAAGGTAATGGGGCAGGATTCACAAAGCTCTTACAGTAGGATAGGGCAGGATTCACAAAGCTCTTACAGTAGGATGGGGCAGGATTCACAAAGCTCTTACAGTAGGATAGGGCAGGATTCACAAAGCTCTTACAGTAGGTTCTTGTTGAATTTGCTACATGGTTATTTTTTGTCCCTTATGAAATACAATATAAGTGAACTCCAAACTAAACTGACTAGGACACTTTGTAGAATTCACCAACGAATACAATCTAGAGCCCATCCCACACAGTGTAAAAATAAAACTAACAATCTGAAACTGTGATTATACCCGACTGGTAATGCCTAGCTAAGCTCCCATAAAGTAAACAATGCAAGTGAGGAACATACTGAACCAATTTAGAGGCAGATTACTCTGTGTTTAGTTCAAACATTGATTGAATTTAGTAATAAACCGAACTGAAGAATGGACAGTTTTAAACTTGATTCAGATTTACACGTGTTACTCTAAGCAACGGTTAAACTCCTGATAACCTGGATGGCTGTCAAAAATGTTTGTCAGCTTGACTTTCTTTTGGTTTTACCTTAGAATTCCCCTAGTAACGCTATGTGTGTGTCTCTGTGTTTGTGTCTGTGTTTGTGTGTGTGTGTGTCTCTGTCTGTGTTTGTGTGTGTGTGTCTCGTGTCTGTCTTTGTGTGTCTGTGTCTGTGTTTCTGTGTCTGTGTTTGTGTGTGTGTCTGTCTGTGATTGTGTGTGTGTGTCTCTGTCTGTGTGTGTGTCTCTGTTTGTGTGTATGTGTGTGTGTCTGTGTGTGGGTGTGTCTCTGCGTCTGTGTTTGTGTGTCTGTGTCTGTGTTTGTGTGTCTGTGTTTGTGTGTGTGTGTCTCTGTGTCTGTGTTTGTGTCTGTGTGTGTCTGTGTCTGTGTTTCTGTGTGTCTTTGTGTGTGTTTGTGTGTCTGTGTTTCTGTGTGTCTTTGTGTGTGTGTGTGTGTGTTTGTGTGTCTGTGTTTCTGTGTGTCTTTGTTTGTGTGGCTCTGTGTCTGTGTTTCTTAGTAAGACCGGCCTAGTGTCCTCATCCTGGGAGCGGCATTTCTACTTCACCCAGGGGGGGAATCTGATGAGCCAGGCGCGTGGGGAAGTGGCTGGAGGGCTGGTCCTGGATATCGATAACTGCTCCGTCATGGCCGTCGACTGCGAGGACCGCCGCTACTGCTTCCAGATCACTGCCTTCGACGGAAAAAAGTGAGTCCCTCCACAGTCCATACAGTGCGCTACCTGACATCTGTAACCCTGTAGAGAAGTGAGAGTCCCTCCACAGTAGAGAAGTGAGAGTCCCTCCACAGTCCATACAGTGCACTACCTAACATCTGTAACCCTGTAGAGAAGTGAGAGTCCCTCCACAGTAGAGAAGTGAGAGTCCCTCCACAGTCCATACAGTGCACTACCTAACATCTGTAACCCTGTAGAGAAGTGAGAGTCACTCCACAGTAGAGAAGTGAGAGTCCCTCCACAGTCCATACAGTGCACTACCTAACATCTGTAACCCTGTAGAGAAGTGAGAGTCACTCCACAGTCCATACAGTGCACTACCTAACATCTGTAACCCTGTAGAGAAGTGAGAGTCACTCCACAGTAGAGAAGTGAGAGTCACTCCACAGTAGAGAAGTGAGAGTCACTCCACAGTCCATACAGTGCACTACCTGACATCTGTAACCCTGTAGAGAAGTGAGAGTCACTCCACAGTCCACGCATGTGTCACGCTTACATTTGTACGTATATCTAGAAAACTGCTTGTCAGATTGTGATGAAACTTAACCTGCATTCTTGTGCTGATGCTATTGACAGTATCTGGTAGTATGTGGAGAAGTCAGTCTGTCTGTATTTTCACATATCCTATTGGAATTCCAGCTCTGGTGGTGGGTGTTCCTCACATACTTGTTCAAGAAAGGTTTCTGCTTTTCCAGACTATTCGTCCTTGAACGGCCCTCCTTCGTTTATTTTCAGTTGGACTCTAACAAGGCTGCTTATCTTCACTTTAGAGGTTTACCATGGTATTTTTCTCATCGTTATACTATGCATATAACATAGTTTGCCATGTTCTTAATATACGTTACCATACCTAGCTGGTCTTTGCTTACCAAATCTTGACCATACGCTACCTGTGCCCACATAGTCACATGAGCCTGAACTTTATATGAGGTCAAGTGGCTCCTGATCCAAGCACAGGGAGTGAGTCTGTAGTGCTGTGGCAGGACAAGTGGCTCCTGATCCAAGCACAGGGAGTCAGTCTGATTAACCCTTTGCGGTCCATTTATTAACCGCGCGTCAGGCACGCCAGGTCTAATTAATTTTCACACGCGCAGTTAACGCGCTGTTTAAAAGTTTTTTTTTTCAGAGTCAAACGGGTTTAAATGGCCCTGCATATCAACAAAGCACTCACTAGGCATCTCCAGCCCCGCCCCACCCTTTCGTTCACGATCGCTTTCACCTATGTAAGAAATAAATAATAATAAAAATAATAGTCGTACATACCGATCAATCATCTCCGGATCACTCGTTTTATCACCAAACTCCTCAATAATGCGATCCAAGTCATTATTTTATTACTATAACATCTGAAAAAAGCTCTGCAAATGCCCATGATAGTCTCAGCCAGCTTGTTTACTATGACCGTCCCGTTATCTGATACCTGATACCATGTATGACTAATCATGAGATACGCCTTTTTTTTTTTTTTCGACTTGTCTCGGCTCCTGTCGCTCCCACTCGGCAATTGAATGGTTTTCTCGGCTTTTTCCGGAGAAAAAACGACTAAACACCTGTTTATTGCGTTGCTGTAATGATGTCGGACCCAGTCCGACAAAGGACCTGTGAGGAATAATTGCAATGTCGGACCCAGTCCGACAATGGACCGCAAAGGGTTAATAACCTTGATTAATAACTCTTGCAGGATTCAATACAGCAGCATGCACTGATTTTACCTTTATTAATAACTCTTGCAGGGTTCAATACAGCAGCTTGCCCTAATCACTTTCATGGTGTTTCAGGTCTGCAATTCTTCAAGCTGAAAGCAGAAAGGACTGTGAAGAGGTAAGTGTTTCTATAGCGATTCTAGAAACATTCTTCATGTGCCTCTGTCTTCCATTGCCCTTAGAGACAGAACGTCCCTTCCCTCTTGGTTTAGAAAGTTACATCAGTCAGGATGTTGCTACTGTTTGCAAAGTTTTATTAAGAGCTCCTCACAAACACGAACCCACTGATAGTGACACATGTAAAACCCTCTGCTGTGTGAAAATGTAAATGCAATTCTTACAAACGTGAGCTGTTCAAGAAAGGGTTTTAATCAAGACAATTCAGTGGAGGGTTATTTATAGTTCAGAATGTAGATGGAAATAGAAACAAACAATAAAAAACAAAGAATTTTGTTCCTGGACAATAAAGGTTCACAGTTTAATCTGGCTTAGTACAGCTTTGAATCACAAAGCTCTGCGGTACAATGAAGCTCTACGGGTTTTACCATCAGAAGGAAGCTTGTTAAATAAACATCTTTATGCAGTTATGTAATCGAGAGGTTAGGGAGTTCACTGTGTTTGGTTTAGGTAATAAACTGGGGGTGCTGTGTGTAAAATGTGATAAAGAAATGACTTGCTGGTACTTCAATATAAAAATACCTTTTTGACCGTTCTTGTGGTCTCATGTTTTTCAAAGCTGCCAGGCTTTACGCCTTGTTATATTTTTAAGCACAGTGTTGACTAGCTGAGTATTTTGATTTAAAAACACAATTCTAAGTTATGGCCTCTTTAAGAACGTTTGGAAAACGCTGAGCTTTCAGACATGTTTGTGCTTATTGCTGCTCTAGTGCTCTAACAGCCCTGAAATGGCGGTAATGATTCGGTTTATCTCTGTCTCTGTTTCCATAGTGGATTGCAACGATTAATAACATCTCTAAACAAATCTACCTGAGTGAAAACCCAGAGGTAAGGTGCTGTGTTGTAACCTGGCGACATTTAGAAATCTACTGATAAAAACTGCTTCATGTGATTCACCTTTTACTGTTCTTCCCAAGACACTGCCCTCAGCGCTGCCCTGTTCTTACTGCCTGGTAGTGTCTTTTTCAGTCCAAATGACAGAAGCCCCTTGGGTATGTCTAAAGCAGCGAGATACTTGCAGGCTGTTCACAAGTGTATATCCCTCTTCATACTGTACGTGTGGCACACTTCCATTTATACATGGATTTAGAAAAACGCTTATTCAATTGCCGTGATGAAGCTTGGCAAGGGCATTCTTAGCACAGGCTATTGAGAGCAGCAGAGTCTTATGCAGGCTGCACATTTGTTTTCAGATATATCTAGAGAACCAGTGATGTAATTGTGCTGAAACGTGTTCATCACTTAAGAGTGAGTGTGTACGTATGTCAGATGTAGGTCACAGCGATGCTGAAAGCTCGTGCTCTGTGTTGGCAGCGGTGGTGGAGAGCCTGTGTGACACTGACCTGCTTGTTTCACTCCCAGCCCCCCAGTCCTCACTGCTGTTTGTTTCCTGGCTGTGCAGGAGACCGCTGCTCGAGTGAACCAGTCTGCACTGGACGCTGTGACCCCTTCCCCATCCTTCCAGCAGAGACACGAGAGCCTGCGGCCAGCAGCGTGAGTCTCCCTGCATGCCATAGCCACGGCACCATTGGATTAGAGCAATCGAGATAGGGCTGCTTTTTGAGACAATAAACATTTCACCAAAAATAACAGCAGTATCAACGGCATGTTTGGAGATGTTTGTAGTACAAAAGCAAATTGAGAATATTATTTTTTATCTTATTGTAACAGAAGTCATGTTGCACAGTTTGAACAGACAGAAGCAGCTCTCCCAAAGTGCACAAGATGACTTGTAATAATCAGAGACCCTACACACACCCTATCACTTATTAGTAGCAATTAGGAGCGCTGTTTATAGCAGTAACCCAGTTTTATTTTAAGTGTGATCTGTCGTGTTGACGTGGTTTCCCTGTCGTGTTTGCTCTCTCCAGTCAGTGATCTGTCGTGTTGACGTGGTTTCTCTGTCCTGTTTGCTCTCTCCAGTCAGTGATCTGTCGTGTTTGCTCTCTCCAGTCAGTGATCTGTCGTGTTGACGTGGTTTCTCTGTCCTGTTTGCTGTCTCCAGTTAGTGATCTGTCGTGTTTGCTCTCTCCAGTCAGTGATCTGTCGTGTTGACGTAGTTTCTCTGTCCTGTTTGCTGTCTCCAGTTAGTGATCTGTCGTGTTTGCTCTCTCCAGTCAGTGATCTGTCGTGTTGATGTGGTTTCTGTGTCCTGTTTGCTCTCTCCAGTCAGTGATCTGTCGTTGACGTGGTTTCTTTGTTCTGTTTCCTCTCTCCAGTAAGAGCCGCCCCAAGGCCTCACACACCAGCAGCTCCGACTCTGCCTCCCTCTCCATGCTGTCCCTCGATTCGCTCGTTGCCCCGGACACGCCCATTCAGTTTGACATCATCTCCCCTGTGAGCGAGGAGTACGCAGGGCAGGCCAAGCTGCCTGGGCAGATGGGCAGGTAGCAAGCCTTTTAAAAAAAATAAATAATAATAATAATAATAATAATTGTATAAAATATGTATCTTTATCCCTTTTCCTAAGTCTCCTTACTCCCCCTGCTTCTTAGTAATATATTTTTTGTTTGCCAGCACAAGCCTGCGTTGGTAATGTGTTGTTGCAGATATGAACGAACTTGGAGTTGAACTGCACCCATAAAATGATCATGTGCTCTTTGAAGGATTTCTCCTGTTTTCGAGTCACCCTGTGCTGCTGACGAAGGGTTAAATACAGCACAGTTTGACATTTATGTAACTGCTCTAGTAAGCTGTTAAAGAAGCCAACAACATTTTTGAAGTTGTATCTTGAGAAGCCTGATTTAAGTGTTCTGGAACTTGGTACGGACATTCTTTTAACACTAATTGTTGAGGATGGATTTGTATGTGGTTCTAATGCTACAGTAGCTAGGAAAACAACTTTTATTAATTTGCATCTTGATTTTAAACCTCATCCAACACAGAATATACTGAAGGTTATCGTGTTCACTAACTTGTCTTAATAAAGCCTGTCTCTCCCCTTCATTCAAAAAGGACAAACCCGTTTGGGGAATCAGGGGACGGGAAGCCTGAAGAGACTGAAGGTGAGTGCTTAGGGAAGACTCGTATCACAGGAATTAAAGACACTGAAGATGAGTGTTAGGGAAGACTGGCATTACAGGAATTAGACACTGAAGATGAGTGTTAGGGAAGACTGGCATTGGCATTACAGGAATTAAAGACACTGAAGATGAGTGCTTAGGGAAGACTGGCATTACAGGAATTAAAGACACTGAAGATGAGTGCTTAGGGAAGACTGGCATTACAGGAATTAAAGACACTGAAGATGAGTGCTTAGGGAAGACTGGTATTACAGGAATCAAAGACACTGAAGATGAGTGTTAGGGAAGACTGGTATTACAGGAATCAAAGACACTGAAGATGAGTGCTTAGGGAAGACTGGTATTACAGGAATCAAAGACACTGAAGATGAGTGTTAGGGAAGACTGGTATTACAGGAATCAAAGACACTGAAGATGAGTGTTAGGGAAGACTGGCATCACAGGAATTAAAGACACTGAAGATGAGTGTTAGGGAAGACTGGCATTACAGGAATTAAAGACACTGAAGATGAGTGCTTATGGAAGACTGGCATTACTGGAATTAAAGATGACAAGCAAGCCAGCTTCAATAATCGTTTGAGGGCTCACAATGTTATCAGTCCTTGTTTAGATAACAGGGCATGTATAGCCAGCAGGTGTGTAACTACATTGTAATAACTGAGTAATTACTAGAGATGCAACAATTCACTGGTGCATCGATTATGATCACCCAGCCTTACATTGATCGAGCTTTGATTACATAGTGGTGAATCAATGCATCCGATTCCAGCACAGTTTGAAGTATCCCAATCCCAGTTTGTATTAAGACGTTGATGTGTAGTTATGCGCTTGTATTACTGCTAGCACAGCAGGTAGCCAGTGTCAGCGCGTTGCTAGGATACAAACTTTTGACCTCTAAATTCGCTTTGGACAAGTCACATCAGTTAAAATATTTCATTTACACTTTCCGGATTTAAAAATGAAAGCGAGACAATGGAAGAGACTGGTCATTTATGGGGTAAAGGGAAGGGAGGACAGAAAAGCCATGTTTGGCAATTTATTGGATTTCATGGAGATGGTAAATGCTGTTGGATTTCGTGTAGATGTTAATGCTATTGGATTTCGTGGAGATGGTAAATGCTGTTGGATTTCGTGGAGATGGTAAATGCTGTTGGATTTCGTGGAGATGGTAAATGCTTTTGGATTTCGTGGAGATGGTAAATGCTGTTTGGATTTCGTGGAGATGGTAAATGCTGTTTGGATTTCGTGGAGATGGTAAATGCTGTTTGGATTTCGTGGAGATGGTAAATGCTTTTGGATTTCGTGTAGATGGTAAATGCTGTTGGATTTCGTGTAGATGGTAAATGCTGTTGGATTTCGTGTAGATGGTAAATGCTGTTGGATTTCATGTAGATGGTAAATGCTATTGGATTTCGTGTAGATGGTAAATGCTTGTGACATAAAATAACAATAATGTCAATTAGCAAGCATATTCCAGATTGAAATGACTTTAATAAGAATGATTGTTTTTGTTATTATTAAAGTCTTAAAGGGACACATGGTGCAGACCCATACATATTTTTTCAGTTCCTAACTGAACTCAAGTCCTTCAGATTATTATTATATATTTGTTTTTCAGAAGTGTTCTCTCTTGAATGTAGGCTGTGCCTTGCTGTTTCACTGTTCTGCATAGCAATGTTTTTAGCTGTTGGATCTTCTGATAACAATCCTAATGTTTGTTCTTGATTTTGAAAAATAAAATGTTGTTTATGCATCGATTACTGTTAATAAATGCGGATGTGATAATGGATTAAGAGACTTGCTGATTGCACCACTAGTAATTAGCAATGGGTGCTGCATGTAACATGGTGCCACTGTGTAATCACATGGAAATCACCTTGTCAACACAGTCTTATTATCTGATGGAATCGCATGATCACATCCTGGTGCAGGCCAGTCACCAGCAGCTACTATGGTGGTGTTATTACCATGTCATTACAAGAGTATGTGTGACTCCATAATCAAAAGTGCAGCCAGTAAGTTCCATGTAATTGAACTGGGCATGACTTTAACCCTTTGCAGTCCATTTATTAAGTGCGTGTCAGGCGCGTCAGGTCCAATTTATTTTCACACACGCAGTTAATTTTAGACGCGCTGTTTAAAAAGGGCAGCAGTGTGGAGTAGTGGTTAGGGCTCTGGACTCTTGACTGGAGGGTTGTGGGTTCAATCCCCAGTGGGGGACACTGCTGCTGTACCCTTGAGCAAGGTACTTTACCTAGATTGCTCCAGTAAAAAACCCAACTGTATAAATGGGTAAATGTATGTAAAAAAAAAAAAAAAATGTAATTGTATGTAAAAATAATGTGATATCTTGTAACAATTGTAAGTCGCCCTGGATAAGGGCGTCTGCTAAAAAAATAAATAATAATAATAATAATTAAAAGTATTTTTTTTCCCACAGTCAAACAGGTTTAAAAGGCCCTGCATATCAACAAAGCACTCACTAGGCATCTCCAGCCCAGCCCCACCCTTTCGTTTGCTATAGCTTTCACATATGCTAAGAAATAAATAATAATAATAATAATAATAGTTGTACATACCGATCAATCATCTCCTGATCACTCGTTTTATCACCAAACGCCTCAATAATGCGATCCAAGTCATTATTTTATTTCTATAACATCTGAAAAAAGCTCTGCAAATGTCTGTGATGTCCTCTGAGCGCTGATGCAATTGCAGCCAGCTTGTTTCCTTATGGCCGCCGTTATCTGATGCCAGGGGCAAGTATGACTATTCATGAGATACGCCCTTTTTTTTTTCGGCCTGTCTCGGCTCCTGTCGCTCCCACTCGGCCATTGAATGGTTTTCTCGGCTTTTTCCGGAGAAAAAACGACTAGAAACCCGTTTTTTGCATGATGTCGGACAGGGTCCGACATTGGACCGGATAGGAATAATTGCAATGTCGGATCAGGTCCGACATAGGACCGCAAAGGGTTAATTAAGTGTGGGATCGAGAGTGGAATGGGATTCAATGATGTAAGATTGATTCTGGTCATGGTTTGTATAAGACTGTAATGACAGTGGCCCTGTGGCCCCTCACTGTCCCCCCGCAGACTCCATCCTGCAGCAGCTGTACATGGTGCAGTTCCTGGGCTCCATGGAGGTGAGGTCAGGGGAGAGTACCGATGTGATCTACGAGACCATGCGGCACATCCTGGCTGCGCGCGCCATCCACAACGTCTTCCGCATGACCGAGTCCCACCTGCTCGTCACCTGTGACTGCCTCAAGTGAGTCCACTCATTCTCAGGGGCTCTTTTTGTGATTCCCCAAATAATGTTTTCTGTATAGCACTGCCTCCTTATTTCTCTATGTAACCTACACATCAGAAAAACAATGAATTAGTGACCGCTCCGGATTGTGTTTCAGCTGTCTAATAACAACAAATACAGTGGTTCCTTAGACACGACAAAACAAACAAAACACTCAGGATTACAATACAGTTTCTTCTTCCGGTTCAGTGTTTAACCATACAAAGGAACAGATCACTTCGCTACGTCCCCTTTTGTACCGTCAATCATGACCCCTTGGTTAACGAGTGCAACCGCTCCTCCAATCCACGGCTGCCACGTCGTTTCCCTTCCGGGTCGATGATTTAGTGTACTGTAGCTCCGCCCCCTTTCTAGATGGTCAACTTCCGTCTAACCCTGGGAATGAATTGTCTGGCCATCCAGTCCAGGGCACTCTGTTCCCTTTACACAGCCTTCACAGGTCGGGAGGGAGATTTATCTATCTATTTATTTAAGAATCATCCTGTATGTCTCAGTCCTGCAGTGAATGAACCAGATTAGTAAGTTAGGGAATGTGGTTGTATCGAGGGAGTGCTGTGTGGGTGCTTTTTTTAATTTAATATTTTTATTTTTGATGTTAAGGTTCTTTGGCCACAGTTTAGAACCTGCTCTTCAGTTGTAACTGCCTTTTCAATAGATGTACAGACGTGCTCAAATTTGTTGATACCCCTCCACAAAAAACGAAGAATGCACAATTTTCTCTGAAATAACATAATATTGTAAATAATAAAACAAATGAAAATGGACAAAAATGATGGGACCGCTAACCTAATATTTTGTTGCACAACCTTTAGAGGCAATCACGTTTTCTTTAGCTCTCAATGAGACTTCTGCACCTGTTAACAGGTAGTTTGGCCCACTCTTCCTGAGCAAACTGCTCCAGCTGTCTCAGGTTTGATTGGGTGCCTTCTCCAGACTGCAAGTTTCAGCTCTTTCCATAGATGTTCGATAGGATTCAGATGAGGACTCATAGAAGGCCACTTCAGAATAGTCCAATGTTTTGTTCTTATCCATTCTTGGGTGCTTTTAGCTGTGTGTTTTGGGTCATTATCCTGTTGGAGGACCCATGACCTGCGACTGAGACAGAGCTTTCTGACACTGGGCAGTACGTTTCGCTCCAGAATGCCTTGATAGTCTTGAGATTTCATTGTGCCCTGCTCTCCCCAGGGAGATTGGCTACAGTTCCATGGACCTTAAACTTCTTAATAATATTTGCAACTGTTGTCACAGGAACATCAAGCTGCTTGGAGATGGTCTTGTAGCCTTTACCTTTACCATGCTTGTCTATTATTTTCTTTCTGATCTCCTCAGACAACTCTCTCCTTTGCTTTCTCTGGTCCATGTTCAATGTGGTGCACACAATGATACCAAACAGCACAGTGACTACTTTTCTCCATTTAAATAGGCTGAATGACTGATTACAAGATTGGAGACATGTGTGATACTAATTAAAGAAACTAATTTGTTTGAAATATCACTATAATCCAACTATTTATTATCATTTCTAAGGGGTACCAACAAATGTGTCCAGGCCATTTTAGAATATCTTTGTAGAATAAGCAATAATTCATCTCTTTTCACAGCTTCTTTGCTTTATTCTATGACATACCAAAGGCATGCAAGTATACATGATAAAATAGCTTTTAATTTCATCACTTTTCAGGAGGAATGAAGCATTATTTCAATGAGCTGTAAGGGTACCAACAAATTTGAGCTTGTCTGTATGTAACACAGGCTAGATGAGCCAAAAGGAAGCACTCAACACGCACTATGGGATCAGGTTTCCTTGTGTATCACTGGCAATAAAGAGAAAGAATCCACTAGGTGGCGCTGGCTCTCACTGCGCTGTGTACGCAGGAAGAGCCTGACGTGTTCTGTCTTGTTTTTCTCTGCAGGCTGATCGACCCGCAGACTCAGGTCACCAGGCTGAGGGTGAGTGCTTGCTTTCTGCTTGTCCTGGATAACGAGGGGTCTGGAAATCACCAATACACAATAAGAGCAGTACATCAAACTTCGCTTTTAGCTGTTAAACATTGAGAACACCACTGTGTATCCTACAAACACTGCCAGCACTGTAGACCTGAGACAACTGCCCAGTCCATGTTGACTTCCCAGTGGTCCGTGGTGCAGTTTAGTAGATTCTTTGCAATAGGTACAGCGTTCACTGAGAGTCTCGTCTGTGCTGTGATTTGATTTGAGCACTTCTCAGGCTGCCTCGATCAGAACTCCAGAGCAGGACTGGTCTGCAAAACCAGAATGAAAGAACCGCTCAATTCACTTTTCGGATGGTATAACATTTCTTTTAAAAGCCTGAATATTTAAAAACAATTATCAGAAAAAGAGAATAAACACTGACATGAGACCAGACTGCAGTGTCCATACACAACAATACCACAGCACTGACATGAGACCAGACTGCAGTGTCCATACACAACAATACCACAGCACTGACATGAGACCAGACTGCAGTGTCCATACACAACAATACCACAGCACTGACATGAGACCAGACTGCAGTGTCCATACACAACAATACCACAGCACTGACATGAGACCAGACTGCAGTGTCCATACACAACAATACCACAGCACTGACATGAGATCAGACTGCAGTGTCCATACACAACAATACCACAGCACTGACATGAGACCAGACTTCAGTGTCCATACACAACAATACCACAGCACTGACATGAGACCAGACTGCAGTGTTCATGCACAACAATACCACAGCACTGACATGAGACCAGACTGCAGTGTCCATACACAACAATACCACAGCACTGACATGAGACCAGACTTCAGTGTCCATACACAACAATACCACAGCACTGACATGAGACCAGACTGCAGTGTTCATGCACAACAATACCACAGCACTGACATGAGACCAGACTGCAGTGTTCATGCACAACACTGACATGAGACCAGACTGCAGTGTCCATACACAGCACTGACATGAGACCAGACTGCAGTGTTCATGCACAACACTGACATGAGACCAGACTGCAGTGTTCATGCACAACACTGACATGAGACCAGACTGCAGTGTTCATGCACAACACTGACATGAGACCAGACTGCAGTGTTCATACACAGCAATACCATGTGAAATGTTTGTGCTGGTATAACGCTGTCTGTCTCTCCCCTGCATGCTGTTTGTGCTGGTCAGTCAGTCTGGTATAACGCTGTCTGTCTCTCCTCTGCACGCTGTTTGTGCTGGTCAGTCAGTCTGGTATAACGCTGTCTGTCTCTCCCCTGCATGCTGTTTGTGCTGGTCAGTCAGTCTGGTATAACGCTGTCTGTCTCCTCTGCACGCTGTTTGTGCTGGTCAGTCAGTCTGGTATAACGCTGTCTGTCTCTCCCCTGCATGCTGTTTGTGCTGGTCAGTCAGTCTGGTATAACGCTGTCTGTCTCTCCCCTGCATGCTGTTTGTGCTGGTCAGTCAGTCTGGTATAACGCTGTCTGTCTCCTCTGCACGCTGTTTGTGCTGGTCAGTCAGTCTGGTGTAACGCTGTCTGTCTCTCCCCTGCACACTGTGCAGTTTCCTCTCTCCAGCGTGGTTCTGTGCGCCTCTCACCAGGAGAACAAGCGCCTCTTGGGTTTCGTGCTGCAGTGCTCAGGGAGCCGAGCGGAGGGCAGGCCAGTGTCTGTGTGCTACGTGTTCGAGTCCAACAACGAGGGAGAGAAGGTACCATGCAAACACACCACCGCTGCAGGACCCTGTGCTTGTTTATCTCTGGACACCTTCCTGTGCAGCCAGTTCAAACAATCTCTGAACTGAGACCCCCATATACCCCGTACTAATATATTATATTATAGAAGCACGTCTTGGGGTAGAATTTCAACATTAAACCGTTTGTATTAGTCTTAATAGAGTTCATACCTCTCTACAGCAGCAGTGTCCATCCTGTGATCGGATCACATTTCCTTTTGCTTTTCTGACCGTACACTGCTGTGTCGCAGAGGGTGCTGCTTCTTACTAACATAAAGACACTTGACTGATATAACCTGTATTATAAGCAGCTGCTCTTGCAATCCTGCGGTGTGTCTGTAAAGCTGGCACTCTGAATGTCAGTGACACAGCACTCCAAACATTTATACCACAACACGCTCTATAGAAACAGATTCTTTACGTTAATATCAGCTGTCATCAAAGCATCGTAACAGACGTATCAGTATAGTAATCATTGCAACAGTAATTGCAATGATCACTGAAATCATCGTACAAAGGGTCAGTAAAATGCAATTTGAGGGTATTTAATATGAGTGGGGTCTATACCTTGTTAAACTGCTTGCATGAGTTTTTAACCTCGAACAGGATTTTATTGTGTGCTTTGTAATTTTATGAAAACGTGTGATCTTTCTTGTAGAGGAGTATGAAGTGTGTCATGTTGTTTAGTCAGCAGTTCTCTTTTATTTTCAGATCTGTGATAGTGTCGGGCTGGCGAAGCAGATCGCCTTCCATTCAGACATGGTAAGAAGAACAATAAAAGGCAGTTTTCTGCAAAATCATTTTTTATTTCAATACATATCAAATGCAGGATTTGCATGGGCAGAAACTGTTTTTACTGCAGATGTGTTCAGGTTGTTAAAAGGTACTTCCTAGATACAGTTACAAACTACCTTGTCTCACGAACTCGAGGAATCAGTATCATAGAGTATTATTGAAGGGGCAGCTTAGGAAAATAAGAACATAAGAATTCGGCCCATAAGTGCTCGCCCAGTTCCTAGTAAGTGATTAAACCCAGATCTTCAGAAGTGGTCTGGTTCCTGGTCGCTGCTTTATCCCGGACTCCCCCTGAACTCAGTGTTTGACCTGATTTAGGATCGCAGAGCGACAGTGAAGCAGAAGGAGCTGGACAAGGAGAAGGAGAGGCAGCAGGAGGAGATCAGCAAACAAAAACAGATTGAGAAGGTATGAATGAACCAGGGGCAGCAACGCCACCAGCCCAGAGCACAGGGCGCTTCCTGGGGGAATGAGAGAGAAATGCATTGTCACTGTTATTGCATTGAATTGAACTCTTTCAGCTATATCTAATGCATTAGTTTTAGTGTCTTATTGGAATAAAGTCCTGCTTACAATACCCAAGACTACACCTGGTTAACTGCTCAGCTGTTTTGTGTGCAATTATTTGTCCTAGACTAGGCTAGCCCTCTGCTGTGTTAGTGGAAGTATTTTTCCTAGACTAGGCTAGCACTCTGCTGTGTTGGTGGTGATATTCTTCCTAGACTAGACTAGCACTCTTCTGTGTTAGTGGAGGTGTTTTTCCTAGATTGTACGTGCACTCTGCTATTTCTAGTGGAGTTTTCTTCCCTCCATCTTTGAGTTTGTATTGTTTAAAGAGTTAGAAATGCTTTTCTGAGGGGGGCTCCCGAGTGGCGCTCCGCGTGGAGTGCAGGATGCGCTCTATAGCCTGGACGTCGCCGGTTCGAGTCCAGGCTATTCCACAGCCGACCGTGGACGGGAGTTCCCAGGGGGCTGCGCACAATTGGCCGAGTGTCGTCTGGGGGGAGGGAGGGTTTAGGTCGGCCAGGGTGTCCTCGGCTCACCGCGCACCAGCGACCCCTGTAGTCTGGTTGGGCGCCTGCGGGCTTGCCTGAGAGCTGCGTTGTCCTCCGACGCTGTAGCTCTTGGGTGGCTGCATGGTGAGTCTGCAGTGTGAAAGTGGTCGGCTGACGGCACACGCTTCGGAGGACAGTGTGTGTTCGTCTTAGCCCTCCCGAGTCAGCGCAGGGGTGGTAGCAGTGAGCTGAGCCTAAAAAATAATTGGCCATTCCAAATTGGGAGAAAATAATAAAAAATAATTGGCGACAACTAAATTTATAAACAAAAAAAAAACAAAAAAAAACAAGAAATGCTTTTCTGCACATGATATTTTGCTCTCAATCCGGTTTTGCCTACGAGGGTGAAGGATGCTGAATGGTTTGTTTCAGGACTTGGAGGAGCAGAGCCGCTTGATAGCAGCGTCCAGTCGCCCAAACCAGGCCGGGGGCGAGGCGCAGGTATTGGTTCTCAGCAACAGCCAATCAGAAGACAGCGATACGGGAGAGGAGGGCAAGAAGAAGGGTGAATCAGAGGCCTGACACTGCGAAGAGTCAAGAACCGAAAAAACAAACCAACGATGCAACATGTCCAAACAACACAGTGAACGCTGCTTTTAAAGCTCTTCATGTCTTTATGGAAGGTTTTTATTATATTGGGGACTTTTACTATAAAAAAAAACAATCATGGTATTTCGTACTGGTATGGCTAAACATAATAAACTGACGCTGGCGCCTGCGCTGGCTGGACCTGTCCCCAGGTAGACAGGTTCACGGCTATTTGTATAAAGTCAGTATTTTATACACGCTTCTTTATTGAGACAATGTTTAAATCTTAACTTTTAATGACATTGTTTTTAACCTGTATAAATATATAGCACTGAAACCACACTGTACTAGAAAACAGTCTCATCATTATGCATTTGAACAGCATGAGCAGATACATGATGCATCTGTGCTTGTGCAGCTTTCAATTTCAGTCATTTTTAATTCTGTGATTCTGTTTTGTCAATTTATACTATTCTATACTGTAATCAGTAAGGGAGCAGTGAGGATTTCAGCAGGGATTCAGTACGGAGCAGTGAGGATCTCAGCAGGGATTCAGTAAGGGAGCAGTGAGGATCTCAGCAGGGATTCAGTAAGGGAGCAGTGAGGATCTCAGCAGGGATTCAGTAAGGGAGCAGTGAGGATCTCAGCAGGGATTCACTAAGGAGCAGTGAGGATCTCAGCAGGGATTCAGTAAGGGAGCAGTGAGGATTTCAGCAGGGATTCAGTAAGGAGCAGTGAGGATCTCAGCAGGGATTCAGTAAGGAGCAGTGAGGATCTCAGCAGGGATTCAGTAAGGGAGCAGTGAGGATCTCAGCAGGGATTCAGTAAGGAGCAGTGAGGATCTCAGCAGGGATTCAGTAAGGAGCAGTGAGGATCTCAGCAGGGATTCAGTAAGGAGCAGTGAGGATCTCAGCAGGGATTCAGTAAGGGAGCAGTGAGGATCTCGGCAGGGATTCAGTAAGGGAGCAGTGAGGATCTCAGCAGGGATTCAGTAAGGGAGCAGTGAGGATCTCAGCAGGGATTCAGTAAGGGAGACCGTTTCTAGTGGATATTCCTTTGTGCTGATGCCCAAGCAAACTTGACAAGCCTCAAGCACACTGCAGAAAAAGAGCTTCCATGTGTTTACAACACGCATCACAAATGAATTGCACTACTAGTGATTTCAAGTGGTACTGCGGCTGGAGGACAAAGATTAAGCAAGGTCAATGTGGGAGAAAACCTGTACAAACCAGTAAGGATAATGAAAAGAAACAGGAATTCCTCTGAAAATCTGTGACAACCGAAAACAAAGAACCCTAAGCATAGGTAAGCATCGTAAAGCACAGAAAGGCATGGCAAAGCGTATTAACAAACTATGGCAAATGCGTAGTATAGCCATGGGAAAAATGAGGAGAAAACTGCTAAATGACTGTAGTAAACTTTTAAACAGGATGTGCCGCAGAGTTTACCTTGCAGACAGTCCTAGAAAATGAAGAGAAAATGGTTAGAAGAGCAGCTGTATTAAACCACACACACTGTGCGCTCTGCATTGTACATCTGCGGCCCAGCTGTCATTTCAGTGTTTGAAAATAAAACCTGTGTTTTTAATATAACAATTTTATATATAAAATTAAAAATGTTCATCATGTTTTTTAACCACCCAACTGCCCATTTATTTTAGCAATTTCCATGTTAAGAATGCCTTATTTTTTTTTCATTCTTAGCCCTCAAATAAGCAATTTTTGCTATTTTTTTTTAAACACACTTTTTTTATTGTGATTATGATAAACAGAAATACATTGTTTCAATAGAACTTAAATAACAAAATAACAACGATGTGTTTACAATTGTAGCATTATAATATAGATCACAACATAACATCATTTTTTTTTTCCAATGGCAGCATTATATAAGTATAAATAACATAATTTTTTCCAATGGCAGCATTATAATAACATTATAATACTTGTGCAGGCATATCACATTTTAGAAATTATTTTTAGTGTGATAGATTTCAAAGCAGATGCACTTCAAACCCTCATCAATGCTAACGTCTTTATCTAGCACATATACATCAGAAAACTTTGAAAAACAAATTTTCAATCACGTCATATACAGTATCTTCCCCAGTTTCAAGCACGGTGTATAGTGCTGTCATATGAATCAATAAATAAATAGGTTGTTTTGACCAGTACCAAACCTGACAAGACATCCTTACAACCTGTAACACCTACAAATAAATAAAGAAATCTCCTCGTTTTATTCTCTGTTGATACACAGGCATCCATTTTTCACTCTCAGCTGTGTATGTACAGATGACCCAGTCTGTCAAGCACATTTCTTAGAGACTGCTGCCATCTGCCAGTAAAAAACAAAACTGCATACACTTTTACAATAAAGATTTCTTATTTTTTCATTGAAGCATGTTAAAGACGTGTTAAACTTTGCAGATGCACATATAACCTCCTGCACGCTGTTCTCACGGGAGTGACAAATTTGGACTCGCATGCGCTCCATGTGGAAATCGCGGGATAAGCAGCTGGGTCTTTAAAACCTAAAATTGATTCAGAACCCTGTACTAGAGCATCTCCGGAGGGCTGGTTAGAAGTGTCTGTAGAGCATCTCCAGAGGGCTGGTTAGAAGTGTCTGTAGAGCATCTCCAGAGGGCTGGTTAGAAGTGTCTGTAGAGCATCTCCAGAGGGCTGGTTAGAAGTGTCTGTACTAGAGCATCTCCGGAGGGCTGGTTAGAAGTTTCAGGGCTCTGATTTATACTTTGTGACCACATTTTGGTAAAGTGTGACTTGCATCTGACTGGAAGGCCACATCCACTGCATCCCTGAGATTTCATCCCCAGCAGGCGATATTAATAAAAGGAGTCAGCTGTATAAAGATGTTCTTCTCCAGAGCGGCTCACCTGGTAGAGCGCAGCCGTATGCTGTGCAGGGTGAGTCATACAGCGCTGGGTCATATCCTGGCTGTGTGAAGTAGGCTGGTTATCACTGGGGACTCCGAAGGGAGCGTCGCATTGGCTCTGGCACTCCCGTGGGTTATGGAGGCAAAACCAGCAGAGACTGTTTCTCCTAATCGCATTACACGAACCCTGCTGGCCTGGTGACCAGTGAGCTTAGAACGGACAACTGCAGGGCTGTCCTTTGTCCTGCAGAGGTCACTAGCTCGCTGACATCTGTTCTCGAGTTACTGTGTGTAAAAGAGGAAGCTGGCTCAGTCGTGGGATCGGAGGACGCCACTGAACCAGTTCTCTTGAGATGTGTGGGGAATTTCTGCGGTTGGTGGTAAAATAATTGAGCAATAAAATAAAATAAAATTTTAAAAGATGTTCTTCTCCAAGAAAAGGCCCAGTTACTGAATTATTACCGTGACTCTAGATGGGGTACAGAGGGTGCAAATCTCATCTGAGACACATGAGCCAGGGCTGGGCTTCATGCAGAATGAATGGTTGGACTATTTTACAAAATGCAATCTTTCTATCTTCTGAAAATTAAGTGTTTAATAAGCTTACATTTATTAAGCATACATTGTTTTAAAATATAAAACATTCCAAGTAGCAAAAGTAGTTACAAAGCATGTGTTACACACAGTCATTAAAGTAGTTACAAAGCATGTGTTAATTTGGAGTTTTACAAGAAAAATTGCTGAAATAAATAATTGTAGACTGTTTCTTGTAACTTCTTTTCCTCATCCACAAAAGCAAAACTTGTTTTCAAGAAATTTCAAGAAATTATACATTTCCATTGGGGTATGTAAACACTTGACTACAAGTGTGTGTGTGTATATATATATATATATATTTGTAAAGTGGAGTGTGGTGTAATAAGTGACGTGCAGCTGCAGCTTTGTAAAGTGGAGTGTGGTGTAATGAAGCGACATGCAGCTGCAGCTTTGTAAAGTGGAGTGAAGCAATGAAGTGATGTGCAGCTGCAGCTTTGTAAAGAGTTGTGTGGTGTAATGAAGCGCCTCCGTCCTCGTTCCCTGTGACAGTGTGTCCTGTCCTGTCAGCCGGAGCCCTGCAGGGGGCCCTCTCTCCTCACATCGTACTCCCGGTACAACAGGAAGTCTTTCAGCCGGTTAGGAAGTGGCAGGAAGGTTAAGAAGACTGGAGCGCGCAGGCGGAGTCGACCCAGACAGCCGCGGATCTGCAGACGACAGAGGTGCTTCAGACAGCGTGGGCTCTCTGCAACACAGACAGGGCAGTCAACAATACAGCTTTACACACTGAGGACTGTGCAACACAGACAGGGCAGTCAACAATACAGCTTTACACACTGAGGACTGTGCAACACAGACAGGGCAGTCAACAATACAGCTTTACACACTGAGGACTGCAACACAGACAGGGCAGTCAACAATACAGTGTGCAGTGGCAGTGTGATTGTGTTTGTGTTCAGACGCTCTGATCTTGTGTGCAGTGTGATTGTGTTTGTGTTCAGACGCTCTGATCTTGTGTGCAGTGGCAGTGTGTTTGTGTTCAGACGCTCTGATCTTGTGTGCAGTGTGATTGTGTTTGTGTTCAGATGCTCTGATCTTGTGTGCAGTGGCAGTGTGATTGTGTTCAGACGCTCTGATCTTGTGTGCAGTGGCAGTGTGATTGTGTTCAGACGCTTTGATCTTGTGTGCAGTGGCAGTGTGATTGTGTTTGTGTTCAGACGCTCTGATCTTGTGTGCAGTGTGATTTGTGTTTTTGTTCAGACGCTCTGATCTTGTGTGCAGTGTGATTGTGTTTGTGTTCAGACGCTTTGATCTTGTGTGCAGTGGCAGTGTGATTGTGTTTGTGTTCAGACGCTCTGATCTTGTGTGCAGTGTGATTGTGTTCAGACGCTCTGATCTTGTGTGCAGTGTGATTTGTTTGTGTTCAGACGCTCTGATCTTGTGTGATTGTGTTGATGCTCTGATCTTGTGTGCAGTGTGATTGTGTTTGTGTTCAGACGCTCTGATCTTGTGTGCAGTGTGATTGTTTGTGTTCAGACGCTCTGATCTTGTGTGCAGTGTGATTGTGTTTGTGTTCAGACGCTCTGATCTTGTGTGCAGTGTGATTTGTGTTTTTGTTCAGACGCTCTGATCTTGTGTGATTGTGTTGATGCTCTGATCTTGTGTGCAGTGTGATTGTGTTTGTGTTCAGACGCTCTGATCTTGTGTGCAGTGTGATTGTGTTTGTGTTCAGACGCTCTGATCTTGTGTGCAGTGTGATTTGTGTTTTTGTTCAGACGCTCTGATCTTGTGTGCAGTGTGATTGTGTTTGTGTTCAGACGCTCTGATCTTGTGTGCAGTGTGATTGTGTTTGTGTTCAGACGCTCTGATCTTGTGTGCAGTGTGATTGTTTTTGTTCAGACGCTCTGATCTTGTGTGCAGTGTGATTGTTTGTGTTCAGACGCTCTGATCTTGTGTGCAGTGTGATTTGTGTTTTTGTTCAGACGCTCTGATCTTGTGTGCAGTGTGATTGTGTTTGTGTTCAGACGCTCTGATCTTGTGTGCAGTGTGATTGTGTTTGTGTTCAGACGCTCTGATCTTGTGTGCAGTGTGATTTGTGTTTTTGTTCAGACGCTCTGATCTTGTGTGATTGTGTTGATGCTCTGATCTTGTGTGCAGTGTGATTGTGTTTGTGTTCAGACGCTCTGATCTTGTGTGCAGTGTGATTGTGTTTGTGTTCAGACGCTCTGATCTTGTGTGCAGTGTGATTTGTGTTTTTGTTCAGACGCTCTGATCTTGTGTGCAGTGTGATTGTGTTTGTGTTCAGACGCTCTGATCTTGTGTGCAGTGTGATTGTGTTTGTGTTCAGACGCTCTGATCTTGTGTGCAGTGTGATTGTGTTCAGACGCTCTGATCTTGTGTGCAGTGTGATTGTTTTTGTTCAGACGCTCTGATCTTGTGTGCAGTGTGATTGTTTGTGTTCAGACGCTCTGATCTTGTGTGCAGTGTGATTGTGTTCAGACGCTCTGATCTTGTGTGCAGTGTGATTGTTTGTGTTCAGACGCTCTGATCTTGTGTGCAGTGTGATTGTGTTTGTGTTCAGATGCTCTGATCTTGTGTTTGTGTTCAGACGCTCTGATCTTGTGTGCAGTGTGATTGTGTTTCTGTTCAGACGCTCTGATCTTGTGTGCAGTGTGATTGTGTTTGTGTTCAGACGCTCTGATCTTGTGTGCAGTGGCAGTGTGATTGCAGTAGAGTGGCTTTCTTACGCTGTATCTGTTGGATCTCTGGCCACTGTTTCTGTTGAATCAGAACAGCTTTGAGTTTGGAGCAGAATGGAACGTGATCGACGTAATCCAGCATGATCCGCACAACCTTCCCCGAGATATCCTTCAGGCAGTTCAGTGTGATTACCTCACAGAACTGGAGAGAAAGAGACGGGACAGGACTTTATACACAGAACAGCTCGGTGTGATCACCTCACAGAACTGGAGAGAAAGAGACGGGACAGGACTTTACACACAGAACAGATCAGTGTGATCACCTCACAGAACTGGAGAGACAGGGATGGGATGGGACGGGACGGGACAGGACTTTACACACAGAACAGCTCGGTGTGATCACCTCACAGAACTGGAGAGACAGGGATGGGATGGGACGGGACAGGACTTTATACACAGAACAGCTCGGTGTGATCACCTCACAGAACTGGAGAGAAAGAGACGGGACAGGACTTTACACACAGAACAGATCAGTGTGATCACCTCACAGAACTGGAGAGACAGGGATGGGATGGGACGGGATGGGACGGGACGGGACAGGACTTTACACACAGAACAGCTCGGTGTGATCACCTCACAGAACTGGAGAGACAGGGATGGGATGGGACGGGACAGGACTTTACACACAGATCAAAGACACACCGGCAAGATGGGAAGAAGTGCTTCAATTACATTTAGCCATAACACAACACTCAATAACACATTCTAATGTAACACTTGAAAGAGCTGGATGTTACTGATAGTATTGTTATTGTTAGTATGTACACACACACACACACAGAGATTATATACAGACGTGCTCAAATTTGTTGGTACCCCTCCACAAAAAACGAAGAATGCACAGTTTTCTCTGAAATAACTTGAAACTGACAAAAGCAATTTGCATCCACCATTGTTTATTCCATATTTAATAGAAATCAGACTTTGCTTTTGATTTTTTATTCAACATAATATTGTAAATAATAAAACAAATGAAAATGGCATGGACAAAAATGATGGGACCCCTAACCTAATATTTTGTTGCACAACCTTTAGAGGCAATCACTGCAATCAAACGTTTTCTGTAGCTCTCAATGAGACTTCTGCACCTGTTAACAGGTAGTTTGGCCCACTCTTCCTGAGCAAACTGCTCCAGCTGTCTCAGGTTTGATGGGTGCCTTCTCCAGACTGCAAGTTTCATCTCTTTCCATAGATGTTCGATAGGATTCAGATCAGGACTCATAGAAGGCCACTTCAGAATAGTCCAATGTTTTGTTCTTATCCATTCTTGGGTGCTTTTAGCTGTGTGTTTTGGGTCATTATCCTGTTGGAGGACCCATGACCTGCGACTGAGACAGAGCTTTCTGACACTGGGCAGTACGTTTCGCTCCAGAATGCCTTAATAGTCTTGAGATTTCATTGTGCCCTGCACAGATTCAAGACACCCTGTGCCAGGCGCAGCAAAGCAGCCCCAAAACATAACCGAGCCTCCTCCATGTTTCACTGTAGGTATGGTGTTCTTTTCTTTGAAAGCTTCATTTTTTCATCTGTGAACATAGAGCTGATGTGACTTGCCAAAAAGCTCCAGTTTTGACTCATCTGTCCAAAGGATATTCTCCCAGAAGGATTGTGGCTTGTCAATATGCATTTTAGCAAATTCCAGTCTGGCTTTTTTATGTTTTTCTGTCAAAAGTGGAGTCCTCCTGGGTCTTCTTCCATGGAGCCCACTTTCGCTCAAAAAGCGACGGATGGTGCGATCAGAAACTGATGTACCTTCACCTTGGAGTTCAGCTTGTATCTCTTTGGCAGTTATCCTTGGTTCTTTTTCTACCAGTCGCACTATCCTTCTGTTCAATCTGGGGTCGATTTTCCTCTTGCGGCCGCGCCCAGGGCTACAGTTCCATGGACCTTAAACTTCTTAATAATATTTGCAACTGTTGTCACAGGAACATCAAGCTGCTTGGAGATGGTCTTGTAGCCTTTACCTTTACCATGCTTGTCTATTATTTTCTTTCTGATCTCCTCAGACAACTCTCTCCTTTGCTTTCTCTGGTCCATGTTCAGTGTGGTGCACACAATGATACCAAACAGCACAGTGACTACTTTTCTCCATTTAAATAGGCTGAATGACTGATTACAAGATTGGAGACATGTCTGATACTAATTAAAGAAACTAATTAGTTTGAAATATCACTATAATCCAATTATTTATTATCTTTTCTAAGGGGTACCAACAAATGTGTCCAGGCCATTTTAGAATATATTTGTAGAATAAGCAATAATTCATCTCTTTTCACAGCTTCTTTGCTTTATTCTATAACATACCAAAGGCATGCAAGTATACATGATAAAATAGCTTTTAATTTCATCACTTTTTAGGAGGAATGAAGCATTATTTCAATGAGCTGTAAGGGTACCAACAAATGTGAGCACGTCTGTATATATATAGCAACTAAATATGGAATGTAATGTTCTTATTCAAAATCTAGTCCATATAGAGCTGACCTATGGAAATATGACCTAGTGACGAAAAACTGTGACCTGCCATTCAGCATTGGATTAGAAGAAAGAAACTCCTGTTTCCCCAGGCTCTTGTCAGATTGGTTTCTAATACAAGCCAATTCCCTTCTGTGTGTGCATGCACTATTATAGAAGATCAGGCATGTGAAAATAACATTTACCACATGTCTGAACTTAAAAATATGGAGAAAAAAAGTTTCATTTGTAAGAAATACACTTTATATGAATACATTAAGTGAATGTATATATAAGATTTAAGTCTGACCAATAAAACCATCATCTAAAAAGTGGGAACCCTGTAATGAAAACCCTTATTGAAAATGTAAAAAGCAAGATCCTAATAAAACAGTTAGGAATGTCTATGTAACGTTCCCTGTATAGCGTGATGCTGCGCAGCGAGTACCCACCATGGTGTCCTTGATGACGGCAGAGCTCCAGCCCTCGTAGTCTGCAGGCAGGTGAGCCTGGTCCCCATACGGGCAGTGGAAGCAGCGCTGCACATCGTACCCGTACCCCAGCAGCATCCTGAGCACCACCTCGTCCTTCAGCGCGTACTGCAGCGCGGAGGGGTAGTGCGTGGTGTTCACGCGGCAGTAGTAGTTCACGTTGGCCCCGTGGCGCAGCAGCAGGCTGATGAGCGGGTGGTTGCCCAGGCGCAGCGCCACCTGCAGGCTGTTGACGGGGTCCTGGTTGGGCAGCGCGCCGGCCTCCAGCAGCAGCTGCACGCAGGCCAGGTCCCCGTTGGACACAGCGAAGAACAGAGCGGACTTCCTGAGGTCGTCATAGCCGCGGCGCACGTGAGGGTCCAGCATGACGTTGACGTCGTAGCCGGCCTGTAGGAGGAGGGCGAGGCACTGCGGGTGCCCCCCCGCGGCTGCAGAGTGCAGGGGGCTCATGCCGCTCTCCTTCACCGCCGAGCGCTCGGTCACTGGGATCAGCAGCTTCAGAGCGCTGGGACCAACACACAACACACACCGGCTCACAGGCTGCACATCTGCACAAACCCAGGACCTCTCTTCCGGGGGAAACTCCATTTAGCAAAATTCGACCCTCGCTAAGTAAAGTTAGTCTCTCCCTTACTATAGTTAGTCCTTTCCTTAATGTAGTTAGTCCCTCCCATAGTATATACTGAGGAGGGGATACAAAGCATGAAGAGTTACCTTGTTGTAATCTAAACATTCGAAATAGTTTTTTTCCAAGAAATCACTGCAGCTCCTCCACCCTGTGTCGTCTGCTTAATAACCATACTGCTTTTTACAAAGTTTCTGCTTCGTACAACTGTAAATGCAAATGACCCTGAAATAAGTTTACACCAGCAAACCCCATGCACATAACTTGGCAATACAGAGCTTCTGAATTCACCAACCTTGAGGTTCAATAAATCTGATTGAGAGTGCGTATAAATATGTGCTCATGACATCGTAACAAAACAGCCCCTCGTTAATAAGAAATCCGTCTTACAAAGTGGCACATATATTGTGATGCAGTGCATACTGCATCATAGTGTGACATAGATGTGTCCTGCCTGTCTCTCTGTGCTGTGGGTGCAGAGATGTGTTCCTGCCTGTCTCTCTGTGCTGTGGGTGCAGAGATGTGTTCATGCCTGGCTCTCTGTGCTGTGGGTGCAGAGATGTGTTCATGCCTGACTCTCTGTGCTGTGGGTGCAGAGATGTGTCCTGCCTGTCTCTCTGTGCTGTGGGTGCAGAGATGCGTTCATGCCTGGCTCTCTGTGCTGTGGGTGCAGAGATGTGTCCTGCCTGTCTCTCTGTGCTGTGGGTGCAGAGATGTGTTCATGCCTGGCTCTCTGTGCTGTGGGTGCAGAGATGTGTTCATGCCTGGCTCTCTGTGCTGTGGGTACAGAGATGTGTTCCTGCCTGACTCTCTGTGCTGTGGGTGCAGAGATGTGTTCCTGCCTGTCTCTCTGTGCTGTGGGTGCAGAGATGTGTTCATGCCTGGCTCTCTGTGCTGTGGGTGCAGAGATGTGTTCATGCCTGGCTCTCTGTGCTGTGGGTGCAGAGATGTGTTCCTGCCTGTCTCTCTGTGCTGTGGGTGCAGAGATGCGTTCATGCCTGGCTCTCTGTGCTGTGGGTGCAGAGATGTGTTCCTGCCTGTCTCTCTGTGCTGTGGGTGCAGAGATGTGTTCCTGCCTGTCTCTCTGTGCTGTGGGTGCAGAGATGTGTTCATGCCTGGCTCTCTGTGCTGTGGGTGCAGAGATGTGTTCCTGCCTGTCTCTCTGTGCTGTGGGTGCAGAGATGTGTTCATGCCTGGCTCTCTGTGCTGTGGGTGCAGAGATGTGTTCCTGCCTGTCTCTCTGTGCTGTGGGTGCAGAGATGTGTTCCTGCCTGTCTCTCTGTGCTGTGGGTGCAGAGATGTGTTACTGCCTGGCTCTCTGTGCTGTAGGTGCAGAGATGTGTTCATGCCTGTCTCTCTGTGCTGTGGGTGCAGAGATGTGTTCCTGCCTGACTCTCTGTGCTGTGGGTGCAGTGCACAGTGACTCACTGCAGGTGCCCCCGGTATGCCGCGCGGTGGATGGGCAGGTGTCCCGAGTATTTGGGCACGTTGGCGTCGGCTCCGTACTCCAGCAGCAGAGCGATGGTGTCGGGGTTCCCTGAGGCAGCTGCTTCAAACAGGATGGAGGCAGAGTCCAGAGCCTGGGACTCAACAGAGACTCCTGGGAGAGAGCAGAGACACAGAGACAGTGACAGAGAGACAAAGAGACAGAGACACAGAGCTCATTAGGTCTTCGTTATCAAAAATAAAATACACAATGGTTCTACCACACGAAATTAATGATTTACTTACAATGATAGATTTCACTAAGTAATTTATTTTAGTCATACAAATTTCAATGAAAAAGAAGATTCATCTCCATATTTTTCTTCTGTATTTATTTCATGTTTTAGACTGATGAAAAATAAAGCTACCCCCACACGTGCAGTATAAAAGAGCCGCTCCATGCAGAGAGAGGTGTGCCGTACCTTTCTGCAGCAGTGCTTGGACGATGTCTGTGTGCCCACACTGTGCCGCCAGTGCCAGGGGGGTGAGCCCGTAGCTGCTGCGGGGGTCTGGGTCAGCTCCGCAGCGGAGGAGCAGGTCCACAGTGTCCCTGCGGCCCAGCCGAGCCGCCTCGTGCAGAGCTGTGCGCCGGTGCACCCCCTGCTGGTTCACATCAGCGCCGAAGCGGATCAGCAGAGAGAGCAGCTCACAGGAGCCGTTCTTTACAGCTGAGAGGGAGGGGGGGGGGCACAACGTCAGGGGCTTTGTTATAATGGCACATGTAACTATAGTCAATGTGTTTTACAGGGGCACTTACCTGGGGCTTTTTATATCCCATTCCAATCCAGGATCTTAAATGAACACCAAGGTACAATCAAACTATTAAAGATGTGATTGAAACAGGGCTGTGCACAATAAGGACCTGGTGGGGACAAGGTCCTGGACTGGAATGCAGTAAAAGAGGCACACAAGAGGCAGCCTCTGGTTTAGCACAATCAACACACTGTGTTAACCAGGGTAAAGGGCAGACAGTGCACTGCAGCAGCAGGTTACTGTGCTGTATTTTCAGAAGGTCTTGTATGATCCAGCACAGCCCTGGCCGGCTCCTACAGGCCTCCTCTCACACTGCTGCCCTGAGCTGCTGGAGCAGCACTGCACTGCCAGTAACGCACAACCCTGTCAGAGTTTCATAATCTCAATTCAATTAACCATAGGAGCTGACTGACTGACTGACAGACAGATAGACAGACAGACACTACACAAGCCAGTAAGAGCAGCATATTTTACTGCTTGACCAGTATACAAGATTTAGTCGTTGTCAATTATTTTTATTATTTTCTCCCAATTTGGAAAGGCCAGTTATTTTTTCGGGACTCGGGAGGGTGAAGACGAACACACGCTGTCCTCCGAAGCGTGTGAAGTCAGCTGACCACTGTGGAATAGCCTGGACTCGAACCGGCGAAGTCCAGGCTATAGAGCGCATACTGCACTCCACGCGGAGCGCCTTTACTGGATGCGCCACTCGGGAGCCCCTTATAAAGAGAGTTTTAACTGTAACAACCCTTTGTTGGTGATTCTTCAGAGGTGGAGCCCCCACTCACTAGTTTTGTAAAAAGTTTTACTTTCTTTTCACAGAAATGCTTTGATAGAAAGTATGCATGTGTGTCATTGCAGGAGCAGCTGGCTGGTGGGTCAGTGCACTTGCCTGCCACTATGGGGGAGTCCTCCTCCAGGTTCTTGGTGTTGGGGCTGCAGTTATTAAGCAGCAGGAAGGTGGCGTTGTCTCTCAGGCCGCGGTCCACAGCCAGGAACAGGGGGGTCTCTCCCCGCAGGGTCACCGGATCGCACACACTGGGGGAGGAGGCTGAGAGAGACATACTCCCAGTGAGCATCACGCCAGCACACCGCACACAGGCATCAGGTGGAACACAGCGTGAAGCCCAACGCACAGAAAGAGCTCACTTACCACCCTCAATGCATGGGCACCCTTCCACATGCTGTAGGAATGGCACGCTTTGTTCAGATGTATGGGGTCTGATCTGAGGAAAGCCAGCCAGGGCAGGGGACAGGATTCTCCTTGTCCTGCACCCAGTCCTGCTCACTTTGTGTTGCTAAATCATCAGGGGTAGTAATAGGAGCCATCAGTCTCTGGTCTGAACGGAGTTACTTACCTGGAATAAGTCTCACTGAGTTTATTGGTCTTCAGTTGATTTCCAATTGATGCAGGAAATGATCCCGCTAACTAGAGGGGCTTTATTTCAGTAACTCAGCAAGGTGGGGCTGGAAAACAGATACCTCTTGTAAAATGTAGAAGTATTTAAAAAAACTTCAATTCAATGATAAACTTTTCAACTAGAAGTCTTTTTCAATGTCTGTCGAAATGTCTGTCATTGATTTGAAGTTTCTTAAGTCATCGATAGATGAAATGGTAGCCGTGTTAGTCCAGAGATGATAGACAAAGAGAAGGAGATGTGACACCTTTTATTGGGACCAACTAAACAATAACTATTGTGCCAATCTCCTTCTCTGTGTCTAAAGTTTCTTTAAGTATTTCTAAATTCAGCACTATTGAAGACTGATAGTTCTGGAAGAAGTTTTATAAAATTCACTACAGCACACTGAGGTGCAGTATCTGGTGGGTCTATATGTACACACAGAAATTGGTTTCTGCAAGGCCCTGCCACTGTGAATGTTGTAGTCTTATCAATCTCACCTGTGGAAACTCATTTTGGGGTTAAAATAAAAAACAAATTCTGCACCCCCAGTCGATTTAGTCACCTGTTCTAATACCTGTTGGAGAGGGTTGTGCATTACAGAACGACCAGTTGCAACAGAACCCCAGATCCAATCAACTATACCTAATTACAGTGTTACCTTACCTGATGACCAACTTAACAAAAGAGAAGCAGCTGTCCTAGTGCTAGCAACACGGATCGTGCAAATCAATCGGATCGAGTGCCGCTTGCCTTGGAAGGTGAGTTTTAAGATGTTGGTGTTGCTCTGGGCTGCAGCCTCGTGGATCGGCAGCCAGCCACGCTTGTCCGCTTCCTCAAACGCGTGGCGGTGAACTGTCAGCTCGCACAGGGCGTCCTCGTCACCTGAGACAGGAATCACACAGTCACGCTATCCGGGACCCTCACCATAACAAACACAATCACACAGTCACACTGCCAGGACCCTCACCATAACAAACACAATCACACAATCACACTGCTGGGACCCTCACTATAACAAACACAATCAGACAGGCACACTGCCAGGACCCTCACCATAACAAACACAATCACACAGGCACACTGCCCAGGACCCTTACCATAACAAACACAATCACATAGGCACACTGCCAGGACCCTCACCATAACAAACACAATCACACAGGCACACTGCCAGGACCCTCACCATAACAAACACAATCACACAGGCACACTGCCCAGGACCCTTACCATAACAAACACAATCACATAGGCACACTGCCAGGACCCTCACCATAACAAACACAATCACACAGGCACACTGCCTGGGACCCTCACCATAACAAATACAATCACACAGGCACACTGCCTGGGACCCTCACCATAACAAACACAATCACACAGTCACACTGCCCAGGACCCTTACCATAACAAACACAATCACATAGGCACACTGCCAGGACCCTCACCATAACAAACACAATCACACAGGCACACTGCCAGGACCCTCACCATAACAAACACAATCACACAGTCACACTGCCCAGGACCCTTACCATAACAAACACAATCACACAGTCACGCTATCCGGGACCCTCACCATAACAAACACAATCACACAGTCACACTGCCAGGACCCTCACCATAACAAACACAATCACACAGTCACACTGCCTGGGACCCTCACCATAACAAACACAATCACACAGTCACACTGCCCAGGACCCTTACCATAACAAACACAATCACACAGGCACACTGCCTGGGACCCTCACCATAACAAACACAATCACACAGTCACACTGCCCAGGACCCTTACCATAACAAACACAATCACACAGGCACACTGCCAGGACCCTCACCATAACAAACACAATCACACAGGCACACTGCCTGGGACCCTCACCATAACAAACACAATCACACAGTCACACTGCCCAGGACCCTTACCATAACAAACACAATCACATAGGCACACTGCCAGGACCCTCACCATAACAAACACAATCACACAGGCACACTGCCAGGACCCTCACCATAACAAACACAATCACACTGCTGGGACCCTCACTATAACAAACACAATCAGACAGGCACACTGCCAGGACCCTCACCATAACAAACACAATCACACAGGCACACTGCCAGGACCCTCACCATAACAAACACAATCACACAGTCACACTGCCAGGACCCTCACCATAACAAACACAATCACACAGGCACACTGCCTGGGACCCTCACCATAACAAACACAATCACACAGTCACACTGCCCAGGACCCTTACCATAACAAACACAATCACACAGGCACACTGCCAGGACCCTCACCATAACAAACACAATCACACAGTCACACTGCCAGGACCCTCACCATAACAAACACAATCACACAGGCACACTGCCTGGGACCCTCACCATAACAAACACAATCACACAGTCACACTGCCCAGGACCCTTACCATAACAAACACAATCACATAGGCACACTGCCAGGACCCTCACCATAACAAACACAATCACACAGGCACACTGCCAGGACCCTCACCATAACAAACACAATCACACAAGCACACTGCCAGGACCCTCACCATAACAAACACAATCACACAGGCACACTGCCAGGACCCTCACCATAACAAACACAATCACACAGTCACACTGCCCAGGACCCTTACCATAACAAACACAATCACATAGGCACACTGCCAGGACCCTCACCATAACAAACACAATCACACAGGCACACTGCCAGGACCCTCACCATAACAAACACAATCACACAGGCACACTGCCAGGACCCTCACCATAACAAACACAATCACACAGGCACACTGCCAGGACCCTCACCATAACAAACACAATCACACAGTCAAACTGCTGGGACCCTCACCATAACAAACACAATCACACAGTCACACTGCCCAGGACCCTTACCATAACAAACACAATCACATAGGCACACTGCCAGGACCCTCACCATAACAAACACAATCACACAGGCACACTGCCAGGACCCTCACCATAACAAACACAATCACACAGGCACACTGCCAGGACCCTCACCATAACAAATACAATCACACAGTCACACTGCCCAGGACCCTTACCATAACAAACACAATCACATAGGCACACTGCCAGGACCCTCACCATAACAAACACAATCACACAGGCACACTGCCAGGACCCTCACCATAACAAACACAATCACACAGGCACACTGCCAGGACCCTCACCATAACAAACACAATCACACAGTCACACTGCCCAGGACCCTTACCATAACAAACACAATCACATAGGCACACTGCCAGGACCCTCACCATAACAAACACAATCACACAGGCACACTGCCAGGACCCTCACCATAACAAACACAATCACACAGTCACACTGCCCAGGACCCTTACCATAACAAACACAATCACATAGGCACACTGCCAGGACCCTCACCATAACAAACACAATCACACAGGCACACTGCCAGGACCCTCACCATAACAAACACAATCACACAGGCACACTGCCAGGACCCTCACCATAACAAACACAATCACACAGTCACACTGCCAGGACCCTCACCATAACACTGGCTCCCGATGACCGCTCGCATCCACTGGCTCCCGATCACCGCTCGCATCCAGTTCAAGACTCTTGTACTAGCCTACAGATGCCTTGACCAGACTGCACCCAGCTACCTCCAGACCCTCATCTCTCTCTACACCCCCACTTGACCTCTCCGCTCCGCCTGCACTAGAAGACTAGCTCTACCTCCGCTACGCTCCCCTGCCTCCAGAGCCCGCTCCTTCTCCACCCTTGCTCCGCAGTGGTGGAATGACCTTCCTACAGATGTCAGGACTGCCCAGTCCCTGACCACATTCCGGCGCCTCCTTAAGACTCACCTCTTCAAACAGCACCTGTAGAACTCCTCTGTTTGTATCCTGGGACACTATCACCCTTCATGTAAATGTGATTTATTTTGCTCTTATCTGCCCCCTATTTTACTGCATTTAATCCTGTACTTCAGAATACTGTAATCTGCCAAGTGTTTAACCTGTAGTACTTTGTATTTAATCACATCCTGATGTAACTTCACTATTTAATCATATCCTGATGTAACTATCACTATTATCTGCTGTATTATTGAATTGTGGTTTGTCACACTTGTACCTTGCTTGAACAAAAGTTATTGTATTTCTTGCTCTTATTGTATTACTTGTATTGTAACACTTGAAATGTATTTGCTTACGATTGTAAGTCGCCCTGGATAAGGGTGTCTGCTAAGAAATAAATAATAATAATAATAATAATAATAATAATAACAAACACAATCACACAGTCACACTGCCAGGACCCTTACCATAACAAACACAATCACACAGGCACACTGCCGGGACCCTCACCATAACAAACACAATCACACAGTCACACTGCCTGGGACCCTCACCATAACAAACACAATCACACAGGCACACTGCCAGGACCCTCACCATAACAAACACAATCACACAGTCACACTGCCAGGACTCTCACCATAACAAACATAATCACACAGTCACACTGCCCAGGACCCTTACCATAACAAACACAATCACACAGTCACACTGCCCGGGACCCTTACCATAACAAACACAATCACACAGTCACACTGCTGGGACCCTCACTATTATTATTATTATTATTTATTTCTTAGCAGACGCCCTTATCCAGGGCGACTTACAATCGTAAGCAAATACATAAGCACTATAACAAACACAATCACACAGTCACACTGCCAGGACTCTCACCATAACAAACATAATCACACAGTCACACTGCCCAGGACCCTTACCATAACAAACACAATCACACAGTCACACTGCCCGGGACCCTTACCATAACAAACACAATCACACAGTCACACTGCTGGGACCCTCACTATTATTATTATTATTATTTATTTCTTAGCAGACGCCCTTATCCAGGGCGACTTACAATCGTAAGCAAATACATAAGCACTATAACAAACACAATCACACAGTCACACTGCCTGGACTCTCACCATAACAAACACAATCACACAGTGTGCTCTTTGTTGTTGTTGGGTTAACATGCACTCACTTTGGCATGGATGAGAAAGCACAGTAACTGCTGCTTCTCGAATGCTGGTTTGTAATTTGACAGGTGCTGTATTACAGTGTCAAGTTTTTTTAATCATTTTAATTTGCATAGTATACAAGCAGTATCATACTTTGGTGTTTTAGACACTGGTGTACCTGACAGTGTTCATTTATAATGCTCCAGCGTTAATAAAGCCACTACAATGTAGTGTAACGACTCCCTCGGAGATATTTTCACATAGCTGATGCACCCCCAGAACTAATTACATCGGATGGGACAGGTTCTACTGTAATCCATTTTTTAATCCATCCATTTTCAATTATGTTCTGTAATTGTATGTAAAACTATTTTTGAAATCATTATATATCGTGTGAAAGCTGAAGTACTGCCAGTTAATATGTTGTGTGTAGGGTGTCTCTTATTGCTAGTGGAGATGTCAGAGGAGCCACAGTGAAGCTGAGCCATGCCGTCTTTGCACAGGATGGCATCTATTCACGGGAAAAGATGGACTGGAATTTTAACAATGAGTGTTTGATTCATCATATGTGATTTATAATGTGACCTAGAAGTGCAGACAATAAATGCAGACTTGTTCTGGGGCTATGTATGAGGACTCCACTGCTCGTAGCCATGAAGAATTGCACTGCAGACATTAATCAAAGAAAGCAACCCCACCGTACCCACCTGCCTTTATAGCTGCGATGACCTTCTCATTGTCTGTAGCGCTGAAGAGGAATGGGAGAAACAGAACAAATCAATACCAACGTGCCTCTATCACGCTCCTCCACTCCTCTCCCTGTCCCTCCTCACCTCCCCCAGTCTCCTCACCTCTGCCCCACCCCCATCCCCACCCCCCTGTCCCTCCTCACCTCCCCCAGTCTCCTCACCTCTGCCCCATGCCCCTGTCCCTCCTCACCTCTCCCCATATCTCTCCTCACCACTCACCTTATCTCTCCTCACCTTTCCCCATCTCTCCTCACCTGTCCTCACCTCTCCCCTAGCTCTCCTCACCTCACCTTTCCCCCTATCTCACCCTCTCTCCTCACGTTTCCCCCTATCTCTCTTCACCTCTCCCTCACTCCCATCACCTCTCCTCCTATCTCTCCTCACCTCTCCCCCTGTCTCCTCTCTCCCCATCCCCTAAATCTCCTTACCTCTCCCATATCTCTCCTCACCTCTCCCCCTCTCTCCTTACTTCTCCCCTATCTCTCCTCACCTCTCCCCCTCTCTCCTTACTTCTCCCCTATCCTCACCTCTACCTCTCTCCTCTCCTCTCCCCCTCTCTCCTCTCCTCTCCCCCTCTCTCCTCACCTATCACCCTCTCTCCTCACCTCTCCCCCTCTCTCTTCACCTCTCCCCCTAGCTCTCCTCACCTCTCCCTCTCCTCACCTCTCACCCTCTCTCCTCTCCCCTAGCTCTCCTCAACTCTCCCTCTCTCTCCTCACCTCTCCCCCTCTCTCCTCACCTCTCCCCCTGTCCTTCCTCTTTCACAGCTGGCCGGTAGCCCCCTCTCTTATGCAGCTCCTGCAGGCTCTCCTCAATGCTGTATTGGTTGGCGATGTCATCGTCCCACTCATCCCCCGATGGAGCTGGCTCCATGTCAGACCCTCATCGCTCAGTCCAGGCAGTGAGGGATAAAGTCACATCAGTCTCTGCGCAAGCCTGAGCAAGTTGGAATATAACATACAATATTTATATATAAAACTGACTGCAAATATTGTCACCATGTACTTTTGTAACTACAAAAGCACAAAAAACTTTGAGGGTCACGAAATATTTGGTCACTTTGAATAGATCAGTGTCCTGAAATGCAAGGATTTTGATAAGCTACCCATTCCAGGAGTGCAGCAACACTTACAATTTACCAGCAATGCAAACGACTGGGTTTGTGAAATGGTGTCTAGTTATCAAGACCGGTACCACATTCAATTATTTTCTCTCAAAAGCTGAAACTTAATAGAAGGAAGAAATCTCCACAAGCCCTCCCTTCTTCCCACATGTTTCTCAAGAAGTGGGACCTCTGCATGCTGAACTCCCCGGGATAGCATCTGCAGTTAAAGTTCTGGGTGATGATCGTATTGCTGCTGCTCCAGTAAACAAGCAGCTGTAACTGAACCCCAGCGCTGGGCTGTGACATCACAAAGGAAGCGGAGCGGAATGAATGTGAAACCCTTCCTAGTGGCCTGGAATCGGCTCGCTGTGTTACAGGAGGAGGGGTCAAATACTGTCTCAAATGCATAACTTCCCAGGACGACTTTCACAACACCAGCACCACTGAGCAGCTCAAAGCTAATATTATACAATAAGAGTGAGTAAGGAATCATGAAGTATATTACTAGAAAGGTCTGGATAATGTGGATTTCACCAGCCCCCCTTATCCCAGTCCAGCCAGTCTGGATAATGTGGATTTCACCCGGCCCCCTTATCCCAGTCCAGCCAGTCTGGATAATGTGGATTTCACCAGCCCCCCTTATCCCAGTCCAGCCAGTCTGGATAATGTGGATTTCACTTTCACTGTATCTGGACATTTACAAAGGAGCCCAGCCCAACACAAATGAGTGCAATCACATCAAACATAATGTCAAAACACAAGGTCAAAACATACAAGAAACTATGTCAAGTAGACTAATGGTTCAGCTTGTGTCTTCATCAGTGTAATCCAATCAAAGAGAAACAGCCGCTTACCAGACTAAACCCTTTATTAATCTGCAGTGTAAACACGAATGATCAGGTGTGCGTATCTACTGACCTACAACACACAAGAAGACATGCATCCAGAATATACAGCGCAATATAGAGCAAAACAGAACAACACAGCATACAGATCTGGATCAGGTGCAGCCTTTAGATGCAACATATATACCCACTGGTTAAAACCTGCATTCATTTTTAATAAAACAAATCAATTTTGACAGTTACTAGCTGAGTATTTCCTACCTTGCTCTCTGGGACTGTATTGCTGAGCTGTAGAGTGGTGTTTCTGTATTCTCTGGCAGATGTAGGTTATCTCACTTTCACTGCCCTCAGCTATTAATATACATACCTGGTCATGAGGCAGTCTGTGAGTCTCTCTCTCTCGTCCAGACCCTGTTTGCTCATGTGATCAGTGTGGCAGTGTGCAGGAGAGGTCACAGGAGAGCAGAGCTCCACAGCCTTGTCTGCAGTGCTCTGCACTATTCAGCTGACAGTGATACTTTAAAGCTTTTGATCCAGTGCAAAGTTTGCGTCAAGTGTAAAGATTTAGCCCTGATTGGCTGGAATGAGCGTTCTGTGTTTACAGTGGGAATTCATATTTAAGTGCTGTTTACATATATATATATATATATATATATATATATATATACAGTGCCGTGAAAAAGTATTTGCGCCTTGTCTGATTTTCTGCATTTGGTCAGATTTTCTGAGAGAAAAAATGACACCAAAGTTTGGTGCTTCTTTCATTTGTTTGGTGTTCAAGGTAATCAAACATGCAATCTTCAGATGTGAAAAAGTTTTTGCCACCCCTAGTTAACTCAACCCAATTAAACGGATAATTAGGGTCAGCTGTTTGAGTACTTTGGTTAACAACCAGGCCTGATTTGGGCCAGCCCTGCCCAATATAAATCTGACTAACTTTGGCCCTTACCATCAGAGTGAAGTTGTCAGCACACAGGTTCTAGAGGTACATCATGCCACGAACAAAAGAAATTCCTGAAGACCTCTGGAAAAAAGTTGTTGATGCCTATTAGTCTGGAAAGGGTTACAAAGCCATTTCTAAGGCTCTGGGGCTCCACCGAACCACAGTCAGAGCCATATTGTCCAAATGGAGAAAGTTTGTGACAGTAGTGAATCTTCCCAGGAGTGTCCGTCCTGCCAAAATCTCTCCGAGAGCAAGGAGTAAAATCGTCCAGGAAGTCACAAAGAACCCTAGAACAACATCCAGGGATCTGCAGGCCTCTCTCGCTCGGATAAGGTCAGTGTTCATGACTCCACCATCAGAAAGACACTGGGCAAAAATGGGATTCATGGCAGAGTAGCAAGGCGGAAACCATTGTTCACTAAGAAGAACATGAATGCTCGTCTCAAGTTTGCCAAAAAGCACCTGGATGATCCTCAAGAGTAATGGAACAATGTTATATGGACAGATTAGTCAAAAGTGGACATTTTTGGCCGACATGAGCCCAGTTATGTCTGGCGAAAACCAAACACTGCATTCCACAGTAAGAACCTAACACCAACGGTCAAGCATGGTGGTGGTAGTGTCATGGTTTGGGGATGCTTTGCTGCATCAGGACCTGGATGCCTTGTCATCATTGAAGGAACCATGAATTCTGCTCTGTATCAGAGAATTCTACAGGAGAATGTCAGGCCATCCGTCCATGAGCTGAAGCTGAAGCGCAGCTGGGTCATGCAGCAAGACAATGATCCGAAACACACAAGCAAGTCTACATCAGAATGGTTGAAGAACAAGAAATTTAAAGTTTTGGAATGGCCTAGTCAATGTCCAGACCTAAACCCCATTGAGATGTTGCGGCAGGACCTGAAACAAGCAGTTCATGCTCGAAAACCCACAAATGTCACTGAGTTGAAGCAGTTCTGCATGGAGGAGTGGGCCAAAATTCCTCCACGGCGCTGTGAGAGACTAATCAATAACTACAGGAAGCATTTGGTTGCAGTTATTGCTGCTAAAGGTGGCGTAACCAGTTATTAGAACATAAGAACATAAGAAAGTTCACAAACGAGAGGAGGCCATTCAGCCCATCTTGCTCGTTTGGTTGTTAGTAGCTTATTGATCCAAGAATCTCATCAGGCAGCTTCTTGAAGGATCCCAGGGTGTCAGCTTCAACAACATTACTGGGGAGTTGGTTCCAGACCCTCACAATTCTCTGTGTAAAAAAGTGCCTCCTATTTTCTGTTCTGAATGCCCCTTCATCTAATCTCCATTTGTGACCCCTGGTCCTTGTTTCTTTTTTCAGGTCAAAAAAGTCCCCTGGGTCGACATTGGCTATACCTTTTAGGATTTTTAATGCTTGAATCAGATCACCGCATAGTCTTTTTTGTTCAAGACTGAATAGATTCAATTCTTTTAGCCTGTCTGCATACAACATGCCTTTTAAACCCGGGATAATTCTGGTCGCTCTTCTTTGCACTCTTTCTAGAGCAGCAATATCCTTTTTGTAGCGAGGTGACCAGAACTGAACACAATATTCTAGGTGAGGTCTTACTAATGCATTGTAAAGTTTTAACATTACTTCCCTTGATTTAAATTCAACACTTCTCACAATATATCCGAGCATCTTGTTGGCCTTTTTTATAGCTTCCCCACATTGTCTAGATGAAGACATTTCTGAGTCAACATAAACTCCTAGGTCTTTTTCATAGATTCCTTCTTCAATTTCAGTATCTCCCATATGATATTTATAATGCACATTATATTGCCTGCGTGCAGTACTTTACACTTTTCTCTATTAAATGTCATTTGCCATGTGTCTGCCCAGTTTTGAATGCTTTCGAGATCATTTTGAATGACCTTTGCTGCTGCAACAGTGTTTGCCACTCCTCCTATTTTTGTGTTGTCTACAAATTTAACAAGTTTGCTTACTATACCAGAATCTAAATCATGAATGTAGATTAGGAATAGCAGAGGACCTAATATTGATCCCTGTAGTACTCCACTGGTTACCTCACTCCATTTTGAGCTTTCTCCTTTAATCAGTACTTTCTGTTATCTACATGTTAACCACTCCCTAATCCTTGAATCCCTACTGCGTTCAGTTTGAGAATTAATCTTTTAGTCTAAGGGGGTGATTACTTTTTCACACAAGGGCATTGGGTGTTGCATAACTTTCTTTAACAAATAAATGAAATATGTATCAATTTTTTGTGTTATTTGTTCACTCAGGGTCCCTTTTGTCAAATATTAGGTTTTGGTTGAAGATCTGATAACATTCAGTGTCAAATATATGCAAAAATGCTGAAAATCAGACAGGGGGCAAATACTTTTTCACGATCTGAAATCTAATATTATATATTGTTAAGATAATTGTTAAAGGATTTGCTTTCAAGGAAGAGCCTGCAGACTCAGGGATGTGCCCTCCTGACCAGTGCATCTCAGATTGGCCTCCTGGTTTGAGCTCCAGAGTCATGGGGGAAGAGAAAGCATGTTACTCTTCAAGCCCTTAAAGCAGTATGTGCTGAAAGCAGCATGCACTGTCTGAGTTAACAACATGACATCTCCACTCAGCAACACAAACACGGCTTGCTCTTCCCCCGGACACAGCGTGTCCACCTCAAAGCATGTAATGGATCCCCTCGTACTGATGTGACGTGTGCTATTAAAACACAGGCAGGCACGTTTGTTTTGTATTTTGTTTATTTTTGTGTTTATTAAACATAGCGCACCAGCGCTTAAAAAATCCATTTTTGTCGTGTTGGGTCTATTTTTAAAGGGGCAACGAACCCGAGTGGGTGCAATCCTTTACAATATATATTGTAAAGGATTGCACCCACTCGGGTTCGTTGCCCCTTTAAAAATAGACCCAACACGACAAAAATGGATTTTTTAAGCGCTGGTGCGCTATGTTTAATAAACACAAAAATAAACAAAATACAAAACAAACGTGCCTGCCTGTGTTTTAATAGCACACGTCACATCAGTACGAGGGGATCCATTACATGCTTTGAGGTGGACACGCTGTGTCCGGGGGAAGAGCAAGCCGTGTTTGTGTTGCTGAGTGGAGATGTCATGTTGTTAACTCAGACAGTGCATGCTGCTTTCAGCACATACTGCTTTAAGGGCTTGAAGAGTAACATGCTTTCTCTTCCCCCATGACTCTGGAGCTCAAACCAGGAGGCCAATCTGAGATGCACTGGTCAGGAGGGCACATCCCTGAGTCTGCAGGCTCTTCCTTGAAAGCAAATCCTTTAACAATTATCTAGTGTAGGCTGCTTTCATTTAAATAACTTACTCATACTAATGAATGTTCATTCGGGGGGCAGACAAAAGGTTTGTTTGTTATTTTCCCATCCAGTATCAATTAAGTAATAGTAGCAACGTTATATTTGACGTTACTTAACCTTTAAGAAAGACGTTGAAATTCTCTCCAATCATAACGAGACCATTGGATAAACAACTGGTTTCACAGGCCCCGGTTAGCATAATCTTGGACTCCCTTGATGTTTGTTACCTTGGGTAAGGTAATCCAGCCATGCCGGATATAATCACATCTAAAAGGGGAACACATTGTGTGATATAATCACATCTAAAAGGGGAACACATTGTGTTGAAACCTGTAACCCAGCCCTCTGTACGAATGTGTCAGATCTGTGTTCACTCACCTCTCATGAAACTGTCAGGGAGCTGTGCCTGTTAAGCACTGCACAATACATCTGGGATAACAAAGGGGTAGCCCAAAGAGTTTTGTCCCTCCAGCAGAGTGATTATTATTATTATTATTTATTTCTTAGCAGACGCCCTTATCCAGGGCGATTTACAATTGTTACAAGATATCACATTATTTTTACATACTGGAGCAATCTATGTAAAGTACCTCGCTCAAGGGTACAGCAGCAGTGTCCCCCACCTGGGATTGAACCCACAACCCTCCGGTCAAGAGTCCAGAGCTCCACACTGCTGCAACAGAATAAAACAATGAAACTGGGAAATCAAGCTATTCTTAAGAAGCATGTTTAATTGTTGGCAGAGGTACTGCAGCAGGGCACTGTACTGATTTAGAACTCCTATTCACATAAGCAGCAACACAGAGGCCATAATTCGTAATATTAATAAGTCATTTAAAAAAAAAAAAAATACTACATTGCAAACTTGAAACATTACATTTATTTGACATATCAAAAAGCTACATCTTTAATGTATAGTTTTAAAACCAAAAAAAATGAATTATGCTTTTTTGTTTTTAAAGTGTTTGTTGTTCTGCTGTTGTTTTTTTCCGTGTGTTGGGAGCAGGAGCGTTGTGTGTGTGTGTGCGCGTGTGTGTTTGTGTGTGTGTGCATGCATGTGTCTTTGTGTGTGTCTGTGTGTGTGTCTTTGTGTGTGTGTGTGCGCGTGTGTCTTTGTGTGTGTGTGCGTGCATGGGTCTTTGTGCGTGTCTGTGTGTGTGTCTTTGTGTGTGTGTGTGCGCGTGTGTCTTTGTGTGTGTGTGCGTGCATGGGTCTTTGTGCGTGTCTGTGTGTGTCTGTGCGTGTGTGTCTTTGTGTGTGTGCATGCATGTCTTTGTGTGTGTGTCTGTGCGTGTGTGTCTTTGTGTGTGTGTGTGTGTGTGTGTGCGTGCGTGTGCGTCTTTGTGTGTGTGCGTGCGTGTGCGTGCGTCTTTGTGTGTGTGTGTCTGTGTGTGTGTGCGTCTTTGTGTGTGTGTCTGTGTGTGTGTGCGTGCGTGTGTGTCTTTGTGTGTGTGTGTGTGATTCTGCCCCTTGTTCTTCTCAGTCATCCAGCTGGCAGAGTAGTGCCACCCCACGCTTTATCCAGTGCTGCACGGGCCGTGCTGAGGGCAGCCTCATGGCGATAACGAAGTTGGTGGAGTGCCCTGTGGTGGACAGGGTCCCCTTGCGCTCGCTCGTTTTGTACAAGGGGCACACGTACTCATCGGCTTTCTTCTCTGAAGACATTTTCTCTGCGCAGAAAAAAAGAAAGAAACATTTTGATGAACAAAATGAAAACAACTATTGGGCAGCTCCGCCAGGGAATGCATCTGAAGCTCGCAGTACTAGCCGGTAGTCAGACAAACACTTCCAGGAAACAGGGGCTGCACTTATTGTGTTTAACAAGGGGGGCAGTTTTTAGAGTGTAACATTCAGACGTGCTGCTGGGTTATCCATAACCTGTGCCTGCGCTGTGCTGTGCTGTGCTGTACCTGCGCTGGATGAAACTGATAAGTACAGTTCCAGTGGAAGTGCCAGGAACATCATAGGAGGAACACGTTGTAAATACTTGTATAAAATCAAGACTTTATCGGATTACAGCCAAATGCAATCTGAAATGTCAATAGGAGGCTATGAATGTATGATACGTTTGGACAAGTTTGTAGAAAATTCAAGGTAGGTGTGAGAGACAAACAGATAGCAAGATGGACGGATGAACGGAGGGACACAGTCAATGCAGAGTACTCATTTTAAATGAGGACCCTCAAAATGGATCTTCATAATTCATTCATAACTTTAAACAATTATAAATGCTGAGGTAAGAATTTACAAAACTAAATCAAGTACACTGTTTCTCCCATTAACTTCACGTAACACTTACAAAAAGTTTGTCTTCTTGACTTAGCTTCTTTAAGTTTTGCTTGTGGTTTCCACAATAAAGCAAGTTTTCAACTGGTTTTCATGGATCACTTTCCTGTTTCCCACTGTATTCTTTTAAATCACATACTATTTGCAATGTGCACACTATCTGCTGACATGTGGCAGACACTCTTACTCTTCTGAATCCTCCTCAGTGCAGCGGTGCGCAGTCACTGGATAGGGTGTGAGATCACAACTGTGCCACACACTCTTACAGTTCTTACACATGTCACCTGGACCTCTTCTGAACCCTCCTCAGTGCAGCGGTGTGCAGTCACTGGATAGGGTGTGAGATCACAACTGTGCCACAGACTCTTACAGTTCCTACACATGTCACCCGGGCCTCTTCTGAACCCTCCTCAGTGCAGCGGTGCGCAGTCACTGGATAGGATCAGACTGGCTGCATCTGTTCCCATCCCTTTACTGAAGTGCATAATGAATGGTAGCTACACCAGCTTAGAGATGCTTTTTCAGAGCAGTTTGGTCCAAGTCATTATATTCTAGTGACAGGGCTGTTACACAGTAACACTGGCAGTGCTCTGGGTGAAGGATTAATAAAGTCCAGTGGTGGTCACTAAGGGTTTGTCTACTAGTTGTATAAATGTGTAAGGCTGTCATTATTAAACAACCTACCTTGCTTCTCATAAAGACTGTGATTTCACAGAAACACGCTAATTGTTTTTAATTCCAACGCTGCAGATGGAATACACTTAACAAATGGCTTGCATGCACTATAGAGTTATAAAGAAACAGTAATATTGTATTCCTGATTGACCACCTTGCTATAGCAATAGAAAGCATCCCAACTCTCTCCAGACACGGAATATTGTATTTATCACATAGATTTACCTTCCAAAAAATGTGCTTGACAGATAGGAAATTGGTAGGTTAGGTTGAGGGGGACTAAGGCCCTGTCCACACTACATAACCGATCTCAAGAACCGTACTCGAAACCGTTCTAATTAATCCAGCTCAAAGCGTCCACACTGAAGTACCGTTTCATGTTTAGTCAGGCTTATTGCGTCCACACACCATTAGAATAGTTCAGTTACAATTCCCAGCAGCGCAACGAACCGTGGAAATTAATATGACAGTATCCCACCATGCACTGTATTTTATTTTAAAATAATGTGTTATGCCCCATATTAACAGAGGTCCATATTGCATAAATGAAATATAACAAGTATTGCGGAAAAAGTAAATCCGAACACACACACACACACACACACACACATACACACACACACACACAAGTAGGGCTTGAAGTTTTCAGGTTTTATTTTTAATCAGGTGAAGTCCCTTTTAACAACTTGAGCTGATTCTGTTTTATAATTAAACTCAGAAAAAGCTGTTAATTACGAAACAATCTTTGTTTTTATCTTCATATCTTGCCTGAGCCTGATTCTGGTCGTCTTAATTTTATTTCAAACAGAGCTGACAAATGTGATTTGTTCATCCCCGATCCTACTTTTAACTCGCATTTCATTTTTGCAGTCGCCTAATTTAACGTTGTGTTTTTGTTATTTTCCCCACTAGTTTAACAGAGATGTCCTGCCAGATTTTTTGAAGCATAAAAATGAATACCTAATGCGGAGTGTACACTGATAGCAAGTCCTTCAGGCACCTGCTCTGAGTATTTCGCCAAACATACCACAAAGCATTTTGGGATATTGGAGGATACACAACAAATGTAGTTTGGTATTTGCTCACTATTTACAAAAACAAGGCGAAGTTCAATTAAAAGTTGTTTCAAATGCCGATAAATAACCAAGCTCCAATACAATCACTGATAACATTTAAGTAAGGACATTTTTCACTAATAATATTTGAGTAAGCACTTTTTTGTCAATCTAAAGCAGTTTTATTTTTTTGTATTCGTAGTTTGCTTGAGTAGGTTACCTGTAGATCTCAGAGTGTTTGATAAAGTGAAACTGAACGGGCAGATGCTGTGTGCTGGAGACCCTGCTTTCTGTTAATTAGCCATGAGCTTTTCCAATGCTCTGTATTGCAACACATGTGCAAGTAACTTATTTTCCTACGTTAATAGAAACGTGTATTACATAATTCTTAGTACTACAGTAAATGTGAAACAATGTTTAATGCCCAGTTGAAAGGTATTGTTTTTTATTTATATTAATATTCCAGTATTTTTGTCTTGAAAAGGTCCTGTCCCTCATTTAAATGATGTAAACGTGGCAGTCTTACACTTGTGTCAGGCTTGCACTGACAGATCAGTTCCCTGTGTCTGTTCTTCAGCACTTCCATTCACAGACAGCGTCCCTCTCAAACCCTGCCCCTGCCTGGTGTAACTACATCGCAACCCTTTATAAACATCTAAAGAAACACACAGAAGCACTGTTTTGGGTTTCCCAGTATAAATTCGGTTAGAATTGTTCCACAACATACTGTTCAGCATTTAGATTTGCAAACACGCAGCCTGGAGAGGTGCAGCTTTATTCATTTATGTAATGGTTTGTTTTCATGCAAACATTTATTTTAGATCAAAGTTTCTATAGGGTTTGTTCAAAACAAAGGTTTAAATATAAAGCAGGACAGCGTCTCCTGAACGGTGTGTGGATGTACAGCACTGGCTCGCCCTGCAGAGGGCAGTGCTGAGAATGTCTGGAATGGTATGTGAGGAGGCTGAACGGTGTGTGGATGTACAGCACTGGCTCGCCCTGCAGAGGGCAGTGCTGAGAATGTCTGGAATGGTATGTGAGGAGGCTGAACGGTGTGTGGATGTACAGCACTGGCTCGCCCTGCAGAGGGCAGTGCTGAGAATGTCTGGAATGGTATGTGAGGAGGATGAACGGTGTGTGGATGTACAGCACTGGCTCGCCCTGCAGAGGGCAGTGCTGAGAATGTCTGGAATGGCTTGTGAGGAGGCTGATGTGATTGAGTGCTCTTGCATGGCAGCACACTGTAGTCCTCCCTGACTGAAGAGAGACAGTGAGATGTTTAACTGCTTCAGTATTTATAGTACCGTATGAGACAACAATGCAGTTAGAATCTCAAAAGTACAAATTGCAGAAAAAGAACTGTTGAGTTGCACAACTGTACAATTTTCAAACCCATGGAAACTTTAAAATTCAAGATAAATAACACATTTAACAAACTGTTGTACGAACACAATACAAGTGCAAAGAAATTGACTTAAACAGACATATTGGGATTAAAATTAGTAAGAGCAATAGGCTAGGATTTCCCTCTTCCCCGTTAAGTTGTGTTGAAAAAGCCCCTTCATTCAAGTTAAATAAATGCAATTTAAGAGTAAAAAGAACATTTGAAGCAGGTGTATTTACAGAAAGTGTGATTATAGCATCATATGTTAACCTTGCTAAATGAAAGAAGTCTTATCATTACAGCACGGTGTCAATGATCTTACTCAGCATTGAGCTGATCTACACTGGGGGAATTATAAAGGGGTTACATTGCTATAGAGTGTGAGCAGTATAAAGCGGCCTGGCTCTAAGGGTGCAGTGTCTATGTGTAAATTGTATTGGAGATTTGTCTGATGACTTCAGACAGATAGAATTAGTGAATCAGTCATGGGCTTGGCGCAGCCAGGATTCAACTCACTGAGCTGCTGACTGCAGTAGTGCCTTAACCAGGTGAGCTACTGGGGACCTTTTAACTGATAAAACTCACTGAAAAAAAACACATCTGGTTCACAAATGAAACACAAAATGCTTCTCTGTACAAATACACAGGCAGATCAGATCGTCTACTATGCAGCTGGTCTAGCAGTCTCCGGAAATGCCTGAGTCTTTGTACTGTTAATAATGACATGGAGAGACATGTGTGTGTGTGGGCTCAAAGCTGTGTCACTTACTTGGTTTTATCCACATGATAGGAATGGGATCAAACAGCACTTTGGGATACTGTTCTGACAGGACACCGCTGTAAAGAGAGGACCACAAGCACATCCAATTAGAGATGAAGTGACTAGAAGAGCTTCACATTTAAAACAACAATTAGTTACTGCACCTGTACACCCAATCGTAGAAGAAAAAAGAACAGATGGACTGATTGTGGAAAAGGGCTCTATTCTATAAAACTAAACTCGGCAAAGCAGCCACTGGCAACTAACTAAAAGTTTGATAGACACCAGATCTAAACACCCACCCTTTATTTACTGATCCTGTATACTCTTACCCACACTCTCAGATCACAGGATGCAGGGCTGCTGGTTATTACTGATCCTGTATACTCCTACCCACACTCTCAGATCACAGGATGCAGGGCTGCTTGTTATTCCTGATCCTGTATACTCTTACCCGCACTCTCAGATCACAGGATGCAGGGCTGCTGGTTATTACTGATCCTGTATACTCCTACCCACACTCTCAGATCACAGGATGCAGGGCTGCTGGTTATTACTGATCCTGTATACTCCTACCGCACTCTCAGATCACAGGATGCGGAGCTGCTGGTTATTCCTGATCCTGTATACTCTTAACTGCACTCTCAGATCACAGGATGCAGGGCTGTTTGTTATTCCTGATCCTGTATACTCTTACCCGCACTCTCAGATCACAGGATGCGGAGCTGCTGGTTATTCCAGGGTGAATACAAATAATACGAGAGGAAGGGGCTTTTCTTGTAAAGCTCCTACATTATGGAATGCTCTGCATTCTTCAGTCAGGGAAGCTGGGACTCGTACTGTTTTTAAATAAAACGTATCAAAACTGCATTTTCTTTTTATACTTTTTAAAACTCTACCTTGTGACGGGGTGCCCCGCGCCCCTGGGTGTATTTTGTTTACTCTGTATGGTGTGGGTGATGTAGCACGGGTGATTTTAAATGTATATTGGTTTTTGGGAATGGGTAATGCACAAATAGTTCACATGCAGACTATGCCTGGACTCAGCTGAATGATTGATTAGCAATGGAGTCCCGGCACAGCTGTATATAAAGAGGCACGGGTCGCTCATTCTAGGTTGGTGTGTTCGTAGTGGAGAATGGGAGAGAGTCGGGAGAAACAAGGATCAAAGAACACATTGAAGAACCAGCACGATACTTGTTTTGGGGTTTGTGTTCACGGGTTTTGGTTGTTTTGTTTTAGTCAGCATGCCTTTTACTTTGGTATCAGTGTTTGTTTTGTTTAAATATTTAATTTGCACAATAAATCTGCGCACCAGCGCACTGACTCACAGTACTGTGCATCTGTATTTCCTGGTCTGACATCATCACCCACAAGCCATTCCTTTCACATAACTTCATAATGTTTTAGTCTTAGACTCTTAATTGTTCCATTTCTACAAACTAGCTTTTTTTTTTTTTTTTACAATTAAAACCACATGTTTTAAACTTTTATCAGATTCTGTATTATTCTGTTTTTAATGTAATGGTTTAATTGTTCTTTTGTGTGTGTGTATGTATGTGTGTGTGTGTGTCTCTCTGTCTGTGTGCCTCTCTCTGTCTGTGTGTGTGTGTGTCAGTGTGTGTGTGTGTCTCTGTCTGTGTGTGTGTGTGTGTGTGTGTGTGAGTGTGTCTCTGTCTGTGTGCCTCTGTCTGTCTGTGTGTGTGTCTGTGTGTGTGTGCCTCTGTCTGTGTGTGTGTCTCTCTGTCTGTGTGTATGTGTGTGAGTGTGTGTCTGTGTGTGTGTGTGTGTGTGAAGCGCTTTGGGATCCTTGTGATGAAAGGCTCTTTAGAAATGTGACTTGTTGTTTATTTTAATTCCCACGGTAACTCTAAATGGTAATTTAGCAGTTTCCTGTGCTTTTATCGCTTACCCAGGGTATAATTGTATTTGGATAGCATGCACCCTTTGAACATTTAACAATTACAGCTAAAGAAAAACTTGGAATGACTCAAACTGCTATGCAATTCTCTGCTTACTAGTGTTTAATCATTAGTTCACTGTGCTTCACTATGCTTGCACTATGCTTCAGCACATTTTGTTGTGTCAGGCTCGCTTGCAGGGCTGGGGGCGGGGGGGCTCTCATGGGGCTGCTTCTAATGCGGACAGACGCGTTTCTGTTTTAGTAAACTGCAGTGGAGTGAATGTAAGGTGAATCTGACCCATGGGTCTTAATTCAATGATCATTTTTACTGACTTTTTCTTGTCCCAGCGAGCACCATCTAAGAAGAGTCCGTGGATATAAACACCGTCTTCAGGAGCAGTATTAGAGGTGTCCAAGGGAAGCACCTGTTTGTGAACACAAATACACAAGGCATTATTTTCACTTCCTTCACTGAAATATAATGAGCTAGTAACGTTTCAGGCAGTGCAGTAATGAATACAGCACAAAGATTCACTCAGCACCAGAAGAAACAGATGCAACACTAATGCAACTCTGATTAAGAGCACAGAGTTAGACTCTAGCCAGGGAGTGCTCTAAAACTCAAATCCAAAATGAATTGGGGACTCATGTAAAATCATTCAAAATAAACTTTAAGACTTCATTTTTATAGCGTGTCCTTTAGAAGCTCTAAAAGTGGCAATGCATTGTTATTTGTTGTTGATTCTGGTGCACTGATCTGCACAGCGCTCACACACCTCGAAGTTGAAGCCGAGCAGGTCGATAGGGATGGTGTATTTCCTGGCGTAGTTCTGCATCGCTCCCGTCAGGAAGGCCTGGGTGAAGAAGAACCCAGACAGCCAGTACACTTTGGGCTTGTCATGATCGTACCAGTCCTGCAGCAGTGTAAAGACAGCATGGGATCAGTGATCATCTTATACACACCAGCACAAGCAGCCTAACAACCTGTGATTAGTACAAGGTTTGGGTGGTTTTTGGATTTGTTTTCACATGTTGGCACCTGTAAGAATTTGAGCCTGGCGAGGAAGTCGTTGATGTAGCTCCCCAGTGGTTTGAGGCTGGGGTAGGAGCGCTTCGCCCATTTCTCCGGCACCTTTCCAACAAGCAGACTACTGGCAAGGGCCTCCAAGTCCGAGTCCATGACCACAAGACCTTTGATGGCTTTCTGGAGGTTCAGGAGGCTGCTGCGTATTGTCCGGATCAAACTGAGTGAAAAAATGAGAGAACAATGAAAATTAATGATGGAGGAACCAAACAAGGTAAGCAGGGCGGTAACATGCAAATCCACCGGCACATGAATGTTAGTGTGACACATGCACAGAGACTCATCAACAGCACATAGACCCCGCCAAGTGGCGAGTGGTCAGCAGGTCTCACCCCCATCCCCAGCAGTGTCCCAGCCCTGAATTACAAAAACCACAAACCCCAGGAGGAGATCTCATTCACGGGATCCCGATCAGGTCTGTGTTTAGGCTAAGGATGGCCCACAAGGTATTAAATGATACCAGTGATGATGCCTTTGTTGCTCTGAGTGTTTCAGGCAGAATGAATGTGGATTTCACAGGTCTGTGTTCTGGGAGTCTATTTGCTTCTGAAGTGTTTATTAGAAGACACATCTTACTTGTTGAATCTCTCCATTTCCTGCACCAACACTGTGTTCATACTCTCATCATATCTCACTGGGAACTTCTGCAACGCAGCCTCAATGTCAAAGTCTTTAGGAAGCTGAAAGGAATGAAGCGCACAGTTACACAGCACTGCTTTGGCTGTGAAGATGAAGTCTCTGCATGCCAGCCCTAGGTGGGCGGGCTACTGATCCCAGAGAACAGAGACCAGCCCTGCCTCTTATCCACTCTGAATGTGCTTGGTGTCTGGCCAGTAGGGTTTGCTGTTGTGCGATGAGGAGAAGCAATCCCTGACGGTTTCCCATTCTCCACCCTGGGAGTGTCAGAGCCAATGTGACGCCCCCTTCGGAGTCCCCAGCAAAGTTCGGCCTCTTTGCACAGCCTGGACGTGAACCGGTGCTGTCCAAGCTGTGTGACTCATCCTGCACTCCCAGCGGCAGCGCTTTAACTGGATGAGCCACTCGGGGACCCCAACAGTGTTTATTTATACATTGGCTAATACTTTTTATTGTTCAATCATATACAAAAGGAACCCTGACAAAAGGTTACCATAATCATTTTTCAGTTTATCCCATGCTTATGCTATGCATTTACCATAGGTTACCATGGTTTTTAATACCCTTTACCATGCCCATCTGTGCTTTACAATGCTTATGTGCATTTTTAACTATACTATATTACACTTCGCTATGCTTTTACTATAAATAAACCTTTACAAGGGGATAGAGAGACAACCAATATTAACAGTCTTAGATGCCTGATTATGGCACAGCCTGTAATTTGCACATGCTTGAATAGATTGTTAAGCTTGAAAGGGTCTCTCCCGGCCTGGCCCCTACCTTGGTGAGGATGCCTTTGGCGATCTCGAACAGAGTGCTATCGCCCCCCCCGGAGGAGCCCCCCTTCCTGCCGCCCCCCTGGGTCAGCAGCAGCGAGTTGAACAGGATGCGGGTCTGCTGCAGGTCCTTGGAGATGTCCACGTTCTCATGCATGCCGAACACCTCGGGGTGCTGGGTGAGGGGCAGCTTCTGCAGAACAGAGGAGGCAGCTCTCAGTCTCATTGAAATGCGTGGTTTTACAATTCAAGAAAAGCTTGAAATAGTTCTATTGATGACTTGAAGAAACTATAAAGTAAGTGCAGTATACTGTACATGTTTTCCATGTTTTTGTGGTATCCGGGGCATCCCTCCTTCCATTACCAGATAACTGAGAGTTTACTGTACATGTTTAAACACTAAACGCATTTGTTTTTGTATTAAAGGCGAGTTCCCAGCCTTCACCACTAAATCAAGAGTGGCATGGTGGAGCTCATCAATCCTCCGCTTCACAACCCTATTTTCATTACTTACCGGATTCAATTAAACAAAGAAAGCAGAAAGAGTTTTTATAAAGCGAAGCCTCTAACCTTTATAAATTCAATGTAATCTTCATACACACTCTTGGGGGGGGCGTAGTAGTTCCCGCTGGGTGAGAAGGTGTAGCGGGGGTTGTCGATGATCTCGGGGTTGTAGAAGTCGGCGAGGATGGTCATGAGCAGCCTCCTGTCCCAGTCATCGGTCACACGGCCTCCGTAGTTACACTCCCCCGTCAGGTAGGTGATGGCTTCGAAGGGCACCTGCTCATACTCCTTCACAAAGAGCTGGAGTGCAGCAGGACAGGCAGGTCAGAAGCAAACAAAACAACTGAACCTAGCCTGCCTCTCAAGAGCACTGTAACAGAACCCACTTCATCTAGCCTGCCTCTCAAGAGCACTGTAACAGAACCCACTTCATCTAGCCTGCCTCTCAAGAGCACTGTAACAGAACCCACTTCATCTAGCCTGCCTCTCAAGAGCACTGTAACAGAACCCACTTCATCTAGCCTGCCTCTCAAGAGCACTGTAACAGAACCCACTTCATCTAGCCTGCCTCTCAAGAGCACTGTAACAGAACCCACTTCATGCTTTTTGTTGTGGAAGTCAGGAGAGAGAAATCATGTAATTTACCCCAAAATTATTTAGGGAAACAATTCCTCATATAAGCAGTACTGAGTTGCAGTATAATCATTACTGAATGCACAATTTTAAAAAAATCATTATCATGATATTTAAGAACAAAGTGAATATCAGGTGCTCTGGAAGCACCATTGACAATACCATGCTCTGCACTGTGTGCTCAGTCAGCTCTAGAAGCACCATTGACAATACCATACTGTGCACTGTGTGCTTAGTCAGCTCTAGAAGCACCATTGACAATACCATACTGTGCACTGTGTGCTTAGTCAGCTCTAGAAGCACCATTGACAATACCATACTCTGCACTGTGTGCTTAGTCAGCTCTAGAAGCACCATTGACAATACCATGCTCTGCACTGTGTGCTTAGTCAGCTCTAGAAGCACCATTGACAATACCATACTGTGCACTGTGTGCTTAGTCAGCTCTAGAAGCACCATTGACAATACCATACTCTGCACTGTGTGCTTAGTCAGCTCTAGAAGCACCATTGACAATACCATGCTCTGCACTGTGTGCTTAGTCAGCTCCAGAAGCACCATTGACAATACCAGGCTCTGCACTGTGTGCTCAGTCAGTTCTGGTCCAGGGCCCAACATGCAGCTTTAGAAAATAAACTTCATAAATTAAACGACAAACGTTTCATCTAGAAGAAAATGTAAATGTTGAAATGAGTTTTGATTCACATACTCATAAATCACTGTCATGTGGAGTTCACCCCCAATTGATAGTGTGAAGGATCTTTAAATGGTTCCATGAAGAGGGAAGTGTGTATGCTAACCTTGCAGAGCTGTGAATGGTACAGCTAGTTACAGCAGGTCATGCAGGCAAGTTAAAAATAGCTAAACCTGAAACTTTAAAAATCTTTTAAGAAGGCAAAGACAAAAAGGAGTGGATAGGAGAACATGGTAGAATAGGTTATTATTTATCAGTTGTGCTATTATGTTGCTCTCTCTTCTGTTTCTTGCAGCATTTTGGTAGCATGCAGACTGGTACCCATGTGTATGGTGAGACCCTACCTGCAGCTGCCTGATACTGATGCGCAGGTCAGACTCGTTAAACCCATAGGGAATGTTCCAGCCCAGGGGTCCAAACTTCTTCCTCTCCTGGACAAGAGCGTGGAAAAAACACACTCCATACAGCAGCTTCTCCCATATCTGAAGAGAACAAAACACAGAGCTGATCTACTGCACACAACAAGGGGAGCAGCGCTAAACAGAGAGCAGATCTACTGCACACAACAAGGAGAGCATGGCTAAACAGAGAGTTGATCTACTGCATACAACAAGGAGAGCAGCGCTAAACAGAGAGCTGATCTACTGCACACAACAAGGGAAGCATGGCTAAACAGAGAGCTGATCTACTGCATACAACAAGGGGAGCAGCGCTAAACAGAGAGCTGATCTACTGCACACAACAAGCGGAGCATGGCTAAACAATTCCTCCTGAACAGTGTTCAGCCTTGGAAGCTCTGAAATATATGATTTCCATTACATGAGAGTAGATGTTAAAACTTCATGCTGATTTGAACTCGGCTCTCGCTAAGATAAGCACCAACTAAGATGTAGCTTTACAGTAAACTAATGTGATCCATGTGTGTCTCCATCCATTTACGTTTCCTTCTATATGATGATGTAGATATCCTTCTGTCTGGTGTTAATGGCTGAAGTGTAATGCTGGCTCCAGGGATCAGCTTATTTTGCCTCCCTGGCGCATCAGCACACACAACAGCTGCGATGCTGGCTCCGGGGATCAACCACAGTGCGGCCTCCCCAGCGCATCAGCATGACAACCGTCTGGATTGAGCTAAGTAGGGTACATCTCTGGGGTCTTCAAGTGGGCACCTTCCATCCTCAGTGTTTCATCGACTAGCCCACGACACCTCAAGAGGGCTCGACGGTGATTCTGGCGTCCCAGCATCACCCCCCTCCGTCCCCCACTCAACTAAGCCCAGCTTACTTACCTGTACATCAGCGTTTCTTTCTTTCTATTGTGCTTGAGATCCCCAGCCAGGATCTTTCCGTCTCAACCACAGCCAGTTGCTGCTCCTCTCTGCTGCTTCAGATAAGTTCTTCACTGTGCGACTCAACTCTTGGCCTCTGAATCCGACGTCTCTGAGAAACCGGGTTGTAGAGTGTGCCACAAATCCTCGACAACCCACTTCCACCTGGACTCTCCATCCTCGCTGTTCCGCTTCAGTGGCTAGTTGAGCATACCGCAGTTTCTTCCTCTCATACGCCTCATCTACAGCATTCTCCCATGGCACTGTTAACTCTACCAGGTGAACAAGGCGTGCTGATCCAGACCACAAGACAATATCTGGTCGAAGGTTGGAAAAATAAGCCGTTGACCAACATCTGCCAGCATTTTCCAGTCTCTAGCAGCTTCCAGTTGTCCTGGGCGAGGATTGGTTTTAACACCTTTTCTTGGTGGTTGCTCTCCTGGGCAGAGGAATGTTGTCTTTTGTGTGTAATGTTTTGATGGAACAGGTGGCAACTTATTGGTCATGTTACGCTTGTCTTCCAGTGCTAAGGCCAAACATCGCAGCACCTGGTCATGGCGCCAAGTAAACCGTCCTTGGCTAAGAGCCACCTTACATCCTGTCAAAATGTGCCCTAATGTTGCAGGTGATGAACACAAAAGACATAAGGGATCCTCTCCTACCCAGAGGTTTAGGTTCTGTGGTGATGGGAGAACATCATATGTTGACCTGATGAGGAAACTGATCCTGCTCTGTTCCATTGACCATAGGTCTTGCCAGCCAATCTTGCGTTGTTCCACACTCTCCCATCTCATCCATTCTCCCTGCTTGGCCTGGGAAATGGCCTTTATACACCTCATCCTCTCCTCCTGCTTTTGCACCTCGTTGACTACCAGCTTCCTCCTTTGAGCTGGGGCTGCCTTGTGCCATGTAGGAGGAGCTGAACTGAGACCAAGACCCCCTCTTCCATGCTGAACTTGCCCCATGATATCACCAATTCGAAGGGCAGCCTTTGCATCTTCCACAGCTTTCTTTGCTGCCCACTTTCTTCCAGTTTTCAACACAGGTGCTGCCTCCCTTACTCATTTGTCGTGTGACTCTACTAATGTCATTTCCAGTCTGACCTTGGCGCACTTAAACTCCTCGGTTAGAGTGGAGACTGGTAGCTGCAGTATTCCTTTACCATAAAGTCCCACTCTGCTGAGGCAGTGTGGAACTCCCAACCATTTCCTGATGTATGAACTGATAAAAGCTTCCAGCTTCTCTACTGTTGTCAAAGAAACCTCGTACACAGTCAGTGGCCACAGCAACCTCGGCAGTAGACCAAACTGAAAGCACCAGAGTTTTAGTTTGTTTGGTAGAGCGCAGCTGTCTATGCTATTCAACCCTTCCACTGCTTGTTGTCTAACTTCTCCCACACGAACTGTGTCCTTTAGATCCCCGTCGTACCATCTCCCAAGACTCTTCACTGGCTTCTCAGACACTGTTGGTCTTGCCTCACCATTAATAAAGAATGTTTTATCTACTACTTTGCCTTTAATTATAGAGATGCTCCTTGATTTAGTGGGCTTGAATTGCATTTGTGCCCATTCAATGTTATTGGTCAATTTGCCCAATAACCGATTAGTGCAGGCTACTGTTGTAGTCATGGTTGTCATGTCATTCATGTATGCTCAAATTGGTGGTAGTCGCATTCCAGAAGCCAAGCGCTCTCCTCCTACTACCCATTTTGATGCCCTAATGATTACTTCCATTGCCATGGTAAAAGCCAGTGGAGAAATGGTGCCTCCTGCAGCAGTGTGGAGTAGTGGGCAGCAGTGTGGAGTAGTGGTTAGGGCTCTGGACTCTTGACCGGAGGGTTGTGGGTTCAATCCCCAGTGGGGGACACTGCTGTTGTACCCTTGAGCAAGGTACTTTACCTAGATTGCTACAGTAAAAAATCCAACTGTATAAATGGGTAATTGTATGTAAAAATAATGTGATATCTGTATAATGTGAAATAATGTATAATGTGATATCTTGTAACAATTGTAAGTCGTCCTGGATAAGGATGTCTGCTAAGAAATAAATATTATTCCAACCTCTAGGCATTGCCATGTAGTGCTGAATTCTGAAGTTGAAAAACTAAATTGCAAATCTCCAAAGTAGGCTTTCACTAAATTTGTTATTGTCATCGGTACACTAAAGAAATCAAATGCTGCCCAAAGTAGTTCATGTGGCACTGAACCATATGCATTAGCCAAATCCAGGAATGTCACATGGAGCTCCTTCCTCTCCTCCTTCCTCAATGTTGCCAGATCACATTGATGTGTTCTAAGAATCCTGGGAAACCTGGAATGCCCGCTTTTTGTATTGAAGTGTCAATGAAGCAGTTCTTTAATAGGTAAGTTGACAATCTCTGAGCAATAATGCTGAAGAAAATCTTGCCTTCTACGTTTAATAGGGAAATAGTACAGAACTGACTGTTGCTTGTAGAATCTTTTTCTTTAGGTATAAAGACTCCACCTGCTCGGCGCCATGCTCTTGGTACAAACTGTTTTTCCCATGCCACTTTCATCAATTTCCACAGAATTCGTAGAACTCCTGAAGCACTCTTGTACACTCTGTACGGAACTCCATTAGGCCCTGGAGATGATGGGACTTGTAGAAGAATTTCCCAGTACTTCTTTTGCTTTGCATATTTGGCTTACCATTCCTGGTCACATTGCATCTGAGAGAGAAGCTTCTCAAAGCTTAAAGTGATACCTGAGATCCATAATGACCCATGAAAGACTGAACAGTCTTGCTCCAATTTCTATTGACAATGAAGTTGCTGCATCATTGGATTACACTGACAAAGGGAGAATGATAGACGTGGATACCCAAACCAACCTCCGAGCACAGGGGAGGAAGTAAGTCTGCCGGGCCACATACCAGGGCAGGGAAAGGGAGACGGAGGAGGTGCAGTGCCAGGGAGGCACAGCGGCACAGGAGGATCAGGCCCAGGAAGGAGGAGGTGCTGCCTGCCCCTGAAACAGCCTGGTAAGAGGATGCAGCAGCATGGAACACAGGCATTACAGGTGACCTGTGCAGGATATCAGAGACGAACTGGACAATACCAGAGCCAGGCAGAGAGCTGGACTGATTGGGGGAGAGGAGGGATGCTGGGATGCTGCATCACCGTCGAGCCTACCCGAGGTGTTGTGGACGAAACAGCTCCCTTCTCTTCTGAATCCTGACTCAACTGCTTCACACAGCACACAGACAGCTAGCTGAGACACTCACAGGGTTGCCAGATTTCTGACAGAAAAATAGCAACCTCATTCTTCAAAACAAGCCCAAACAAGTGCAAATCAAGCCACTCCACATTTCTGGTCACACAAAGAAATGTATTTTATATGACATCATTTTTAACTAATCAGAATGCTCTGCTTGGAACACTTTAAACATTTTTTGTAATATATGTGTGAAATAGCCACACAAACAAAGTAGCTGCAGAAGAAAGTGAGAGAACACAAACACATTGGGCAGTAGACCTATTGAAATTCATTTCAAGTAACTGCAGTTAAGAAAAAAAATCATTTTTTTTTAATATATTTTTTTAAAAATAAAATGAAACTGTTTTGCCTGAATGACAGTTAAAAATGGTACAGAAACATGCAAATAATGAGCAATCATGTCCACGCATATTATGAGCATACTCTGTAGAAGATTTTATTTAAACCTGGGTGTACATTATGTATAAACTGACCACAAACATTTGTTATGTTTTTTACTTTTGACATAAGCGACCAGGAACAAAAACAAGCCCTGTCTGTATGGATCCCTGCTGCAGTGACAGGGAGGGTTCAAGAGGAAGCCTGTCTGTGTGGATCCCTGCTGCAGTGATAGGGAGGGTTCAAGAGGAAGCGTGTCTGTGTGGATCCCTGCTGCAGTGACAGGGAGGGTTCAAGAGGAAGCCTGTCTGTGTGGATCCCTGCTGCAGTCATAGGGAGGGTTCAAGAGGAAGCGTGTCTGTGTAGATCCCTGCTGCAGTGATAGGGAGGGTTCAAGAGGAAGCGTGTCTGTGTAGATCCCTGCTGCAGTGACAGGGAGGGTTCAAGAGGAAGCATGTCTGTGTGGATCCCTGCTGCAGTCATAGGGAGGGTTCAAGAGGAAGCGTGTCTGTGTAGATCCCTGCTGCAGTGACAGGGAGGGTTCAAGAGGAAGCGTGTCTGTGTAGATCCCTGCTGCAGTGACAGGGAGGGTTCAAGAGGAAGCGTGTCTGTGTGGATCCTAGCTGCAGTGACAGGGAGGGTTCAAGAGGAAGCGTGTCTGTGTAGATCCCTGCTGCAGTGACAGGGAGGGTTAGAGAGGAAGCGTGTCTGTGTGGATCCCTGCTGCAGTGACAGGGAGGGTTCAAGAGGAAGCCTGTCTGTGTGGATCCCTGCTGCAGTGACAGGGAGGGTTCAAGAGGAAGCGTGTCTGTGTGGATCCCTGCTGCTGTGAAGGGAGGATTCAAGAGGGGTCCTCCTAAAGTTAAAACTAGCTTTGGGCAATTCAAGCAAACTGAACTCTGAAGGCCTGCTTTCGCTGTGATAAACAGAGAGCTCACCTATGGAAGAATGAAGTAATGGACACCCAAGGAATTCCAATTCAGTGTGTAGAACTGCACCTGGATTGTGTGAGACTGCAGCTTTGTTCCTCTGCATCCCCTGGTAGATTTGCACTTTACCCATACATGTATTAGGCATTTGCTTTGGTTTGCTATGGATTTTACAATGCTTTTCCATAGCTCTCTGTGCGTTTACCATGCTTACACTATTCTGTGTCTTCACCAAGCTCAGGTTTGATTTCTTTAGGGTCAGTGCTTGCTCGCACATACCTGCTCTTTATGCGTGCAGGAGCTGAAGAACTCTGTGTCTGAGATGGGGTCGGTGAGGTAGGACTGCAGCAGGTTCAGGCGCAGACCAGTGGGGGGCTCATTGGTCATCTTCACTCCGTTCTGCAGGATAGTGACCGGGAACTACAGGAGCCCAGAGGAACGAGAGGTCACCACAAAATAAACTGAACATGGCTAATTTGTACAGTCGGCATAAACTAAACAAGAGATCACTTTTTCTAATGTTTATCTAAAATTGCAGTTTTCCTCCAAGTCACACTAAGAAAAGAGAAGACTTTGCATTGTATTGTAAATTGTACTGTTCTGTGCACAGTATGGACAGTACCAAGTTATTTTTCCTGCTCCGGGTCACAGCTCCTGGACTGTACTCAGACTGGGCATAGCTGCCATATCTTTATAGGCTTGGACTGGTTCAGGATGTGTTTAAGTGTCTGAGCTGTGAAGATCCTAGTGCAAGAGCCTGGTGGACTCTGCCATAATAGTTCTAGTCTCTAAAATGGAAATAACCTGCAAGCCAGCAAGGGAGTGATGCCCAGACATAACACAAATCACATATTAAACTTACTGTAAATCACAATATCTAATAACCATTTCCTCAGCTCTCACCAGCACAAAACATTCTCACAAGTCCCCTTATTGTTTTGCACTTCATCTTTTTTGCTGATTCCTATGTTACAGGTAAAAGGGCCCCCGCTGAGCCTCACGCTCATGTTCTACCCTGCTCATAGGAAACATGTGCGTCAAAAAGGAAGTGAATTAGGAGAGAAAAACTTGTGACCTTGTGCAAGGCAGTCAACTGCAGAAACTACTACAGACATGGATAATGGCATTAACTATGTACTACATGGTCCTCTGCCCAAGTGCTTGAAAATACTACAGACATGGAAAATGGCATTAACTATGTACTGCATGGTCCTCTGCCCAAGTGCTTGAAAATACTACAGACATGGATAATGGAATTAACTATGAACTGCATGGTCCTCTGCCCAAGTGCTTGAAAATACTACAGACATGGATAATGGCATTAACTATGATCTGCATGGTCCTCTGCCCAAGTGCTTATGAGAAGGCACTCTGATACTAGAAGTACTAGACTGGGTCAACTGGACATTTGAAAGTGATTGTAGATATAAAAAGAATTCCACAATCCACGCCATACACATCTATTCACTACATAGGTCTCAAATGGGTAACAATGTATATTTTAGAAGTGTTTGTATTATGTAAGATGGCATGTGGAAGCAGAGTAGGTTAGAGACATCTCTGCTTGCAGGTACAGTTTCTGCAGGGTGTCAGTACCTTGGGTGAGGGGTAGCTGGTGAGCCAGAGCCTGAAGTCCGGGTGGCAGGAGTCAGGGCTGAACTCCTCGCAGATCTTCTCCAGCGTGGGCATCCAGGACACGGCCAGGTGGCAGTTCTGCAGGCACACCCAGCTCCCTGCCGTCATGGCAGCACGGATCATCCTGGCAGCGATGGGACCCTGGCCCTGTCCCAGGGAGATGGCCTGGAACTTGTCTCCCCCAAAGTTTTTATCGTTTGCAAACTTCAGCAAGCCTGGGGGCGACAGTGAAGGGGTGTAACTGACCAAAAGGGAAGCATGAGCAGGTAATGAGGCAGCAGACTGGCCTGTCCCAAAGGTTAATGTGCTGGTCACTCTACTTAACAAGCTAAATCTACCTGAAGTGCTGAAACAGACACAAATGATCATTGATGATGATCATGGTAAATAATATAAACAGATACAAAATACAAGTTACGCACATTGAAAAGGAATAATGTATTCCTATAAAGCGAAATTTAACATTCAGCAAATGTGCATGGTCCAAAGTATCCCTGCATCCCTGACAGAAGCCCCGCCCAGCTGCAGGTGATTTGAAGAAGCCCTCCTCACTTACTAGCCATGGGGTCTGCCCCTGGGGAGAGAACGAAGATGAGAGGGATTGTAGCGTTGGAGTCTGCGTAGCTCTTCGTCAGGTCAAAGGGAGGGGGCTCCACAAACTTCTTCCCCAGTTTATCAGTAACATAGTTCGAGATACCGGGGGTGATCTTTAAAACAAGTGAGTGAAAACTAAGTTTAGTTATGTGTTTCTGTAGGATAAGCCATATAGAGAATTAAAGAGGAAGCACTTTACAGTATATCTATAATTATTTAAGTGTCTTTCCACATAAAAAAAAAACATGAGATATTGAAACCAGTGAATTACTGGCAGTCCCTTTATACTGGAAAATATAAGACTTGTACAATTTACTGTCAATGTGGTCTAACAGTGAATGAACCGTCTTAGTGAGTTCTCCAATAGGAACTCTGTGTGCAGCGCAGTGTGTTTTACTGTTAACCTGGTCAGTGTTTGTTTTATCTGTTGCTTTGTAATTTCATGTAAACCCTTTAGGACACACAATCTGTGTGCAGTATTCATTCCAAAGGAGACGGCCCCATTCCGCTCAGACTGCCCCTACCTTGTCAGGCCGGAGACACCTCTGAATGATCATCTTTTGCAGCTCATTGAGTTTTTCGTTCCATGGTTTTGGTAAAGGCTCATTGTAGGGCTCCTTGCTGTCGTAAATGGCAAGGAAATCACTCGGAGCCTTGCGGAAATGTTCCCTGGAATAGACAAAGAAATACAAGGGATCAGAGTTGGGTTCTGTTGCATTTCTTCAGTGTTTAAATGGCAGGATTAAAACACATTGAAGGTCCAGTCCCTTGCTAGCTCACCGCAGCCCTCTGAAGGCCGGCAGGTCGCTGGCTCTGCAAATCTCGTCCCAGCTCTTGTCCAGCAGCCAGGAAGGGTCCGGGTTCTCCAGGCTGTTCTGCAGACCCACCCCTCCCGTGAGCAAGAACATGAATTCCTGGTAATCTATCTCCTTCTTAGCCCTGTGGGAACACAGAGTGGGGCGCAAACATGAGCACGGGACAGGATGTGGAGAGAAGCACTCACATTTCAATATTCAAAAGATTTACAGGTAAACCTATTAGATATTTAAAGTGACTCAAGTATTTCATTGCAAACCCTTAAGGGTGGATCTATATAAGTACGTTTTCAGTTACAGGGCACACACTTGTACATCGCGTAACCAATAACCTGTAATTGGGAGTGCATTAAGCTAACAAATTAGCTGCACCCATGGGTGCATGTAAGGCACAAGGCTGAGCTCTCTGCACCATCTAGTCCAGTGGTCCTCAAGGTTTTTGTATTTGCAAGTTTTGTGTATTTTTCATAGGCCTAGAGGGCAGAATTAGTTTGCTCTCTTGACATTTAACAAATTGTTTATTACAAAATATAAAATAAAACAACATCAAAATACAGATTTATCAAATTGCGCAAAAGCAGAGATTAAGAGCACAGACAGTGGCTAGTAATGGCTTTAGTTCCGCTGCTACCACATCAGTATTGACGTGTTACAGACTATGTCAGCTGGCATTGCGTGCTCTGTTTTCCAGTAACCAATGGTGTGCACATAGAGTAGAAAGCCAATCTCATCATCTCCTCTAGCCTGCCAGGTTTCAGTGGGCAGACCGTATGTCCCCCTGCCCCTGTGTCAAAGCCAGGGCTCCATTAGGGGGACTTACATGAGCAGGTTGCAGCAGAGCAGGAAGGAGAAGAGCAGCTTGTCCTTCTCAAACAGCGAGCGGCACACGTTGCAGTACAGGTTATAGGTGAAGTGGTCATTCAGGTATCTCAGACGCTTCTCCAGGATTTTAGATTTGTTACTAAGGGAATAAAATATACAGGGCAATTAAACCCATCCTTATTCTTGATGCTTAACCCTGCAGTGTCCCAAAGTCATATTCACTTTTATACCACAAACATATTCCTGGATGTCTGTTTACTACTGCTGTACATCTTCAATAGTTTAGCTTTTTGGGAACTTCATTTGACCTTGTTCATGCATTTTCAGGGACACCTTCATTTGACCTTGTTCATGCGTTTTCGGGGGCACCTTCACTTTGTTCATGCGTTTTTTTTTCAGGGACACAAGCTTCCTCCCCCGCAAGCCTGCTTGCCCTATATCACTCTATGGTTTTAATGATCTTAATACAGCCAGCCGAAAACCTGTAACCCTGGTTAACAGCTGATAAAACACAGTGACTGGCCCTATTCATGTAAATACTGCTAAATAAAACCTTTCTACACTGCTTTTCAGGCAATAACCTTTGTTTTATTTTATTTGGTGTGCCCAATTATTTGACCCCTGATTTTCTCCCCAATTTGGAATGTCCAGTTATTTTTTCCCCTCACCGATTCCCCACACAGCTCAAGAGAACTGAAGGTTCAGTGGCATCCTCTGATCCCACGACTAAGCCAGCTTCCTCTTTTACACCCAGGAATTCGAGAGCGGATGTCAGCGAGTGACTGACTTCTGGAGGACAAAGGCCAGCCCTGTAGGTGTCCGCTCTGAGCTCACTGGGTGCATGGCCAGCAGGGTTTGCTGTAGCACAATGTGGAGAAACAGTCCCTGTTGGTTTGGAGAAGCACCAGAGCCAATGTGACGCTCCCTTCGGAGTCCCTAGGGAAGACCGGCGAATTCCCCTGATTATATGACTTACCCTGCACACCACGTGGCTGTGCTTTTACCAGGCAATAACCTTCTCAAACATGTAAAACATAAATAGTATATATTTTTTAAACTGCATGGATTTTCAAACACATTCTATTACACTTATTAAAATATATTAAAGCGTATAAAATGCAGGAGATCATTTTTTGGGTAACGGACATGAACAATGTAGTTAAAATGTTACTGAACTAGTTCAGCCGAGCAGTCAGAGCTGTGCCAGTCCTCAGTCGGATGGGGAATTATTTCAGGGTGTGAGACACCCCTTGTAGAGATGTCCAATGGGGGCATGTCTCTAACACTGTGCTCTCACCTGTCCTGGATGGAGTTGATGTAGAGGTTAACAAACCAGCCGAGAGAGTACTGGTACATGGGGTCGATGTTAGCCAGGTCCGCGATGCTGAAGAACAGAACCGAGGAGTGCTTGGCGATAGGCCTGTATCCCTCTCTGGACTCTGCTATCTTTAGTTCTGTCCTCTCTGCGATCTGAAGAAGCAATGGAGGGATCAGTACATGCACATTGCACAAAAGAGCAGCAGTTTAATAAGTCGAATTCAGAGCTGCGTGAAAACCTTCAGCAATTATCATAACTGAGGTCCAAAACAGAAAGGGGTAAGAAATGCTGGGGATGCCTCAGGGTCCATCAAGGCTCATTCCTTGCTAGCATACCATTCGCCATAGGAAAGAATCAAATTGATTTTTTTTTAATGTTACAACTTCCTCTGGTAAACTATTCCATTCATTTATAGCTTATATACAGCAGTAATTTCTACTGAACTGTTGTTCAGCTTCACCCTATGCTCTATACCATTTAGGAATTTCCCTTTTTCTGGTCTGAAGGGATTTTATTTTTTTAACCTGTCCAAATAGCTCATCCCATTTAGAGCACTACTGTCTTATGTGTATTAAGGTGACCAAAACCAGACACTGCTTTAGCAATAGTATGCTGATTGGAAGGCCCTAGTCTGATAGTTGACCTCATTGAGAAGATTCTATCATAAAGACAGGTAATCTTGATCCTGTAACATTTTGAGCTGTACTAAAAGGATCAGCACTGATCCTGTTTTATAAATGGAGTAACATCAATTGGAGTAAGAGCAATTGTATTTATCTTGCTTTTAATTGTATTATTACTTGTACTGTGATACTTGAAATGTATGTGCTTACGATTGTAAGTCGCCCTGGATAAGGGCGTCTGCTAAGAAATAAATAATAATAATAATAATAATAATCAATTACAAACACTTATTCGTAGACTGTAAGAAGAGAGCGTGTATTTCAAGATCAGCATAAGCCTCTTCGTGCTTGTTGTGTTACAGCGGCTGCAATCCTTTCTTTTGCTTCATATATTGGGTAATATAAAATATAGTAAACTGAAACAGGATAGCCCTTCTTTTTTGTATATTCCACGCTATCCTCTCTGCAGCCCCTGCTCCACGCTATCCTCTCTGCAGCCCCTACTCCACGCTATCCTCTCTCTGCAGCCCCTACTCCACGCTATCCTCTCTGCAGCCCCTACTCCACGCTATCCTCTCTCTGCAGCCCCTACTCCACGCTATCCTCTCTGCAGCCCCTACTCCACGCTATCCTCTCTGCAGCCCCTACTCCACGCTATCCTCTCTCTGCAGCCCCTACTCCACGCTGTCCTCTCTGCAGCCCCTACTCCACGTTATCCTCTCTGCAGCCCCTACTACACGCTATCCTCTCTCTGCAGCCCCTACTCCACGCTATCTTCTCTCTGCAGCCCCTACTCCACGCTATCCTCTCTGCAGCCCCTACTCCACGCTATCCTCTCTCTGCAGCCCCTACTCCACGCTATCCTCTCTCTGCAGCCCCTACTCCACGCTATCCTCTCTCTGCAGCCCCTACTCCACGCTATCCTCTCTCCGCAGCCCCCAGCCCCTACTCCACGCTATCCTCTCTCTGCAGCCCCTACTCCACGCTGTCCTCTCTGCAGCCCCTACTCCAAGCTTTCCTCTCTCTGCAGCGCCTACTCCACGCTATCTTCTCTCTGCAGCCCCTACTCCACGCTATCCTCTCTGCAGCCCCTACTCCACACCATCCTCTCTGCAGCCCCTACTCCACACCATCCTCTCTGCAGCCCCTACTCCACACTATCCTCTCTGCAGCTCCTACTCCACGCTAGCCTTACTCCAGAGCCCTGGACTCTATGCTGCAGCCAGCACTGTTCTCGCCTCTCACCTGCTGTTTCTTGCTGATCTCGTTGGACATGATCTTGGCCGAGTCCAGGACCTGGATGGCACTCTCGTCCTCCAGGATGTTGCCCTCGGAAGACTGCAGCGTCTCCAGGATCTTGTCCTCGATCTCTTTCAGCTGTTTCTTGTTGGTGGCGGACTGCAGGATCAGCGCGTTCCTCTCCTCCTCCAGCTCTGGCCTGCACATCGTTCACAAACCATTAGGGGCAGAGTACAGCATCCCAGTGTCCCCCAGGCTGTTGCACTGAGCTGTGCTGTATGGATATCATTAATACAGGGCATGGATATCTGATGTTGGTACCCAAGATTATGGTTTCCCCTCTTTGTCAGATACTGTAAACCACTCTATTTGTATGCTTCAATTCAAGCTAATTTAGCTTTGTCCATTTAAATGATAACTAAATTACTCAGAACTCCAGATAACAAAATATAAAGTTTTATGTACTGCATATAGTTTTAAGGACCCTATTTTGAAGCACAAACTCATTTTTTTTTTTATAAAACACATGAATCAATATAAAACTAAGAAACTACTGAGAACAATCATTGCACTGCTCCTCCCTGAAACCAAGGCTGCTTAATGTTTCAAGTTTACAGAACTGTTTGAGCAGGCTGCAGCGCTGAAGTCAGAAACACACCTCTCCTTGGCCACCACGATGCCCAGGAGCTGGTCCTCCAAGCCCTCGGGTGTGATCATGAAGTTGAGCAGGGACACCTTGGTAGCCAGCTCCGGCAGGTAGTGTGGATTCCTCAGCTTGGTGGTAATGTAGAACCTGAAGTCACTGGAGTACTCAATCACGTTTTCCCCAAGCCGGATGCACTCAACACCTCCTACAAGGCACAAAGTACTGTATTAACATGTATTGCAGCTGGAGGTCTATCTAATGATCCTGCTAGCACAACCCTGCTCTCTAGTTCTGTACTGTTCTTACTGGGTTCAGTGAAGTGAAGAAGGGGGGGCATTAAACGGGCAGGACGAGTGCCGAGTTCAGGAATGACACTATTTATATCTGTCACTGTTTCGATTATTAAACTAGACCCTGGTATGTGAACAGCTGGTTATTATACTTGTATACAGAGACAATGAAACCCCAGCAGGGTCTGGTATGGGAACGTACAAAGAACACTCATCCCGACTCCTGTGTGGCTCGTTTCTTTTTAAACACAGTCAGGGTGGTGTTGATACTATCATCCACATGTCTTGATAGTATTATCCACATGTCTATACTATCATCCACATGTCTTGATACTATCTTCCACATGTTTATACTATCATCCACATGTCTTTATACTATCATCCACATGTCTTGATAGTTATCCACATGTCTTGATACTATCATCCACATGTCTTGATAGTATTATCCACATGGCAACTGGGGGATTGCTCCTGGAGTAATTTACCAAAGCACTGCTCAAAGCGACTTTGGAGATGATCTCTTCATTGTGTTGCACTCCTCAGTGGAAGGAGTCAACCATTACCAATATTGAAACAAGTGATCAAGAAGTCATAAAACACCCACATTACTAAAACAATGGAAATTGTGCTAATAAAGAAATATATGTTTCATACAAAGACAAAGCAATCATTTTCATTTTGGCAATCATTTTCATATCTATGCACCAAATAGCACATTAGAAAAAATACTGTAGAAGACAATATTTAAATGCAGGAATACTGTATTCTACAGAAAAAAACATGCTTTTAGAACAAATGAAAAAAGTAGAAACACACGTACCTTTATCTAAAAAGTGAATGCAGTTAAAAGAATACAAATGTTAAAATTGAAACAATTATTCCCAAAAATAACAATTTAAAAATGAACTCCCTTATAAACGAGTTATCGTATATAATTTTTTTCGGCTATTAAAATTTCTCATGGTTTCTAAATACATGTTTGGTTTTTTTTAAGTTTACCTTTTTCCAACTCTACATTTCCAAACTGTGGTTTAAATAAATGTGCAGCCCCAGAGCAATGTTTAAAAGTACAACTGAAAAAGGTGAAGAGGAACAAAAGGGCATTCATCTTGCTCAGCTTCCCTCCCCGGCCCGTGTCCCTCCCCGGCCCCTGTGTCCCTCCCCGGCACCTCCCCGACCCCTCCCCGGCCCCTGTGTCCCTCCCCAGCCCCTCCCCGACCCCTGTGTCCCTCCCCAGCCCCTCCCTGGCTCCTCCCCGACCCCTCCCCGGCCCCTGTGTCCCTCCCCGGCCCCTCCCTGGCACCTCTACGACCCCGGTGTCCCTCCCCAGCCCCTGTGTCCCTCCCCGGCCCCTGTGTCCCTCCCCGGCCCCTGTGTCCTTCGCCCGGCACCTCCCCGGCCCCTCCCCGGCCTAGCCCACTGCACTTTACCTTGTTTGAAGGTCTGTTTGAGCAGCAGGGGCTCGAGCGAGGGGTCCAGCTCCTCTCCCACGTTCTCCAGCAGCAGAGGCGACCCGAACTGGATGCAGTTCTCCAGGGTGCGCATGTAGTCCGAGTCCGTGAGCTTGATCACACTCAGGTTGCTCTCCTTCTCTGTGTTCTTCACCCACTTGTTGGCCTGGCCCTGGGGGTCAATCATGAGGGGCCTGACAGGGAGGGTTGAGAGGTTCCGAGTCAGGGCTGTGCTCAGTGGAATACAAATAACCTGAAACTGTGTGGGGCTTCACAGACTGAGCATACCTACAGCAGCTCTCATAAGGAGGGGACACCCCTATCAAGCTGGTATAACAATACCCACCCATACAGTTTAAATAGTGCACTGAAGGCACTAGCGTCCATAAACCTAAACCAATGGGATGCATTACAAGCACAAGACATTTTCAAAAATGTAAACTAAACATGGCAACAAGAATTTAAGTAACAAAACAAACAAAAGTATGTGTTTGCTTGGCAGGTGCTTCTGTATCAAAGATTGTACAAGCATCCCTACAGGCATGTTATTATTATTTATTTCTTAGCAGACACCCTTATCCAGGGCAACTTACAATTGTTACAAGATATCACATTATTTTTACATACAATTACCCATTTATACGTTTGGGTTTTTTTACTGGAGCAATCTAGGTAAAGTACCTTGCTCAAGGGTACAGCAGCAGTGTCCCCCACCAGGGATTGAACCCACGGCCCTCCCGTCAAGAGTCCAGAGCCCTAACCACTACTCCACAATGCTGCCCATGTGAGTTGTGATTTTTAATGTAACATTAAAAGCATGGTATTTACTAAATAATGAACATGTAATATATGGCCTGTAACTTTCAAATCTCTGCTTGTCACTTACCAGCGCCTGGAGTTTCCCACTATCACCCCGTTGTCGATGGAGAAAGCGTCAGTGGGTAAGCCAGCAATGTTCCAGGCTCGGATCTTTATGGGATCCCCCAGGGTCTTACTGAGAGAGAAGTCATCACAGCATGGGATCTGCTTACTCTGAGGAAGAAAACAGCAGCATTCAAACAGATCCTTCCTTCATATTCCTATACTGAACTGCCTGCCCCTGATAACCCCCTCACTGAGTGTAGAAGAGTGATCTGAGGCTGGTTATAAACTCTCTGATAACCCCCTCACTGAGTGTAGCAGAGTGATCTGAGGCTGATTATAAACTCTCCGATAACCCCCTCACTGAGTGTAGCAGAGTGATCTGAGGCTGGTTATAAACTCTCTGAGTGATCTGAGGCTGGTTATAAACTCTCTGATAACCCCCTCACTGAGTGTAGCAGAGTGATCTGAGGCTGGTTATAAACTCTCTGAGTGATCTGAGGCTGGTTATAAACTCTCTGAGTGATCTGAGGCTGGTTATAAACTCTCTGATAACCCCCTCACTGAGTGTAGCAGAGTGATCTGAGGCTGGTTATAAACTCTCTGAGTGATCTGAGGCTGGTTATAAACTCTCTGATAACCCCCTCACTGAGTGTAGCAGAGTGATCTGAGGCTGGTTATAAACACTCTAAGTGATCTGAATCTGAGGGCAACTGAGGGCTCACCTTGCACAGCTGGGTCCAGCTCTTGGTGCACTCCTGGCGGAAGGCAGCGGTGAAGGCACCCAGATAGGCAATGACGCCCGCGGAGATCAGGACATCACCTGTCAGGTTATCATAGGTGTTCTGCAGGTCATCAGCAGCCTTGGACCACCTGCGTGGGAGAGACCACGATGCTTCAACAATCAGCATTGCAATTAGGGGAGGAACCATACAGTCATACAGATATACTGATCCATATATCTGTAATGAACCAATGATTATTACTCTCTGATTTAATCCTGTTGAGGAACATTTGATGTCATTCTAGATTTTTACAGTGACCCTAATGAGGCCCCCCGAGCTTGTTGCCTGCACCATAGCCCTGTCACTGGTGTGACAGTAAGAGGTGCTGTGTGTCACTCACTATACCTTGTTTTTTCCCCTCCCAGTCCTCCGATCAGCTTCTCCGCCCTCTCCAGCTTCTTGGCGCACAGGTCCACCTGGATCTCGAGCTGAGCCTTCTCTTCCGTCTTCTCTCTGAAGGTCAGCTGCAGCGCAGCCAGCCGGTCCTCCACCTCCTTCAGCTCTGCCCTCTTGTGATTCAGTAGCGCCATGGTCTCTGCCAGAGAGAGCTGTGCCTCTGCCAGGCGAGCCTTCTTCGGAGCCACAACCTGCACAGGGGGGCACAGGGGGCGGTCACTAACACAAGACAAACACAACCTGCACGGGGGTGGGGGGGTGGGGGGGCACAGGGGGGTCACTAACACACGACAAACACAACCTGTGGTAGTTTGTGTGCAATGTGATACCTGACCAAAAGCATTATGTAGCTGCATTGGTTTACAACATGGTTCTTGAATTATGAGCACATGTTTTGTGGTTCTCTTACAGTGTAGTTTTTAAATTAACTTGGATTCAATGAGTTTCCTGACACGATGAATGGTCTACATGGTCCTGGACAAATGTAGCTGTCGTTATTGCAAATGACTTCTCATAACAGAATTTACTTCACACACATTCCTGTTTGTGCAAATTATTCTGGAGCCCCTCCAGGGAAGAAAAATGTGAATGAAATGAATTGGCCTGGTTTGAACAGCTGAGAGTAAAGGATATTGGGAAAAGTATGAACTTCCAGATTAGCTCCTCTCTACTGTATTGTAGTGCTATTTCCAGACTAGCTCCTCTCTACTGATTGTAGTGCTGTTTCCAGATTAGCTCCTCTCTACTGTATTGTAGTGCTGTTTCCAGATTAGCTCCTCTACTGTATTGTAGTGCTGTTTCCAGATTAGCTCCTCTCTACTGTATTGTAGTGCTATTTCCAGACTAGCTCCTCTCTACTGATTGTAGTGCTGTTTCCAGATTAGCTCCTCTCTACTGTATTGTAGTGCTGTTTCCAGACTAGCTCCTCTCTACTGTATTGAAGTGCTGTTTCCAGATTAGCTCCTCTACTGTATTGTAGTGCTGTTTCCAGATTAGCTCCTCTCTACTCCCTTTCATATTAATGAGAGTTGACTGTATATTGTTACTTTAGTGTGCTTCCAAACAGCAGTATATACAGCACCTTTGCAACCCTGTCATACACCTCCATTGCCAGGATCCACTTGCACAAGCCCTCTGCAGCGGAGGAAGCTTTGGCCACCTTGGCTGGGTCGAAGTCGGGGTTGGTGATGTACTCACTGCGGATCTTCTGCATCACAGGGACCTGGGCAGAGAGACACATGCCATCAGACTGTGTAGCAGGGCCTGCAGCACGCCGGACAGGCACTCACTAAAACATCTGAACGACTTTATTATTTGTTTAAATGATTTACATTTTTATCATTATATAGATTTTTACAATATAATTCATCCTTTTGTCACTTCAACACAATCAGGATTGCACCTTGCAATAATGAGCACTTGCACACGTACAATACAAAACTTACAGCTGCATTTTAAACACCAGCATGCTTTGGAAATGGGATGCTATATTTGCTATTTGCTATATTTAAGTGTTTAAAAAGCAGGTAAGGTGAAATAAATCCTCAAATTGAATATTGTTTCCTTTGTTACGTTTATTCATGGTCTCATTTTAAAAACAGCTACGTATACCCTTTATAACCTGGCATTATCAAATGATCAGCACACACCTGCAGCATAATTTTCTCTGGTTATATATACAAATGAAAGCTATGGAACATGATAATTTCTTTTTTTATACAGTATTTATGTTAGAACCCTGTAATCTCTTCGTGTTCGACTTGCGAATGACCCCATTGACTTTACCCAAAGCCAATCTGAAGAAGATCCCATACCAGAAGATCCCACCATCCCTTCATGTCAAAGTGAGACTGCTCTGAAATACCCGTCTGAGTCTGAATTATTCTCAGGGTAGCCCCAAATGTGTCAAACTAGGCTACTTTGGAAATAAGAAAAAAACAAACCAAAAACTTTAATGCAGTAATCAATACATTGCATGCCTATGGTTTTAAATAAAATGATCAAACCATCCGATTTATTTATTTATGTGTTTATTATTATTGTATGAAACTGAAGACGATCCTGTATGAAGAGAAATTAAACTAACTTACTTTAAGAAAGGAATGTACTGTATTGTATTGACAATAAATACATTGCAGACCTGTGCTTTTAAATAAATCTAATAAATACAATGCAGACCTGTGCTTTTAAATAAATCTAATAAATACAATGCAGACCTGTGCTTTTAAATAAATCTAATAAATACAATGCAGACCTGTGCTTTTAAATAAATCTAATAAATACAACGCAGACCTGTGCTTTTAAATAAATCTAATAAATACAACGCAGACCTGTGCTTTTAAATAAATCTAATAAATACAATGCAGACCTGTGCTTTTAAATAAATCTAATAAATACAATGCAGACCTGTGCTTTGAAATAAATCTAATAAACACAATGCAGACCTGTGCTTTGAAATAAATCTATCAAACCATCTGATTTATTTCTTACTTTCCATTTCAAGTACAAAGCTCTTCTTTAGATCGGCTTCATTTAAAGTGAATGTCCTGCATTGCGCTCGGGTCATTCGCAACACAACCCGAGCCGAACACGACAAGAGTTTGGGGTTCTAAAAATGTCACCTAACCCCAAGCCAATGGGGTCAACCCGATCCCAATGGGGTCGCATTTTGGCTTGGCATGGCTCCTAACATACAAATGAAACTTACTGGAATAGTATCATTCTCTTGTTATATAGTATATACAAATGAAACATACAGAATAGTATAATTCTCTTGTTATATAGTATATAGAAATAAAACATACAGAATAGGATTATTTCTCTAGCTCGATGTATAAATGAAACTTACTGGAATATTATCCTTGTCATACTCTTTTAAATCCCTGAGGAAATTCATGTCACCCAGCAGCTTCTTGCTTGGACCCCAGTAGTCAAGAATCTTTTAGGTTACAAAAAAAAAAGATAATGTTACCGTGACTTTTTCAGAACAAAAGGCAGCAGGGCAGACACAGGGGTGTTGTCATGTTGTATATTGACAGTGTTACAGCAGGTATTCAGCAGGGCAGACACAGGGGTCTTGTCATGTTGTATATTGACAGTGTTACAGCAGGTATTCAGCAGGGCAGACACAGGGGTCTTGTCATGTTGTATATTGACAGTGTTACAGCAGGTATTCAGTAGGGCAGACACAGGGGTCTTGTCATGTTGTATATTGACAGTGTTACAGCAGGTATTCAGCAGGGCAGACACAGGGGTGTTGTCATGTTGTATATTGACAGTGTTACAGCAGGTATTCAGCAGGGCAGACACAGGGGTCTTGTTATGTTGTATATTGACAGTGTTACAGCAGGTATTCAGCAGGGCAGACACAGGGGTGTTGTCATGTTGTATATTGACAGTGTTACAGCAGGTATTCAGCAGGGCAGACACAGGGGTGTTGTCATGTTGTATATTGACAGTGTTACAGCAGGTATTCAGCAGGGCAGACACAGGGGTCTTGTCATGTTGTATATTGACAGTGTTACAGCAGGTATTTCTAACTATCTGTCCATCCTTGGATAATCATTGCAGGGAACCACATTCCAGACAGCAGAGGGCAGCATTTCAACTACAAGCTAAACCATCGATAACTTCAAAACACTCAATCACAATTCTAAGGTCAAACTAAAGCAAACCAAATGAAGCAGACAGACGTTTTAGCTCTGAAGAATGCACTGGCAGAAACGTTCGTCTGCTTCACTTAGTTTCTCATAACATAAAGCAGTGGAAATGCATGGAAAGCCAAGGCTTCAGGACAGGCTTTTCCAACATGTTTCTGGCTGCAGATGCCCTGTGCTCGATGCTCACCTTCTGTCCAGTCCCCGCAGGATCACTGATCTTCTCTGGCTTGATATCCTTCATGACGCAGACCCCCGACATCACCAGCTTCACCCCCGATGGGGGGTTCTTCATCGATTTAACAATCGTAACATCAGACGGCTGAACAAGAGACACAAATCAAATACATGAATCCAGACTGCTACTACAGAGGCACAAATCAAATACATGAATCCACACTGCTACTACAAAGAGACACAGATCAAATACATGAACACTGCTACTACAAAGAGACACAAATAAAAACATGAACACTGCTACTACAAAGAGACACAAATCAAATACATGAACACTGCTACTACAGAGAGACACAAATCAAATACATGAACACTGCTACTACAAAGACACAAATCAAATACATGAACACTGCTACTACAAAGAGACACAGATCAAATACATGAATCCACACTGCTACTACAAAGAGACATAAATCAAATACATGAACACTGCTACTACAAAGAGACACAAATCAAATACATGAACACTGCTACTACAAAGAGACACAAATCAAATACATGAACACTGCTACTACAAAGAGACACAAATCAAATGCATGAACACTGCTACTACAAAGAGACACAAATCAAATACATAAACACTGCTACTACAAAGAGACACAAATCAAATGCATGAACACTGCTACTACAAAGAGACACAAATCAAATACATGAACACTGCTACTACAAAGAGACACAAATCAAATGCATGAACACTGCTACTACAAAGAGACACAAATCAAATACATGAACACTGCTACTACAAAGAGACACAAATCAAATGCATGAACACTGCTACTACAAAGAGACACAAATCAAATACATGAACACTGCTACTACAAAGAGACACAAATCAAATACATGAACACTGCTACTACAAAGACACAAATCAAATACATGAACACTGCTACTACAAAGAGACACAGATCAAATACATGAACACTGCTACTACAAAGAGACACAAATCAAATACATGAATCCACACTGCTACTACAAAGAGACACAAATCAAATGCATGAACACTGCTACTACAAAGAGACACAAATCAAATACATGAACACTGCTACTACAAAGAGACACAAATCAAATACATGAACACTGCTACTACAAAGAGACACAGATCAAATACATGAATCAAATTTGTGTGTCTATGGAATATATTTTATTTGGTATAATGTGCTGTATAATTGTTTGTGACCCCAGGTGTCTATATAATATATTTTATTTGGTATAATTGGGTGTGGCAAGTGGTTTCATAAGTTCAAAAGCCACTGACTCTGTCCCTGTCTAGCATTCATTTAAATGCAGTGCTACAGTGGAACGCATGCAGCCCAATACCTTTACATTGTGTGAGTAACAAGTAAAATATAAAAGTGCTGACAGAAATTACAGGAAAGAATAATCACTTCCAAACGTCTCAACAGTTTACTGGGCACTAAAACAAAGACCATAAAGCCCTACATCCACAGTACGTTCAAGCACAACTATTTCTCAATAATTTATGCTAAAGAATGTATTTATCAAAGACCCATACTGGCCTGTATAAGAGCCCTCACCAATTCACTATGTTAAATATTTCAGGTTCTCTGACATGTAAGTAAGATAGAAAAATAACAAGGGGCACTGTATATGTAATGTAACCAGTGCAGGTATATACAGAGGGTCCTCGTGATCCCAGAACAAGGGAGCAGTGTGGAGTAGTGGTTAGGGCTCTGGACTCCTGACCAGAGGGTCGTGGGTTCAATCCCAGGTGGGGGACACTGCTGCTGTACCCTTGAGCAAGGTACTTTACCAAGATTGCTCCAGTAAAAACCCAACTGTATAAATGGGTAATTGTATGTAAAAATAATATGTAAAAATAATGTAATTGTATGTAAAAATAATGTGATATCTTGTAACATTTGTAGGTCGCCCTGGATAAGGGCGTCTGCTAAGAAAATAATAACAATAATAATGTAACCAGTGCAGGTATATACAGAGGGTCCTCATGATCCCAGAACAAGGGAGCAGTGTATATGTAATAGGAGGCTAGGAGTGTAAAATAAAACGTTTGTTGTAGATCCAGTTATCGTGTTCACAATGTAGAGTGTGACAGACAGACATATGGGGAAGTGAAATAGTTATGTATAATTTAAATCTGTGATGTTTAACATACTATTTATTTATTTATTGCATTTATATAGCGCTTTTTATACAAAAGTATCGCAAAGCACTAAAGAAAAAAATAACAAACCACAGTACATTTGTACAGCATGTCACACATACAACTGCCACAATCAGACCATTTAAATAACAGTATACACAATACAAAAGCAGCAATTTTAAAGTTACATTAAAACCTACTAAGATAAGAAAGCCATTTTATAAAAGCGCATTTTTAGTCTTGACTTGAAAACTGTAACGGTCCCACTAGATGCTGTACTTTATCGAACACAGGGGTAATATAACAGTATGTAACAGTATAAATGTAGATGCATTATATTGATAGGAGTAGACTACGTGGGCATTTTAATATAAATGAAGTGGAGCGACAGTCTATTTCGGCTAAAAAAGTGTTGACTAATAGTGAAAAGAAACGTGTTTAAATATGTATGCACACCAAACAGTTTGCAGGACAAATACATTAATATTATTCTGCGTTGTCACTCAGCATTCTTGAATACCTCCTATGATACCGTTTACTATCAATGTGACAAAAGCATATTTGTGATTGAATGTAATTCAATATCAATACTATATTATTATTATTCCATTACGACTGAGAAAATTCACCATAAAAACGCACTGCATAAACTGGGGTCTCTCAGGTCAGAAAGGGCATTGAACAGTACTTAGGACATTGAACAGCACTCAGGGATGTATAACGCTATATTTTTTGGAACCCCGCTACTTACTCTTTAACTAGCTTCCCTGGGCTTTTTTCTTTGGGAAGTAGTCTGCTATGTGTATTGCCTACATAATAAACAATACGTTTTACTGTACACCCAAGCGTAACTTTTATGACTCCTGACTAGGTGTTGATGTAATGTTACTCCTTAAAAGAAAGGGAATGAGTGCATGTACAGGTTTACAATATTCATATAGTCAAAAGTGTATTGGATTATAGGCAAATGTAATTCGAAGCAGTTATAGGAGGCTAGGAGTGTATGACAAAAGTTTGGTGAAGATTGGTGCAACATTAAGGCAGTTATCTTGTTCACACAGTATAATGTGACAGACAGACAGACACGATCAGTGCAGAACGGTCCTCATTTTTGAAGGAGGACCCTAGTGGAACTGCTCCACACATATATCCCCAGATTCAGATACTCACAACAGCTTGTGTGAAATGATGTCCTTACCAAGTTCCGTGGCTCTGTGTAAAATGTATCCCCAGTAGCGGAGTGTACGTGTGGAGAGCAGGGAGAGCCCTTGTGCCCTCAGCTGGTAAGAAGCCTACCTTGAGGGTGTTGAGAGCGGAGAGAGCCGCCTCCAGTGCTGGAATGGCTTCAGCCAGCTCGCTCTCACACTCGTTCTTCAGGGACTGGGCCTCCGACGCCTTCAGAGTGGCTGCCTCCTCATCCACCCTCACGATCTTACTCTTCGCTTTCACCTCCGCAGACTCCTTCTCTATAATCTGCAAACACGCACAAGAAGGCACATCACTGCTTAAAATAAGAGGGCTTGAGTTTCTCATTAGCACTCCCATTGCAGGTTTGTCTGACAATTTGTTACACTGATTTACATTAATGTGTATTAAATAATGGTGGGTGCATACTGAACATGTGTGTCTGAAAGTTACATTAATGTGTATTAAATAATGTTGGGTGCATACTGAACATGAGTGTCTGAAAGTTTTTTTGGGCTTATAAATTAGCTGCTCATGCAAGATGAGAGGCAATGGCACTGGCTACAGTGCAGCCTGATGAGAGCTTCCCCTCACAGCCCTCCAGGATCTTTCATTCTAATAAAAAGCATAGACACACAGTACTGTAGTCTAGGGTACCACTTCTCATTACTCGCTCCTACGCTCCTGTGATAAGCAAATCCTGGATATACGAAGGGTTAAAGCCAAGGCATGTTCCAATTTATTATAGAAACCGACTCGGTGCATCTAATGATGGGCAGAGTCTCTTCTTATTAACCTTTAACTCACAATTCTGCACAACCACCACAACTGACATGCACATAATCTACTAAAGGCATCTCTGCACCCTTATTGCCTACCATGCCATTGCCTGGCCTGGAACACCAAAAAGGGGAGTTTACCCACAACACCACTGTATACACACATAAAAGGTAGGACAACCCCCGCACTTGTGAATCAGTGCCGCCCTGGCTGCCCATGGTGACCTGCTCCCCATTGACAGTGCTATGGCAGGTGAATCAGTGTTGCCCATGGCTACCTGCTCCCCATTGACAGTGCTATGGCAGGTGAATCAGTGCCGCCTGGCTGCCCATGGCGACCTGCTCCCCATTGACAGTGCTATGGCAGGTGAATCAGTGCCTCCCTGGCTGCCCATAGCGACCTGCTCCCCATTGACAGTGCTATGGCAGGTGAATCAGTGCCGACCTGGCTGCCCATGGCGACCTGCTCCCCATTGACAGTGCTATGGCAGGTGAATCAGTGCCTCCCTGGCTGCCCATAGCGACCTGCTCCCCATTGACAGTGCTATGGCAGGTGAATCAATGCCGACTTGGCTGCCAGTGGACACCCTAAGCCCTGTTAACAGTCCTATGGCAGGTGTTCAAAGAGTCCAACCCTTGTCAAAGTAATGTTTGACCTATTGTTTATTATGGCTTCATGACTGAGTGTTTAAAGTTCTGGATGATGAATAATCTCACACATTTGATTCCAGTCATGCTGCTGCTGCTGACAGCGGCTGTCCTACACAGTACATACATACCCAGCATTGCCCCACCGCTGCTAATGCAGCCTAATACAGCCGTGAGTGAGACTCATGCAGAACCAGCTTCCCGTCTCCAGGTTTATACAGCAAAGACTAAGTCAGTCTCAACAGTGTCAATATTATTAAAATCGTACCTTCATCATGTTATTGTTTTCAACTTTTGCAACTTCTAGTTTTGGCTGTAGTTCAACAAGCTCTTTCTTCATCTCACCAACCTGAAAGAAGAGGATCATTACAGTAAAAAAAGCACTGCATGCATACAGTATAGACTCTACTTTACAAGGTGCTGTTTTCAGATCCTTTATAAAAATGTACTGTGGTACACCATGGTACAAGCACAGCAAAGTGTATTGAAGAACAGTGCAAGGATGTTACAACACAGACAGGCATGGGGAATCCAAGTCCTATGTGGCAAAGCATTGTCAAAACCATGCCTAATTTTGGTAAAGCACATTCAATGCACAGTATGAGCATAAAAAAAGAAAAATGTTAGAGTACAGATTTACTAACTCTTATAAAGCAGTGTGAATGACGATGTATGCTATGCATTGCTTTTACTAACTCTTATAAAGCAGTGTGCATGACGATGTATGCTATGCATTGCTTTTACTAACTCTTATAAAGCAGTGTGCATGACGATGTATGCTATGCATTGCTTTTACTAACTCTTATAAAGCAGTGTGCATGACGATGTATGCTATGCATTGCTTTTACTAAGTCTTATAAAGCAGTGTGCATGACGATGTATGCTATGCATTGCTTTTACTAACTCTTATAAAGCAGTGTGCATGACGATGTATGCTATGCATTGCTTTTACTACTTGCTATTTGACACTGCTTGGTATTTGGCACATGATACTGCTATATAAGGCAAGAGAACTGTAGATAACATGCAAGCACTTGCACTGATGACCTCTACTGTAGTTATGGGTGTGTCTCTCCCTAACCTCCCAGTTAAAGTGACCCATGAGGGTTCTCCCTAGACTCCATGCCAGGGAAGCAGAACCCTCCACTTGCTTTTTTCCTTTATCATTTTTTTACTGGGCTGCAGCCTTGCTTGTGTAAATAGTGTGTGTGGGAATGTGAGGTTGGCAGGGATGGGGTTAATTCATTCACCAATGAGGTAATAGAGTGCTTACTGGGGAGTGGCTACCAGTATAAAAGGGCCATAAGCCCCTGTTTGGGGGAGGGAGTTAGGAGAGTGATGGCAGCCTACAACTGTTTAATCTCTTGTTTGAAACTTTATTTTGGCCCTCATGCCATGTTTATTTGTTTTACTGGTTTTGTATTGAATAAATGTGCACTTTAGTGCTTGAACTGTAGCGTCTTGACTCTGAGTCTCTCTTCCTACCGGTAACAGCTTGGACCGTGACGCTACCCTGTCACAAACATAAATGCAGTTTCCAACATGGCAGAGACCTGCTTTTTAAATACAGGTACATACAGAATCTAACAAAGTGAGATTTATTTACAGACTGTAAATAGACAGGCGTTTTGCACTGTGTAAGAACAGATGAGTGCTTCTGAACTCCGTTGTGAGGTTGTACAGGTGGATTTAATGCACCTGCATGGAGGATTAAGGCTGTGCAGTGAACTCCTTTGTGGGGGTTGTACAGGTAGTTCTAATGCACCTGCATGCAGGATTAAGGCTGTGTAGTGAGCTGTATTACCTGAGACCCTGCGAAGGCCAGTTTGTCGAGCCCGTTGGTGTACCTGCGCTTGGCTTTCATGACAGCGTCTCTCTTCTGGGTGAGGAGTTGCCTGAAAGCAGCGATGAGTTCCAGGTAGGAGGTGGGGGTCACGTAGTTATGACGCCCCAACTCGTGCAGGAACCTTGACAGGAACAGGAGAAGCGGTGAGCAACTCAAACACAGCCCAGACGAAGCCACTGATGAGCCGAAGCGGTCGTCTACATCACAGCTGTCCAGCTTAGAAAAAGAGCCATAACGATGACCAGGGAGTTGTTAAAGAGCCATGAACAAAATATACACATATTACTAATGGCAAACCTGTAACATAAAATAAGTTACTAAATAGCTGACTGAATAGTAGCAAATAAATTTTAAACAAGAGGGATAAGGTTTAACCAGACTACAGGAGTCACAGCTTCAGTATGTTAGTGCTCATTAAGTATACAACATGAATTCATTTGCATTTTGACTATACTTGCTTCTACCAAAGACTAGTCTTTTAAAACCAATTAGGAGCCTTGAATGGGAAACTCCAGTTCAGAATCAAAAGAGCCACACTGGGGAGCTCAGTGAGACGAATACTGCACAAGAACCATCCATTGGACAGCCCTGTCTACAGAATTCTAGTTTATTCTGGTTCTACCTCAATAACACTGAGAAGGCATTAGCAGAAACGCCGGTCTACTTCAATTATTTTTTGACAGAATGACAGTTCAGTGTCTCTCTATCCTGGTCTGTGTATTTGTTCAGATGGCTATTTTGACAGAATGACAGTTCAGTGTGTCTCTCTATCCTGGTCTCTGCTCATCAGAGTTCAGGCCAGGCCAGGTCTCCTGGCTATTCAGGGCACAGCCTTTGGGTTTAATCTGGTCTGTGTTTCCCAGAATGTATCAAATATCAGCTAATGAAATCTGTCTGGAAATCTATTCTAAGCAGATTTACTTTGTATAAGCTGACACGATTAGGCAGACGGTGCTTGTTCCTGGAGTCCCGGGAGAGGAAGGTATTTGAGCTTTAGGGTCTGGGCAGCTAAGCCTGTAGGTGGCTAATCCGGCTGTGAGATGCATTAAACTGCTCTCTGAGAATACAGTACTGTAGATTAATACATTGAGGCTGTACAGAACTTCAAAGAAGAGGAATAAATTACATAAGCAAGCAAAGACCATTCAAAAAACCGAACAGGTATGTCAGTGACATTCATTATCTGCCACGACCTGTGTTTAAATAAGAAAATAACGGGAACGGTGCACAAGAAAGGAAGGGAGAGAGAGAGAGAGAGAGAGAGAGAGAGAGAGAGAGAGAGAGAGAGAGAGAGAGAGAGAGGAGTTCGACTAAATCACCACTAAAACCCGGGCAATACAGTTACCAGCCCAGAAATAAACAAGCTATCCTGGGGCTTGTACGTAGTGTTGAGTTTGTGTGCTGTGCCTCGTACTTGTCAGACAGCTGGATGGCGGTGGTGTGGAAGTGCTTGCAGATGGGCATGACCTCATGGCGCTCCAGGTCACTCAGCTCCAGCGTCTCCAGGAACTTGTTAGCCACCCGCTCCAGGGCATCCTCGGGCCAGGGCTGAGGGAGAGGAACAGACACCTTCAACACTGAGGAGGCAGACCTGAACATGTACGGCTGGGTGATTAGATGGTAGATGTGGTTCTGGAGGATTTGTTAATTCTGAGCAAATTGAGCAAAACTACAAAAATAACTGCAATGAAATGTAGCTTCTCTTTGTGAATCAAGTCATTTCTACAGAGTTGCTGTAGTACAAAAAAGAAGAAACTCAAAAACCAATAGCCAAAAACATGCTCATTATTTTGCCCTTCCTGCACAGTGATTTAAATCCCCTTGCTTTCCAGTCCCTGCGCATATCCCTGTTTCATGTTGCTAACTTAAGAACATAAGAACATAAGAAAGTTTACAAATGAGAGGAGGCCATTCAGCCCATCTTGCTCGTTTGGTTGATGGTAGCTTATTGATCCAAGAATCTCATCAAGCAGCTTCTTGAAGGATCCCAGGGTGTCAGCTTCAACAACATTACAATTCTCTGTGTAAAAAAGTGCCTCCTATTTTCTGTTCTGAATGCCCCTTTATCTAATCTCCATTTGTGACCCCTGGTCCTTGTTTCTTTTTTCAGGTCAAAGAAGTTCCCTGGATCGACATTGTCTATACCTTTTAGGATTCTGAATGTTTGAATCAGATCGCCGCGTAGTCTTCTTTGTTCAAGACTGAACAGATTCAATTCTTTTAGCCTGTCTGCATACGACATGCCTTTTAAACCCGGGATAATTCTGGTTGCTCTTCTTTGCACTCTTTCTAGAGCAGCAATATCCTTTTTGTAACGAGGTGACCAGAACTGAACACAATATTCTAGGTGAGGTCTTACTAATGCATTGTAAAGTTTTAACATTACTTCCCTTGATTTAAATTCAACACTTCTCACAATATATCCAAGCATCTTGTTGGCCTTTTTTATAGCTTACCCACATTGTCTAGATGAAGACATTTAACCTCATCTTTGAATGTTCTCTTGCTGTTATAATATTGGAAAAACATTTTGGAATTGGTTTAGCTCCCTTAGCAATATTGATTTCTATCTCTCTTTTGGCCTTTCTAACTTCCTTTTTGACTTGTGTTTGCAGTTCCAAGTACTCTTTCTGTGTACTTTGTTTTTGATCCCTTTTAAATGCTCTGTAAAGTGTCTTTTTTCGCGGAATATTTTTTTTAATTGATCTATTAAACCATTTTGACCATTTTGTTTTAGATTTAGATTTGTCTACTTTTGGGATGTAATTGTTTTGCGCATCTAGTATTATATTTTTAAAAAACAGCCGTCCTTTTTCTGTGGATGTTCTCTCTATTTTACTCCAATCTACTTCTGTTAGTCTCTGTTTCATACCTTCATAGTTTGCTTTTCTAAAATTGTAAACCTTAGCTTTAGTCATTACTTTTGGGGTTTTAAAAAATACTTCAAATGTTGTGGTCTGAGTTTGCCAATGGCTCTCTGACCTCTGTTTTAGTTATTCTGTCTTCATTATTTGAAAAGACTAAATCAAGGCATGCCTCCCCTCTAGTCGGTGCCTTACACAAATTGCGTTAGGAAGCAGTCATTTGTCATTTCCACCATTTCAATTTCGTCCGTCATGCTCCCCACCAGGTTCTCCCATTTTATACGGGGGAAGTTGAAATCCCCCATTTGTATGGCTTCTCCTTTTCTACACACATTTCAAATGTCACAACGTGCTTGCTGTGTCCTGCAGTGCTCAAATGTATGGCATATAATTTGAAGTTTCTCATTTTCTTAAAGAGAATATGGATATAAAAAGAGTTCTATATGTGCCTTTTATAGTATTTGTATCCTTTATTATTAGTGTTGTACCCAACACTAATAAATAAAATGACTACCTAAAACAGAAGGCTGTCAATCAAGCTTTTCTGGAGGGGGCAAGTTGGCCAGCTCATAGGCATAGTCTGCTATCCATTTGGACAGCCGCTGTTTAGACCAGGCTTGACCACGGGACTTCACCCCACAATAGACAAAAGATTGTTTGGACTGCCTCCACCATTTCGTCCTCTCAACGCAGTACACCAGGGCCCACACAGGGCAGAGCGTGTGGAGCTGCCGCTCCCTGTAGACTGGAAAGGAGGCGGATGGAAAGCCTCCAATTCCACAGACTGGTTGACATGGAATGCCGAGATCGTCTTGAGCAAGAAGGCAGGATTGGTATGGAGCGTGACCTCTGTAAAAATTAAGCAGGCATTCGCTATCGAGAATCCCTGCATCTCACTCACCCGCTTTGCGGATGTGATAGCGAGTAAGAAAGCTGCTTTAAATTACACAAATTTCAGCTCAGCTGAACGCAGGAGTTCAAATGGAGGCTTCATGAGTACATCAAGCTTCAAGTTTAGCTGAAGCCACTGAGCCCCTTTCAAAAATTGCCCCGCCACAAAGTGAGCTCCTGAGGAGTCAATTTTGACATGGCAAGCTGAAATAGCTGCCAGATAGACCTTATACAGCGAGGGGTCAATGTCAATGAGTATTACTGCCATGGGAGAGGTCGTGGGGTCAAACCCATAAGGCAGATACCATGTCTGGAAAACACCCCACTTGTTCCCGTACTGGGAATGCATGGACGGTGCTCTGGCATTCTGCAGGGTGTCAATAACCCAGTTGGAAAGTCCCAAACAGCTCAAATGCAGCCGTTCAGGGGCTGCAGGCTCGATGGGTCGGGATGCCATAAGGTCCCCTGTGCCTGACTGAGCAGGTCGTGGCGCTTGGGCAGTCTCCACGGCTGGCCGCTCAGGAGCTTCATCAGGGTTGAAAACCAGAGTCTCCTGGGCCAATAAGGGGCTACTTGGCCCGGTCCTGCCTGATTTTCTCCAGGCACAGCGGGAGCAGGGTGAGCGGTGGGAAGGTATATAACAGTTGCCTCAGCCACTAGTGTGCCAAGGCATTTACTGCAAGCGGATCCCTGCCTCCTATTATGGAGAACCAGAGGGAACAGTGGGTTGATTCCTGGTCTCCTGAACCTCCCAAATGAGGCTCACCACCTAGGGGTGAAGCTTCCACTCCTTCAGAGGAGGTCCGCTGCCCAGTTTGTCCCCCTGGGCAGGTATACTGCCTGTAGTGAGAGGAGGTTCTCGTGTGCCCAGAGCAAAAGTTTACAGGCCACACAATAGAGGCTAGACAACCTGAGGCCGCCCTGGTGGTTGATGTAAGCCATCACTGTTGTGTTGTCTGTACAAACAAGCACCATGTGTAAAAAATGCTGCAAGGCCAGGTAAACTGCCTGCAGCTCTAAAACACTGATGTGGAGACCCTGCCAAGTGGGGTTTCCACACACCTTGCCCATCCCTTTCATTTCACACAGCGCCCCAGCCCAGGCTGGACGCGTCCGTGGTGACCACTCTTCTGGCGACACTGCCCAGTGCTACGCCGAGGCCGGCTGTTTCCACCAAGAGAGTGCCCTTAGACAGTGATGAGCAGGGATGCGAATAAATCTGCGTTATTCCGCAATTCAAATAAATGGCTAAAATTGAATCGTCACCCCCCACCCCCAATCCAGTCACATTATAAGATTCGAAAACAATACTATTGAATAACAGTTAACACAGGAAGTATTTATTGGTACACTTTTAAATTCGAAGGTCTGTTACAAGCTCACCAGTGCCATCAATCAATAACAGACTTTCCATTTTATTTTAAACATTACAAATACTTCAGTGTAGTAATACTAAAAAACAAAAAATAGTATTTATATAAGTTAGTCTTTGTCACCTGGATGGCTATTGCCAAACTCATTGTCCCGATCTTTAGGGGTGATTTTTTATCCTTTAAACAGCTTGTTGAGTAGTAACAACACACTGGATGTTGAAGTAAACTGCAGCTGCGTTTCAGCATGAGTGCGTCTCGCTCACCAGAAGCAGATTTATTGAATAGGTATGTTTACTACATTTAAAGCAGCATTGCCTGTGTTGATAATTATAGATGAGAAGTGGATTGATTTGGTTATCAAACAAACAAAAAAGCCTCAAGTGTAAAACCAGAAATTCTCCGACAACACACAAAATCTGTGTTTTTCCGCGTTATTCCGCAGCAAACGCATTCTTAGGAACCAGGCCTGCAGAGGGCGCATGCGCAGGAGACCCAGTGGAAGGGTCTGGGAAGCTGCTGCCATCAAGCCCAGACGATTCTGGAAAGTCTACATGAGCGCTCTGTTGAGCTGCAAGAGCACCAAACATGCAGCTATTCTCTGGCTCATCACATGATTCACTGTTGGCCCAACCATTGAAGGTGGCCGGTGACAAGTTGCGTGTGGGCCTTTGCCTGTGCTGGAGACTGGGCACAAATGAGCCAGTTATCCAGATTTTTGAGCATTCTGATGCCTTTGAGTCTCAGTGGAGCCAGGATAGCTTCCATGCACTTCGAGATGGCACAGGGAGCTAGAGAGAGGCCAAATGGCAAGACACGGAACCCATACACTGTTCCCTGAAAGGCAAACTGTGGGTACTTCCTGTGCGCTGGTTTTATGGGGATGTGGAAATAGGCGTCTTTGAGGTCCTCCGTGGTGAACCAGTCGCCTGGTCTGATTGACTACAACAGCTTTTGCATAGTCAACATTTTGAACCTCCTTCGGCTCAGATACAGGTTGACCTGTCTGAGGTCGAGGATCGATCTGAGGCCACCACCCCGCTTGGGCACTAGGAAGTACCTGGAGTAGAACCCTCCCTCCAGCTGGAGGGGGTCTATCATGTGAATAACACACCACAACGGCGTCCTGAGGGTCCATGCTTGAACAGATATGTGGTTCAGTGACGCCAGTAGTCCTGAGAAGGGGCCCTGGACCTGTGGAAGCAATTTCCTAGGGCTGCTGCTTAGCCTGTGCCTTGGCCTGCGGCTTCTGTCTGCGCAGGGCAGCGGACTTATTAAAGCCTCCACGGCGAGCAGATGCAGGCCGGTTCCAAACATTACCTCTGGTAGAGGGCACAGCCGGCTGTGCCGGTCTTTGATGTTGCTGGGGCCTAGGTCGCCAGTTTGCTACTGGTTTATGCACTGGAGGTGGTCACTTGGGAAGCAAGCGAACCAGCTCCTTCGTGGATTCCCGCGTGCGCCGAGAGCACTGCAGCATCTCATCCACCGCTGGATCAAACGTATGCCCTGGTGTAATCAGTAAGCGGTGCCTTGTCCCCATCATGCATGCGTGCCTGGCAAAGCCAGAGCTGCCTTCGTGCAGCTACCAGCACAGCCAGGTTCCTACCCACAGCCTGCCCGCTGAGTTTGGACACACAGAGCAGGTTCTTGTTAACCAGGCGCAGCTCATCCAACTGTTGTGGTGAGGGCCTGCAGTTCTCTGAAAGGGACCTCAGCAACTGGCACTGGCAACACTACCAGGATGCTATTGTAATTGCCCAGACTTGTGACAAACAGACTGGCTGAATAGGTGCACTTGAGGATCACCTCAGAGACAGGCACTGCTTGTTGGGGCAGGTAGCATCCTTGGACAAGAGCGTTAAATTAGGCGTCTGGACCAAGGCGTTAATAGAAGCCTCCACCAGCGGAAATTGGGCCAGGCCCAGCTTCTCCGCGTCTCCTATATAAGGCATCCATCGACCAGGAAACAGCAGGAGCTTTTGCCAGGTGATCCCAGGAAGAATGGATAAAAAAGAAGATACGGGTGCACTGGGGGAGACACGGGAGAGTTGGTAGGCATATCATAGAAGATAGACTGCCTTGTTTCACCTTCTGTAGGCCAGACAGGTCACAGTGGGACATAACAAGCAACAGGCTGTAGTGCACAAAATACTCGTAATTAGTAAAAACTATTACAGGATTTATATTAATATCACATATAATTTGTGTAAAAACACAATAAATGTGAAATATATAGCAGATAGCAGTAACTTATCTGAACAAGGCTCTCCGGTCACATCAGTCTTGAAAAGAAAAATGGCACTGAGATCTGTGAGTGCAGTGCATTTGTGCCATCGGGGGCGGGGCTTGACTTTGGTATATCTTATTCAGGTTTCAGATCTTTACATGGTAAATACCCAGGCAGGAATGGTAACATTTCCTACTTGAAAGGGAACTAACTATACAAAATGGGATACAGTTCATATATCCTTTATTGATGTAATCATTTTTCTGTATTTTTTGTGTTATTTTACGTATACTGAGCATCAAAAGAAACTTATCACTTATATTTGGATAAAATTCACTAGATGTTATTGAAAAAAAATGACAAACTCTGTTTTAGAGCAGGTGCAGTGACTTTTTATTGTGCTGATTAACAATTGCTGCAAAATGATCTGTCGATCTTGGGCAGGTGTTGTGACTCTTGGTCTCCCAGTTTGTGGCTTGTCATTGACAGAGTGTGTCTAGTTATACTGTCTCGCCAGGTTTGAAATTGCTGGGTAAGAGCACCCAAGACGGCGAGCCACAGTACGCTGCCCTAGTCCAGCTTCCAACATGCCGATTGTACGAAGGCGCTGTTCTCTTGACAGACGTGGCATCTTGTTTTTTTTTCTGTGATTTTCTTTATTGCTTTTATTCAAGCTTGCAATTCAACAGCTGAAATCACTCCATATCCAGTGTCCAATCAACTGTCTCACTAATTAGGTGATTAAGTGCATATGCTTCAGTCACAGTCACTCAAGCGTGTCATGGTCAAGGATGAATGATCGAGTGATTAAAAAGAAACCAAAAACATTTCGTCCATGTCCATCATTTATATACCTTTTTTTTTTTAAATAAATGTGTTATAATAGTGATAAGTTTCTTTTGATGCTGGGTATACATTTATGTACTTCTTATTTTCCTTTATTCTACCTTCTCCCATCTGAAGAATGGGTTCTCAATAATGTCTAGCTTGCTGGGTCAGTGCTGTGCTTGCTCACCTGGAACCAGTCGATGGTGCAGCAGTTGATGAGCGATGGGAACTGCCTCAGCCGGTTCCGGAAGGCGTCCCCAATGGGGCTGAAGGCCACCACGATGTGCAGGTTCTCCTTGCAGCGGGTCACAAAGAAGGCAAACAGGGCCAGCGGGCTGAACTCCGCGCTCTTATTGCCTGCCTGAGCGATCGGGCGCACTGCCTGCAGACGAGAGAGAAAGAAACACGCAGAGTTAAAACAGCAGGGAAGAGGGACTTCCACAAGACAACCTCCTAGACAAAAGGGCATTCCATATGACAAACACAAGAATCCAGGCACTAACTTAGTACCACCACAGGAATATTGTTTATCCTCATGCTTCTCCTACAGATTGTCCAGTAAGAGATTCAGACAGATCTTTTTCAAACCATGGGAATATTGTTGCTAGCAGCTCCATCGCCGCAGGAAGCCAGCAATCAGAAGGTGCTGACTGTGTGTTTAAATCAGATCATTAAGATGCACAGGTACAAAAGGTTATGACGATTAGGGAGAGATCTGTGTAACTTGGTCTAGGAAGCAGGCAGACAAAAGTGAACTGTGAAGTTCGAGGTTTGTGTCCTAAATAAGGCTGTTCATTTTGAAAAGCATTTTTAACTAACCAGCATCCTTACAGCTGTCTTAGCTCCATGATCAGTAGATGATGCACATACATGCAAATAATATTCACAGGGATTGCCCCAAACTTCCCGTAGCTTGGGTCCTGTGGTGGTTAACTCCTGGCCCTGTTGGCGGCGCCCCCTACATGCAGTTTACCTCCATGATCTCCTGCTTCTCGTCCACTGCGAAGAGGTTGGGCACCTCCCCAGTGTTTAGCACACTGTCCACGTCCTCCAGGAACGCTTCCTCTTTGATCTGCGTGTCTGTGATCAAGAACACTGTCTTCTGCCCTTTCACCCCCGCACTGCGCAACAGGTGCTGTTCAAGAAAACACAGGCCTTATCTACACAGCACCTTCGTTTCAACCAGAAAATAACAGCCAGGATGTCAAAGCATTCCCATGCAGTATGCCGTGAAGGCTTTGAATACCTGCGTATAATGAACAGGCTTCCTAACATTCTGCACCAAATGAGGTTGGTGATCTCACCTTAGCCAGTCTCAAAACCACCACACAATCTGGCACAATTAGCATGATCGGTCAGACACCGTCACCTAATCTGATACAACAGCGAAAGTTAAGCGGTAGTGTCTGTCAATGAAGGCTCTACGATGTGCTCGCTGTCTGCGAAAGTCAAGGTCTACTACCACACAGTAGAGCCTTCATCGTGAGGGCACTATCGCTATTGGAAAATTCTTTCTCATTATTTTCTTTAGATTTTCATTGAACTTCTAATGATTTGTTGGGTACCCTTCTGCTGTGAAAAGGTTTAAGAAAATAGTCCTAAAAATGTTCATAAACAATCACATACATCATTAAATAAAAAAATAACTTTATTAACCAAATAACTTTTTACTTGTCAGCGCTGCTTCTAGTTTATCTGGAGAGTGCCAGATATCTGAATGGAGTAATATTACTACACTGTCCGTGTTTCCGTTTGTTGTTGTTGAAGGATACTGTCTGAGCTCCAGTCGAGCCAGCAGGCTGTGACTGCGGGTACCGGACTGGTTACTTTCATCGGTGCAAAGTATTGATTCGATGGATGTGAACTGAGGTCAAAATGAAAAAGCCGGCCCTTGTGCGGATTGATTTTAAATTTGATTCACAGTTGATGTTGTGACATAGCAGCAGGAATCTACTGTCTAATAGAAGCCTGCTAGAGCTGGAAGTTGATTGGCTGATGGAACTGAATCATTTTCTAATTGTCATCAGTGACTGTCCCACTTTTTTTAAACTTCAAAGGAGCTTCCTGACATTGTGTAATTGTAAAAAGAGAGAACAAGTTCTTGTCGTGACCCAATTTCTTGAAATACAGACAGCCTTGGAAAGATCTGATACCCTGACATGTACAATTATGAAAGCCAGCGGACTGCATGTGTGTGAATGTGGTGAAGCCGCGCTCAGTACCTTGAGGTCCTCTCTCCACTCATTCATGCCGTAGCTCTTGGAGATCTCTGGCTGGAAGATGCTCATCTTGGCCATGGAGGTGGCCAGCCGTGTGAGAGACTGCCTCCCACTGCCCCCCACCCCCACCAGCAGGGCATTCCCCCCGGGCTGCTTCAGCACGCGGCTGATCCGGGACAGGTGCTCCAGGACATAGCTGCAGAGGGAGAGGGGAAGAGAGAGAGAGCGCCAGGGCTGCTGTCACACACTCCTAAACACAGTGCTGTATTCAGAAACAATACCCGAGTGTTAATGCTCACTTACCATCCGCTTGGCATATTTAAGTGAGCGCTAACTCTCAGGTGTTGTTTCTCAATGTGAGCAAATTAACGAAACAAACAGAACTGTTACCGGAAGATGACGAGGTTCATGCATGTTTTGTGAGTCTGGTTGTACTCGTCCAAGCACTGCTCCACCACAGTGCTGAACTGCTGGACAGAGGGGACCTCAGCGTACAGCCTCTCCTCTTCCTCCAGGTCAGGATGCATGTAGTCCCCAAACAGCAAGCTGCGCATGTCCTCCTCACACAGCTGCCAGGCAAACAAACAAAAGCAGCTCATGAGAGGCTGTACAACACAGGAGCAGAGGCACATGGACTGCCTGAGTACCAGGAGAGGCTGCACTACACAGGAGCAGAGGCAGAGGCACAGGGACTGCCTGAATACCAGGAGAGGATGCACTACACAGAAACAGAGGCACAGGGACTGCCTGAGTACCAGGAGAGGCTGCACTACACAGGAGCAGAGGCAGAGGCACAGGGACTGCCTGAGTACCAGGAGAGGCAGCACTACACAGGAGCAGAGGCACAGGGACTGCCTGAGTACCAGGAGAGGCTGCACTACACAGGGGCAGAGGCAGAGGCACAGGGCCTGCCTGAGTACCAGGAGAGGCTGCACTACACAGGAGCACAGGCACAGGGACTGCCTGAGTACCAGGAGAGGCTGCACTACACAGAAGCAGAGGCACAGGGACAGCCTGAGTACCAGGAGAGGCTGCACTACACAGGAGCAGAGGCACAGGGACAGCTTGAGTACCAGGAAATGCTGCACTACACAGGAGCAGAGGCACAGGGACTGCCTGAGTACCAGGAGAGGCTGCACTACACAGGAGCAGAGGCACAGAGACTGCCTGAGTACCAGGAGAGGCTGCACTACACAGGAGCAGAGGCACAGGGACTGCCTGAGTACCAGGAGAGGCTGCACTACACAGGAGCAGAGGCACAGGGACGAGCAACAGCAGTAGATTAGACTTTTTACTTTAAAAGTTATACTTCATATTGTCTACAAATAAAACATCTTCTTTACAAGTAAAAGACAGCCAGTAATAACTTGCTAGTGCTAAGAAATGGTAAGATAATGGGTTATGAAGCCTTAACATGACTTCTTTATAAAGATCCCTTTAAAAGTTTCCCATAGTAAAAGCATATCAAGGTGTGAAAAATCATAATACAAGAATGGTTAAGCATAGAAAAGCATTGTAAATCTCAAAAGAGGAATGGCAGTGCATATAAAACAAACATGCGCAATATAACCATGGGAAAAGCATGGGGAGGGACAGGAATAATGTTGCTAGTGCTAATTAATGATAGATTTCAAAGCTTTCTGTAATGTTGCAGCCTAACATAGTATATGCTGCTGAAGGCTGCCTCTGTGTGTGTGTGTGTCTGTCTGCCTGCCTGTCTGCCTCTGTGTGTGTGTCTGTCTGTCTGTCTGTCTGCCTGTCTGCCTCTCTGTGTGTGTCTGTCTGCCTCTGTGTGTGTGTCTGTCTGTCTGTCTGTCTGCCTGTCTGCCTCTGTGTGTGTGTGTCTGTCTGCCTGCCTCTCTGTGTGTGTCTGTCTGTCTGTCTGCCTGTCTGCCTCTCTGTGTGTGTCTGTCTCTCTGTCTGTCTCTCTGTCTGCCTCTGTGTGTGTGCGTGTGTCTGTCTGCCTGTCTGCCTGTCTGCCTGTCTGCCTGTCTGCCTGTCTGCCTGTCTGCCTGTCTGCCTGTCTGCCTGCTGTTTCAAACCCTGCTTACCGGGGCACTGCCCTGCTTCAGGTGCTCAAAGACAGAGTCAAAGTTCTCTTTGAAGTGCTCCTTCACGATGTCCTTCATGAGTTTGTAGAGCCACAGCCTGTCCTTGCTGTCCACCAGGCGGTCGTAGTAGACGCGGAAGACCTCGTGCACGAAGAGCCGGATCATGGTGCGCTTGCTCTCCAGAGAGTCTCTCTTCAGCAGCAGGCAGCCCTGGATGACCCGGGAGAAGTCGCGAAGGTTGAAGGTGTAGTGGGACTTGGCAGGCGTGGGCAGCAGGTTATCCATGGCTTTCTTATAGACCTGCAACACAGACAAGCGGGGAGTTCTGGCACTGTCACACAGGACTGGCATGTTTATGCAGGATTCTCAATACAGTGCTTTACAAATACTAAAATAAATAATTCAATGACAAACATTTTGACTAAATAATATTTTTTTATTGGGACCTTTATCACTTTTGGGGTCTACATTACCCAAGATAAAAGTATAGGGGGGAAAAAACCCTTTGTCATTGAGTGTCTTTTAGTATTTCTAAGTATTCTCAAATCACTTTGAATCACGCATTTAATTCACTTCCAATTCACTATCCACACAGCACTTCTCTTGTTCAGAACAAACTAACAAAACCAGTCCATACGGCACTGTGCATCGTTTCCTGGGGTAAATAATAATGCTTTATCACTGCATCGGGCTGTCCCTACACAACCTGATTTGAATCTTTCTTTGTTCCGGTTACCTCCATTGTAGCATTGACGATCTGACTGCCAACTGTAAAGTAGTCTGGTGGGAAGTCGTTGTTCCTCAGATAGAAGGCCACGATGTTGGAGAAGATGCGCACCATTGTCTCATCGCTGAAGGAGTTGATGCTGCAGATATTAAAGTGTCGCAAGAACCTGGGGGTGACTGCGTTCCTACCACCCCCTGGAGGACCCATGGCAGCGATGAGCTGAATGTCTACCAGAGAGATCTTGCTGGTGTCCTTCAGGTCATACCTGCATAGGGAATAAACAAACACAGTGAACCCCGTTAGAGGAGTCTGCATGCCAGCAACACACTCAGGCTGGGCTCCGAACTACTCTACCACAGGATAACTCATTAAATAACATTTATATTTGATCAGTATACTTGTATAGAGTTTATAGTTGTCTTTTTTATACCACTAGAGAGCTCTGCAGTGTTGAGTGGAGTTCTCTTTCTTATACCACGAGAGCGCTCTGCAGTGCTGAGTGGAGTTCTCTTTCCTATACTACTAGAGCACTCTGCAGTGTTGAGTGGAGTTCTCTTTCCTATACTACTAGAGCACTCTGCAGTGTTGAGTGGAGTTCTCTTTCCTATACTACTAGAGCACTCTGCAGTGTTGAGTGGAGTTCTCTTTCCTATACTACTAGAGCACTCTACAGTTATCAGTGTATTAACTTTCTTTAACTATTATCTTTCTAAGATCTGTATACAGGTCTGTATTGTTGAAAGGATTAAGGAAAATCACTTTTCATTTTCAGTTTAATACAATTGATCAGTATATTATCAGCCTCTACCCTGATTACAAAATCTAAAAGCTGTTTGTCCACTTCACCCTTTGAATGTGTCATTGTATAAAAAAAAAAGCTTTCATGTTGAACTGAATGAGATGTTTTTCTTTTGACTTTGGAAGTCTTATCAGTGATGAGTTTGAAGTTAAAGTCACAGATTGTTTCTACAGCTGTACAGGTGGCATTACCAGTTTCCGTGGTCGAAATACTGCCGGAGCAGTTCGATGGGGGGCTGCGCTCCATACTGCTCCAGAGCTGGCATGTTCATGTCATCCACGAAGATAACACACTTCTTACCCATCGGGGGCCCGAACACACCCTTGCGTCTCTTATCCAGCCTGGACATGATAATAGTCTGAAACAACACAGCAAGGTTACATTTTAACAAGAGGCAATACTATAATAATCTTTATTCCCCAAACATTAAAAATGATGCATATGCAGACTAGACTGTAGTAGATAATATCAGACTAGCTAAACTAAAGTAAGCAATATTAGACTAGACTAGACTGGTGTAGGCAATATTAGACTAGACTAGTGGTTCTCAATCTGTGGTACGCCGGCTCCCTTCAAGTGGTCCGTGGAAAGGTTACATAATTACGGAAAGGACGCAGCAGTATAGTTTACAGATCCCATTGCAAACCCAAAATTTGAGACCTTAACTCAGCTATAGAAGCAGGAAGAAAATACATACATGGAGAATATCTCCAAGTTAAAAAAAGGTCTAAACTCTATAGTTTTGGAGTGTCTATGTATTCTCTCCTGGAGTTTTTGTGTATTGCGCTCACGTGCACTCAACACAGCAGCTTCTAAAGTTAAGAGATAACACATGACAGGGCATGCGTTGTGTTGCATTAACATACTGTAGTAGTTGGGTTGGAGACATGAAGTGAAGCAACACAATGCACCAGCCCTGGAGTGTTATCCTGCTTATAAAAACGTTTACAATATAACAAATATTTGTTGTAAACATTAAACTGGAGGTTTTCAAAGTTTCCATTTATTGTAATTAATTAAAATGAATGAAGCCTCCATGTCGGTCTCAGTCGCTCCGTAAACAGAGCTGACATAACCCGCAATGTTAGCCTTGAGTGACCAAACATTTCAAAATGCCAATCGTGTATTTTTGTTGATAATGAAAAGATACAGAAAAGGAGGCAAAGACAAAGTTCACTATCCACGCATTACTACCACTGACCTGGAGAAGCCAATACAAAAACAAATTATTGCCATTTTTAAATGTTGGTCACTAACAGGCTATCATTGCGGTTTATGTCAGCTCTGTTTACGGAGCGATTGAGACCGGCAGCACGGAGGCTAACATAACAAAACCGAGTACTCTTGACCAGCGGAATTACACACTGAAACATACATTAGCGTAACAGACCGTTTACATTTTCAAGACAAACTGTTTTTAAGTCGATTATCATTTCTTTGTTTATCCAATCAACAAAATCACCAGCTGCCCAAGAATTTTTATTTTCTTCGATTTCATTAAGTTGTTGACTTGTTAAATCTTAGTGTCTCTTGCTTTTAATTTTTTTCTTGTAATTCTAGCTACTTGTCCACTCTCATGCTTCCGAAAAGATCAAATGTGACAAAAGGAATGTCACTCATTCTTTTAAAAAATTTAAAAGAACTCTCACAACAATATGTATATTGATTGCATGTTTAATATGTTGTGTATTGATATTTAATATGTTGTGTACTGATATTTAATATGTTGTGTATTGAATTGTGGCGTCGACAAAATAAGTTCCGCCGTGCATTGTACAGTACTATAGAACTGCACAGTAAGAAATCCTCAACAGCCAATCAGCGTGCAGCATCCAAACATTCTGTTTATAAATAAAGATTATAGATGGAGATTCGTAGCGCCGACTGTGTTGGTACCTCATGGGTGCATTGTATAGTAACTTCAGAATTCACACAAATCAATTTCTGCTGTAAATTCATCTTAATGAAAAGTAAACCAGAACCATTCTTTAAAACTCCAATTTTAAAATAGCTTTGCTCACAGAAACAGGCCCACCCATCGCATTGAAACAAAGAAAGGTAAGTCTACGGTTATTCTTAGTATTCTAGTGGTTTTCTTATATGCTTATTTTTCAGTCAGCTATACTGTTTATTGTGTGGTCCGTCGAGATAAAAAATAAAATTAAAAAAAAATAGCGGTCAGTGAACGAAAAAGTTTGAGGACTACTGGACTAGACTATATTATATTAGACAATATCAAATTAAACTAGCTCTCCTGTAATGCTGTGACAGTTACCTGCAGAGATACTGTAGCTGGCTCTCCTGTAATGCTGTGACAGTTACCTGCAGAGATACTGTAGCTGGCTCTCCTGTAATGCTGTGACAGTTACCTGCAGAGATACTGTAGCTGGCTCTCCTGTAATGCTGTGACAGTTACCTGCAGATATACTGTAGCTGGCTCTCCTGTAATGCTGTGACAGTTACCTGCAGAGATACTGTAGCTGGCTCTCCTGTAATGCTGTGACAGTCACCTGCAGAGATACTGTAGCTGGCTCTCCTGTAATGCTGTGACAGTTACCTGCAGAGATACTGTAGCTGGCTCTCCTGTAATGCTGTGACAGTTACCTGCAGATATACTGTAGCTGGCTCTCCTGTAATGCTGTGACAGTTACCTGCAGAGATACTGTAGCTGGCTCTCCTGTAATGCTGTGACAGTTACCTGCAGATATACTGTAGCTGGCTCTCCTGTAATGCTGTGACAGTTACCTGCAGAGATACTGTAGCTGGCTCTCCTGTAATGCTGTGACAGTTACCTGCAGATATACTGTAGCTGGCTCTCCTGTAATGCTGTGACAGTTACCTGCAGAGATACTGTAGCTGGCTCTCCTGTAATGCTGTGACAGTTACCTGCAGATATGCTGTAGCTGGCTCTCCTGTAATGCTGTGACAGTTACCTGCAGAGATACTGTAGCTGGCTCTCCTGTAATGCTGTGACAGTTACCTGCAGAGATACTGTAGCTGGCTCTCCTGTAATGCTGTGACAGTTACCTGCAGATATACTGTAGCTGGCTCTCCTGTAATGCTGTGACAGTTACCTGCAGAGATACTGTAGCTGGCTCTCCTGTGATGCTGTGACAGTTACCTGCAGAGATGCTGTAGCTGGCTCTCCTGTAATGCTGTGACAGTTACCTGCAGATATACTGTAGCTGGCTCTCCTGTAATGCTGTGACAGTTACCTGCAGAGATACTGTAGCTGGCTCTCCTGTGATGCTGTGACAGTTACCTGCAGAGATGCTGTAGCTGGCTCTCCTGTAATGCTGTGACAGTTACCTGCAGAGATACTGTAGCTGGCTCTCCTGTAATGCTGTGACAGTTACCTGCAGAGATACTGTAGCTGGCTCTCCTGTAATGCTGTGACAGTTACCTGCAGAGATACTGTAGCTGGCTCTCCTGTAATGCTGTGACAGTTACCTGCAGATATACTGTAGCTGGCTCTCCTGTAATGCTGTGACAGTTACCTGCAGAGATGCTGTAGCTGGCTCTCCTGTGATGCTGTGACAGTTACCTGCAGATATACTGTAGCTGGCTCTCCTGTAATGCTGTGACAGTTACCTGCAGAGATACTGTAGCTGGCTCTCCTGTGATGCTGTGACAGTTACCTGCAGAGATGCTGTAGCTGGCTCTCCTGTAATGCTGTGACAGTTACCTGCAGATATACTGTAGCTGGCTCTCCTGTAATGCTGTGACAGTTACCTGCAGAGATACTGTAGCTGGCTCTCCTGTGATGCTGTGACAGTTACCTGCAGAGATGCTGTAGCTGGCTCTCCTGTAATGCTGTGACAGTTACCTGCAGATATACTGTAGCTGGCTCTCCTGTAATGCTGTGACAGTTACCTGCAGAGATACTGTAGCTGGCTCTCCTGTAATGCTGTGACAGTTACCTGCAGATATACTGTAGCTGGCTCTCCTGTAATGCTGTGACAGTTACCTGCAGAGATGCTGTAGCTGGCTCTCCTGTGATGCTGTGACAGTTACCTGCAGATATACTGTAGCTGGCTCTCCTGTAATGCTGTGACAGTTACCTGCAGAGATACTGTAGCTGGCTCTCCTGTGATGCTGTGACAGTTACCTGCAGAGATGCTGTAGCTGGCTCTCCTGTAATGCTGTGACAGTTACCTGCAGATATACTGTAGCTGGCTCTCCTGTAATGCTGTGACAGTTACCTGCAGAGATACTGTAGCTGGCTCTCCTGTGATGCTGTGACAGTTACCTGCAGAGATGCTGTAGCTGGCTCTCCTGTAATGCTGTGACAGTTACCTGCAGATATACTGTAGCTGGCTCTCCTGTAATGCTGTGACAGTTACCTGCAGATATGCTGTAGCTGGCTCTCCTGTAATGCTGTGACAGTTACCTGCAGAGATACTGTAGCTGGCTCTCCTGTAATGCTGTGACAGTTACCTGCAGAGATGCTGTAGCTGGCTCTCCTGTAATGCTGTGACAGTTACCTGCAGATATACTGTAGCTGGCTCTCCTGTAATGCTGTGACAGTTACCTGCAGATATGCTGTAGCTGGCTCTCCTGTAATGCTGTGACAGTTACCTGCAGAGATACTGTAGCTGGCTCTCCTGTAATGCTGTGACAGTTACCTGCAGAGATGCTGTAGCTGGCTCTCCTGTAATGCTGTGACAGTTACCTGGCTCTGGTTGGCACTGGTCCTTGCTGAGAAGTTGATGAAGAAGGGAAGGTATCGATCCTTATCCAAGTTGTTCATAAGCTTGTCTTTCACATAGACAGACTTCCCTGTGCCAGTAGGGCCCACAAACAACAGTGGCCTAGAGAATTACAAATAAATACACAAATCAAATAATAAATAACCATGTGATTATCTTTAGTCACACACACAGTACAGATTTTTCATATTTTCAAGGGTACCCTTACAAAGCGTTCTTGGCATTATATCTAATGAAACCTTTCTCTTTAAAAATTATTGCTGTCAGTTAGTCTCCTCACTAATAACTAACCCAGGTTCCAGGAGGGATGGCTGGATGTGAATGCATGTGTCTGACAAGCTGACTTTGCTCAGTTTGTTTTTTTGTGAGCGGAGCCACTTTTTCGAACACTGGAAACAGATTCCCTTGTTATTCAGGCAGAATGTCTTTGAATTTTAGCCCTTGCCCAGGACTTAAAACAATGAAGCGTGATATTCATGAAACTGTTTAAGAAGCCAACAGCCCTGTTTCTTTCTTTCAATAACTCAAGACACACAGTATGCAACATTTCAACTGGTATAAAAAGCTATGTATTTTAAATTGAAAAGAATCTCGCGGACACATCAATAAAACAATGCATGACTTCCTCCTTACTTGCCATGCTGGATACAGAGGTCCATGAGATAGGTGTATCTGATGGTGTCCATGGTCGGCACAATGATATCCTGCACTTTTGTGTTTTTGTCGCCCAGGGAAATGTTCTTGATAGACTCGTTCCAATGGACCCAGCGTCCTTTACCTTTATACTAAAAGAGGAGGCTCTCTTTTAAAACAGCATCAGGTCTACTTGCAAATATTAAACTGCATTCATCATTTTGTAGTCAACAAATTTTTTTTAATCATTAGTGTCTTTAATGAGTCAATATGTTAAGTATGTGTGTGGTGTATCTTAATGTATAGGAGATGTCATCTCATGTAGACTGGCAGAGGGAACCGCAGTGCTGTATCTATACAATGTCAATTCTCCTGTTACTTGCCTCTTTCTAGCTCACACCATCATGTCGTAGGAGAAGCCTGGCCCCTTCTCTGTACCTGCTCAAGTGCAATAATGCAGCATACCTCATAGGAGTAGTCGTAGACCAGCCCTTTCTCATCAAAGGGACATTCCCATTTTCCGATGGTAGCTGGAATGGGATGGTCCTCTGATTTCCCAGCCACGATTTCCTTCAGGAAGCTGTCAAACTTCACGCGGCTGTCTGTGTCGCAGCTCCCCCCGACCGACCAGGTCAACGAGAAGACGAAGGCAGCCTGCAGGATTAAAGGAGTCAGGAACAGCTTCAAACACCATCGCCCTTGTAAACATGGACCTTTATTTTCAGTAAAAAAAAAAATTCCTAGGATTTGCACAACTATAGGCTGGTTTTAACAGATTTTCACCCAGAATTTGGCACAAAAAATACTGTTTATACCATGAAAATACCATTCAATTCAGTAAATAGATTTCTGTACATAAAGAATGTATTTTATGCAATAGGAGGTTGTCTTTTCAATGTACAGTAGTGCTGATACACACCTGATACAGCTTCACCAACCTTACACTGTCACAGATAGTTGTTAGCATTCACAGCAATACCCCTGATATTTACCCAGAAAGCTATGAAATGCAATGATTTTCACTGCCAGCATATGGTGATCCGGTGCTTTTCAGTTGGTTTTTCTACCCTATGGAGTGAGCATATTGGCTCTCTGATCACCCTGCATGGTGGTATTTGCTGTCCGGACTGGCTCCCTGTGTGCTGCTTGCAGTGCTAGTCCTTACCTGCGTCCAGACGCGGATGCTCTTATTTTCCGGGTCCTCCCTCACAGTGTTGGCCAGCAGCATCTCAAAGAGTCGGGTCAGAGACATCACCACGTTGCTGTCGCTTGTTGGGACCAGCTCCTGGAATATCACAATGAGACAACATCAGGAATACATCTGGCATGCCTGGCCCAGGGGGTCTACAGCACCACAGGACTTACAACACCACTCTGGGATTCAGACTCTGGCAAATGCACCTGTTCTACTCTTGTTAAGGCAATGGGCACATTGTTCATGCCTGACTTGACTTCTGTAGGTTTTAGATCTTAGGAACCAAGTTTGTACCTAGCTCTAACTGTACAAAAGTCTATCCATAATGGATCAGAGGTTCTACAATCTGCTGGATCACTTTACATCTGCAGAGTCCCACAATGCACAGATCAGCTTACTTATCAGCAAGAAAGAAAGAAAGAAAGAAAGAAAGAAAGAAAGAAAGAAAGAAAGAAAGAAAGAAAGAATGGCCAGCTGGTTTGTAGTTTGTTTTGCCTGTATTCCCTATATTCCCTAAAGATAAATTCAACTACAGAAACACAAGCCTTCTCCCCTCCTTGACACCTGATGTATTCTTTCCCCACTTAAGCGTTTCATACCAATCAGATTATTATTATTATTTATTTCTTAGCAGACGCCCTTATCCAGGGCGACTTACAATTGTTACAAGATATCACATTATTTTTACATACAATTACATTATATTTTACATACAATTACCCATTTATACAGTTGGGGTTTTACGGAGCAATCTAGGTAAAGTACCTTGCTCAAGGGTACAGCAGCACTGTCCCCCACCAGGGATTGAACCCACGACCCTCTGGTCAAGAGTCCAGAGCCCTAACTACTACTCTACACTCCTGCCCTATTATGTCTCGACACGCACAGATGCTTGTGAGTTCAGCAGCAGTGAGGAAGCAGAGGAGTACAAGCGAAATTGTCTAGATTTATTCAAGTAACTTTCCATGCCGGTGCATTGTAATGCATATCTTATCTTATATTTGCACCTACCTTCAGCCATGATACAGGCACATGGGGCAAATCTGAAAGCACAGCAGTGTGTGCAGTATGACAGTAAAGAGCGCACACTGAGGCGCAGTGCGTGATGGCAGTGTACCGCTCTAAAGGGCTGTACCTACCTTGCAGTGCTTGCGCAGCAGGCGGATTGCAGGAGGCATCAGCCAGTGGAAGAGCTCTGAGAGGAGGGCATGGCTGTCTTTGTGCTGGAAGGCGTCAGGCAGTGTGTTCAGCCAGGAGGTGACCATGGGCATCCAGCCCAGCTGAGAGGGCTCCATGTAGATCATCCCACAGCGACTCACCGTGGCAGGCTGAGGGCAGGAGAGCAGAAGCACAGGGGCGTCAGGATTCGAGTTGAGCCCTCTTCATATATTCAGACCAGCTGGGTTAGAGCCCTGACGTGTCCGGGCTGGTATACTCACTGAGGCCTGGGACAGGTCCATAGCTTCAAAGATCAGACTCATCTGATTAGACATCTGAATGATCTCTCCACTCATCAGGCACAGCTGCAGGGGAACAAAATACTAGATATAACAGACTTAAAAAAGAACAAGAAAATTACTATTAAACATCAGGAAGCGTTCAAGGCCTAAAATGTAAAAGCTAACCAAGTAAACTGTACTCTTGTTGACTTGTGTACTGTATACTTTTTTTTCAGAAGAATAAAATAGTTTTAAACAGTATAAAACTACACAGTAAAGTAAGAAACTACAACAAATGATCAGCTCCTTCCTGCAGCTAATACGTTTCTTGTTATTGTTATGCATTTAATAGTTTCATTCATCAATTCACTTTATAAGTTCAACCTAGGAGTTGGTGAGCTCAATTTAACAACTTTTAACAAGGAACAAATGTTTTAGGAAAATACAAACTTGGTCCCAGTTTACTTCTGATTCATTATCAACAATCTTTTAATCTTATCAAAAACAATACTGCTCCTCATGCACTTTATTGCAAGTCTTTGTATATGTTTATTGCTTTGTATTTCCCAGTGATTTTTTCCCAGCTAAAATTCAACCCCATTGAGCCCTGTGTGTGAGTGTTTGGTGTTGTTGCTGGGTCTCTGGGTGATGGCAGGCTGTGGGTCGCGTCACCTTCTTGTTGTCGTCCAGCACCGTGTTCATGCTCTCGATCCACAGAGTGTCGATGGGCCCGTCGAACACAACCCACTTGCGTTCTGGAGTGTCTGCGGAAGCAAACTCCCGAAACGTGTTGGCAACAATCCCATCAGTCCACTGGAACAGATACAAAACAATCACCCAATACTGCTGAGATATGGACTGTACTATGAGACAGGCACAGCTAAGAGTGCTAATCCCTTACAATCACCCAATACTGCTGAGATATGGACTGTGCTATGAGACAGGCACAGCTAAGAGTGCTAATCCCGTACAATCACCCAATACTGCTGAGATATGGACTGTGCTATGAGACAGGCACAGCTAAGAGTGCTAATCCCTTACAATCACCCAATACTGCTGAGATATGGACTGTGCTATGAGACAGGCACAGCTAACAGTGCTAATCACTGACAATCACCCAATACTACTGATATATGGACTGTGCTATGAGACAGGCACAGCTAACAGTGCTACCCTTACAATCACCCAATACTGCTCAGATATGGACTGTGCTATGAGACAGGCACAGCTAAGAGTGCTAATCCCTTACAATCACCCAATACTGCTGAGATATGGACTGTGCAATGAGACAGGCATGGTTAAAGAGTGCGAGACTGGGTCAAACTACAGAGACTGTGTACCTCGTGAGAGACTGGGTCAAACTACAGAGACTGTGTACCTCGTGAGAGACTGGGTCAAACTGCCCAAAGAGCTGCCCCATGGTGATGGATTTGGGGTTCACTGTTCGGAAAATCACTTTCTCCTCCTCGTACCCTCGCTCATTCATTAGGGTCAAGGTGTCTGCCAGCACGTGCAAAACCTTGGTTTTACCAGCAAAGGGCTCTCCAACAAGCATGAACCTGTAATCCGAAAAGATGGAAATAGCATCCTTACATTGTGTGTGTTTCCAGTAGTTTAAAATTTCACCTCTATGCCTGTGTTGTAAGGGCTGACTGGGAAGCCGCCCTTACGCTCCAGTTCCAAAACCAGGGGTTTTGATGATCCACAACATTTAGCCTGTAGAACCTAGTAAAGGTATAGGGAGTGGCCCACACTGTTGTATGTCCTTGACAGATGCACCCTGGAATAAAGCCCACGAAGTTGCCATGCCCCTGGTGGAATGGGCAGTGAGATTTTCTGGAGAGGGCAAGTTGGCCAGCTCATAGGCAGTCCTGACTGCTATCCATTTGGAGAGCCACTGCTTAGACAGGGCTTGACCATGGGACTTTGCTCCATAGCAGACAAAAAACTGTTCAGACTGACTCCAACTTGGCCCAGTCCTGCCTGATGTTCTTCACACAGCAGGAGCAGCACGAGCGATGGGAAGATGTATAACACATGCCTCGGCCACTGGTGTGCCAAGGCATCTATTCCCAGTGGTTCCCCGCTGATTCCTGGGAGGCAAAGAGGCTTATCTCTGCTCTCCCAAACCTCCCCATATGAGGCTGAAAGGGGGTCCGCAGCCCATTTCATCACCCTGGGCAAATGAACTGCCTGAAGTGAGAGGAGGTTCTCGTGCGCCCACAGCAAAAGCTTGCGATCCACGCGATTCAGACTGAGTGACCGCAGGCTGCCCTGGTGGTTGTGGACAAGCACATGTCTCCCTTGAGAGTGCCTTTAGACAGAGGTGGGACACTGTCAATAGGCGGTCGTAGTTCAACATGGGTTGGAAGACCCTGCGATTAAACCTGGCCTGTAGGGCGCATATGAAATGTATTTGCTTACGACTGTAAGTCGCCCTGGATAAGGGCGTCTGCTAAGAAATAAATAATACTAATAATAATAATATGCAGGAGACCCAGTGGACGGGTCTGGGACGCTGCTGCCATCAGGTCCAGAAGTCTCTGGAATGTCATTACCGTTAGTGCTCTGATGAGCTGAAAGAGCTCCAAACAGGCGGCTATTCTCTGTGTTCTGCTGTCCGATAGGGTGGACAGCATGGACCCGGAGTCCAAGCACACTCCGAGATAGGAGGCTGCCTGGAAAGGTGTGAGCTGTCTCTTCACATGATTCACCATAAGGCCCAACCTTTAAAGGTGGCAGGTGACAAGTTCCGTGTGGACCTCTGCCTGAGCTGGAGACAAGACACAAATTAGCCAGTCGTCCAGATAGCTGAGTACTCTGATGCCTTTGAGTCTCAATAGGGCTTCAAAATAGCTCAAAATAGCTTTCATGCGCTTCAAGAAGGTACATGGAGCTAGGGAAAGGCCAAATGGCAAGAGACGGAACTTGTACGCGGTTCCGAGTGGTCCACCATGGTGAACCAGTCGCCTGGCCTGATTGACTGCAACAGCCGTTGCACTGTCAACATCTTGAATCTCTTCAGCTCAGATACAGGTTGACCTGTATGAGGTCAAGTATCGGTCTGAGGCCACCATCCCATGGGTCACGACTGCGTCACAGCCTCAAAGGAGCAGCTTTGGTATAAAGTATTCAGGATTCGGGTCTTTAAATACACATTCAGTAATGGTTACATTTCATACTTGAAAGGGAAATGATGTCTATTGCTACAAATACCTGTCCACTTGCAACTCTGTCCCTACTGTACCACATTTACATATAGATGATTATTATTATTATTATTATTATTATTATTATTATTATTATTATTATTATTATTAATTAGTCATTTAGCAGACGCTTTTATCCAAAGCGACTTACAGAGACTAAGGGGTGAACTATGCATCAACGACTGCTGCTGCAGAGTCGCTTACAATAAGACTCATCTGAAGGACGGAGCACAAGGAGGTTAAGTGACTTGCTCAGGGTCACGCACAGTGAGTCAGTGGCTGAGCTGGGATTGAACCGTGAACCTCCTGGTATCAAGCCATTTTCTTAAACCACTATAAACAGCTTTCTAAGGGCCCACAGCTTCTTTAAACTTCTGAGTTTTAAAAAGAAAGGATGACAGATTCAGAGAACATTATAATGTGAATTTAAACAACAACAAGAATACAAATTCAGACAACACTTCACTCCCATACCAAGCTGCTCATTAGGACATTTCAGTATTTTATTAAACATATTCACTGATACTTTCTCACTGTAGTGGTTGAAAGGGTTGGTGCAAATGGAAACGTTCCTGAACAGCTTGTGTAAACTCACCCGTGTCGTACGATCATCATTTCATAAGTCTGGATCATCTTGTTTAGGAAGGCCTTTGCTGGCTGCACATTGTGAGTGACGCAGCACTCCATGGCACAGTCCAGGAACAGCTGAGCGAGGCATGGAAAACAACTCAGGATTAGTCACTTCCACACAGTTGCTTGTGAAATGAATGACCTGACACTGTATAGCTACTACTGTATAAAACTCTAAGGCCAGCACCCATATTTCACATGCACATTAAACCTTAAGACAAATATTTAAAACATTGGACATTTGGATAACGTTTTATTTCTAAACTGGCTGTTGAACTGAAATCACTCCCACAATACCGGTGCCTGGCGCTCGCATCTCCTCCTGTTTCCATAAGCTTTGGGTGTAGCTAATTAACATTGGGAGCGTGGGAATGGGGAACCACTTGAGAACCTCTGTTCTGACTAAAAAAGGTTAATTCATTTTCTACATCAGAAATGTAGTGTTTGCTGTCAGTGTGTGTATTGGTCTCGTCTGGCTCACTCACCTTATAATCAGCAGTAGGCAGGGTGATGCCAGGGAACAAGTCGCTGGTGATCCCATTGAAAAGAGGAATGTCGTGTGACAGGAACTTCGGCTCATTCACATCTTTGATGGAGCGCAGCAGCTACAGAAGAAGCAGCACGGTTTGCAAACGTGTCTGAAACAGCTTTGAGCCAGGCTTTCGATGTGTGTATTATTGAAATTAATTAGCCTTTTGATGTGTCTCCCAATTTACCAAACATCAGGCAAGACCATGCCTTTTTTCTATAGTTTCATTTACATGGTATTGTATACAGGGAATAACACAAAGACAGCTTGGGCTTCAGTCTATACAAGGTATTGACAGCTGAACACCAAGATGAAGCCTGTCAATGTATGTGAGATTTACAGTATATTTCAAATAAACAGCACAGGAATTTGAATAAGGTGAAAACAGAGATGTAATGTTATATGTGTGCATAAGAGAAAATGATTAAGAAACTAATTGGACGCTAATCATTTCCTTTTTAAAAACTCCAGCACACTGGCAATCCAGATGGCAATGGACTAAATGGTTTGCTCTCAGGACCACATTTAACTGGATATTGTTGCAGTGATTCAATTGTCTGTAGTTACTCACTAGAATATCCTCATTTTCGTATGGGAACTTGAGCTTGAGGTTCCCTGCAGCCACCAGCACAGCCTTGACAGCCCGCATGCCGTAGTCGTAATGGAACTGCGATGAGAGCTGCTCGGAGCACAGCCTGTACGTCATCACGATCTTCACCGACAGCGGCTTGGCGTTCAGGAAGCCATACGAGTACAGGGAGATCTCAGCTATCAGGGCGTAGTTAGGGACCATCATAGCTACTGTCCGGAACAGGACCTGCAAGGGAGAGCACAGCCAGTGTTACTAAGAGATTGAACATGGTCTGGACAACAAGTTACAGTAGATATGCTTCAGACTCATTTCTGCGTTAATAAAGGTACAGGGGAAAATTCTGCCTTTGTTATTTATGCAACATTTTGCATTTTGTGGGGATTGATATCCTTATAGTGTTTTATACTGTGCACTGTATTGAGACACATTTTTGGTCGTGAATGCAGCCATTTGTCTAGTGCTTTTGAAATTTCACCAAAAACTCATCCTCACTCCGGAACACTCCTTCGGGGTATGGTCATTTCAATGTTCTGGAGTAGAATTGTTGGCAGAAGATCACCTCGCTCTCCCTTCTCATGGTGAGACAGTCTAGGTGACTCTAACAGTGCTGCTGGCAGTGCCTCTTTCAGGCTTTTTACCTTGAGGTTGTCTGGCAGCTCGGAGCGGCCTGCATAGCCAGGGTTCATGGTGATGGCCACGAAGCAGTTTGGGTTAAGCTTCAGCTCTGTTCCCTCGAAGTTGAAGTACTCCAGCTTCATCTGAATGGCTCTCTGGATGCAGAGGATCTGCTGAGCCACCACGGACAGCACCTCCAGCTCGATGCGATTGAACTCATCGAAGCACGCCCAGGCACCCGACGAGGCCAGCCCTTTAAAAAACTGGAGTAACACAGCCGTCACACAGAGATCTCATACAGGGAGGGAGCACTCAACCCCCTTACGATTACTACACCCAATAAGCAAACAGAATCACATTGTTATGAGGGGGAGCATAGTGCCCGTCAATGAAGGTTTTGACCACGACTGGAGTCATGCGTCCCGAGCTGAATGGTTTTTCTCATTATTTTCTTTAAAAACCCTTTAAAATCTGGCTTTACTATGCACTTGTAATGATTCATCGGGTACCCTTCTGCAGAGAAATATTTTAGGAAAATAGTATCACACACATCATTAGAGAAAAAAATGCTACTTTTTTTACTTATCAGAGCTGCTTATACTTTATCTGGACAGTGCCAGATATATGAATGGCGCGATATTACTGAATTGTCCCTGTGTTTGTTGTTGTTGAAAGATACTGTATGATCTCCAGTCGGGCTGACAGGCTTTGATTGGCTGACTAGGCAGTTGCAGGTACAGAACTGGTTGCTTTCATCGGTACAATGTATTGATTGGTTGGTTTTGGTGGATAATAAAATTAATTTGGACTAATTGTGTCTTTTTTAAGTATTTGCTGTCCAATAGATGAAAGACATAGATGAAAATTGTTTTCTAATATGTGTAACTTACCTGCGTCTCCCAGCTTGTAAATGAGATGGTGAAGCATCTTCACAGCTACTTATCAGACAAAAAATGAAACTAGCAGTGCCTCTACATGCAGCGCTGGTGCATTACCTTCCCCATGGCCAGGTAGTCCAGCCCGTCGGAGCAGTTAAACACCACGCACTGCACAGCCAGAGCCTTGGCCAGGTCCTTGGTGGTCTCAGTCTTGCCCGTGCCAGCCGGCCCCTCTGGAGCCCCCCCCAGACTCAGGTAAAACGCTCCGATCTGCAGCATGGGGACAGTCAGGCTTTACTGCTTCTGTACCATTGCTTTATTACTTGATAATATATAGTAGACCCTGATACTGATGGGATACAGCCATCTGAAATGCATTTATAATATACTTCAGACCCTGATATTGATACGATACAGCCATCTGAAACGTATTTATAATATACTTCAGACCCTGATACTGATGGGATACAGCCATTTAAAATGCATTTATAATATACTTCAGACCCTGATACTGATGCGATACAGCCATCTGAAATGCATTTATATTATACTTCAGACCCTGATATTGATACGATAGAGCCATCTGAAACGTATTTATAATATACTTCAGATCCTGATACTGATGTGATACAGCCATCTGAAATTTATTTATAATATACTTCAGACCCTGATACTGATGCAATACAGCCATCTGAAATTTATTTATAATATACTTCAGACCCTGATACTGATGCAATACAGCCATCTGAAATTTATTTATAATATACTTTAGACCCTGATACTGTTGCGATACAGCCATTGAAAAACGTGCTTTTAAAGCCATCTGAAATGTATTTTGAATCAGATGGCTTCAATCAGATAGTTTGTATCAGTCTTATATTACGTGACATTAAAATTAGCTGTACTGTTTAATTATTCTTATTAAACTATATACAGTATTAGAAAAAATACAGTATAGGGTTCAGTGTAAGATACAAGCTGATTTCACCGTGTAACAATAATTTTTTTTTTTTTGGTTCCTGGGTAGTAAGTGTTATTTCCTAATTGCTTATGCCTCAAAAGTATAGAAAATGGCTATTATTCCCCACAAACTTTGCTTTTGTGACCAGGACAGTGATATTTTGAAATTTACCTATTTCAATGAGAAAACGGGCGAATTTGTGTCTTTTCGTTCACACAAAGTCAGAAAAAACCAACGTATGAATCCAAATTAACATGTATTTATACTAAAGTAATACAAAAATGACTACAAAAGATTTAGAAGCAAGTAGTTTTTCGAGATTTATGATTATACTGTAAATCACTTTCACGAATCAGCCCCCAAATGTAGTCTCCCATCATGTTCTCGTTATACTGTCCTTGGTAGCGGCGTTCAAAGTCCAGTATATCCTGGTGGAAGCGCTCGCCTTGCTCCTCCGAGTACGCTCCCATGTTCTCCTTGAATTTATCAAGATGAGCATCAAGGATATGGACTTTGAGGGACATCCTACAGCCCATTGTGCCGTAGTTCTTCACCAGAGTCTCAACCAGCTCCACATAGTTTTCGGCCTTGTGATTGCCCAGGAAGCCCCGAACCACTGCGACAAAGCTGTTCCAAGCCGCTTTCTCCTTACTAGTGAGCTTCTTGGGGAATTCATTGCACTCCAGGATCTTCTTTATCTGTGGTCCGACAAAGACATCGGCTTTGACCTTTGCCTCAGACAGCTTAGGGAAGAAGTCTTAAAGGTACTTGAAGGCTGCTGACTCCTTATCTAGAGCTCTGACAAATTGTTTCATAAGGCCCAATTTGATGTGCAGTGGTGGCATCAGCACCTTCCGGGGGTCCCAGCCGTACTCATCATACTTCAAGGCGTCCAGCAAGGTCTTGATGCTGTTGTAATCCTCTTTGAGGTGCACCGAGTGAGCCAGGAGAAGAGAGGGGTAGTTGTTACCATTATGGAGCAGCACGGCGTTGAGGCTCCTGGATGAGCTGTCAATGAAGGACAGTATAACGAGCACATGATGGGAGACTACATTTGGGGGCTGATTCGTGAAAGTGATTTACAGTATAATCGTAAATCTCGAAAAACTACTCACTTCTAAATCTTTTGTAGTCATTTTTGTATTACTTTAGTATAAATACATGTTAATTTGGATTCATATGTTGTTTTTTTCTGACTTTATGTGAACGAAAAGACACAAATTCGCCCGTTTTCTCATTGGAAATAGGTAAATTTCAAAATATCACTCCTGGTCACAAAAGCAAAGTTTGTGGGGAATAATAGCCATTTTCTATACTTTTGAGGCATAAGCAATTAGGAAATAACACTTACTACCCAGGAACAAAAATTGTGTTACATAGTGTTTTCAGCCACTCTCAGAACGACCAATGCTACTCTGATAATCAGATAATAATCAGTTTGTATCATACCGCACCCTGTATGATATTCCATGTGTGTCAAGCAATAAGTCATAGTATATTAATAATTCCTATCTATCGCAGTTGATTGGATTGGAACCTGCTGTTGAATCTTACCAAAGTGCGATAGCACCTGTCAGTGAGCGGGGTTATCACCAGCCGCGGGGAGTTCCCAAGGTACTCGTAGGCGTACTTCACATCACAGTTGATAATACGCACACGGGTGTTTTCGTTTTCCCAGTAATAGCGTAACTGAGCGAGCCACTGGAAGTCACTTTCATGAGAGACACCTAAAAACAAGAAACAAATCAAATCAGAAACTTATCCCGTAAGTCATCAGGACATGTATTCTGCATTCAAAACAAGCAAAGTTTCAGTTTGGCTGAAATTATTAATTGACAAGAACATCTTTTTCTACTAACAAGAGGAGGCCATTCAGGCCATCAGTGGTCGTCCGGTTCTTAGTTGAATCTTAACGGATCCCAGAGATTCAGCATCAACAACATAGCTAGGTATCCATTCCGTACCCTCACCACTCTCTGTGTGACGAAGTGTCTCCTACAGCATCAACACAGATCTGAATGGCTCCACAGCAGACCCGCAGGCGCCCTATCAGCCACAGGAGTCGCTAGTACCCGGGTGGCGATCGACCAATTGTGCGCTGCTTCCTGGGAACTCCCGTCCATGGCCGGCAGTGGAATAGCCTAGACCCTATGTAGCGATCTCCAGGCTATAGGGCGCACCCTGTACTCCACGAGGAGCGCCTTTACTGAATGCGCCACTCGGGAACCCTCTAATCTTTCTTTTTTATCTAGGCTGAATAGATTCAATTACCTCATCTTATCACTCATAATGGCACCAAATGAACCCTCCTTGTCTGATAATATCCAAAAAGTTCCCTTTATCGTCTGCTGCAGGTACCTTTCTCGATCATCTCCATCACCACGTCTCTTGCGTGCACATCGATGGTCACCAAGGCCCCCAGGGTGGTGCGTGTCTGTTTGGACAGCTTTCCTCTCACCAGCTCCACAATGTCATTCAGCTGCCCCTGCAGCTGCTTGTAATACTCCTTCAGGCCCTGTTAAACAATAAGCCGTCACTAGATCACTGTCTATGGGTAAGAGAGGGTTAAGAGTTAGCAAGATAAAGAGATGCTGGTTGCTACCTGCGGCCCACTCTGAATGGCTTCATGCACCTCGCTGGTCCAGTACATCTGAGATGTGCAGAGAACCACCTGCCCTGGCCACTCTCTCACCCAGTCCTTCCTGGCAGTCTCGCGGTAGGCCTGGAAAAACAGAGAATTCCGCATTACACAACTCATTAGAACAAATGACATTTTTTGTTGCATCTTTTCATAGTGCAATGGTGTTGGAAAAAAGATCAACAGGAGAACAATGAGGGACTTGTGCAAATGATGTTCTGCTAATATGAGGGAAAAACAATAAGTTCATTTCAACTTAAGAGACTCTCTAAAACCGCAGAGACAGAAGGAGCTGTTAACAGAGCAATCGAGCAGCAGCACAGGTACCCTTGGGAACTACTACTCTTGACCGGGGTGTAGACATTCCCTCTGTAACCAGGTGCTGCTGTTTGCCCTTTTACAAGCTGTCCACAGTCATTTTGCTATTTAGTTCACCATGGCTTGCCATTGTTTTTTTCATTTGCTTTACCACACCTCTCTGAGCTTTGCAATGCTTGCCTATGCTCTAATAAGGGTGGTCCGTACCAGTCGTGATCGTGCCACGACGTCCCGCACGCTGCGCAGCATGAGCTCCTCCACCTGCAGCAGCCACTTCTCAACCGCGCCGCGCGCCTCGGAGGTGGAGATGCACTCGATGAGCTCCACGCACTCCCCCTCGCTGCTGAACATGGCCTTGATATCCAGGTTGGGCAGGAACTCCAGCTTGGCGATGCCCTCAAAGCACTTCTTCAGGTGGGGCTGCACACGCAGGGGGTCCTTGGTCTCTGACAGGATCTCCAGCATCTCATCGTTGGACAGGAAGAAAAAGCTGCAGATACAACGCCAAGGAAACCAGTTCACTTTGAGTTTGTGGTTCAGGCTCACATGAAACAGGTTTGGTCAGCAAATGCTTAAAGGAGTGCTAAAAAAAAATCAATTTGATTGCCTCTATAAGCACTAGCAATAGCAAGATTCTCAGCACAATAAAAGTGGCACCAGTAATACTGCAGCAAGATTCTCAGCACAATAATTTTGTTAATTGTGTAAACTATTAAATGCGAGTACGAAATAAAAAACATGAACATGATACCACATCTATTACTTGTTTTCACATTTCTACAGCCTTATATCACACACAATAGCAGTTTCTATCCAGGAATCTCAAGACAAGGGCTAATGAACACAATGAACACAATGACGAGTACCGGGGGAAGAAGAGCCGTTTCTTCTCCAGGTAAGCATTCAGTCCCTTCATGATCTTCTCCAGCAGAACGTTGCAGTCCTGCAGTTTTTCCAGCAGGCCAGTCAAAGAGGTTGCAGGCAGGACCTACGATCACAGTTATACACAAACAGTCTGAAAACAGGCTCCTGGGCAGTTTGTGCTTTAAAAAAACAAAAACCACACTACAGCCACCAGAGATGCCACTTTTGTCAATTCCAGACATTTTACTTTTGTTTGAGAACAAGGATCCTATTAGAACACATTTCATTCACTCAGTGCACAGGCAGTAAAATATTTAAAAGAGTCAAGCTCTGGTTATTGTCTCAGTTTATACAGAATGTTTAAAACGAGGGGAGCGCTGTGAAAAAAACATTTCTTAAGCTAAGAAAATGATTTGAAAGTATTATTAGCATGTCATTAGATATGTCTGCTAACATTCAGATTGTGCTGCAACTACAAAGGGAAATACACTAACATGTGTGGATTGATGCTTCTCTGTTTTGTTTATTTTGACCACATCGCTGCAGCAATGTAAATAAGGGTCGGGTCGGGGTCAGGGTCGGGGTCGGGGTCGGGGTAGGAATCAGGGTCGGGGTTGGGGTGCTTCACCCTTCCCCGCAGTACCTTGGGGTCTTTGACGCAGTGCCTCATGACGTCTTTCCAGTGGCGGTCCACAGTCTGGAAGAGACGGCCTTCCTCCGGCATCTGCTGCATGATGTCCTCGGAGGAGAAGATGGGCTCCAGGTAGAGCCACTGCGCTTGCACCTTCAGCCACTCGTCGATCGTCTCCTGAATGCGAATTAAGCGCTCCTCCCTCTCCTGCGGCACAGCCATGGAAACACACAGCAATGATTATGACACACTTGATTATGAAGATGTACAAGACACGTCCCTTTTAAGATCGTATTCACTATTCATAATTAGGGGTGTGCAGAAGCTCGTACTCGGAATCGTCTTTAAGAAGTATTTATCGGTCCCCGAGTGGCTCATCCAGTTAAAGCGCTGCCACTGGGAGCGCAGGATGAGTCACACAGCTTGGATGGTGCCATTTGGCATCCAGGCTGTGCAAAGAGGCTGAACTTTGCTGGGGACCCCAAGGGGGTGTCACATTTGGCATCACATTGGCTCTGACACTCCCGGGGTGGCAGATGGGAACCCGGCAGGGATTGCTTCTCCTCATCGTGCAACAGCAACCCTACTGGCCAGACACCAAGCACATTCAGAGTGGATAAGAAGCAGGGATGATCTTTGTTCTCTGGGATCGGTAGCCCATCCACCTCTGCTCTGGATTGCTCTGCATAAAAGCGATTCTGGTTTTAGGCTTGTGAGATCGGAGGATACTCACACTCCCTCAGAACGCCTGTGCTGTGTGGGGTCTCATTGCGGTGTGGAGAAAAAACATAATTGGACATTCCAAATTGGGGGAAAATAAATAAAAATAATAATTGGTCACTCTAAATAATAATAAAAATAAGTATTTATCAGCAGTGTGAACAGGCTGGCTGGTGGTGACGTCAGGCCAGGAAGTAGACAGACAGGACTGGTGAGTGAGTGCGCTGTTGCGCCGGTTTATTATAAACAAAAGGTCTAAACAAACAAAACACTTTACAAAACAAAAGGCACATTGGCCAAAAGAAACAGACAAACAAACAAACCTTGACAAGCACTAGAACAAGTAGCGGCTGGTGTAGAACCAGCACGCGTAGCAACTGCTCATTTTATATTTGTTTCTCCTCCCCTCTCCTGTTCTCCACTCTGAACACCCAACCCCGATTGAGTGATCCGTGCATCTATATATACAGCTGTGCTGGGATTCAATTGCTAATTACATTCACTTGAATCCCAGCACGTGAACTAATTTGTGCCATCCCCGTGCCCACATACTAATACACATTTTAACTGCATGTGAGTGCTTGTGCAATCCCTGTGCCTAAATACAACTAATCTTATAACTAATTTTAAATCACCCATGCTACATAACCCACCCTCCATGCACCAATACATACACACCACATAAAAAACATAACACAAAAATACACACAGGGGCAGGGCACCTTGCCACAAGCAGGTATTTAATAAATCCATACATTAATGTTTTGATTTTGTAACAAGTAAAATTGTCTTTCCCTCGTGTTTACAATTGCGTACCAATCAATGGCAATTAACATCCACACTGAGTGTTTTTAAAGCCATAAACGGACTGTTTACAGCCTCAGTATGCCAGTACAGCTTATTATGACACTGGTTAGTTTTGTAAAATGAACAGCTGTTTTCCTGCTTCAATAAATTCAGTTAATAAAAGGCTGGATTAAAATACGCCCAACAGTAGCACTAAAAATAAACATTCATGTATTTAATGCATTTGGTTAGAATGAACATGGCCAAAGACTTACTGTATACAGCCTTTACTGTACTGGGGGTAACGTACACCAATGTGTTCCCAATGGGATTCCACTCAGTACAGGGTCAGTACTGGGGGTAACGTACACCAATGTGTTCCCAATGGGATTCCACTCAGTACAGGGTCAGTATTAGGGGTAATGTACACCAATGTGTTCCCAATGGGATTCCACTCAGTACAGGGTCAGTACTGGGGGTAATGTACACCAATGTGTTCCCAATGGGATTCCACTCAGTACAGGGTCAGTATTAGGGGTAATGTACACCAATGTGTTCCCAATGGGATTCCACTCAGTACAGGGTCAGCATTAGGGGTAATGTACACCAATGTGTTCCCAATGGGAATCCACTCAGTACAGGGTCAGTATTAGGGGTAATGTACACCAATGTGTTCCCAATGGGATTCCACTCAGTACAGGGTCAGTATTAGGGGTAATGTACACCAATGTGTTCCCAATGGGATTCCACTCAGTACAGGGTCAGTACTGGGGGTAACGTACACCAATGTGTTCCCAATGGGATTCCACTCAGTACAGGGTCAGTACTGGGGGTAATGTACACCAATGTGTTCCCAATGGGATTCCACTCAGTGCAGGGTCAGTACTGGGGGTAACGCACACCAATGTGTTCCCAATGGGCTTCCACTACGACAGTTTAAATCTGTTTGATTGCAGTGCACTTACCTTGATCTCCTGTTCAAAGGGCTTTATAAAGGGGGACCCTCTCATCGTCTGGGTCTTGACTATCTGATCATCCAGAGTGGTCTGGACCTCGTCCACCGCAGACAGGATGGAGACTCCAGACTCACGGTAGGGGCTGGTGTGGAAGAAGATGGAATCCCAGACCTCCACCATGGTGTGCATGGCTTTCTCCAGGGAGAACTCCTGCAACACAGGGACACGAACAGTGCAACAAGGTCAAACAAGTGTGTCTGTTATAGACTTCATTCAGAGCAGACATAAACGTCCCTCACCACAGCTGCAAATGCAAAATTCGAGCTATCAGTATCGTGATCTAGAACAGTGAAGCACTCAACAGTGCCAGCTTTAGAAATACTACAAGACCCTTCATGAATTCAATGCTTTAGAAATACTACAAGACCCTTCATGAATTCAATGCTTTAGAAATACTACAAGACCCTTTATGAATTCAATGACATTCGTCTTCAAATGTTGAAAAAGACTTTCAAAATACTTGTCATTTCATTTATTATGTTTTTTTTTAGTATCTCTAAATATACATCCACATTGTTCACATGAAAAACGAAGTGCTACATACAGTGTGTAGAACGTACAGACTAATGGACTGGTGGTTCTCAGTACCTGTATATATAATCACTGTGTAAGTGTGACATGCGTGTGTATAGACAGAGGGGCATGTTCCTCAAAGCACCCCCTGATTTAGAAACCTGCAATAATTTGTGCAAATATCCTTATAAAAGTCTTCCACGTTAAAAGTACTGAGGCACTGACAGTGTTCAGTCTTTCTAATCTGAAGCACTGGAATTGAAGCAGAAAGTGTGAGTTGAGTGAGAATACGTGCGTGGTTGTGATGGTGTGAGTGGCGTGCAGTACCTTGCTGGCAGCGGCACTGATCTGCTCGAATTGCTCCAGGTAGGGGGTGAGGTTCTGCTTCAGCACCTTCCGCAGGGTGGTGCCCGAGTTGGGAGTCAGGTCGTAGCTCACAATGTCAGACATCTGCTTCCAGTGCCGAGCCCGGATTCCAGGATTACACAGGATGGACACGGTCGGGATGTAATCCTGCAGAAAGCACAGCAACAGCACACACACACAGAGCAAGGGCTTTAACAAGAACCACGCATTTACTTTAGCACATTATCTCAGTATTAGAAAATACAGGACGCATTTACACTCACTGCTTGGTATTAGGACCCTGATGTATGATAATTAATAATGGACATAGCAGACAAAGCTACACTTTGATTTAAAATGATAAAACGATGGAGTCCATGTGTACATTTTTACATCAGTTTTTGTAGTCCACTGAAAGTGCAATAAAAAGAACAAGGAATATTTTCTGAGCAGATTAATGCACTAATGTTCTGACTTGAACATAATTCATATAATTCATAATAATTCATATTTTTACTGAGTAAAATGTATTATGAATAAAAAATGTAAATATATTAAAACTAATAAACTGGCTTCATCTGGAATAAAATGCTTTGACAGGTATCATTTTTATTGTGTCTTTAGCTTTTCAATGAATGTGTAAATGTCCATTTTATTTGAATTTCTAACCTGTTTACTATCCAAATTCTGTGTGTTTTGTATAATCCTAAATTGCTGCTCTTGCTTAGACTGCTGCTGAAAAGACTCAAGCAAGGTTCTGCATGGAAAACATTCCCATGGCAAAGTTAGTAAATGGAAAATATGTACAGAATGCAAAATGCCATTTCCAAAGAGGGCTGGAATTAAAACGTTGCACATCCCCTAGTAAACCCCCTCACCTCCCTTGTGGGAGTCTTCAGAAGCAAGCCCTTGTGTTTAAAAAAGGATATTAGTTATTAATTCAAATTGTTTGAATAATCTACTGTGAAATATGACTTTCCCAACCAAGAAACCTCTGGAAAAAAAATTAAATACAGATCAAAAAATCTTTAAGTACATGACACACAATACTGCACTGTCCAGCAAATACCAGAGATTGAGGGCTGCAGAGCATTTTCCATGACAACAGGGCAGAAGAGCACAGCACACAACAGGACAGGTTACCAAGCGGCTAGGCCAATGACAAGTAAGACTGTGTTACTGTGTAGAATGCATCCCTTGAAATGAAATGTCCACCTCAGCTCCTTACTCCTACCTTGAACTCCTTGACTTGCTCCATGACGACGGCACATATCTCCACCGTGTGGCTCTGCTTCTTCTCCTCCTCCTCTTTCTCCCGCTCCTTGTCTTCCGCGCCACGCTTCTTGGGCGCTGCTTTCTGCAGCTCCAGCTCGGCCTTCTTCTGCTTCTGCTGGAAGAACTTGAGCATCTTGTAGATCTCTCTGAAGAACTCGTCCACCTCCACTTCCATGCTCTCTCCGTTCAGGTCTTGGAAAGCACCGTCCATCCACCTGGCAGGAGAGAGAGGAGCAACGTACTCAGGAAACGTTCTAGAAAACACCAAACCCTAACCCTAACCCTAACCCCCTCCACTTCCATGCTCTCTCCGTTCAGGTCTTGGACAGCACCGTCCATCCACCTGGCAGGAGAGAGCAACATACTCAGGAAACGTTCTAGAAAACACCAATACCGAACCCAGGGTTTACCGAGATGTACCGGGATACAGTAGTACTAAAAAAAGTCTGATGCTAAAATAAAAAAACTGCAAGTCAGTATCCACACAACAGGAAGCACTACCTTTTCTCTGTGCGCTGCCATTTCAGGACCAGGGCAAAGAGCTTCTGGTAGGGCTCGATGCTCACTTTGAGGGATTCCACCTCCGGGTAGATTGTCTGGTCCCACTTGTAGAGAATCTCCTCCTTGTTGATGAAGGAAATGGACTCCTCTGCTTCCTGAAGCCTTTTCTGAACTGTTCGAACATCGTTCACATACTGCAATAAAAAAATAGTTCATTCAAAAGGAGGATCACACATGGTACAAGGCTAAGTGCAGATTGGCAGTGGGATAAGACGATAAGTTCATTTGCAGTCAAGGTTTAAAGTCATTTACAGACGTTGGCAAAACAATCAGAAATTCCCTGAAGAAATCAGGATTGAAGAATGACCATATGTCCCTCCAGAACATCCTGGCAGGTGAATCAGTCCCATGGTGACCCTACACCTTATTGACAGTGTTATGGCCCGTGAATCAGTCCCATGGTGACCCTACACCCTATTGACAGTGTTATGGCAGGTGAATCAGTCCAATGGTGACCCTACACCCTATTGACAGTGTTAATGCAGGTGAACCAGTGACCCTTATTAACTGACCTGTTGCATCATGTCCAGCTCTGAGCACTCTGCAAACTCCTCCATCCTCCTGGTCAGCTTCTCCAGCTCCAGCATCACCTTCTCTCTCTTCCCTAGCAGCTCGCTCTCTCCTTTCCGCTTGTAATGCTCAATCACCTGGACAGGGCAGGAGACAAGGGGAGAGGGAGGCACTCTCTATCAGTACTGCTCATTGCTTAAGGGATGATGTCAAATACTTTCCCCAGTATAAGCAGGGAGGAATGTGTCTAGAATATAAGAAATAATACACATCTAGCTGATCATAATAAGGTTATCATTGTTATCGAGGGGTTCTGATGACAAGGTAAACCACGAGAGTGAAGCCTTAGATAACATTTCTACAAAAATTGATCTCCCCTTTGCTGGCAAGTTCAAACGGCCTAAGGTTCTGTGCAAATTCGTGCTTCATTATGTCCCTTTCAGTGCTTTTGACTGGAGCTTGTCATTTTACAGTCTCTCAATGTACCAATGGCACAAATCTATTGTTAAGAATAAAGGTGACACAGTGCGTAAGCAATCCAATAGATTTTGAGTAAGTATAATGACCTCATCATTGAGGTCGAAGACAGGGTTAATATTCCGCGGCCACAGAAGCACTGACGAATTCAATCCCAGGTCTTCTTGTGTAAAAATATACCCATCCAGGAGGTAGTTCAGTCTGCGCTGCGTTTCCTGTGTGAATGCATTGTGTTAGTTCTCAAAAGAGCCTGATCTTTACACTTCAGAAACCCCCCCATCCTTTTAAAACATTATTTTAAAAAACTGTTTAATAAGGGATTGTTTATAGGTTTAAAAAATCATTTGGTTTTCCAGAGTTTATTTTCAGTAAAGTCTGCATCTCCTCCCACAATGCTACAAATTCACTTCATGTGTTACAAACAAGAGGGCCTCATAGTTCCCCAAGTTAGATTCTATTACCTGAAGGAAATGAACTTATAGGGGTCAAATGTAATGATCTAAATACCCTTTAGGTCTATATCAATCCCACATGTGTTTTCTGTGAGGTTTAAAATCATACTTTATTTCTCAATTATTTCTAAGGTTCATGGTAAGGAATAATGAATTTGAAACACAAGTCTTCAGCGGTACTTAACAGTTTAGGTGTTAGTAAACGTTTTGGTCAATGTTTTGGTCACCCAAGAGGCCAGTTCAAAGTAATATTGAACCTACTGCGATCCTTGTGTTCAGTTCCTGGATACCCTTGGTTTTTGTTTGCTCCACATAAGCTAAAATCTCCATCATTTCTTCTGTTGTTTCAGGAATCTTCAGCGCCTTCTCCTTGATGATTTCAAAATCTTTACAAATCCTGCACACACACACACACACAAAGAAAGTGACAATGTTGAGAAGGAATTCGTGTTTCCACCATTTATATATATATATATATATGTGTATGTGTGTGTATAATCTCCAGAACATGTTTTCTAGACTGTTTCCTGCTTTCAATTAAAAACAAATTGTTGCCTTTTGCCTGTAAACAGGTGAGTTTCTCATGGGCGATGCAGATCCACATTATAAACACATAAGCATATGTGTGTAACGTCTTCAGGTACAGTTTAAAAAAAAATAATAATAAAAATAAACGGAACCGGCATTTAATTTGAACATGGTGACGCTCTTAAATGATGTCACGAGGTTCTGCAGAGTGCTTTCCATTCAAAGGGAATTGTCGCTTTTAACTGGCCAATTATCATCATGTATGTTTTGCCTTTATCTAAATTTAAAACTTTTAAACCTCAACATCAATAGATCGTAGAATTGTAACAAGAGGGGTTTTTTTTAAACCATACCTGAAGATGTTACTCACTATTGTTATGCTTACGTGTTTATAATGTGGATCTGCATCGGCCACGTGAAACTCACCTCTTTACAGATTAAAAGGCGACAATTTGTTTTTAATTGAAAGCTCTTTGGAGATTATACACACAGCACAATCTAATTGTGTGATTGAAATGTGTCGGGTCAGTGAGAGCTTAAAGGAAAATTATTCGGAACCGCTGTATTCGTCCCATCCCTAATATATAACATTGCATTTTATAAAGCAATTGAATATGTGCAAATTTATCAGAGAGCATGTTAAGGCATACATCTGGTTCTAAGAGAGCTTCACTGTGTCTGTTTGCAATCTGGTGCATATCTGCCACAACACACCTACAGAAGGGTGCATAGGATGGGACATGATTTCAAGCACTTAAACTCAATAGAAATTAATATCTCAAAAATGCACATGTGTTATTTTGTCTGAATGCTTCCATTCTAAAATGTGTTTAAAAGAAGCTTACTGTTCATTGTGTTCTCTGTGCTGCTTCACCAGCGTCTCCAGCAGGATATTCGTGAAGCTCTTGGCTTTCTTGGCCAGCCCCTGCTTGAGGTCCTCACAGTCCAGGTGCACCATGTCGTAGTGAGCGATGGAGGGCAGGCTCATGATCTGCCTGGACAGGAGGCGAAACTCCTCCACAAACTGTACGGGAAGCATTCAGCCACACACAACAATGCCAAAGCTTGTTAAAGTAACTGCAGCTAATAAATAGCTCCATACATTTTCTCCACCATGCACATCCATTCTATGTAGGTCTCAAATGTGCAGTTCTGAAAGAAACATGTTTTAGCAAACATGTATCCCAGATGTCTGTTTTAAAATGAAGACACACATTTGCCGTAACATGTGTTTCTTTACAAACTGCACATTTGAGACCTATATAGTTAATGAGTGAATGAAGGATACAGAGTGGAGAGACAATAGCAGACAGATGTGGTGACACTCACCTCTGTGTATTCATCAAAGGTGTGCTCCTGCTCTATGTAGTTTTGCACTCGGGACTCAGCGGTTCCATTCACCAGCCAGTCATACCTCTCCACTGCACAAACAAGCATCAAACCCAGCCATTGTATTCCCGTCATCACAGTACATTTACCATCCTTCTTGTTAGTATTTTACTGTTTTACTGTCCAAATTGTTATATTTCGGAAAATATATCCCCCCCCCCCCCCCCCAAGCAGATCCCCCTTGTCTCAGCAGTTCTTTTGATGCTCAGCCCTGCACCAAATATACAGAGACATCCTCTCCTCACATGCACAGAAAAAATGAAATACTTAGACACTTTCTCACCATAATTTGTGAAGTGTTCCCGTGGTGCCTCCAGGTTAATTTCCACAGCACTCTTTAGTGCTGCCTGTGCCTTTTGCATGATGTGATCTGCAATTTTTGCATCAACATAGACAGAGGTACCTTCAGCTAGCCAAGACTGCACGGTCTGAACTTTCTGATGCAGAAGACAGAAAATGACCATTAGAACTGTGTCAAATCACAAATACTGTCATAAACACAGGACAACACAGGACACAGCACCCTTCAACACGGATAATGAACCCTACCTGCAATAAGCTGGAGATCTAATACGAACAGGACTGCTGCTTCTGAATCCTGCAAATACTGTCATAAACACAGGACAACACAGGACACAGCACCCTTCAACACGGATAATGAACCCTACCTGCAGTGAGCTGGAGATCCTTGCTACTACGAACAGGACTGCGTCTTCTAAATCCTGAAAGCTTGGGTAAAACTCCATCTTCTCATCATCGAAGGTGAGCTCCATTTTGAACTGCGGCAGCATGTGGCTGTGGCTGGGTGTAAACAGCTTGACATACTCATTGATGCTTCGCTCCAGAAGAGCTTTGAGCTAAAAACAAAGAGAGTTGCATCAATGCTAATTATTATTAGCTAATTTAATTTCTTTTCAGCATCTTACACAAATATGTTTTGCGTAAGATGCTTTCACTTCACAAATGCATTCTATAGCATCAAAGTAAGAATAGCTAGCTACAAAAATCCACTGTTGGTTTGTGACAAGCCTAATAAAAATACCAGGCCCTTTGGTGGTTCTAACAAATAAAAAAGTTTGCTTGCTTGTGATAGAGAGAGAAAGGATCGATGCTGTAAATCTCCCTCCCAATTAGAAAGGGTGCTGTGCAAGGGGGAAGGTAAGCTGCCTCCTAGATCTGCCTCGGTGGTAGGTGGAAACCGGAAGGTAACCATATTAGGAGGGGCGCGTAGCTGCGAGTACTCAGGACGATTCCATTGCAGTCAGCTGTGGGGCAGCCCTCTATTGGAGAAACCATGGCGACGCGCTGACTGCAGGGAGGAGTTTTCTGGGCACAAAGGGGAAGCAGCTACGTCAGTATCTCCCCTTGCGCTGAGACAATAATTGACCGGCCGGAGCTGGTGTATGTTTTGTTTGTTTTGTTACGTGTTTGTGTGTTTTCGTAGAGGAGCAGGAGGACGGGAGGCTGTCGCTACCAAGGCAGCACTAACCCCAGAGCATTCCCCTCATGGCACAGCACAACACAGCACAGCGCACGCACCACAGTCCCCTTTGGAGAGAGCACAGTTTCGTGCACGGAGGATTGTGGTTAAGGAGTGTCTTTTTGTTCGTTATTTGTGAAACGTGGACCTTGTTTTGCCCTGATTACCATCGCTGGTATCAGGGTGTATTATTTTCCTGTTTGGATTATTTTTGTGGATATTTCTGTTGGTGTGTGGATTATTAAATTACTTGTTTTGGGAGAATACGTTTGGACATTGGCAGTCTTTTGCACCACATCATTCATCCTGTCACATTGCTATACCACACACACCCTCACACCCATATTAGTGCATTTAATCTCCAGCTCTCTGATAGAAGAGTCTTGCACAGTCGTCTCCGCGTATAGGGACACCTCCTAAGAGAACACTTTGTCTAAGAGAACACCCTTGTGGTGATTGATTTTTTCCCATTGTAAATGCTCTGCCTAAAGGAACAGGAACTTTGCTTAAAAGAAAACTTTTTGGCACTGTGACAGGATTGACCGAGGTTTGAGACTCAGAGACAGTTTTAAGTTCAAAAATAAAGTTTTAATAAACAAAAATACAAAATAAACCGGCACGAGGGCCAAACAAAAAGGTTTTAAACATAAAATAAACACAAAGCCAAACTTACAAAATAAGCTTTCCAGGCTGGGCGTTGCCGTCACTGGATTCAAAACAGAAAACACAGCACAAACACAGCACAAACACAGCACAAACACAGCACAAACAAAACACTCCTCTTCTCCTTCCAGAACTCTCCCTAGCCAGGGCCTCTCCCCTGGCTTTTATCCCCTGTGGCTGGAGCCCAATTAATCAATAATTGTTGATTATTCAATTAGGGCTCCAGCCACATTCTCACATGTTTTTCTGGCAGGGAGGAATTTTAACCCCCTCCCTGCCAGTCCCAACCATGTTCATAAAGACGGGGCAGTCCCCCGTCACATATCCCCCGTCACATATCCCCCCCCTTGTGCCAAGCACAACATGGCCTGAATGGCCACCTCCCCCCTCAGTCCCAGAAGAGGGGGAAGCACAGTGTCCATGGGGGTGGCCATGGTGGGACGTCCGGCACCACCCAATTCTTCGTGGCCGGCAGCTCCCTCTTCCGGGGCTCCGGCCACACACTATCCTGCCGCGAAAGTGCCGCTGGGGGAGATGGTCTCCTGACCTCCCTCCCCCTCTTCATGGCCGGCAACTCCCCTCCGTGGGGCTCCGGCCATAGTGTAGCGACCCCAGGCGAAGCAGGATCCCCGAAAACCCCAGCAGCGGACCCTCGAGAGGCGACGGCAGCAGCAGCGGACCCTCGGGAGGCGACGGCAGCAGCAGCGGACCCTCGGGAGGCGGAGACGGGAACGGCAGCCCGGCTCCCTCTGCTGGCGGAGGCGGGAACGGCGGCCCGGCTCCCTCTGCTGGCGGAGGCAGGAACGGCGGCTCGTCTCCCTCTGCTGGCGGAGGCGGAAACAACAGCTCTTCTCCCTCTGCTGGCGGAGGCGGGAACAGCAGCTCGTCTCCCTCTGCTGGCGGAGGCGGGAACAGCAGCTCGTCTCCCTCTGCTGGCGGAAGCGGGAACAGCAGCTCGTCTCCCTCTGCTGGCGGAAGCGGGAACAGCAGCTCGTCTCCCTCTGCTGGCGGAGGCGGGAACAGCAGCTCGTCTCCCTCTGCTGGCGGAGGCGGGAACAGCAGCTCGTCTCCCTCTGCTGGCGGAGGCGGGAACAGCAGCTCGTCTCCCTCTGCTGGCGGAGGCGGAAACAACAGCAACTCGTCTCCCTCTGCTGGCGGAGGCGGGAACAGCAGCTCGTCTGCCTCTGCTGGCGGAGGAGGGATAGACAGCTCCGACTGTTCTTCCCCTGCGGGTCCCTTCAGCCCTGGGCCTGTGGGCTTCCCCTTCTCGGGCCATGGACGCACCGACTCCTCCCGCTCCTGCCGTGGATGCACCGACTCCTCCCGCTCAGGCCGTGGACACACCGACTCCTCCCGCTCGGGCCGTGGACGCACCGACTCCTCCCGCTCGGGCTCCTCCCCCTTGGGCTGTGGACGTTCGGGCTCCTCCCTCTCGGGCTGTGGACGTTCGGGCTCCTCCCTCTCGGGCTGTGGACGTTCAGGCTCCTCCCTCTCGGGCTGTGGACGTTCGGGCTCCTGCCTCTCGGGCTGTGGACGTTCGGGCTCCCCCTCTCTGGGCGACGGCAGCGGCTCCCCTTCTGGCTCTCGGGACAACGCCTCCTCCCCTTCTGGCTCTCGGGACGGCGGCTCCTCCCCTTCTGGCTCTCGGGACGGCGGCTCCTCCCCTTCTGGCTCTCGGGACGGCGGCTCCTCCCCTTCTGGCTCTCGGGACGGCGGCTCCTCCCCTTCTGGCTCTCGGGACGGCGGCTCCTCCCCTTCTGGCTCTCGGGACGGCGGCTCCTCCCCTTCTGGCTCTCGGGACGACAGCTCACCCCTTTCTGGCTCTCGGGACGACGGCTGCTCCCTCTCTGGCTCTCGGGACTACAGCTCACCCCTTTCTGGCTCTCGGGACGACGGCTGCTCCCTCTCTGGCTCTCGGGACGACAACTCACCCCTCTCTGGCTCTCGGGACGACAGCTCCACCTTCTTTATTGGAATGACTGGGGCATCTCCCATATCTACCGCCAGGTAATTAACGACCATCAGGGCCAGCTCTGCGAAGGACGCCGGGTGATGCTGTTCCTCCCACTTTTCCCACTTCCCCCTATCTCGACGCCACAGCGTGTTGATAACTATGGGGAGGTCGTGGAAGAGGTCCGCCTCAGGGTGCATCAACCAGTCCCATATTTCCTGGGATGGTGGTGAAGGCGGTGATGTTGGAAGGGGTGGGGTGGCTGCCGAGGACGGGGTTTGCAGCTGCTCCTGGTCCCGATTGTGGGGGCATCCTGCCCAGTTGTGGCCATCCACCTCACAGCACCCACACCAGTCAGCTGGTGGCCCATCTGGACAGGACCTCCACCGGTGAACCACCTTCCCGCACCAAGAGCACCAGGGAAAAAGGCTGGCTGGGTCCTCCAGCTGGGGTGGCTGTTGTTGCAGCAGCTTACATTTCTTCAGCTGCAGCATCTCCTGCCTTTGCCGCTGTCTGCTCTTTTTCCCCATTTTCCAAAAAAAAAAACCTCCCAAAATTCAAGAAGAAAAAAATAAATAAATACTGCTCTGAGCCTCCAGGTGGCGCTATCCCGTTTCTGACACCAACTGTGACAGGATTGACCGAGGTTTGAGACTCAGAGACAGTTTTAAGTTCAAAAATAAAGTTTTAATAAACAAAAATACAAAATAAACCGGCACGAGGGCCAAACAAAAAGGTTTTAAACATAAAATAAACACAAAGCCAAACTTACAAAATAAGCTTTCCAGGCTGGGCGTTGCCTTCACTGGATTCAAAACAGAAAACACAGCACAAACAAAACACTCTTCTTCTCCTTCCAGAACTCTCCCTAGCCAGGGCCTCTCCCCTGGCTTTTATCCCCTGTGGCTGGAGCCCAATTAATCAATAATTGTTGATTATTCAATTAGGGCTCCAGCCACATTCTCACATGTTTTTCTGGCAGGGAGGAATTTTAACCCCCTCCCTGCCAGTCCCAACCATGTTCATAAAGACGGGGCAGTCCCCCGTCACAGGCACTGATAGCGATTCTTTCACAACTGATACAGTACTGTTTAAACCTTTAAATAGTTTATCAAATCTTTTCAAAATGGACTTGTCATTGTGAGAGTGTCTCGAGGAAGTGCTTGGTTTATTCAATCTTTCAATTTATCATTGCCAATTTATGATTTTTTATGCGTACAACTCATCGCTACAAAACGGCATGTAAACAAACGGCAAAATGCGCCGCTGTTCCTCTTGCTACAAAAAGTTGGACATTATTTGAGCTTTTGAAAAAAACCTGATTCAGACACAAGTCGTCGAGCAATTTGGTGTTTCCTGTTTTGGTGAGTTGCTTCACCATTCTGTTAAATAATAATGAGCATGTCTTGTATATTAATGCTCATTTTTTAAAGTGTAGGGGTGCTGTGTTAATTTAGTTTGACAGTTAGTTTATTAACGTTAGTTTGTCAGTTAGTTTATTATTATAGTTTATTAACATACACTTGCCTATTGCTTTTCTCTTACTTATTCAGTTCATTTCATATGTTGAAGCACGTGCATCATGACAAGTAACACATATGTATTTATTTATTTATTGATCCATATGGTGTCTGTGGTCAACTCCATCTTACAGGGCGCTCCGCGTGGAGTGCAGGATGCGCCCAATAGCCTGGAGATCGCAGGTTTGTAGCCAGGCCGTGTCTTTGACCGACCATGAATGGGAGTTCCCAGGAGGCGGGGCACAATTGGCCGAGTGCTGCCCGGGTAGGGAGGGCTCAGGTCGGCAGGGTAATCCTCGGTTCACCGCGCACCAGTGAAAAAAGACAGCTTGGCAGGATACGTTTCAGAGGACGCGTGTGTCTGCCGCTGTTTTGCGAAGTCGGTGCGGCGCTTGCAGTGGTGGACCGAGATCAATACAACACAATTGGTGATTCCAAATTGGGAAAAAATTGGGTAAAAAATCCATTGACGATGACTAAATTAAAAAAACTCAAAGAGAACACTTCGCTTGCTTCCCGTGGAGTGTTCTCTTAGCTGGAGACCACTGTACTGTATATGATCCAGTTTTCTAATTCCACTTCCTCAGCTGGCATTCATTCCTCCTCTTTTCAGCACAGGTTTTTATTTGTACTTTTTAACCCTTGATAATGGAGTCAGGCAGAGAAAAGAGTTAGAACTGTTTGTAATGCTAACCAACTGGAGTTCCACACTGCAAGCTGTAAATAAGGAATCAGTGATGTATAAACAGTACATAAGATAGGCAAGGACAACTGATGCCAGGCAAATTATGAATGTTGTTCATCCAAGGAGTGACATCAGTAACCCGTACATGTAAAATCATTTCCTATCAGGTAGCATAGCCCTAAATTGCCTAAATGGTCTGCCACTACCAGACTATGAAGATTACTTTTATTCCACAGTACAATTTAAGGTTATTCATGTTGTTTAATATGCTTGTCTGTTCGCTAGTGACGTTTCTGTAGCAGTTTATATATAACCATGTAAAAACCATAAGCGAGTAATCACATGGAAATGGCTTGTACCGTGGTGTAACCCATTACCATGTGACAATTACACAGTCGTGATTACAATGCTATTACACAGCTGCTCATGCCCCGTGTTTCATACCTGGTTAGAGATGAGTGTGGACACACAGTTGTAGAAGGAGTCCAGTTTGTCTGGTTTGATGCCCTTCAGTGTCTCTGGGTTGGTTAGGAGATGGATAACCTTGGTGTGCCAGGTGTTCAGCAGCTTTTCTTCCATTTTTTTACACTCCAGCATCACATTGTTCTTTAAGGATTCGCAATCAGCCGGCCCTTTAGACCTAAATAAGACCATTTCAAATCGATACGCAGCTTGGTTAATGATCACACTAGTTAAATACCTGTAAGCTTCTCACCACTGAGCTTCCACTCTGTTTGCACAGGGGTCGCAGCCCCACACTGAATGAGCTCACCGGATATCTGAAAGATCGATCAGCAGCAGATCACTGAAGGTTGCATAGCCCATGTCCAACATGGTCCTCATGGCCGGGTGGAGAATGTGCAGGTTGACCCCAATCTCCTTCCTGTTTTTTATAAAGCTGTCATGCCAGGCAGTTGAAAAATCAAGACCTCTGAAATAAGATACAGATACAGTGGTTATTCCCAGTGGAAAACCATTTAGAAATGGAAGGTTATTAAATTATTGCACGTGGCAGAACCTGTTGTACAATTTACTGGTTCCAATACTTGTCTATGAATAACCCCAAGTCCAAATCGTGTGTGAGTAATTCCAGTATTTTAATACTGAAACGTGACGATCCTGTGTGTGGCACTTTGGTGCTGATTTATCAAGGAACTGATGTTTTTCAGGATAAGTAAAGGAGAGCTCTTGATCACAGTCAGTGCCAAACAGAGAGGAAATGTCATTTTAACTTTGATAAAGAAGAGAAATGTACATGTGATGTTCTTGATATGGTATCAGAGCCACCAGTATACTCACACTTCTTCTGGGGGTGGAGCTGTTATATCAACACTCTTGACCTGAGCACCAGGCTTCAGAAGCACACAGTTCACTGAAAGACAGACACACACAGGCTTTACATGCAAAACAATACACCTACACTGCCTTCATTTCTAATGCTCAGACTATGAATTTGCAATGGTTTATAACACAGCGATCTGTGTTCGAGTGCTCTTTGGTAAGTCACAGCAGGCGAGCTAGCAGATATGACTGTCCTGTCTTTTGGTAAGTCACAGCAGGCGAGCTAGCAGATATGACTGTCCTGTCTTTTGGTAAGTCATGGCAAGCGAGCTGGCAGATATGACTGTTTTGACGTTTCAGGCTGTTCTCATCCCTCAAAAGGAAGTTTGATAACATATCAGATGTAATCCTCTTTATAAAGACACATCACCTTTACTATTAATGACACTTACACCAGCCACAAACCCCCAGGGAGTTTCTAGAGATTCTTTCAATCATAAATCACATATGAGAAATCAACCAATCAGCGTTAGGGTTATGTCAACATTCCAGAACAAATCATCCTGTCATCTCGTGCAAAGGCAGCATACAGTATCTCACAACCATCTCGGCTAGACTGCACAATATGACATCTCTGTACGCAGCACCCTACACACCACCTACTAACTTATACAAGAGATATTAAAACTTCCCCGTGCTGGACTCCGGGCTATACAATATTTATCTAATAAGTGACACAAATACCTTACAACATGTGAAGTATTGAGTAGGGGTATACCAGTGATGACAGAATGAATTAGATGAATATCATACCTAGAAGACTGGAATCTACCACAAGTATTTTATATAATCAATTTAAATAGATTCCTTTTATAGAAAGCTTTTATGATTAACAGTACCCTAGGAACCGCCAATGGCTCTGATTGATGAGCAGGAGAAGAGGTAGAAAGTTTAATGGACGGGGCCTAAGGCATCCCAGTCACAGTTTACATGCAGTGCTAATTTCTTTTCAGTGTAAAAATAAATAACAATAACACAGATTTAATGGTGGGCGTGTCAGTGTTTTATGACGTTCTTCTCGTTCTCTCCTGTTCCTAACAAGTCATCAAGTAACACGAGTGGTACAGGAGGAGCGCTAGTTGCTGCTGAGTGTGTGCTCTGTGCAGTGGAGACTGTGTGTGCTCTGTGCAGTGGAGACAGTGTGTGCTCTGTGCAGTGGAGGCAGTGTGTGCTCTGTGCAGTGGAGGCAGTGTGTGCTCTGTGCAGTGGAGGCAGTGTGTGCTCTGTGCAGTGGAGACAGTGTGTGCTCTGTGCAGTGGAGACAGTGTGTACTCTGTGCAGTGGAGACTGTGTGTGCTCTGTGCAGTGGAGACAGTGTGCAGTGGAGACTGTGTGTGCTCTGTGCAGTGGAGACAGTGTGTGCTCTGCGCAGTGGAGACAGTGTGTGCTCTGTGCAGTGAAGGCAGTGTGTGCTCTGTGCAGTGGAGACAGTGTGTACTCTGTGCAGTGGAGACTGTGTGTGCTCTGTGCAGTGGAGACTGTGTGTGCTTCTTGCAGTGGAAGCAGTGTGTGCTCTGCGCAGTGGAGACAGTGTGCTCTGTGCAGTGGAGACTGTGTGTGCTCTGTGCAGTGGAGACAGTGTGTGCTCTGTGCAGTGGAGACAGTGTATACTCTGTGCAGTGGAGACAGTGTGTGCTCTGTGCAGTGGAGGCAGTGTGTGCTCTGTGCAGTGGAGGCAGTGTGTGCTCTGTGCAGTGGAGGCAGTGTGTGCTCTGTGCAGTGGAGACAGTGTGTGCTCTGTGCAGTGGAGACAGTGTGTACTCTGTGCAGTGGAGACTGTGTGTGCTCTGTGCAGTGGAGACAGTGTGCAGTGGAGACTGTGTGTGCTCTGTGCAGTGGAGACAGTGTGTGCTCTGCGCAGTGGAGACAGTGTGTGCTCTGTGCAGTGAAGGCAGTGTGTGCTCTGTGCAGTGGAGACAGTGTGTACTCTGTGCAGTGGAGACTGTGTGTGCTCTGTGCAGTGGAGACTGTGTGTGCTTCTTGCAGTGGAAGCAGTGTGTGCTCTGCGCAGTGGAGACAGTGTGCTCTGTGCAGTGGAGACTGTGTGTGCTCTGTGCAGTGGAGACAGTGTGTGCTCTGTGCAGTGGAGACAGTGTATACTCTGTGCAGTGGAGACTGTGTGTGCTCTGTGCAGTGGAGACAGTGTGCAGTGGAGACTGTGTGTGCTCTGCGCAGTGGAGACAGTGTGTGCTCTGTACAGTGGAGGCAGTGTGTGCTCTGTGCAGTGGAGACAGTGTGTGTGCTCTGTGCAGTGGAGGCAGTGTGTGTGCTCAGTGCAGTGGAGGCAGTGTGTGCTTAGTGCAGTGGAGGCTGTGTGTGCTCAGTGCAGTGGAGACAGTGTGTGCTCAGTGCAGTGGAGGCAGTGTGTATGCTCAGTGCAGTGGAGGCAGTGTGTGCTCTATGCAGTGTACCGCACTGCAGTGGAGGCAGGCAGGTTCCTCACCCATGCACTGCTTCATGCCCTCCTCAAAGTCCTGCGTGACCTCCTGGAACAGCTTCTGGATGAGCTCCGGCCTGCCTGGGCCCTGCTGCAGGGGAGCTGGGACCCGCCTCAGCATGGAGTCCAGCCAGTGCTGCTGAATGGGAACGATGGGGCTGCTCTCCACACACTGCCTCATGAACATGTAGTTCATCTGATCAGAGCGAGGCAGAGAAGGAGAGAGGGAGGGAGGGAGGGAGAGACACCACGTCAGGACATGCAGTGCAGGAGCAAAGTGATTCTGTTTGTTGTAATGGATACTGAATGATCCCAGCATATGGTAAAGTTCATGGTATATGTTTTTTATTCGCCACAGGAGGTTGTTGAAAGCAGGTATAACTGCAGTGTACAAACATTTTAAATATTTAAAAAATGAAAAGCTTTTTTTTGGATGTACACAAAAGGTTTAAATGATAAAAAATATATTTATTTCAGGATGTTTCGGACAAAAAATAGCTGCTTTCAACATCCTCTTGCAGCGAATAAAAACTGTATACCATGAACTAATATTCAGTATCAAATATCTAGTTTTAATACAAATACAATTACAGTAAAATGTACTACAATTTGTAATATATTATTGCTATATAAAAATAATACATTTACCGTAAGTACCTTCCAAAAAGACTCCTTTTACTCTCATTTTGTTAATAGCCATTCGGAGAGTTACCTGTATTATGTTTTCCTATACCTGTGTCTTGTCATAAGCTCTTGCCATTGGACTCCTTTGCCAGTATAAAACCCTGAGCTCCATCTCAAGGGCTTTGTCCACTCGGTGCCCTCAGGCAATGCTCAGCGGTATGGCAGGTGCTTGTTTGTTTTTTTTGTTCCACCCCTGATAGCACTCAAAGTAAAATGAAACTCCTGTACTTACTCTTCGTTTTCGTGATTCACTGTTCATCTGTAAAAGTGAAAAAGCCCTTGATTATAAACATTATAGAGAGAATATATCATTATACAGAGAATATATCATTATACAGAGAATATATCATTATACAAAGACTATATCATTACACAGAGAATATATCACACACGATCAACTCATCTGGGGCAGTGGCATGCACGTCTGTCACTTTCTGAGCAGTGTGCTAAAAACAGTGCTTTTAGTCAATGAGAGGGCACAGTTACAATAGAAGCTGAACTAAAGGAAGTTTATAACAGAAGGCAGCTAGCATTTTTTACACAAAGTTATACATCCATTGAAGGGTTTTCTGAAACACAGCAGTTATATGAACTGTGGCATTAGATTCCATGGGATAAGGTGAATGGTGTGCTAGCAGGGCTGAGGCTCCATCTCTTCACCTTCTTGTGTTCTTACCGTGGAGGGTAACTGGGGTTCTGGAGGAGAGGGAATTCTCTTTATATTTGCTTCCATTTCTTGCTCATAGGCACGCACAGCCCCTTGAATGCTAAAAATTACAAATACATGATTAAATACAGCACTGTACACTCAAAGACTCGTATTTACAGCCATGCAAACCTTTTAAGCGCCTAGAAAATCTGAGACATTTTACAATGTCAATGAGGGAACCTGTGGAGCTAATGAGAAACAAGGCGACTGCCAGGCAACCATTCCACTAAGATGTAGGGAGAATTGTCCCAGCAAACCCCCTCATATGAAGAAGAACATGGAGAACGTTGCCTGATCATTCCTGCGAGTTAGCTATAACATTTGATAAGTAACTTGAACTGCAACTGTTTAAGAGCTGAAAACAAGTAAAAAGGTATAATTAAGCAAATTATCAGTTCAATTAAGAGTAGTTAAGTAATTGAGAGCTCAGTTGGAATGAAACCAGCAGCCACAGGGGGTCCCCAGACCCGAGTTTGAGAAGCCCTGTGCTAAATGATTGCATCGATCACATGTAATATTTAGGCCTGTTGACGTACAAGCTGCAGTAAAAATGAAGTTAAAAGCCAGCATTGCGTACACGATCTGATTGAGCAGGCGTCTCTGCTGGAGGCTCTTTCTTTGTTTCAGTAGCTTGCTGCGCTCAGGCCTGTCGCTCGCAGTCAGCTTCTCCAGCTCAGCCCTGCCACTGGGGCCTGAAATCGGGGGCAGGACATTGTAACTCCTCAGGGTCTCCCCGACGGGGGGCTTTGACACCCCCTTCGAGGTCGGCATCTACATTCACAATTACAGGGAAGAAGAGAAAATCAGGGTTAAAGCAATCCATCACCCACACTATTACACTAACATCACAATTAAAGGGAAGAAGAGAACATCAGGGTTAAAGCAATCCATCACCCACACTATTACACTAACTTCTTGAAATAATAATCAGGACTTGAAAGACTAATTAACTTGAGCAACATTACTGCTATTCCTAATCTACATTAATGACTTAGATTCGGGTACAGTAAGCAAACTTGTTAAATTTGCAGATGACACAAAAATAGGAGGAGTGGCAAACACTGTTATAGCACATGGAAAATGACATTTAATAGAGAAAAGTGTAAGGTACTGCACACAGGCAATAAAAATGTGCATTATAAATATCATATGGGAGATACTGAAATTGAAGAAGGAATCTATGAAAAAGACCTAGGATTTTATGTTGACTTAGATGCTCGGATATATTGTGAAAAGTGTTGAATTTAAATCAAGGGAAATGTTAAAACTTTACAATGCATTAGTAAGACCTCATCTAGAATATTGTGTTCAGTTCTGGTCACCTTGCTACAAAAAGGATATTGCTGCTCTAGAAAGAGTGCAAAGAAGAGCGACCAGAATTATCCCAAGTTTAAAAGGCATGTTGTATGCAGACAGGCTAAAAGAATTGAATCTATTCAGTCTTGAACAAAGAAGACTATGCAGTGATCTGATTCAAGCAATCAAAATTCTAAAAGGTAGAGACAATGTCGACCCAGGGGAATTTTTCAACCTGAAAAAAGAAACAAGGACCAGGGGTCACAAATGGAGAATAGATAAAGGAGCATTCAGAACAGAAAATAGGTTGCACTTTTTTACACAGAGAATTGTGAGGGTCTGGAACCAACTCCCCAGTAATGTTGTTGAAGCTGACACCCTGGGATCCTTCAAGAAGCTGCTTGATGAGATTCTGGGATCAATAAGCTACTAACAACCAAACAAGCAAGATGGGCCGAATGGCCTCCTCTCGTTTGTAAACTTTCTTATGTTCTTATGTTCTTACTCCTCTACAGGTTTACCACAGTACATCTGCACAGTCATTTTGCAGGTTTCCCATGGTTATACTATGCACTTACCATAGTTTATCATGCTTTACAATGCTCTGTGCTTTGCTATGCTTTTCTTATGGTAATCATATGCTGTATTTGTACTGTATTAGGGTATCACTGGGGTCACCCTTTCTTTCTGCTGGTTCTTTGCCCTGATACTGTGAAAGATCTTTTGGTTCTTTGCTTGTGTTTTATATTTCTGTTTGGAATGTGCAGAGCGCTCAAACAAACAGTTGCTAGTGCTTCCTGGTGCCTGAAGTTAATCCCACAGCGGTATTCAGTCATTTTAAAGGAGTTTTTAAAATGCAGCAATGGACTTTACTAGCTTTAAATGCACAGCCTGGTATTTGCCAGTTTAAAAAAAAAACAAAAAACCAAACATTAAATACATAACCAGCACCTGCACCTTTTGCTGCTCTCAGCAGACTAGTCTGAATTGGAGACAGGTATATAAAACGTCTTGCACACATTGTGCCTCATCATTGAAAGTGAAGGGCAGGTTAATGTGGGAGTCAAGCATGTCCTCTGAAAGGGACACACTTCCACAGCATTTACTACACTTCATAATTAACTCTTTTAAAGGACAAAAACACCTTCTTGTGTTGTCAAAACCTGAACAATACAACTAAGTGACATTAATCAAGGGTTCTTAAGCACGCTCAGGTTGAAGCACCACAGGTAAACATGAAATGACTAAGGATATTTGAAATGTATAAGGATATTTGAAATGTATAAGGATATTTAAAATGAATAAGAATATTTGTAGAAATGTATTGAATATTTAACACAAAACACTTTGAAATGCAGATATAAAGTGAACCTTGTGATGTAATGTAGTACGATTCCATGGTATATGTGGTGACACCTTATTAATAATACATGGATGAATAATAAAACCGAGATAATATATCTTTTTTTAAACTGGAGACAAAATCAACACATACATGTAGGTCATTTAAAAACATCAGCCTCTTAATACAAGCAAATACTAGGGCATTGATTCAATCGATTCATTTCACACAGTCATTGATGTTTATGAATTAAATAGTAGAATTACATAGAGAACACATCCGTTCAACAGTAGCAGTAATAACATTAGATTCAATGTAATTTCATTTCGGTTTTTTTAACCTACTGTATTCTACTATATGGTGGAATCTGAAAACAGTTTTTTGTTTTTTTTGTTTGTTTGTTTGTTTTTTGTCGATAAATGTAACTTTCAAAACATGCCGTTATCCTCGTCGGGGTTTACTAGTTTGTCGGTGTTTAAACATTCTGTTTTTTAATGTTAAGTTTCAAAAAATGTATTTGCACATACTTACTTTAAAGTCTTCTGTATTTCCGAAATGGTTTATTCCACTTACAGGGTATTCTAATGAGAGACGCAGTTTGTATCAAACTAACTCTCAGTGCACAGGTTAGTAAACAACCCCGTTGCTACGGAAACCACACACACAGCACGGGGTAGCGAGGACACCGCTTCCGGATTCAATTTGACGCATCCTGAGGGACAAGCAGGCTATGCTTATAAAACGAAAATATAACCTTGAAATACGCCATGTAAAAAATCAGTTGTATACATTTTAAAATAGTTATCTTCCTGCTGACTCGTAAGTTTTAAATCACGAATTGCTGGATTGTGTGCAGTGAATTTTTATAAACTACTACTGGTGTCGTGTTATTTTGTGGTAAGCGTTAGAAAGTGGTACACCGTGTAGGCTTACTGGGCTTGCCCGGGCATGCACGAAGGATTTTAGCTCATTTGAGCCGGGTACGATATACTGAGTTTGGCCTTTAAAGTTATTTTAATTTTTTTTCACAATTCAGCAAATGTATGTTACTTTAACTGACGAGCAACACATAAAAATATCATCCTATTAGCTATACTGTTTAATTATATATTAAGATCTACAGTACTACAGGGTGCTGTACACATTTATTTGAACCCACTTGTGGAGTGGAGATCAGCATGTATCATACAGCACCCTTGCCTATAACATTCTATATGTAACTGCCCAACGTCATCAAACCCATTTTCTGGACGTGATTCATGTCTATCACTTCTGAAGATATGGGGTCTAATGTAGCTCAGTTAACCAGTGAAAGGAGTTTGAGGTCTCAAAAGCACGACACAATCCATAATCTACGTGAGAGGCTAGGGGCTTGTATGCAGAAGCTTCATTGACCCACACCTTTCACCAAGCATTAAATGCTAACAAAACAAAACCTTTTAAAATAAAACACATATGGAAGCATTTGTTCTGGAGAAGGCATCAGTCCTACATCCTATCTCAATAGACATCTTACTTATTTCCATACTACAGTACAGGGTACCAGCTACCAGCAGTGCATAGGATACACACACTGCATGCACACAGCAAGACCTTATTTTGTAACAAAGGCATCAGCAAGACTTCACTTTTAGGCATTTTCATGGGCTGAACTTGGCAGACTTGGACTGGGCATACCTTTATCAGAAGGGCAGGGTTACAGCACTGGCTAGAGCTGTGCTTGCTGTACCTAACCCTAACCCCCACTAAAATGCACAGTCTGGCATGAACCTTCACTGCAGACATAGAGGTACCACAGCACTGGTAAAAACAACACCTTCAATTTTCCTGCTACCTGGTTTACTTCCGGTCAAGTGCTTGTAAATCCTGTCTGCAACAGCTGCATTATTGTGTTTTCACTCGAACATGTAATCAATCCTGGGAAATGAAAGGCCAGATGATGAATCTTAGATCACTGTCCAATAAAGCACTTTGAATTCATGATTATATTGTAGATCAAAGGCTTAATATGTTGTCCCTCACCGAAGCCTGGCTTGGGGTAGATGATAATGTCTCATTGACTGAGGCTTCCCCTCCAGACTACTCCTTTATCCAGAAGCCTCATACCCGTGGGAGAGGAGGTGGACTTGCTGCAATTTATAACTCTGATCTTAATATTAAACAAGGAACTATGGACCATTATTCATCGTTTGAACTATTATCATTCATTTTACATAATGAAGTATCTGAAGTAAAAAAACGGAGGTTTTGTTAGTGGGTTCATCAAACCAGCTAGATAAGCCTGAATCATTTGGCCTGGATTTCAGCAGACTATCTTCTGAAGCTGTACTAGAAATGAGAAATTTAGGTGTGATCTTCAACCCTACTCTTATTTGAGAAACATATCAAAAATATTACAAAATCGTCTTTTTATCATCTGAGAAATATTGCAAAACAGACCTATATTCTCTACATCTGATGCTGAAAGACTAGTACATGCCTTTGTATCTTCCAGAATTGATTATTGTAATGCGTTATTTTCTGGCATTCCAAAATGTTTATTGTCCGTTTGCAACTGGTTCAAAATGCTGCTGCTAGAATCAGGACTAAAACCAGAGAAAGGGAACAAATCACCCCAGTATTGGCTTCTTTGCATTGGCTTCCTGTAAATTTTAGAATTGATTTTAAAATTATCGCGATCACGAAAAATCACAACAAAACGCGAAATTTTCAATTTTAGGGAGGGTATTGCGAAAACCATACATAATGTAATAATTAAACATTTAGTCGTATAAAATAATGCTCACTTGTTATGACATATTATTTCTGGGTGAATTTCGTTTTTACTGTATGCTTCCTGCCGCTAAGCTCTGGTTAAAGGGAAGTGAAACACTGAAAAAAACAAACAAAAAAAAGCCGCCTTTTTAAACTGCAACTATGGCAGCTAGACGTGCATCAACATCCCGCATTTCAGCTAAGCAACGCGAAAAAGATTTTCCTTCTGGTGAGTTTCACTCATCGGATGATGTATTATTTTGTTCGGTGTGTAACAAAGCAGTAGGCCACAATAGAAAGGACACTTGTGTCAAGCATTTTAAAAGCGAGAAACACCTGAAAAGAAAACGGCTGCAGTTAGTGCAGAGCGATTCTAGTGAGACGGGGAAAAAAAAGCAAGTTACTGTTTCAAGTTTGTTCACTGCTCAGACCAAAGCTGGCGAAGTTAGAGACTTGGCTAGATTTCAGCTGACAGAATCGCTGATAAAAGCAGATATCCCGCTAGAAAAGGTAGATAACCCTAGCTTTAATATATTTTTGGAACAAAACATGAAAACTATGGGAGTCGTACCATCAAGCTCAAAGAGGCGAACTTTTCGAGTTTGTTAAAGATGGATGGCTATCTATATTATTGGTAGATGAAATGACAGACAACGAAGACCGGTTTGTACTGAATATCATAGTTTACAAAATCAATCACAAGAATAACTGTCCAGCAGTCAAACTTCTACAATCTGTGTTTCTAGAAAAAACAGACGGAGCAGCAATAGCGCAGTCAATTGTCAAAACTCTCTGCGAGTACAGTATTGAATGGGAACGAATTGCTGCATTTGTTTCTGATAATGCTGCAAATATGAATAAATGTTACGAGTCTGTTATCAAAGGCATGGCTGTGAACTCTATTCATGTCACATGTACAGCGCATTTCTATGCACTTATCGGAAACATTTGGCAGACCAAGTTTACCTTTGCCAACCAAACAGTTGCATCAGTGAAAAAAATCTTTCAAACAATCAGCTGCACGCAAGTTGCGTCACCGAAAGTACTTGTCAGAAAAAACAGGAAAGCCACTTGAAAAGGTAACAGGACCTCCAGAGCCAATTGTTACCCGCTTAAAACATGGTTTGATGCTGTCCAATACATCAATGAAAACACAGAGCCTTTAACTGCTTTTCTAAAAATAGAAATGGAAAGTTCTGCTTCCACGATGTGTCAAACAGCGGAATTATTAAAATCCAAGTCTGTTCAATGTGAAGTCCGCTACATTGCCGACAACTGTCATCCGATCTGTAAAATTCTGAAAAGTGAGTCTCCCCGTCAGTGTGAAACGAGTGTCTACAACGATGTAATGGATCTCCTTTCTTTTTTTTACTAACCAACTACAAACTTTACCCTTGAATACCGGTAACGCAAAACAATCGTTGGAGCTTTCTGTGCAGAAAATTAAACAGTACTTTGCATTAGATAAGAAACCATCTGATCATGCTGCCAAGTTCTGCCAGCCTGCTGCTGGGTTTAATCTGTCAGGCTTTTGAACCCGAACCTTGTCAACTTACTAGACAGAAACGACTCGCTTTTGGCTTCTTTACCTGGATATACCGAGGACGCTGTGAAAGAAATGGGAGGATATCGAGCTGCGGCTTTGGAAGTGCCCCAGGACACCAATTCATTGATCTTTTGGTCTTCAATGAAGGATCGTTTCCCTCGCCTACATCAAATGGATGCACAGTGCCAAGCTGTACCCTGCAATACTTGGAAATAAGTTTTTCAGTTTATGGAGTTGTGTATTCACAGCTGAGACACAGCCTAAAGCCAACAAACCTCGCCGAGCTAGCAAAAGTGTATATGAACAAATAAATCGAACGGCCTTGTGAATAGTTCCAGTTAAAAACAATACGTTGAACATTGTTCTTTCTTTTCTTTAACAATCGAGTTTTCAACAGCGCATTAGAACAACCAGTTAGGTAAGTACTACACTTATTGATTTAAATTTGAATACACTAGTTATCTTTGTATTCTTTCATATTTTCATATGCATTTACGGCAGTGCTGTTTTGATGGTATCAGTGTGCAAAGAATATTTAATGCTGCCTTATTTGTTTTCCTCTGTCCTGCTCTTATACGTTCTGTACACTATACACTTTGCATTTATTTATACAGTTTTCAACACTAAAATTAGAGTTTGGTAGTATAAAAAAGTTAAAGAGTACAACGGAAAAATGTGCTTTTCCTGAAACGAAATTGCTTTAAGGAAACGCGATAAAATCGGGGCCCTGCTTATAAGGCTCTAAATAATTTGGCACCAACCTATTTAGAACTGCTTACCCTATATATCCCCAATCGTAACGTTAGATCCTTGAATATGGGATTGCTGGTAATCCCTAAAATAAAGTATGTTAAATGGGGAGGAAGAGCTTTTTGTTAGAGACCCCAAACTTTGGAATGAGTTGCAAACATGTAAGGGAAGCTGAGACCATCTGTTTTTAAAACCAGACTAAAAACATAATTGCTTGAGCTGCCATTATATATATATATATATATATATATATAAGTTACTGGTGTTTCCAGTATATATTTCTTAAACTTCTTGTTTTTCATCTGACATGTTTGTTTTATTTTTTATAAATCTGACAATATTTTTGTCCTGTAAAGTGCTTTGAGATAGACCTGTATGAGGATGCTATATAAATAAATAATGATTGCACCTCTACTGCAGTTTGTGTAGATTCCTGCCCCTCCCAACTCTCTTCACTTGTGAACTGAGCTGGAATTGGAACCCATGCTTTCACAATCTTCCATTACCCCCCATGCTCAGACACCTGACAAATAAAATGTGGTGTGAACTGCAAACAAAGTAAATACTTAACAAAAAACAAACACAAGTATTCATTGAACTGAAAAACATTTATTAATACCCCAGTCCATTGAGCTACAGTTTAGGATCTTGGTCTCTCCTTCTTGCCTTTGTACAGAGCCAAGAGAGACACGTTGGCGACCTTCACAACCTTGAAGCGGACTCCGGGAATATCACCGACGGCATGGCCCTTACGACCAAAACCAGCAACCAGAACTTCATCGTTTTCCTAGACACAGAGGAGAAAAATATTACAAAGTGAACTTCTGAAAGATCGCAGGACAAGCACCGAGAATTCACATAAAAACTGCAGGGACAGAATATGCTGATTTTACAGGGTGAGAGATGAGAAAAAAAACCTTTAAGTTTTTTGAACAGCTGCAAAAGAATTAAAGCAAATCATATATATATATATTTTTTTTAATAATCTGCCAGCAGTCTGAAATGAGTACTCATCCCTGTAGTATCTCTCCCACTATAGCACTAAATCTGCGACTGAAGAGGACTTGGGCGGCTTCAGGATGAAACAAATTAAAGCTAAAAGGTCTTGCACAAGTTAAAATGCAAGATGCAATACTACCACAAGATTCTGTCCTATCAAATTAGAACTCCCCAGTAGAGGCGAATAGCGTGCTTACACAGGGCAAGCCTTGATAGGAGGAACAGCCTTTTCATTCCCAAACTTTTCACATGTACTTTATCATGAATGCAATCACATGCCCCACAGAGTTAACAATGTTCAACACAAACATGACACGGACCTCAATGAAGTTCAGGCAGCCGTCATTGGGCACGAAAGCTGTGATCTTCTTGCCGTTTTTGATGAGCTGGACTCTGACACACTTCCTGATGGCAGAGTTAGGCTGCTTAGCCTCAACACCCCTGGGCAGGAGGAAATACAAAAAAATATATAAATAAATGATATCCAACTACAGGAGTTACACACTGGAGATCTACAATTAAACACTACACGCAAGATATTCCATTAATAACACTCAAGAACAAACAGATATTGATCATAGGTATTTGGCTATGCAAGTCCAGAATTTATTCAATAATATCAAGCAGTCTCTTGTAATTCTGATTTTACTGCATTCACAGCCAGTGCTCTGCTGGTCAATTTATAAATTCTGCAAGCGCATATTGCCATTACAATAGGGAAGACAATGTCATTTAAAAGGAACAGTGATTTTAGTATTGCATAACCGTGCCTCTATTTGCAGTATTCCTGTGTAAGAGATGGCATGCAAAGGTATACCCTGCTCTGAATTCAAGCTGTAGTATCCTTACAATTGGAATATGTTTACACCATCTGTGAAATGTTAAATACACAATATAAAATATATATTATACATATATATTAAAACTACATTGAAAAATATCATCTTTGAGCTACTAGACTGTACAAGTCAACCATCACCTTGGATGTAGATTTAGCGAGTCTCTTTCGCTAAAAAAAACAAGCTGGACAACCAGCAGAAAGAATGTAAGCCTGAGGCAGTGCGGGTTTACAATGACAAGATAACGCGGATTTCTGTACTTACACTTTTTCCAGGACAATTCCCTTGGCGTGGGAAGCCCCTCCAAAGGGGTTAGCCTTCAGAGCAGTACCCAAGTGAGCCTTCTTGTACTGCTTGTCATGCCACTTCTGCTCCCGGCGGTGGTTACGCAGCTTTCTGGCTGTACGAAGACCTCTGCACTTGCCTGGAGGGTCACAAATAGAATATTCAATTATACCCATAACATGATTACATCTCAAGAAAACAGCATAGCTATGAATGTAACAGGGGGGTAAGTGCATGGATTTACAATTCAGGGTACACAGCTTGCCTATGAACAGATCTGAACTCACTCTAGCTGTGGCTGCTCTCGCAGAGGAACGCGTAGGTGCAACACAGTTTATACACAAGAACAGTTGATTTTTCCAGAATTGTCAGTTACAAATTTACAAAACTGACAGGCAGTGTTTTGTTTGCCTGGGATCCGTTACGCCACAGAAAAGCTTAGCCTGCCAAAACATTTCTAAGATATTAAATGCAGACCAAAACTGCAGTAAGCAAAGCCATTCTAATTACATTTTACCCGATAGACGAGTGCTGCATGTGGGGAGTGTCAGCTTAATTACGGTAGCTAACCAGCTAATACCGACACAACTCAAAACTTAATTCTATTTAAAAACAGGTATTTTAGTATCCCTATCGATCGTGCACAAACTGAATACCCACGCCCGCTCAACACAGCAGCTATTTCTGAACAGAACTAAACAGCGGCCTACTGCAGAGTCCAAGACGTTTGCAGGAAATTACGAGACAAACAGAAAATCTATACGCAAACTAATCTTGCATTTCATTTTGTAAAGAAAGTGTGTATATTTCAAAAACAAACAAACTGCGCTTTTTTATGATTAACCAGGTTTATTTGGAGCAGCCCTCCCCTACCACACAATGTTAGTGTGGCTCACACAGCGTGGCCGCGCTCCACGTTATCAACATTCAATAAATATACACCACAAATAACATCTTCAAACCCCACATATCCCTGCACGGGGCATTAATACCGCGTTAACATGCCTTTATACGTGGTTTTAGTTAATAAACGAGGATTTAAGCGGTGTATAAAATCTACTTTGATAGTAATTCTTTCACGCACCCATCGTCAGCGTCTCAGAGCTACAGGAGGAAAGAACGATCCCGGCGAGCACCGCGGCACTGGCTACTCACAGGACCCAGTGCGGTGTGCAGGAAGCAACTGCGCCTTTGTTTATATTAAACAAATAATCTTTAAAACTAATTTGCTTTGATTATGTCTGGTTTTAAAACAATAAATAATCTTTGTATATATTTCAAAATATAAAAAAAGAATGAAACTATGTAGTCGCGTATATCATGTCAGGTCCTAATTGGTGTCTATGGTATGCCTGATTGAAAATGATCAGCGTTGTGCAGTGCAGCGCACCCTACGCACGTGACGCGTGGTTCTCATCGAGTGTGTATGATAAACTCGCTGCTAGTCTGGAAGCACGGTGTTAAAATAATACATCTTTATTATGAATATAGAGGATTTAGCAGTAGCAGAGGTGACGTCATTAGCCACTAATCCTGGCTACAGAAGTGTGATTTATCACTGTATGTGTGTATTTACCCTACAGTCTGTAATAAAAAAAAAACGTCTTTTTATTTACATGAAAATATAAAAAAAACATATGACTGTGACATGTCCAATATGTAGCGTATACATATTTACCCATACACAGTATGTGTGTGAAGCACATGGAAATTACTTCGGTAAATGAAGTACCGCAGTGTACATCAGACAGATTTACCATTCAGCTCAGACAGCAAGCTCTGCAGCGGAGAGGCGAGTGCAGGTCTTCCGCGGATGTCAGTGTTATTAACTCCGCAGCCGCTAGGAGGAAATCCATTTCGCAAAAAAGCAGCAGTGACTTCCACTCTAGCTTTGTCTTTGAAATATCTTCATATCTCTGCAGACAAACACAAGGGACGGGTAATGGACTGCATGAAACTATAAATCACACGTTCTCGAATTACATCTGTTTCACATTTTAATTACATTTGTTTTAAATTTAAATTGCATGAAGGGGAATTTTCTACACAACTTAATAATAATGGAAAGTGGCAATTACATACAGTAAAACCAGTCATTTTAATTATTACTTTAAAAAGCAGTGACAAAAATAACTAGTATAAAAATATAAAATAAATAAAATAAAAATGAGTAGTAAAAAATAGGCTGATAAAGGGACATGGGGTCAGCAAATCTTTCAGATATTGTGGAGCAAGCATAATCTTAAAACCAATCCTAAACTGTGCAGTGAGCCAATGCAAGGCTGCTAACACAGGGGCAATGTGTTCATGTTTCTTTGTTCTAGTTAAGACTCTGACAGCAGCATTTTGCACAAGCTGTAATCAAGATGAAACACCACTTGAAATACCAGAAAAAAAGAGTTGCAATCATCAATCCTAGATGTTATAAAGCATGCATCCGTCTCTCAGCATGCTGCAGCGAAAGGGAACGTCTTAGTTTAGCAAGAGTTTTTAAATTACACTTTAGTTACATTCCTAATGTGTGGCTCTAATGAAAGATCTGGATTGAAAATGACACCCAAATCTCTCATTTCAGCCTTCAGCTCAGAGGAGTAACTACCAAATGTAAACTCAGATGGATTTATATTATTTAGTTAATTCTGTGATCCCAAGAGCATCATCCCTGTTTGATCTGAGTTTAACATTAAAAATGTTTTTTGACATCCACTTGTCAGCAAGACAGGTAGAATATTTTCAGCTGAGGTGTCACCCGGTTTTAGAGATAAATATAATTGAGCGTCAGGGCCTGTCTATCTGTCTGTCTGTCTGTCTGTCATCAGATACTGAACCAGGGCCTGTCTGTCTGTCTGTCATCAGATACTGAACCAGGGCCTGTCTGTCTGTCTGTCTGTCTGTCTGTCATCAGATACTGAACCAGGGCCTGTCTGTCTGTCTGTCTGTCTGTCATCAGATACTGAACCAGGGCCTGTCTGTCCTTCATCAGATACTGAACCAGGGCCTGCCTGTCTGTCTGTCTGTCTGTCTGTCTGTCTGTCTGTCTGTCTGTCTGTCATCAGATACTGAACTAGGGTCTGTCTGTCTGTCTGTCTGTCATCAGATACTGAACCAGGGCCTGCCTGTCTGTCTGTCTGTCATCAGATACTGAACCAGGGCCTGTCTGTCTGTCTGTCTGTCTGTCTGTCTGTCTGTCATCAGATACTGAACCAGGGCCTGTGTTGTTATTATTATTATTATTATTATTATTATTATTATTATTATTATTATTATTATTTATTTCTTAGCAGACGCCCTTATCCAGGGCGACTTACAATTGTTACAAGATATCACATTATACATTATTTCACATTATACAGATATCACATTATTTTTACATACAATTACCCATTTATACAGTTGGGTTTTTAACTGGAGCAATCTAGGTAAAGTACCTTGCTCAAGGGTACAACAGCAGTGTCCCCCACTGGGGATTGAACCCACAACCCTCCGGTCAAGAGTCCAGAGCCCTAACCACTACTCCACACTGCTGTTGTGACTCGCATCATGGCCCTACACCTTCCTGACAGTGTTTGTGACTCAGCACATTTCATTCAAATATATTGAGGATTCATTTGAAATATTCAGTCATCAGCAAGTATAACTAGGTCACATGCTGCTGTTTTTGTCTCAGAAGTGTCCAGTCTGCTGATGCTGAGATTGGAACACACCCACTACACGGCATAGCATGAGAGACACAGCTGCTGTCGTTTTTTTATATCTAGCCATAAGAAGGTAGATGAAATGTTGTCTTCAATGTGACTTTCTACATAAACAAAGTGGATTCAGCAACACTTAGTGCCTCATCCCATCCCTTCTGGGGGTATGGCTGTGGCAAGGGACCAGCTTGCATCCAGCCCTCTATTGGCTGAGTGCCTTGTCCATCAGTGGACAGAGGGTTAGGGTTTAGAGTATATTATCAAAGCTGTTTAAAGGACAAGCTTCATCTGGAGAGTCTGCTGTGTCTGTCTCCATGGCGTTCACATTTACTATATTAGCAATGTTATTTGTTCTTGTACGCTTTTCAATATCCTTGCATCAAGTGCCTACGAACCTGGAAGAAAGGTCAGTGGTACAAGTTACTTCTATCTACCGTTCAGTGTTTCTAATGCACGCTACGTGCTGTCTAGTCAGTGCAGCGGAACTGTCAGACACCACAGCTGCAGTGCACTCCTTCATAGAGCTGGGCTACAGCTGGGCAGCAGTGTGGAGTAGTGGTTAGGGCTCTGGACTCCTGACCGGAGGGTTGTGGGTTCAATCCCCAGTGGGGACACTGCTGCTGTACCCTTGAGCAAGGTACTTTACCTAGATTGCTCCAGTAAAAACCCAACTGTATAAATGGGTAATTGTATGTAAAAATGATGTATATCTGTATAATGTGAAATAATGTGATATCTTGTAACAATTGTAAGTCGCCCTGGATAAGGGCGTCTGCTAAGAAATAAATAATAATAATAAAAGTCACCAGCAGTGTTAATTCAGGCTGTGTTTGTTATAGCGTGTAACCAGCAGTGTTAATTCAGGCTGTGTTTGTTATAGCGTGTAACCAGCAGTGTTAATTCAGACTGTGTTTGTTATAGCGTGTAACCAGCAGTGTTAATTCAGACTGTGTTTGTTACAGTGTGTAAAATAAACCCAATTTAAATAAACAGATTACTCATACAAGTTAACATTACTAGCTTTTAAATATACTAAACGTTAAATACACAAAAAATACATTAAAATATACAAAGCATATCCCAAATGATGTATGTATTTGGGCTGTCCCTGGATGTAACGATTAAAGGATTATTTTATTCAGTGTTTCAGGGCAGTTTATTCCTGGAAACTCCGATCCTTTGTGATTAATGGATTACAGGAGCGTTCGATGGACTGAACGAGAGAGTATAGACTGAACCTCTCCTCTATCTCGACCCGAGGGAGAGCAGTGCATTGCAGGGTTTCTAAACACATTTTAAACATATTATTAGGGTTCCATGTGGGAGCTCAGCTGAGGATTGCTAGAGGGGTTACCAGCGCCTCTGTCCCAAGCGCATTCTGTCACTCTGCTGGCTCTCATGATTGTGACACACTTCACTGCAGATACATGGCAGATCTTTTCTTTCTTTGTCTGATGCTGAGAAGTGATTTCATGCTTTTGTTTAGTCTAGACTTGTTGATTTGCTGAGCTTCTGTGTTCTGGCTTATCCTGTTTGCAGCTTGTTCACAATGCAGCTGTCAGTATTCGCACTGGAACAAAGAAACTGGCTCATATACTCCTGTGCTGGCCTCCCTGCACTGGCTTCCAGTGCGTTTAGAATTGATTTAAAATATTGCTATTGACATTTAAAGCAATAAATGACTTGGCACTGGATTACCTAAGAGAGATTTTGTCCCCATATAAACCTCAGTGCATTTTAAGGTCAGCTAACGCTGTGCCTCAGAAAGGTAGAGTTGAAAAGGAGAGGAGAAAGTGTATTCAGTTCTAATGCTCCAGACTGTGGAATGTATTGCACCTTTTCCACAGACCAAACCGGACATATTTCCCAGTCAGCCTAGCTCTATCAAAACTGCACTATACTGTAATACAGTTTACCACAGGTCTTGGTACAAATCAATAATATTACAGTCTAATGTTACCTGAGACAAGTAGCTGTGGTGATGAGCAACGCCATGATAAGTCAATGCAATTTCTGAAGCGACTATGCTGTCTACCTGTTTTTTTTTCACAAAGAATTTTTCCAGTCACTGGATTTCTGAGCCTGAAAAGCCTGTTTGTGAAGGTCAGAATTACTTTACAGCCGTTATGTCATGGCAAACTGTATTTGTAGGACTTGGTCACTAAACCTGAGTTTGGGTGAGGAAAACGGGGCAAAAGAAAAGTCTGCCCCAGCAAACCCGCAGCGCTGGGTGAATACGTTCTTGAGTCGCTGTTGTCTGGGGGTGTGCAGTGCTGTGCTTCCGTAAGGTGCCAGAATTGCTTGTTTTTGGACCTGGATTTATTTCTTGCAAAACAGTTCTCAACTTTGCAAGGTCTGCATGCATCTTTACTTACACATACTAAATACATGTCTGTTTCTTTGCTTACAGTTCAGATGTGTTCCCATACCAAGATACTGTCAGTACTGGAAATGGTGAGTGTTTGCATACACAGTTATCTTGGTTATTGTTAATGAAATAATATCATCAGTTAAACTATTATAGGTGCAAGAATACCTGGAAGTTAAACATGCACTGATGTGCTTTCCTTAACCTGGGGCACCCACAGTAAAAGCATAGCAAAGCATAGGTAAGAACTGAAAAGCACAGAGCGGTATAGTAAAGCATATTAAAAACAGGGTAAACTAGGGTAAATGCTAGTTTATTGTGGTAAACTGTTCTAAGGGTAGTAGCAGGTGTTTGCTCTACAGTCACTTGTTTTTTCTTACTATGAGACTTTCATAGTAAATGGAAGTGCATGGCAGCCAGTAACCCTTTCCTTTCTAATTCCCACAGGGGGTACGAGTGGCCAGTCCATCAGAGCCTCACTCAGGGGTCCCTCCCTGCAGGTAAGCAGCACTAGAACAGCACGGCTCGCCAACATGGCTCAGGAAACTATTTTTACCCTTGAACAGATTGAATTAATCCCAAACAGACTGAATTCATCTTCTGCTCGGTATGATTATACACATATTACAGAGATTTAGTCAAATCCAAAAGCACTTCAGATACATCATAGTGAAAATAATCATGTGTTTTAATCCTCTGCACATCACCCCTGCATGTTAACAGCTTCAGAACCAATGCACATGAAACCGGGTCCAGGCATTCCTGAGGGAGGGAGAACCCTGCAGGCCACGTTGATTCGCTGCACCTGGACCCAGAGAAGCCCTGTTATTTTTAGGGGTAATCCCGCTTCTGATTCGCTGCACCTGGACCCAGAGAAGCCCTGTTATTTTCAGGGGTAATCCTCTGCTGATTCGCTGCACCTGGACCCAGAGAAGCCCTGTTATTTTCAGGGGTAATCCTCTGCTGATTCGCTGCACCTGGACCCAGAGAAGCCCTGTTATTTTCAGGGGTAATCCTCTGCTGATTCGCTGCACCTGGACCCAGAGAAGCCCTGTTATTTTTAGGGGTAATCAAGGGAGGACCACAGAGGGGCAGTGGACATTTCTTTGAACATCGGCTGAACAAAAAAAAGATTCCAATGGACATACCTACACTGCCGTTAAAGATACACAGAGATAACTGAACTTCAACGACTGTTTAGGGAATTGTTGATAAACATGCTCTGATATTAGACAGCACTGTAAACAAACTTCTAACTCTCTCGCAAACACATGAAAACAGGGTTCATGAACTGTTGGGCTCGAGCTTCTGCGTGAAGCATTTCATCAGCAAGCAGTGCTTTTAGAACAGGTGTCATTCATTAGTCATCCAAGCTGTGCTTCATTGCATAACATAATATAACCTGCATTGTGAATGGCTGTTGTTGGAGTCACTGTGCCTCTCTCTCAGCAGGACCTGGGCTAGGGAGCAGGCACACTGAAGAGGACCATCAGGAAGCTCCTTCAGGCCTCGAACCCGACCCCATCCACCCCGTCCACCCCATTCTTTCCTCTAAAACTCACTGAGAACGGGAAGACCTGCATCCTCTTCTGGGCAAAGAAGCTGATTGTGAAACTAAGAAACCACACCCATGTGGACCTGACCGACCGGGCATTCAGCCCCAGCGCCAGACTGGACCTGAAAGGATCAAGCTGCAGTGAGGAGAAAGCAATGTGAGACCACCCCCCCTTCCTGTGAGACCACTCCCCCTCCCTGTGAGACAACTCTCCCTCCCTGTGAGACCACTCCCCCGCCCTGTGAGACCACTCCCCCTCCCTGTTAGATCACGCCTCCCCTGGGATACCCCTCCCTCTCCCTGTGAGACCACTCCCCCTCCTTGTGAGACCACCCCCTCCTTGTGAGACCACCCCCTCCCTGTGAGACCATACCCCTCCCTGTGAGACCACCCCCTTCCCTGTGAGACCACTCCCCCTCCCTGTGAGACCACCCCCCCTCCATGTGAGACCACTCCCCCTCCCAGTGAGACCACCTCCCCTCCCTGTGAGACCACCCCCCTCCCTGTGAGTCCCCTCCTCTCCCTGTGAGTCCCCTCCCCCTCTCTCTGAAAGTTATTGTAACCAATAAAAATTGACAGTATGCACTGGCTTACACTCTTGATAATAAAAATGACTGATAAGACTCATTTTTTTTGCTGGTCCCTTGAAATTCATATTCATTGACTGTTGTACAGTATGTGCCACAGAGAGAACGTTTCATATTTTGAAACCACTGGTAGAGTGAGACTGACCTACTGTGCAAGGTAGTGATTCGGTACCAGGGATCTATAGTGCTGGTTTGAAAAATCTATTCTCTTACTTTAAAGCAGAGAAAAGATCTTCGGCACAAGAACTCTAAGACTGACTAGATTCCAAATCCTGTGTCTGGCAAGAATGTAGGGATTATCTACTGGACATGCTGCAACAGCTAATAATACTAATAACAATACTGTCCTGATAATACTAAAACTACTACTACTACGTTGCACCCAGACTCTGTCAGGTATCTCGAGGGAGTTCTCAGGACTGGGGAGCCACCTTCCCCCCCTACCCCCTGCTCTCCGGTCCTGTTGATCGAACCCAAGGTGCAAGACCCCCCTTTGCCTCCCCTCGAGAACAACCTGAGCAGGATCTCGCAGTTCTCCTCGACCCCCCTCCGATACGCGTTGAGGAGGACCCTGTACGCGATGATGCTCCACACCCTCCACTTCCCAGCCCTTGTCTCCCGCTGAGACACCGCTTGGCAGGAGCCCCTCCGACCCCAGGAGGGCGAGAGTGGGAGGCCCTGAACTCCCCGCTGGTCCCCAGGGGAGCTGGGGACTTGGGATGGAGGGTGCTGCACGGAGCGCTTGCGTCAGGAGAGATCCTGCGTCACTTTATCGACTCGGACGCCACATGCCCTTTCTGCGGACTGTCCGAGTCGGTAAGCCACATTTATTTTTTGTGCGCCAGGCTGCAGCCATTCTTTCTGCTGCTAAAGAACCTCTTGCTGCAGTTCTGGCTGCATTTCTCCCCCACCCTCCTCATTTTCGGGCACCCTGTCCGTGGCTCCACCAGGAAGAGGGACCTCCTCTTGAATCTGCTCCTGGCTCTTGCTAAACTTGCCATCTACAAGACCAGGAAGCGTAAGATGATCGGGGAGGGTCTCTTTGACTGTGGGGCCATGTTCAGGGCCCTTGTCCGATCAAGAGTTAAGTTGGAGCACGCCCACGCGGAGTCCGCTGGCGACATGACCTCTTTTGTCGACCAGTGGGCTCTAGGGGGCGTGCTCTGTACCACCTCCCCTTTGGTTTTGCATATTTAATTTACAGTCCTTTTTGACCGTTTTTTTCGTTAAATCAGTTAAGGTTCGTCTTTTTTAGCACCCATAGAGGGTGCTAATTTGAATTTTTGTCCAGCTGTCTTTGGACAGCTCGTGTAGTCCCGTCAAACGGACCTTAAATAGGACTACTACTTCTACTACTACTACTACTACTACTACTACTACTAATAATAATAATAATGATAATAATAATAATAATGCCATGCGGTTTGTTTAATTGACAGACTCTCTCTGAGATTCGGGGATGTGGCGGATTTGAAGGGGCTGGTAATAAGGTGTGTTGGGTGTGTAAGTCTCTCTCTGCCTGTGCCCTGCCTATGCCCTGCCTGTGTCCTGCCTGTGCCCTTGGAGTTGAAGGACCACATGGCTCCAGGTTCACCGGAGCAGACTGGGACACTTTGCAAAGTGTTCTAGTACTTATAGTCCTGCAAAAGGTATCTTAACAACACAGCTCCCTGGAGCCGTAAAAACTTCTAACTACATATATCCCTATTCGTTCTTTGAGATCAGAAAATGCTAAACTTTTAGTTGTTCTAAAACTTTGTCTTAAGTCAGCTGGAGCCGGTTGACACTAGGCAGGTTGAAGCATTGGATTCTTTTAAACATGCTTTTTTGAATGTTCTTTTCTATAATTGGTGGTAGCTGGAGTGTATTGTACATATGAGCTCTCTTGTTTCGTTTTTCATTTTGTACAGTGCTCTGAGATGTGTTTTACTCTGTGTTTCTCGCCAGTTTTCTCCTGTCCAACACTTACTATGAGTCGACTGCTCAGAGCTGGTTCAGCCTGGACTCTGTTCACATCCTCTACAACAGGACTAAGGAAGCCAACTTCAACGCCACGCAGATCTACGCGCCCGCCGTGTCCTCCTACCACTGCCAGCATGTCAGCAGCCTGCACAAGTACGACACGCTGCTGGAGCCCAGCTCCCATGGAGACAACTCTCTGCTGTGGCACATCACCTTCATCGACATCCAGGTAGGGTCCCACAGACACTGCTGGAGCCCAGCTCCCACGTGACAGCTCTCTGCTGTGGCACATCACCTTCATCGACTTCCAGGTAGGGTCCCACAGACACTGCTGGAGCCCAGCTCCCACGTGACAACTCTCTGCTGTGGCACATCACCTTCATCGACTTCCAGGTAGGGTCCCACAGACACTGCTGGAGCCTAGCTCCCACGTGACAGCTCTCTGCTGTGGCACATCACCTTCATCGACTTCCAGGTAGGGTCCCACAGACACTGCTGGAGCCCAGCTCCCACGTGACAGCTCTCTGCTGTGGCACCTCACCTTCATCGACTTCCAGGTAGGGTCCCACAGACACTGCGGAGGCTGCAGACCCTTATACAAGGTGGCTTTAAAAAAAACAAACGGATCCACCATTGCAGTGAGTGCCCTTTCCCTCTAGTGGATGATAGACGTACCTAACTAAGTAATACCACATCTCTTACATTCAAAATGATGATCTATAAAGTGAATTGAAAGTACAAGAAGAGTAAGTGGGATATTTCACACTGACCCCAAGCTGCTCTTTGGAGGCTGATGTAGAAATCTCTTGCTGTGGTGCTTTCCATTTCCAGATTCAAGCCTTCAATGTGGAGGGGGGCTGGTTCTCCCCAGCCAGTGACTGTGCTTCGTTCTTCACCCCGGCCGTCCTCATGGGGCTGCTCATGTCTCTGATCCTGCTGCTGGTGCTGGCCTACGCGCTGCACATGGTGCTGCACCTGAAATCCATCGAGCAACTCGACGAGCACAGGCCCTCCGTCTACCTGGAGAGGGAGGCCGAGAGTGAGCCCAGGGACAAGGGCCAGGCTGGCCAGTGAAGAGGGCGCTATCAAAACGCCAGCTCCATCTCTTTATGATGTTTGCAATCATTCCGAGCGGTGCTGTGGCAAATGTTTTTTAACCCTAAATCTATATTAGATCACCTGGTTGCCATCTTGCTTGCAGGTCTGTGTTGTTTGTCTTGTTTTTTTCATGTTTTCATGAGATGTTGTGCCCTTTCAACTGTTCAACCTGCTACTGCGCTGACCTTCACTGAGCTGAACTTCACTGAGCTAAACTTTACTGAGCTGAACTTTACTGAGCTGAACTTCACTGAGCTAAACTTTACTGAGCTGAACTTTACTGAGCTGGACTTTACTGAGCTGAACTTCACTGAGCTAAACATCACTGAGCTGAACTTTACTGAGCTGAACTTTACTGAGACCTTCACTGAGCTGAACTTCACTGAGCTGAACTTTACTGAGACCTTCACTGAGCTGAACTTTACTGAGCTGAACTTCACTGAGCTGAACTTTACTGAGACCTTCATTGAGCTGAACTTTACTGAGACCTTCACTGAGCTGAACTTCACTGAGCTGAACTTTACTGAGCTGGACTTTACTGAGCTGAACTTCACTGAGCTGAACTTTACTGAGACCTTCACTGAGCTGAACTTTACTGAGCTGAACTTTACTGAGCTGAACTTCACTGAGCTGAACTTTACTGAGCTGGACTTTACTGCGCTGACCTTCACTGAGCTGAACTTCACTGAGCTAAACTTTACTGAGCTGAACTTTACTGAGCTGAACTTTACTGAGCTGAACTTCACTGAGCTGAACTTTACTGAGCTGAACTTTACTGAGCTGAACTTTACTGAGCTGGACTTTACTGAGCTGAACTTCACTGACCTAAACTTTACTGAGCTGAACTCTACTGAGCTGGACTTTACTGAGCTAAACCTCACTGAGCTGAACTTCACTGAGCTGAACTTTACTGAGACCTTCACTGAGCTGAACTTCACTGAGCTAAACTTTACTGAGCTGAACTTCACTGAGCTAAACTTTACTGAGCTGGAATTTACTGAGCTGAACCTCACTGAGCTGAACTTCACTGAGCTAAACTTTACTGAGCTGAACCTCACTGAGCTGAACTTTAGTGAGCTGAACTTTACTGAGCTGAACTTTACTGAGCTGAACTTGACTGAGCTGAACTTCACTGAGCTGAACTTTACTGAGACCTTCATTGAGCTGAACTTTACTGAGACCTTCACTGAGCTGAACTTCACTGAACTGAACTTCACTGAGCTAAACTTTACTGAGACCTTCACTGAGCTGAACGTTACTGAGCTGAACTTCACTGAGCTGAACTTCACTGAGCTGGACTTTACTGAGCTGAACTTCACTGAGCTGAACTTCACTGAACTGAACTTCACTGAGCTGAACTTTACTGAGACCTTCACTGAGCTGAACTTCACTGAGCTGAACGTTACTGAGCTGAACTTCACTGAGCTGAACTTCACTGAGCTGGGCTTTACTGAGCTGAACTTTACTGAGCTGAACTTTACTGAGCTGAACTTCACTGAGCTGAACTTTACTGAGCTGAACTTCACTGAGCTGAACTTTACTGAGCTGAACTTTAGTGAGCTGAACTTTACTGAGACCTTCACTGAGCTGAACTTTACTGCGCTGACCTTCACTGAGCTGACCTTCACTGAGTTGAACTTTAATGAGCTGAACTTCACTGAGCTGAACTTTACTGAGACCTTCACTGAGCTGAACTTTACCTCAAAGCAGTTGAAAGGTCACCATAATGATTACAAACATCATAAAAATGAAGGGAGTGGCAAAGAAAGGTATTGCAATGTATTGAAAGGATGTTTGTAGCTCTGTGTTTGTCATGGGCTTGCACACACACCTAATTGGCCACTGGAGTAAACGCTTAGAAAATCTGCTGCCTCCCCTTTGTAAAGACCCACATCTATTTACATTTGAATGAAGTTCAATATTTTTTGTACCCTTTATCTTCTGGTGTTTGCAATCCCCCCGCGTGGTTCTGAGTCCAGTTGTTCCAACATTTCCATATCTTTCGCCAGCTCTTTAACTGGATTTCAGCTTGCTAGGAGACGGCATGTTGTTTATTCACATGTCCTAATTTCATTGAAACCCTGTGACTCTGGCTGCTTGGATTACATTTCAACTATAGTACTGCTATCATTATGAAATACCAATCAAAACTGAACAAGAGGAATGAAAGCAGCAGAACTCTGAACCACTCTGAATGATTGCAAATATCTTACAAAGTCAGGGGAAGGGTTGCTATAGATACAGACATAGATATAGATCTATAGATATAGATCTATACCCTTCATACAGGGGTGTACATTTTGTTCTGTGAGGTCTGCATTCATATATATATTTTTAAATACAAATTCCCAGGAAAACTAAAATTGTTCAAAACAAGACTGGTCACTGTCTGGAACTGGGAAGACTGTACAGTACTAGGATTCTGCATTTTACTTTTCCATTGTATATTCCTGACCCGGTCAGAACTTTCTGATGAGCGTGATCATGCATTTAGTCATCTCTCAAATCAATGCAAATCAGTTTTCATAGCTCTGTGCAGTGTTGTATCAAACACAGACAATGTCAGCTCTCATACCCTTCATAGCTCTGTGCAGTGTTGTATCAAACACAGACAATGAGAGCTGTCATACCCTTCATAGCACTGTGCAGTGTTGTATCAAACACAGACAATGAGAGCTCTCGTATCCTTGACTTGTTTAATGGTTAAAATATACCAAATATGCTGGACGCTGTATTGCAGTTATTGAACAGCCGAGCAGTGTCTAAAGTCTTAGTTTGTAGAATTCTGGAACTCTAGCCCCAAACTTCTCTTTGTGACAGTGGTATTAAGGAGATCTTTTAGGTAACTGATGAATAAATCTTTCTTTGTATTTCATCACAAGACTCCAGGGTGTGCTCAATCTATTGTAGAGGAGACTGAAGAGGCTGAAGAGAGGAGCTGGTCTGCTAAGACAGGGGGAGGGGGGGCGTTGTCAAACATCAGGCTGCACAAATACAGAGCACCTCAGTGCATATTCATGCAGGGAGATTGCAGGGAGGAGTCTACACTCTGTAGAGAATGTGCTTAATGTCTTGTGGACAGGTCCTGTATTATATACTACAAAGCAATATTGTTAAGAGTGGTAATCATTTTTTCAGATTACAAGCTTTTTTGGATTTATATTATAGATAAATATGGTAATTCAGTAAATGTTAGTTTGGTTATTTTAGTTCTAAACAGCTGTTTGTTATTTGTATAGCTATCTGTAAGTGAATTGTTACCATCTCTGTGTTACACATCATAGTGGCTGAAATGTATTACAATACAGAGTTTCATGATGTTTTTGTGTAAATTTAGAGAAGAAAAACTGTTACCCACTTTTAAAACTTTTGCACTTTTGTAAAATAAAGTTAATCTGTATAATGCATGTGCTGATCCTGATCCCTCACTTTGCAATGCATGTACTGATCCTGATCCCTCACTTTGCAATGCATGTACTGATCCTGATCCTGATCCCTCACTTTGCAATGCATGTGCTGATCCTGATCCCTCACTTTGCAATGCATGTACTGATCCTGATCCTGATCCCTCACTTTGCAATGCATGTGCTGATCCTGATCCCTCACTTTGCAATTCATGTGCTGATCCTGATCCCTCACTTTGCAATGCATGTACTGATCCTGATCCTGATCCCTCACTTTGCAATGCATGTGCTGATCCTGATCCCTCACTTTGCAATTCTTGTGCTGATCCTGATCCCTCACTTTGCAATGCATGTGCTGATCCTGATCCCTCACTTTGCAATTCATGTGCTGATCCTGATCCCTCACTTTGCAATGCATGTGCTGATCCTGATCCTGATCCTGATCCCTCACTTTGCAATGCATGTACTGATCCTGATCCCTCACTTTGCAATTCATGTGCTGATCCTGATCCCTCACTTTGCAATGCATGTACTGATCCTGATCCCTCACTTTGCAATGCATGTGCTGATCCTGATCTTGATCCCTCACTTTGCAATGCATGTGCTGATCCTGATCCTGATCCCTCACTTTGCAATGCATGTGCTGATCCTGATCCCTCACTTTGCAATTCATTTCATTGTTGTTTGATAAGTGTGTGCTGTGGGTCTATAATTCAGGGTCTGCTCTTCAGTTTTTGTTGTCTGCCATAGACATAAAGTATGTAATGTAGGCTAGCGTTAAGATAGCACCACTAGATAGCGCTGGCTCTTACTTCTATAAAGACACTTCGGCTGATCCAACCAATTGAAGAAAATCGAAATTGAAAAATCCAAGTATACGGGGACTGTGATATCCTATTCTCCATGTATATCCCAGCCTACATAATGTAAAGTACATGGAGATATCCAAATATTAACAGAAACAAGATATTACAAATCTGGTGTATCAAAATATTGTACCATAGACTGTAAAGACTTTACCCAAAGTCCAGGAAATTACATTGTGAGAGGTGCCAGGACACCTAGAATATGCAGCACGCAGATATGTTGTTTTTTTTTTGTATCAAAAGGCTATCCCTCATGTGCTTCCATATCCCACTGCACAAGATGTTGAAAGTGCTGACATGACGAGTCATTCTGGAGAACAGACTGCACTGCAGACATTGTGAAGAAGAGTGACCCTGACTGCTTTCTCTGCTGTGCTGTGAAGATACAGTCTTCACAACAGAGGCAACATCACAAGCTGGGAAACATGCATGAGCAGCTCAGCATGTGGCATTGCAGTACCTCAGGAACATGTGCTAAAGAATGCCTGTACAGTTTCATCACAATGCAACCAGCAGCTCTGAAGATATGCTGCAGTAAACAAGTATCTCGTGTGACCTAGCTAAGCTGGAGCTGTGACCTACATGCTGGAGCTGTGACCTACATGCTGGAGCTGTGACCTAGCCATGCTGGAGCTGTGACCTACATGCTGGAGCTGTGACCTAGCCATGCTGGAGCTGTGACCTAGCCATGCTGGAGCTGTGACCTACATGCTGGAGCTGTGACCTAGCCATGCTGGAGCTGTGACCTAGCCATGCTGGAGCTGTGACCTACATGCTGGAGCTGTGACCTAGCCATGCTGGAGCTGTGACCTAGCCATGCTGGAGCTGTGACCTAAATGCTAGAGCTGTGATCTAGTCTCCATGCTGGAGCTGTGACCTACTGTGACCTAATCAGAATATTTAGAACTGTAGATCTGCTTTTGTATTTATTTAAATATAATGTTCTGTTTTGCTCCAGGAAAAATATATATTCAGAATGTAATGTAAAAGTACATTGTCCAGAACTGTCGACAGATACAGTCTTTACAAATAAATGAAAAAGCAAAACCAATTCGAATTGTACTGATATAGTTCTAGATTGGTGACGAATAAGAAACAACCTTTTATCTCTCCTTATTTGACACTCAAACAGGAACACAGTCAAACGCATACGAGTGTCAATCACATGTAAGCACCCCCATATTAACGAGGAAAGAAGTAGGCGGGTTCATCATTTTCTTGAGCTGGATTTGCTGAATGCAGGTGTTAGCTTTGGTGTTATTTGTAATTTTATTGGATGCTGAGCTCCAGAAAAAAGACAATGCCCTGTATATACTATACAGGGCATTGAAACGACATGGGGCGTGATATACTATACAGGGCATTGAAACGACAGGGGGCGTGATATACTGTACAGAGCATTGAAACGACAGGGTGCGTGATATACTATACAGGGCATTGAAACGATAGGGCGCGTGATATACTATACAGGGCATTGTACAGCCGGCTCATTTGCAAGGACCGTATATCGGGCTTACATCTTCGTGTGTGATTACGTCACCTACCAGCCCTGCTGCTGCCTTCCCTCTTGCACGCTACAATACTTTCAGGAAATGCAATACATATGATCAGCAAAGAAACATATTAAACAGAAAATTAAATGACATAGAAATTGAAGTAACAACAGTAAATTATATTTTGAAGGTAGAAGGGAGAGTAAAACAAATGGAGAAAGAGAAATATATAATCACATTTATAAAAAGCATTGGGATAATGGGAGAAGATATAAGAGAAGAGCTCTATGTACATATATAAAAGGTAGAGGGCGCATAAGCCAACGACCCCTAAAAAGAAGAAGTTCTGCGCTGGTAGTGACCTAAATCAAAAGGAATGGGGAAAAAAGCACGATAAAAAATAGGCAAAAAATAGCCAACGACGACATTTCCCCGCTATATTCTTTTAAAACAAAACAAATGTGTCAGCCCTGACTTCAATTACAGAACACATCTCTCTGGAGCCAAACTAGCTAACATTTGGCACCAGCATTTTCGAGACAGGTCACTTTGTGAAGCGATTTTTAAATGCATGTGTTATACATTTATATACTGGTGTTGAACCTATAGCTATCTAAAACGTAGCAAGCCACACAAAGTACAGTTTGAAAAGGGGCAACTAACCACGGAGTGCTTGCATTTTTTCTTTCTGCAGAAACTGCTTTTCCCAATCGCATCCCGATTTGTTTCGCTGTTGTCGTCGCCTGGTTGCGCTGTGTTTGCGTTAGGAACCATATTGTGGATCCATGTTCAGGAATTTGGCCTTAAATATTAGACTTTTATCTAAATCCGCCCCCGCAGCCTTGTTAGGCTTTTCGTCTTCACTGCGGGGCACGATCACAGCCGTGTCTAGCCGGTTCCTCGGGAGAATGGAGAGAGCCGTGGTCAGGTGTGTGCCCTCGGAAAGCAAGCTGACAATCACCTTCACTTTGGACGGCTCTCACAAGCAAATGCTGAGGGACCAGAGCGAACAGCTGGGCAAAGCTCTGGCGAGGATCGCCAACAACGCCGTCAAAGGGCACGCCAAAGCCAAGAAGTCGAAAAAGAACAAACGCGACCAGGCCTCCGTTTCGGAGCCCGTTGTGAGGCTGTACTTCAAGGATGATGTAGTGGCGGAGGATGCGTTGAACTCGGCAGCCTGGCAGGATGGAGCCGTGCTGCACGTCGGGGACACTAAGTACAAAGTCGAGCGGAATCCGCCGACCTTCACCGATGTGGAGCTGCCAGCGTCTCTGCTCGCAGGATTCCCTGTCTGCCCGAAACTGGAGATCGAGTTCGGGGATCTCAAAGACTGCACATTTCAGTGGTTCAAAGAAATCCGACACAATGGTGAAAACAGCTGGGTGGAAGCCGGCCACGATAGGGTGTTTATACCGTCTAATGTGGACATAGGACTGAAGCTCAAGCTGAAGTGCACGCCTGGTAATAATAATCAAAGGTACGGAATTGCCAGAGAACTGGTTACATCCGGTAGCGTGGAAGCAGGCCCGGGCACCTGCACTTTTGACAGCAGGCATTTATACACAAACAGGGTCACAGACGAGTCCACTGTGAGGGCGGTTTCATACAATATTCTAGCGGATATATACGCCCAGACCGAACTGTCCAAAACGGTATTGTATCCCTACTGTGCCCCGTACGCGCTGGACATTGGTTACAGACAGAATTTGCTCAAGAAAGAGATGGCGGGCTACAATGCCGATATCATTTGCCTTCAGGAAGTTGATAAGAGCGTGTTCACGCACAGCCTGAGTCCTGCCCTGGACGCGTTCGATCTGGACGGACTGTACCGAATCAAGGACAAGCAGCACGAAGGCCTGGCTACCTACTTCAGGAGGTCCAAGTTCACGCTGCTGAGTCAACACGACGTGACGCTCAGCGAGGCTCTGCTCTCCGACCCGCTGCACAGGGACCTGCTGGAGAAAATGTCTCTCAGCCCGGCTGTCAGAGACCAGGTTATGCAGAGGTCAACTACTCTACAGGTAAGAGAAGAAGTAAAACACAGCATACACGTATTAGTGTCACACACATTACATAACATATGGGGTTTAATATCACCAGTTTGCAACGGGTTTGGTCAAATGCAGAGAAGCACCTGCCATAGCACTGTCAGTAGGATGCAGACTGGTGTCCTTGGAAGGTGTTTAAATTGGTGAGGAAGGGCCAGGGGATTATTCCGCAGTCTCCAGGTCCTTTGGAGATGTGAAGCGTTGGGAATCTGCTGCCAAGTCACTTCTCCAGAATGGCCCTTAACGTCTTCACTTCATCGACACTGAAGCACCTGTCAACCAAGCCCCTGCTATGTCATACGCACCACCCTGTCTGAAACCAGCATGCAACAGGGAGATGCAGCTTTTACAGAATACATGTCAAGGGATCCATTTGCATAAATGAATCCGGTCCTAACTAACGCATATACCTTTATTTTGAAATACGCAGTGATACATGTTCTGTGATAAATTCCAAGTTAGGTTATACTACAGTATGCTAACCCAGTAGAGAACTGATGGGACCCTTTAATGTTTATTTAAGTTTTAACAGCTTTCAGTCGTAATCACTCTCAAACATTTATTTACTGTCATTTTTATTTCCTCTCATTTGAACTTCCTCATACTACAGCTTTCATTGTACTCTGTAACTGCTCTGATCTGTAGTGTGATACTCTGTAACTGCTCTGATCTGTAGTGTGATACTCTGTAACTGCTCTGATCTGTAGTGTGATACTCTATAACTGCTCTGATCTGTAGTGTGATACTCTATAACTGCTCTGATCTGTAGTGTGATACTCTATAACTGCTCTGATCTGTAGTGTGATACTCTATAACTGCTCTGATCTGTAGTGTGATACTCTATAACTGCTCTGATCTGTAGTGTGATACTCTATAACTGCTCTGATCTGTAGTGTGATACTCTGTAACTGCTCTGATCTGTAGTGTGATACTCTGTAACTGCTCTGATCTGTAGTGTGATACTCTGTAACTGCTCTGATCTGTAGTGTGATACTCTGTAACTGCTCTGATCTGTAGTGTGATACTCTGTAACTGCTCTGATCTGTAGTGTGATACTCTATAACAGCTGTAAAGGGGCTGTAGAGTGTGAATATTTCATTTCGTTTTTCTAATTAGGAATCTCAAAACTCAGACTCTGTTATTATTGTTGGGGCCCGACCACAGGCTTCAATTTAAACAGTGTGTTGTATTAAAACAGAGTAAAGCAGGAGGCATGGATTTCCAGACAGCGGGTTGAAACTCCACAACAACAGATTTTAATGTTGCTATTTATGTACTGTGCTAATAACTTCAAACAGCCTTTCCATGTCAAACAAACACACTTCTTTACATGACCTCCTCCTTATGCTGTATGATTGTATTTGAATTCCCCAGGTCATCGTTCTGCACTGATGGATTGTATTTGAATTCCCCAGGTCACCGTTCTGCACTGATGGATTGTATTTGAATCCCCAGGTCACCGTGATTGGATTGTATTTGAATTCCCCAGGTCATCATTCTGCACTGATGGATTGTATTTAAATCCCCAGGTCATCGTTCTGCACTGATGGATTGTATTTGAATCCCCAGGTCATCGTTCTGCACTGATGGATTGTATTTGAATCCCCAGGTCACCGTGATGGATTGTATTTGAATTCCCCAGGTCATCATTCTGCACTGATGGATTGTATTTAAATCCCCAGGTCATCGTTCTGCACTGATGGATTGTATTTGAATCCTCAGGTCACCGTTCTGCACTGATGGATTGTATTTGGTCATCGTTCTGCACTGATGGATTGTATTTGAATTCCCAGGTCACCGTGATGGATTGTATTTGAATTCCCCAGGTCATCATTCTGCACTGATGGATTGTATTTAAATCCCCAGGTCATCGTTCTGCACTGATGGATTGTATTTGAATCCTCAGGTCACCGTTCTGCACTGATGGATTGTATTTGAATCCCCTAGGTCATCGTTCTGCAGTGATGGATTGTATTTGAATTCCCAGGTCACCGTGATGGATTGTATTTGAATTCCCCAGGTCACCATTCTGCACTGATGGATTGTATTTGAATTCCCCAGGTCACCGTTCTGCACTGATGGATTGTATTTGAATCCCCAGGTCACCGTTCTGCACTGATGGATTGTATTTGAATCCCCCAAGTCATCGTTCTGCACTGATGGATTGTATTTGAATCCCCAGGTCATCGTTCTGCACTGATGGATTGTATTTGAATCCCCAGGTCACCGTTCTGCACTGATGGATTGTATTTGAATCCCCAGGTCACCGTGATGGATTGTATTTGAATTCCCAGGTCACCGTGATGGATTGTATTTGAATTCCCCAGGTCACCGTTCTGCACTGATGGATTGTATTTGAATCCTCAGGTCACCGTTCTGCACTGATGGATTGTATTTGAATCCCCAGGTCACCGTGATGGATTGCATTTGAATTCCCCAGGTCACCATTCTGCACTGATGGATTGTATTTGAATCCCCCAGGTCATCGTTCTGCACTGATGGATTGTATTTGAATCCCCAGGTCACCGTGACGGATTGTATTTGAATCCCCAGGTCATCGTTCTGCACTGATGGATTGTATTTGAATTCCCAGGTCACCGTGATGGATTGTATTTGAATCCTCAGGTCACCGTTCTGCACTGATGGATTGTATTTGAATCCCCAGGTCACCGTGATGGATTGTATTTGAATTCCCCAGGTCACCATTCTGCACTGATGGATTGTATTTGAATCCCCCAGGTCATCGTTCTGCACTGATGGATTGTATTTGAATTCCCCAGGTCATCGTTCTGCAGTGATGGATTGTATTTGAATCCTCAGGTCACCGTTCTGCACTGATGGATTGTATTTGAATCCCCAGGTCATCGTTCTGCAGTGATGGATTGTATTTGAATCCCCAGGTCACCGTGATGGATTGTATTTGAATTCCCCAGGTCATCATTCTGCACTGATGGATTGTATTTGAATCCCCCAGGTCATCGTTCTGCACTGATGGATTGTATTTGAATTCCCCAGGTCATCATTCTGCAGTGATGGATTGTATTTGAATCCTCAGGTCACCGTTCTGCACTGATGGATTGTATTTGAATCCCCAGGTCACCGTGATGGATTGTATTTGAATTCCCCAGGTCACCGTTCTGCACTGATGGATTGTATTTGAATCCCCAGGTCACCGTTCTGCACTGATGGATTGTATTTGAATCCCCAGGTCACCGTGATGGATTGTATTTGAATTCCCCAGGTCATCGTTCTGCACTGATGGATTGTATTTGAATTCCCAGGTCACCGTTCTGCACTGATGGATTGTATTTGAATCCCCAGGTCACCGTGATGGATTGTATTTGAATTCCCCAGGTCATCGTTCTGCACTGATGGATTGTATTTGAATCCCCAGGTCACCGTTCTGCACTGATGGATTGTATTTGAATTCCCAGGTCACCGTTCTGCAGTGTGTGAAGGACCCTTCCAGGAAGCTGTGTGTTGCTAACACTCACCTCTACTGGCACCCTAAAGGTAATCCTGTCTTTGCTTTGTGTTGCTGTCTCATGAAGCCATACTCACTACCAGCGGTACAGATAAGCTGTCTGTCTGCTGTTTTTATGTATTAAAAAATCTGAAATACAGACTCAATTTAAATTTAATGCATAAAAATGAGCATAGCTTGTCTGCCTCTCCTAAAATTTCCATTAACTACATCTCCCAGAATACAATGTCACTAGGAAACTACACAAGAAATACCAGCCCAACAAACATTATCCAATCTCTGGCTAGCCCTGTTGTCTTTGCAGCCAATCACAGTAAGAATAAGAACAATTGGAAGCTACACAGGTTGAAGCGTAAACATTCCAGTCCAGCTACAAATCTGACTGGAACCATTGTCAGAGGCAACCACTAAAAGAAGGTGCCTATAATATTAAATGAACTGTTTATAACTTATTAATGCATTTCCTTATTTTATTTAGGTGTATGGCTTTATATTGAAGTTTTAACATGATCACTGAGTTTAAGAATTTAGTGATCAAATATAAGTAAAGTCATTCATTTGCAGAGTCAGTGTGGTAGCTCGAAAGAAATGCGCTGAGCTGATAAAGAACCTTGTAGAACACATGCGTGTTCAAAGTAACATTGCAGTTCAAATGGAAGGCTCTTTTTTTAATGCCTACCCCATTACCATTAAAGATTGTACAGTATTTATCAAGATTACTCATGACTTCAAGGTAATGTTGCAATTTACCCCCTGAAAATACATTTTACTCTCTGTATTAAAATTAGAGGGTAGGCTACCCCCAGACCCAAAACCTTATCTGGAGCGCTGCTCACTACAGTCAGGAAGCTCTCCTATGTAATCCTCGTTGCTTTGTGTTGCTGTCTCATGAAGCTCTCCTATGTAATCCTCTCTGCTTTGTGTTGCTGTCTTGTGAAGCTCTCCTATGTAATCCTCTCTGCTTTGTGTTGCTGTCTCATGAAGCTCTCCTATGTAATCCTCTCTGCTTTGTGTTGCTATCTCATGAAGCTCTCCTATGTAATACTCTCTGCTTTGTGTTGCTGTCTTGTGAAGCTCTCCTATGTAATCCTCTCTGCTTTGTGTTGCTGTCTCATGAAGCTCTCCTATGTAATCCTCTCTGCTTTGTGTTGCTATCTCATGAAGCTCTCCTATGTAATCCTCTCTGCTTTGTGTTGCTGTCTCGTGAAGCTCTCCTATGTAATCCTCTCTGCTTTGTGTTGCTGTCTCGTGAAGCTCTCCTATGTAATCCTCTCTGCTTTGTGTTGCTGTCTCATGAAGCTCTCCTATGTAATCCTCTCTGCTTTGTGTTGCTGTCTCATGAAGCTCTCCTATGTAATCCTCTCTGCTTTGTGTTGCTATCTCATGAAGCTCTCCTATGTAATCCTCTCTGCTTTGTGTTGCTGTCTCTTGAAGCTCTCCTATGTAATCCTCTCTGCTTTGTGTTGCTGTCTCATGAAGCTCTCCTATGTAATCCTCTCTGCTTTGTGTTGCTGTCTCTTGAAGCTCTCCTATGTAATCCTCTCTGCTTTGTGTTGCTGTCTCATGAAGCTCTCCTATGTAATCCTCTCTGCTTTGTGTTGCTGTCTCATGAAGCTCTCCTATGTAATCCTCTCTGCTTTGTGTTGCTGTCTCATGAAGCTCTCCTATGTAATCCTCTCTGCTTTGTGTTGCTGTCTCTTGAAGCTCTCCTATGTAATCCTCTCTGCTTTGTGTTGCTGTCTCATGAAGCTCTCCTATGTAATCCTCTCTGCTTTGTGTTGCTGTCTCATGAAGCTCTCCTATGTAATCCTCTCTGCTTTGTGTTGCTGTCTCTTGAAGCTCTCCTATGTAATCCTCTCTGCTTTGTGTTGCTGTCTCATGAAGCTCTCCTATGTAATCCTCTCTGCTTTGTGTTGCTGTCTCATGAAGCTCTCCTATGTAATCCTCTCTGCTTTGTGTTGCTGTCTCTTGAAGCTCTCCTATGTAATCCTCTGCTTTGTGTTGCTGTCTCATGAAGCTCTCCTATGTAATCCTCTCTGCTTTGTGTTACTGTCTCATGAAGCTCTCCTATGTAATCCTCTCTGCTTTGTGTTGCTGTCTTGTGAAGCTATACTCACTACAGTCAGGAAGCTCTCCTATGTAATCCTCTCTGCTTTGTGTTGCTGTCTCCGTGGACAGTGAATTGCATGAGTGGACACCGACAGAGCTGCCCATTTGTTTTCAATGCATTGAGAGACTTTGGGCCAGATTCATAAAACTATTATCAGGATGGCGGGTGTATATATTTGATTAAATCCGCTACACTTTGCTGTATTCTGTATAGCTGTTCTATCAGATTTGACCTGAAATTGAAATATTAAGCATAGCCTAGAACTTCTGTTAATTAAAAATAGCCATGGTTGGATTAAATAGCCACGGTAGTTCAATTCTTGGCAACTCAGCCAAAGTTACAGTGTCATTTTTTTTAACCTTTTTTAAGGTACAAGGGACACAAATAAAGTGATGCTAACTTTCTTATTTTTTCAATGAGGTGCACAAAACTTTACTGACATGTTGGATCTCGTCATCCAAATTGTCAGTATCCTTGTGATAGCTGAGTCGCTCTCAAATGTATTTTAAGAAGCCGATTGGACAGCCACTGAATTTCTTGTGTACCTTAAGGGGGTCGATCGTTGTGCTGCTGCCGTTGCTACACCCGCCCCTCACATGTCACTGTAGCCAATCCCTTTCCTCCTGCACTGCTGTGTAGCCCTGAGTCCCCCGTGCTGACTGTCGCTCTCTGTCTCCCCTTGCAGGCGGGTACGTGCGGCTGATCCAGATGGCGGTGGCCCTGCGGCACATCGAGAGGGTGCTGTCGGAGCTGCACCCTGGTGCCACGCTCTTGCTCCTGGGGGATATGAACAGCACGCCCTCCTCTGGGCTGTACGAGCTGCTGACTCGAGGCGCTGTGTCGGAGCTGCACCCCGACTGGAGTGGAGCGGAGGAGGTCTGCCTGGCTCTGAGTCACAGCCTCACCCTGAGCAGTGCCTGCGGGGAGCCAGCCTACACCAACTACGTGGGGGGCTTCCACGGCTGCCTGGACTACGTGTTCATGGACACGCGCGCCCTGGCCGTGGAGCAGGTCATCCCCCTGCCCAGCCACGAGGAGGTGACCACGCACCAGGCCCTGCCCAGCGTGGCCCACCCCTCCGACCACATCGCGCTCGTCTGCGACCTCCGGTGGAAGTGAGACCTGGGGCGGGGCATGGGTTTTTAACGTGAAACTGGTTTGTTTTCCACCAGAAGATTTGTCAACCATGTAATTGTGCAGATTGGTGCATGGGTTTACAAGACTCCCATTGCATAGCAGTTTGATCCATTCCTGGTCTTATTAGGAGTTTAGTGAGTGTGTTCCCTATACGCTGGGCTGTATTTTTTTATGGTACATCACGGTGTAAAAATAAATATTTTACAATTAAACATATTTATTACAGCAGAAAAAATAGTGTTCATTCAAAATGTATCATTTACACTAGTTATTACATGAGTGTTCCTATCATATTTAAATGCTTACCTGAAAAACAGTCAATGCTAAATTGCCGAGTATTTTATTTTTCATGTCCACCTCTTAAAGACATTCTGTTTGCACCATCAATTATAAACATAAATAAGAATAACATTAGACACGTGAAATGGCCCCTTGTTCTACTGGACAGAGACGTCTGAGGAGTTGAAAGATGGTGTTTTAATCTCACTCTAATAAATTTAAGATCTTCAGATCTGCTGACAGTAACACAGGGAGCTGGCAGTGTTATTGCAGGAGAAGTTAGTGGGTAAGGGATGAACAGTGAGGTGCCTGAGAGAAGTTGGGAAGTTAATGAGGTCATGCTTTCTTGGTTTGAACTAAATTGGCATTTCAGTTCTGTAATCCCCCATTAATCTAGACCCAGATCAAACAAGAAGCATGTGCAAAGCAATGCCACCTTGGTAAGGATTGCAGACGAGGAAGCAGTCATGCTGCTGTGGCCCCTGCATTACCAGACGCTGCTACTGGGAGCTATTGAGCACACGTTCCGGATTCTCTTTGTTGACCTGCCAGATTGGGATCAAAGAGACTGTTTCATAAAAGGAAGAGCAAATGAAATATTAACAAGAAGAATAACCAAGGAGTCATGAGACGTGCATGAAAAAGTGATTGTAAGTGTGTGTTCAATATGTCCCTTACAAAGAGCGAGAAATGACTGATTCTGCTATTCTTCATAAGGAATACATTTCAAAGATGTAGTGTGCAGTCAGTCCCGTTGTTTTGGCAATTAATAAAGACAGACACTTTTGTAAGATCTTAGTCGTACCCTTTTCATATCACTTTTAAAGCACTGAGCAAAGTAAATGAAAATCATTATTTGTGGATACCATAACACAATGGAACACAAAAGAAGCATGTTTAATTTAGTGTGTAAAAGTGCAGAGGTTGCGAGTTTTGACCCTTTGCAGCTGATGAAATCCAAATGAATGTCAAACATGTTCTGACGTTACCAGGCAGCGCTCCCATTGACAGTGGGGTTGATAGACCTCCATGTGATGAACTGCACTGGTATGCCATTCACTAATAAGCTTCTTTTCATGTGCATCACTCTCCGAAACATACAACTCTGCATTGGAGCACTTTCTATTGGGTTGCATTATATGTCAGAACTTTTCAATGCTGTACATTGAAAAGCAGCTTTTCTCACCCCACAAAGTGATTTGAATTAGCCATGGGTGTGTGCTGAGTGCAAATCATATTAATAGATGTGACACCATCATATTCTTCTAGTTTGAGTCATTTCAAGTGAACAAAGGCTTGTTATATTCACTATAACCTGTATACTTGTCATCATGGGGTCTTAATATCACCGATAAGCTTACTGTTGAGTGAGGGCCACCAAGCTTACCTATTATTATTATTATTATTATGTATTTCTTAGCAGACGCCCTTATCCAGGGCGACTTACAATTGTTACAAGATATCACATTATACATTATTTCACATTATACAGATATCACATTATTTTTACATACAATTAACCATTTATACAGTTGGGTTTTTTTTTTTTTACTGGAGCAATCTAGGTAAAGTACCTTGCTCAAGGGTACAGCAGCAGTGTCCCCCACTGGGGATTGAACCCACAACCCTCCGGTCAAGAGTCCAGAGCCCTAACCACTACTCCACACTGCTGCCCTGCTTACACTGCTTACCTACTGCTTACCTACAGCCTTTGTTGTTTAAAGGAGGGTGCCCTTTAGATTAAAAATGCATGGATACATAAGTTATAGTTAAGAATGATTACATTTATTTTATACAAAGGTTTCATAAAAATGTATGAAAAACAAAATAAAAATGGTTTTCTTGAAATGCAAAGTGCTACGAGTTTGTTTTTGTTTGTTCCCATTTTAAACAGGGATCATTTGAATCCTGATCTGTGCCACGGGATGTTGTAATAATAAAACACAATCTTTCAGTCCTATGGTTTGAAGTATTGCTGTAAACACCCCAAAATGTGAGCAAGCATTGAGCAGCTGTGTGCAAGCAGGTCAGAATGGAGGGACCAGTGCAGGGCTGAACAGAAGAAATTCCATGAGGAACGGCCATTCGGCCCGCCTGCTCACTCGCTGTGGTGTCAGCGTGATCCGTTAGCACTCAAGAGGAAAAACAAACCCCCTCTGACCAGGTTAGTAAGGGAATGAAACCTCTGTGAATCCGTGGCTAGACAGACCACCCTCCCTCCAGCGGCTAGCTAAAGGTCTTATTGTGATTAGTAAGGGAATGAAACCTCTGGGAGTCTAGGGCTTGATAGACTACCCTTCCTCCAGCGGCTAGCTAAAGGTCTTATTGTGATTAGTAAGGGAATGAAACCTCTGGGAGTCTAGGGCTTGATAGATTACCCTTCCTCCAGCGGCTAGCTAAAGGTCTAACTATGATCACAGAGAGGGTTATACAGTATTGTTCATGACAGCATCCAGTCTATTCTTGAAGGATCCAATAGTCTCTTCAACAACTCTGTCCGGCAGCCTGTTCCAATGGTTCACCACCCTTTCTGTGAAAAAGCTCCTTCTCCCCTTGGTTCTGAATATTTTTTACGGTTCTGTAACATATGAAAAATAAATCAGCAGTTAGCACATAAGAAAGTTTACAAACGAGAGGAGGCCATTCGGCCCATCTTGCTTGTTTGGTTGTTAGTTGCTTATTGATCCCAGAATCTCATCAAGCAGCTTCTTGAAGGATCCCAGGGTGTCAGCTTCAACAACATTACTGGGGAGTTGGTTCCAAACTCCCACAATTTGTAAAAAAAGTGCCTCCTATTTTCTGTTCTGAATGCCCCTTTATCTAATCTCCATTTGTAACCCCAGGTCCTTGTTTCTTTTTTCAGGTTGAAAAAGTCCCTTGGGTCGACTTTAAACCCCTTGACAATTTTAAATATCTCTATTAAGACCTCTAACTCTCCTACTTTCTAGGCTATACAGATTCAGCGCTTTCAGTCTTCAAATGACATGCCCTTCAATCCTGGAATTAATCATGTTGCTGTCCTCTGTACTCTTTTTATGATATGGGGACCAGAGCTGTACACAGTATTCTAGGTGTGGTTATACCAGTGCATGTATATCATTCTAATATAACTTCCCTAGATTTCAATTCAACTTTTTTACACAGAGAATTGTGAGGGTCTGGAACCAACTCCCCAGTAATGTTGTTGAAGCTGACACCCTGGAATCCTTCAAGAAGCTGCTTGATGAGATTCTGGGATCAATAAGCTACTAACAACCAAACGAGCAAGATGGGCTGAATGGCCTCCTCTCGTTTGTAAACTTTCTTATGTTCTTAACTGTCTTCAAACATTCTATTTGCCTTTTTTATAGCTTCTCCGCACTGTCTAATTGGCTTAAGAGATTAATCCACTATTACCCCCAAGTCCTTTTCATACAGAGCCTCCTCTATTTCATTACTATTCATGCTGTACTTGCCTCTATGTTTTTGCACCCTATGTGCAAGACTTGGCATTTATTCACATTAAATTGAATCTGTCATGTGTCAGCCCAGGCTTGAATCTTGTCTAAATCTCTTTGTATTATTAAAGTTGCTGATTGGGAGTTGGCTACCCCTGCCAGTTTTGTGTCGGCTGCAAATTTGCATAGTTTACTGATTATGTCTTGGTCCAAGTCATTTATATAGATTAAAAATAGCAATGGTCTCAATACTGATACCTGTGATACTCCACCTGTTATGTTACTCCAGTTTGATCCCTGGCATCTAATTATAACTCTCTGCTTTCTACCTTGCAACCAGTTATGAATCCATGCTGCTACTTTACCAGTTATTCCTACTGATTTAATCTTTAAGTATAGTCTTTCGTGCGGTACTTTGTCAAATGCTTTTTGAAAATCTAAGTAGATGATGTCATACATACTATCCTTGTCGACTCTAGTAGTCACCTCCTGAAAGAAATCTAGTGAGTTAGTTAAACAATATCTACCCTTCTAAAGCCATGTTGGCTGTCTCCTATAATGTTGTTACTATATAAATATTCCTCCATTTTGGTCCTTATTATAGACATCTGATTGATGTTAAACTAGGTAGGTCTGTAGTTCCCTGGGTCAAATTGATCTCCCTTTTAAATTTTCCAGTCCAGTGGGATGGCTCCATTATTTATAGATTTATTGAATATATAACATATTGGTTTAAAAATCTGTTCTCTAGTTTCCCTGAGGATCCTGGACAGATTCCATCAGGCCCTGGGGATTTGTTTAAGTGCTGCTAGCTCCCTTAGTACTCCATTCTCTTCTATAACAAACTCTGGCAATGATGTTTATATTGTTATATTGTATAAATCCTCCTTTGTAAATACTTGGACAGAGTATTGATTAAGTACATCTGTGAATTGGTAGTCTTTAGTCACTAAATCACCACTGTTGTCCCGGAAACTACTGACTTCTTTCACTTTCCTTTTAGCATTAACATTGAAAAAACCCTTTTGGATTAAGTTTACTATGCTGCTACTTGTCTCTCTAGTTCCCTTTTCACTCTCCTAGTCTGCTTTTTAAGGTCTCTGCAGGCCTCTATGTATTCTATTTGTGAGGCTGCTCCCTTTGACTTAATATATCTTTAAGATATATCTTTTTTATTTTTAATACTCAGCTTAATAGATCGATTTACCCATCATGGTTTCTTTTTCTTAAGTTTACCGTTTCTCATTTTTGGGATAAATGTGTCCTGCATTTCTAACATCATATCCCTAAGTGTAATCCAATTGTTTTCAGCTTCCTTACCTCTTAGTGTTCTATGCCAGTCTCTTTAGAAGCTCCAGTTGCATTCCTTTGTAATCCGCTCTCCTGGGATTGTAAACCATTGTCTTTGATTTATGTCCTGCCCTTGATTTATTTGCCACAAACGCTCTCATATTCTGTTAGTGGTTCTCTTACCTGTAAGTTGTGTATCCTTGCTTCATTGTTTGTTAATATCAAATCTAGACATGAAATGTATCATCGGGGCATTCACCAGTTGTGATAAGAATCAATCTTGCACTAACTCTGTCATTCCCATGTCTGAACTGCTGTCCGAGGTCATGTGCTCCCAGGTTATGTTTGGAAAGTTGAAGTCTCCCATAATAAAGGTGTCCCCTTCCTTATTTACTGTTTCTTGATGCTTGCATATAGGTTTTTGTTTGATTCATCAGAGCCTAGAAGACCCACTATTAAACCTTTAGATTTGTTTTCATTTATTTGAATCCATACTGATGCATTGTTGTTACCATTACTTTCCAGTATTTCCCATTCTAAGTGGTTTTAATGTATACTGCGACCCCTCCCCCTCTTATCAGGTCTGTCTTTCCTAACTAACCTGTATACTGGACCAGGCTGCAGTTCTGCTTAACGCCTGTGTTAGATTGCAGGTGTAGTCTATCACACAGCCTCTGGTACTGGACCAGGCTGCAGTTCTGCTGTAATGCCTGTGTTAGATTGCAGGTGTAGTCTATCACACAGCCTCTGGGACTGGACCAGGCTGCAGTCCTGCTGTAATGCCTGTGGTAGATTGCAGGTACAAAGTCGTAGTGGGACCACATGGTGAAATGACACACCTTTATAAACAGGGCTACTGATTTTCAGGTTTAACCAATAAAAACACCTCCAATGCAAAAATTCACGTTGACTTGACCCCTTTCCTCGTGGAGAGGGGGGGGGGGGGGGGGGGAGAATAAAAAAAAAAAAACCCTCTCCCGGTGTAGTTGGGCAGTGTCCCTCCTTCCTTGATTTGTATCTATCATTGATTCTTTCTTAATACTTTAAACCCACCCCAACTACGGAGTGGCAGCACATTCCTACATCTGTAACATGCTTGTGAGATTACAATTAGAAATGAGATTTAAAGCTATATTACAATTCAATAGGGAGGATTTACATGCTCATGGAATTTAACAATTGCAAATTCTGGCAAAATGTAAAAAAATGACTACACACAAAAACCCCAGAAGAATGTGCCCATGACCAGAAGGATTTCGTTGTGGAAAACAGCAAAGAAAAGAAGGTACAACTGAAGTGTGCAAGTACTGTCCAGTTACTATTACTTTCATTCTGTAATGTACTCTCTTCCTTCTACCTTTCCCTTTGCCAAAGGTTAATTCAAGCCTCAAGGTCATCAATGCATAAAGACATGTAGGCTAGATTTAGGGGCTACTGCTCTGGAAAGCAGAACAGCAACTGTAAACTGGGTTAACTGGGGCCATACCATTTTCTACAGCAAATCTGGATCACCTTGAATGGATGCTGAACTCAGCAATTAAACAATTTCTGCAACACAGACCTGAGAAAGAGCAGTTCTCTTTTGAACTGCCAGGAGAAGGCTCATAGCCCTTATCAGGTAACACTAAGGTCAACTATTTGTTTCTTATTCTGAAAACACAAACCTTCTGACAAAATACTGTAATTGTTTGGCATATAATAGTGCAGACATAAGAAAAGGAGACATTACAATGTATTGTTTTATTAGGAATTATAATGGCAAGTGGGATATGTAGACATTGTTTAATTGGAAATAGTTACTTTATCCAACCCCCCCCCCCCCGCCCGCCCCAATCCATTGCTAGACCACAAAACACTAGCAGAACTATAATACATCTGACAACACAGTCAATCTGATACGAAAAAGCAACATGCAATGAAAAACAGACAGCCTGTGAACAGAAGCCAAACAAAAACAATCGTGTGAATTAAAATATCTGTTCCTCAAAAACAGTTCAGTATAAATGACAGTTTTCAGCTGTTAGTAGCAGTGTTTCAATATGAAGGGGGAGGTACCGAGAGGAGAAAGTAAATGGTTGGGTTGCTCACTGGAAACACATACAGGTTGTCAGCAGACTGCCACTAGGAATGATACATCAGCTAACCAAGAAAAGGGTAGAACATTTTAAAACATTATATATAACATCATGTATGGGGGCTCAAAATGCACGGAGAAAAAAAACAAAACGTTTTTTTATAAGTCCTACAAAAACTGAAGTCCACACATCTGGTCTAAAACAAGAAAGTTAAAAATAGAATCGTTTTTTGAATGGATCACCTTTTGTTGTCATTAATAGCATACTGCTCGTATATGCATCACATCATAACTGTGTACAAAATGTCATCCGCAAGAGCCCCCTGCATGCCACCCGTCGCCTCTGCTTTGAATACCTTAACAAAATCGACAAATGCGAGCTAGTGGAGTTGTAAGAAGCCTAGACCAGTCCTGGTAAACATGTCCTTGGTTAATAAGAGCCTGTGCTCAGCTGCAAGCCCCAGGTCTAGTGCTTGGAGAGCTCGTTGGACAGCCAGTCCAGCCCCTCGTACAGGCCAGTGCCCTGTGTGGCGCAGGTCGCCTGGACGTACCACTGGAGGGAGAGAGCGAGAGAGAGAGCGCAGAGTCAGGGCATGGCAATCCTGGGCTGCTCCTTCAAACACCACAACCCGCACATACAATCCCATGCCAACAAACCCGCACATACAATCCCATACCAACAAACCCACACATACAATCCCATGCCAAACAAACCAGCACACACAATCCCATGCCAAACAAACCAGCACACACAATCCCATGCCAACAAACCAGCACACGTGTTTCTTTTTTTTTTTAAAGCTACAAGATGATTAGCATGAAAGGATTCAAGCACATTACAGTTAATAATGTTACCAGAATGCAAGGTGTTTTAAACTGAAACAATACCATATGCAAATGAAAAAGGGTACCACAGTAATCCATCCAGCCAGTACTCCGTTAGACCACGGGAATACTTACAGTCCTGTTGCGCAAAGCCTGCAGACCTAGCTTGTCTGTCATTTCACTGATGGCCATGGCGTTTGGCAGGTCCTGTTTGTTGGCAAATACCAGCAACACAGCCTCTCGCAGCTCGTCTTCTTGCAGCTGAAAAAACAAAATCCCCACAGCATCAGACACGACTGAAAAAGGACAGCGCGAAACCCTGAACAGAGCAATAGCTTGACTCGCAGCACAGTCATTGCGATACAATATTATATATAAACTTCAGGAAGCTATACAGGTCGCACTCAGCAGTATTGACACCCTTCACTTAAAAAAAAGCGCCTCAAGGAATTTCAGATACTTGTTCATGGCAAAAGTATTGGCACCTTTACATTAAATCTGTAAACATGTAATAGAACTCTGTGATAGAGAGAGAAAGGATCGATGCTGTAAATCTCCCTCCTGATTAGAAAGGGCGCTGTGTAAGGGGGAAGGTAAGCTGCCTCCTAGATCTGCCTCGGTGGTAGGTGGAAACCGGAAGGTGACCATATTAGGAGGGGCGCGTAGCTGCAAGTACTCCGGACGATTCCAGTGCAGTCAGCTGTGGGGCAGCCCTCTATTGGAGAAACCAAGCGACGCGTTGACTGCAGGGAGGAGTTTGCTGGGTACAAAGGGGAAGCAGCTACGTCAAAACCTCCTCTTGCGCCGAGTTAAAAAGCGATCGGCCGGAGCCGATGTTTGTTTTTTGTGATTACGTGTTTTGTGTTTGTGTGTCAACAGAGGAGCAGGAGGACGGGAGGCTGTAGCCAGCGAGCCAGCACATACCCCAGAGCACGCCCCTCATCGCACAGCACTTCACAGCACAGGGCAAGCACCTCAAACCCTGGAAAAGAAGAGCACATTTTCGTGCACGGAGGACTGTGGTTATTGGAGTGTGTTTTTGTTGCTTTTGTTTTAGCTGGATGCTGCTGAGTTTTGCCCCATTACCATCGCTGGTACTGGGGCTTATTATTTATTATTATTATTACTTATTTTTCCAAGTGGATTTATTTTATGATCTTTTTGTTTGTTAATTATTAAAACCTTTTTGTTTTTGGGAGAATTCAGTCTGGACATTCACTTTCTACTGCACCACACCATTTAGCCTGTCACAAACTCATTTAAAAATCTGTTCATTGATTGAAAACCATTACTACAGCAGTTCAAGGCCATCAAACAAAAACACGTTGTCAAGGTCATTTATTCCAGGATAGAGAAAACAGAAGTGATTATTTCCCCTTTCCTGACAATTTATATCAGGAAAACAGAAGTAATGACTTTCGAGATCCTGAGATAAATTCTCCTGATTGTGAGATATGAAAAGGTAAATTGAGATCCTGAGATAAATTCTAATGATCGTGAGATATGAAATGGTAAATCGAGATCCTGAGGAATGCTCTCGTGATCAACAGAAAACAAAGAAAAATTTTTTTCAACAAAATTCTCTGGTCCCCCCAAAGATGGATCATAGTATGTTGCAAGAAACGGGGAAAGCATTCAAATGAAAACAACCTTGTACCTACAGTCAAACATGGAAGTGGTTTGATCGTGATAGGGAGGTGCTTTAGCAGTTCAGGGACTGGAGACATTCCTGTGCTTTGAGATTGAATGAATGCAGCCATGTATCAAAACATTCTTCAAAGTACCCTCTGCTGGTAGGATGATTGGCAGACAGCCATATGGTTTGGGTCGTTGTTGTGTGGAAGATTAAGTGAACTGTAGAATTCTTGAAGAAAACAAAGATAAAAGCTCTGGAATGGTCTTCGTAAAATCACCAGATCTACATCCTATAGAAATACTCTGGACTGAGCTGAAAAAAGCTGTAACCAAGCAGTGTATATGCAATCTGTCTAAGCTGATGGAAATATGCAAGACTGGGGCCAGATTTCACCAACAAGATGCAACATACTGGTTAAGAATGATCAAATGCCTGAAAGCCGTAATAAAAGCAAAAGGAGAACACACAAAATACTAAAGCAGAGGGCCAATACTTTTGTCATAAGCGAATACTTTAAATGAAATAAGTTTGTTTTTTTATATAGATTTGTTAAATTACTAGAAATTGTGTAGTTTTAGTTTTATTACAAAGTGGTTAAGGTTTACTAAATGCTTGTCATTAATCTGTTACCTTGAATTATTGCATAAGCACAGGGTACCAAGACTTCAGTCTGCGACTGTATACACACTCTGGCATGTACACCAGGACACATTTTAGTTTAACTTTCTGCTTCTTGTTTGATATTTTAAAGTGCAGAACAAAGCAAAAAAAATTCTGCTTTTTAAAAACCCAACACAGGCTGCAATGAAGACTGTGCAGCTGGCAGGCTTGTCATCACTGACAGTGTAATCAGTCCCCCCCCCCCCCCCGTATTCAGCTCTGTCATGCCAGGGATTTACCATTTTCTGCAGCTCCTCCGCTGCTTCCTGTGTTCTCTCTCTGTCGTTGCTGTCCACCACGAAGATCAGACCCTGCGACACAAAGCAAAGGGGTTCAGGACTCATTCAAACCTTAAACAGAGTTTTTATAACAACAAGTAATCACGAGAAGCCCTCCATGCACTGCAACGTTAATGTGAAGACGACACCCGTGTACATGCAAAAAAGAGGGAATAAATATGAAACAAGCACTGCGCCCCCCCTCCTGTACACACCCCACCAGCACCTTACACTGCGCCCCCCCTCCTGTACACACCCCACCAGCACCTTACACTGCGCCCCCCCTCCTGTACACACCCCACCAGCACCTTACACTGCGCCCCCCCTCCTGTACACACCCCACCACCACCTTACACTGCGCCCCCCTCCTGTACACACCCCATCACCACCTTACACTGCGCCCCCCCTCCTGTACACACCCCATCACCACCTTACACTGCGCCCCCCCTCCTGTACACACCCCACCACCACCTTACACTGCGCCCCCCTCCTGTACACACCCCATCACCACCTTACACTGCGCCCCCCCTCCTGTACACACCCCACCACCACCTTACACTGCACCTCCCCTACTGTACACACCCCACCACCACCTTACACTGCACCTTCCCTACTGTACACACCCCACCACCACCTTACACTGCGCCCCCCCTCCTGTACACACCCCACCACCTTACACTGCGCCCCCCTCCTGTACACACCCCACCACCACCTTACACTGCGCCCCCCCTCCTGTACACACCCCACCAGCACCTTACACTGCACCTCCCCTACTGTACACACCCCACCACCACCTTACACTGCGCCCCCCCTCCTGTACACACCCCACCAGCACCTTACACTGCGCCCCCCCTCCTGTACACACCCCACCACCACCTTACACTGCGCCCCCCCCTCCTGTACACACCCCACCAGCACCTTACACTGCGCCTCCCCTCCTGTACACACCCCACCACCACCTTACACTGCGCCCCCCCTCCTGTACACACCCCACCACCTTACACTGCGCCCCCCCTCCTGTACACACCCCACCACCTTACACTGCGCCCCCCCTCCTGTACACACCCCACCACCACCTTACACTGCGCCCCCCTCCTGTACACACCCCATCACCACCTTACACTGCGCCCCCCCTCCTGTACACACCCCACCACCACCTTACACTGCGCCCCCCCTCCTGTACACACCCCACCAGCACCTTACACTGCGCCTCCCCTCCTGTACACACCCCACCACCACCTTACACTGCGCCCCCCCTCCTGTACACACCCCACCACCTTACACTGCGCCCCCCCTCCTGTACACACACCACCACCTTACACTGCGCCCCCCCTCCTGTACACACCCCACCACCACCTTACACTGCGCCCCCCCTCCTGTACACACCCCACCACCTTACACTGCGCCCCCCCTCCTGTACACACCCCACCACCTTACACTGCGCCCCCCCTCCTGTACACACCCCACCACCTTACACTGCGCCCCCCCTCCTGTACACACCCCACCACCACCTTACACTGCGCCCCCCCTCCTGTACACACCCCACCACCACCTTACACTGCACCCCCCCTCCTGTACACACCCCACCACCACCTTACACTGCACCCCCCCTCCTGTACACACCCCACCACCACCTTACACTGCACCTCCCCTACTGTACACACCCCACCACCACCTTACACTGCGCCCCCCCTCCTGTACACACCCCACCACCTTACACTGCGCCCCCCCACCTTACACTGCGCCCCCCCACCTGTACACACACCACAGTCAATGTCTATTTGGTATGTAGTGAAACAGTTAGGAACAAACGTTGGTGCATGAGCTTTTAAAATGTGCTCCTTCAAAAAGGTAGAGTGTTTCTGTCCCAGTCCGTGCCCAACTTGAGCTAATCAACCTTGGTTTCAAGTTCCAAACCCACAGCCAATCAAGCTATTTTAACTGAAGTTGCTCCCATTTAAAAAAAATTAACCAATAGTCTCAGTATGAGAAGGCTGCTGAAATGAGCCAGTGAAAAAAAAGCCATTTTCTATTTCTAGCTTATCCCTATGCTGTCCCTGACCTTGATAGTATTGTCCTTGAGTAGCAGAATATACTGAAATTGAACTCCTCCTGCTTGCAATGGCCCCTGTGTGAAATCAGTAGTTTTTAATCTAGTCAACTAACTTCTTACCCACGACCCGACCCGCTACTACAGGACCTGACTTTGAATGACTGACTAACTTGTTTAACATGTCAGTGCAACGCAGTGCTACACTTGTAAAGTATGTGTATGGTTATGGTTCAGATTAACAAAACAAAATGAATGTATTTGTACAGCTGGAAATGTAATGCAATTGTACTGCACCGTATGCAACACGAAGATGTTTTGTTTACTGGGTATTAGATGGGGCACGGTTCATTTTATTATTGTTTTGCTTTTTTAATTGATGCAAGCAGTACTGTTTAATACTTTTCTTTTAAATTTGAATACAACGAATTTGTAAAAGCCAATGCAGCTGGAACTATGGCTTTGGAAAAAGTGTTCAGTAAAGCAATGATGATATGTTCTTGGGTACTTGCCAAGCTAAAATAAAACAGGTTAATAGAAATGCGATGTGGGATGAAAGTTGATTTCACGCTCTGTTAATGATTACTTTAAATTCATTCAAGTACCAATGTCAGTGGTTTACACTTCCTACTGGAATACAGTACTGTAGTAGTACTATATCTCAAAAACACTGAATTTATTAAATGGAATAAAATGTTGCAAACAATGGTTATTTCTGAACTAAACCGGTGTATATCTTTATTTATCACTGTTGAGCATGTAGGGAAAAAAAGACAAGTATTTTAAACACAAAAAAAGGTGGTTTTCCAAAATTGAAGTCTCAAAAAGGGGGGAGTGGCTTTTACACCAGTGCGTCTGATACCACGATTTGTATGGTAAATCCTCCCCTGGGCTTTTCCAATACTGAAAATGATTTTGGATAATGATAATGCTAATGCAAATGCAGGTTAGTTATGACCACACAGCTGCCCTTCTGAAAGCACATGCCAGCTGGAAGCTGTATAATGGCTTCAAAGTGAACAGTATAGAACTGCTCTGATGACACTGCTTCTCTATGTAAAGCACAACATCTTTGCTTCTAAGCATTTACATTTACAGCACCCCCCTCACCAGCACTCCACACACAGGAGGTGCTGACCAGGCCTGAGCTTGTACATCTTCCAAGCTCCAAAACAAAAGTGGCAATACACAGCAAGGGCCCCCAGGCTTAATTCAATACAACACGCTGCAGTCACAGGAATTAGTAAAGCAGGCCTGCAAGTCCAAGAGATGCCATTCAAGCACCCATGTCCACCCTGTAGTGCTTCTCCTACTTTTCTGTTTGACACGTCAACCTGTTACTCTTGACACAGCGGGATAAAACTAACCTGACTTTCATAAATAAATTCAAACACATTTAGCAAGTGCATGTTCAGAGGGTTACCTACAAGACTTGAATCTCTGGATAGAGACCGCTCAACACAAGTATAATACAAATAGTTTAAGATACGTCATGCAGGATTACACACAAGAAAAGCAGGTCTTACACTTACTGGCAAAGCGTTAAAATGGAGAGAAGGCTGAGGGTGTTTTTAGTTCATTATTTAAATATAAAAACACATTCCTCAATCACTTTCCAAATAAGCAGGACTGCCTTGCATGTGAATAAGCAGGACTGCCTTGCATGTGAATAAGCAGGACTGCCTTGCATGTGAATAAGCAGGACTGCCTTGCATGTGAATAAGCAGGACTGCCTTGCATGTGAATAAGCAGGACTGCCTTGCATGTGAATAAGCAGGACTGCCTTGCATGTGAATAAGCAGGACTGCCTTGCATGTGAATAAGCAGGACTGCCTTGCATGTGAATAAGCAGGACTGCCTTGCATGTGAATAAGCAGGACTGCCTTGCATGTGAATAAGCAGGACTGCCTTGCATGTGAATAAGCAGGACTGCCTTGCATGTGAATAAGCAGGACTGCCTTGCATGTGAATAAGCAGGACTGCCTTGCATGTGAATAAGCAGGACTGCCTGGATTGTATTAAGCAGTGTAGTAGCTGCTCATCTGTAAAGGGAGCGTGTTGCCTGGTGTTTTGGAAAACATGCAGCCTCGTGACCATGTCTCTTGGCTCTAGTGTTGAAGGGGGAGTGCTGCATGTATTGCGGGTGCTCATGAGTAGTTCCTCTGTGCTTCTTACCTGGGTGTTTTGGAAGTAGTGCCTCCACAGAGGTCGGATTTTGTCCTGGCCGCCCACGTCCCACACTGTGAAGCAGATGTTCTTGTACTCTACCGTCTCCACGTTGAACCCTGAACACCACAACACAACAAGGGTTATTTGTGTCAGGGCAGAAACGCACACTTTAGACATTTAAAGGGGATTTCATCACATTTAAAGGGGATCTCTAGCGTACAACATGAAACTAAACTAATTGTTAGAAGTATGACTCCCTTACTGACACGACCATTAATATTGCTTCACATTACAGTTTCCAGCAGTTTAGCAGACATTACAGAACACGCACTGGCTTCAGCCCTCATTTACACTGAAGCTGGGCAGGGCGTGGTGAAATGAGCAGAGGGAATGTCCAAGCACATACTGCCTTCATGCCAAGGCTGCCAGACAGTGCCAGAGGCCAGTAACACTCACTGAAGCCATCACGAGCATCATTAAATCAAGACTGTCTTCAATGGGAAAAGCAATGTGTGACTTCTAAATGTAATGCATTATACACAAAACAAAACAATGGATGTTGTACTTCTAAATTCACAATTAAAACATGAACATGTTTAAACTTAGATTGTGGCTGAAATGCAAGATAACGCAAAGTGTGCTGGGACTCCTTGTGCACTGTATACTGCACATGACAACGCAGCCCCTTGTAATGTCATTTAATATAGAGCATAATGTATGCAATAGCAACCCGAACCTCCATTTCACAAGCATGCTCCAGCACAACATACAGCAATAGGGGTTACGGGAGAATCCTTAAATTAAGCTTGTATCTAGCCTTTACATATATCCCTTATTTGATGTTAGAACTGGCCCTTGGACAATACTGGGACAAGCTTGAATGGCTCTTACCAATTGTTGGAATTGTTGTGACGATCTCGCCCAACTTCAGCTTGTACAGAATGGTGGTCTTACCAGCAGCATCCAAACCCACTGCAAACAAGAAAGGGTATACTTAGTTAACAGACCGTTAAAAACAAGTTTAAAATAAAACACTGAAAGGTAATTGTACAGTATTTGGGTTCATGTCATAGCACTACACAAAAGAATGGTGGAAAAATAACAAAGATCTCTTTTCTAAAGCAGCCCACTTGGCGAGTCCCCAGCAAGCAGGTTCAGCAAGGCTGGGCAGAGTGCACACCAGCTCCACTCCTCTTTAAAAAGAAAAGCATGGTGAAACTATCCTGTTTCTTAACAATATACAAGAAATGGAGACCAAGATACTGGGCTGTTTTTTTGTAAACAAGCTATGTCATTACCGTTACTTGTATTTACTAGTTTAATTATTCAATAGATTATTAGTGCTTTTACCACCACTGGCACCAAAGAGACATACAGAAGCTAAGACTGAGGAGTTACGCATAATCTGATGTTCTTGAATTGATGTAACAGTTTAATAATTTAGTAGCTATTCGCTATTATAATCAGTATATTATCAGCAGCTCTTCTGTTAGTTTTGGGGACTTTCTTTTTAGGACACCAATGCATTGACTTAATATTTACCAAACGACAATCTCTGCAAATATCCATGAAATAACACAGCCCTTTAAGCAGGGGGCATTCCCCGAGTTCAAAGTGCAGGTTAATGAAGCGTGGCCCCCTCACGCACGCAGGGATGCGTCACAGACAGTGCAGTTAAAAAGCAGCTCCAGCCTGTGCACTCGTGCATGCTGACTGTACCACTCAGCAGCCAGCCCCCGACTCTCAAAAACACACTGCTATACTTCACATTACAGACTCGGCAGCAAGCGTGCATTCATAATCTCAGCACCGCTGTAAACTGAAGTTCTGAAAATTCCTGGAGGGTTTACCGGACACGCAGCACCCGCCTAGATAAACACAGCAGAGCAGTAACTGGCCGAACAATGGCCATTCCACGCTCCCATGACTTCACTCAATACCACTGGAAACAACGAAACACTTGTCAATACTGATCTTCGTTTCTTCCAGCACACTGGCAATCCAGTTAGTTATGAGGAGGCAGGCTTCATTTAAAGCTATGAGCTTCAAAGTGTGCTTAACCAGCAGCGACTTCTGAAGAACACACTTTAAAACACTGTCTGATTTGAAGCCTTGCTGTTTATATATTAAAATAAAAACAGAAACACACAATGAACAAATAAACAAACAAGTAGTGTAAAATAGTGTGCCACAGCAGTAAATACAAATAGGAGCCATCAGTAACATGACAAAGTATCACAAGGACCCTAATCCACCGACTGCATGTATGTGTGGAAGTGTGACCTCCTCACAGACTGGGATGGGTGCAGCCAAGTTCATTACAACTGGACCAAGCAGGTCTCTAGATAAAACCGAAAATGCAAGTGTGACATACCTATATAAAGACATACAGGCCTCCCTACAGATCTGCAGGCCCATCAAGAGATATTGAAATCAGTTAGAAACTGAACTGAAGAGATCATAATTGGGTTACAGAGTAGGGCTGGGTCGATATAAAATTATTAGTATGATAACCATCAAAAAAAAAAATACCATGGTACAAATCATGCACGTTATAAAAATGAAGGCTTACCAAACATGGAGAAATACTGCAAATTAAACATAAGCAATTCCAAAACATGTCATTTTAGAAATCACTTTCTTTAACGGAATGCTTTAAAACGGGAAAGCTAAAATAAGGCAGCGCATAACATCTTAAAGAACCAGAATTAAAACTTTAGAAGTACTCTAAAGTTGCACAATATGTGCTACAAGCCTTGCCTTTTATTTGAATGCTGCAGTTTTTTTTTTAAAAAAAGGTATCAGATTAATTTCACCCACTTGGGCTGCTATGATTAAATCAAAAATCGATTTTTCGATCGATTCCATTCCTCATTATACACATCGATATAAATACTGGATAATCGATTCAATAAATACATTTGTGTACCGCACAGTTAATAACATTATTTAAGATTATCCTTGAAACTGCAGGAATGTCCTGCCTTGATATTTACAGTATTTCTGCCACAGACAAGCAGTGGGTGTGCTCTTCTTTACCTGCTCATGTTAACTAGCATCAGTTTTGAAAATGCTTTGTAAGTACGGCCCTCTGTGTATTCGATGTAAACAAACAAAAAGCGCGGCACCTTGAATCCAGAGCAGGACGACAGGCTTGTATTCTTGGCAAACAGCCTGGAAATAAATTGTGCACATTGAAGAAAACTGACTGCATACAGTTTGTGCTTCTATGGAGTTTCAAAATGAACAGTTATATAATGAATATTTAACAATATTCAATAACGCTTATCTATATTATCAGTAATGTTAGTAATTTTGGAGTAACGATCAGCTTGACCTATAGCAGGTATGCGTGTCGTGGTGAGTAAATCAATATTATTATTGTTTTAGGCAGGGATTTAGGCATTGTGTGTTTCACAGTGAAGGCTAGGTGATACAGTATTAAGAGGCAATGCGAGTTACTGCAGATGTCACAAAAAGAAAAACGCTTTTCATAGTCGTGTCTAGTTTATATAGATTAAATTCCAAAATACAGTTGTATGTTGTTTAGGACGGACGAGATGTGTGAGGCTCATGAGAAAGCGGAGTACAGTTGTATGTAGTTTAGGACGGGGGAGATGTTGTGTGAGGCTTGTGCAACATTTAATCAATATATTGTTTGTTGGATTACATGCTATATAATTGTAAATTGTTTTCCTGTATTGCAATGCATTGCAACCTTATTAGTTGCTATATAGTTTTATTATTTCTATATTTGCATAGCATAAATGGGCCATTGACTCTAGTTTTATTGACTATTGCAAGTTAAGAATAGTGTCAGTTAAGGACAAATTATAAACAATATAGCATAATGGATGGTCTTTAAATCATGATTAATTGATCACTTAATTAACAAATTTAAATGCTACTTGTGATTTTAAATTGGTGGTTTGAGACAAATCAATAGTTAACTATTTAATTGATGATTAACTAATCTATTATATGCTAACTATTTAATTAATGCTATGTGTAATATATTTATTAGTTACATGCTGTGCAATATCTAACAATGCTGTGCAATATCTAAATGCTGTGCAATATGATAATGCTGTGCAATATCTAACAATGCTGTGCAATATCTAACAATGCTGTGCAATATCTTTGTTGTTGGTGTTCGTATAACCAATTAATAGTATGATTGGTCAATTGATGTAATTAACTAGTATATTTTTCTTTGTTAGTTTACGGTTAGTAACCAAGAGGCCTGCTTGTTATTTGTAGAGCGTAATAAATGCTTGAGGATTGCATGGTTCCTCAATGCTTCTTCTCCTAGCTGTTTACCTTTTTTCTGTCCTGTTTGTTAATTATTTATTTATTTCAATTACATAGTTATTCCCTGGGTATATATAGGGTGTAGTGGTGTCACATATGGAAAAGTGAATTACTATGTCCTAGTAGCGGTTTGGTGACAATTAAATATGGTAGATTATGCATTTGCCTGGCACCCCAGATAGCCAACCGTTACATAGTGTCTGCCTACATACCGCACTCCTTCAGACACACAGACTTTTTACAGAAAGGGGCTTTTAGCTGTAGGGACAACATGTTAAACCTGACACCTAATGAAGGCATGCTCTTGCTACAAAAGAACTTGTATAAATTATTTTTTAAACTTCTCACACCCAGTTAAGTCCTATTTATGCAACAGTGGGTTACTTAAAAAACTTAAGATGAACCTGATTCAAACCCCATACACAAGGTCGTAGCAGCACTCCACTGCCAGCACTCCACTGCAGCTCAGGACAGGAGCGGGGCTCAAACACACTGCCAGCACTCCACTGCAGCTCAGGACAGGAGCGGGGCTCAAAACACACTGCCAGCACTCCACTGCAGCTCAGGACAGGAGCGGGGCTCAAACACACTGCCAGCACTCCACTGCAGCTCAGGACAGGAGCAGGGCTCAAACACACTGCCAGCACTCCACTGCAGCTCAGGACAGGAGCGGGGCTCAAACACACTGCCAGCACTCCACTGCAGCTCAGGACAGGAGCGGGGCTCAAACACACTGCCAGCACTCCACTGCAGCTCAGGACAGGAGCGGGGCTCAAACACACTGCCAGCACTCCACTGCAGCTCAGGACAGGAGCGGGGCTCAAACACACTGCCAGCACTCCACTGCAGCTCAGGACAGGAGCGGGGCTCAAACACACTGCCAGCACTCCACTGCAGCTCAGGACAGGAGCGGGGCTCAAACACACTGCCAGCACTCCAGCTCATAACAAGTGGGGTTATGCTGCTGTTTAAATGAACTAGAAAAATGCTCTCCATTGTGAATTAGCTGGCTCTCCAGTTCCACCCCCCCTCCCTGTAAATCACTTCTTGTGCACCTCCATCTGCAAGGCTGTACTATTTGTTCTCTTAATGAGTAATGTGGTTGGGTGCCATGTTTAATTTTACCATGGAGATGTTTCTACTGCAACTGTAGCCTATACTTACACATTTACTTAGCCCGAGAAGGAAAATAATTTTGAAAGTTCCCAGCATAAAAATAAAATAATGCAAGTTGTTCCCACTGTTAACACAATATTAGACACATTAACTTCTAGGGGTGCTCTGCTTAGCCCTCTACAAATACATTGGCTGCCTGTCTCTGAACAACTCATTAGTGATCGGTAAGGAAATTGCTACTGTGCACTGACCTCCAGCCATTGCTTAACCTCTCCTCACAATACAAGATCTGTCGTCAGGTAATTACAAACCTATAGAAATTACTCAATAAAACAAATGAGTATATAAATAACTAAATGAAATGTAAGATGGTTAAACGTAGGACGGGCCCATCGCCAGGGTGTGCTTCCTAATCTGATTTCACAGCAAATTCAAATTCATTGGGTTTCTTTACCCCTCCAATTCTCAAGGGCGCACTATACTGCAGTTCAGGGGCACAATCGAAGGGTTAACTGCAACCCTTAAATAGATCCATTTCAGTGCACACTGCCTGACACTGCAGCAATTCAGCAGCACAACTGCACACTGTCAATGGGGGTTAAGCGCAACATCAATTACTGTATCCATGGCCAGTCTATGAAAATGGAATTGAAGAAGTCACCAATACCAAACTACTCCATATTAGCATAGACTTATCAGCGTAAAGGCCGTTGCACACCAGACGCGATCCGATCTTTCATCAGACGACAAGATACTTTGGCAGCGACATGACCACACACACCTGAAGTGACACAGACGCGACGTGACAGATTGGAAAAGTGATCTATAAAAATGCTATTGACAAAACTATGATCAAGACTGGTACATATTTGTATTTCAACATACCAGGCTTATCGGGTTCCTTCGGAATTGACTCCCATATATTATCTTTTATCTGTGTATCTTTAAAATTGCAACGATCTTTGTCATAAAGCTTTGGGTATTTTTCCACATCAAGTATTAACTCTTCCTCCTCATTTTAGGTGCAGCTTCACCCTGCTGGACTGCGTGCTTTGAAGATGTTCTCGGATTGATCAATTCCCTAGTTGTCATGCAAAGAAATCGCTAAAAATGATTTTGTGACACTGACATTGTGTTTTAAGTGAAAGGGGAGCTGTATTGTAAATGTTACTGATTTTTGAAAATAATATACAAATTGTTTCTTGGGATTCTCTCTTATTTGTTTTGTGTTTCCCTGGAACACCTGGTAGAGAATTTTGTAATGTTAGAGTTAAACGGTTTCTGCATCAGTTTAAGAGCGAAAGTGCTAGAGCCTTATTTTTAGATAATTCTGCAATTAAGAACAGAGAAAACACCATGCCTGAATATGCCTCTTATTGTGACATTGAAATATTAATTACATCCCCAGCTCAAACATGGCACATCATGCCTGAATATGCCTCTTATTGTGACAATGAAATATTAATTACATGCCCAGCTCACAGCTGCTTATTTTACTGTTGAGCAGATTTCCAAAGGGAAGCAACAGAGAGCTGTTCCAATAGGTTAACAGCATTTGCCTAGTATATAAAAGCAGCACCAGTAACAGTGTGGGTTTGGACACTCGCAACATGTTACAATGCTGTGAGGGCTGAGGACTGATTGTCTTGCACATGGAATGAAATCCCAGAGTTCCATTATAAACTGACCTGACACACTGACAGAGCCGACAGGAGGAGGTGCTCAGCAGGCAGGTGATTCCACATCTAAGACTTCACCTGAGAAAGGTTGTCACTATGGGCCATGCTGGAGAAAATACTAGTGAATGAATCTGGGTTTAGGCAATGCATCTTTTAACTACATGTTCTATTTGACTTTGCTGAGGGAGTAGGTTTAGCGCTTTCTTCCCCTGTGATAGAAATGAATCACAGTGTAACACAGAGTTCATTCTTCCGCTGCACCTTTGACCCTGTGTCTGGTGCACACAGAACAGTGCCGCGCATTCCTTCAGCTGCGTCGCTATGGGAAAGGAAGCTCCTCAGTGCTGGGCTGCAGCCACGCTACACACAAGCACTGGATTAGCAGGAAGGACTGCACAACACTGCTGCTGCTGGCCAGGGCTGATGCGAATGTGTACTCACCCAAATTATATTTCATGAGTTCAGTCAAAAAGCATCAAACTTGATTTTTGTTTTTTTTAATCAGTATATGAAGCGGTTCAAGCATGACATTGACTTGTTTAATTAGAGCATTCTAGCAGTCCACTGATCTTACAGCCCACCTGTACAGGAACTGTAGTAATAGTCTACTTCTAATACATACAGTTTTACATTCAGATGAAGGGCAGCTGTGCATTCTTAAAGGGGGCTGCTTTTTGTATTTTCCTTAGCAAGTTAAGCCCACTTGTGTTGGGTTATTTCTTTAATGGAAAAAAACCTACTTTGAAGCAAAACTATATATATATATATATATATATATATATATATATATATATATATATATATATTACACACACTAAAACGAATCTAGAATTTACAAAGCGATCAATGAAGGCAAACACGGATTTCCTATTTTGTGCGGGCAGTTTTAAGTACAACTCAACACAAGGAGTGTTACTGTCGAAGATGTAACTCACCACCCCATTACAAATAGCAAATAAAACGGCAGCGATTTTACTTGAGTATTTACAGCAAACGGAGCACTCTGCTTTGACTGTCCGTCGTTTGCTTCTAGAAGAACACAGCGTAGCAAATCTAACTCGAGGACCGGGGCCGGCCTTCTAATTCATGAAACAATTGCACTATTCACGTGCCCTGGCAAAGGGGTAAATACAACATCACAGGTATAACACGCTAAATCTTTACCAATTTAACTGGTGTTTTGTTTTTTTGTTTTTTTTTAAATGGGAAGTCAGGAAATGTTTTATGGACGACGACTCATTCCAAAACTACAGCTGGCCCACGCAAGTTAATTCACCCAGATGCACTGCCAGCCATTCATATTTCTCTCAACCTAGAGGAACATTTATATCCGTGACTTGTTATACGCCGATATTTAACAAATATACTGTCTGACCTATTTAATGATTCGGTTTTAAATAATGAAGTTAAAGCCCAGACCTTTGACAAGGAAATTGTTTATATATTCAGCCCGCCGGTACCACCGTCGTTTCAAGAATGCCAGGGATTTTGCGGAGGTATTCCGAGCTCCAGGCAAACCTAAAAACATTCAGTGCGAAGCGGATTTGTACTCAGGCTAACCTTATCGTAGATAAAAACAAGTTTACTCGCTAAACAGCGACCGCGTTGGAGCAACATTAACCGTCCACAGTAACCCAGCCCTGCCCAGGCCAAGCCGACCCCACACTTACCCATCAGAATCCGCATCTGCTTCTTGCCAAACAGGCGAGAGAAGATACTCGAAATGGTCAGGCCCATGTTTCTGTCGCTGCCTCGAATTCAGTGATATTAAATAAACTGCTGCTGGGAGTCGTGCGGGTCCTGTCCGTGTCTCTGCTCCTCGGCGCCGGCTCTGTGGTGTTGTCTGCTCTGGAGTTCCGGATCTCTGTCGTCTCTCTGCCACGTCACACTCCGCTCCAGCTCAGCTCCAACGCGGAGAAAATGACGTCAGCGGCGCCACATCCCAACATGCAGCAGGATAGGGAGTATGTGCGGGGCTGAGACGAGAGGGTCGCAAATGTCAGAAATGCTCCTCAATTCAAACCCTTATGCTCGTTTACGTTTTGCAACAGTATAGTTGTATTTTGTATACTATACTAGCTGATAAGTATTAACCGTCATATTACCTTTTGGGTCTATTTGACCCAATACTGGTTTACATTGACCTTAAATGTGACATTCCCCGCCCCCCCCCCCCAAATAATATCTGATGACTTTTCTTTTGTTGGGGTCACGAACTCTTGTATACAAACATAATGCCTTGAGTCAATATTGATTGATTCATAAGAACATAAGAACATAAGAAAGTTTACAAACGAGAGGAGGCCATTCAGCCCATCTTGCTCGTTTGGTTGTTAGTAACTTATTGATCCCAGAATCTCATCAAGCAGCTTCTTGAAGGATCCCAGGGTGTCAGCTTCAACAACATTACTGGGGAGTTGGTTCCAGACCCTCACAATTCTCTGTGTAAAAAAGTGCCTCCTATTTTCTGTTCTGAATGCCCCTTTATCTAATCTCCATTTATGACCCCTGGTCCTTTTTTCTTTTTTCAAGTCAAAGAAGTCCCCCGGATTGACATTGTCTATACCTTTTAGGATTTTGAATGTTTGAATCAGATCGCCGCGTAGTCTTCTTTGTTCAAGACTGAATAGATTCAATTCTTTTAGCCTGTCTGCATATGACATGCCTTTTAAACCTGGGATAATTCTGGTTGCTCTTCTTTGCACTCTTTCTAGAGCAGCAATATCATTTTTGTAACGAGGTGACCAGAACTGAACACAATATTCTAGGTGAGGTCTTACTAATGCATTGTAGAGTTTTAACATTACTTCCCTTGATTTAAATTCAACACTTCTCACAATATATCCGAGCATCTTGTTGGCCTTTTTTATAGCTTCCCCACATTGTCTAGATGAAGACATTTCTGAGTCAACATAAACTCCTAGGTCTTTTTCATAGTTCCCTTCTTCAATTTCACTATCTCCCATATGATATTTATAATGCACATTTTTATTGCCCGCATGCAATACTTTACACTTTTCTCTATTAAATTTCATTTGCCATGTGTCTGCCCAATTCTGAATGCTACCTAGATCATTTTGAATGACCTTTGCTGCTTCAACAGTGTTTGCCACTCCTCCTATTTTTGTGTCGTCTGCAAATTTAACAAGTTTGCTTACTATACAGAATCTAAATCATTAATGTAGATTAGGAATAGCAGAGGACCAAATACTGATCCCTGTGGTACACCACTGGTTACCTCACTCCATTTGAGGTTTCTCCTCTAATCAGTACTTTCTGTTTTCTACCTGTTAACCACTCCCTAATCCATGTGCATGCATTTCCTTGAATCTCTACTGCGTTCAGTTTGAGAATTAATCTTTTATGCGGGACTTTGTCAAAAGCTTTCTGGAAATCTAAATAGACCATGTCGTATGCTTTGCAGTTATCCATTTTCAATGTTGCATCCTCAAAAAAGTCAAGTAGGTTAGTTAGACATGATCTCCCTTTCCTAAAACCATGCTGGCTGTCTCCCAGGATATTGTTACCATATAGGTAATTTTCCATTTTGGATCTTATTATAGTTTCCATAAGTTTACATATAATAGAAGTCAGGCTTACTGGTCTGTAGTTACCTGGTTCGGTTTTGTCTCCCTTTTTGTGGATTGGTATTACGTTTGCTATTTTCCAGTCTGTCGGTACAACCCCCATGTCAAGAGACTGTTGCATGACCTTGGTTAGCGGTTTGTAAATAACTTCTTTCATTTCTTTGAGTACTGTTGGGAGGATCTCATCTGGCCCAGGGGATTTGTTTATTTTAAGAGCTCCTAGTCCCTTTAACACTTCTGCCTCTGTTATGCTAAAGTTATTTAAAATTGGATAGGAACAGGTCGACATGTGGGGCATGTTGTCCGTGTCCTCCTTTGTAAAAACCTGTGAAAAGTAATCATTTAATATATTTGCTATTTTTTTTTCTTCATCTATGATTTTGCCATTTGTGTCTCTTAGACATTTAACCTCCTCTTTGAATGTTCTCTTGCTGTTATAATATTGGAAAAACATTTTGGAATTGGTTTTAGCCCCCTTAGCAATATTGATTTCTATCTCTCTCTTGGCCTTTCTAACTTCCTTTTTGACTTGTGTTTGCAGTTCCAAGTACTCTTTCTGTGTGCTTTGTTTTTGGTACAATTACAACTAATTTAGAACTGTAAAAATAAATATGTATTTTTACAGTTCTAAATTAGTTATAATTGTACTTTAAAATGCATCTTTCATATAGTATGGATGATCACGTTGTCATGTAAAAATGTGAATATGATATATGATTTCATATGATTGGTGGAAATGGCCATGTGACCACATGCATATTACTTCCTGGTTGGTTGTGAATGAAGGATGGAGGTATGGAGGCTCTTGAAGAAACAGTATGTAATAAGTGAAGTTTTGTAGAAATACACCCACCCCTCGTTATCTCGCCCCTCGCTATACTGCGGATTCGGATATATCGCGGTCCTGGAGTTGGCTCCCCATTTTTACTGTCTAACTGCGTATGTCTTAGCTGCAATATACATCGGCTCTTAGAATTACTGTTCGTTTTATTCCATACTGCACATCACAAACAGCAATATACAAAACAATTAAAAACAAAGCATTAATCTCGTACTGTTATCATATACACACGTATTGCACAATAACACAAAGCAAATGAAATATCTACTTGCTGAAGCGGTTTTTATTTTAGCCAATGAGGTGTTCACTTGTGGCTAGCAAAAGTCACAGGGCAGTGACGTCAGCTCCCTAGCAACAAGCCTCCTACGTTGGCAATGGATTCTTGCAATGCAGCGAGTTTGTGCATTTGAGAAAGGAGAGGAAGACTCATGAAATTAATTGGAGACTTAAGTTGCTGCAAAGCAATTACCCTCTGCAGTATAAATTAAAACGTTGTGCTGCTTTTTATATGAAAAATGAGACCCTGACGCCCCCGGTAAAACGAGGGAGTGGTTGTACAGTATTTGTTAGCCTATTTGTTTTTCTATGGGTCTCTCGATATATCGCAGCCCTCGATATATAGTGGATTTATATTAGACCCCAACACCCGCAATATATCGAGTGGGTGGTGTACTTCTATTTGCTTTGTAAAAAATAATATTAAAAAGGGTCAAGCATACAGATATACTTTCAAATCAATACATTTAGTCCACAGTGTTTATAGCCCACCCTCTCATTGTCAGATAGATATGACAATGAAAACACCAGCCCAGCTACAATTACAATACAGAATACATCTCAGCCCACTGAACTAACACCAACTTTTACCAAACCAAAGACCAAAGCGTCCACGAGAAAATCAGCTGTTCCCAATCATCCAGGTAGGTCTACATCACAACCAACTCCAGTAATATCTACACAAACAAGAGAGCAACCAAAGAACATCAGGACCGCGTCTTCAAACAATCTAAAAAACAGCTGCTTGCAATATTCCAGAACATGTGATATATGATACAAGTGCAGCAGAATGACAATCGAAATGTCAAATCTCTATTCAACTCAGGCCACAGGCAAGCAACTCAATCTCCAAACGGATGAGCTCCTAACGGATTCGATTGGGATTCTTCTCACCTCTGGGTACAGCACTGTTCCACGAAGGCACGTGGAAAATGATGTTCATAATGTATATCTGATGCCATGAGAACGAATCGCTTTGATAAAACCATGGCATCAATACATCTTGTTGACAATACCAAAGCCACTGGTGAACCATTTTACAAGGTCAGGCCAATCTTCAAAGAACTCCACAAGTCCTACAAAATCTGCCATTCAGTGAATGGTTACCTGTTGATGAAAGTATGATCCCGTATTATGGGTGTCATGGGTTCAAACAGTTCATCCGTTATGGATTTAAACTCTGGAGTCTTGCCTCTTCAACTGGGTATTTGTGCCTGTGGCAAAGTGCCCCGCCCCTGTGTGCATTTGTGTGTTCTGTGTATGTATGTATGCGTGCGTATGTTAATGTTGGTGTATAGATTGGTACACGGGATATAAACGGGTCTGTGTTTCACGTGTGTTTAAATTGTATATTTGTATTTAGGCACGGGATTGCACATCACGCACGTGCATTTAAAATATAATATGTGAACACGGGGTTTCACGTAATGAATTCACGTGCTGGGATTCAAGTGAGTAATTAATTAGTAATTGAATCCCAGCGCAACAGTATATATAGATGCACGTTTCTGTCACTCGGGGTTGGGTGTTCGGAAGAGGAGAACGGGTGAGAGAGAGAGGAGTAATTAAAAGCGAAAGATCGTAAATAGTTGTTTGTTCTCACCGTGTTTGTTTGTCTCCGTGCACCGTTTGTTTAGTGTTAGTCCGTTTTGTCTGTCTCTTTATTTTGGCGCAAGTGCCGTGTCCTGTTTTGTGTACCGTTTAAAACCTTTTTATTTGTTAATAAACGCTGAGTGCAGCCATTGCACTCAGCTCATCATCACCACCGTCTCTGTCTGTGTATTCCTGTCTGGTCTGACGCCACCCACTCTGGCCGTCTTTGTGACACGTGGTGTCTTCGTGGGATAGCCGCGCCTCCAAGCGTCAGACCAGGAGGGGTCTGGATTAAAAAAAAAAAAAAAAAAAAAAAAAAGATTACAAATATTTGTTTTGGGGGAAAAAAACAAAACAAAAAAAAAATCAATGGCAGAAGACGCCATCAAACTGCGGGGCTGGTTCCTGGAGAATGCTGGGCTGGAGGCCCAGTCTCTGCCCATAGTCGTCCGGGTCCTGTGGATGATGGACAGTGAGAGATGGGAGGCATATCAGCAGGAACACACCCCAAACACCTTGGAGGAGGGTGTGGAGTTTGTCCTCAACTACCTGGAGGCAACCATAAATGGAACAGCAGCCCAGGTAGCAGGACCACCAGCAGAGGAGTACCTGCTGTCCCCATCTCCACCAGCAGAGGGTGAGTACCTGCTGTCCCCATCTCCACCAGCAGAGGGTGAGCACCTGCTGTCCCCATCTCCACCAGCAGAGGGTGAATGCCTGCTGGTTTTGCCTCCACAGCCCAAATGGGAGGAGCCTGAGCATCCACAGCCCAAATGGGAGGAGCCCAAGCGGAAGGAGCCCGAATGTCCTACGCCTGAGTGGGAGGAGCCCGAACGTCCTACGCCTGAGTGGGAGGAGCCCGAACGTCCTACGCCTAAGTGGGAGGAGCCCGAACGTCCTACGCCTGAGTGGGAGGAGCCCGAACGTCCTACGCCTGAGTGGGAGGAGCCCGAACGTCCTACGCCTGAGTGGGGGGAGCCCGAACGTCCACAGCCCAACAGGGAGGAGTCGGGGCGTCCACAGCCCAACAGGGAGGAGCTGGGGCGTCCACAGCCCAACAGGGAGGAGTCGGGGCGTCCACAGCCCAACAGGGAGGAGTCGGGGCGTCCACAGCCCAACAGGGAGGAGTCGGGGCGTCCACAGCCCAAAAGGGAGGAGTCGGGGCGTCCACAGCCCAAAGGGAGGCAAGTCGGGGCTTCCACAGCCCTGGGACCCAAGCCACCAGCAGAGGGAAAATGCCTGCTGGTTCAGCCCCAAGAGCCAGAAGGGGAGGAGTTACAGGCTCAACCCCCTGAAAATTTTTGGGGGGGAGAGGGGCAGGATGCTGGTGTCCCCCAGCAGCCTCTCGCTATGCTGCTGAAGGCAGCACGGCGTGCACATGCCCAGCCGCCACAGCAGAGGGAGCCAGCACCGCCAGGAGCAGAGGAGCTGGAGCTGCCTCTACCTCCACCACCGCAAGGAGCAGAGGAGCAGGAGCTGCCTCTGCCTCCACCACCTCCAGGAGCAGAGGAGCAGGAGCTGCCTCTGCCTCCGCCACCACCACCGCAAGGAGCAGAGGAGCAGGAGCTGCCTCTGCCTCCGCCACCACCACCGCAAGGAGCAGAGGAGCTGGAGCTGCCTCTGCCTCCACCACCGCCAGGAGCAGAGGAGCTGGAGCTGCCTCTGCCTCCACCACCGCCAGGAGCAGAGGAGCTGGAGCTGCCTCTGCCTCCACCACCGCCCGGAGCAGAGGAGCAGGAGCTGCCTCTGCTGCCCGTACCTCCGCAGGGAGTACGGTGGCCGGAGCCCCAGAAAGGGGAGCTGCCGGCCACGAAGAAGGGGGAGGAGGTCTGGAGACCACTTTCCCCAGCAGCAGTTTCGCTGCAGGAGTTCTTGTGGCCGGAGCCCCACAGGAGGGAGCTGCCGGCTACGAAGAAGGGGGAGGTCGGGGGACCACCTGCCCCCGCAGCTTTTTCGCTGCAGGACGGGACCAACAGGCTGTCAGCCGTGCCACTACCGGCAGGGGTGCTGACAGCATTGCCAGCCAAGGGCCCACTGAAGCCTCCCTTCCCAGCCCGAGACTTTGTTCTGGACTGCTGGGTTTTTAAGGGGGGAGGTGGCCGTTGAGGCCATGTGTGCTGCGCACAAGGGGGGGTATATGTGGCAAAGTGCCCCGCCCCTGTGTGCATTTGTGTGTTCTGTGTATGTATGTATGCGTGCGTATGTTAATGTTGGTGTATAGATTGGTACACGGGATATAAACGGGTCTGTGTTTCACGTGTGTTTAAATTGTATATTTGTATTTAGGCACGGGATTGCACATCACGCACGTGCATTTAAAATATAATATGTGAACACGGGGTTTCACGTAATGAATTCACGTGCTGGGATTCAAGTGAGTAATTAATTAGTAATTGAATCCCAGCACAACAGTATATATAGATGCACGTTTCTGTCACTCGGGGTTGGGTGTTCGGAAGAGGAGAACGGGTGAGAGAGAGAGGAGTAATTAAAAGCGAAAGATCGTAAATAGTTGTTTGTTCTCACCGTGTTTGTTTGTCTCCGTGCACCGTTTGTTTAGTGTTAGTCCGTTTTGTCTGTCTCTTTATTTTGGCGCAAGTGCCGTGTCCTGTTTTGTGTACCGTTTAAAACCTTTTTATTTGTTAATAAACGCTGAGTGCAGCCATTGCACTCAGCTCATCATCACCACCGTCTCTGTCTGTGTATTCCTGTCTGGTCTGACGCCACCCACTCTGGCCGTCTTTGTGACAGTGCCACATGGAACTGTTGTAATTTAAAAAATATTTATAGTATCAAATTTCTTCATTCATTTGTGAGTAAAAATAAAGTCAGTCGAAGGCTTGGTTGCAAAGTTACAACGGAGAGTCTTTTAATATGGTAGAGAGCGTTAGGAACTCTGTCCCTCCAAGCACGGAAAAGACACAAGTCAACAAACAGTACATTATTTGGATTATTATACTCATGTTTCCCATGACATCATTTTTTCCTTTAACCCAATCAGAAGAAAACAAGTTTCTTTTAGTTAGTTTTACAAATATCTTATCAGCCCTTGAAGTATCTGGCTCTGTCCAGATCCCCCTAAAGGGGCTAGGTTTTATGACCCCCTCATAAACAAACTGTATTTTCTAAGCAAAACCTGTTTATATCTAGTTTACTATTTGATGTTTATCAATAGGTTTGTAGCTCTGATACAAAACAGAGGTCTCCCCAAAAGGCAAATATATTTAATGTTAGGTCTAGACATCAAAGGACTTATTTTTACAACATCGTCCTGTTGGTCAGTCTTTTGTTCTAAAGACAAAAGCCAGGATAGAACCAGCTTCCCAGGTTCTAACCAGAATTCAGGAGACTAAAAGATGTTAATCAGATCCCTAGTCTCATTAGAAATTTAACCAGAACCTAGTCTCAGTTTGTGAGTTGTATTATAAGACCTAACAATTAATTTATCGCAAAATAAAATGTTCCAACAGGAGCCATATGCTGGGGCCCACACTCTCCTTACAGTGACTGGATTGGGTCAGGGACCCAGTGTAGTTCTGGGTCTTGCTGAACAAGCTAAGGTTCCTCAAGGATGCAAATTCACACGACAACCTCTTCACATCCTTGACACTTCTAGAAGAGATGACTACGGGTGGATATGGAAGCTCTGGGACAGTTTGTATGATGTCCTTTTCAGACTTTATGGTGGAATGACAACAGTGTAGTCACAGTGGCAACACATGTAGAAGACAGATATTCTGAAGTAAATGTCAAAAGATGAAATAAGGAAATGCGTACTTATGACAAAATCCCACAACCAAGGTGCATCTACTCATATAACCAGCATATGGGAGGTGTAGATCCCCATGATCTCCAGGTCTCCCGTTACCGATTCAGCATTGATCGAAAAAGTGGTGATGGCCCATCTATGCCTGGTCTATCAATAGTGCTCTAGTGAACAGCTGGCTGTTCTACAGAGACATCATGGTGACTCTGACCTTCTGCGCTTCCAGCGCATTGTGGCAGAGAGTGTGCTACATCGTTTCAGGACCAAACCAAAAGGACATGGAAGAAGATCTTCACTAACTGCAGGAGTAATTGAGTCTGCAAGGTTTGACAACACCTCTCACTGGCCAATCAACTCAGGCAATAGATTCTTGAGATGCTGTGTATGTGACTGTCATACAACCTACTCTTGTGAGAAATGTAACATGCCACTGCACATTGAGTGCTTTAAAAAGTTGACTGCCGCGCTAGCCTAAGACCTCGGTACCTCTGTGCTTCGACACCCTTGGTACCTCGAGGACAATACACCCTGGCGCTTTGATGCCTCGAGGCTTTTTAAGCCCTGTGCAGCGCGCATTCAGTGCTGCGCTCGCCCAAGATCTCGGTACCTCGGTGCTTCGACACCCTCAGTACCTCAAGGACGATACGCCCCGGCACTTTGATGCCTCGAGGTTTTTGAGCCTGTGCAGTGACACCTTTGGTGGCCTCAGTGCCCCTGCTGTCCATAGCCTCGGTGCTACAGTGCTTCGACACCCTCGGACCTGAAGGACTGTACGCCTCAGCGCTTTGACGCTTCAAAGTCTTTCTAGCCTTGCGCTCCAGTACCCTCAAGACCCTCGGGCCCCTGCTGCTCCATAGCCCCGGTACCTCGGTGCTTTGACACCCTCGGTGCCTTGAGGACCCGCTGCCTCGGCACTTCAACACCTGCGGCACTTCACCCAGCACACTCAATCCCCTCTGGGTTTTTTGATGCCTCGGTGATACACGACTGAAATGTCAAATTTCCACCCGTGCACGTCCTGCAGGCGGAAATTGCCCCCACAGGACAAACACACCCTGTGTGTGAGGTGCCTGGGCATTGAGCACGCCTCTGCTGCCTTGGTCATCCTGCTCTTTTTGTGCTGGGTCCAAAGAGAGCACCCTGCAAAATTGAATGGCGCTGTTCTCGGACGAGAACCTTGCAGCCAGCCTAGGAGAGCCATCGTCGGTCTCGGGGTCCCAGGCCTCTCCTCACCACCCTCCGAGCCCTAAAGTATTTCTTGTGCGCAGGCTCCACAGCGCCGCCGCAATCGCTCTAGATCTCCCTCAAGGGGCAGGAAGAGATCCAGAAAGGCGGACCAGGCGAGGGATATTGACTCCAGCATAGAGGCCTTAGTGTGAGCTCCCCTAGTAGGAGGCCGGTCCAAGGATTCTGTATGCCAGGATCACGGAGGCCAACCTTAAGAAGGCTTAAGCAGCTGAAGTGCAGGTAACACGTCTGGTGAACACAGGAGGCCTCTTAACGGCCTACCTGGATGGAATGCTGTGCTCCGTAACCCCCGCAAAGCCGCTAGTGTCAGAGCTACGCGCGGTCTCGGGCATGTTGTTACAAATCTCAGGCTTCCAAGGGCAAGCCCTGGGCAGAAGCCTGGCGAGCTTGGTGGTGGCGCATAGACAGCTCTGGCTGTCTCAAGCGAGGGTCCCGGATGCGGACAAGTCTGTATTACTAGATGCACCTATCTTCCCTGGCCACACTTTTGGACCAGTGGTAGAGGAGATCTTGCAACGCTGTCACAGAGAGCGAGAGGCGTCCCGACAGGTAGCTGCGAAGCTCCCCCCCATGCTTCGGCACAGGGAAGGGGGAGGCAATGGCAGTTACCACGGTAACCCGGACTATCCCGATCCCTACGGCACCACGGGGCGACCTGAGGCACTGCCTTCAGGCCTCCATGGCAAGGAGCCAGCAACAAGCATGGGGGAATGCCGGACGTGGAGCCCCAGCGCACCAGGCAGTCTCTGCCTCAGCCTCAGCAGCCCTGCCCGTTCGCACAACACATCTGCACTACTGGCGCAATTGCACCTCAGACTCCTGGGTGCTCGCCACCGTACACACCGGCTACGCACTGCAATTCCACTTGGGACCTCCTCCCTTTCGAGCGATCACGGTCACATCCGTGAACGACCCTCTCCAGGTCTTGGTCCTCAAACAAGAGGTAGAAACACTACTTCAAAAACAAGCCATCCGTCTCGTAGAACACACCTCGAAGACATGGGTTCTACTCAAGGTATTTCTTGGGGCCAAAAAAGGATGGCGTCCATCGCCTGAGACACCTCAACGAGTTCTTGAGGAAGAGGAGGTTCCAGATGGTCACACATCACCACATCCTCCAGTCTGTCCGACCGGGCGACTGGTTTACAGCAGTGGACCTGAAGGACGCGTATTTTCACGTTCCTATCCGTCCAGCTCACAGGAAATATCTCCGCTTCGAGTTCTCCGTACTGCCATTCGGCCTCTCCTTAGCCCCCCACACATTTTCAAAGTGCATGGATGCCATCCTAACTCCCTTGCGGCTGCAAGGGATCAGGGTGATGAATTACCTGGATTACTGGCTGATTTGTTCCCAGTCCCAGGAAGGAGCAGTGGCCCACACAGCGATTGTGAAGGAGCATCTGTCGAGGCTGGGTCTCACCCTCAACGATGCAAAAAGCCAATTAACACCAGTGCAGAGTACGGTCTTTTTGGGTCTCCGGCTGGATTCCCTTGCAATGCGAGCCTACCTGTCGGAGGACAGGGTAGCTGCTATTCGCAACTGCCTGGCCCTGTTTCATCCAGGATTCACAGTGCAATTAGTGTTGTGCCAGAAACTACTGGGTCTGATGGCAGCAGCGTCCTTAGCTATTCAACTGGGGTTACTTCACATGCAACCGCTTTAAGCGTGGCTCAGTGCCTTTCAGCTACACCCCAAGTGCGACAGACACCGTCGGCTGACAGTGTCTCGTCTGTGCTGGAGAGTGCTACGCTGGTGGAAGCAAGCCCCTCACCTGAGCAAAGGCGTAAGGATGGGAGTGATTTACAACCGTTAAGTGGTGATGACAGAGGCATAAACTCCAGTTGGGGGGGGTGTGCGGTCTGGGCAGGCAGCGGAGTCTGCGGATCCTAGTCGGGCCGCTGGACATCCCTGCACATAAATGCTCTAGAGCTGAGAGCAGTCCACCTTGCGCTGCAACATTTTCTCCCTGTGCTCCACAACAAACATGTCCTTGTCCGCATGGTCAACATGTCAGTGTTTGTATATGTGAACCACCAGGGAGGGCTTCGGTCCCCGGCGTTACACCGCATAGCCTTTCAGTGGTGCAGCGCATTTGGGAACACTTCGGGGAAGCCCAGGTCGACCTCTTTGCCACGGCAGAGACGAGCCATTGATCCCTGTGGTTCTACCTCCGCAGCTGCGGAAGTCCTCTAGGCATCGACACCTTAGCGCACGAATGACCCAAAGTGCCTTTATACACTTTCCCGCCTATACCGCTGCTCCCTGCCTTTCTCAAGAAGGTCAGGAGAGAGGAAGCGACAGTTCTCCTGGTTTTCGAACCTCTGCCAGCTGCTGCAGGTCCAGCCCTGGGAGATCCTGCTGCGCATGGATCTCCTCAGTCAGACGAACGGCACCCTCTGGCACCCAGAAATGGGCAGACTCCAACTGTGGGTCTGGCCCCTGAATGGGACCGTCTGTCTGCTCCAGGGCTCTCAGACGCAGTAGTGAGTACACTGCAGAATGCTAGGGCTTCTTCCACAAGAGCGTTGTACGTCTATAAATGGAAATATTTTCAAAACTGGTGCATGGCCGGAGGCCATGATCCCATGTATTGCCCTATAGCAGTTATATTACAGTTTCTGCAAGGTCTACTAGTGGCGGGTAAATCCCCCTCTACATTGAAAGTGTACCTAGCAGCCATATCTGCTTGCCATGTTCCCATCGACAGTATCCCCGGGTGCTCATATACTGGCGACCCGTTTTCTAAAAGGTGCTCGGCAGGGACGTCCTCCCTGAATATAGTCTAGACATGGTACTGGAGGCTCTCACTAAGGCCCCGTTTGAGCCCATATATACCATAGAGCTGAAATATCTCTCTATGAAGACAGCCTTTCTGTTAGCTATCACTGCCGCTAAGCGGGTCAGTGAGCTACAGGCACTGTCCGTGCACAGTTCCTGTATGTGCGTTTTGGATGATGGAAACTGTATCATTGTGCACGAACCCTGCTTTGTTTTATAATATCAGACAACTGTTATTTTAATACCGCTTTTATATGATTCATTTACACATAGAACAACACAGTCAGATGCTGAGATTGACATTGGTTAAAATAAACAAGAGGCCAGTTGCAGTGCCATACTAGTATGGCCGGTCCAGTGGTTAAAGAATAGGGCGGTATGCACCCAGAGGCTCCCTGCTCAAATCCAGACTCAAACATTGCTCTCCTGCTTGTGCTCAGTCTTTCCTATGACAGTGAGAAGGTCCTAGTGTAAAAGTTTGCTCTCCTGCTGGTGCTCAGTCTTTCCTATGACAGTGAGAAGTAAGGTCCTAGTGTAAAAGTTTGCTCTCCTGTTCGTACTCAGTCTTTCTTATGACAATGAGAAGGTCCTAGTGTAAAAGTTTGCTCTCCTGCTCGCACTCAGTCTTTCCTATGACAGAGAGAAGGTCCTAGTGTAAAAGTTTTTCATGCACAGTTCACATTCACATTCCAGTAACATGCTTTGAAATGGTTATACAAATGTAAGCATTATTATTATAAAAATAAATGCTTTGTTTTTGTAAATCTTTTTAGAACAATGTTTAAGCATTTCAAAATATAAATATTATTTTTAAAACTGTGTACTGTTTCATTTCGTAGTTTGTTTTGGACTTTGTTGTCTTCTGTATTTCATTTAACCTGTTTTTAGATGCATGCCTCTCAAGGTGCTTCACAAAATTCAAGTTGCTATATAAATAAAATATTTTATTAGCGTTAGTGAAAAATAAAGTTTTATTAAAGGTTAACTGCCTTTGGTTAATAACTTGTGTACACCGAGTTGCTGTACTTTGAGGAGACTTGCTGATTTTTGAAACAGCATTCAGAAGTACACAGTAACATTCTCAGGAGGGTACGGATGTTATGGGACCAGGGCTTTTCAGAAGTACACAGTAACATTCTCAGGAGGGTACGGATGTTATGGGACCAGGGCTTTTCAGAAGTACACAGTAACATTCTCAGGAGGGTACGGATGTTATGGGACCAGGGCTTTTCAGAAGTACACAGTAACATTCTCAGGAGGGTACGGATGTTATGGGACCAGGGCTTTTCAGAAGTACACAGTAACATTCTCAGGAGGGTACGGATGTTATGGGACCAGGGCTTTTCAGAAGTACACAGTAACATTCTCAGGAGGTGTGACGGGGGACTGCCCCGTCTTTATGAACGTGGTTGGGACTGGCAGGGAGGGGGTTAAATTCTTCCCTACCAGGAAAACATGTGAGAATGTGGCTGGAGCCCTAATTGAATAACCAGCAATTACTGATTAATTGGGCTCCAGCCACAGGGGATAAAAGCCAGGGGAGAGGCCCTGGCTAGAGGGAGAGAGTTCTAGAAGGAGTAGAGTGTTTTTGTGTGTGCTGTGTTTTGTAAGTTTTTTTGACCAGTGAAGGCAACGCCCAGCCTGGAAGCTTTATTTGTAAGTTTTGTTTTGTGTTTAAAACCTTTTTGTTTGGCCCTTGTGCCTGTTTATTTTGTTTATTAAAAAGCTTTATTTTGAATGTTTAAACTGTCTCTGAGCCTCCAGGTAGCGTTATCCCACTTCTAACACCAAATGTGACAAGGATGACAGAGGTTTGAGACTCAGAGACAGTTTAAACGTTCAAAATAAAGCTTTTTAATAAACAAAAATACAAAATAAACAGGCACAAGGGCCAAACAAAAAGGTTTTAAACACAAAATAATAAACACAAACAGTGTGGAGCAGTGTGGAGTAGTGGTTAGGGCACTGGACTCTTGACCGGAGGGTTGTGGGTTCAATCCCCAGTGGAGGACACTGCTGTTGTACCCTTGAGCAAGGTACTTTACCTAGATTGCTTCAGTAAAAACCCAACTGTATAAATGGGCAATTGTATGTAAAAATAATGTGATAACTGTATAATGTGAAATAATGTATAATGTGATATCTTGTAACAATTGTAAGTCGCCCTGGATAAGGGCGTCTGCTAAGAAATGAATAATAAATAATAATAACAAAACAAAACTTACAAATAAAGCTTCCAGGCTGGGCGTTTCCGTCACTGGTCAAAAAAACTTACAAAACACAGCACACACAAAAACACTCTACTCCTTCTAGAACTCTCTCCCTCTAGCCAGGGCCTCTCCCCTGGCTTTTATCCCCTGTGGCTGGAGCCCAATTAATCAGTAATTGCTGATTATTCAATTAGGGCTCCAGCCACATTCTCACATGTTTTCCTGGTAGGGAGGAATTTAACCCCCTCCCTGCCAGTCCCAACCACGTTCATAAAGACGGGGCAGTCCCCCGTCACAGGAGGGTACGGATGTTATGGGACCATGGCTTTTCAGAAGTACACAGTAACATTCTCAGGAGGGTACGGATGTTATGGGACCAGGGCTTTTCAGTTACTATGCCCCTCGTCTATGGAATTCTGCTTCTCAGAATACTAGGGAAGCACAGTAACATTTCAAATCTAGGCCTAAGACACATTTTTAACCCTGACTTTTAGTGAATAGCTTTGATCAGATTTGATATCTATTGTTCCATTGCAAAGCACTCAGGCGCTATGGCAATGTAAAGTTGTATTTGTATTGTATATGTATATATATATACTGGCAGCTACAGCGTGAAACCCAAGTTTGACCTAAAGTTTGAACCAGCTCGGGTTACAGCCCTGTGCAGAAGAACTGAGAATGGATTTTTTTTGTCTTTATGCAAACATAAGTAACACTCATGGGCTTCTTATGAACAACCGTTTTTACATTATATTCAAAGAACAAAACAAAACTAATACAAACAAAACAAAGAAAGAAAAAATAAATAAACACAGCTTACATATGTTACAGAATCAAATGCACAATCAAGTGTTCAGGGATCAGTGCAGGAACCAGGAAATCCATTAAAAAAAAACAGGATCTTCTCTTCTGTTGAAGAAATATATATTTGTGCTCGGTGAGATCCAGATTGCAAGAACATTTTATTATTTTTTTTTATTACATGATTTGCATAAAAGTGTACCGGTAAATTAAAACCTACAAATAATGTATTTACAATTATATTGAAAAAAAACTTCCTTTTAAAATCCTGTTCTATGTATTCAGAGATGTAAGGGTTAAATAGATGTCAGTTCTGTTTATGAATCTGCTAGCACGTGCTTTGTAGTAATGGGATGACCCATTCAGATGGTTAAAGTGGTGTAATGGGATGATTGACTAATGATTGCTCATTGCATGGATTACTTGAAGGCTACAGCGACATCTTGTGGCTGTAGGACTAAATCAGTGTTCCCAGCCCTGGTCCTGGGACCCCCTGTGGCTGCTGGTTTTCATTCCCACTGAGCTCTCAGTTACTTAACTAGACCCTTCATTGAAATGATCATTTGCTTAATTAGACCTTTTTACCTATTTTCAGCTCTAAACCGTTTCAGATTTCAAGTTAGCTGTAACATTTTATAAGTACCTTGAACTCTGCAACTTCGTAGGAGCTAAAAATCATTAAAAAGGTATAATTAAGCAAATTATCAGTTCAATTAAAGGTCTAGTTAAGTAATTGTTTTAGCCATGGACTAGGACTGCAGAAGACACTGTTGTACCGTCATTATAGTCATCACCACACCAGGAGTACAAATTAGCAAAAAAAGTCTTGCAGCATTGGAACTAATGAACTACCGCTGCTCCACACAGTCTGGAGTGCTGACACCCCCCTCCCCTGAAGAGTTAGAGATGTGATCACGGAGGAGCTGTCCTGGAGTGCTGACACCCCCCTCCCCTGAAGAGTTTGAGATGTGATCACCGAGGAGCTGTCCTGGAGTGCTGACACCCCCCTCCCCTGAAGAGTTTGAGATGTGATCAAGGAGGAGCTGTCCTGGAGTGCTGACACCCCCCCTTCCCCTGAAGAGTTAGAGATGTGATCACGGAGGAGCTGTCCTGGAGTGCTGACACCCCCCTCCCCTGAAGAGTTTGAGATGTGATCAAGGAGGAGCTGTCCTGGTCCCTCCACAGGATCGCCGCCTTGGACTTTCCTCTTGTTCTCCCAGGTACAGCTCTATCCCCTGATGATTTCTCTGAGGAACTGCCCTGTGGCTCCGCAGGCTGTCTCCCTCATGGGCAGGCTCCAGGCCAGCAGTGCTGTGCAGATGTAGAGTGTGTGTACTAACAGGGTGTGGGTGCTCCGAGCTGACTAATGGCACTCGGATTGGAATTCAGTTACTCACTGCAGCTGACAAACCACAAACAGGTCTGTGAAGAGAAGCAGTGACCCGGAGCAAACACTGACAGGCATTACACTCAACAGGATAAGGGTTTATAAGAGAGGGTGAGACCCAAAACTGAAACATTTCCAGTGGAAGTGGCTTCACCTCTAACTGAACTGCCACAGGGTATGTTTGCAGGAATGTGCTTTGCGACTTGTGTAGGAATCCTATGCGGCTCACTGCTCTGCACCCTCTTAGTGTGAGCAGCTTCCTTAAACCACTTTGGTCTTCAATGTGTGGTTCAGCATTCTGAGATGTGAGGAGTATTAGCACATGATGTTGTTAAAGATTACATTTCAAAGGATGTGATACACATGCAAAAAAAATGTGCAGGCAGACAAGTTCCTTTCTACACAGATACCCTGTGCTCGTTCCATCAGAGAGGAGACAACTTCCACAGGGAATACTGCATTTTTGGCCGACATGTGAAGGCAACATTTTCGTTTGTCCTTTGTGCTCCTCTCTGGCGGTCGGTCGGTGTGGATGCATATTGGTGAATTAGCAACCTTTCTGTCTGAAACACCAAATCACAATGCTTTCTACATGGAGGATCAGAGAGGAGCGTGTATTTGTGTAAGGAAGCGTTTTCATAGTCTATAAACAGTAGATTCAAACTTCATTTGACCGTTCCCTTACCTTTTAATGACGTTTGCAATCATTGGGAGTGTTTCTCACTGCAATCACGCAAATATGTGTATGCTGTAAAAACATGCCTTCCTTAGCATCAGTCAAATGAAGTGTATTTGAAGAGACACACACACAGGAGCTGCATTTTCTGAACACATCTTGTTCTCAAGTTTGGCTGCACTATGATCCCAGCTGGCAGTTCTAGAATTGCCCAATGGAGTTTTGGCCAGAGGCACGTTTCAGTTTTTCTCAGACCGTTGCAGGCACGATCACTTTTCTCTCATGACATTAAAATACAGGTCCATCAAACTGCACAGGAGCACAGATTGAGAGCACAGAGCAGGAGAATGAGAGCACAGAGCAGGAGATTGAGAGCACAGAGCTGCAGATTGAGAGCACAGTGCTGCAGATTGAGAGCACAATGCTGCAGATTGAGAGCACAGAGCAGCAGATTGAGAGCACAGAGCAGCAGATTGAGAGCACAGAGCAGCAGATTGAGAGCACAGAGCAGCAGATTGAGAGCACAGAGCTGCAGATTGAGAGCACAGAGCTGCACATTGAGAGTACAGAGCTGCAGATTGACAGCACACAGGATCAAATTGTAACTCTAGTTCCTCTAATATTGCATCAGTTTCTGCAGTGGTACACACTGTCAGCTGGTTCAACGGCTACAGACTTGCTCACAGACACAGCTTAAAGGACGCTGGCTATACCTTTCTCTGTAGCTAGTGTTCTCCCTGGAGCCCAGTGAATTCATGAACACACTGTACAGCACAGCATGCTGACGCATGTACAAATAGACCAAGCAATACCCGAAGCAATGCAGTATGAAGCACAGTGGATAACGAGAAACACAAATGAAGGTATAGACCAAATGTTCAAAGTGCCTCCTGGTCTCATCTCAGAGAAAGCACACAACTCAATCCACAGGCTTCTAATGCCACTTTATTGTTCCGTTATAAAAATACTTCTCTAGGTGACAGCAGCAGGTAATTAGAGACAACTCAACATGACACCCGTTCTGTTTGCACAGCTGATAGACAGTCACAGCGGATATCTGTGGCTAAGGCTTTGATACAAAAGATAACTATGAATAAAGTTCACAAAGTGGGTAGTCAGAGCGCCAGAGTTGCGGTGCCATTACTGTATTAGTTTATTAAAATAGGTGACAGACCATGTCTTTTTAAAAACTGTTAATAAAATAGAAGGTGCTTGGCACTGTGCTCTATATAGTATCTAGCACCTTCACTTGTATGAGAATAGATTTATATAGAAAATTTAATGCATGTTAAAATACATATATATTTTAAAAAACATAATAAAGAAAGAGAGAAAGTCAATGGTTAATGGTTGCCTAACAACCAAATATGCCTGACAACCGTGGCAGCCCTGCATGGCGGTCCTGGATTGGAACTGCTGCTGTAATGACTGTTTCACATCATCAGAGCACTGTCATCCAGCCGTCATCATTACACTGCCTCACTGAGGGCAATCATCCCCACTTAAAACACACCAAAACATTTCAAACCGTGGAGAACTACAGTACAGGCCACCACATCTGCTTTTGAACTCCATAATCTCCCTGGGGTGGGGCACATTTTACAAAGCAAAGGCAGAAAATAAACACACAGCAAGAAAGTGGTACAGCAGGATTCTGCACAGCATCACTCACACATTGTGGTCAGTTTTAAAAGACAGCACAATTCCTGCGATGCAGGCCGCTATAGAAAGCAATGGCAGTCACACTGAGCAGCTACAGACATGCTGTGACACACAGCACCCCCTGTGGTTCACAGTGAAAACCACACCTTCCCCTACCAACTCATACTTCAGTCAGACCACAAGGGGCTGAATAACTGAAGAAAGCAGACTGCTCGCGTGAGTGTGCACGAGGGTTGTACAGAGAGGGAGCCCTTCTGTTGTAGAAGTAATCCCTCCTAGCTGCTCTGAGGTGCTGTGTGTCCCAGTGCTTCTGGAACCGAGGACAGCCATTGGATGATGCTACCAGAAGGATTAGTTTAGCTCTTTAATGTAACTATTAAAATGAATGTGCCCAACAATAGATTGCACGCTCCACGCATATCCGTGCAGGAGCTTTCCTCAGCAGCTGCAGTCAGAGGCTGTGCGCTCAGGGGCGGCTGTGTCTCTTGTGTAGTGATGCTCCCCCTGCAGTCCACTGCCGGTAGTGCAGCAGTCGATTAGTACAGTATATTGTAGTGTAGGCACTTGCTTCTAGTTTCGGTTGAACTGCAATGCCAGCACTGCACAACAATGTTCTTCGGTTCAGTTTAACCGATACAAGTGCACTTATTGTGTAAAACCATGATTGAAAATACTTAAGTTCTCCGTTTCCCACCCATCCTTTGTGAACGGTGCATGTGTGGTGTTGAGATCCTTGCTCGCTCCTCTGGTCTCTCTGCTCCTCTCCATGATTTCATTGCAGAGCACTCAGCAGTCAGCCTCCTCAGGGGGTCCCCGGCTTCAGCAGGATTCCCTGCAGGTCCGCGGGGAGTGCCAGGATGACCGCCTCAATGTGTGTCCGCAGCTTGACCAGGGTCTCAGGCTTGACTGGCAGCTGATCTCGCTCCGCCTGCACCTGCAACATGGGGGGCATTGGGCAGAGCCATTGGGACCAGTTCAAAATGGCTCCAATCATCATCACAATTGGATTAGCGTTCAATAGATATGTGGAAAACTAGCATTCCCGGGACAATCAAAGAGGAATGGGATATCAGATAGAACGGCTTGTAAACATGAAGTGAAAAATCTAACCACTGATACGTCTAGAACGTGGCAGTGAAATGGGTATTCTGTACCGGACACTTTACTGAGAAAATCCTAGAATACAGCAGTGTACCAACTATAAAGAGACTAGTCAGTGCAGGTGGTGTGTGTCATTGGTATGGGTTAGAATATGTCTGAACTGCAGCAGAATCCTGCTCTGGTGACCCACTTAGGGTCTCCACCTACTCCGCCTCCATGTGTCCTCCGTTCTGGGCTGGAGTGGAAACCGCGATGGGTCACTTTGATTACCCCTTTTAGGAACTGAAACACTTTGTTCAAGTCTCTACTCAGGGAGCCCCACGTGGGACCGATCAAGTCTAATGAACAATGGAACGGCCCCCAGTCAGTCATTCTGCATCTTTCCCAGCACTGTACAAGAAGACCATATGTCACTGATCCCTAGAATACCAAGGAAGGAAACGCTCACCAGTTTATCTTTTAGCTTCAACACAAGGTCCACAGTCTCCACCTCTGTGTGTTTCTGAATCCGGAGCAGCAAATCCTGCAGAACACACAGTATACATGAACTCAGGCGTGCCAGCAGTTACACTTCTGCTTCAGGCACTCGTAACAATCAACTTAGCAGCTAACGCTAAGAAATAAAAAGTTTAGAACGTGACCAAGAGCTCACTGTAGACCTAGACATCGATCTCTAGGTCACAACCTGCAATACATGTATTACCACGTTTCTATTTAGTTCACTATTTCAAGCTTTGTAACAGTGACACCACAGCAGTGTAAATCAGAGTTAAACCCTTGCTAGGACTGCTCTATTGTGTTGAAGCTGCAGAATCCCGTTTCATGGTCACTTTGACACTCTTACATATTTTCTTGTACCTTTTTACTCTCCCTCCCTCCGCTGTAGTTTCTATAATGTGAAGGTGGTTTGTTTTCAAGTCTATAGTGCAATGCACAGCCCCAAAGCACATTATTCATTCTGCACTTAAACAAGACACACCTGGGACCAACTTACCCATACCCCCACACCCCCCCGCCCTCCTCACCCCCCTCTCTCTCTCTCTCCTCACCTCCTCACAGAGTGCCTCCAGGTGCAGTGCCTCCAGTTTCTGGCTCACCTCCTTCCTCCGCATCCGGAACCAGCCGTCGAAGTTCGGAGACTTCAAGAACTGCCTTGAGAGGGAAACAAGCCACAAACCAGCCATTAAACCAGGAGCTAATGTCAGTAACACAGCGTACAGCATTAAACCAGGAGCCCATGTCAGTAACACAGCGTACAGCATTAAACCAGGAGCCCGTCAGTAACACAGCGTACAGCATTAAACCAGGAGCCCCTGTCAGTAACACAGCGTACAGCATTAAACCAGGAGCCCCTGTCAGTAACACAGCGTACAGCATTAAACCAGGAGCCCCTGTCAGTAACACAGCGTACAGCATTAAACCAGGAGCCCGTCAGTAACACAGCGTACAGCATTAAACCAGGAGCCCCTGTCAGTAACACAGCGTACAGCATTAAACCAGGAGCGACTGTGAATAACACAGCGTACAGCACTGAACCAGGAGCCTCTGTCAGTAACACAGCGTACAGCATTAAACAGGGAGCCCCTGTCAGTAACACAGCGTACAGCATTAAACCAGGAGCCCGTCAGTAACACAGTGTACAGCACTAAACCAGGAGCCCGTCAGTAACACAGCATACAGCATTAAACCAGGAGCCCCTGTCAGTAACACAGCGTACAGCATTAAACCAGGAGCCCCTGTCAGTAACACAGCGTACAGCATTAAACCAGGAGCCCCTGTCAGTAACACAGCGTACAGCATTAAACCAGGAGCCCCTGTCAGTAACACAGTGTACAGCATTAAACCAGGAGCCCCTGTCAGTAACACAGTGTACAGCATTAAACCAGGAGCCCCTGTCAGTAACACAGCGTACAGCATTAAACCAGGAGCCCCTGTCAGTAACACAGCGTACAGCATTAAACCAGGAGCCCCTGTCAGTAACACAGCGTACAGCATTAAACCAGGAGCCAATGTCAGTAACACAGCGTACAGCATTAAACCAGGAGCCCCTGTCAGTAACACAGCGTACAGCATTAAACCAGGAGCCCCTGTCAGTAACACAGCGTACAGCATTAAACCAGGAGCCCCTGTCAGTAACACAGCGTACAGCATTAAACCAGGAGCCCGTCAGTAACACAGCGTACAGCATTAAACCAGGAGCCCCTGTCAGTAACACAGCGTACAGCATTAAACCAGGAGCGACTGTGAATAACACAGCGTACAGCACTGAACCAGGAGCCTCTGTCAGTAACACAGCGTACAGCATTAAACAGGGAGCCCCTGTCAGTAACACAGCGTACAGCATTAAACCAGGAGCCCGTCAGTAACACAGTGTACAGCACTAAACCAGGAGCCCGTCAGTAACACAGCATACAGCATTAAACCAGGAGCCCCTGTCAGTAACACAGCGTACAGCATTAAACCAGGAGCCCCTGTCAGTAACACAGCGTACAGCATTAAACCAGGAGCCCCTGTCAGTAACACAGCGTACAGCATTAAACCAGGAGCCCCTGTCAGTAACACAGTGTACAGCATTAAACCAGGAGCCCCTGTCAGTAACACAGCGTACAGCATTAAACCAGGAGCCAATGTCAGTAACACAGCATACAGCATTAAACCAGGAGCCAATGTCAGTAACACAGCGTACAGCATTAAACCAGGAGCCAATGTCAGTAACACAGCGTACAGCATTAAACCAGGAGCCCCTGTCAGTAACACAGCGTACAGCATTAAACCAGGAGCCCCTGTCAGTAACACAGCGTACAGCATTAAACCAGGAGCCCGTCAGTAACACAGCGTACAGCATTAAACCAGGAGCCCGTCAGTAACACAGCGTACAGCATTAAACCAGGAGCCCATGTCAGTAACACAGCGTACAGCATTAAACCAGGAGCCCGTCAGTAACACAGCGTACAGCATTAAACCAGGAGCCCCTGTCAGTAACACAGCGTACAGCATTAAACCAGGAGCCCCTGTCAGTAACACAGCGTACAGCATTAAACCAGGAGCCCCTGTCAGTAACACAGCGTACAGCATTAAACCAGGAGCCCCTGTCAGTAACACAGCGTACAGCATTAAACCAGGAGCCCCTGTCAGTAACACAGCGTACAGCATTAAACCAGGAGCCCGTCAGTAACACAGCGTACAGCACTGAACCAGGAGCCTCTGTCAGTAACACAGCGTACAGCATTAAACAGGGAGCCCCTGTCAGTAACACAGCGTACAGCATTAAACCAGGAGTGACTGTGAATAACACAGCGTACAGCATTAAACCAGGAGCCCGTCAGTAACACAGCGTACAGCACTAAACCAGGAGCCCGTCAGTAACACAGCATACAGCATTAAACCAGGAGCCCCTGTCAGTAACACAGCGTACAGCATTAAACCAGGAGCCCCTGTCAGTAACACAGCGTACAGCATTAAACCAGGAGTGACTGTGAATAACACAGCGTACAGCATTAAACCAGGAGCCCGTCAGTAACACAGTGTACAGCACTAAACCAGGAGCCCGTCAGTAACACAGCATACAGCATTAAACCAGGAGCCCCTGTCAGTAACACAGCGTACAGCATTAAACCAGGAGCCCCTGTCAGTAACACAGCGTACAGCATTAAACCAGGAGCCCCTGTCAGTAACACAGCGTACAGCATTAAACCAGGAGCCCCTGTCAGTAACACAGTGTACAGCATTAAACCAGGAGCCCCTGTCAGTAACACAGCGTACAGCATTAAACCAGGAGCCCCTGTCAGTAACACAGCGTACAGCATTAAACCAGGAGCCCCTGTCAGTAACACAGCGTACAGCATTAAACCAGGAGCCCGTCAGTAACACAGCGTACAGCATTAAACCAGGAGCCCCTGTCAGTAACACAGCGTACAGCATTAAACCAGGAGCCCCTGTCAGTAACACAGCGTACAGCATTAAACCAGGAGCCAATGTCAGTAACACAGCGTACAGCATTAAACCAGGAGCCAATGTCAGTAACACAGCGTACAGCATTAAACCAGGAGTGTGCTCAGAGATACAAACACGGTGTACCAGCATCACAGGCCATCTGAACTTAGCGGTGACATGCTCCAATAGCCATCCTTTATTTACAATAAAATAAGGGGGGCAGATCAAATGTTGCTAGTCAGTGCTTATAAGAGGTATAAAAATCAAGTTTAAAGCCTTGGTTAGCCCTCCTTTAAAAGGGGCAGTGATGATGTTACTAAAGCTAAGAAGAGGTAAGAGAATGGATGGTTAGCATGCTGCTAGCTCTATACACTGCTATAAAGCAGCTTGGGATAGTCCCGCGGGCCGCCGCACTGCTCTGTCACCTGTACAGGCCGATCCAGTCTCCCTTGAGGTGCGAGGTGAGCTGCGGGCCAGCCTTCTCCAGGGTCTTCATGAACTCCTCCTGGCTGAACGCACGCAGCTGGGGGGGGGTCTGGAGAGGAGGAGGGTTAGAGGAGGGTCAGAGGAGGAACAGCACACAGGGGGTCAGAGAACAGGGGGCAGTCAGTTACAGTGGCACACATGGTTATCAGCAACCTATTTTTGTATAAAAGAGTGTCGTCTTTGGGTGTGTTGGAGCGAGAAAACATACCATAAGAGACACGATCAACTGTATAAATCATGCTTTTATGTATGTATTGTTTAAGAACACGATACACGTAAATGTTGTTGTTGGTGTCTTCAGAGCTTTTTCTTGTACCATGAACAAGACAACACTTATGTACTGGAATGTCCTGAAATCCAGCGTTCTGATTGGCTGGGAGTGTCTTAGTGATTTATAAAGTGTGGAAGTTATCGACTTACCTTCCACGGGGAGATGCTTTTCTGAAGTGGCATTAAACTAGCTAGATAGCGTTCCTAAAATCAAAAGAAGACAGCAAATGTTTACAAGTGACTGTGCATGAGTCCAGTCTCCAGTGTCACTGCAGTTAAAGCACAACTCCAAACAGCTCTGTTCACATTTGGGGAACACTTCATGTCTTTTCCTGCTACTGTTTTAAACATGTTTGTATCACATCTGAAATTAGTTACGGAAAAACAAGTTTACACAAACATTCAGCTAAAAATGTTGACAATAAGAAAAGTGAAACTGTGAAACAGTGCACTGATGAAGTAATTAGTACATTAATGAATTACTTAGTTTAACAAAACTCAAATGAATAGCAGGGCTCTGATAGTACAGTACAGAGTGTTAAACAGAGCATTGTTCATGTGGACTGTTATACTAAATATAAAAAACTAATATTAACACTGCTATAGCCTACTATCCTGTTTTGCTTTATATGATACGATTTACGTGTGACAATTCACTGCACTTCTCTATAGTAAGCAGAACTTGTTAGCTCTCCACTTAGTTTACATGCAGCAAAGTGAGTTTCTGCTTCAGGCAGCTCTCATCCTCACACCTGTGACAGCGGCAGTAGGCTATGAATGGAAGCAGCTCCCCAGCCCTGCTGCAGCCAGTCGCAGGCTCAGCAACAGCAGGTTATGAATGGGGTTAATGGAAGCAGCTCCCCAGCCCTGCTGCAGCCAGTCGCAGGCTCAGCAACAGCAGGTTATGAATGGGGTTAATGGAAGCAGCTCCCCAGCCCTGCTGCAGCCAGTCGCAGGCTCTGCAACAGCAGGTTATGAATGGGGTTAATGGAAGCAGCTCCCTAGCTCTGCTGCAGCCAGTCGCAGGCTCTACTTGAGGCTCTTACTAGAGGAATGATGAAACTCTGGGTCAGCTCCAGGAAGTACCGTCTGAGGATGGCATTCTGAGCTGCAGATGGGCGCTTCTGCTGGATCCCCTGTGAACACAGAGAACCACACCACTGCCGTTATCAGAGATACTCTCGCTAATGATTGAGCAATACTGCCTCCCTGCTTTAGTCTATAGTCACTCAGATTGTTTCTGCCAAAGCTACAACTTTCAAAAGGAACCCTTTGCTCCACTCATCCACTAAACAAAATTACAAGCAACTGATGAGCCTCTCTCTCTTATCCTCTCTCTCTTATCCTAAACACATTTCCACAACATTTAAATCAAGTTTCTTTCTTATACAAAAGGACGTCCTCCAGCCATGCAACTGCAGGTACACAACAGAAATAAATATCATTACAAAAGGTAGAGTACTGCTGTCAGAAGAGCAGCTCAGCTGAAGACACCGTCTCCATGATGCCTTTGATCTCTACTGGTAGGACATACCTTCTGTAGCTGCTTAATGATGTCCTCGTCCCGGTTTAGGAACGGCTTGTAAGCGCTGTACACACCTGCAAAACAGAGCAGAATCAGCTGCAGTGCACCAGCCTGCTTCCCTTTAGAAACACACATTTAAAAAGAGCCTTTAACACAAGAACAGCTACATCATGGCTGACAATGACTTGCAATGGGAGATGCAGCTTTCTCAGTCACGCGAGGGGCAGCTACTGCATTCCTCGGGCACCCAAGTACTTCCTGTTGGGTAGGTCACTGGAGTGTTGCTAACTGGTATCCAGTTGCCCTTTCTGAAAGCAGAGTGTGAGTTCTGCTCACAGCTAGATGATATAAAACAGATTTATTTTTACCAGGTTTGGAGTCCAAGGTCTTGAGATTCTTCAGCTTCTTCACCTTGACTTGTTTGGGAATGTCTCCTGTAGAGAAACACAGTGGAGGAATTGCACAACTGCAAACAGAGAGCCGGGCCGGGAGAGGGTCTGTATTATAAACATGCAAACAGAGAGCCGGGCCGGGAGGGGGTCTGTATTATAAACATGTAAACAGAGAGCAGGGTCGGGAGGGGATATGTATTATAAACATGTAAACAGAGAGCCGGGCCGGGAGGGGATCTGTATTATAGCTCTGATAAGTGTGCACAATGCTGTCTCCCTTCAAGTGCACCTTGTTTAGCCCAGAGAAGGGAAATGTATCTGTCTTTGAGCAGTGCCCCGGATGCAGCTGCAGTGCACAGTACCTGCTTGCTTCATGTCTCCGATGCGGATGATGTGTGGCCAGTGCTGCAGTGTCTTTGCAAAGAAAGGATTGGTCACTCCCAGGATAACCGATGGACTGAGGAAGGAGAGAACCTGTTAGGAGGCAGCAGCTCACCATTGCACTCCACACCAAGGACAATGCAGTGACAATGCACTCCACACCAAGGACAATGCAGTGACAATGCACTCCACACCAAGAACAATGCAGTGCCCCTGCACTCCACACCAAGGACAATGCAGTGCCATTGCACTCCACACCAGGGACAATGCAGTGTGCTGTAATGGGCTTAATTTATTTGCCATTCAGTCTTGTGAATCATTCATGCAGAGGCAGACAAGCTGTCGACTTGTTTGGTGCTTTGGGGAAAACAGTTTGTAAACCCCTGTGTAAAAGGAGAGAGGGTGGGCACTAACCGACAGCCAGGCACACCCCCCCTCTGCAGAGCTGTGTCTCTCTGGTGAGAGCCTCTCTTAGTGACCCCCCCTCTGCAGAGCTGTGTCTCTGGTGAGAGCCTCTCATAGTGACCCCCCCTCTGCAGAGCTGCATCTCTCTGGTGAGAGCCTCTCTTAGTGACCCCCCCTCTGCAGAGCTGTGTCTCTGGTGAGAGCCTCTCATAGTGACCCCCCCTCTGCAGAGCTGCATCTCTCTGGTGAGAGCCTCTCTTAGTGACCCCCCCTCTGCAGAGCTGCATCTCTCTGGTGAGAGCCTCTCTTAGTGACCCCCCCTCTGCAGAGCTGTGTCTCTGGTGAGAGCCTCTCTTAGTGACCCCCCCTCTGCAGAGCTGCATCTCTCTGGTGAGAGCCTCTCTTAGTAACCCCCCCTCTGCAGAGCTGTCTCTCTGGTGAGAGCCTCTCTTAGTGACCCCCCCTCTGCAGAGCTGCATCTCTCTGGTGAGAGCCTCTCTTAGTAACCCCCCCTCTGCAGAGCTGTCTCTCTGGTGAGAGCCTCTCTTAGTGACTCCCCCTCTGCAGAGCTGCATCTCTCTGGTGAGAGCCTCTCTTAGTGACCCCCCCTCTCACGATACTCACGGGGCCTGCGTGCGCGTAGTGTACTCCTTGAACTCACTGTCGTGGATGGTGAAGTAGGGCCTGAAATCACTGCAGTACTTCAGAGGAGCAATACAGCTGGAAACAATACGAAAAACAAAAACGAGCTCAACTCAAATGTAAAACATACGAATAAAAAAAAACCTGCACTCTAACACAAACAGTTAAACAAACCAGATCCGGATACTAAACCTAATGCATAAACAATCCTGAATAATGTGAATATCAACTTTCAGGACACCTGGAGAAGTGGATTTCCAGATACATTGAAAAATGTGTGAAATGTGAGGATCGCCTCCACTAGTCCCCGTCACAGGGGATTTCATATCAGATCTATAATAAAAACACCACATTACACATGATTCTGTGTTAGATTGGCTGTGCTATTTACAGCCCCAAGCAGGATATTAAGCTGTCAAGATGAAAAGCTGCAACTGTCTCCCGTCTAACACCAAACCCATCATTAGCAGCTTCCACAACATCTGAGTAAATAGAACCTCGCAATGAACACAGAAGCAGCCTGTCAGCCTGTGACATTGTAGCTATCTTTAAAACTCCAAACCTCGATGAAAAGGGCCCATCAGATACGAGATTACAGTCTATTCTAAACAGCAGGCACTGCTGCTTCACACAGGCTGCACGGGTTAGTACCGAACACTTTGTCAGAATGCAGCAACATAAGGAGGTCCATTTAATATTAAAGCCACAACCTTAAACTCGTGATAACCAAGGTTTCAAAAGACACAACATTTATCATCATAAAGTGCAATGAAACCTGCTGAAGAATGTTAACATATTGAATTACACACCGCTTTGTAGTTTTCAATATACTTAACGAAAAACTGACAATTGAAATGTGTGACATTTCGAAATCCAACATGAAATCCTATACTACTATTATGACTTCCAGCAGACTTTTACGTTATCATTTTGCAGTTTCTTTTATGACATGATGTTACATATACATACAATATATATATTTTGTGGCAGACTAGGGGGGGAAGAGAGAAAAATTTTGTCCAGGAAGGGATAAAGGACTACATTCCCCAGAATGCAACTGGAGGGAGCCAAGGTGAGATTCACCTGGCTCTAATATTCAATTAGCAAGCAGGTACCTAACACGGTTTTGCAATCAGTAAATGACTTGGCTGTCCGATAGTTAGAACTGGAATATATACAGACGTGCTCAAATTTGTTGGTACCCTTACAGCTCATTGAAATAATGCTTCATTCCTCCTGAAAAGTGATGAAATTAAAAGCTATTTTATCATGTATACTTGCATGCCTTTGGTATGTCATAGAATAAAGCAAAGAAGCTGTGAAAAGAGATGAATTATTGCTTATTCTACAAAGATATTCTAAAATGGCCTGGACACATTTGTTGGTACCCCTTAGAAAAGATAATAAATCATTGGATTATAGTGATATTTCAAACAAATTAGTTTCTTTTTGAGCGAAAGTGGGCTCCATGGAAGAAGACCCAGGAGGACTCCACTTTTGAAAGAAAAACATAAAAAAGCCAGACTGGAATTTGCTAAAATGCATATTGACAAGCCACAATCCTTCTGGGAGAATGTCCTTTGGACAGATGAGTCAAAACTGGAGCTTTTTGGCAAATCACATCAGCTCTATGTTCACAGACGAAAAAATGAAGCTTTCAAAGAAAAGAACACCATGCCTACAGTGAAACATGGAGGAGGCTCGGTTATGTTTTGGGGCTGCTTTGCTGCGCCTGGCACAGGGTGCCTTGAATCTGTGCAGGGCACAATGAAATCTCAAGACTATCAAGGCATTCTGGAGCGAAACGTACTGCCCAGTGTCAGAAAGCTCTGTCTCAGTCGCAGGTCATGGATCCTCCAACAGGATAATGACCCAAAACACACAGCTAAAAGCACCCAAGAATGGATAAGAACAAAACATTGGACTATTCTGAAGTGGCCTTCTATGAGTCCTGATCTGAATCCTATCGAACATCTATGGAAAGAGCTGAAACTTGCAGTCTGGAGAAGGCACCCATCAAACCTGAGACAGCTGGAGCAGTTTGCTCAGGAAGAGTGGGCCAAACTACCTGTTAACAGGTGCAGAAGTCTCATTGAGAGCTACAGAAAACGTTTGATTGCAGTGATTGCCTCTAAAGGTTGTGCAACAAAATATTAGGTTAGCGGTCCCATCATTTTTGTCCATGCCATTTTCATTTGTTTTATTACTTACAATATTATGTTGAATAAAAAATCAAAAGCAAAGTCTGATTTCTATTAAATATGGAATAAACAATGGTGGATGCCAATTACTTTTGTAAGTTATTTCAGGGAAAATTGTGCATTCTTCGTTTTTTGTGGAGGGGTACCAACAAATTTGAGCATGTCTGTATATATATATATATATATATATATATATATATATATATATATATATATATTTAATTAATGTCTCAATCCACAAATTCTAGGTGATGCAAAACTTTTGGCCATAGGTGTACACATCATAACCGTCAGACGACATTTAAAGAGCCAGTGTTAATGGCAGCTCAGGCTGGAGTTCCTGTGTAATTGGAATAGGTGTACACATCATAACCGTCAGACGACATTTAAAGAGCCAGTGTTAATGGCAGCTCAGGCTGGAGTTCCTGTGTAATTGGAAGTCCATCCTGACAGACAGGCTCAGTGGTGGGGGTTTACTTTAACCAGTGCGCGCACACAGGGCCTCTGCTTGGATATTCAAAACCAAGCATGGCAATGACAGGCTGATTTAAAGACACAGTAACGTATCAGAGAGTTCCTTCAGAAAACAATCCTTTTAACAGCTGTTGTGATCTTGAACTCTTTCAGCACTGCAAACCTAATAAAACTCCACTCAACACCGTTAACTGCATAGAAATATCTGGGGTGTAAAATTAAACCCTGAAACTCACAAGAAAAAATGTCACACTTTAATATAGGTAACTTATATTTGATATTATGGCAATTTGTGCCTCTTTCAAGCGATGTTCAGCCGAATACATTCTAGAAATATTAAATTCAACTTCTTATGACATTGAGAAAGACTTGTAGTCAAAATGTTTGTCGCTGAATCGATAACGTTTCTTTTGGTATTTCTAAATTCAGCACTCCTGAGTGTATAACAGTTCTGAATCATTTGAATGCTCACATGTCTGGAAGCGCTCTCCTCCGCAGTGACTCACCTGACCAGCGCCAGCACAGTTTCTGAGGACTCGGCGGGCGAGGGTGCCATGACAACCAGCGACTCCCCTAGCAACACCAGCTCCCACAGCATCTGGATGTGAAAAAAGACCGGGCCAAAGCACCTGCTCGGGGGCACAGACACACACAGACAGAGACAGACACAGAGACACACACACACACACACACACACACAGACAGAGACAGACACAGAGACACACACACACACACACACACACACAGACAGAGACAGACACAGAGACACACACACACACACAGACAGAGACAGACACAGAGACACACACACACACACACACACACAGACACACACACACACACACACAGACAGAGACAGACACAGAGACACACATACACACAGACAGAGACAGACACAGAGACACACACACACACACAGACAGAGACAGACACAGACAGACAGACAGACACACACACACACAGACAGACAGACACAGAGACACACACACACACACATAGACAGACACAGACACACAGGTTAGAGGCCACTGTGTAGCAAGCTGACGTCTGAACAGAGAATAAGCCTTGCACACATTCATCATTACAGGGCTCCCACTTTAATTTCTCTGTCTGGCTTATACATCAGAAAAATGTGACAGGCTTTAAAACAGGAACATTTTCTGTCAACATGGCCTCAGCACGAATGAACCAAATGAGTGGAGTCCGGAGGGATCGCTGCACTATGCTGACATGCACAAGGAATCCATCCTTTTGTAGCGAATCCCACAGCCTGGCACTGAACCCCATTACCTCCCCACCTGATTCCAGCTCCACCCTGGTTTACATGCACAACATAGAGAGGCTCTGAGAGTCGATCCCTACAACAGGCAGCTTGAATATCATTACATTGTACATTTCAAAGTTAAGAGGGGTGGGTTGGGGGTGTTTCATTCAGACCATTACAATGCAAATCTTCATAGTTCCTACAGCAGGGGTTCTCAAACCTTTTCCTTCTGAGCCCCCCCCCCACCTGCGTCGCTATAAAAATCCTACTGCCCACCATATACATTATAATATCTCTGTGACAGGGAGGATATTCAGATCTCATCTCTGTGACACTGTGTGAGGAGGATATTCAGATCTCATCTCTGTGAGGTGGATATTCAAATCTCATCTCTGTGACTGTGTGAGGAGGATATTCAGATCTCATCTCTGACACTGTGAGGTGGATATTCAAATCTCATCTCTGTGACTGTGTGAGGTGGATATTCAGATCTCATCTCTGTGACACTGTGTGAGGAGGATATTCAGATCTCATCTCTGTGACACTGTGTGAGGTGGATATTCAGATCTCATCTCTGTGACACTGTGTGAGGAGGATATTCAGATCTCATCTCTGTGACACTGTGTGAGGAGGATATTCAGATCTCATCTCTGTGACACTGTGTGAGGAGGATATTCAGATCTCATCTCTGACACTGTGAGGTGGATATTTTCAGATCTCATCTCAGTGAGGTGGATATTCAGATCTCATCTCTGTGACACTGTGTGAGGTGGATATTCAGATCTCATCTCTGTGACACTGTGTGAGGTGGATATTCAGATCTCATCTCTGTGACACTGTGTGAGGAGGATATTCAGATCTCATCTCTGTGACACTGTGTGAGGAGGATATTCAGATCTCATCTCTGTGACACTGTGTGAGGAGGATATTCAGATCTCATCTCTGTGACACTGTGTGAGGTGGATATTCAGATCTCATCTCTGTGACACTGTGTGAGGAGGATATTCAGATCTCATCTCTGTGAGGTGGATATTCAAATCTCATCTCTGTGACTGTGTGAGGAGGATATTCAGATCTCATCTCTGACACTGTGTGAGGTGGATATTCAGATCTCATCTCTGTGACACTGTGTGAGGTGGATATTCAGATCTCATCTCTGTGACACTGTGTGAGGTGGATATTCAGATCTCATCTCTGTGACACTGTGTGAGGAGGATATTCAGATCTCATCTCTGTGACACTGTGTGAGGAGGATATTCAGATCTCATCTCTGTGACACTGTGTGAGGTGGATATTCAGATCTCATCTCTGTGACACTGTGTGAGGAGGATATTCAGATCTCATCTCTGTGACACTGTGTGAGGGGGATATTCAGATCTCATCTCTGTGACACTGTGTGAGGTGGATATTCAGATCTCATCTCTGTGACTGTGTGTGAGGAGGATATTCAGATCTCATCTCTGTGACACTGTGTGAGGGGGATATTCAGATCTCATCTCTGTGACTGTGTGTGAGGAGGATATTCAGATCTCATCTCTGTGACACTGTGTGAGGTGGATATTCAGATCTCATCTCTGTGACACTGTGTGAGGTGGATATTCAGATCTCATCTCTGTGACACTGTGTGAGGAGGATATTCAGATCTCATCTCTGTGACACTGTGTGAGGGGGATATTCAGATCTCATCTCTGTGACACTGTGTGAGGTGGATATTCAGATCTCATCTCTGTGACTGTGTGTGAGGAGGATATTCAGATCTCATCTCTGTGACACTGTGTGAGGGGGATATTCAGATCTCATCTCTGTGACTGTGTGTGAGGAGGATATTCAGATCTCATCTCTGTGACACTGTGTGAGGTGGATATTCAGATCTCATCTCTGTGACACTGTGTGAGGTGGATATTCAGATCTCATCTCTGACACTGTGTGAGGTGGATATTCAGATCTCATCTCTGTGAGAATATGTTGGCTGCATTCTGATATGTGAGAATAAACCATCTTCAAGCTAACACATGTGAGAGAGAGGGTACATGAGAATAAAGCATCTTCAAACTAACCCTGTGCAGGTTCTGCAGTTAAACAAATTCTTTAGTTCCTCATCCACGACACAAGATGGCAGCGACAGTCTAGTAAGGAACTGGGTGTGAAAGTAAATACACAGCTGCAGACCTGCAGTATTGGTAAGGCAGGGTTATCCTTACACATTGCCTCAAGTAGTACAATAGAAGCACAACTCGTGATGAATGGGTTATTTCATTGGCTGTCTCCAGTACCTGAACAGGTCCACCTCGTGGATAGTAGGAAGCACAAGAGACACCTGGGCATCATTCTGAAACAGAGGAAGATAGGGGAGAGATGAGGAACAACATGGAAACACACACTGCAGAGTAAACCAGAGGGAGAGAGGAGAGAGAGAGAGCTGAGGAACAACATGGAAACACACACTGCAGAGTAAACCAGAGAGAGAGGAGAGAGAGAGAGATGAGGAACAACATGGAAACACACACTGCAGAGTAAACCAGAGGGAGAGAGGAGAGAGAGAGCTGAGGAACAACATGGAAACACACACTGCAGAGTAAACCAGAGGGAGAGAGGAGAGAGAGAGAGAGATGAGGAACAACATGGAAACACACACTGCAGAGTAAACCAGAGGGAGAGAGGAGAGAGAGAGCTGAGGAACAACATGGAAACACACGCTGCAGAGTAAACCAGAGAGAGAGGAGAGAGAGAGATGAGGAACAACATGGAAACACACGCTGCAGAGTAAACCAGAGGGAGAGAGGAGAGAGAGAGAGAGAGCTGAGGAACAACATGGGAACACACACTGCAGAGTAAACCAGAGGGAGAGAGGAGAGAGAGAGATGAGGAACAACATGGAAACACACGCTGCAGAGTAAACCAGAGAGAGAGGAGAGAGAGAGAGCTGAGGAACAACATGGAAACACACACTGCAGAGTAAACCAGAGAGAGGAGAGAGAGAGAGAGATGAGGAACAACATGGAAACACACGCTGCAGAGTAAACCAGAGGGAGAGAGGAGAGAGAGAGATGAGGAACAACATGGAAACACACACTGCAGAGTAAACCAGAGGGAGAGAGGAGAGAGAGAGATGAGGAACAACATGGAAACACACGCTGCAGAGTAAACCAGAGAGAGAGGAGAGAGAGAGAGCTGAGGAACAACATGGAAACACACACTGCAGAGTAAACCAGAGGGGGAGAGGAGAGAGAGATGAGGAACAACATGGAAACACACGCTGCAGAGTAAACCAGAGGGAGAGAGGAGAGAGAGAGATGAGGAACAACATGGAAACACACACTGCAGAGTAAACCAGAGGGAGAGAGGAGAGAGAGAGAGCTGAGGAACAACACGGAAACACACACTGCAGAGTAAACCAGAGGGAGAGAGGAGAGAGAGATGAGGAACAACATGGAAACACACACTGCAGAGTAAACCAGAGAGAGAGGAGAGAGAGAGAGCTGAGGAACAACATGGAAACACACACTGCAGAGTAAACCAGAGGGAGAGAGGAGAGAGAGAGATGAGGAACAACATGGAAACACACGCTGCAGAGTAAACCAGAGGGAGAGAGGAGAGAGAGAGCTGAGGAACAACATGGAAACACACATTGCAGAGTAAACCAGAGGGAGAGAGGAGAGAGAGAGATGAGGAAAAACATGGAAACACACACTGCAGAGTAAACCAGAGAGAGAGAGGAGAGAGAGAGCTGAGGAACAACATGGAAACACACACTGCAGAGTAAACCAGAGGGAGAGAGGAGAGAGAGAGATGAGGAACAACATGGAAACACACACTGCAGAGTAAACCAGAGGGAGAGAGGAGAGAGAGAGATGAGCAACAACATGGAAACACACACTGCAGAGTAAACCAGAGGGAGAGAGGAGAGAGAGAGATGAGGAACAACATGGAAACACACACTGCAGAGTAAACCAGAGGGAGAGAGGAGAGAGAGAGATGAGGAACAACATGGAAACACACACTGCAGAGTAAACCAGAGGGAGTGAGGAGAGAGAGAGAGAGAGCTGAGGAACAACATGGGAACACACACTGCAGAGTAAACCAGAGGGAGAGAGGAGAGAGAGAGCTGAGGAACAACATGGAAACACACACTGCAGAGTAAACCAGAGGGAGAGAGGAGAGAGAGAGATGAGCAACAACATGGAAACACACACTGCAGAGTAAACCAGAGGGAGAGAGGAGAGAGAGAGATGAGGAACAACATGGAAACACACACTGCAGAGTAAACCAGAGGGAGAGAGGAGAGAGAGAGATGAGGAACAACATGGAAACACACACTGCAGAGTAAACCAGAGGGAGTGAGGAGAGAGAGAGAGAGAGCTGAGGAACAACATGGGAACACACACTGCAGAGTAAACCAGAGGGAGAGAGGAGAGAGAGAGCTGAGGAACAACATGGAAACACACACTGCAGAGTAAACCAGAGGGAGAGAGGAGAGAGAGAGCTGAGGAACAACACGGAAACACACACTGCAGAGTAAACCAGAGGGAGAGAGGAGAGAGAGAGCTGAGGAACAACATGGAAACACACACTGCAGAGTAAACCAGAGGGAGAGAGGAGAGAGATGAGGAACAACATGGAAACACACGCTGCAGAGTAAACCAGAGAGAGAGGAGAGAGAGAGAGCTGAGGAACAACATGGAAACACACACTGCAGAGTAAACCAGAGGGGGAGAGGAGAGAGAGATGAGGAACAACATGGAAACACACACTGCAGAGTAAACCAGAGGGAGAGAGGAGAGAGAGAGAGCTGAGGAACAACATGGAAACACACACTGCAGAGTAAACCAGAGAGAGAGGAGAGAGAGAGAGATGAGGAACAACATGGAAACACACACTGCAGAGTAAACCAGAGGGAGAGAGGAGAGAGAGAGCTGAGGAACAACATGGAAACACACGCTGCAGAGTAAACCAGAGGGAGAGAGGAGAGAGAGAGCTGAGGAACAACATGGAAACACACACTGCAGAGTAAACCAGAGGACCAGAAGATCATAAGCACAAGAAAGGGGGCAGTGATAATGTTCCTAGCGCTAGGAGTTGGGCATTGGAACATATCCATTCATTCATTAGCTTCTCTGGGCAATGAGCAGGTATATACAGTGCTGTGAAAAAGTATTTGCCCCGTCTGATTTTATGCATTTTTGCATATTTTTGACACTGAATGTTATCAGATCTTCAACCAAAACTTAATATTAGATAAAAGGGACCCTGAAAGAACAAATAACATAAAATTGACACATATTTCATTTATTTATTAAAGAAAGTTATGCAACACCAATGTCCCCGTGTGAAAAAGTAATTGCCCCCTTAGACTCAATAACTGGCTACGCCACCTTTAGCAGCAAGAACTGCAACCAAACACTTCCACACCAGGGAACACCGGCAGGGTGAATGATGTCAGGACGCAAAGCATTCGGGTGCAAAAATCACAAAAGGAAAAACAGTAACAAAAAGTATTTGTGTGCCTGAGCCTTTAAACCAACAAAGGGCGGCCATAACAAAACAATGGCTACATAATACAGGAACGGGACAGCCGCTCAATAGAATACTGTGTGTGACTATAGAGCGAGTCAACGACAGGACGTCACACAAAGCAAGACGGAAGACAGCTCCAATACATTCAATGTTCATTTGTTCTAATGGTTTTTATACCCTATACTGCTCAAGGAGAGGCTGAAAATGCGTCAAAAGCTTTAGTTAACATGTTTTCTATTGCGTTACAGTTCCCTTTTAAATCAAACTGCTATGCAATGGGAGTCTTATTCCCTGCCCTGAGGTACTATCAGTGCAATGAGTTCAATTGAATGAGAGATGGTCAGGTAGGACTCTGTGTTGAGTTCAACTGAATGAGAGGTGGTCAGGTAGGATCGGCTCTGTAACGATTTCCTTTGGGAAGGGCAAGAGTATCTTCTGCTCTCGCTTTTGGATTAAAGATTCAGTTTCTACTTCATAAACACTTCAATAAGCCATGACGTGTTAACTCTTTCAACACTGACCCTGGAAAGAGGTCTAGGATACCAAAGCTGTGCGCTAGTGCCTGTGACATAGCCATGCTTGCCACCGAGAGCACAAGAGGGCTGCAGACACGGTGCTAGCATCATGTTTCCTTCAAACATGCTGCAGTCACGGATGCAGCGACCATTACATTATTATTTCAGGGAACCATGGTTATGATAATAACTCAACATTCTCTATCAAGTACGAAACGTAACCATTACCGAACAAGGCAATATTGCAGAACAAGGCAATAAGCCGTCGCAAGGCAATATAGGCAATACAACCAGAATGCTACAAGGCTAAGCCAATGCTGCCTCGTGCGTTACCATTTGGAACCCCAGTAACAAGTAGCTAGGGCTAAAAATCGAGGGAGAAAACTCACCTCTATGTTATCTTGTAAGGGCTGACCCTGAAGCCATCCTCAACACTCGAGTTCCAAAGCCAGCCAACCCTGCAACAGGCTGCCATGCCCCTGGTGGAATGGGCAGTGAGCTTTTCTGGAGGGGGCAAGTTGGCTCGCTCATAGGCAGTCTTGGCTGTGTCTGTTATCCATTTTGATAATCTCTGTTTAGACAGGGCTTGCCCATGGGACTTTGCCCCATAACAGACAAAAAACTGTTCGGACTGCCTCCAACTGTGTGTCCTGCCAACATAGTAAGCTAGTGTCCGCACAGGGCAGAGCGTATGGAGCTGGCGCTCCCTGTCAGACTGGGAAGGAGGTGAATGGAAAGCCTCCAATTCCACAGACTGGTTGATGTGGAATGCTGAGATAGTTTTAGGCAAAAAAGCAGGATTGGTACAAAGCGTAACCTTTGTCCTGGCTTCTGAAAAAATTAAGCTGGCTTTTGCAATTGAAAATACTTGCATCTCACTCACTCTAGCGGAGGTGACTGCAAGCAAGAAAGCCGCTTTAAGCGACAAGAATGTCAGCTCAGCTGAATGTAAGGGCTCAAATGGAGGCTTCATGAGTGCCTCAAGCACTACGTTAAGCCTCCAGCGAGGAACAATATCCTTCAGAGGCTGCCGAAGCCGCCAAGCCCCTTTCAAAAATTGCCCCTCCAGGAAGTGAGCTCCTGGGGAGACAGTCAATTTTGACATGGCAAGCTGAAATAGCTGCCAGATAGTCCTTTAACGTGGATAGCAATTTCCCCTCATCAAATAGGTCCTGCAAAATTGCAGTATCACTGCCATGGGACAAATCAGAGGCTAACACCACGTCTGAAAGATGCCCAACTTGTACCCGTACTGGGAATGTGTGGACACTGCTCTGGCATTTTGCAGGGTGTCAATGACCCTACTGGACAGACCCAGGCGGCTTAAATGCAGCCGTTCAGGGGCCAGACCCAGAGCTGTAGGCTCGATGGGTCGGGATGCCATAAGGTCCCCTGTGCCTGAGATCGCGGCGATTGGTCAGGCTCCAAGGCTGACCGCTCAGGAGCTGCATCAGAGCTGAAAACCATAGTCTCCTGGGCCAGTAAGGGGCTACTAGGAGCACCCTGGCCCAGTCCTGCCTGATTTTCTCCAGACACAGCGGGAGCATGGTGAGTGGTGGGAAGGCATACAGCAGCTGTCTTGGCCACTTGTGAGCCAAGGCATCTATTGCCAGTAGGTCCCCATCTCCTGTTATGGAGAACCAAAGGGGGCAGTGGGTCGATTCCTGGGAGGCAAAGAGATCTATTTCTGCTCTCCCGAACCTGTCCCAAATGAGGCTCACTGTCTCAACGGAGCCAGGATAGCTTCCATGCACTTTGAAAAGACACAGGGAGCTAGAGAGAGGCCAAAAGACAATATACAGAAGGGGCGCCAGAAGTCGCCAGCTTCACGCCAAGGCCACTTATGGAAGCAACAAGCAACAGTGACAATGGTAATACCAGGAAAATAATAATACCCAAACAAAGTTTCATGTCCATGTGGCAGGGCAGAGATCTGCATGTAAATATGTGGCTGGGCTGAGCCCTGCTGATAAATGTATTGTTGATTGTGTTGAAAGGGAGTGGTTTCTGGTTGCTGATTTAAAAAGAAATGTATTGTTTGGGGTTAAAAACACAATGTGTTGTTATTCTTGTATAGTTAATGTGGTTTTGCAGGGGTTATATTAGCAGCTCGTCTCTGCCAGACCACATCTCATGAGAATGCGTGGCTGGCAGCTAATGATTTTTAACAGATTGGCTGTCAACCCCGCGTATCAAAACTCTCGTGCAGAATGTGGCTGTCTCTGCGTTGATGAAATGATTGCTGATTGGGAGATGGGCACATGTATGTAAGCTTGTCTGTGTAGGGGGGGGGTTAAAGGAGAGAGCGAGCGAGAGAGAAGGAGGTAAAGATTAAAGAAAAGTAAAGAATTGCTACTTGTTTTGAGAAGGGGTTTTTGTGTTCGAGATTTGTTTTTGTTTTTATTTTGGCTCTGTGAGCTGTGTTTTTTGTAAAAGTGTTTTGTTTAAATAAATACGCACACAGTGTTTCAACCCACAGTACTTATTTGTGTCTTCCTGGTCTGGGAACATCACCAGTCGACCGTCCTGTCACAGTCCCTTAATACAGTATGTTATTCTTTCTACATTGTGTCTAATTGTATAATGCATCGGTTTGAGTGATGCAATAACACTGAATCACAGTAATATTGGTATATCCCATTCCCTTGGCTGAACAAATTTAGTCTTTTTTTTCGGTTTTAAACTTTAATTTCTGTTATACCAAAAAAAAACGTCTTAACGTTAAAAACAGCTGAAAGAGTTGATAAAAAACCAAACCGATCATAACCGACTTGCATCCCTAATTTAAACTATGATTGCAAAGCTAGTGCTCAACATTGTAAGCTAGGCTGAAACTATACGGGACCTTTCTGATTGAGAGCAGTAAGCTTGTTCAGTGTTGTTTCTACTAGCCATGTATTGTTATGTGTGTTGAGCACAAAGGAAAGTTTAGGGGACACTCATACACAGTCCCAATAGCACAGTGCTGCTAGTACTGCATTGTCTTGCTGTCAGCAGTGCTCCAAGCAGTATAAGCTGTCTAAGGCGTACCTGTGGTGCAGACTGGTCAATGTATGTCGTGCCGGGCTTGTCATAACAGGCAGGAATCCGAACCTGACGAGAGAAGCACATCAAAACATCACACAGCGTCACAACCTCCAGACACTGAAAGCACTAAACCATACTCCAACCAGCAAGATAACCCCTCTCCAGCACCGGGTCAAGAAAGAGAACCCCTCTCCAGCACCGGGTCAAGAAAGATAACCCCTCTCCAGCACCGGGTCAAGAAAGAGAACCCCTCTCCAGGACCCCCTCTCCAGCACCGGGTCAAGAAAGAGAACCCCTCTCCAGCACCAGGGTCAAGAAAGAGAATCCCTCTCCAGCACCAGGGTCAAGAAAGAGAACCCCTCTCCAGCACCAGGGTCAAGAAAGAGAACCCCTCTGCAGCACCAGGGTCAAGAAAGAGAACCCCTCTCCAGCACCAGGGTCAAGAAAGAGAACCCCTCTCCAGGTACCCCTCTCCAGCACCAGGGTCAAGAAAGAGAACCCCTCTCCAGCACCAGGGTCAAGAAAGAGAACCCCTCTCCAGGTACCCCTCTCCAGCACCAGGGTCAAGAAAGAGAACCCCTCTCCAGCACCAGGGTCAAGAAAGAGAACCCCTCTCCAGGAATCCCTCTCCAGCACCAGGGTCAAGAAAGAGAACACCTCTCCAGCACCAGGGTCAAGAAAGAGAACCCCTCTCCAGGAATCCCTCTCCAGCACCAGGGTCAAGAAAGAGAACCCCTCTCCAGGACCCCCTCTCCAGCACCAGGGTCAAGAAAGAGAACCCCTCTCCAGGACCCCCTCTCCAGCACCAGGGTCAAGAAAGAGAACCCCTCTCCAGCACCAGGGCCAAGAAAGAGAACCCCTCTCCAGCACCAGGGTCAAGAAGGAGAACCCCTCTCCAGCACCAGGGTCAAGAAAGAGAACCCCTCTCCAGGACCCCCTCTCCAGCACCAGGGTCAAGAAAGAGAACCCCTCAGCAGCATGTTCAGAGGTCAAAGAACCTTACTGGCTGCAAGCATGTGAGTCATTATGGGAAGCAACTGGAAAGCAAGCCCTGAAGGGGTGGGACAATTTCACTGTCCTGAGAGCAAGGTCTGCAAACCGAGATCTCTATAGCATAGTGCTGTACCAGATGCTTTAAATCTAGAGATCTCTGCAGCATAGTGCTGTACCCGATGCTTTAAATCTAGAGATCTCTATAGCATAGTGCTGTACCTGATGCTTTAAATCTAGAAATCTCTATAGCATAGTGCTGTACCAGATGCTTTAATGTAGAGATCTCTATAGCATAGTGCTGTACCAGATGCTTTAAAGTTTTAAAACAAAGAAATGCATGTTTGCTAAAACAGAGTTCTTTCAAAACTACACGCTGGAGAGCAGTAAAGCGATTGGAGGAGCGGTACAGCGATTAAAGGAGCTATACAGCGATTGGAGGGGTGGTACAGCGATTGGAGGGGTGGTACAGCGATTAGAGGTGCTATACAGCAATTGGAGGGGTGGTACAGCGATTGGAGGGGTGGTAAAGCGATTGGAGGAGCGGTACAGCGATTGGAGGGGTGGTACAGCGATTGGAGGGGCGGTACAGCGATTGGAGGGGTGGTACAGCGATTGGAGGAGCGGTACAGCGATTGGAGGAGCGGTACAGCGACTGGAGGGGCGGTACAGCGATTGGAGGGGCGGTACAGCGATTGGAGGAGCATGGCAAATTATTTTGTCAGCTACAAGCAAAGAACCAAACACACACAAAACACAGCCTATTATAATAACATTTACCAGCAAAGCTAACAAATGGAATTTTAAAAAAAACACCATCTTCTGATTAAGCATCCAAATGCAATGTATATAGGAGCTGCTTGTGAACCCGAAAGAAGCCTCCAGACAGCAGCTTGCAGGTGTGTATAAAAGCAGCAATGCCTTACCTTCACAACCACGCCCACTATAGGGAGGCTCAATGCAGTCCCAGGGACCGGGGCGGGCCAGCGCTCAATGTCACTGCAAGCTAAGAGAGAGAAAACAAACTGTGCACAATGTATACAGATACTCTAGAACTACTGACACCATGCTGAAATAAACCAATACAGACACTCTACTGGAATTACTGACATCATGCTGAAATAAACCAATACAGATACTCTACTGGAATTACTGACACCATGCTGAAATAAACCAATACAGACACTCTACTGGAATTACTGACACCATGCTGAAATAAACCAAATGGGAGATCCTCAAATAATAAACAATATTTAAGATAAGAAATGGGAGATCCTCACATAATAAATAATATTTAAGATAAGAAATGGGAGATCCTCACATAATAAATAATATTTAAGATAAGAAATGGGAGATCCTCACATAATAAATAATATTTAAGATAAGATAGAAAATAATACAATTTTTCGTTTAGAGTTTAAACTTTTAGTGTCTTTGTTGTGTTGCTCCAGCAGGGCCTTCTTTACAGCACAGCATTTCATTTCTATAGCGAGTTTAATGACCAAGGCCATCCCAGCAAACTTCATATTTTCAGTCAAGTTCCTGGTTTGTATTTAAAAGCATGGCCATACGTCCCTCACAACAGTGTATACCATGGCAATGCAGCCCATTAGAGGTACAGTACAGTGAAAGTGTGATCTACACTACCTGGCCAGTCATTAGCCCCCCCCGGCATGGGCATGTTCCCTGGTATACCCGGCCCCTTGGTAACTCTGGCAGGCTGAACAAATGACGTACTTTACTAAAGCATCGCTGTGGACGAAGTCCACTCAGCAATTCTGCACTTGTACTCTGATGAGGAATCTGAATGGAGTCTACATCACGTCGTGTAAAAGGTCCAGCATGATATTCTGCACAGGTCCTGATAAAGTTGTGTGAAGGAATGTCATAAGCATGTTTCATTCCATTTGGTTTAGCGTCTCCATGTAGACTGCGTGTATGCGACAGGCATGCGTGTGGACACCTCCACTGCGAGCCCAGGATGAGAACTGCACTCACCCGCCTCCAGGCATGGCTCACTCTTCTCAAAGTACTCCGGAGCAATCAGCTTCAGCAGGGAGTGATAGAAATGAACATAGGGCAGCCTGCTGATAATCACCAGGGACTGCAACACAAGAGAGAGAGACACATGGGCTAGAGCAGGGAGTGATAGAAATGAACATAGGGCAGCCTGCTGATAATCACCAGGGACTGCAACACAAGAGAGAGAGACACACGGGCTAGAGCAGGGAGTGATAGAAATGAACATGGGGCAGCCTGCTGATAAATCACCAGGGATGTTTCATCATTAATTATAAAAACCTCCAATAGTGGTACATTCAAAAAAAGCTTGGTAAATTCAATGAAGGCATTGAGAAAGATATTCACTAAGGTTATTTCTAAACCAAGATTATAGAAAACTTAAATTCCTTGACTAGAAAAACTACAGTCAACAGAAACGATTCAGTCAATGCCTTCATCGACCTATTCAAAACACAGATAGACAACAACTAAAAGACCTTCCCATTCCCTGAATGCACACACAGCGGTATTTAAAGACAGCTGCACACTCCTGCTATAGAACTCTGACCAGCTGCTAGTTCAAACCAGGGACCATGGAAATGTGTTGCCTTGGTTTCTAAGGCAGGGATAGGACTCAGTAAGTGTGCCTACATTACAGACAGCAGCAGCAGCATTAGCATTACCTGATTTCACTTAGTTAGCATAGACCCAGATTTGTAATGTGTGAATGCCCAGGTATAGCGCCTGATTAAACTTCAAATTTTAAAAAAATGTAAACCTGAAAATCAAAACCTCTTCTTACAATGTGAGCACACATGCCCCTCAGCCCCATTATGAAAAATGTGTTTCTTCTTTTGTTTTTATTACATTTACATTGACAGCCACTTGAAACCCACATTCCCCAGAGGGAGATAACAAACCCAGAGCTCAACAGAGCCTGAAATAAATAACAAGCCTCCACAGAACAGGGAGGAGACAGATAACAGGACTCTTGTGATAATTCACGCAAATTACATTTCTGTGCATCACAATTCACATCCTTAACCCTTTACTGCACCATGTTTAGAGCATGTTAGGCGCTGTGTGGAGGCTGGGTGAGAGCAGGTGACACACTCACTGCGTGGGAGCCACGTCACCACGATGCGAACACGGTTTCATTTCTAGATTTTATGATCAGTGGTATTCAGCCCTTCTTGACGTGTTCTTTCCTCTTCTCAGCACTCACTTTCTGGTTTGCTTTCTGTTTCTACACCTTTGTTTTGAAGTTATATACAGATATACTGTATATCAGCTCACAGCTTACCTTCTGAAAGTAACCTCGCTTCAGAGTTTTATCTCGAACTTGACGGAAATAAACATAGCCGTAGTAATGGCCCTGATCCCTCTGAAAGGAAACAGAAAAGCAGGAGATTAATGAACAGCCCAGAAACCAGGAGGAGAGCAGAAAAGAAAACATGTCATCACCTCAACGGGAGCTCGAGCAGTTTGAACCACCTTTCCACCAAAAGCAAAATACAACTGTTCAAAAGCAAGAACCAAGGCTTCAGTAACCAGGGCTTCAGTAACCAGGGCTTCAGTAACCTGGGCTTCAGTAACCTGGGCTTCAGTAACCAAGGCTTCAGTAACCAGGGCTTCAGTAACCAAGGCTTCAGTAACCAAGGCTTCAGTAACCAAGGCTTCAGTAACCAGGGCTTCAGTAACCAGGGCTTCAGTAACCAGGGCTTCAGTAACCAGGGCTTCAGTAACCAAGGCTAACTAATCATATTGTTCCTTTATCTTGCACTTGGAATCTCTCAATACATTTTTTCCAAGTGGATTCCTTTAATACCAGGCAATTGATTATTATGTGTATTGTCCACACTCTATGGAGCCCCCGTTTAAATCAGATAAATACAGACTGCATGTTTGATGCACATTATGGAAGGCTGGTGTCAGCCAAGCCTCTCTGCCTCAAAGCTCTGCACACACCTCTTGTGTGTTACGCACCCACAAGGCTGGTAAGAGAATGGATTTATAAAGCCTTGCTTTTGTAACCCGTATATAGCGCACTATTAATCCTACACCAAAGCCCCTGATTCAGTGCCACGTTTTCACTGCAGCTACTATTGTTTAGAGTGTGCGAATATGTATTCTTATACTAGAATGCGCTCTGACCCGACTCAATGCATTACTGGACTCTAGAGGGGTAAGCTGCATTATTTTCTTTCTCTGTTATTTGTGATTTTATATGAACTATTTTGCTGGAATGTAGTTAAATAATACTCATGAATATAATACAATGTGGATTGGTACAATATTGCGACTGAGTTTGTGAAATGAAGTATTTTCATTATATTAATTTGTTTTAAAAAATGTTTAATTTTTTTTTACCCCATAGGAGTTGAATGGTGAACCGAGCCATCTTTTGCTTATTTTCTTTCATTTTCTGTTATACAGAGAGAAATAAACATTGCCGCCTTCCAGCATTTGATCTCCAGTAGTCTTCTTTTTAACAAACCATCCAGTAACATCAACACAACGCAGATATAAGATAGCTGGAGTGTAAGCGCAGGAAGGGAAAGAGAGACAGTCCAATCAAAGCAGTCCAATCAAAGCGAAACGTGCAGTTCTAATAGTAACCGAGCTAACCTTCAGATAGACAGGGGCATCTCGATCGCTCTGGTCCACAGGGTAGCACAGCGATGCCTTCCTGCCCACAGCTTCTCGGAATCGGAAACAGAACTGCGTGTCTCCAAGACAACCTGTCAGAGAGGAAACAAAGAGAATTATAGAGAGAGAGAGATGGGGGGTGTGAAGGGGGGAGGTGAGGGGGGGAGGTTAGGGGTGCTTGGAAGGGGTCAGAAGTGTGCTTCATATCCAACAGCTTTCCTACACAAATTAACATAAAGCTGCATTAACTTAACACTGCAGAGCTCTATACAGGTATAGCAGAACTCCACTCAACACTGCAGAGCGCTCTAGTAGTATAGGAAAGAGAACTCCACTCAACACTGCAGAGCGCTCTAGTAGTATAGGAAAGAGAACACTCAACACTGAACAGCAGTGATTTAACATACTAATGTGTATATCTTTGCATGGTCAAACTCTTTAATCAGTCCTATTCAGCACAGATAGCATGCTGGCCATGAGAGCTTATCGCTGGCAATGGAGGATTTGCAGGTCTTGGCAGTGATGAGGACCTCCCACCAGCTATTTGCAACACCTTGCCAAAAACTGACAGGAAATAGAAGAGCAATGTGGAGCCCAAGCCAGGTGGCAACTCTCCCAGACCCACGTGAGAGCTATCTGTGTGTGTGTGTGTGTGTGTGTGTGTGTGTGTGAGCACAGCGGCACAGTCCCTTGATGAGAGGCTGTGGGACTACAGCCTGGTCTTGCAGACACTGCCCTCTAGTGGTAGAAAGGGGCATTCACCCACCAGGTGCAGGCAGAAACACCTGCCATAACACTGTCAATTGGGTGTAGGGCTACCAGACAGAGCTGATTAATGTGACAAGTCCACAAAGGTCTTTAAATGGTTCTGTAGGCAACCCTTAAAATCATCACTTTTATCCAAGTATGCAATTTAAGGACAGAATAATTTCTCACATATACTGGTTTGCTCAGTGTGATAAAGTGACTGGCAACAGGGAGATGCAGTTTTAATACAGCACATTGTTTTAATTTCTAATGTAATTTATCATGTTAAGGAGAGCCCATTTACACGTAATGCAGTTATTTCAAACTTTTTGTCCAACAGTCATATACCCTGCAAGGCACAAACTCCAAAGTGTGTGCCGTGGTCATGTTTCAAGGACTTCAAACTGGAACCTCCCCTTCTGTTCCCAGGAGCGACAGCACAGCGCATGTGCAGAGATGACAGATGGGCACCCCGACCCCACCCAGCTCAGACCACATTTTTAAGCAGCAGTGTGGAGTAGTGGTTAGGGCTCTGGACTCTTGACCGGAGGGTCGTGGGTTCAATCCCCAGTGGGGGACACTGCTGTTGTACCCTTGAGCAAGGTACTTTACCTAGATTGCTCCAGTAAAAAAACCCAAGTGTATAAATGGGTAATTGTATGTAAAAATAATGTGATATCTGTATAATGTGAAATAATGTATAATGTGATACCTTGTAACAATTGTAAGTCGCCCTGGATAAGGGCGTCTGCTAAGAAATAAAAAAATAAAAAATAAAAAAATAAAAATTAAGCATGTCTCAAAGAAAAACTACCTGCACCTTTCTAACAGATCCTTTTTTGGCAAACAAAAAACGTAAGGCAACATGTAAGCAGCTTCTACATGCTCTGTAGTGCTGAGCCATGAATACACACTGCATCCATCTCCAGCCATGTAAAAACAGCCGACACACTCTGTACACACACATGCAGTGCTGAGTCATGAATACACACTGCATCCATCTCCAGCCATGTAAAAACACAGCCGACACACTCTGTACACACACATGCAGTGCTGAGACATGAATACACACTGCAACCATCTCCAGCCATGTAAAAACACAGCCAATACACTCTGTACACACACATGCAGTGCTGAGACATGAATACACACTGCATCCATCTCCAGCCATGTAAAAACACAGCCAATACACTCTGTACACACACATGCAGTGCTGAGACATGAATACACACTGCATCCATCTCCAGCCATGTAAAAACACAGCCAATACACTCTGTACACACACATGCAATGCTGAGACATGAATACACACTGCAACCATCTCCAGCCATGTAAAAACACAGCCAATACACTCTGTACACAGAGAATAACTGCTGATGGGGATTCCTGGTCTGTGTTGAAGGAGGGCTGCTGGGAACTTCCCTGATCCCAGGGATGGCACTCCGGTGCAAGGCAGTGATCCTGCAATCCCTCCCAGTGCCCTACACCACTCCCCTGTGAACACACAGCCAGCCAGAGAGGAGACACGAGGAGACAGGCAGCCAGGCATACAGACAGGGAGACTTTCAGAGACAGACAAGCAGACAGAGAGACAGACATAGAGACACGGAGACATTCAGAGACAGACGAGCAGGCATGGGGACAGGGAGACATTCAGAGACAGACGAGCAGGCATAGAGACAGACATAGAGACAGGGAGACATTCAGAGACAGACGAGCAGGCATAGAGACAGACATAGAGACAGGGAGACATTCAGAGACAGACGAGCAGGCATGGGGACAAGGAGACATTCAGAGACAGACGAGCAGGCAGGTAGATCCTGCCCTCCAGTGGAATTTCACACCCAGGCAGACGATGCCTCTATGACTAGCGCAGCAGTTTTCAAACTTTCCACACATAATCCCCACTTTCCATTTCAATGATGGTCCCTGGAGTCTCGCTGGGAGTTCAGAGCTAGCTGAATCCCAATCCCGGCAGGGGGTGCACAGGGACAGAGCAGATAACGGGCTGGAGATGTATTCATACAAGATCTCCAGGGTTCAGCAGCTAACCCTAACCCTAAACAGAAACCAATGCATGCTGACCTCAGTCCTCCTGAAGCCACGGATTGGGCATTGCAACTCTGGTAGAGGAGGGTGGTAAAATAAGATACAAAAGTGGGCAAAAAGAAACAGGGTCTTCATTGGCAACCCCAGTTTGAAAAGCACTGGCCGACGTGGAAACTAAAAAGCACAGAAAGAAACTCAGTTTCAAGTTACAAGTCTGTCAGTAACAAAAATACCTCTCCACTCTGCAATTACAAAACTACAGGCATCAGCATCATGACCTCCTCCACCGTGTGTTCATGGGAAATTGCAAGTGGGACGTCACTGCGAGCGTCTCCCTTCACCATGTCTCCAGAGGATGATGGTTCAGTGCTGGGACAGACTGCCATGTTCGAATATTCTCTCAATTCAAACCAGTATTCCCAGGCCAGGTCACTGCTCCCGACAGCGCAAGATGAAACTGCTGTACGATGAAGGAGGTCAGAGGTCAGATTCCTCTGCTGCCTGTGTGGCGTCATTTGGAGCCCTCTCCCCTACACCAGCCAGGAATAACACAGCAGATACAGCCATGGTTTCTGTTACTGAAAAACACGCGTGCTATATCTAGATTCGAGTCACACTAACGACTCCAGTCAAGCTACAATTAGAAATGAATGTGTGACTTGAGCAACACTTCCATGACTCCATATGCAGGGGGAGTGTTATGGGAAATCTACTTGCTGGAGTGCTGCTGTACTGAGGTCTCTGTACAGATCACGTAGAAACAGAACTAACATCCCACATAGAATAAGAGGAATAAGCAGCCAAAGCAGAACAGTAAAAGAAGGCAGATTTTCATTCAACTTTTCTTTATTTTTTTAAAAACATTTCTAAGACATCAACCTTTGATATTTTAATAGATTAATTCAGCAAATCCTCTGACTGGCTGTGTGACTGAAGAGAAGGGGGGTGCAGGGCAGGTATATTGATTTGAAGAGAAGGGGGGTGCAGGGCAGGTATATTGATTTGAAGAGAAGGGGGGTGCAGGGCAGGTATATTGTTGATTTGAAGAGAAGGGGGGTGCAGGGCAGGTATATTGATTTGAAGAGAAGGGGGGTGCAGGGCAGGTATATTGATTTGAAGAGAAGGGGAGTGCAGGGCAGGTATATTGTTGATTTGAAGAGAAGGGGGGTGCAGGGCAGGTATATTGATTTGAAGAGAAGGGGGGTGCAGGGCAGGTATATTGATTTGAAGAGAAGGGGGTGCAGGGCAGGTATATTGATTTGAAGAGAAGGGGGGTGCAGGGCAGGTATATTGATTTGAAGAGAAGTGGGGTGCAGGGCAGGTATATTGATTTAAAGAGAAGGGGGTACAGGGCAGGTATATTGTTGATTTGAAGAGAAGGGGGTGCAGGGCAGGTATATTGATTTGAAAAGAAGGGGGGTGCAGGGCAGGTATATTGATTTGAAGAGAAGGGGGGTGCAGGGCAGGTATATTGATTTGAAGAGAAGGGGGGTGCAGGGCAGGTATATTGATTTGAAGAGAAGGGGGTGCAGGGCAGGTATATTGATTTGAAGAGAAGGGGGTTGCAGGGCAGGTATATTGATTTGAAGAGAAGTGGGGTGCAGGGCAGGTATATTGATTTAAAGAGAAGGGGGTGCAGGGCAGGTATATTGATTTGAAGAGAAGGGGGGCGCAGGGCAGGTATATTGATTTGAAGAGAAGGGGGTTTGCGCAGTGTGATAAAGAGATGCAGTTTTAATACAGCACATGGTTTTCATTTCTAATGTAAATTATCATGTTAAGGAGAGCCCATTTACACGTAATGCAGTTATTTCAAACTCTTTGTCCAACAGTCATATACCCTGCAAGGCACAAACCCCAAAGTGTGTGCCGTGGTCATGTTTCAAGGACTTCAAACTGGAACCTCCCCTTCTGTTCCCAGGAGCGACAGCACTGCGCGTGTGCATAGATGACAGATGGGCACCCCGACCCCACCCAGCTCAGACCATATCTATTAAGCATGTCTCAAAGAAAAACTACCTGCACCTTTCTAACAGATTCTTTTAGGCAAACAATTTCTCACTGTGAGATTTCAAACTCAAACTCCGAGGAACTCACAACAACATTCCCACAATGTGAGAGACAAACATTTAAACTGTCTGAAGCGTAACAAAGAAGCAAACAAAACCCATTACCAAATTAATCGATTGAATCTCATTATCGAACACGTATCAGTTAAGAAGAAATGTTTCAACTGGCATAAACAACTCCAATGCTGAATCGGTAAGAAAATAATCCACAGTTTCTCGTTCTAACGGCACTCAAATAGCGAAATAAAAATAAAAATGGGGCTTTCCAAATTGGGGAGAAAATTAGAAAAAATAATTGCCGATTCCAAATTTCCATTTTTCCACCAGTGATTTCTGATTCCAGGATGACGGAGCCCCTTGCCATGGAGCTAAACAAGTGAAGAAATGGTTCGAGGACGACAGCATCACACCAATGCAACTTCAACCTGGAAATTCACTGCCTCTCAATCCTATTGAGAATGTGTGGGGTCTGATAGGGCAGTCAATCATGCAACCCAAACCAACTGGAATCAAGTGTGAAGAATCTAAAGGAAACTGGACCCTTCAGCGCCATGCCTGAGAGGATTAAGGAAGTCTTAGAGTAAGTAGCGGGGTTCTGAAAAATACAATTTTACACATCCCCACGTGTTGCTACAACTGTTTACATAATGTACCTGTAATTTTTTACACTTAAAACTTTAAAGTCTGTTTCAAAGCTCTTTTGAAAATGTCTGCTCTAGTGCACTGATAGTGTCAGGATTATTGGCTACATTGTCAAACAGGTAACACAGCAAGAGCGATCCATGATGTGATACGGAACAGAAAAGCCAGAGCACTTATGTTTTTTTTTTTTTTTTTAATAAAATCACTCTTTCTGCAGTGATTGAGGTCAGATCTCAAACCCCAGTACACTACAGCGCCGATTTTGAAAAAAGAGCTTTGAAACAGACAGTTATAAATGTAAAAAGTTGTCAGGATGTTAACAATGAAAATAATTTTTACCCTGAGTTTGCCAAGGCTGAATTTTCTATTGGCCCTGTCAATAACTAAAGAATGTACAAACCAAGTAGTTCCATAGCTACATATAAAAATGTAAGAGAGACAGACTGACAGATTGACAGACAGCCTCCACACACCCCCAGATAACCTCTGCCAAAGAATGTCCTGTACAAGTTTCATCTCAATGAGATGGTTTAGATGGTTTGCAAAACAGAGAGTTCTTTACCAAGCATAGAATCAGATATCCTGTTTCAAAAGGGAAATACATGTTTGCTGTAATAAAGCAGGTGTTTCTTTAATATTACAAATGGGAGTGCACAGCAGGTAAGATTTATGAAATTATTTTGTAAGCTACGGTTACTAATAATAAATATTTTCATGACATACCATTTTTTAAAGTTACCCTCATGCACACAAAAACACAACACGCTGCTAAATACAAGCAGTCTTCACATGCATTGCAGTGCAGAGAAAGCACAGGCGCTGCACAGAATTCCAATGCTTCACTCTTCACATCCCTCTCTGCAGCAGTGAAGGATGCTGTCAGAGTGCTTTATGATGCATACAGATCTGCTCCTTCAGGGAGCTCTTTATTAAATGTTTACATGGAACCATTCATCTTAATTGAATCAACTGAGCTTTCCAGTGGACTGCCAAAGACACTCCTTAATATACTCAGAGATTGAGATCAAAGTCATTACTGTACACAAGACCAATCTGCTTCTGTTTATGAATAGATCAGGCACAAGGGGATCAGAACTCAATTCATTAAGGACCCTGCTGAGGGACCCTGCCTGCAGCCTGTGAGGAGACGGGAAAGCCATCTGTGCAGAGAACCACAATCACCTTCAACACAACCACATACAGCACGGACCTTCTCTACTGAGTATCCAGCTTCAACACAACCACATACAGCACGGACCTTCTCTCCTGAGTATCCAGCTTCAACACAACCACATATAGCACGGACCTTCTCTACTGAGTATCCAGCTTCAACACAACCACATACAGCACGGACCTTCTCTACTGAGTATCCAGCTTCAACACAACCACATACAGCACTGACCTTCTCTACCGAGTATCCAGCTTCCACACAACCACATATAGCACGGACCTTCTCTACTGAGTATCCAGCTTCCACACAACCACATATAGCACGGACCTTCTCAACTGAGTATCCAGCTTCCACACAACCACATACAGCACAGACCTTCTCTACTGACAGCTTCAACACAACCACATACAGCACGGACCTTCTCTACTGAGTATCCAGCTTCAACACAACCACATACAGCTACTGTATTATCACCAAAATTAGAATGCCTAATTTAAACGCTACAACAGTCTCTAAGGAAGTGGGTGTCAGTGATGAAAGCACTATGAGCCGCATTCTGAGTAGTTCTGGATGAAATAAATAAACACAAGTAGTGCTGGATATTTTAAGTGCCGCGAGACTTCGTTCTCTCGTACATGATTCTCGGCCGCTATCTTTAAGTATTCTAGAAACTCAGCGCACTGCAGTAAGTAAAGAGTTTTGAAAAAAAAATGATATTAAATCTATCTAGGTGTTGTTTTGCAAGGGGTGACTTGCTTTAAAACAAAGAAATGGAGCACTGGTTGAAAAGAAAAGCACCTTTTTCTTCTGCGGCATGCAAAAAAAGTCATTAAATGAAAACAGTGCAGAATGTACAACACAAAGAAACGACAGCAGTGAAGGGAAAGGCAAAAAAGATACATTTCAGCCAAACTGGCTCAAGATTTACCCATGGCTGGAGTTTAGTAATGGTGAAACAAGCTGTTCAGTCTGCAGTCTCTATGCAACTGTAAAGTTTACTAGCCGTTGTTACAAAACGTCTACATTACTGAGACATTCTATTGGCAGTACAGACAACACAGCTTTGAAAAAGAAACACAAAGTACAAACTTCACGTCAGGCAATGGCAAAAGCAATGGAGAGTGCTCTGTCTCTGTAACAGCTGTTAGGTCTCCTGAAAGCAGCTTATTTTAAAGCAGTGTGAATGATGATGCAGTAAAATAAATTGGGTTTGAATGGCAGGCTGGGTATTCAGAGGTTTGTCTCTCTGTCTCTCTCTCTCTCTATCCCTGTAGATTAACATACATGCCAACAGTCCCTATATGGTCAGGACAGTCCTGATTTCCTAGCAAATGTCCCGCGTCCCGATGCATAGGAAGAAAGTCCCGATATTTACACATAGAAAAAAAAAATTTATTCTGCACAGTAGAGTTAGTGAAAACCACACACTGTGCTCTTTGTGCGGCTGACACATCTGCTGATCACTAATTTATACAAATATAAGAACGCTTCATTATGTCTACTTTTACTGTCATGATGTTCGTGTGGTGTTGGGGGGGATACGTCTATTATATGATAATATATATGATCAGAGTCCTGCTGAACAGTGTTCAAATGTTGGCAAGTATGGGTTAATGTTCTCTACTTTTTTCATGACACTGATAGCTCATTTTGTGCAGCTTTGGCGGGGGAGTGTATGCCACGGATATGTGACAGACACATATTTAGGTTTCACTGTATTTCTGATATTTGAAATACTGTTCAGGAAGTCTGCTTTCCATCTCTTCCCTGATTTGAAGGCAGCGTTCTGCTCGTCACTGCAAAGCCCCAGCAGCTGCTGGCTGACACAGCAAGGGTGCCACTATATGAAGGCATTCCGTCACAGCTGCACGATGCAGCATCCCACAAATCCAGCTCAGAACACAAACAATTCTTCCACTGAGGTCATGCTGTCAGCCTAATGTGTGTCTTTGAACAAGCACTACGTAATCTAGTTCAGTGACAAAAAAAAATAAAAATAACCTCCAGCTGCAGGCTACTGCTAATCTGCCTTGATCTAATACTCAGCTTGACAGTGCAGATGAGGGCCTGGATCTCATAAGGCTAGCGAGCACACTGTCCACTGCACAGACAGCACACTGTCCAGCGCACAGACAGCACACTGTCCACCGCACAGACAGCACGTTGTCCACCGCACAGACAGCACGTTGTCCACCGCACAGACAGCACGTTGTCCACCGCACAGACAGCACGTTGTCCACCGCACAGACAGCACACTGTCCACCGCACAGACAGCACACTGTCCACAGCACAGACAGCACACTGTCCACAGCACAGACAGCACGTTGTCCACCGCACAGACAGCACGTTGTCCACCGCACAGACAGCACGTTGTCCACCGCACAGACAGCACGTTGTCCACCGCACAGACAGCACGTTGTCCACCGCACAGACAGCACGTTGTCCACCGCACAGACAGCACACTGTCCACAGCACAGACAGCACACTGTCTACCGCACAGACAGCACGTTGTCCACAGCACAGACAGTTTCTGGTTGCCAATTGCAAATCCATCAAGTTACCACTTTTTGCTGGCATCTCTGGAGTGCTGCAATAAAGCACTGACTGGTGCTGTACTGACAAATAGGACTTAGAGAAGAAGGGATTTAGAAATACTAAAACTAAAATTCATTGGACAAACACTTTTCAGAAGTCTTTCTCAATGTCTTCAACAGAGAAGAAGGAAGCAGAGCACACATAAGGAAGAGACCTATATTGTGGAATCAATACAGCCCTGAGAGATTCACCCCATCCATCTCCACCCCAGTGTCGGAGCGCTTGGCTTCCGTTTTCAGGAGGTTCACAAATAAAGGGATTGGAGTGCTTGGCTGCCAGGACACTGTCTCTCAGGAAATAGTCCCCAGTCCAGCATCCCCACTGCTATCAACAGCAAGCGAGGCTGTACCATCAGGACCAGGTGACCGGGCAGATCACAGAGAGGGGAGTGAGGAAATCATCTTGAGTTGTTAAAAGTCTTTACTGACGAATTGGTTTGAGTTCCCCACAAAGAACTGTTGCATGTTCTGTTTATACCACATATAACAGGCCATGTACTTATGAGGACAGGTTTAATGAAGTAATCCATTTTTGTTTTGATGAATTAAACATCACCTTTGCTGTAGGAAGCTCTGATTGGAAACCGCTACTGTGACGTCACACTGCCACTGAAATCTGATAAATAAACATGCTTTGGAACACCCACACACAGGTTCAACAGGGGCTCGGCCTCTTCAGGATGCAGACACCAGGATCTCAAGAGAACAATAGCCGACTGCAAACCTATGATTCTACTGGAGGGTACAGGCAGCCGACTGCAGCCAGTGAAAACGCCTGGATTACCAAACTCCGAGCTAATGTACTTGAATAGCCAACTATTTACAGACATGAGTAACAAGCTGTGCCATCACCACACAGGGAAACTATTACAAGGAGTATTTAAGATGTGCTTCATAATGAAAAGGGACAACCATTTTCCAATACAGTGTTAATGGATTTGCCTTACGATGCACAAACATTTTGCTTTTTTACTTTACGAAATATAAAACCCAACATGAAAAATCAATGAAAAACAAGCTTGCTTCATGGATGCAGCAAGTGGGTCGGCCTGCCTGCCTGCCTGCCTTGGCCTGGAAGCAATAGGAGGCTGGATTATCTCACTGCCCGGTTCCGATGCATTCATACTTGATGTTAATTCAGCCACTGGCTGAATCTAACAATAAGCAACCATGTCTTTCACCTCAGGAAGTCCTGCATTTGATTCTGCCAGGTCACACTGCAGTGAGTTTGCTGGTATGAGCCTAGCCAAGGAGTCATTAGTGTAACCCACATCACACAAGCACAAGCACACGACTGAGAGGGGCCCGGGTCTGACAGTCACATATAAAGAGAGCTGCACCAAGCCAGCGGCTACAGGAAGGGTTGTTTTTTTATTTTTTATTGAAACTCTTTTTTGCATGGACAATGTATAGAGCTCCTGTATCATTCAGTGCAGTGCATGTAACATTCCAAATTCCAACTTCCATTCAAACAGCCATGTGATTTACACTCCACTCAACAAGAATTGAGACAGATGAAGACATGCACAATGACTGCAGGTGGATCACTTTTACAGTGCCACTCCAAAATACAGATTTCTTCTTCGATTTAACCTCCCAAAACTTTCTGCAATGGTGAATGTATTCCCAGACTTGGCCGTCACTATACAGTAGCAGATACCCAATCCTGAAGGTAAAATAAAGCTTCAGACATGTGCAAAAATGTCTAATGATTTCAATGTTTGCTCAGTGATACAGGGGTGCAAATTTGGCGCTATGGCACTAGATTTTAGTGCCAGGGTACCTCATATAGCACCAACAACATCACATTCTGGCACCAGTAGACATGTTACATTGTGCAAACCATTGGTTTGCAAAATTTCGGCTTCATAATGTGGGCTCGCATGTAATCTCGTGCGATCGGTTGACATTTTAGGCTTATAGAATTGCACTGTTTATTTAGTGGTAGTAATGAGCAAACTGAAGTAGATAAGTTTAGTTTCAAAAAGAGCAAAGAAAGAATGTCACCGGGGAAAAATTCAGTAAAAGCACTGAACCGTGTTTCCGGCACTAATGGCAGTGCAGTTTGAAGCATTGGAAATACGTTGGCAGAACTGAATGTTAGTAGAACACTGCTTCATCTGAACCCTGCTCCTCCGCCAGGATTGCGCACGGTAAGTGCACATTTAAAGTAGTTTCATTTTATCAGTCTTTCTTATATTAAAATGAATTACACATGTTCCTAATGATTAACACATAATTGCCAATTTCCATAGGCAATACAAGTGTTAAATGATGCAAGCCTGTAAAAACATCGAGAAAGACTTTTAGTTTAGTCAAAACTTTGTTTCACTGTCAACCATTAAAAATACTGAAATATAAAAAATATAGTGAAGGGCTCTTACACAGTATAGTACATGACATTTAACCAAATGTGTGCACAATGGAATGGGGAGGTAACGAGGGAGGACTGCACTTCTGAAGCAGGGAACTTCAAGGAAGGAGGAAGCTTGAGGGCTGCAGCTAAAACTACCTTAGGTGATGTAAACAAACTGGCAAGCCAACCATGTCTGTTTGTGATGCACCAAAGGTACATTTGTGGTTGAATGTTTACTGCATATTGAACTGCTTGTGTATTTTTTAAGTATATTTGGCATGACAAATCCATGTTTGTCAAGGCACTATATTTCACAGAATGAGTGTGTGATTACAGTGTTAGCTAAACTATTGCAAAGGAGTTTGGAATGGTTGGGGAAAAGTATTTACATAACTGCTTAAAATCAATAAGTTACTCCACTGTAAATAACCTACCCTTTTACAGATTACAACCTATCGCACTAACTACAAAACAGGACATCAGCAACACTGAACTGCAGACAGAATGACTCACACAGGCACCAAAGAGACGGAAACACAGTACAGAGAACCTGCAGGATATCTTCTCTTCTCTTTGTCCTGTATTATCAGCACTTCACAGATCTCACACTTACCTGTGCATTTCGTTTTTAATTTTATTTTTTTCCTAAGATTGGTACTCTTGTGTGTGCTGCACTTCCCACTGAAGGAACGTACCTGACACACTGCATAAACCCTACCTGTCGTGCACTTACATTAGATGCACAGGTCACATGTGCAACTTTGAAAGAAAGAGGTTACAGCAAACTGCATCTGTGGTACTACTTTAGGCTGAAGTTCACAGTTTCCATGCCTCATTCTCAAGATATCTGTTACACTTGCAATTCCTGGGTCATGTCACCTCTGCAGTGTCTACTGGCTGAAAGCATGTCTCCACTGTGTGTCCTGGTTGACCATGATGATGATGTTTCTATGCTTGATGATGACGGAATGAAAGTGTTTTTTACAGGAATATCTCGATGTCCTATTCCTATTGTATGATGTTGCTTTGTTCCCACAGAAAGCCCTGCAAACAATGCTAGAGGTTTGTTTCAAGCCTGTCTCCATTACTCAGGATAGAACTCCAGACACCCACACCATGAACACAACAGTGAGGACCTCATGACAATCCAGTGGCCATTACATAGGGATGGGATTATCAGACAACTACCTTTTAGTGTCAATATATATTACAGTGTGGTTCAATGCTGACACTGCCTAATGTAGCTGGACTCATTTCATTAATTAGCACATTGTGTCATTTTAAAACTGCTCATTGCATAATTAGCATAATGCATACATTTAAAAAAAAACAGAGTTTGAAGAGATTTCACAATCCTCAAATCTCACATAATGTGCACCCCAGTGTTCTTCCATACTTAATTCATTCTTTTCTATAATGGACAAGCATTGCACACATGTAGTCTCATACATATTCATGTGCTGCATCACAGAAAAGGGGCCTCTCTGGCTCTTTTGATTGGCTACACATTTTAACTTTTAGTAAAATTAAAACAAAACCCCAAATCCCAAGAGAGAGTGAAAGTAAATGTGTCCCTGTGTGAGACTGTCCCAGTGAAAGAGCCAGCTGCTCTAACAGGACTGGGTTGATCTGCTCTGCTGTCTCAGTGAAAGAGCCTGCTGCTCTAACAGGACTGGGTTGATCTGCTCTGCAGTCTCGGTGAAAGAGCCAGCTGCTCTAACAGGACTGGGTTGATCTGCTCTGCAGTCTCAGTGAAAGAGCCAGCTGCTCTAACAGGACTGGGTTGATCTGCTCTGCTGTCTCGGTGAAAGAGCCAGCTGCTCTAACAGGACTGGGTTGATCTGCTCTGCAGTCTCGGTGAAAGAGCCAGCTGCTCTAACAGGACTGGGTTGATCTGCTCTGCTGTCTCAGTGAAAGAGCCAGCTGCTCTAACAGGACTGGGTTGATCTGCTCTGCAGTCTCGGTGAAAGAGCCAGCTGCTCTAACAGGACTGGGTTGATCTGCTCTGCTGTCTCGGTGAAAGAGCCAGCTGCTCTAACAGGACTGGGTTGATCTGCTCTGCAGTCTCGGTGAAAGAGCCAGCTGCTCTAACAGGACTGGGTTGATCTGCTCTGCAGTCTCAGTGAAAGAGCCTGCTGCTCTAACAGGACTGGGTTGATCTGCTCTGCTGTCTCAGTGAAAGAGCCTGCTGCTCTAACAGGACTGGGTTGATCTGCTCTGGCTGTCTCGGTGAAAGAGCCAGCTGCTCTAACAGGACTGGGTTGATCTGCTCTGCTGTCTCAGTGTGGAATCAACACACGACCGGTAACTGATCTGACAGGGGGGCTGATAAAGTAAAGAAAAAAAAAAAAAGACGTCAATTACCTGAGTTGGAGTCTGGGAAAGACAGATAGCAAATACTGGTTTTCTGCAAAGAAAAAAAACAAAAAACAAAACATGTGTTTCCCAGATTTTGGACCAAGACACACAGACATCAAATGAACAGATGAAGCTTAAAATACTGACCTCTTTATCCGTTAGCTTTGAATGGTGCGGGTATATTACCTGAGGGGGAAATAACACACATGTTTAGAGATACAGAATCCTTTAACAAACAAAGAGCACAGTGAGGTTACTGTGTGTGTTTTATCAGTGTGTGGAGTTCGGGTTTCCTTCACTCTTTCAAAGTCGTCAGGGTTTTTCCAATAGTTCACAGACTGCAGTTAAGGGCTGTAAGTAGTCAGTAAGCATGGCAAATAAACAGCAATACATGGATGGAAATACAACTCCCATTGCACAGCAGTTTGATCCATTCCTGATTTTACTATGCGTTTAATAAGACACACCTGAGATTGTAACCTATACACTGCAGCTGACCAAGCTTGTTGTAACTTGGAATGAAATGGGTCCAGTGTAATCGAGTTCATGATCTTGGCTGGGCTGCAGTGGCCCCTGCACTCCCACGGAATCTACAAACCCAGTCATGAACTCAAGAGGTTCATTGATGGACTCTCAGGTGGGTCTACGTTGTCTGTACCGTTTGTATCGTTTCATCACATTGATTCTGTAAGGCTGGGGTGACGCATCGACCCATCGTATCGTTTCACCACATTGATTCTGTAAGGCTGGGGTGACGCATCGACCCATCGTATCGTTTCACCACATTGATTCTGTAAGGCTGGGGTGACGCATCGACCCATCGTATCGTTTCACCACATTGATTCTGTAAGGCTGGGGTGACGCATCGACCCATCGTATCGTTTCACCACATTGATCCTGTAAGGCTGGGGTGACGCATCGACCCATCGTATCGTTTCACCACATTGATCCTGTAAGGCTGGGGTGACGCATCGACCCATCGTATCGTTTCACCACATTGATTCTGTAAGGCTGGGGTGACGCATCGACCCATCGTATCGTTTCACCACATTGATCCTGTAAGGCTGGGGTGACGCATCGACCCATCGTATCGTTTCACCACATTGATTCTGTAAGGCTGGGGTGACACATCGACCCATCGTATCGTTTCACCACATTGATTCTGTAAGGCTGGGGTGACACATCGACCCATCGTATCGTTTCATCACATTGACTCTGTAAGGCTGGGGTGACGCATCGACCCATCGTATCGTTTCACCACATTGATTCTGTAAGGCTGGGGTGACGCATCGACCCATCGCGGGTATTATATATATATATATGCATACATATGCAACAAAAAAATAAAAAATAAACATATTCCTCTTGTTATGATATCGTAAATATATGTACTCAGGTGCTTGTGAGAGATATTGGGGGTTCATGTATAGAGGCGTGCTGAGGCTTGTCAGCTGATATAAAATTACAAATGTTTAAGTGCAGAGGTGCTGGATTATTACACTCTGGTTTCATGCAACAGTTCTGATGGCGACCAAACGTGTGTGAATACTGTTGTGTAAAATAAATTGTTAAAATGAACAGTTGCATTAAAAAAATGTGGAACAGCGAAAAATACAAATGCACATGCATTAACAAGTGAAAGGTTATCCCAGTGTGATTAGTACACAGGATGCCATGAGTGCACAACAGAGCTACACAAACCCAGTGCAATTAGTACACAGGATGCCATCTGAGCACAACAGAGCTGCACAAACCCAGTGTGATTAGTACACAGGATGCCATGAGTGCACAACAGAGCTGCACAAACCCAGTGTGATTAGTACACAGGATGCCATGAGTGCACAACAGAGCTGCACAAACCCAGTGCGATTAGTACACAGGATGCCATGAGTGCACAACAGAGCTGCACAAACCCAGTGTGATTAGTACACAGGATGCCATCTGAGCACAACAGAGCTGCACAAACCCAGTGTGTGATTAGTACACAGGATGCCATGAGTGCACAACAGAGCTGCACAAACCCAGTGTGATTAGTACACAGGATGCCATGAGTGCACAACAGAGCTGCACAAACCCAGTGTGATTAGTACACAGGATGCCATGAGTGCACAACAGAGCTGCACAAACCCAGTGTGATTAGTACACAGGATGCCATCTGTGCACAACAGAGCTGCACAAACCCAGTGTTTGATTTGTACACAGGATGCCATGAGTGCACAACAGAGCTGCACAAACCCAGTGTGATTAGTACACAGGATGCCATGAGTGCACAACAGAGCTGCACAAACCCAGTGTGATTAGTACACAGGATGCCATGAGTGCACAACAGAGCTGCACAAACCCAGTGCGATTAGTACACAGGATGCCATGAGTGCACAACAGAGCTGCACAAACCCAGTGTGATTAGTACACAGGATGCCATCTGTGCACAGAGCTGCACAAACCCAGTGTCTGAATATTCAGATCAAGCTCTCCACAGGAGAGGCTCGTTGGTGTTGATTGGGCAAACTTACCATTCCAAGTGAATGAAGTGCAGAAACAGCTGCTTGGATTGGTGTGGAGTGCGGTTCCCCACAGGGTCTAAAACGCATGAATCATCAGAAACCCAAGCTTTAACGGTGGCTCCAGTTTGTATTGAACTGTGTGGGTGACTGCTAACCAGAGACCAGCAGTGCAGGCGGACGGACAGGCTACGGGTCTTCTATTCCTGATACGCTACTAGAACACAGGGGCGTGACACAACAACAGGAATATCTGCTATGTGTCCACACACACTCTACTGGAAAACAGCTGGCCCTCCATTCATAAGCATCTGTAACCCCCAATATCCATACACGTAATAATAAGGGAAATCTGCATCCCCCTCTTGTAAGACAGCAGATCAGCTCTCAGGTATTTCATTTACAAGAATGCACATCTGGGCCACACTGGAGAACACAGTCTTGTGCACCAATCACTGTGCGCCAATCACTGTGCACCAATCACGGTGCACCAATCCATTCAGAACAGTTCTGTCCCCTTGCCTGCCTGGTTCATCACCCTGTTGACAGGGTTATGGGAGGTGTATCTAATTGTTGTTATTTTAACACATTTCAAATGGCTACATTTTTATTACTAAAGTAGTAAAACATACACAGCTGATTATAATGATGAGCTTTTCATAATGTTAGATGTTACACCAGCCAGGCTAACTTTAATTAAAGATAGTCCACTCTGCGGATAGTCATCGGTTATCTAATATCATATAAAACTATAACAGAATACACAGAGATGGAAAGTGTAACACACTGGCGTTTGAGAGCCGTGATAGAGAGTCAGGAAGACCACTGTCCTGACCAATCACCTCCCTACCGAGACAGGATGCTGTAATCCAGGAATTCAACACTCAACATTATTGTTGGATGTATTATTTAGGCCACACAGGGAACAGATGGCAAGTTCACTGGTACAGTACGCACTTAGCTGGCATTGTTTTAAACCTCCCGAGCAAAACAGAGGGTAATAACACATGTTGAACTTACACACACACACCACCCCAAACAACGCACACGCGAACAATTTACACACACCACCCCAAACAACGCACACGCGAACAATTTACACACACCACCCCAAACAACGCACACGCGAACAATTTACACACACCACCCCAAACAACGCACACGCGAACAATTTACACACACCACCCCAAACAACGGGACAACTGGGGTTTTGAAAGTTTTCAAAACAACATTTTCAAAGATAAGTTTTATTCGCTAACTATTTGTGATAACATTCGTTTCATTTGCTAACTATTCATGATAACATTAGCTATTAAATTAACATAAAACAGCACCGCGTACTGCAGCACAGTACCGGGAGCAGTTAAATAAACGTACTTCCACCGCTTGCCCGAGCTCCAGATCAAAGCCCACCACACAGATACAATGTAGCCAGCAGGACAAGCGGTCCCAGGGCAGTATTGGCTCGCCGTCCCCGGGCCCGAGTTGCAGGGATGCGGAAGGGATGTCAACACGGAGCTGCGAGTCTTCGGAGGGCTCGTCGGTCCGATCCGCAGTCTCTCCCGGACCCTGCAAGGCCATCACTGTGAATATGGATGTCTGCTAACCAGCTCCCTCCTCATGTAACCCACACAAAAACAATTCAAGTTGAAGACGGAATTCCAAGACGACAGCGGCCGGCGTAGGATACGCAACATCAGCACGTACAGTAGCGGGAGAACGTGACGGCCTGCGTCGACACGCCCCCTACAATGGCTCCCCGTGTTAAAGGTGCAGTATGATGACCCTTCAGTGATACTGTACTTCAGAGGTAAGAGGTGAGAGCATTGCTTGTACAGTCTAGGCTAGCACTCCTTCTTAAAAGAGGGGCGGGCTGGTGTAATTGTTTCCAAGAAGAGGTGAGAGCATTGCTTGTACAGCCTAGGTTAGCACTTCTTTAAAGGGAGGCAGAAGTCTCACTCCCAGAGGAATCACACTGCAATGAAATGGACCATTAAAAACCCTCCTGATTGTATTCCAATCCCTGGGATTTTGTTCTTTGCTTGGCAGCAGTACTGTTCAGTTCTTACCAATACTAAAAGAAACGTAAAGACATTTCAACACTGACATGTCTGTCATTAAATTGATTAGCGTTCTTTTAGTATTTCTAAATTCAGCACCATTTAGTGATTACTAGTTATGGACGATACAGCCACAGCATCACCCGTTCACTCGCTATGGGAAGAAACAACAGATATCTACAACACAGCTCACACGCTGCTATCTTTACCATCTCAAGTGTCTACAGAGCAATGGGAAAGCTCAGATACCACTAGCACACAAAATACAAGACTCCTGGATTCAAAGAGAAAAGGAGACAACGAGGTACTGTAACATTTGGAAAGGGTCCGAGGGCGAGCTGCATGAGTGATCTGGTGAGAGCCAGACCAGCAGCCCATCCAGGACATTAACAAGGAATGAGCAAACACAGCACTGAGTGTGCATGAGAGTGCGTCTGCCTTGCCAGGATAAACCCTGGCCTGTGTCTGCCAATGGATCCACTCAGAAGATTTGCTGTGCACGTACATGCGCCCTGCAGCTATTGCTTACAGCCATGAAAGTAAAAATCAATGACAAAAAACGAAAGGTGGGCAGGGTATGCCCAGGAAAATGGGTTTAGTCCCAGTTTCAACCAACAAATACCTGATTCAAAGAAATCCATGAATCCATATGATGCATTAGGTATAGGAATCACTCAAGTGTGAACAATAAATCACACTTGCAAGAACTCAGAAAACTTTTGCAGTTTCAGGCCTAAATTGAATGAATTGCCAATATCTTAGTTTGAAGGATAAAATATAGCTACTATATCTGGAGTGTTGTGTCTTTGGGGTTTGTGTGATTCGTTTGAATCTGGTTGTGTCTTTAGGGTTTGTGTGATTCGTTTGAATCTGGTTGTGTCTTTAGGGTTTGTGTGATTCGTTTGAATCTGGTTGTGTCTTTGGGGTTTGTGTGATTCGTTTGAATCTGGTTGTGTCTTTGGGGTTTGTGTGATTCGTTTGAATCTGGTTGTGTCTTTGGGGTTTGTGTGATTCGTTTGAATCTGGTTGTGTCTTTGGGGTTTGTGTGATTCGTTTGAATCTGGTTGTGTCTTTGGGGTTTGTGTGATTCGTTTGAATCTGGTTGTGTCTTTGGGGTTTGTGTGATTCGTTTGAATCTGGTTGTGTCTTTGGGGTTTGTGTGATTCGTTTGAATCTGGTTGTGTCTTTGGGGTTTGTGTGATTCGTTTGAATCTGGTTGTGTCTTTGGGGTTTGTGTGATTCGTTTGAATCTGGTTGTGTCTTTGGGGTTTGTGTGATTCGTTTGAATCTGGTTGTGTCTTTAGGGTTTGTGTGATTCGTTTGAATCTGGTTGTGTCTTTGGGGTTTGTGTGATTCGTTTGAATCTGGTTGTGTCTTTGGGGTTTGTGTGATTCGTTTGAATCTGGTTGTGTCTTTGGGGTTTGTGTGATTCGTTTGAATCTGGTTGTGTCTTTAGGGTTCGTTTGAATCTGGTCCCCCCCCCCCCCGGGATGTCAATTGAAAATTAGAGCTTCTGTATGAGGAAAAGGCTGATGACCATGACATATATAAACAGTATGTACAGAATACGATACAGAATAAGAGATGGCAATGAATATAGTTTAATGAAAATGGGATGAGTGGAATTTAAGACCTAGATTTCATGAGTAAGCAAATTAGGTGCCAAGTTGACAATCTGAACCCACTGTATCCCAGTGGACAGGACCTAATCTTCCAGAGGAGATGCCAGACATGGAGGTACCAATAATTACAGTCTGTAATCACTGGCTTGAGTTATTCCTTGTGCCCCTAGTGGCCATGGAGGTAATTACAGTCTATAATCACTGGCTTGAGTTATTCCTTGTGCCCCTAGTGGCCATGGAGGTAATTACAGTCTATAATCACTTGCTTGAGTTATTCCTTGTGCCCCTAGTGGTTATGGAGGTAATTACAGTCTGTAATTACTGACCTGAGTTGCTCTCAGTTAAGGTGTCCTGACAGGTCAGATCTCCGAAAGTATTCTCTTAACTACAATCACTGCAAGTCGGGCACTGCAGTTTTAATGAAACTTAAAGATAGACCATGTATTCCTGTGGAAACATTTAGCTAGAGTTTCCAAAGATCTCCTTTAAATGTGACAAAAAAGACAGATCCACCCATTGCTCTTTTTTCTTTACTCTGAATAATAAAGTTTTCTTTGCACTGGGCTGTGCGTTCCACTGCAGATTGATTCAAACCTCAAACAGTCTGTACCCAGAGAAACAATGAGACAATGAGACATGTCCAGGAGCAAAGTCCTTCCTTTAACAACGCAGGAATGCAGGGTGATTGATTGGGGAACACCTTCACTTTAATTGCCAAACATCCTTCATTTTGTATACAAAGATATGCAATGCGTCCCAGAGCACTGTGCACAGGGAGTCATTGGAATGGTAGGGATTCGTCAAAGCAGTGATCCAGCAGGTGCTTGCTTCCTTTGACTGGGAAGCAATCATAAGAGGCCTCCTTCACTTCTGATACATGACTGCAACATGTATTCCTGTACAAGACTGTAGGTGTCAAGGCTCCAGCATGAAATGGATTAAAGCAAACACTAAGGTATGAAAACACTGAGGCTAACGCCTAAATGCAGCCTGCATATTTAAAGTGTTTAAAATGTGAGCTCGCAGCTATTACACCCCTGGTATTTAAACTGTTCTTGAGGGATTTTTCAGAGCAGCAGTCTTACCCATCCTGACTGAAAATGACTTGCACAGGTTATGCTTATTTTCTGAATTGCAGAATACATTCAATTACATAACATTGGGCAGACATTTTAGGGTCAGACCATTAAATTTACACGAAAATGCATAACGCATTCAACCTGGTCTGCCTAATAATCCTTCTTCAGTGCATGTTACTTGTCGATACGACACTGATCTGCTCCTTAACGTCTACGCATGGACATTATGTAGGGTGAGGGATACCATATGATACCTCAGACTCTCAGATTTAGAGTTTACAAATTTCTCTCCCGCAGCCAAATGCAGACAGCAACAGTGCGGAAACTGCTGTGTAAGACATATCCGTGTCTGTATCCGACCCCAAAGCTGGCCACACCCCGTCGTCACGTGGGCGTTTCCAGCCTCGCACCCGCTCCTCCTTCTAACTCCTTTCGTTTTCTTGCGGTGGAAAATAAGTAACACCCCGCTCTGCCTTCGTTCCCATTGGAGCGCTCTGCAGAGCACCTGTTGCTTGATTCGAGTAGCAGCTGTCATTCCCCCCGGGCCCGCCCCTTCTTCACGCTGGTGAGCTGGTCGCGCGCGCGGTTCAGAGCGCGCCTGGGTGAGCACGAGCGTGTGTGTGAATGTGCTTCAGACAGTATGGCTGCCGTTACCAACACTATCGGGGTTTGTCCTCACTTTCACCGGGGTAGACAGTAACCTGCAGCGGACAGAATCGTTAACATCCCCGAGGGACACCGCCCAGCGACAAGACAGCAGATGGCTTAACGAGCAGATTCTTCCCATATAGCTGCGAGCTGGTACACAGCAGCGAGGGGAGGAGAGGAGCTTCTTGTGTGGAAATTTCCGTGTATGTTTTTTTAAAAAAGGAGGGGATTTGTTTTGATTTGCAGTTCAGAAAGTTCACGCCGCTGCCTGACAGCAACCTCGTTTACTACCTCTAAAACGGGGGGTAGGATTTTAACCGGGCCCTTGTTTGCTTGGACGTGGATCTCCTGTTGGAATATATATGAAGTTGAAGATGCGTTAGGGATGCGAAGACTCGAGGTTGCGCGTTTGTTGCTTCGGTAAATATTTCTACCAAGACTGTGAAAGGGGAAGAATGTAGATTTGTCAGTATAGACCAATGTGCTGAAACCGATTACCCTCAGGTTTACAGCGCGGGGAGTGGTCCATTAAACCGAAAGAGTCTCTCTTTTGAAATAGATTTTTGCCAAGAAGAAAACTGAACAAAAGAGAACGTTGTTTTGGATTAATGTGGGCTTGGAATTCTGGCCTAATAAAAAATAAGCCGAAGGGAGACATGCTCTGTCATGAACGTGCTTGATCTGTAAGGCTCTGTTGAGCTGGGCCGATTCTGGTATGATAAGGTGTTTTTATTCACCGTGCATATAGGTAAAGTTCAAGTCAATTATTTATTCCGTTATATTTTATAAAAAAATACAGCACACGGCTTAATTAATAATGGACTTGCTTCATAAGTATTACATATTCCAAGTTCGTTCTATCATTAGTACCTAATGGTTTCTTGTGAGCAAAGCTGTGGTAGATTGAAGCTGTGGGTACGGAAGAGAGGATACTCCTGATTACTGGCACTGCTAATGCCTAAGAATATAGAGTGACACAATGACGGCTGGACCTAGGGATGGAGCACATGTAGATGGTTTGTAGGACTTTATGTATAAATAATACTTGTATTTTTTTCTTCGTTGTTATATTTCAGTTTTTGGAGGTAGTCGTAGTAAAGTCTGCCAACCTGGATCAAGAATCGTTAACTTTCGTCCCTGGTTGGAGCGACGCCCCCCAGCTGTCATCAATGCCTTCTGCATTGGCAGTCTTTACCTGTCGGCCGAATTCACATCCCTTTCAGGAGCGCCATGTGTACCTGGACGAGCCGGTCAAGATCGGGCGCTCGGTGGCTCGCTGCCGGCCCGCTCAAAACAACGCGACGTTTGACTGCAAAGTGCTGTCCCGGAACCACGCTCTGATCTGGTTCGACCACAAGACCGGCAAGGTAAGAGGGGTTTTATTTCGGGAAATGAATTCCAGCCGCAGGTATGCAAAGCGGATTTAGTTAGGTACCCACCCCGTATGATGCAGAGTAGTGCTGCACACACAGCAGCACGCAGGATTACAGTGTGAAGCGAATTCATGGGCAGCGCTGACGTTTATGTAACCTCAGGTTTGTGTGGATATTATTATTATTATTATTATTATTATTGCCACAAGATATCTGTATTCCAAGAGATGCGCCTAATTTTAATAACGTAATAAGATTGTCAGTGAATTAAAAAAAAAAAAAAAATATATATATATATATATAATACCGAGCCAGTACATTATATTGGAGCAGCACATCCTGAAAATGGTAAAACTATGAGCCAGTCTGGCCTCACAAGTGACGAAACGAATACGATGTAAAGTTAAACAGAGCAAAACAAAGCGCTTTTCAGGTAAACCGTGCGTGTGTTTAGGCCTCGTGGTTGTGGTGTTTTAGAAGGCGGTTCTGTTTATTTGTAGCCTCGACATTCAGCGAGGATTAGCCTGGGACACGGCGGTTCATTATCCATAGCGCTGATAGCACTTGAAGGAATTATTCTGATATTCATTTACCAAGAACACATGTGGATATGAAGAATGATTTGTGAAAACCGGACAGTTACACCCTCCCTTCCTTTTCAAAGTGGAGATTCACCCCCCCCCCACACACAGTGTGTTAACCTTGGTACAGCATCTGCAGGAAATGTTCTGGCTCTAGCTTACCTTTCTGTACTCGGCATTTCAGTGTTTCCAGACTTCAGCAGAGCCCGAGCGCTAGTCTGTGTCTGTGTACTGGTAAATCTGGTTTTAATTACTGGTAAATACTTGGCCAGCAACTGTGTCTAGAGTTTTCTCCTGCCAAATGTACAGCCCACCTTAAATCGTCTATCCTGGCGTAAACAAAAAAAAACTTTACAAGAGTTATGTTTTAATGCAGAAACACAGATGTTCTTCCAGGTAAGGATCTCATTGAATGTAGTGATGTTTAAGTGTTTCATGAGGTCTTGAAGCACACACGCCTGCCCTGCAGTGGCACTGACTTGAAACTCATGTCTTGTAAATCGGTTACAGAGTTAGGCATCTTCCTGGAAAAACTAAATGTTAAGAATGTAAAGAAAGTAAGCACATTTCACTTTAAGGAATCATTAATAGGCAAATTATTGTGCCTTTAACAAGCGACTTTAGAGACTGCAATGTGCACTTATAGAAATAAGGGTTGGCATTGAATTTGCCTCTCATATGAAGAGATTCTAGGTTAGGACTCAAAGATTTATTACATCTTGGGAATTAAAGATTAGTCTAAAGGTAACGATTAAAATGACCTGGAGTTCACCTTCTCACAGTATTGACTTCAGTGCTGCAAGGCTAGCAACAGTACAGTTAAATATGCCATGTGCTGCTACAGTCAGTTGCCACAGCTGTCTAATAGTGTTAAATTCATGAATCGATTTCATGAAAATGTATATAATAGGCAGCCATCATGAATGGAATAGGTTTGCTTGAACAAATGATCTGTAATCAATGTTTTTATTTCTTAAGTTAATATTATAATATATGGATAAGCCTTGTAGTATTTCCCTGTATATAAAACACTTTTATACAAATCCAATCATGTCACAATGCTGGAAAATCACATATCATGTCAGCTAGTGAGAGAAATTCAGTGTCACTTCAGAACTGACTTCAGGTTGCAGGTGTGGGGGAGTCTCCCTGCACCCAGTCCTAGACCAGCCAGCAATCTGCCATGCTCTTCCAGAGAGTAAAGACTGACTGCAGACGCGCATGAGACTTGCAGCACTTGTTGTGTTGCTCCAGGAGTAATCTGGTGAGTAGATGTAGCAGGAACTGGCTTGCTGGCATACAATTATTTTATTAATGCCTCTCAGCATGGGGGCTCTGAAAAACAGGACTGGGTGCAGAAGTGTGATTCCTGATATCTGTGACCGGTCTAACAGCGTTGGGGGAAGAACCATTTGCTTTCATAGCAGTCTAACTACTGTTTCTGTCTTCTGTGTGCTTGGAATCCTACACTTCCTACACTTGGAATCCTAGTTCAGTCCTTCATTAATCCTTCATTTCGCACATCATGCAAAGTAGCCCACCAGGGCGATCACATGCTCGGTACCTTGAGTAGATGTTGTAGAAGTTTATTAAATAATTATTGCAGTGCACAGGTAGTTGATTTAATTAATAAAATGGTATAGCATGGTATAGTGTTTCAGGTTTATTTAATTAAACCAATTAATGTTTTGCATCTGTATAAATTTGTTTTTAAGTATTTCTTTTCCTCAGAAGTTGTGTTGCTCCAACTGCAACACCTGATTTGTATACATTTTGCATTCCGCTGTGTCCATAGAGACTTTTTGCAAATCCTTACTCTCTCATCTCTTCATAATAGGCTGAGCTGAAGAGCTCTTGCTTGAGGTTGTAGCTCGGTTTACAATCACACAGATTCAATGACTGGGAAACCAGATGGCATGAAGAGAGCTTTCTGTATCCAGGGAGGATCAGTTTCATATTGCCATTTTCCAATACAGTAGTATGACCTCTTAACTGTCTCCCAGCTACAGCAATGTAAAAATGAGCACCGTATTCACTTAAATACAGTGTGCTGTAAGTTATGTGCTGTAAGCAAGGACTGCATGAAAATGTTTCTAGACGTGTTCTTTTTCCCTCGGTCATGTAGGCACGGTCTTTCTTACTGGAAGGTGCTAGTGCAGATTGTTTGATAACTAATCTGTTTTCCATATTGAGGGTTGACTTCCATTGCAGCCCAGGACTTGCTTTAGTAGAACTGTGGAAAGAATAGCTTGGTACAGATTGATGTCATTTTTCCAGATACAAAGTGTTTTTAATTTCTGCCAAAATAGTTATGCAATGAAAATTGATATTAGCCAGACCTCGCAGTCCTGCTTTGCAAACATTTCTCCTGAAGAGTTTTGCAGTCTCACTATGTATTACCTTTCATTGCTTCCCCTCTGCAGACCTGGGTTCGAGTTTGGTGTCTGTTGGAAAAACAGCACACAATTCAGCAAGTGTTTCGGAGGGGAAAGATGTTCCATATGAAGGCTAGCTTCTGATGCAATTTGTAATGTTTCTTTTTATTACCAATCAAACCAATGAGATCAGCAGAGTTGTAAGGTGATTATAAAACTCAATGTTGGATCAACAGAATCTGTATGATTACACACATCATAAAAATGTAGGGGGATACAGTAATGTAAAGCAACATTTGAAGCTTATACCTGAATAAAGTACTGTATTCTTGGGGACAGATATTTGTGTATTTCAGTAATAGGTGACGTGTGGTACTAGTTCCAGGAATAGGCTCATTTAATTACATGCACGACACTTGTTGAAACTTAGCACACATGAAGGAACTCTATTAAGAGGAATGCGTTATTGAGAAAAGCATTAAAAGACGGGTGGTAGCAGATGAGATGTACTGTAATATCATTGCTGTTAAATACACTGAACTTCAGTTGCTTTATATACTGTCTTATAGATCCTACTGAGGGTTGAATGAGGTGTTTAGGTGTGGTTTCCAAAAGGACACACTTTAAAATCCTATATTTTATATGGTGAACTTTGGTAATTTATTAGGAACATGGCATTGTTGACATGCATTGGCATCTTCTATCAAGACACCTGGGTCTGTTGGTACAGTTGATCCAAACAGAAGAGATGGTTAAAGTAAACCAGCTGATTACTGTTTGAGGAGGAGAAGGGTTGCAGAGACCAGGAAGGCAGGAGGATCATATTCATCTGGTATTCAGGTATCCATGTACATTTTGAAAGATTCCTGGGCTGATGTTTTCTTCTTTTAAAACTTTTAAATCTTGTGTGTGGTTAATTAGTGGATCAGTCACAAATAACATACTCTAATGGGCTTGTTAAGTACTGTTTGAAGTAGCGTAATGTATCTCAATGTAGTTCTTCTCATCAGCCCCTTGTGTCAGGTCTTTGGGACCTGTCATTGCAATACAGCTTGTTCTCCTTCACCAAAGGTTCACATTGCTCTCCAAAATGTGATCTGGGACAGACAATGTGTACTCTAAAGCAGAAGACCGAGGTGTGTCTGCCTATTCAAAGAGCTCAAACATGGGACAGGCCCTTGCAAATATGAGATTCTAATTTAGACATGAAAGCAGACCTATTTCAGAGAATTACACAAATATTAACCTGTTTGTTTATTTTTTTTTAGCCCAGACATAATTATATCTATGTCTATCTATATCCCCTTGTTTGGTGCCTTTACAGTAAGTTTAAATATAAATGCTAATCTTACTTTGCTTTGCTTAAATCTATAATTCATAATGCACTTGCTTTACAGTTACTGCAACAGCAATATGTTTGGTCCCTACAGTGTACAGTATGGTGCATTTACTGTTGACCTAGAAATCCAATTAAAAGCATTAGATTAGGTAAGATTAGCATTTATATTTAAACTTACTGTAAAGGCACCAAACAAGGGGAGTGATTCAGCAGTAAAGATCAAACTAAGCCTGGTGTTTTTCTAAAACTTTTTTTTTTTATTTTTACACTTTGAGGCAGCCCAGTTGAACTTCTGCACAAAAGCAGAGGTAAAACATTTGGGCCTCGTACACACACACTGCGGTTAGCTTGACAGCCAATTAACAAACTGCACTTGCTGTGGTTGTGTGTTGTACACACGCGCCTTTCATCACTGAAGTGAGTGACTCCCTGTTTAAACAAACCATTGAACTGGGACCACCATTACACGACATTCGTTAGGTTTGTGTGGCGGGAGCATGGAGGCTGTGTTTTTGTGTATGGTTTTGGTAGAAAGTACAGTACCATACATGTCAACAGTCCCTATATGAGCGTAACTGAACTGTGTGTACTTAAACTGTTTTAAGAGCAAAAGGTGAACGTGCAACCGCATTTAGGCTGTGTGTGTACGAGGCCTTGGAAGAGCTTAATATTAAATTACTGCGATACGGCTTTGCCACTGACCAAGTGTGAATGACTGCTCCCTTGTTTTAGCATCCCACTGGACTGTCATTGTAAAGAATAACACCCCCTACTGTGTGTTGTACAGCTGTATAAACTCAAGACTATTCCTTCTGCTCATGCACAGTGAGCATGAGATGTTTGGATAATGTGATGCAGCCACACAATTCATTCTAGGGGGGCAAGGTTTTTAAAAGCAGTCGGGTAACGTGGTTTTGTATTGCATAATAATTCTTCTAAGCCTCATTTACATTAACAACTCAGACTTAAGCTAAAATCCGATGAAACCCAATACTGTAAGTGTGTGTGTGTGTGGGGGGGGGTTCTGTTCTGTTCTGTTCATAATTTTATTTAAATGTAGATGCTCAGAAATCGTATCCTGCGAAGGAGTAAATTACAAAAAAAAAACAAAAAACTGGAGCTTTGAGAGAGCAGCTCATACCCAAACGGCAATTAACAGTGGGAACCCTAGCCTCCATGTTGACTCCGATTATCAAATTCAGACTAACAGACGTCAAGAAATACAGAGTAACATGATTTAATGTAATTAGTAATAAGGTGCCTTAGTCCAGGTTTCTTTGCGCTCCTGGTTGTTTGAATGTGTGAGTTCTTTCTCTCCCTGTAGTCTGCACACTGAACGCACAAGTTATTTCCCGCCAGCGAAAAAAACTAAAAAAAATAAAATAAAAAAAGGTCCTGCCCAAGAATCTCTGGACAGCAGCTTATCTTTTTGATCAGCTTCGTGTGCTTTCCTATGGCTTTCAAACACATGATATCATCACCCGAATAGATGATGACTCAGTACCACTAACTGAGACAGTTAAGGGTTAAAAATAACAGATTTTTTTTTTGTTTTCTCACTATTTATTATTTAATGTGTAAAGTAAATTAAATTACAAGATTAATTAACATTGGGTCATTTTATATGTATTCTGAGACCAAACAAAGGTCAAAGGTCAGATTTCAGGGTAATGCATTTTAACAAGAGCAATATCTATTTACATATTTGTTCTTAACCAATTTTCTTTTGTCTGAAAAAGATGACTACATTGAATTTTGTTTTGTGAACTTTAACAAAGACAAATAGTTTTTTGCATAAAAATCTTAATTCTTTAACAAAACAAAAAAGTGTGTCTTCTGGCAAAATATTAAGCTATTAATTCTATGCTGTAAAAAGCACTCGTGACTAAGTCATGAGTGCTTGATTTCTTACAAGAAATCATTTTTTAGGAATTCAGAAATGTTCTCTGTGTGCCTCATAGTTACTCTGTGTTTTAAGCAGTGTTAGCCCATTCAGTTCATCATTTTTGACCACTTTTACACTTACAGGCAGCACATTTCGTGTTGACATCGTAGCAGGATTTCTGAGACCTGCTTGCTGTAGAGTAGTGTTTTTTTCAGTGTGTCTTTTTTGCATATATGGGATATGATCGATCGCTGTGATCAATTTAACTTCATCTGCTAGTACATGTGTGATCGAGAACGTTTTTCTAAATGGAATGAGGTTTAAAAAACATTTGGAAGCAAACTTTCCTTTCACTCTGGGCGGTGACATCTTCACGCACGCTGTCAGAACTGCCATAAATGATGCAAAACGTATGCAAATTAGCAAAATGGTAATCATTCGTCACACACACGTGACATTTCCTTAGCCATACCTTAAATTAACATAATATTATCTCGTGAGTCATTTACTCGCCAGCATCTGTGTTTGTCGTGTTTAACTGTAACTCCCCATTTAAAATGACCCGGAGCACTTTTTAAGTGTTTTGGTTTCTGAATTAAAACCGAGAAACTTTTAATTGTGAAATGAATTCGTAAAGGAGAAGCAAAGTCGGAAGAAAACACAGAAAGCCAGAAGCCCGTGTGTGTGTGTGTGTGTGGGTGTGGGTATAACTCGTCTCGAGAATGCAACACAGATCTAAAAATCATTCTATTAATTTTCCTGAAACACTGTACAACTATCGGTTTTTCCTTTTTTTTTTTTTTTTTTTTTTTGTAAATTCACATTCCTATCTGCGGATGCCCATGGCAGCCTACAGACCTGCTTTATTAAAGGCCTGATGGAAGTTGAATAAACCTTTACACAGGACTTTGGTCTCCATTTAGACTCTTTACAACAATGCCAAGTATTAAATAGAAAAGCTGCAGTGTGTTTGGCTAGCAGATCAAGACAGAACTGCTAAACATTACCTTTCATCTTTGCTGCCAGACTAATAACCATACATTACAGCACACCAAGTACTTGAGTAATGCAAAATATTATTCTGTAATCCGGAGTTGTAAAAGTACTGGAGGCCTGCTTGCTCTCCTCTGCAGCTCTCGTGTGCTTTGCACATAGCATGTACAGTAACATTCCATGCATTGGTGGTTCACATGTTATGTTCAATAAAGTCAAGGGGAAACAGCTTGCTAGTTTATGACACAGAAACAAAAGGTCAGCCTCTGACAGGTTGAATGCTGATCTGGTTTTCAGTTTGATTACACTTTGCTGATCTATGGAAAACATAATCACCCCTATTTAAACAAACCATAATCTTTTATTGCAGATAATGTAGCTACCACAGTAATGGCTGCTGTAGTAATCTCAAAAGAATTCAGTTTTACCATTGGTTTTATTTACGTCTACACACATGAATGTCTTCATCTAGACAATGTGGGGAAGCTATAAAAAAGACCAACAAAATGCTTGGATATATAATGAAAAGTGTTGAATTTAAATCAAGGGAAATTATGTTAAAACTTTACAATGCATTAGTAAGACCTCATCTAGAATACTGTGTTCAGTTCTGGTCACCCCGCTACAAAAAGGATATTGCTGCTCTAGAAAGAGTGCAAAGAAGAGTAACCAGAATTATTCCTGGTTTAAAATGCATGTCATATGCAGACAGGCTAAAATAAAACAATTCTAAAAACAATTGACAATGTTGACACAGGGGACTTTTTCGAATTGAAAAAAGAAACAAGGACCAGGGGTCACAAATCAAGATTTATATAAAGGTGCATTCAGAACAGAAAATAGGAGGCACTTTTTGTACACAGAGAATTGTGGGAGTCTGGAACCAACTCCCCATTAATGTTGTTGAAGCAGACACCCTGGGATCCTTCAAGAAGCTGCTTGATGAGATTCTGGGATCAATAAGCTACTAACAACCAAACGAGCAAGATGAGCCAAATGACTTCCTCTTGTTTGTAACTTTTCTTATGTTCTTCTGTGTTCTCTCCATGATATCTGTTATTGTAGCATTATATATGTCCCAGAACCAGTGATACATGTTTGAGATATTTCTCTAATCCCACACCCATTGAAATGGTGTGTCTGTACAGACTTGTCAGTCTGGGTGTGCTCGCTTGCTCCCAGGCGGGCTCAGGAAATCAAGTGCTCTATTTTGAGGATCCTCAGCAAGGATTGAAACCCGAGACCCAGGGAAGCAACTAAGCCACAATGGAAGAGCTTCTGCAGCTTCCCAGAGCACTGCAAACCCAACGGCTGTTACACATTCACCTTTTTCAGTAGAGATTCAGCGTTTGGCTTGATTCTGAAAAAAAACATTTACTCAATTTAAGAAGAGAAGGTGTGTAGAGTTTTAAAATGCAGGTGTGGGGGAAAGGGAGAAAAGTTTGAACAACAATTCCTCCAAAGTATGCTGAGTTTAAACTCCTTGGAGTCGTTGTAATTGAAGTTTAATGTCTTGTGTATAGGGTGTCTCATCATAATTTCTAACTTATTAGAAATCATAAAAATAAGTGTGCGCTGAGTTTCTGTCTTTAAAACTGATGTATGCTCAATGCATGAGATGACATCTATACACAAGATAACAACTGGAATTTTGAAAAAATGTTGGGTGACCAGGAATGCTAACTAAAGCATGATCATGCTAAACAGTATGTTTTCTATTTTATTGGCAACATTTTCAGATGATTTTTTTAAACTGAACATTTGATAAGGTTTGCTAAAGCCTCCTGACTCTCCTGTGCTTGTTTCACTGTGTCCCAGGGGCAGCAGTTAGTTAAACTCCCGCTCCCCTTAAACATTGTTACTAATGACACAAACAGGGTTGTCAAGGTAGATAAACAATCCAGCTTTAGAAGGTCACACAGATCCATTACTCTGCCCCTCTTGTGAAGCCAAATATTGAATAATTTCCTGATTCTTATAATCCGTTTTAGCTTATCCTGTTGAGCCAGGGAGGTAGCCATATCTGGGTACACTTTGCATGCATGGAGTTTACTGAAGTGCCAACACAACTTGTATAACAGCTAAACCTGGGCAGATCTATAAAACAGGCTCTTTCTGTACAGAGGCTGTAAATACCAACACAGTCCCTTAACAGTGAGTATCTTTGATGTACCATGTATCTGTAAAAGCAAGTGACGCTGAGCAGGGCCCAGATGTAATCATTGAATGTTGACAGTGTTTAGATTTGCTTTTTATTTGTATTTCTTTGCTTGATCACTCACACACAGATTTGTGCTCATGAATCGTCTGTGTGAGAACAAATGCTGAGCCTGTATTATGTTTACATGCACAAGATGACTTCCTTTTGGACTCGAGTAAGTGAGAATAAACCTGGTAGCTCCAATCTGACTCTAACATTCAGCCTCCCAGTGTGCGGGAGTGAACTCTGCAAACCGAGCAGCTGCTGGCAGGGCGACGGATCGGTGTCCTTGCGAGAGTTCAGCAGAGTGTTTGGCGAGAGTTTGACTGTGATTTCATCACTAGGGGAGCAGGCCAGGTCAGAGCATGGTTGTGTTAATACAAAAAGAATGCACTAGCAAACTCTGCAGGTTTTTGTTGCGGTTTTAGAAACATGTTTGGAGTAGTTTCAAACAGAAGTACTGTACTGCAGTTAAAATGCCAGCCTCTAAAGCAGCTTTTCATTTCTATATTAAAAAAACAAACATTTTAACCTTTAAAATAAGAGAAGCATGCACATGACTGTTCATGATCTTGGCCTCTGCCTGTGATTGGTCGGTAGGCGATCCCTGTACCTGTTCTGATTGATTTTAATTGCTACCTTTGGCTTTAACAATCCGTTTCCACTTAACTGTTCCATTTTAGCTGTGATATGAGGCAAGTGCTTCTACTAATGACACCGCTGAGTCAGTTGTAAAATTGTAGACAGTAGTTATGTGGGTGTTGAATAGGATGTTGAAATGTTGTTTGATTTGTATATTTGACTTTACAGTATGACTTGGGCACTCAGCACTGCTGGTGCAGGTAGGGGAGGGCTGAGCTGAGCAATGTAACATGGCAGGCAGAGGAACCAACCAATAGACCCCATTGTGTAGGAAATAACCCCAGTGTATCTGACACCTGTAAGTGTTTCAGCATTGACTGCTGTAGTGTGGGCTCAAGTCATCTCAAGGTAACAGTAAAAGTGGCAGATTTAATGAATGAACTCCAGCTTGAACTGTAAGCAGTGGTGTACGTGCTGTGTATAGAAGTCACGGCGTCCTGCTCCTTCATTGTACTGACACTTGTAATAATGTGTTGTCTGTGTTTTAGCCGGACTCAAAACGAAGGCTGAAACACGCGTCCTCCGAAACGTATCCACAGAGAAGCCACCAGACCTATAGTGCCGGAGAACAACACAAATCTGAATTGCTCCACAGCAGACCCGAAGGCGCCCTATCAGCCACAGGGGTCGCTGGTGCACGGTGCACCGTGAATTGCCCTGCCGACCTAAGCCCTCCCTACCCGGGCGACGCTCAGCCCCCTAGGAACTCCAGGGTATAGGGCGCATCCTGCACTCCAAGCGATGCGCCACACGGGAGCCCCTGGTTTTTTTTTTTTTAATTACAGCGCACCTCATAAGAACATAAGAACGCTTTCAAACGAGAGGAGGCCATTCGGCCCATCTTGCTCGTTTTGGTTGTTAGTAGCTTATTGATGCCAGAATCTCATCAAGCAGCTTCTTGAAGGATCCCAGGGTGTCATCTTCAACAACATTACTGGGGAGTTGGTTCCAGACCCTCACAATTCTCTGAGTAAAAAGTGCCTCCTATTTTCTGTTCTGAATGCTCATTTATCTAATCTCCATTTGTGACCCCTGGTCCTTGTTTCTTTTTTCAGGTCAAAAAAGTCCCTTGGGTCGACATTGTCTATACCTTTTAGGATTTTGAATGCTTGAGTCAGATCACCGCGTAGTCTTCTTTGTTCAAGACTGAACAGATTCAATTATTTTAGCCTGTCTGCGTACGACATGCCTTTTAAACCCGGGATAATTCTGGTCGCTCTTCTTTGCACTTATTCTAGAGCAGCAATATCCTTTTTGTAGCGAGATGACCAGAACTGAACACAATATTCTAGATGAGGTCTTACTAATGCATTGTAAAGTTTTAACGTTACTTCCCTTGATTTAAATTCAACACTTCTCACAATATATCCAAGCATCTTGTTGGCCTTTTTTATAGCTTCTCCACATTGTCTAGATGAAGACATTTCTGAGTCAACATAAACTCCTAGGTTTTTTTCATAGATTCCTTCTTCAATTTCAGTATCTCCCATATGATATTTATAATGCACACTTTTATTGCCTGCGTGCAGTACTTTACACTTTTCTCTCTTAAATGTAATTTGCCATGTGTCTGCCCAGTTCTGAATGCTGTCTGGATCATTTTGAATGACCTTTGCTGCTGCAACAGTGTTTGCCACTCCTCCTATTTTTGTGTCGTCTGCAAATTTAACGAGTTTGCTTACTATACCAGAATCTCTGTCAGACTTGGTATACAGAACAGGTTAAAGAAACGCTGGACAAGAGAAATAATGTGTCAGATATCAAAGTGGAGATGAGAATGGCAGTGATGAAGCCAATTTGCTTGAAAACATTAAAAGTAGACCGGACATTTCCATCAATGGATTTAAAAAATGTGGAATTGAGGATGTGTTCAGAAACCCAGAGGCAGTGTAAACTGCCTGCTAGTAGGACTGTTCTTTTTTATGTTAAACATTTTTAGAAGGGTTTAATTAAGTAACAGCCAAAATTGTTTGTCAGACTTGTTGAAAGTCTGTAACAAAATGGTTGATTGTTATTGTCGATACGTTGTAGATACGACTATTAATGCAGGCATTGTGCAGGTATCACAAAGTCCTTAAACAAAACAAAACGTTAAATGATTTCAAAGCAAATAAAAGCATTTTCGTTTGGGCTTTCTTGTTAAAGATTTTACACGTGGCAGTACTGCCCTACAATTACTGCATGGGAGTATTGTGATCGTTCCACTGTGTTTGTTGTGAACCATAACAGCAAATGCTTATCCAAGTTGCTGCAGTTACATTGTAGATGCTATAACAAGTTATTGTAAATGAGATACTGTTTTAGCAGACATTTAAGTAAACATTTATTTATTTTGGAATTAAAAGTAAATTCAAAACTGTGACTTTTTTTTGTGAACGTGCTGTGAAAAAAATCCCCCAATGTATAAATCCGACGAATTTAATACCAGCCAGAATTTCCCTTTATGCAGTATATATTAACTTAAAACAAGTTTTTATGCTGACACCTCCAGGCATGTCAAAGTTTGTAGATGGCGCTGTGCATCTGACTGGTGCCTATTAAGCTTGCATATTTTTGGATGAAGTTCGCTGCCATTTTGTAATGTATGTTGTTTATCAGCTTGTTATGTAGTAAGCGTTAAGTTTGCGTCAAGTACCAGAGTCAAGAGGAAGCGGGGTGCAGCCCAAAAAGTTTGAGAACCGCTGCAATAGAGCATTAAAACAAATTCTGGAATTTGAAAGTTTTCAACAGGAATTACAGCAAGTGCTGTATCTTTTAAACAGGCCAGTCACAAAGCACTGTCAATATTAACATTTTTTCCATTTCCTATCTTCTGAAACTCTACAACAGGCCGGACACGTCCCTTTTTATGTTTTGATCGAGCTGTTGAAATGATGTGGTGTTGTGTAAGCTCTGAGGGAGTGTGCGAGGGCTGTGTTTCTACTTTAAACATCTTGCAGTGTTATACAATATAAAGTGTGTGTGTGATATTTAGCATTTCCACTTCTCCTGAGGACTGGCACAGGTAAGTTAGTCCTCTTGTTTTTGACTCTGTTGCATGTGCAAAAAACACATCAAGACAAAGATGTTAGCCCCAGCGCTGTCACTTTATAGGTTAACCCTAAACTTAATGGACTTGTAAAATTCAGATGCACTTGATGGTTTTTTTTGTGAATACGACTGTTAAAAAATAATTTGGTGAAGTTGGTGTTTTGTAACTGAACTGTATCCTGTTAAGACCGCCCACGCAGCATTTGACAGGCTGCACAAAATGTCAGTTCATCAGCCGAGATGATTATATAAATTCTATCCTGTGGTTACCTAGTAAAGCCCAGCCACGCAGCATTTGACAGGCTGCACAAAAGGTGACAGTAAGCAGGCTTGTGAGATGATATCAAGACAGGCCATTTCTCAAAGAGCCTCTGATGCATGGAGAGTGGATTTTGAAAAATCATGATAATAAGTAGGGCATGATATTAAGCAAGGTGATATAAAACGGGTTCATCTGTATTGTGAAAAAAAAATAGTTACTGTAGTTGGACAATTAAACAAGAACCCAAATTCAGCTGTGACCTATATGTGTACAGTAATGTGCAGACTGCTCTGTCCCAAGAATACTACATCTTCAATCTGTTCCTGTTCCTTTGTTTTTTAAAGATTAGCTGCTGATTTGTTCATGCGTTATTTGAATGTTGTGGAGCCAGTGAAGTGTATGGAATTTGTACAGTAAATGTTTCTGGGGTGAGAGGCAGTGGGGTGGCAGACACCACTGTTTACTCCCAGATGGAGTGAATGCTCGTCTGCTCTGGGTCTGTTTCTATACCTGTCCGCTGTTGCAGAGGAGTAATGAGTGCACTGCATATTCTCAGACTCGAAAGTGGGCAGTGACATTGCCTTAAACTTGATAATGCATCAGTTTTCTTTGAGTGGTTCTCAATCATGGGCCCATCAGAAAATTGTGGAAATTTCTCATCACTCAATAAAAATGCTAGGTTTCTTTCCAGTATTAATCTTCATCATATATAAGACTTTGTTCTTAGTCAAAAGATCAGAGGGTTAGTTTAGTTTTTAACTGAATGCAAATTGGATACAGTACATTCCTCCTTCCATTATAAGCTAAATGAACATTGCAGTTTCAATAGTGGTACAGATCCTTTTGTGATGAGGGAGGGAGTGGATTGTCCCCATTCAAAATCACTTATGGAAGGGCTCCATCATAAAGTTTAAGCAGATTATTCAAAAACATACTTCCGGGGATTGTCTTGTTTTGGAGAATTAGCTGGGGCAGGAGGGGGGTAGCAGGATTTAGCCAGGAGTCTTGTTAAGTCCCAGTGCAGGTCAACATTTCTACTCCTTGGAAGAGGTCAGTGGGCTCTTCAGTGTGCACAGAGCATGCAGCACCTCAATGTAATGTGTCATCTTCCTGAAGCACAGAGCTCTTCATGGGGAATTGCTTGAGATTAGGGAGGAGGAGGAGTTTTGAACTGAGTAACAATATGAGCTGGTTGGTTACACAACAAAGAAACTCCTCCCGCCCTGAGCACCTGGCACTTCACATGGTGATTGTATCGCTGCAGCATTGGGCAAAACAGATAACTACAGAAGAGAGGGGTCCCCGAGTGGCTCTCCCGGTAAAGGCACGACCACGTGGTGCGCAGAGCAAGTCATAGACAAGCCGACGGCCTTCCTGGGGATTCCACAGTGAGCATCACGTTGGCACTGGCACTCCATCGGGTTAGGGAGGCAAACCCTGCAGGGTCTGTAGCTCCTGCTGTGCAGCTGGACAGCCCATATCGCTGTGTGTTCAATCACATTTCATTAGGCAAATTCAAAATCATGTTAAAAAGAGTGTTTACTTTGAAAGAAAGGTTACACTATTCAAGTAATTGTTGATTATTGAATCATTAAATATTTAATTTCAGTTACCAAGTTTCTTTAAACACAGCAAGTGAAACCCCTTTCTCATGCACAACAAAAGTGGCAATCTTGCATGGAAGCAAACCAGGACCAGTCTGTTAATCTGAGTTTCTAATTGTAGCGTGTCTCCAGCTTTTAACCCTTTGCGGTCCATTTATTAATCGCGCGTCAGGCACGCCAGGTCTAATTAATTTTCACACGCGCAGTTAATTTTATACGCGCTGTTTAAAAGTATTTTTTTTCACAGTCAAACGGGTTTAAATGGCCCTGCATATCAACAAAGCACACACTAGGCATCTCCAGCCCCTCCCCAGCCTTTTGTTTGCTATAGCGTTCAGCTGTGTAAGAAATAAATAATAATAATAATAATAGTCGTACATACCGATCGATCATCTCCAGATCACTCGTTTTATCACCAAACTCCTCAATAATGCGATCCAAGTCATTATTTTATTACTATAACATCTGAAAAAAGCTCTGCAAATGTCCATGATAGTCTCAGTGCGCTGACGCACTTAGCCAGCTTGTTTATTATGGACGCCCATTATCTGATACCTGATACCATGTATGACTATTCATGAAATACGCCTTTTTTTTTTTTTTTTTTTTTCCGACTTGTCTCGGCTCCTGTCGCTACCACTCGGCAATTGAATGGTTTTCTCGGCTTTTTCCGGAGAAAAAACGACTAAACACCCGTTTATTGCGTTGCTATAATGATGTCGGACCCAGTCCGACAAAGGACCTGTGAGGAATAATTGCAATGTCGGACCCAGTCCGACAATGGACCGCAAAGGGTTAAAGATCTAGCGATTTTGTAACTGGTGATAATGTGTTTGCTTACGTAATGCTGGCAAACTGTTTGTGCAGCTTAAATGCTTCTAAAATTAGAATTTCTTTGACATTGTTAGATAGCCACTTTGCAGTAAAATGTCAGAATCTGTACATCTGCATCAGTTCGTTTTCCAGCAATGCTGTAAATCCGAATATTCACATGAAACAATGAAAGCAGATTTTGTATTTCTTTACCAGTCTGTATTTTTAAGGTCCCCAGTAAGAAAGTCCCTTTTTGTGGCTGGCTGTCACACTCTACAAGCGAACAAGATAACTGCCTTTATTCTTTTCCAAAACTTTTATTGTACACGCCTATAAACTCTTTTTAACCTTTCAGGTACTGTGTGCTTATTGCACCATTACAAGGACCCTCTGTATTTGTTTTACTGTTGCTACAGGATTGGGCTAGTGTATGTTTCAGTACCAATCCCTGCGACTGGTTTCACAGACCCTGATTAGCACTAATCTTGAACTTGTCAATGTTAATTTAACATGTTTGTCAATGGTAATCCAAGATTAGAGCTCATCCGGGTCTGTGAAACTAGCCGCTAATGTTTTCCTCTTTATTCATTGTGCTGGTGCTGAGCAAGACGGATCAAGGTAGATACTAGCCAGGCCGCTATTCAGTCAAATAATTAAACTGATGAAGACATTTGCAGAAATATTGGATTTATTGACCTGGTTCCTAGTAGTCGTTACCTCCTCTAATCAGTGAAGCACCCAGTTAGTAACTGGTGAAGTGTTCAGGAGCTGCTTCTCTCTTCTAGTGGCCTGCCATGGATCTGTAGTGTCTTTAGAGCAGTAAGAGTGAGCAGCATCTATTAATCGGACTCTCTTCTTTCCTTTAGGTTTTTAGGCAGTACACTCGATTTGTTACTAATAGACACTTTTGCTCCTTAGCACAGACTTAGTAAAAAAAGTGTTTTAGTAATTGCAATAAGAACCATGCAACAATCATACAAGCTGCCTTCTGTTTGTTTTTTATATTTATATGGAGACGGCTTTTATACTTTCAGGTTTTGGCTGCATTTAAAACCAAACTACTTCACATAGAGATTAGTTGCGTTTTTCCCCAGATTAAAAGTAGTTGCTGTGCAATGTATTTCTGGTTTGTCAGTTTGATTCCCTTTCTTATTGTTCTGAGGAATGTTCTTTGTGCAGAGATGCCTGCCTGTGAGATCAGTTTAAGTAACTATGGAAACAAGACTGCCCAAACCCTCAGAATTCCCAGTAAACCTGAAGCTCCCTCTATGGGTGTAAACAAGAAGAGACTCCTGCATCTTCTTGTTTGGGTGAGTTTCACTAACAATGGACCAGATAGCAGATCTGAGACTTTTACAAAGAGCTGGTGTAGGAGCTCAATGTACCAGTGATTAACAGGGAGCCGAATCACAAGAGATGAACCCTGAGACCACACTTCACTGAAGGATTAAAGCACTCCTCTTATTAACCCTCCAGAATAATTGTGAAGACGCTGCAGACTCGCTATGTCAGAGCGGAGCCATCCAGGCTGGCCATGGTGTGCCCTTTGACTGCTATGGAAAGTGTGTAAGTTTCTGTCCCGCCCTTTTCTTTACGAGTGGTGTTTAATTGATTCAACGTTTTTGTTGAATTCAAACCTCTGTTAAACTATTCACCGTAAAGGGCCACATGTTGTAACTTACTGGGAAGATTTGATTTTGCTAGTATGTCTGGGAGGTACATATGCTGTTCAGTGATGCAACTGTAAGACCAAAGCCCTGCAAGGATTGTAGCACAGTGTGAACAGGATGTGAGTGGTGCAATAAACAAGGGAAGGTCCAGACAAAAGTTCTCTCCCAAAATGTCTGTTTTATTTTATAAAAAAATAAAAAATAAACCACCCCTCTACCAGCAATGGTTTCGGGACAGGGGGGACATGGCAGGTTTTACAGTCCTGAAAAATAAACAAATAACACTCCTAAACCATAATCCTCCGTGCATGAAACTGCTCGTTTTCTCCGGGATCGTGGTGAGTGCTGGTGCTGTGCTGTGAGGGATGTGCTCTGGGTATAGTGCTGACTCTGTGGCTGCAGCTCCCGAGTCTTACTCCTCTGTCACAAACACAAAACAATAACAAAACACAGGCTCCGGCTGGATTACGTCATCAGCGCAAGGCCTCGTACTAACGTAGCTGCTTCCCCTTTGTACCCCAAAACTCCTCCCTGCAATCAACCAGTCGACATGGTTTCTCCAATAGAGGGCTGCCCCGCAGCTGATTGCAATGGAGTCCTTCCAGGTGTGTGCAACTACGCGCTCTCCCTAATGTGGTCACCTTCTGGTTTCTGCCTACCGTCAAGGCAGTCCATCTAGGAGGAAGCATACCATCAACCTTACACAGCGCCCTTTCTCAGGAGGGAGATTTACAGTTTGAATTATACCTCTCTCTGTCACACACTGCAATGAGAGATTGCTGTGCCAGTACTGATTAAACAGGGAGAGATCAGAGTTTGAACTCTACCTTCACCACTTCACATTGAAAAGACTTGCTTCAGTCAAAGAATGACCCCTAACTACATTCATTTAAGAGGGCTGAGATATACTGTGTTCTGCTGTTTCTATCCTATGAGTAGACCCCAGTGATTTTATTACAAGTCTGCAGACGGGAGAGAAATCCATGATTGTTGGTTGAAGACAATTGCTGCAATATGGTGTTCTTTGACAGGTGCTTGATTAGTTTGAACTACTCTCAGGATATTAGACTGCCATTGTCTGACTTAAGTCTGTATGGAAAGTGTTCATTTAAATTATTTTTATTTATTTATTTTTTTCTTAGACGCCCCTATCCAGGGCAACTTACAGTTGTTACAAGATATCATATTATTTTTACATACAATTACCCATTTATACAGTTGGGTTTTTACTGGAGCAATCTAGGTAAAGTACCTTGCTCAAGGGTACAGCAGCAGTGTCCCCCACCTGGGATTGAACCCACGACCCTCCGGTCAAGTGTCCAGAGCCCTAACCACTACTCCACAATAATGTATTGTTACAGATTCATGACCAATTATTTTGTTCTAATAAAACAGTAATTGTACACAGTCATAAATTCAGAGCGCTTAACTATAGGAACTAATTTACAAACGTGCATTATGAAGGCAAAAGACAGCACATTTTGTAATAGACTCAACATTTCACCCCTAGCTTGGAGGCAGGATTCCTACTGATGTAGGATCTGACTGTATTCCACAATTCTTTTGCTCTTTTGAGAAGTTTATATAATATGTAACCTGAGGTGTTTCATTTGCCTGGTGTTCTTGTAGTGCAATCCCTAATCTTGCTAGTCCATACATGAAGTAGCAGTGTGGTACCTTTTGGGGAACTGCACATTTCTGGAAGTGATGCAGCTGCTTTACTGTAATTTCATCCTCACTGCCATGCCTTTAAGTTAACTGCATAGCCATGTGAAAAAACAACAAAAAAAACAGTACAATGAACTGGAAATTTAGACCAGGCCAAAGAAAAACCGTTGAACCAACATGCACACAACATAGCTTTCAGACAGCAACTGCAATGAGGAATGGCAGAGTTCCGTCCATTTATGGAAGGTGTTTAATTGCTGTGTGCATTTGATGGGACAGAACTGTACTACAAATTCAGCATTTGTACCATGCACCCATAGCTCTCAGTTGATTTAGAATAGACAGACATACTGTCTACCAATTCAGCACAGTGTTTAGCATGTGCGTGCACAGTAATACCTTGACATCTTGGGAGAAATGTTCTCTTTGTCTTATTTATTGTGTGGAGTAGTGGTTAGGGCTCTGGACTCCAGACCGGAGGGTCATGGGTTCAGTCCCCGGTGGGGGACACTGCTGCTGTACCCTTGAGCAAGGTACTTTACCTAATTTGCTTCAGTAAAAACCCAACTGTATAAATGGGTAATTGTATGTAAAAAAAAAAAATATGTAAAAAAATAATATGATATCTTGTAACAATTGTAAGTCGCCCTGGATAAGGGCGTCTGCTAAGAAATAAATAATAATAATAATAATAATAATGCACTATATGACTATATAATGTATAATACATGACTCTATATAATGTAAGAATATAATGATCTACCTGATATAAAAACGTCATCATCTGGTTGCACAGACCCTGATTAGCACTAATCTTGCTCTAACCTGCCTAAGCTAACATTAGGTAGTTCAAGATTGTTGCCAGTTGGGGTCAATGAAACCAGCACAGGGTTCCCACACGTCCTGGAAAACCTGGAAAATTAAAGACAAGTCTTCCAGGCCTGGAAAACACATGGAAAATGAGAAAAAAAATAAAATGTCCTGGAAAACTTTGAGTGTCCTGGAAAAATCATATAAGGTTACAGATGCCGTAGCAACTCAAACTAATAAGCAGTTGCATCAATTCAAAACGTGTTTGGGCATACTGTAGCTTGTATTAGCGAGCGGCGGCAACATCAGAGTCCAGGGAAGGTCAATTCAGTTCAGCTGTGTCACTAACATTATGCATTGAGACTGGTTGTTATGTTTAATTGCAATTACTTTGTTGTATGTTATAATCTAGCTGGAATCAAATTTAGTAACGATAGCAAGCTACCGAGCTAGTCAACTCGTTGTTGGGGTGAGAGATGGTGCGTGAGTGTGATCCTGATGCTGTGATAATCTTTTCTCAGAAACGTAGGCTACTGGTAGCTAGCTAATCTTGTTGTTGGGAAACAATATGCAACATGAAAGAGTAGCTGTTGTGCAGTGCTTCCTCATTGATGGATTCATGCTCACTTCGGGTAATGCATTGAGAATGAGAGCGGACTTGCAGTTGTGTGTGTGCGTGTGTGTGTGTGTGCACGCGCACAACGTGTATCAACATTTGTGCAGTCTCTTATCAAAAACTCAAAACTCTGTGTGAATGCACCTATGAGTGCTCGTACTGTCTTTGTGCGTGCGTGTGTGTGCGCACCCAATGTGTATCTCCATGAAGTCTCTTATCAAAAACTCAACTCTGTGTGAATGCACCTTTGAGTGTTTGTGCACTGTGCTTGTGTATACTGTATGTGTGTGTGCCAGAGAAATAGCTGTGTAAATATTCATTCACTTTCAGTCACTCAATATAACATAAAGTATTCCATATCTGTCCTAAAGTAACGTTGGTTGTTTCATTTAAGTTGAAGTTATGACATTGGATGTGCTTTTCATGTTTCTACTATTCTCCACTCCTTGTTCTGGAGAGGTGCAGTGTGTGCAAGATTTTGTCTCGGTGACAAAGGTCATCTTGCTGATTTAATTAATCAGGTGTGTTAATGGTGGGCTGTATAGAGAGTCTGCACACACTGCAGCTCTTCAAGACATGAAGTGAAGAATACTAACCAAATGAAAAGTCTGGGTGGAAGATATTAAAGTAGTCTGATAAAGAAACCAGATGATTAATATTGAAGTTTAAAAACATGAAGAACGTAAGCCTATTAGTAAATCTTACGCTAATGGCTGGAAGTTGAGTCCAGTCATGGGAGCTGTCTATGGCCCGGAGCTGTACGCAGCTCGGCGCGATCTGGGACTGTGTAAGAAACTAATTTACCTCGGTCTGTCATCATAATATTTCAGGGATGGGAATAAGACTCCTATTGCACAGCAGTGTGATCCATTCCAAGTTTTACTGCTACCAGCTTGATCAGCCCCCAGTGTGTCTGGGCAGCAGTGTGGAGTAGTGGTTAGGACTCTGGACTCTTGACTGGAGGGTTGTGGGGTCAATCCCAGGTGGGGGACGCTGCTGCTGTACCCTTGAGCAAGGTACTTTACCTAGATTGCTCCAGTAAAAACCCAACTGTATAAATGGGGAATTGTATGTAAAAATCTTGTAACAATTGTAAGTCGCCCTGGATAAGGGCGTCTGCTAAGAAATAAATAATAATAATAATAATAAATCTTTAGATATTAAAGTAGTGAAGAAAAGGGAGGGTCAATAGTGCTGTTTGAAAATGGGTTCATTGGTAGATTTAGAGATTGATTAGCACCAACGTGGTGCTGGTGTGTGTAGGGACAGTCCGTAGCCTGGAGCTGTTCCCTTAGTTGCCCTGTAGGCAAGCACCAGTGTCTTGAATCTGATGTACCCTGCCACCGGAGGCCAGTGGAGAGTGCAGAGGGGAGGTGTGACATGACAATGTTTTTACACATGAGGTACCTACTGAGGCTGTGTGGCAGCCAATCATTGTTAGTAATTGCGTATTTCGCCACTCAGTGAGTAATGTCTCCCTATTATTTATCGTAAAATGTCATTGAAAATGTTCTGGAAATGTCCTGGAAAATTATTTATTGAAAAGAGTTGGAACCCTGCAGCAGCTGTAGCTTTAGCATTGAATACACAAACAAAGTTGCATTCTGTGCAGAATGAAATGACAAGAATGCTTCCCTTTCTGTTTTCAGTTCTATCTCCAGGACACGAAGAGCAGCAATGGCACCTTCATCAACAGCCAGCGCCTGAGCCGTGGCTCGGAGGAAAGCCCTCCATGTGAGATTCTGTCTGGTGACATCATCCAGTTCGGAGTGGATGTGACGGAGAACACTCGCAAAGGTAAAGGGGAGGGAGAGTCTTCTGCTCCGATTAAAAACAACCGCTTTAAATGGGGAAATGAAAATAACATTGAAACATAGGCATGGTATTCACAAACACTTTAACTGACAATGTACTGTTGTAATTAGATTTTCACATTGTTTCACATCACTTGCAATATTTGAATGCATTAACAACTGTAATTGAATCCTGCATGTTGTAAAATTCATTGTAACATTTCAAATACAAAAGTAAAATATTAAGATGACCTGTAAAAACTAAAGCAAGTCTATTTTTTTCTTCAATTTATCTAACAGTTTAAACAGTAAACAACCACATATAAAGAACATTTAAATGTTTAATCTACAAACAGATGTACAGCCTTTCAAATGAGTCTGCTGTATGTGTACATGATGCTTTTGTGAGGTTAGGATTGTACAGTATTTTCCTGGTAGGATTCATATTGCTACAGTTTGTGCATTAATTAAAACAATGGCTGTATATACACAGTGGTAGCTTGAATATTGCTTCACGTTTTCTTTTCCAGCCATTCCTAACATGTTTTACTTTGGGAATATGGGTGCACTGTTTGTTTTTTCTCCCTAAGGGATGTGGCATATGTAATGGCATCTTTCTCAACCTCGATCGCTGCTGCCTGTGTTGGCATGGAGACAGCAGGCCTCTGCACAGCGAGTATCTGGCTGGTGTTTAGTGTGCTAGTGCCAATAGCGGCTGGTGTACACCAGCGTCTGACTTAAGATATTCGTTTTCTCTTTTGATTTTTGCTTTTCTATTAAACCACGATATTCCCCCAGGTTTGGATCAAATGAATCCTGGTTAAGTCTAATGGTGTATTTCACGCTGAGCCAGTTTTAGATCAAGGTTTAATTATAATGTAAGAGCACTTATCCCTGTTATAAGCTTAGTCAGTGGGCCTGAACAGCAATCAAACGTACTGTTTTAAAAATGATAATCAAATGGTCCTCCAGCTAGAAGGTTTATGATGTAATTTCCTTGGCAGAAGAGTTTTGAAACCTGGAACATGGCTTTTTGCCAGCTATGCAATGTCTTAATATTTTAGCACAATGAAATTTTTAAATGAATACTTAAAAATCAGAAATCCAGCTGGTACAGTTCAGTCCTTGAAGCCTGCTGGTTCAGACTCAAGATCCGAAGATCTCAATGGAGCTGAAAGGAACTTGGGGGGGTTTGTGGTGCTGTGAACGCACATCTGCTTCAAGGGATGCAAAGCCAACACTGGGAATGCAGAGATGCTGTTTTAGCTTCAAGTTTATTGAACAGCAGTGTTTTGAAAGTACAGTTACAAGGTGGGAATAAGACTCCCATTGCATAGCAGTTTGATCCGTTCCTGGTTTTAATTTAATAAGACGGCTGATAGTGAAACCTGGATTGAGTGAATCTGTTATGCAATAGGAGTTTTATTTCCATCCCTGTGTTAATGTGTTGCTTGTTTCTACTGTAACAGGGCAGGCTTGAATGATGCACGTTTAGTGTTCCGCGTTTTAGGTTTTTATCTTTAAAACAAATTTCCGGGAATTTTTGGGTTTTTTTGTATATATATTTAAATAGGAATAAAATCAGTAAAAAATAGTTCATTGAAAAAATCTCAGTATACACCCTTTACATGTGGAATATGATGTGCAGCAGTTCTGGTTTCTCATTAGGTTTAATGTCCCTGGCATGTCTGATGAAGCAGAATCTGCAAGTCAAAGCCACATTTTCCCACGTTAACTGGTACTTTGCGAACATTTGGGCAATCGCTGTGCTGACAGAAATAGTATATACAGAAGGTATGAACAGGACATCAGCACAAAACAAGCCAGTTTTATTCGCCTTGAAATCATAAAAAAGAAAATTGACAGGACTGGGTGGTGTAAGCCATCGGGAGAGCGGTCAAAAATCACACTGGATATTTCTATCAATGCGTTCCATAAGTTTACAAACTGAAGCATCACCATTTTCTGTCAAATATTTACGATTTAAGATTGTCTGCGTTAGGCAGTGTTTAACTGATGAACAGATAGTACTGTCGCACGAAGTCACCACTACACCTCTGCAATAAACAGCGGCTGTCCAGCAAAGCACAGCGCTCTGACAAACTTATTAACAGAGTCATTCTGCACTCTTTTTATTAAAGCATGTGTAAAAGCCGCATAAATGGCTTGCTTGTCTCACAGTTCACTTTATTGTTTCAGTTTTAATGTGTCACTTATTTTTCAGTATGTTCCTTTATTGTCAGTGCAATCATGTACCTCAATGCAGCAGTATTTGCAGCGCTATGCATCCTCTGTCTCGTCTCCCCCACTTCTGCTATTTCTGCTTTTTGTATACTTGAAACATTCACTTTCTTTTGAATATTCATAAACTGATTTTACATTTTCTCCCCATTCCTCATCCACTAAAAATATTATATTTTTGTGCAAGTATTTCAATTTAGTTTTTGATCAAGCTAGTAGTTACTACGTCCAGTAATTGCCACAATAATCAGACTTTGATTGGCCAACATGTTACAGATTAGGACCCCTGTGGATGAGATGAGGTTAAAAACTATACCCACTAATGCAGACAAGCTCACCAATTTAGAATGTCCAATTATTTTTAGGCTCAGCTCACCGCTACCAGCCCTATGCTGACTCGGGAGGGGCAAAGACGAACACATGCTGTCTTCCTAGCATATGCCGTTAGCCGCCCGCTTCTTTACACACTGCAGACTCGCCATGCAGCCACCCAGAGCTACAGCGTCGGAGGACAACGCAGCTCTGGGCAGCTTAAAGGCAAGCCTGCAGGCGCCCGGCCAGACCACAGGGGTCGCTGGTGCGCTGTGAGCCGAGGACACCCTGGCCGACCTAGGGTTGCTGTACTCGAACCCTTTTATCTCAGACTGTGTCGAGTCTGGTTGAGTTGGTGTTAGGATTGCTGTATTTCAGTGGTTTTCAAACTTTTTAGGCCCCGTACCCCTTTCCAAAAATATAATATGCCTATGAAAACAGAAAAAAAAATTATTTAATTACTAGGCTTATGTACTTATTGATGTTTTTAAAAAAATGCTTACCTACCAATGTGATGGACGTGCCGGCTTTTTATCACAGTTTTCAGTAAAACTACACCCTGATTAGTAAACAGTGCAACCCTGTGACGGATGCGAGTGGTGTATTGAATAAATAAACAGTCCCGAAACAGTATTTCTCCCAAAACGACTGTGTTTATTTTAATAAACCTCCCCTTTACCAGCGATGGTATTTGGGGGGGAACACAGCTGGCTGACACACAAAACAAAAATACAAAACCCAAACAGAAAGTGTCCACAATGAAATCCCGAGTGTCCTGTGCATGAGAGTGCTCTGTAATCCACACTGGGTGTGCTGATGTTGGTGAAGGGAAGGTAGTGCTCTGTGATCTGGAACTGGCTCCGTGGCTGCAGTCCCGCGCTCCAACTCCGCCTCTGAAAACACACAACAAACAACACATAATCCAAAAAACACAACGCTCCGGCTGGTGGCTCAGTTTCTCAGTGCAAGAGGAGGTACTGACGTAGCTGCTTCCCCTTTGTACCCAGCAAACTCCTCCCTGCAGTCAGCGCGTCGCCATGGTTTCTCCAATAGAGGGCTGCCCCGCAGCTGACTGCACTGGAATCGTCCTGAGTACTTGCAGCTACGCGCCCCTCCTAATATGGTCACCTTCCAGTTTCCACCTACACCAAGGGTATGTTATTCTGCATTTTAAAATGCAATCAAAAATGGCTTAGCAAAATGCTTCCATGTTAGTGTAGTCGTCTGTTCATGTTAATCAGCTGCCAGACAGCTTGTTGATGGGCACTCGCTATATCGTATGAACACATTCAATAGGTCTGGAGTAGGGAATCCAATTCCAGACACTTCCCAATCGCAGGAGTTAGGGATTTTTAATTTTTTTCTTAATCCTGCAATTCCATTTTTGTAATAATAATAATACCGTGCTTTTGCTTTTATTAGCCTAATAATTGGCACCGTACATGCATAGGCTAATGCAGTCACGCGACAAAGGAGTTCTTCAACGAATTAGTCATAGTGAAAAAACACACAAAGCATTGCAAGTAAAGATAGCACAGTCGTGTCGCTCCAGTGCAGTGATTTCACTGTCTAAAGTAGGGCGGCACAGCTGCCTGCTCAACTCAACAATACTGTTATTTAAAAACATTAACTTAGATTAAACTACAAACACTGAACATTTAAACTCCAGACAGTCAACTTACCTAGTAAAAACCACACATTTTTAAAAGATTTTTTTTCTTTTTAGCCTACAGACTGCAGAACCGCCGCCCTGCTGTTTTAAATATGTAATTTAGCCATGTGCGCTCAATGCTCACTCGCTGTCAGCAGCCGGTTGGGTGTTTTATAGTTAACCTCGCCCAACAGAAAGGAAACGTACACCCGTACGGTTGTGGTTTTATTTGAAAGGAGGTTCAACATCGTTAATTCGACTGCTAAGTCGCAAAGTACTACAATGTGGTTAAAAAACAAAAACAAAAAAAAAACTGTTGTCGGCAATTACAGGATTTTTCTCACATACCCCCTGAGGAGCGCTCGAGTACCCCCAGGGGTACGTGTACCCCAGTTTGAAAACCACTGCTATACTTGAACCATTCTATCTCCGACTGTGTCGAGTCTGGTTGAGTTGGTGTACTTGAACCCTTCTTTCTCAGACTGTGTCGAGTCGGGTTGAGTTGGTGTTAGGGTTGCTGTACTTGAACCCTTCTTTCTCAGACTGTGTCGAGTCTGGTTGAGTTGGTGTTAGGGTTGCTGTAGTTGAACCCTTCTTTCTCAGACTGTGTCGAGTCTGGTTGAGTTGGTGTTAGGGTTGCTGTACTTGAACCCTTCTTTCTCAGACTGTGTCGAGTCTGGTTGAGTTGGTGTTAGGGTTGCTGTACTTGAACCCTTCTTTCTCAGACTGTGTCGAGTCTGGTTGAGTTGGTGTTAGGGTTGCTGTAGTTGAACCCTTCTTTCTCAGACTGTGTCGAGTCTGGTTGAGTTGGTGTTGGTGTTAGGGTTGCTGTGCTTGAACCCTTCTATCTCAGACTGTGTCGAGTCTGGTTGAGTTGGTGTTAGGGTTGCTGTACTTGAACCCTTCTATCTCAGACTGTGTCGAGTCTGGTTGAGTTGGTGTTAGGGTTGCTGTACTTGAACCCTTCTATCTCAGACTGTGTCGAGTCTGGTTGAGTTGGTGTTAGGGTTGCTGTACTTGAACCCTTCTTTCTCAGACTGTGTCGAGTCTGGTTGAGTTGGTGTTAGGGTTGCTGTAGTTGAACCCTTCTTTCTCAGACTGTGTCGAGTCTGGTTGAGTTGGTGTTAGGGTTGCTGTGCTTGAACCCTTCTATCTCAGACTGTGTCGAGTCTGGTTGAGTTGGTGTTAGGGTTGCTGTACTTGAACCCTTCTATCTCAGACTGTGTCGAGTCTGGTTGAGTTGGTGTTAGGGTTGCTGTACTTGAACCCTTCTTTCTCAGACTGTGTCGAGTCTGGTTGAGTTGGTGTTAGGGTTGCTGTACTTGAACCCTTCTATCTCAGACTGTGTCGAGTCTGGTTGAGTTGGTGTTAGGGTTGCTGTACTTGAACCCTTCTATCTCAGACTGTGTCAAGTCAGGTTGAGTTGGTGTTAGGGTTGCTGTATTTGAACCCTTCTATCTCAGACTGTTGAGTTGGTGTTGGAGAGAAAGTTCAGGTAGCAGTTTTAGGTTTGGCGCATTTCACAGATTGATCTTCATTAAATATATTGAAATGTTCTCTTTTTTGTAATACCTGTATTCCATCCTTTTTCTTGCTTTTAGAATTTTATATACATCTCATTTCATTTGTTTGCTGTCCCCAATGAAAATAATACAAAATTAATACCATACAATAACTATCTGTATAATTGAGAAACTTGGATTCATGAATTATATGTTTTATCTGATTGTTCCTGTTCTACATTTGAAAAGAGAGATACGATTTTGATTAGTACTTGCTGATTTATTTTTTCTGCCCTCTCCCCATCCCCCTGAACTTTTCAGCATATCCTTTTTTTCCTTATCTGTAATAAACACAATTTGATTGTAATTATTGATTTCATTTTTTTGTCTCCCATGTCCATTTAAAAATGTTTCTAATTATTTGATCTGATTTTTTTTCCCCCAGTTATATTTGATTAAAACAAAACATGCACACACAAAATAAGACTGATTTATACTATATTGATTCAATTTTTCTCCTTTCCCCATATCACAAAAACGATTTGTTTTATAATTTGTTGGTTTTGATTTCTTAGGATTTAAAAAAATAAAATTATAATAATTATTACGTATATAAAAATATATTGTATTGCAATCTGCATGTATTTCTGTCAGTTCTCCCCATATGTTTGTTATGAAAAAAAAGGTTGATTCATTTAATTTCTCTTTCCTCTCCCCCAAAAAACATGACTAATATATATTGATCATTTATTTGATTGTATAAAAGCGACTTTATAAATTATTTCACTGAATTATCCCCTTTCCTCTCAACATGTAATTGCATTTATTTGTACTGGGCAGGGGAGGTTATTTTGAGGAGAAAATGACAAGAAAGCATCTTAGTGCACAATCTGTTGCTAACCTGTTAATGGAGTCTGTGCCAGATGATGCTGACAGTGAATGTGAGCAGAGTGACACATCCTCCAGTGAGGAGATCAACAGTGAGCCTGTGAAAACTGAGCCTGTCCCTGCCTGGAACAAGTACAGCAGGTGTGTCTGGACAGAGGGGGGTAGATTTCAGCCATTCTACCACTGGACTCCCCCCCCCCCAAACATCCTCCAGCCTCGGATACCCCTTTTTCTGGCACACCTGGTAGCACTGTGAACCCAACTGGGTTCACCCCCAATTGACTTTTTCCAGTTTATCATTGATTAATTTTTAGAAAATGTGGTAATCCAAACCAGTTTGTATGCTCAGCAATATCTGGCACAGCATGGTAACAACCTGGGGCCACGTTCTATTGTGCGCAAGTGAGTCCCCACAAATGAAAAAGCTCTGGGGCTTATCTCTTCTAATGGGACTAGGGGATAAACTTAGAATGGATTTATATTGGTCCACCAACCCAATCCATGCGGTCTCAGTTTTCCCTTTCACAATGAGCCGGGGCAGATTCCAGTTATTGTTACGTTTTTTATATTCCAATGACAGTGCTATGGCTCTCCCGAGGGATCATCGTCAGTTTGACAGGCTGTTCAAATTCCGGCCATTTCTAGACCATCTGCACCATACACTTGATAAAAAATATATCTTTGGATGAGTCCCTCCTGCTGTTCAAGGGGAAGCTTCTCTTTAAACAGTATATATTCCCATGAAGCGTGCCTGTTATGGGATTAAACAGAGTTCCGCTGGGTATACTCATGGGTTCAGTGTGTACACGGAAGGACTCTCAGATTGAGCCACCTGGCTTCCCCCATTGCTTGTGTGGCATCTTGTTTTTCCCCTCCTAAATCTTGGTTAGCATGTAGGTAACTTCTACACAGGGGTACCTCTGTTCAGGGCCTTGTACACATCCGATACAATGGCTTGTGGTACCAGCGCTGTGAGGAACTGCTGGCAGTTAAATACATAGACAGAAAATGTGTACCTCCTCACCACCATATACGATGAGACAACTGTAGCAATTCCTGTGCGAGGTCAGGACGCACACACACAAAAAAGCCCAAGTGTGTCCTGGACCACAATAAATACATGGGAGGCGTGGATAGGTCAGATCAGATGCTGGAGCCATACAATGCTGCAAGAAGACCATGTGATGGTATAGAAGCTTCCCATGTACATGGTCCAGATTTCTTTGCACAACGCCTTTGTAGTGTACCTAAGTACAGCACCAGAGAATCATCGCATTTCTGTCTTTTCAGACCTCTGTGGTCTCCAGCCATGTATTTGGTACACAAGAAATACCAGAGATGGAAAGATCAGAAAAAGATTGCGAACGGCATTTCATTCGAATGCTGCCACAGTCTGGAAGAAAAGCCAAGCCACAAAAAAGGTGCTGTGTATGTTCCCGCAAGGGCATATGGAGAGATACACAATTCTACTGTCCATGCTGTCCCTGTCAGCCAGGCCTCAGTTTGGAGGAATGTTTTAAAAGGTACCACATCGTAAATGAGTCCTGGAAGGACTAAATAAACCCCAGAAGAAACAACCGTGACACATGCAGTACCAGTACTTGGTATAATATAACCAAAGGTAGTAAAAATCACTTGTTTTTATATCGTGTGACATTTACCTCGGGCTCCTGAAGGATTATGGGTAACAAACAATTGAAGGGATATGTTATGTTACCCATTTCTAAAATCCTTATTTTGTGCAGTAAAAAAATGTGTACTTGTGCCAGAGTATCTCTTTCTTTGGTGGCTTACTGGGCACATGAAATTGGGGTGGGTGAGCTACACCATGGGCTGCATAATTTGAAGTGGAAAGGTCAAAGTGGCCTGGTGTCAGACTAGAGCACGTAAAACCCCCAAAACCAATGAAAAGATGCACATAAAGACACAGGCAAATTCAGCAGCTTCTAAAATCTTTCATCCTACATTAGTAATGTAGGGAGAATGTGATGCATGTAAAATACATTTTATGAAAAAGTCGCCTTTTGTTTAATAGCAGTATTTTGTGGTCACATGACCAAAAATCAACAACAACTTGGCACCAATGAAAACTATGTATAGTTTGCCTCGGGTATCTGAAAGGTAACATATGGTAATTTTGGTGTAAAACAGCTGACTCCCAAAATCCCCAAATTCTTGTAGCACAGTGTCACAAGGGCCTCGGCAGAGAAGGGATTACACTGACACTTGTGCATTAATACAAATACTTGTAACCTGAAAAATGTGTTATTTTGTTGAACTTGTCAGTGGTATTCCTGGTGAGCTGTCGGAGGACCTGTCCTGTAATTGTGATGAACCTTGGTATGGATACTAGCACACATTTAACTGAGACAACATTTCTCAAATAGATTAACCAAACTTTGCATGGACATCTGCTGCAAAAAGTAAGGGTCTTGAACCCCTTATTTTTGATTGTGGGATGTGCATGTCCATTTCTGGTTATTCTTTCATTTCCATGCTCAACGTGTGCAAGGTGATAGTTGCACAACATCGTGTTGACCAAGACCGCTGTGGTAGGAAGCTGCCTGGGTGTGTGGATAGTGCTGGGCAGGCAGTGAAGAAATGCGCATTAGCAAACTGAAGATCCTCTCGCTCTGCACAACTCTGAAGCACAAAGAGGATGTGTTGTAGAAGTTTGACACTGGCTTGCGTGGCTAAATAAAGCTTCATGCTGTATATTTGTACTTGTGTTCTCTAGCAAACGTTTTGCTATGTTGAAGGTTGTGTTTGAGATATTGCTCCTGTAGTCCTAGTGTGCATGTTCAATAATAATAATAATGTGCATTATATATTTATCTGCAGTTACCCATGGATGTATAGTATCTACAATCAAACTCTTTTTACCTGATGGCATGGAGGCTCGGCGCCGGTCAGAGTAAGTTTGTATCCTTCTTTTGATTATGTAAATATTTATCTAAAGGTAAGTAGTACTAAAAAAGGTAATAAATGTTGTTATAAATTAGATAAGTTTCCATGAGAAGTTATTCTAATGTCATGTTTGCCGGTCTTATTGAGAAATTAATTTTGAAACTTACATTATCATAAGGAACAACTGTTAATGTGTAATATCTGGCATTATTTCTTTTTTTTTTTTTAATTTAGTCGTTGCCAATTAGTTTTTATTGTTTTCTCCCCAATTTGAAATGACCAATTATTTTTAGGCTCAGCTCACCGCTACCACCCCTGCGCTGACTCGGGAGGGGCGAAGATGAACACACGCTGTCCTCCGAAGCGTGTGCCGTCAGCCGCCCGCTTCTTTACACTCTGCAGACTCACCATGCAGCCGCCTCAGAGCTACAGCGTCGGAGGACAACGCAGCTCTGGGCAGCTTACAGGCAAGCCTGCAGGCGCCCGGCCAGACTACAGGGGTCGCTGGTGAGCCGAGGACACCCTGGCCGACCTAACCCTCCCTCCCCCTGGATGACGCTCGGCCAATTGAGCGCCACCCCCTGGGAACTCCCGTCCACGGTCGGCTGTGGAATAGCCTGGACTCGAACCGGCGACGTCCAGGCTATAGAGCGCATCCTGCACTCTAGTGAGTGCTTTTACTGGATGCGCCACTCGGGAGCCCCTATATCTGGCATTATTTCAATCAAATATCTATACGCTCTGAGTACTGGAAGGGATCGTAGATTAAAGTTTTGAGCTCGGATGCGGAAATGATTGAGCGCTTACCATAGGGTTTTAGTACAGTGTGCTTTGCATTGTTCTGTAGTTTAAGTTGCATAAATGAATAACTACTGTAAACATTCTTATAAAGGAAGGAGTTTCTTCTTGAATGACTCAAGTCTGAGAAATGAGCTGGTTCAGCACAGTTCCTGTGTGGGTTCTTCATCCATTATGGATGTAAATGTGATTATCAGCTAGGTGTGCCATGTGAGGGGGGTGTTTTTTTACTGACCGGCAAGAAAGCAAAGACAATAGAAGAGCACCAGCGGGATAGCTAGCTGTGGAGTCTGTAGTTAATGTGGAATTGCTTCATGTTTGTATCAGCCTCCCTCCAGCTCCCTTTTGCTGTTTAGCCTTCAGAGGAAGCCATTGCATCACAGGTGGAATTCCAGTGCGTAGGTTCTGCTTGGTTCCATTCGTACTGTTATTCCACAAGAAGCTCTGCTTGGCTGCAAGCCTGTGGGTGCTGAGATATCTGCAGAGCCCTCTGGGGCGTGAGTCTTTGGGGGTGTTCATTTACATGCTGTCAAAGAATTTGAGAACCAAGTTACAAGAAATACAGTTTGTCTGTATTTGCTGTTTCGTTCGGGGTTGTGCTTTTGTTATACACGCTTGAGTATTTTTGCAGGTCTAATACTGTGTTCTTTTAAATAATACATTGATTGTGAATAAAAGAACATACAATCGATTGGTTATCCGCCACGTATTCCAGACACATCTATAAAAATATTACAGTGCTTCATTAAATAAGCAGGACTTGACTAAATAGAAGATCCCCTCTTTGCAGTTAGTCAGGAGTGAAAATGAAATTTCAGTTTTAGGTTGTGCTGGGACAAATACCCAAATATTTCTTGACATGTATTCAAAGACAGAAATGCCTGTGTCCACCAGAAATTACACAATAACAACATGCTTTGCCCACTTCATGTGTGAGATTAATTAATATATTTGAGAAAAAAAAGAGGAGCATCACAGCTGCTTTTGAGCCTCTATTTTAAGTTAGACAGCAAGAAGTAAACGGTTTATTTACCAAAAGCTGCCGATGTCACAATCGGGATCAGCACATGCAGGTACGTCACTCACAAATGCCTCATGCTTTTTAACACTGGCCCAACTTGCAAGGGAAATGCTGTGTAGTGATCAGCGTTGTGTTTTTGTTTCATGTTGTGATCCTGTTTTCTGTTATGCAGCATGTAATAAACGATAACCAAAATGACAATTCCCCTGTTCCACATTTGAAATGTTCAAATTACACAACAGTTTCTGTTTACTCGTTAAGCTAAAAAAAGAAAAGTCAATAAACCTCAGTAATGATGTTATTATTTTATGAAAATGTGTCTATGGCCACTGTTTATTGCAAAGGAACAGCAATGATGGAATAAAAAAGCAAGCGATGTCTACTTTATGTACTGTTTTTACCTTAAATACACTTACGAAAAAACTGTTTAACTTAAACTACTGTATTGCATCCTGTGCTTTTGTAGTTAATTCAGTGCAGTAAAGTAAGACCTTCACAACCTAGTTTTACTCCTGGGATATTTTTCTTCTTGATACAGTGATCTGTTCTGCACAGAACAGGTGAAATGGAATTCAGAATGGAAACAGATTTGAAGTGCTTGTTGCAGCGGACTAGAGGTGATATTAAACAAACAGGAAGGACATTGTCTTGTCTGTTGTAGTGAAGAAGACATTTCTCATAGGGCTGCACATAACTAGTATGTGAGGGGTGATCTACGTGGAGGTGACCATGTGATTGTACTGTGTGCTGGCTGCTGTATGTATGTAAACCCGTAGGCGAGTTGAGATCGGCTGCAGCAGATTCTGTTCTGCTTGGCTTTGAAGAGAATAGGAGAAGGTGTTGGTGAAAGACATTTTCTTTCTGTTGGATTGGAGCTGGGGCCAATGTCAATGTGGTTTTTTTGGGAGGTACTGTAATGTATTGTGGTATGCCAGGGTGTGGAGTCAGTGCTCAAACTAAACGTGCCTCTGGCTGTCAGACTATCCCAGTCACCTGCAGTGGAGGGACTCCATGTCGAAGCTCACAGGATCAGCTATGTGCTTTTCACCTGCCAGCCACAGAGATAAAGAACACCTGGCAGAGAGAAACTAAAGAGAGAACTTCACGTCTCGCTGTCTCGGGTGGATTTAGACAGAAGAGATTGAACTGGAAGAGTATGGTTGTATTTAACCATTTTACTGTAGAGTTGTCTTTTTTTTATTTATGTAACCTGGTAGTGTGCAATACAAAGGAATCTGCAAAAACAAGTTTATAGCAGTTGGGACACAATTGGCATGAGCCAGTGATCTCCTCTGTGAGTCTGTGTCAATGTGTGCTCTTTTTCTTATTGGTCATCACTGTGTGCAGGTCTGCTGGAGAAGATAATAAATGTTTTGTTGAAGCCCAGTGGAAAGTGAATCTTGGTTTTAAAAAAAACCTCTGCAGGGGTCCCGCTGCTGTTGACTAGAGCAGGGCTTCTCAAAAGGGGGCGTGAAACGAGAACCTCCTGTACAAATTGACCTGCAGTGTAGCATGGCAGGTCTTTAAAAGAAATCCCTTTGGATTTTGAAACTTGTCAGGTAAAAACACTACATACAGTATGTCTGTTTTATTTTTTTGTTATTTGCATATTTACTGTTTATTCAATAAACTAATCATTTCTGTCATTTAGAAAGAAAAAGTATTTAAATTCAAGGATCGCACAAGACCCAAGGGATTTAAAATTGGGTCCCAACTAGACAAAGTTTGAGAACCCCTGCTCTAAAGGATAGACTGTTCGCTCCACTCCAGTACAGTGTCCTGGCTCTGACTGTTACCACACCTGCACAAAGAAATCCCCATAGTCAGACTCCTGTGTGTACTGTGCACTTCAGTTAAACATTTACAGTGCTTGCACAGTTGATTCCCAACCTTGGCAGAGGACACCGTGACATGTATTTTTTCTCAGTTGTCCCGTACAGCTGGGCAGGGTGTTTTTAAATCTGTTAGCTTGTCACTGAAATACTTCTGTTTCATGTTTTCCAGCGTCATTCAAGCTCCATTACCACTTCCTGTAGATAAGGTAAGTTTGACATTGTCAGCTGCTTTATTTTACTGAATGCTTTTATTTTAATGTTGGATTGTAGTTTTCAATGTGTGCTGTACGGGGGGCTTGTAGTTTGGATTGTGTGCAGTACGGGGGGCTTGTAGTTTGGATTGTGTGCAGTACGGGGGGCTTGTGGTTTGGATTGTGTGCAGTACGGGGGGGCTTGTGGTTTGGATTGTGTGCAGTACGGGGGGCTTGTAGTTTGGATTGTGTGCAGTACGGGGGGGCTTGTGGTTTGGATTGTGTGCAGTACGGGGGGCTTGTAGTTTGGATTGTGTGCAGTACGGGGGGCTTGTGGTTTGGATTGTGTGCAGTACGGGGGGCTTGTGGTTTGGATTGTGTGCAGTACGGGGGGCTTGTAGTTTGGATTGTGTGCAGTACGGGGGGCTTGTGGTTTGGATTGTGTGCAGTACGGGGGGGCTTGTGGTTTGGATTGTGTGCAGTACGGGGGGCTTGTAGTTTGGATTGTGTGCAGTACGGGGGTCTTGTAGTTTGGATTGTGTGCAGTACGGGGGGGCTTGGCATTTCAATCATTTATTTTAATATACTAAGGTTAGACAGAAGACTGCATTGTCTCCCGTCCAGGTACTTCTCTGTTCTTCACTCTTAATCTGCGTGGCAGTTTTCTCTTCACTGTCAGCACCTTATCACAATGTTGCTTTTCTATATATAATGTTGAATTTGTTGGTTATCAAATTGTAATTTCTTGTTTTCTAGATGGCACATTCAACTGTGTTTTTTACAATTTATATATATTTCTATATCTATATATATATATATATATATATATACAGCCATTTTTGAGTAACTAGCACTGTACAAGCACAATGGTTTGGGAGAGTTGCACTTGCTTAACTATTGTAGTCAGTCGCACTGTCAGTATCTTGCATGCCGTCTCTGTCAGTGCCGAAGTGCTGGTTAACACCCAGAGAATCTTCTCCGTTTCACATTGACTGTCTCTAAACTGTGCATAGTAACCCAGTAAAAACACACAAAGATTAAATGATTACAAAGGCATCGTGAATGATTTCGTAATTTGTAATGTGTTAAGCACACGAAGAAACAGTATGGCTCACCTTACATTTGCCTGTCCTTTATATTACTACTACTGTACTACTGTATTTCGCAAAATGTCCATGTGGGTATGAACTATAAACCCCTGTCCTTGCATATCAAACAGCCTGGGCCAAAATGCATGGCAGAGACAAACACAAGCATTGCTCTCATAAAGAACACAAGCTTCGTTCAAGGATTAAAGGAAAAACAATTGCCTCTGAAAGACAGTTGTGAACCCACAGGGAGATAAACAAATGTGCTTGTGTTGGTTCCCTTACCGGATCAAAGCACATACCATTATTCCTGCTGCCTTAACATGCTGCCATGTGCACTAGTTCAGTCTAAGTTGTTTTTTCTGTTGGGCTTGCTCTGTAAATGTGTGGCTCTGTTTAAACAGGTTTTGCTTGTGGAACAAATATGTCACGTGAAACTAACCACCTAGAATTCCTGTTTGACAGGGTGTGGGATCTCAGAGTTCATTTTCAATCAAACAGCTGAAACGTAAACATACCATAAGTACAATTGGTGATGGGAATCGGAGGGGTGAAGTCAGCACTGGTAATGGGACCTTTCAAAAACAGATTTTAAGCAGTTGAATGTTATAGGTTATGTATTGATCTTTTTTAGTTTTGTTTAGACAGTTTCCTTAACAAGCTTATAAACCCCAGAAACAATCTATTTTGTTTAGTTTATTCACTTTGTGCCCAGGCGGCCAGCACAGGTACACCTTTATACATGCGTGCAGTGTAATCTATATATACATACACACCGATCAATCCAGTGAACAGAACATTAAATGACTTTGTCAGCACCATAGGGAACTCTAGGTGTGTTTCCCAGCTGTGAGTTTAAATTGTTTTTGAGATTGTGATGCAGTAAGCAAAGAGTAGGGTGAACAGATCCTGAGTTTTACAGCTTCACTGCGAACAAGCAATGCTACACGTGTTATTAACCAGCTGAGAAAATGCCACTAAAATCCTTCCGCTCCCTAACGCTCACATTGTATGCTGTAAATAAGCTCTTTTCTGCCACCTCTCTCTAGCTGAAACCAGAGAGAAAGACGGGGAGGTGCTTTTAGTTACACAATCAAGAACTTCAGCCTCAGAAGATCATATGTATGATTAGGCACCCAACATGTGGATTATATCAAAACAATTGCAATTGTGTTCAGCCCTGCATAGTCCAGGGGAGCCAGATGGAAATGAGCTGCTGGCTTCATAAATCAGAGGTCTGGTGCTGTGTTTTAGGATTGAGTCTATTCAATTCATACAAGTGTTAGTGGATCTACAGATGCCATTTAAATGAGTAGAAGGACTCCTGGAATCTCTTTTTAATTTAGTTTTTTTTATTGAGATTTATTTGGTTGGGGTCATGCATGGAAGCCCATGCTTCGTCAGATCTCCATCTACTGTGACTACTTTTTTCTTTTCAGTTAGCTATGGAAGTCCTTAATGAAGAGAAACACTTCGAGCAGCAGGGTCTGCAGGGATTACAATGCCTGGAATAAATGTACATGGTTTAATAATAAAGTTCCAGGTTTTGACAACTATTTCCTTTGGTCCTGCAGGTTGCTGCTAATACTCCCAGTATGTATTCTCAGGAACTGTTTCAGCTCTCTCAGTATTTACAGGTATGGTGTGATAGTGACCTCTACTGGATAGCTGCTGTAAAAGCACAGATTTAGCTAGAATAATGTTTAAATGGCTGGAATGCTATTGGCATGTTTTTACCAGCTTCTGGAACCTGTTTTTTCCACTGTGGGCAAGTTGTGAAAAATACCAGCCATGGGGTTCCAGTTTTTAGGTGCAGTTTACCCCTATAACAGCTTGATTTACACCTTCACTTTAATTTAATTACTTAACAAGTGTTCAATTATGTTTGATTAGCATTTGATTTGTAATACTGCTGGGACAAAAATATTTTTCATGTTCAGATGTTCTTTCAAAATTTAAATGACAGCGAATGAGCTATTGGACAGGAGAGAAACACTCTTCTGTACACTGGAATGGGTCTGATTTCTTGCAGTGTTTGTTTGAATATTCATATACATGTCCCAGCACTACATTTTAATAGTTGTTAATTGGATAAAAAAAAGCATGCTGTAAGTGTTAGTTTACCTTTCTGAAAAGCCCATGGTGCTGCAGGTAGACCTTCTCTATTAATCCTGTTTGCTGTTTCATTATCAGGAGGCCTTACACCGGGAGCAGATGCTGGAGCAGAAGCTGGCGACCCTGCAGCGCCTGCTGGCCAGCACACAGGAGGCATCAGAGAGCAGCTGGCAGGTAGGGAACGGCAAGGGCACCGACTCGCCGGGTCACCTGTACAAACAGGCTAAAAGTATGAGGGGAAAGGACCGTGACTCCAGAGCTGTGCACTGTACACCTGCAGCTCTTTAACTAACCATTTCTCTTTAGGGGTTTCAGGCTATAGGGGAATGAATTTGTTTTCTCTACCTCTGTGCGCTCCCTCACAATGTACATCAAAAGAAACAGTGATTCCGGTAATTCTCCAGAAGCCTGGTCTGTCTTCAGTCCCATTCATATTGTCCTGTATGTTGGCATATTTGTATTCATTAGAATAGGCTCTGATTGTTCAGCCTAGTGTCTGTGACCCCCCACCCTCCTTGCAGAATCCAGACATGCAAAGCACGAGAATGCAGTGACATGCATGTCAACATTTTCAGGCTTGGTATGCTAAAATGCAAAAGAAAAGTGTATTTTATATTAAGCTGGTATATTTATTTCAAACTGTAAATTGATTTTCATGTACAGTATTCATTTACGGGTTAACAGTACATCAAGATGGTATAAATAATGAAACTTCGCAGGACTCGTTTTTAAGAAGGATAATTTTTATTAAACCTTTAGTAAAATACTCTAAGTTTACAGCTTCAGCGATTAACCAATTCCAGGTTCACACAGCGTAGTGGTAGCCAGTCAGATGGCAATATGTTTGAGATGCCTGCGTTCGACCCGCAGCTGTATTCATGGTGCCCGTCACAAAGCATCCTCAACCGAGTCCATGGCTGCTGACAGTTAGGATTCGCTCTGTACTGGCAGGATTTATTGCATTTGAGTCATTTACAAATAATCCCAAGATTTACTTCCTTACTAGTACATATAAGAGCAAGAGGTAAAGGGAAAGTGAGATTTGATGAAACACCTGCTGAAAAGGCCAAGTTAGTGTGTAGGTTAGCAATATACATAGACATATGTTTGGCTCCATAGTTTTGTTCCCACACTTGCAGAGCACATAAAGATCCCAAAGGGGTTACTTCAAGGAAGAAATCCAGTGTAAAAACCCCAATTAGATCCAGGTTATGTAAAAGCAGACACATGCACAGTATTAAGTTTGATTTGTCCCTTAAGTGTGTTAGGGTCCTGTCATGTGTTGATACAATCATTTTCTTTTTTCCTAACAGGCTTTAATAGATGAAGATAGGCTGCTTTCAAGGCTAGAAGTCATGGGAAACCAGTTGCAAGCTTATTCAAAAGTAGGTGTTTGATTGTTGTTTCTTGCAATACGCAGATATACATCTATTTATATATTTGAATGTCTGGCACATGGCTTTAGTTAAAAACAAACTAAAATAGGCCAGCAATTGTTCTGTATAGTTTGTCTACCTGTGTTAGAATCCTGCGCAGGTCCAATTTCTTCCAACCCGGACCCGGACCCGCGACTACAGGACCTAAGCCGAACCGCTGCAACACCGTGTTCACCGACCCGCTTTAATAAGACCTGCAACCCGACCCGAACCCGCAAGTGTTTGTCAACTGACTCCTCACGCTCTCACATTCACACACAGATATCTTAACAGATTGAGTTTATACAATAGGCTATGCAGCGTGGCAGCTTTCTTTAGTGGTCTGCATATATTTTAACATTGTAACATATTAACTATCTCTACTTACTTTACTATAAAATACCTGTCTGTTCCTTTCGTGCCGCCAGTTGAAAGGGAGCTACACCTGCGCTTTCGCAGTTTTGTGGCTGTCGTTCATAAAAACATAATGACAAGCACAAGCAACGGATCCAGTCACATGTTTATTTTCATTCGCTATGATTCCAAAATAATTCCACACTTCTGATTTACCTCTCGAACTACATGATATAAACCCATGATACAAACATTTTTAATATCACCAAGCAGACATGATAAAAAGATCTTGCGACGTAACAAGTGAGAACAACACTGCTTAGTCAGCTGATTCCTCCCTAATCGCCTCCTGCTTTAGTGCAGGAAATACTGGTACATTTACCTTCAAATACGTTATTTGGGAAAGGGTTACAGACAAGTACGCTGAAAGGACAGAAAATGTTTTTGGCGATTTCAACAGACCCGCGCACGAACCGCAAAAAAGTTCACATTTCGACCGGAAACCGACCTGCTTTTGCAGGTCACCCAATGCAGGACTCTAACCTGTGTCCCTAGTTATTGTATTAATTGATTTGACTGCTGTATTTACAGAACCAAACTGAAGATGGCATTCGAAAGGAGTTGATAGCATTGCAAGAAGACAAACACAACTACGAGACAACAGCCAAAGAGTCCCTGAGACGGGTTCTTCAGGAGAAAATCGAGGTGGTCCGCAAGCTCTCCGAAGTGGAGGTGAGAAACACAGTGGGTTTGTGAAACGTTTACAGCAAATTAGCAACCAAACGCTGAGATCTCCCTCGAGGACCATACTTTACAAAGCACTGCCCTCTGTGAGGAATCCCTCGAGGACCGTGCGGTACAAAGCGCTGCCCTCTGTGAGGAATCCCTCGAGGACCGTGCTGTACAAAGCGCTGCCCTCTGTGAGGAATCCCTCGAGGACCGTGCGGTACAAAGCGCTGCCCTCTGTGAGGAATCCCTCGAGGACCGTGTGGTACAAAGCGCTGCCCTCGGTGTGGAATCCCTCGAGGACCGTGCGGTACAAAGTGCTGCCCTCGGTGAGGAATCCCTCGAGGACCGTGCGGTACAAAGCGCTGCCCTCGGTGTGGAATCCCTCGAGGACCGTGCTGTACAAAGCGCTGCCCTCTGTGAGGAATCCCTCGAGGACCGTGCTGTACAAAGAGCTGCCCTCTGTGAGGAATCCCTCGAGGACCGTGCGGTACAAAGCGCTGCCCTCGGTGTGGAATCCCTCGAGGACCGTGCTGTACAAAGCGCTGCCCTCTGTGAGGAATCCCTCGAGGACCGTGCTGTACAAAGCGCTGCCCTCTGTGAGGAATCCCTCGAGGACCGTGCGGTACAAAGCGCTGCCCTCTGTGAGGAATCCCTCGAGGACCGTGCGGTACAAAGCGCTGCCCTCTGTGAGGAATCCCTCGAGGACCGTGCTGTACAAAGCGCTGCCCTCTGTGAGGAATCCCTCGAGGACCGTGCGGTACAAAGCGCTGCCCTCGGTGAGGAATCCCTCGAGGACCGTGCTGTACAAAGCGCTGCCCTCTTCTGAGCCTGACTGCCACGTGTGTGAAGCTCGCTCTATTAAAAGTCACGTCCCCATTGGAGCCTATTAGCAGCTGCTACACTTCTAATTTCGGTGCAGTGTAGTCAGTGACAAAGCATTTTCAACGTTTAACCACAACAGCTTCTATGGAAACAGATGAAATACTTTAAGCTTTTTGTCTGTTTTTGATTTAGAATAAATGCCTTGTAATATGTTTGCATTCGGTGGCTACCTGTAATCAAGTGGAGTTTCTCTTACACTCTTTGTATGACCGACCCTAACAAAGCAGAGTGTGAGAGAAATTAACTCTCAATTTGTTTAGAGTTAGCCACTGAAATATACAATGAAACAAGCTCTCGGAGATTAGCTGAATTGCAGCTAATTATCAAGTGTAGAAGTAAGGTTGCAGACCTGGGAGACTTGTAATAACAAATAATAATAAAAAAAAATGTTATAAACAGCTTTAAAAGTGTGTCAAAGGATTCTCTCACTGAAACAGATATAACACACAGCAGGTGGTTAGGTGACACTATCCGCATACATGGAGTGAACTTCCATTACTATGCTGATGTTACCCAGCTATATTTGTCCCTAAAGCCAGGAATTTCTTCTGCCTGGGTGTTAGCTACTTGCCTTACAGATATCAAGCATTGATGTCACAGAGGTTATGCTCGTGGGCTCATAGAACCAACTAAAAGGAAATGGGGGGGGGGGGGGGGGAAAGGGGTTACATGATCTCTACCCTTGCAGTCTCTTATCAAAACTAAAACTAGAAATTAAGAGTTTGGGGGTCATCTTTGATCCTGATCTATCATTTGAGACTCATATTAGGGAACTTACTAAAGTATATTTTTATCATTTGAGAAATAAGCCAAACTTAGACCAATTATGTCTGTATCTGATGCTGAGAGACTAATGCATGCCTTTGTTTCATCTAGAATTGATTATTTTAATGCACTTTTTTTCTGGAGTCCCTGAACGTGCGTTATCCCAGCTGGTTCAGAATACCACCGCTAGAATTCTGACTAAAACCAGGGAAAGTGAACATATTACCACTGTTTTGACCTCTTTACACTGGCTCCCTGTGCAGTACAGAATTGATTAAGATTTTCCTGTTAACTTACAAGGCCCTGAATGGATTAGCACCTAGTTATTTGCAGCAGTTACTGACCCCGTATCTTCCAAACCGCACTCTGAGATCACAGGATGCGGGGCTGCTGGTTATTCCTAGGGTCAACAAAAGCAACACGGGAGGTAGGGCTTTGCCTTCGTTTGTCAAGGAAGCTGGGACCGTTACAGTTTTCAAGTCAAGACTAAAAACGTGCTTTTATAAAATGACTTTCTTATCTTAGTAGGTTTTAATGTAACTTTAAAATGGCTGCTTTTGTATTGTGTATACTGTTATTTAAATGGTCTGATTGTGGCTGTTGTATGTGTGACATGCTATACAAATGTATTGTGGTTTGTTCTTTTTGTCTGCTAAGTACTGTACAGTGCTGTATGATACTTTTGTATAAAACACTCTATATAAATGAAATAAATAAATAAAAAGTAATGTATTTAGGAAAGTTGTAAGCATCCCCTTTATGTGTTTGTAAACCTGCCACCTATTCTACTTCAATTGCTAATTTCTCCAAAAAAAAAATAAATCAGTGCTGTGGAGTCCTCAGCACCCTTCACTTTGACCTGTGTGATTTGATCTTTCTGTTTTCAGTGCTGTGAAGAGTCCTCAGCACCCTTCACTTTGACCTGTGTGATTTGATCTTTCTGTTTTCAGTGCTGTGAAGAGTCCTCAGCACCCTTCACTTTGACCTGTGTGATTTGATCTTTCTGTTTTCAGTGCTGTGAAGAGTCCTCAGCACCCTTCACTTTGACCTGTGTGATTTGATCTTTCTGTTTTCAGTGCTGTGAAGAGTCCTCAGCACCCTTCACTTTGACCTGTGTGATTTGATCTTTCTGTTTTCAGTGCTGTGAAGAGTCCTCAGCACCCTTCACTTTGACCTGTGTGATTTGATCTTTCTGTTTTCAGTGCTGTGAAGAGTCCTCAGCACCCTTCACTTTGACCTGTGTGATTTGATCTTTCTGTTTTCAGTGCTGTGAAGAGTCCTCAGCACCCTTCACTTTGACCTGTGTGATTTGATCTTTCTGTTTTCAGTGCTGTGAAGAGTCCTCAGCACCCTTCACTTTGACCTGTGACTTGCCTCAAGATGGCTTTGTAGGGGGGTAGAATGACTACCAATTTGACTGTCAGAATTGTTGAAAATAGTCAAATAGGTTGACTAGTCCGCTTTAAAATATGTCTGGTGTTCTATTTGTCAACATAGTGCTTTGTAACCCTTTGAAGTTCATGCACTACAAAAAAAATCTCCTACATTTAAAATCTCCTATTTATTAATGTTCTAAAATCTAATGTACATGTTAGTGAATTATAACTGTACCGCCATCCGAAAGCACATACATTAGACTCGTGTGACGTATGAACACGAGCAGTTTCTGAGGTCCACTGTCACTTTTCTAGTCGACTGTTCAATGACTCCCTACTTTATACTCGGTACACGTGTATTCTGTGATTCTTTGGGTCAAGTTTAACTGTGGGGAACCCTTTGTGCCTAATTGTACAAAGCTGCTGAACATCAGAACTACCACAATTCCTGAGAATCAAGAAATATCTTCTGGCCCATTTTGATTTTGCAGCTGTAAATGTTACTATGGTCTGAGCCAACAATTTGAGATCAGGACTTCATATTGCTAAATGTGCTAGAGTGCTTGACCTCTGACCTAATATAGCTAGGCTAGTTAGGTGTAGACAGTTCTAGTCTAAATATGATGGTACACAGCTCTATTTTATTATTGTATGAATTACATTTCATTACCAGTGTTGTCCAGTAAGAAGATACAAAATGATACAGAGCACTCGTATATAGTGAACATGTTGAATTGCACCCCAAGTCCACTTCGACTAAACTGTCATTCTAAACTTGTGTTCATGTAACAGTGCTATTAAGGTAAGGTAAGGTGTAACTAATTGGAGGCAGTATGTTATTTTAGTGTAATTCTCTAGTTAATGAGAATGTCCTGTTGAATAAGATGAGATTTCTAATCAGCAACGTCTTGTGTCTTCCAGCGAAGTCTGAGCAACACTGAGGATGAATGTACCCATCTAAAGGAAATGAACGAGCGGACGCAGGAAGAGCTGAGCGAGCTGGCCAATAAGTACAACGGAGCGGTCAACGAAATCAAAGACCTTGCTGACAAGTTAAAGGTACAGTTAGCTCTGCCTTTTTAATTCAAATCTTGGTTCCCAGTGAATGACAGAGAAAGTGTGCTTTCACCCTCAATCTCACTGATGGGGTTGAAACTGCCTGTGTGTTCTCAAGCTGTAGTTTCATGTCAAGAAGGTACAGTAGTTTGTGTGCATGTGTTATTTTATATGTTCACTCTGGTCTGGGTGTGTGTTGTACTGTATGTGTTCACTCTGGTCTGTGTGTGTGTTGTATTGTTTATGCGTGTTCACTCTGGTCTGTGTGTGCTATTGTATGTGTTCACTCTGGTCTGTGTGTGCTATTGTATGTGTTCACTCTGGTCTGTGTGTGCTATTGTATGTGTTCACTCTGGTCTGGGTGGGTGTGGTATTGTATGTGTTCACCTCTGGTCTGGGTGGGTGTGGTATTGTATGTGTTCACTCTGGTCTGGGTGTGTGTATTGTCTGCGTGTTCACTCTGGTCTGGGTGGGTGTGGTATTGTATGTGTTCACTCTGGTCTGGGTGGGTGTGGTATTGTATGTGTTCACTCTGGTCTGGTCTGGGTGTGGTATTGTATGTGTTTTCACTCTGGTCTAGGGGTTGGGGTCTCAGTCTCTGTGTCTGCCTAGTCTGGTCTCAGACTGTGTGTGGGTCTGGTCAGGTCTGGTCTTGGACTCTGTGTGTCTGTCTGGTCTGGTCTAGTCTGGTCTGGTCTCAGACTCTGTGTGTCTGGTCTGGTCAGGTCTGGTCAGGTCTGGTCTCAGACTCTTTTTTTTTTTTTTCCTCCCAGTCTGGTCTCAGACTCTGTGTGTCTGCCTGGTCTGGTCTGGTCTGGTCTCAGACTCTGTCTGCCTGGTCTGGTCTGGTCTCAGACTCTGTGTCTCTGCCTGGTCTGGTCTGGTCTCAGACTCTGTGTCTCTGCCTGGTCTGGTCTGGTCTGAGATTCTGTATGTCTGCCTGGTCTGGTCTGGTCTGAGATTCTGTGTGTCTGCCTGGTCTGGTCTGGTCTGAGATTCTGTGTGTCTGGTCTGGTCTGGTCTCAGTCTCTGTGTGTCTGGTCTGGTCTGGTCTGGTCTGGTCTGGTCTGGTCTCAGACTCTGTGTGTCTGGTCGTGTCTTGTCTGGTCTGGTCTCAGACTCTGTGTGTCTGGTCTGGTCTGGTCTGGTCTCAGACTCTGTGTGTCTGGTCTGGTCTCAGACTCTGTGTGTCTGGTCTGGTCTGGTCTCAGACTCTGTGGGTCTGGTCTGGTCTGGTCTCAGACTCTGTGTGTCTGGTCTGGTCTGGTCTGGTCTCAGACTCTGTGGGTCTGGTCTGGTCTGGTCTCAGACTCTGTGTGTCTGGTCTGGTCTGGTCTGGTCTCAGACTCTGTGTGTCTGGTCTGGTCTCAGACTCTGTGTGTCTGGTCTGGTCTGGTCTCAGACTCTGTGGGTCTGGTCTGGTCTGGTCTCAGACTCTGTGGGTCTGGTCTGGTCTGGTCTCAGACTCTGTGGGTCTGGTCTGGTCTGGTCTCAGACTCTGTGGGTCTGGTCTGGTCTCAGACTCTGTGGGTCTGGTCTGGTCTCAGACTCTGTGTGTCTGGTCTGGTCTCAGACTCTGTGTGTCTGGTCTGGTCTGGTCTCAGACTCTGTGTCTGCCTGGTCTGGTCTGGTCTCAGACTCTGTGTCTCTGCCTGGTCTGGTCTGGTCTGAGATTCTGTGTGTCTGCCTGGTCTGGTCTGGTCTGAGATTCTGTGTGTCTGCCTGGTCTGGTCTGGTCTGAGATTCTGTGTGTCTGGTCTGGTCTGGTCTGGTCTGGTCTGGTCTCAGACTCTGTGTCTCTGCCTGGTCTGGTCTGGTCTGAGATTCTGTGTGTCTGCCTGGTCTGGTCTGAGATTCTGTGTGTCTGCCTGGTCTGGTCTGAGATTCTGTGTGTCTGGTCTGGTCTCAGACTCTGTGTGTCTGGTCTGGTCTGGTCTGGTCTGGTCTGGTCTGGTCTCAGACTCTGTGTGTCTGGTCGTGTCTGGTCTGGTCTGGTCTCAGACTCTGTGTGTCTGGTCTGGTCTCAGACTCTGTGTGTCTGGTCTGGTCTGGTCTGGTCTCAGACTCTGTGTGTCTGGTCTGGTCTGGTCTGGTCTCAGACTCTGTGTGTCTGGTCTGGTCTGGTCTGGTCTCAGACTCTGTGTGTCTGGTCTGGTCTGGTCTGGTCTCAGACTCTGTGTGTCTGGTCTGGTCTGGTCTCAGACTCTGTGTGTCTGGTCTGGTCTGGTCTCAGACTCTGTGTGTCTGGTCTGGTCTGGTCTCAGACTCTGTGTGTCTGGTCTGGTCTGGTCTGGTCTCAGACTCTGTGTGTCTGGTCTGGTCTCAGACTCTGTGTGTCTGGTCTGGTCTGGTCTCAGACTCTGTGTGTCTGGTCTGGTCTGGTCTGGTCTCAGACTCTGTGTGTCTGGTCTGGTCTCAGACTCTGTGTGTCTGGTCTGGTCTGGTCTGGTCTCAGACTCTGTGTGTCGTGTCTGGTCTGGTCTGGTCTCAGACTCTGTGTGTCTGCCTGGTCTCAGACTGTGTCTTCTTGTGTTGAGCAGCAGGCGGAGGGCAGGCAGGAGGAGATCCAGCAGAAAAGCCTGTCTGAGAAGAAGGAGCAGCAGCACAGGATTGAAGAGATGGAGGAGAAGGAGCAGGCACTGCAGGCACGCATAGAGGCCTTGCAGGCAGACAATGACTTCACCAACGAACGTCTCACTGCTTTACAAGGTAACAACTGAAATCTCTCTGTGTAGAAATAGTTATGAACAGAAATGTGCTGACTGGGTATCTAAGACAATGAAAGTAGTATGTAAATGTGTGTGTTCTTAGATTTCATTTATACAAGCAGCAGACCATTCTGGCCACTGCACATGTGTTGGGAATAATGAAATGATGAAGTACTTTAGCACCTGGGTGGGTGTTTCAACTGGTTCATTTTATTCATGAAGGGTTTATACTAGTATTAGTTGAATAATTAAGGACACGCTCCTGTCCTGAAATGGATTAAACAGCCACATGTGGGAGGCCCCGCCCTGTTTTTTTTATTTATTTATTTATTTTTTTAAAGTTTGGTCTTTTTGTGTTTTTGTTTTTTCAGTACGGTTAGAACAACTTCAAGAGAAAAATATTAAGGAACACAACAGTTTAGGTAAGGGCAGGGTATGGAGACTGCAGAAGTGCCGTTTTTTGTGCTAACGCTGTTAAATGTACTAACTGCCATGTCAGTTTATTTCTGTGTTGCATGTTTTCATGCATTTTGTTTGAGCCACACTCCTGTAGTAGCTAGGACTTTTTTTATTTACACAAACACTTAATTACACAAAACACTAAATCGTTTTTCCTTAAATATGCTGAATGAGAGGAATTAAAGTATCTTTGTAAAATTATCATTTCTTTCGTAGTATTTTTAAAGGGGACGAAAACAATTGTGTGTACCTCACCTCCATCATTAAGCATTGTCTGTGTATGCCAAAGGCATCCAGAATTAACAGTGGATCAGCTCCTCATCTCTGTGGAGGTTTGATCAATGCTATATAAAGTGATAGTCACAGATTGTAATCCTTGGACACTACATGCACAAGATCTAGCTTTGCAATGTAACATAACTAAAAATGATGAATCCTGGCTTCTCAAGCAGAAAGGTTTAGCAATTCTACTGTGCTTTTAGTGTATAAATGTCTAGATACTATAGCTGTATTTAAGTGGATTGGTAGTTCTCGTTCTAGTTTTGCCTAAAATATCTCTTGACAATAATAGGAATCCAGGTTGAGGACATCTTGCCTACAATGAATGGGAGTTCAGACAAAGGTAGTGTATTGATAAAACAAACTGCATTGTGTCACCAAATATCGTCTCCAGTCTGTGGTCTTTACCGTGAAGCGGTGTTACTGCAATACTGTTAATGTGTTCGCCCCCTTATCATTTCTACAATGATGGGTAAATGTAGAGGGTGAATGGCTTTGGGACTAAATGGCAATGGTGGGGAAAATGTATTGGTCTCAGAGCTCCAAGAGCTTATCACTGGGATCAAGAATACCACAAGATCCTTGCAGTGATGATGCTGCAATTGAATCAAATGGAAGCTGCATTAAACAGAATATTGAGCAATCCATTTTTCAGTTCACTCTCTCTCCCTCTGTAGATAATACCTTTCTCCAGCTGTTGCTGTTCAGTCCCCAAGCGAGTTCAGAACCACTCTGTTCCAACACAGTACAGCAGTAACAGTTATAAGGGGAAGATCACATGCAGGGTGTGTTAGTTAACAGTTCACAGTGGCGGTGAATACAGTGGTGGCCAATTAATATTGGACTCGTTTCTTAAAATACTTGTGTTGTCAAATTAAACCAGTGTTATGATCTAAATATGATTGAACAGTGAAGATGATACCCAGTGTGAAGTTACTGAATTTGAGACAAACACGGACACATGATTTTGTACAGTGTGGAATTGATCTTCTTGATTCATGCAGTTTAATATATTGCATCATGATCAATGCATGTTTGTAATATTTAAAATCAGTCGTTGCTAGTTGTAGTTAGAAAGTTGAAGTTGTAATGATTCATCCAGATTTAGATTGTTACATTAATGTCATGTAGTATTTGTGGTCACCACAGTGTAGAGAGCTCACTGATGAAGGCATTAGCTGTTGTCAGCTTGGCTTCGTGTCTTGTTTGTTAGACAGATCCTGCACACCAATGTGTGAGCACAGTGAAGGGTTTGTTTGAAGATGCTTATGAAACTATCACTGGCAGCAGTGTGTAAACTGAATGGATTCAGTGGAGTGTATTGTGTTGTTACTACAGTATGGGTACAGCAAACAAGGCTCCTTATTCAGACAGTTACGTAAAATATCCATGGATCTATACACAAGATTCCAGTAAAGTACCTACCTTTTAATGAAAACAACAATTTGGGCAATATTGAATCTACAAAAAATAGTAATAATACAAAATCAAAATAAAACTATTAGCACAAGGCTTGGAGTCACGAATAATTATTCCAGCAGTTTAGATGATATACCTAAATAGGTGCTGGTGGCCACTTGGTGCTAATTAAACTAGTTTGTGTCAATTTAATAATCTGCCAAGCTATTTAGCAGCTAAAGATATTTCCAGGGATGTACTGACAATGACTGTTAAATATATCAGTTTATTTTCACAGATCAGTGATCTGCACTAATCTTGCACTGGTTTCGCTAAACAAATATTTGATAGTCCAAGATTAGTGGTGATCAGGGTCTGTGAAACTAGCCGCTGGTATACTGCTGGCAGGAGGTAGTAACTCTTCATTTTGAGGGATAAAGCTTGAAAATAATATACTGCATAGATCTATGGATATTTAAACTTAGGGTAACTGTCTGATGCAGCGCTGTGGTGGTATTGTGTAGACAATGCTGTATTACAAAAGGGCTGTCTGAGATCAGAAGTACTGTTAGCCTGATTGGAATGCACTGTTTGTCACAGTATATATCTGCACATCAGTAATTGCACATTGAATTTTCAAGTCAGGTTTTTGGTTAAAGACCTTTGCCATACTATCTCAAAACCAGTCACAGTGGACTACATATATTAATAGCTTTAATTTTCTTTTTTTTTTTTTTTTTAATAGCAAAACTTTCACGAGCCAGGCAGTATGTTGTCATCTGTCTGTGTCCAAGTCTAGCCTACACAGTGTGTCGAATTTTTAAACTGGTTTCATGTTGTATTCTGTGAAAAATATAAACAAACTACAATTGTAACATTTAAAAAAAGGTTTTTTTTTCTTTATTAGACCACTTTCTTTTAAAGAGTGGAGGGGACTGCACTTTTATCCAACAGTTCATTGAGTGCCAGAGTGAGTACACAGTATTCTTTACACTGCCTTTTCTAGCTGCTCTAATTAAACTGTAATTAATGGGACAGAGCTGGAAATAGGGAGACTTCATTCTCTTCCTGTCCAAGTTTAAATTCTGTATGCAGCTGTGACTCGGAATAAAGGCCTTGTCTTTCACTTTCGATTTGCTCTGATTGCATTACTGTTTTGAATGATAATTTTACAAAGTTTACAGGTTTTTTAAAAACCTTTATTACTTGTTTGGTGCAAAAGGTTGCATACTTGCCTTTACCTAGCTGTGTTTAAACCTCTCACCAGGTGCCTGTCTCATGATCAAAGCATGGATCAGTGTTCTGCTTTGTGCTGACAATGCAGCTTTATAAAAGCAGGGACATAGCGGAGGTGTCTGTATGTTAACTGCTCATCCCGTTAGGATGAGATGTAGGCATTCCTTGGCTCAAGTTCATGACTGTGGTGACCTGCTTTGGCCTCAGATTTCTGGGATATTGAAGCTATTGAATGCTATATATTGGGACCCACCGTCCTGTTTTTGGTGGTCCTGTGCAAGAGCATCATGATTAAACTGTTGAACTATTCTGTACATGCTGTGATGACTGCTGCTTATGATCCTGATACCTGGGCAGAAACACATTCAGTAGACAAAGACACTTCTTCAACCCCCAGTGTGTGCAGTGGCTTTACGTGGTCTATTAAAGTCAGTGACCATTCCCCTTAACCCCTGATGGGTGCAAATGTGTTGGCAAAGACAGCTAGCCAACAAAAGCCACTGCAGCTTGAAACCATGAACCATCTTACGCAAGTAAACTTAAGTGTTGTTTTATACCAAGGCTTTTAAATGGCAGTCTGACAGACGAGGAAAGCTAAATGTTTTAAACATGTATTTCCTTTTTTTTCTTTTGTTTATTTGAATTTGGTTGCCCTGCTGATTTTTAGAAAGGACACAGTATTTACTTTAAATGTTGATGTTGTCTTCTTCCATCACTGGAACTTGCTATGCTCAGTCTGCATAATCTGATTTGCTTACTTTTTGCTGTCTAAAACTTTTAAATAGAGGCTCAAGAGCTGCTGTTTTGATTCTGTGTTTTTTTTATATATCACATGGAGCTCTTTTTCATTTGCGCAACTTATGGAGAGGTGGTAAATAAGTGCAAGGTATTTTTGTAATTTGTAGTGAATACGAACATCTGATTTTTGTATCCGAATACATCTAAAAAAATATTGGTTTGAATATTTGGATATTTGTCCCAGAACTAATATTTATGTATTTTTATATATATATATATATATATATATATATATATATATATATATATATATATATATATATATATATACAGTACTGTGCAAAAGTTTTAGGCAGGTGTGAAAAAATGCTGTAAAGTAAGAATGCTTTCAAAAATAGACATGTTAATAGTTTATATTTATCAATTAACTAAATGCAAAGTGAGTGAACAGAAGAAAAATCTACATCAAATCAATATTTGGTGTGACCACCCTTTGCCTTCAAAACAGCATCAATTCTTCTAGGGACACTTGCACACAGTTTCTGATGGAACTCGGCAGGTAGGTTGGCCCAAACATCTTGGAGAACTAACCACAGTTCTTCTGTGGATTTAGGCAGCCTCAGTTGCTTCTCTCTCTTCATGTAATCCCAGACAGACTCGATGATGTTGAGATCAGGGCTCTGTGGGGGCCATACCATCACTTCCAGGACTCCTTGTTCTTCTTTACGCCTGAAGATAGTTCTTAATGACTTTCGCTGTATGTTTGGGGTCGTTGTCATGCTGCAGAATAAATTTGGGGCCAATCAGATGCCTCCCTGATGGTATTGCATGATGGATAAGTATCTGCCTGTACTTCTCAGCATTGAGGAGACCATTAATTCTGACCAAATCCCCAACTCCATTTGCAGAAATGCAGCCCCAAACTTGCAAGGAACCTCCACCATGCTTCACTGTTGCCTGCAGACACTCATTTGTGTACCGCTCTTCAGCCCTTCGGTGAACAAACTGCCTTCTGCTACAGCCAAATACTTCAAATTTTGACTCATCAGTCCAGAGCACCTGCTGCCATTTTTCTGCACCCCAGTTCCTGTGTTTTCGTGCATAGTTGAGTCGCTTGGCCTTGTTTCCACTTCGGAGGTATGGCTTTTTGGCCGCAAGTCTTCCATGAAGGCCACTTCTGACCAGACTTCTCCGGACAGTAGATGGGTGTACCAGGGTCCCACTGTTTTCTGCCAATTCTGAGCTGATGGCACTGCTGGACATCTTCCGATTGCGAAGGGAAGTAAGCATGATGTGTCTTTCATCTGCTGCAGTAAGTTTCCTTGGCCGACCACTGCGTCTACGGTCCTCAACGTTGCCCGTTTCTTTGTGCTTCTTCAAAAGAGCTTGGACAGCACATCTGGAAACCCCTGTCTGCCTTGAAATTTCTGCCTGGGAGAGACCTTGCTGATGCAGTATAACTACCTTGTGTCTTGTTGCTGTGCTCAGTCTTGCCATGGTGTATGACTTTTGACAGTAAACTGTCTTCAGCAACCTCACCTTGTTAGCTGAGTTTGGCTGTTCCTCACCTAGTTTTATTCCTCCTACACAGCTGTTTCTGTTTCAGTTAATGATTGTGTTTCAACCTACATATTGAATTGATGATCATTAGCACCTGTTTGGTATAATTGTTTAATCATACACCTGACTATATGCCTACAAAATCCCTGACTTTGTGCAAGTGTACCTAGAAGAATTGATGCTGTTTTGAAGGCAAAGGGTGGTCACACCAAATATTGATTTGATGTAGATTCTTCTTCTGTTCACTCACTTTGCATTTAGTTAATTGATAAATATAATCTATTAACATGTCTATTTTTGAAAGCATTCTTACTTTACAGCATTTTTTCACACCTGCCTAAAACTTTTGCACAGTACTGTATATGTGTATATGTGTGTGTATATATATATATATATATATATATATATATATATATATATATGCATGCGCACACACACTGAAAAGTTATGTTGCAGATCAGTTTCTTATAGCTTTTAGGGAATCCTGGTATTTGAGTTAAGCTAATGTTTTGATCCATTACAGTGATAGGTAACCTGGTAAGCTACTAAACTGTAGTAGCTCGCAACGTCCAGACTATAGGGCACATCCTGCACTCCTTTACTGGATGTGCCACTCGGAAGCCCTAGAAACCTTTTTAACATTATTAAAATGCAAATGTAGTAGATTTTTTAAATATAAAAATGATGCATATGAATAGTAATACAATTGGCACTGCTTTAGTAAAAATATTATTGGATGCACAGGCATGCTTGTGAATCAGTAGGTCTACTGCATTGTGATGTATTTTCGTTCAGCATTAGAAAGTGTCGTGAGACTGCTGGGAAATCATAAACTAGTTCGACTAAATCTTTATCATGTTGACCAAAATCGTTCTGTTCTCTGCCTGTCATCATAAAGCAGTCTGTGGAGAACACTGTATAATTAGTGCAATCCAAGGTCATTTAATTATTCAGATCCATTTGTCATACAGTCAGAACTGCCAACAAACAGAAAATCCATTGTTCAAGCCCCCCCCCTTAGTATACTCTGTATGGAAAACCTTCCTGACAGTATAATGAAGGGATGAAATATTTAGCTACATGTAATGTTAAAATGACAGGTGTCCGCTACTTATTTGCAGTGTTCCCCCAAGCAACTAATGGGTATTGTGAGGCTGAGCTATTGAATGCAAGATATTTGGGCCTGTTTGTATGGGTTTGATTTAAACTATGCATGGGTGTTTGTTAGGAGGTGTGGGAGTAGGTTGTGGTGAACTTCTCTTTCATTGCCTTGTCCTGTGTTGTAATGTGTGTGTGTGTGTGTGTGTGTGGTTACAAACATACCTGGTTTTTCTATTCCAAACCACTAAAATGGCTTGTGTTTGCTTTAGGGTTTGTATGTTTGTTTATTTTGAGAAAAAATGTAAGTGAATTCTTTTGCATTTTTACTAAGCTTTTTTGGTTCTTTACTTTTACCTACATGTCACTGTTTTTTAGTTTGTCAGTTTGCAATTATCTCTTATAATAGAAATAGGATTCAAATAGGATATTCCGTTTTGAGACAGATGTGTCCTGCCTGTGAAGAAAACTCTACATTTCCTGTAGTATTTCAGTATTCAAATAAATATTGTATAATGTAAATGAACTAATCTCATTACAACATTGTGCTATTCCATAAATATTCCATGCAGCCATATACACACATCGTGAATTGTGCTTTTATTTTATTAATTGTGTTTCACGTCTTAAGCATTTGCTTTTCTGCCCCCCTTCAACAGCGGTAAAGCAGCTGAAAGGCCCAGTAGATTCCACACATAACAACAAGATCTCCAGTTTGGAAGGTAAGTGAATATGCTCTGAAGCTACTGGCCATGTCTGTCAAGACCAATTCTCGAGATCCTTTACAGCTTGTCCTCTAAATTTAGATGGAGACCGTTATAGGAGGTTATGCCTCTGTGTAGTTTTATCTTGTAATGCATCTACTGTATAGATATTAAAGCATCATTATTAGTGACGCTGTTGGCTATATCCCATTTTTATTTTGTGTGCAGTATTGTCTTTTAAATAAATGTAGGATACTACCTACTTCATAAGAAATAAAAAAGAACTAGACACTTGAAACCGTTTCAGCAAGCAGCGGTCGTGTTCTTGTATTGTGCTGTTGCATGTATAGGGTTTGCATCTTCCAAGGACCTTTTCAGTGTAATTATCTCAGTGATTTTTAGTTTAGTCCTGGTTGTGCTGGCAGACAAAAGGGTTAACATGTCAATACAAAAGAACTGAAGCAAGAGGGTGCCTGTTTCTTTTGGTTCCTTAACAACTTGTGTTTTTGAAACTGACTAAATTCTCAAGATCTGTGCTAGTTTTAAACTCTGTAGTTGATTGCCAAGTTTATTCATTTGCATATTATAGGGTGTAATTTTAATGTTTGCATTTAATAAGCTATTGGGTAGTATTTTAAAACAGTCTGAAATGCAAGGTCCTAACTGTACAAAGTAATTAACCTGTAATATTTCCTCAGTCATTGAAAACCATAAATGCTCATGCAATGGTTGTTACAAAACACTGGTACAATACTTTGCCTGAATTGCAACACAAAGTAGGCTTGAGTGGTAACTCAGTATTCTCCCATCTTAATGCTTTAGGCTTTTCACTAGGGTTTTTTTTTTTTGGATATTGGATATGGAAATATTTGAGATGTAACATTTCTTGTTAAATACTGTCCTGTTCTTACTAGCTGTGCTGTGGGTGACATGGTCTGACTGTAGCTAGCTCATTGGACTGAGTCTGAACTGGACCACAGGAATGCAAAAGCATTTCACATATAGCTTTGTGTTGAAACATCTGTGTATCCCGAATGAGTAGAAAAAAGCAAATCATTTCAACACAACAAAGGGGTGCCAGTGATAAGGTTGCTAATGCCAAGAGGTAATGCAATGTATTTTAAAGCCTTGATTAGAACTATTAAGATGTGTATTAGAAACTTCAAAATGGAGCGAGGTAACCAGTGGTGTACCACAGGGATCAATATTAGGTCCTCTGCTATTCCTTATCTACATTAATGATTTAGATTCTGTATAGTAAGCAAACTTGTTAAATTTGCAGACGACACAAAAATAGGAGGAGTGGCAAACACTGTTGCAGCAGCAAAGGTCATTCAAATGATCTAGACAGCATTCAGAACTGGGCAGACACATGGCAAATGAAATTTATTAGAAAAAGTGTAAAGTACTGCACACTGGCAAAAAAAATGTGCATTATAAATATAATATGGGAGATACTGAAATTGAAGAAGGAATCTATGAACAAGACCTAGGAGTTTATGCTGACTCATCTAGACAATGGGGGGAAGCTATAAAAAAAGGCCAACAAGATGCTCGGATATATTGTGAGAAGTGTTGAATTTAAATCAAGGGAAGTAGTGTTAAAACTTTACAATGCATTAGTAAGACCTCACCTAGAATATTGTGTTCAGTTCTGGTCACCTCGTTACAAAAAGGATATTGCTGCTCTAGAAAGACTGCAAAGAAGAGCAACCAGAATTATCCTGGGTTTAAAAGGTATGTCGTATGCAGACAGGCTAAAAGAATTGAATCTATTGAATTCTGAACAAAGAAGACTACACAGTGATCTGATTCAAGCATTCAATCCTGAAAGGTATAGACAATGTCAATCTAGGGGACTTTTTCGACCTGAAAAAAGAAACAAGGACCAGGGGTCACAAATGGAGATCCTTCAAGAAGCTGCATGATGAGATTCTGGGATCAATAAGCTACTAACAACCAAACAAGCAAAATGGGCTGAATGGCCTCCTCTCGTTTGTTAATTTTCTTATGTTCTTATAAATGCAATATTACCTGTTTTTTTATGTTTTATTGTTTTTCTTTTTTAGGTGTTATTGATGCTCATCTAGAAAACAATCAAACTGCAGAAGAAAATTTCTTAAGTAGTCCTGAAAGACTCAAAGGTAATTTGATTCACAGCACGAAATTGCTGAACAGTTTGTCATCTATTTTCCAGCTGATTTGAAATAGCCATTTGTATTCCTGGATTATCTAGTGGTTTTAAAGGAAATTAATTCATTGTTCTGACCTTAGGGGCATAGAATTTAAGAAGCAGTAACTGTTTCTGTGTTTCCATCATACAGCCATCAACATAATACATCTAGTGTATCAAAGTGAAGAACACTGCTAGACAATCTAGAATCAGGGTGGATTTGCTGTACAGTATGGAGTGAACATACAGCTAAACCTTGCTATTAAAATGTAATAAAGGGTATCTTCTTACTTAAGGTACATGGTTGAAACATTTAACAAAGAATTTTACTAAATGTTATTTATTTTGTTTTTCTTCAGTGCAAACTGTTCTAATTTACGGTTTTATTTTCCAATAGTGTTTTTTTTTTTTAACTCAATGAAGTTCCATCATGTTGCATGTATGTTTTCTGAGGGTTTGCTCATTTACACCATGCAAGTCTATTAGAAGGGTAATTTAACAGGGCTTTGTTTGGATACTGCAGGTGATGGCTTTAATACTGAATGCTGGGGCAGGCTTAACACTGCAGTCAATAGAAACAAATTAGAACTGTAAAAAGTGGCTTTTATTGAAAACTAGCCTTGAAGCAAGCTTTCACTTAATCTCTGAACTTCTGCAGTTAACAGGCAAGCAAGTTAGCAAGGTGGTGGGTTTTGTTACAGCGTGTAGCTGTTGGAGCAGCTGAACCCCAGTGAGAAAGCTGATGTATATAGTTAACTTTAGAGAGGCATGTACATAGAAATGCTTGTCCCGTACAACATCGGTGTTCTTTTCTTTCACCAGCCAAGCTTATAGACGATGGGCATCGGATGAAAGTTATGGAAGAAACCAAGCTTTTGAAAGGTTTGTGGTGAAGTGAACTTCTTTTAATGTCTGCTGTGAAGTGAAACACAATTAAGATGCGTTTAAGGGGGAAATCTGCATGGACCAGCAAACTGGTAATATTTAGGAGTGTTTGAATACAGAAACAACAGAGAGAATGTGCTTTGTATGTTAATGTTAATATACAAGGCAATTGGAGCAGGGGTCACTGCTCAATTGGGCATTAAAAATGATTTTTTAAGTTAAGGATTCGAAATGGAAAACAAAAAAATATGTACATTTTTCATGGAACAAACAAAAAACGGAACAACTAATTTATTATGTTTTGGAACAAAAATATATTCAAGGTTTTGTTTATCGGTTAAGAACGTTTTTTTTTTTTTTCATTCCCTTTCAGCCTGTTCTCTCTGTCTCTCTCCATTGTTTTCAAAAATACAGTAATTTGAAAAAAGCGCTCTTCCCATGGCCTTACACCTCAGTGGTCAACGACAAAACATTACATCACAGCCAGCTAATGAAATTCAACATTACATTTAGCTTGCTTTTTCAGAGCAGCCAGAATCAAAATTCAAATCGCACTATATTTGCCTTGCGTTCAGGCTTCCACCTTGCGGCGGCTACATGCTGGGTCCACGTAACGTGTTCAGTCTTGTATTCACTCAAAATAAACAGGTACTTTTAACTTATTAAGTTATGTACACAGAAAACAAGCTGTACAGGTATGTGTGGCAAGTGAAGCGCTTTGTTAATAATCAGAGGTTTTTAACAATTCATGATTTAATTGCTAGTGTTTCATATTCATTGTTATATCCAAAAGAAGTATGTAGAAAAGTTGCACGTGTGTACATGTTACATTTGTGGTATGTCTTACTGTGGAACGTGCATACCGATGACAACAATGTTCCCCTTGGTGCTTAATAATAGAGCGTTCACATGTTAATTGGAGAGGATCGTTTTCTGCATATCATCTGTTTAAAACCGAGTAGCTGTGCAATAAGAAATGTGTAGATTATGGTAAATATATAATGCTTTGAAGAGATGTTTGTCACAAAGTTTTTGTTGGTATTACATTTCAAATATATGGCAGATGTGTTGAGCCCTGGACATTTGTTTTTATTTTTATTAAGTTAAAAGCATCACAAAGTTGAAAAGTGGAACAGAACGGAGAAAGAAAAAGTGGCATATTTGATGGAGCCATGATCTCGATTAGCTGCATAGTTAGCTGCTAGTTTATTTCAGACAAACATCACATTTAGTTATTGAGTTGAATGTAGGATGCTAACCCACCGAGATTGTTGGGAAATGTCACCGTTTTGAATTGTTTAAAAACAAAAAAAAAATTGTGAACTCGAACTGAGGCAAAAAAGAGTTGCAACGGAGAAAAGAAAAAATCAGAGGACTGCTGTTATTTTCTTTTAAGACTGCAACATAGGCATTGTTTGTATAGACAGAAAGTAAGTGCATTTATGATACAGACAGATAACTTGGTACACTGTTAATTCGAGAAAATGAAGACCTATGAACACAATACAATAGCTTTTGGCTAGAAAAAAATGAACTGGTATTACCAGTATTTCATTTCATTCAATCAGCTGTTCAGAACTTTCAGAACCAGAGCCAAAAAATCTGGTTCGGATCTCTGGGTGTCCTACAAGCTAGGGTATAGTGGGGGAAAAAATAAATAAAAACTCTAGAAAAGGTGTACAGTAGTCATTTTAAGTGCACAAATGCATTTAATCTTATCCAGCAAATTAGGTTTTACAACTTTATATGATCAGGAAAATAACTTGAATATTATTAATGTATAAGGTTCCTCGCTGCCACTGAATTGCATCCCAAGTGCATGTACTGAATATTAGTAAATGGTAACCACTACATGCAGGTAAAGCACCTGTCTTCTGTAGTTGATCTGTAAATTAAACGTGTCCTGTGCGTTTCTCCGGTAAAGTATTCTATTGCATGTGGTATTGCAATATGTCTGTGCTGGAGATTCCCTTGGGTTCTCACTCACACAAGGGCTTGCGTTTCTAACTGGGGCAGTTATTTTAGTACACTTCTCAAGCCCTCTGTCACCTGAGTTACAAGAACTGGGTGACACCAAAAAAAGATTTTCTAATGCAGTTTTCCAAGATGCTGTACAAGGACAGTTCTTTAACACTTACAAAGCCAAACGTATGGTTATAAAACTTTCATCATCTGTTTCTATCTTTCAGCATGCTATGATTTGTGCTTCTGCCATCATCAAACCTAATAGGTGACAGTGAAATCCCAAGCTGCAATCAGATCTCTTGATGGCAGTTTGCAGTCAGTTTATACTTCATGATGATCCAACTCTGCTGGGCTTTGTTCAAACGCCACTTTTTATTTGTGCAATTTTCAATTCCCCTTTTATTAGTTGGAATCAAAATGTTACAAATGTTAATACAGCTGAGTGGCATCAGGATCCTGAATGTTATTCATTTTGTAGGCATGCAGCACGTTTGTTGCTCTTTTTGCCCCACTCCAACCCTCAGCTCTTTCTTGAACAGATCATTTTCCCCATCTGAAAACGCACAAGTTTTAAATAAAAAATCCATATCAGACGTGCAGTGATAACACTAGATGTAGAACAGCTCAGTGGTATATGTGTGTGTTTTTGTTTTTTTTGTTTAGTTTTGTTTTTTTATCCTCCCAAAATTGTTTTCATCCAGGATCTGGTACCATGTTGAATGTCTGCAGTCCTAAGTTGGGATGCTTCTCTACTCAGGGATACAAAATATATTTAAGCCAAGGGGCCAGGGTAAAACCAGAGAGAAATGCTCTAGTCATTGTATGTATATGTAGAATACTAGTACAGTGGTATATGGCTAATAGAACAAAACACTTTATAAAAAGACTTCAACAATGAAGTTGAATGGTCCTCTGCAATTTAATTTCAGCTACTATTTTTTTAGTTCCATTTCCTGGCGCTGATATCCCTGTATGGAATAAAGAGGGTCTCCACTTTTCTCGAAGCATAGCTCTTGTGGGGCACTGTTGTGGGTTAGCTTTGTGAACAACTAGTTCTTACATCAGCGTCCAACTGGCAGGGAAACAGCTGAGCTCCCTGAACTATTTTAGCAGGCAGCTGAATTCCCCATTGGAAGTGAAGATCGGATATGTGACCATGTGTGGTGAATAGAAGCACAGAATCTGTAACAAGTAGGGAGAAACCATTCATTACAACAGGAGGGGAAAAAACTAAGTTGGGAAGAGAAGTCTGTTTTAAAAGACTCCTATGTGCGTGGATAGCACTCTCTTTGATAACGGTAAAACTGTGAAAGTGAAATATAATAGCCTGGCAACCCAGATCAGGTTACAGAGCTGGCCACCCCTTCAGAGTGGTGTCTTCTATCTCTCCTTAGAAAACCAAGTAGATGCAAAGGAATCGGACATGTCAGACACACTCAGTCCCAGCAAGGATAAAAGCAGCGACGACACTACAGGTACAGTGCAGAATTTCACCTGTTATTAAACTAAGACATTGTTTGAATTGCATTGTAGTTTATCATCAATTCTTTAATCTTTTTCTGCTACTTTTTGTGCACCATTTGAATTGTACAGTAACAAATAGTTTTGCTATGATCTAACAATTATAGATGTCAGCAGGATAATGTGACTGATTCTAATTCAGTTCCGATTTTATGAAGCATTTGTTGGAAATATTTAAAATATTTTGCCTAATGTTCATCTCAACCAAACTGTAACTGAGAAGTAAAACTCAACATTAATGTTGAAAGTGTGGATCTTGTGTCCCTCCTGTCCCAGCTCTCTCTAAGCTTTTCATTTCTGTTGCAGACGGTCAAATGGATGAACAAGAGCTGAATGAATCTCTGACGAAGGGTTCTCTATTAAAAGGTAATGCCAACCTACATTTCCATTATTAGTTTAACGGAACGATACTCAGCCCAGAATCTAGCTTTACTCAATCCAATGTGCACAGTACTCCGACTCTGCTCCTGTAGGTTCCATGCAGACCACACTTCCATATATTATTTTATTCAAACCTGCATGTTTTATTTACTATTTTATTATGACCTAGCTACAGGTCATAATAAAAATGTCTCCTCGAGTCATGCTGGGATTATAGAGCAGCCAGATATCTCGCAGGCTGTGGAAAATCTCCTGAGGAGAGCCGAGTTTATCCATCATGACTATATATGGTATTCTACTGGGAAACGCTCTTCTCGGGAACATTTAGGAGAACTCTGGCATTGACTTGATGATTCATCACGCAAACAAAGGGATCTCGTTCCTTGCATTTTTTTTTTTGGTAAATTATTTTCTGCACAGATTTGAATTGTTTTGTGTTCACACCAGTGATTTATTGCAAAGGCTTTTTGAAATGAGTAGAACATTGTGTTATTCTGGGTTCAGTGGAGAGTTCAGAGCAATTAACAGCCAATTAGTCAGGGGAAGCAGATCAAGCACTCCTCCTGAAGGCAGTGTAGCCTAAACATCCCGGACACACCAACACATTCGATCATACAGTAAACTGCAAAGGAGATTTAGTATCTTAAAGCGCTGGGACAAATATTTAAATATTCCAACAATTACTGATATGTATTTAGTGGCAAAAATGACCCATGTTCATATTCGTTCATATAGCAGAATTTATAAATGACTGCCTCAAAGATACCATGCAAAGGAAACCAGTGCATCAACGAGGTCTGAAATAAATGACACATTCTACTGTACAGAAGTGTTTCACTCCTTTCTTAATAGGGAGTTCCCATAGAATCATTCTTTATAACTGATTGACCAGCCCAATGACTGTAACCCATTGAGCATGCCAGCTGCCATAGTCACTCCTCATTTATAAGCTCATGAATGTGCTGACATCACATACAACACAGTATTGGATTGCAGGCACATTTCTTTTTAATTCATATTTGGAAGAACGTTTACAGAACCCCTTCTCTCTTTCTCTCTGACACACTGTAAAACACCTGCTAGTATTTCTATAATGTCCACATAGGAAAAGCAAAACAAACATTTGCATTTTGACGAAGTTTTTCCACTCCTTGGGATCTAGTTTTGTTCATTCATTTAAAAAATGTCTACACTGACAGCAAGGTAGACTGCCGTATTTATAAGTCTATTGCTGCTAGAAGTGCTTGTCACAGTAAACTACATTTCAGTGGCCTGATGTGACTATTTACCTCTGTGCTTTTATGACCTCTTTCATTTATTAAGGTCAAAGTATGCTGTAGTAATCAAACTTTTCTGTAAATACACCTTAGTATTTCCGTTTTTTTTAAAATTACATTTCCTTTCATATTGCATGTCGCTTCAAATGAATATTTAACTTGAATGAAGGAGCATTTCCAACACAACTTAATAAGAGGGAATGGATAAGCCCAGCTGCTAACAGGACAGCCTGTGTGTCATGTACTGACTGGGACCGTTCTGGGCTGGTATAACTTTAGAAGTCTGCAGGTTCAGGTTCTGAAACTGGGATATAAAACACCATTGCCACCGTATGTGGACGGTTGTCATTAAACTTTGAAGTAAAACTCTAAAGCCTGGTATACAAACATGTCTGTCTTTGATTTGTTACCTCTGCGGTTGATTGTGTGTTTCTTAAGTTAATGAAGGGTGTTCTGCTAATACTTCCCCCAGTGATGATGCATGTTTCCTTTACAGAAGCAATCCGATCAATTCATTTTCGGTGTGGATTGCTGTGTGTCAGTTTTACAGCTGCTCTGTGTGCCCGTGATCCTTGTAGCTGCACTAAACTGTCAATATGGAACTCTGCTTCTCACTTTGTCAGATCATTTAACAGAGCTGTGTCAAGTTTTATCATGTTACTAGAAAATGCAGAGGCATGCTGTACAGTGTCATACACCTGTTTGCTGGTCATGTTCAATATTTTGTTACCAGCTGATGAAAACTGGCCATGAAAGGAAATACTTCTTTAGCAATTATTGACCTGTAAATAGAAAACCACTGCTTGTTAAATGAAGCCTGTAATCCCCCACTTGGCCTTATACTGAAAATACCAAACTGGTTAGACTATTGATTGAAACAGATCAGCAATAGCTTATTCATGGCCATGCATCACCCCAGTCATAATCTGAGAAGCTGAAAGATGAGGCAGAGGGCTTTGGAGCAGCAGAAGGATGTGGTTGACTAGAAGATTCATAATTAGTGATAGCTGACTGGACCACCTAGCACACAGAACTCGCCACCCAAGTCTGATTTAAATCAGGTTTCCGTATACAGACTGTAATAAAATAGTGACAGTTTATTTGAAACTGTGGTGTTGAGACAGTTAGTCAATTTGAGTTCAGCTCTTAGACCCTGATCATTTATTGGAAGTACAACAGTGTATCAATCAAACTGAATGTTTGTCTAGGGTGCGTCTGTTCCCTTTTAACTGAAAAAAAAAACATTGCAAATTGTGCAAACATTCTAATAAGCAAGTCCTTTAACTGTGGAAACAGCCCAGTGGAAATTCCTGTATTCTTCCTGTCCTTTCTACTTGTTGCCAGTGTTTGTTTCTGTGATGAGGTCATGTCTTCTGCGAGCAGCTGATAAAGAACAATGGGACTTGGCTTCTAACTGGTGACCATTTGTGGTGGTGACTCCTTCGGATCCTTATCGTATGCCAGCGAAAGTCGAAAACTTAGTGCCAGGGGGGTGGGGGGTATAATCTTCAGCTCCTGACCAAATGCTTTGGCGCGCATTGTTTGTGTGGGCACGAACATTCTGCAGCCCTGAGGGGGACTAGAATCTTTTGTCCTGTACCTGTGTTTTAATTGATCCATTAATGTCTAGATATCATTTGGCATCATCATTTTACCTACGATAGTTTCATGCAGATTCTTAAAGCCAAAGGAATCTCAGCGTTCTTGATGTTTTAAGACCCTAGTTTATACCATGAGAAAACAAATGAAATTGGCAGTTTTTTTTACGCAAGTCCAGCCCAGCGTTTGTCTAGTGATGAAATGAAAGATCTGTGACGTGGCTTCTCTGCCTTTTTATTCATGCCCCATCACAGCAGAGTTCAGTTTCTATTTCTTTTTTTCACATTTTCACATAAAAAAGCAAAAACTGTAAATGGTTTATTAAAATATGAACTACTACAAAATGAAGAAGTATACCATTTTTTATTGCAGTGATGTAGACCATATGTTCTGTGAAGCTCATATCTCAAAATAAATACTGAAAAGATTGTAGAATACAAGATATCCAGTCTATTGTAATTCCAGTGATATTTAACAGGGGGCGCACTTTGTCAATTTTTGTTCTATCACCCTGTGGCTTTTCAACGTGCAAAAAAAATCATTCCAGTACAGTATTTCATCTCAAATACATGTTACTAATGTTGCTTTGTACATTCTACACCAAGATGTACAATATTAAAGTACAGTGTGCTGCTGTTCGATCCTCAGTGTCCTTTTCCGTTGTATTAAGTTCTTCCTCTCTGGTGTGTTTGCACTCTGTACTGCTTGCTCTGTTTCTGTCCTCTGTAACACCACCTTTCAGGCCCCTTGGTTGAGGCCAGGGCTTCCAGCAGACATGCGAGAGAACTGTGAGTGTAACTGTACTCTCTGTGTGTCGAAAGCGCTTCACGTTGAGAACAGTATTTGAATGCACAGCAGGTGGGTTTTAACCTGGAGTGGGTGATAGCCAGGGTTGGGGGTCAATTCCTGTTTTTCAAAACAGATACAGTGCGGTACTTTCATGGCTCATGGTGCAAAGGAACAGCAAGTAAAGTTTGTTGTGGGGGAGGGGGGACAATTCAAAACATGTACATTTTGCAAATAGTTGTGAAAAGTTCAAAAGCTTTGAAAACTTCGAGAAATGTCAACCAGAATGGAAAGAGGATCATTATAAGGGAGTTCTAAGTAAAGTGGATGGACATTTTGGCTAATGCCTTAATCAGTACACTGGTCTGTTGTACATGTGTCTGCTGGGTTTACCTCTGATTCAGTACACCTGGAAGGATCTTGTCTTTCTTTCAAGGACGGGTGGCTCTATTTATAGAAGCTCATCTCCTCCTGTTTAACACAATTAAGGACAGGTTTTAATAAGCTCATCTCCTGGGTAATTTAATCATTTCAAGGTTTTTATAATAGCTCTTCATGTTACAATAATGTAGAACACCACCAGTGCAAAATTAATAGTTGGCATTAAAGAAAGAGCCACCATGAGACACTGAGCCGACCATCTACCAAGGAGCTGAAGCTTTGTGAGCAGGAGCTTACTGCAGTCTAATCTGCATACAGCATATTTGAAGAGTATATAGAGGATGGGTGAATCACATTTTCAGAACCTGATTGAAGCCGTACCCTTGTGTGCTACCCTAGGTTCTTGTGGGAGGCAGGGTAGGGCTGGCCTAGATAAACAATTCCAGTTTAGAATTTCTTATTGCGTGATCTTTAAGGGATTATATCTTTCAATGATGTATCGCTGAGATGACGTTCTGTAAAAGGAACATTGAGCATCACATTACTTCTATTAGTAACACAGCCAGTGTAAGCCCTGTAAAAAGCAGAAGGATTTTCCTAATATTTACAGTGGCTCTCAAGTATTGACCCCCCTTGGACTTTTCCACATTTTATTGTGTTACAACATGGAATTCAAAATTGATTTAATTAGGAGTCTTTCACAAAAAAGTCCATAATGTCAAAGTGAAAAATAAAATCTACAAATTGTTCTAAATTAATTACAAATATAAAACAGAAAATAATTGATTGCATAAATATTCAACCCTGTCTTTAGAAGTCACATAATTAGTTGAATGGAGTCCAGCTGTGTGCAATTAAGGTGTTTCACATGATTTCAGGTTAAATACACCTATCTCTGGGAGGTCCCACAGTTGGTTAGTACATTTCCTAACAAAAACTACATCATGAAGACAAAGGAACATTCAAAGCAAATCCGGAATAAGCTTCTTCAAAAGCAACAATCAGGCGTAGGATATAAGAACATTTCCAAGGCATTGAATATCCCCCGGAGCACAGTAAAGTCCTTTTTTTTTTTTTTTTTTTAATTTAGTCGTTGCCAATTAGTTTTTATTATTTTCTCCCCAATTTGAAATGCCCAATTATTTTTTAGGCTCAGCTCACCGCTACCACCCCTGCGCTGACTCGGGAGGGGCGAAGATGAACACACGCTGTCCTCCGAAGCGTGTGCCGTCAGCCGCCCGCTTCTTTACACACTGCGAACTCACCGTGCAGCCGCCTCAGAGCTACAGCGTCGGAGGACAATGCAGCTCTGGGCAGCTTACAGGCAAGCCCGCAGGCACCCGGCCAGACTACAGGGGTCGCTGGTGCGCGGTGAGCCGAGGACACCCTGGCCGACCTAACCCTCCCTCCCCCCGGGCGACGCTCGGCCAATTGAGCGCCGCCCCCTGGAAGCTCCCGTCCACGGTCGGCTGTGGAATAGCCTGGACTCGAACTCGCGACGTCCAGGCTATAGAGCGCATCCTGCACTCTAGCGAGTGCTTTTACTGGATGCGCCACTCGGGAGCCCCCCGTAAAGTCCATTATTAAGAAATGGAGAGAATATGGCACAACTGTGAATCTGTCTAGAACAGGCAGTCCTCAAAAACTGAGTATCCGGGCGAGAAGGGCACTAGTCAGGGAGGCCGCCAAGAGACCTATGGCAACTCTAAAGGAGTTACAGTCTTCCACAGCTGGGCTGGGAGACACTGTGCATACGGCAACAATCGCTGGGGTGCTTCACAAAACTGGCCTTTATGGGAGAGTGGCAAAAAAGAAAGCCATTGTTGAAAAAAACTCACATCAAATCTTGGCTGGAGTTTGCCAGAAGGCATGTGGGAGACTCTGAGACCAAGTGGAAGAAGATTCTATGGTCTGAGACCAAAATAGAGCTTTTTGGCCTCAACACTAAGCGCTATGTTTGGCGCAAGCCTAACACCGCACATCATCCTGAGAACACCATCCCTACCGTGAAGCATGGTGGTGGCAGCATCATGCTATTGGGATGCTTCTCTGCGTCAGGGCCTGGAAAGCTTGTGAAGATAGAGGGCAAAATAGATGCAGGAAAGTACAGAGAAATCTTGGAGGAAAACCTGCTGAAGTCTGCAAGAGACCTGGGACTTGGGAGAAGATTCATCTTCCAGCAGGACAATGACCCCAAACATACAGCCAAAGCCACACTGGAGTGGCTTAAAAACAAAAAGGTCAATGTCCTGGAGTGGCCCAGTCAAAGCCCGGACCTCAATCCAATTGAGAATATGTGGAAAGAGTTGAAAATTGCTGTTCACCAAAGGTCCCCATTCAACTTGACGGAGCTTGAGCAATTTTGCAAAGAAGAATGGGCAAAAATTGCAGTGTCCAGATGGGCAAAGCTGGTAGAGACTTATCCAAGTAGACTCATGGCTGTAATTGCTGCCAAAGGTGCCTCTACCAAATATTGACTCAAGGGGGTGAATACTTATGCAATCCTCACAGTCCCTTTGACAATGCTGTCATGTGAACATGCTCTTCAGTACAGCTGCTGGTGTGAATTAAGAACGTCTACAGCTAGTTTGGTGGCTCTCCAGGATAAAGAAAATCCACATTAAAACAGTTTGATCAAATGAGACTGCCTGGTTTTATCGATCACCGAATCTCATTCACTTGAAGCTGTTGTTGTTTGAAAAACAAAGTCCTGGGGCTTGGTTATGTGTTTATTCCCATAGATTATCAGTAGTGCCTGGAAGTTCGAACCATTCACACAAAGAGCAAACGTTCAAACACAGTTAAACCTACAGACACCAATTTTAGCTGCTGTGAAGAAGATACACCCAGTCACTTCCTATGCTGTATTTGACCTACAAGATAGGATGTGCTAAGGTTCCAGGAAGCAGCTTTAATGTGTCATGTTGCATAGTGTTAATAAGATGTAAGAGAATGTAGTTTGAAGCCTTAGTTCTCACCTCTTTAAGGGATACAGTACAATATGCAATGCGTGTATAACATTAGTTATTTAGTTATACTGGAGCCATACCAAAAGAAAATGTTACTGATTTCTTTCAGATTTTGAGTGTTTTCATCATTTTGTTGAATTAACTTCAATAGAGGCGGGCATGCTGCACTGTGAAGGGAATTAGAATTGCTTAGGTTACATTCCTGTCTGCTCAAGTCAGCATGGCTGAGATGGATGAGGTAAAATAGACTAAGACCGTCCTTGATTGCTGCTATCAGCAGGTAGGATTGAAAATAACAACCGGTTTCATTATTGGTGCATGGACATGATGATTGAGAGAGTTGCAGGAAAGCAGATGGACTGGGGGATGGCTGGCAACTGTAGTTTAAGAAGACAGAAATTAATGCACCTGCGGAAATCAAAGCAAAGATTTTATTATTTCTGTGCAAACGAGAGTGTCTGTATCGGCACAGGAAACTCCATGTGACATAATGTTCATTGTTCATTGCTAAGGCTACGATTTTGGCATGATAATGTTTAGTACATTTCACGGGCGAGGTGCGGCAAAAGAAAAACTACATTCGGTGACGGAAAGGTCACCAAATGTAGTTTTAACTCCAACATGCACAATCTTTTAAATAGCACACCAAAACCAAAATATAAAGACTATTTCTTTTGACTACTGACTAGTTTAAATGTTACTTTAGAGTACAAAACTTACAGTACATACTTCAGACTCTGACATCATTTCTTGTCGGAGGCGAGGGTCTCAGTACGACAAGTCGGAATTACGTCATCTACAGTGCTTCTTTTTTGGAAAGGCGTACAGCCTTAACAGATCGTCAACCCTTTCACCTGTCATTCTAAAATACCCAAAATAACTCTCGCTGTCACATACCCGCATCTCCCCAATTGATGTATGAAATTCTTCCTTTCGGGTTCACTGTTGGTTGAGAGGACGGATGTACCAACCAGTGCCAGCGCTAGAACATGCACGTTATTTTTAAGATGGCTGTGAACAAGACAGTAATCAATCAAGTAACAGTTTCTGGAGCTGGGTTTGAATCTTCCCAGTCTGGATGTTTTGGGGTAGACCATTGCTGTAACTTCACGGCACACAGAGGCTTAAGATACATGCTCTGATTTAATCAGTTCAAAGAAAACGTCAAGATTTAAAGTACATTGAAAGCGTTTCATTCACATTTCTAGAACATACAGTAATGTCTGGTTAAAACGAATGTAACTCTACTACAGGTGCAGGGCATCGCCATACTGTATCTAAATGGTAGTATTATGTGAGGGATGTATTGCTATAAAGTGACCCGTCTTTAATCTATGACTCTTCATAAATCATGCCAGTAGTGCTGTTATTGTGACCATGCAATTCAGTGATGTAATGTCAGTTTCAGTATTTGTGTGACCTAGTCTGCAGATGGCATTTAGTTACGGTTTGTTTTATTACCTCTAAAGTGTAAGGAGCATATGAACAGCACAAATTCAAAGTATGCTTTGTAATGTGTCTTGTGCCCTACTTGGGTTCTTTACGTATCCTAAAGGTTATAGAAGTGGAAAGCTGTCAATGTGGGTATCGCTGCACGATGCTTGTGAGATGTATGGCAAGTTGACCGAAGTGCTGACTTCCCCTGTATTATGTAATGTTTGAGGAATGTGCTCAGTGCTTCGTGCTGCCACAAAAAGAGTGTTCTACATTGGAACGGTGCAGACTAGTAATAGCATATCAATGACGTCTGCTCAGTAAATCTGTGAAGGGGTTTGTTTGTTTGGTTTTTTGTGCAAATGAGAGGAGGAAAAAAGCCCTCGATTGTTAGTTTCTCTGTAATTCTTTGATCATGAAAAGTTTTTTGTGTTGGTGTTTGTCAGGTTATGCTCCAGTAGCTAATTAAGGGCAGGGATAGACGGGAAATGATTAGTGAACATTAACAAAGTAACCACTGCTTTTCATAATGAAGTTGTCAGTTTTATTAATGGTTGGTTTTGTAGAGTGGGCCTGTTGCTGATTTTATAATTGTTTTGGTTTCAAAGGTTCCTGCACAATAGACATGTCTGTTTCTACTTTAAGTACAGTGCCTTGCGAAAGTATTCGGCCCCCTTGAACTTTGCGACCTTTTGCCACATTTCAGGCTTCAAACATAAAGATATGAAACTGTAATTTTTTGTGAAGAATCAACAAGAAGTGGGTCACAATCATGAAGTGGAACGAAATTTATTGGATATTTCAAACTTTTTTAACAAATAAAAAACTGAAAAATTGGGCGTGCAAAATTATTCAGCCCCTTTACTTTCAGTGCAGCAAACTCTCTCCAGAAGTTCAGTGAGGATCTCTGAATGATCCAATGTTGACCTAAATGACTAATGATGATAAATAGAATCCACCTGTGTGTAATCAAGTCTCCGTATAAATGCACCTGCACTGTGATAGTCTCAGAGGTCCGTTTAAAGCGCAGAGAGCATCATGAAGAACAAGGAACACACCAGGCAGGTCCGAGATACTGTTGTGGAGAAGTTTAAAGCCGGATTTGGATACAAAAAGATTTCCCCAGCTTTAAACATCCCAAGGAGCACTGTGCAAGCGATAATATTGAAATGGAAGGAGTATCAGACCACTGCAAATCTACCAAGACCTGGCCGTCCCTCTAAACTTTCAGCTCATACAAGGAGAAGACTGATCAGAGATGCAGCCAAGAGGCCCATGATCACTCTGGATGAACTGCAGAGATCTACAGCTGAGGTGGGAGACTCTGTCCATAGGACAACAATCAGTCGTATACTGCACAAATCTGGCCTTTATGGAAGAGTGGCAAGAAGAAAGCCATTTCTTAAAGATATCCATAAAAAGTGTCGTTTACAGTTTGCCACAAGCCACCTGGGAGACACACCAAACATGTGGAAGAAGGTGCTCTGGTCAGATGAAACCAAAATCGAACTTTTTGGCAACAATGCAAAACGTTATGTTTGGCGGAAAAGCAACACAGCTCATCACCCTGAACACACCATCCCCATTGTCAAACATGGTGGTGGCAGCATCATGGTTTGGGCCTGCTTTTCTTCAGCAGGGACAGGGAAGATGGTTAAAATTGATGGGAAGATGGATGGAGCCAAATACAGGACCATTCTGGAAGAAAACCTGATGGAGTCTGCAAAAGACCTGAGCCTGGGACGGAGATTTGTCTTCCAACAAGACAATGATCCAAAATAAAGCAAAATCTACAATGGAATGGTTCACAAATAAACATATCCAGGTGTTAGAATGGCCAAGTCAAAGTCCAGACCTGAATCCAATCGAGAATCTGTGGAAAGAACTGAAAACTGCTGTTCACAAATGCTCTCCATCCAACCTCACTGAGCTCGAGCTGTTTTGCAAGGAGGAATGGGCAAAAATTTCAGTCTCTCGATGTGCAAAACTGATAGAGACATACCCCAAGCGACTTACAGCTGTAATCGCAGCAAAAGGTGGCGCTACAAAGTATTACCTTAAGGGGGCTGAATAATTTTGCACGCCCAATTTTTCAGTTTTTTATTTGTTAAAAAAGTTTGAAATATCCAATAAATTTCGTTCCACTTCATGATTGTGTCCCACTTGTTGTTGATTCTTCACAAAAAATTACAGTTTCATATCTTTGTTTGAAGCCTGAAATGTGGCAAAAGGTCGCAAAGTTCAAGGGGGCCGAATACTTTCGCAAGGCACTGTATATACAGTTAGAACTGAAACACAGTATGTGCAAGTATGCTTTTCTCAGAAGGAAATAAAGTGACACAGGATCCCAATATATTTGAGATACAATGCAGTTCTTTTACTTTTCCTGAAGCTTTTGAAGTAGACAAGTTAATGCCTGTATGTGAATGCATGTCCTATAAACTGAAGCTTTTTATTTGAATCCCGTATGTATCTTCTTACATGGTAAACTTGTTAGTCCCAATGAAATGGTGAGCTACACGAAAGTCTGTCAACACTTTCACTGTCTTACTGTAGAACTAGCGACCTGTAAAAAGTGCTCACCCTGAACTGGGTGACCTGAGATCTTTCAAGCTGAAGTTGGCAAAGCAGCACAAGTTCATGGAGAGCTCGGTGCACCCCAGTTTGTTCCAGTGCCCACTTTCATTTGGGTTCTCAGAGTTTAATAAGGGTGTAATGATGCATTGTGTATCGATGAATTGTGATGCTTTCTTTGTGATGTAATGTAAAAAGGTTTGTCTCATTTGTATTGCGATACAAGACTAAAAGCAAACATAGCTCATAGTAATTTGCAGTGGTTCTTAATGAAGAATAAGTGTGTATCTCATTTTAACTACAAAATAGTCCTTCAATAAATGATCATTTGATCTTCTTGTGCATTTATATAATTAGCCCATCATGACCATCACGTGTATCATGACACAGATCCTATCGCAAGTGTCGTATCGTGACATTAGCTTATCATTACACCACTAGCTTTTAATAGTAAGGGTTGAAGTATAATCTCATTGGGGGAGAACATTTCGCCATCCCTCCCATTTTCTCCTTTGACCCCCTGTACAGTACAACATTGACATTTAAGAATGCTTCTTTTGGAGTGTTTGTAGCTGGCTCTTAACAGAATAACAACATTGATAAAAATGAAAAGGCTATGCTGGTGATGATTTCCAGATGTTTTATTTAATTATTTATTTATTATAAATTGTCGTTGCCAATGGTTTTTACCCTTTCTTTCTTTCTTTCTTTCTTTCTTTCTTTCTTTCTTTCTTTCTTTTTAAATTTAATCTTTGCCAATGGTTTTTACCCTGGTTTTCTCCCCAATTTTGGAAGGTCCAATTATTATTATTTTTATCCTGGTTCACCGCTGCACCCCCCTGGCGACTCGGGAAACAGAGGCTGAAACACACGTCCTCTGAAATGTGTTCCTGCCAATTCATCATTTTTCGCACTGTGGATCCACAGCGAAGCCACCAGACCTATTGTGCCAGAGGACAACACAGATCTGAATGGCTCCACTGCAGACCCGCAGGCGCCCTATCAGCCACAGGGGTCGCTGGTGCACGGTGAACCATGGATTGCCCTGCCGACCCAAGTCCTCTCTACCCGGAGCGGCGCTCGGCCAGTTGTGCGCTGCCTCCTAGGAACCCCCAGTCTCGGTTGGCAGTGACATAGCCTGGATTCGAACCTGCTATCTCCAGGGTATAGGGCACATCCTGCACTCCATGCAGATAGCCTTTACTGGATGCGCCACTCAGGAGCCCCCTCATTTGCCATTTTACCTTATTTACCTGATCTGTCATGGCTTTGAACAATTACGTAAATTTTATGAATTCTTTACATAGTGTTATTATGTAATTGTTGTATCATCTTGTAAAGTAATTATACGTTGCACAAAATAATTCCATACATTTTACCTGCTGTTTTTACAGTAGGTCTCAATCTGCAGTTTTGTTAGAAACACATGTTCTAGAACATGATATCGGGTACGTTGGTTCCCAGTCTTTCAGAATTGGACATTTGAGCCCTATGTTTCAAATGGAATTGCACAGCAGGAAAGATCAATGGATTTATTGTTAGTGTCAGTTACTTTAATTTATGCTGCTGTGTCAGTCAGGTCACGCCTGAAAATGAGATTTTAAATTTGTTTGTTTATTACCTGGTTAGTCAGTGGTTGTGTTCTGTGTGTGTCTCCCTGCACAGTCAGTGGCTATGTTAGGGTTAGGGCAGTGTTCTGTGTGTGTCTCTCTGCACAGTCAGTGGCTGTGTTCTGTGTGTGTCTCCCTGCACAGTCAGTGGCTGTGTTAGGGTTAGGGCAGTGTTCTGTGTGTGTGTGTCTCCCTGCACAGTCAGTGGCTGTGTGTTGTCGCCCCGCTGATCTGTACCTGCCTGTTTCTTTGCAGATGAGCTTCGCCGTGTGAACCTGGAGCCTGGGGACAGCGAGCAGGTGATCGAGCACTTGCACAAGGAGCTGGTGGAAGCGCAGGAGCTAGCCAAGAGCGGCAAACACAAGTGTTTAGAACTGCAATGTGAGTGCTCTCAGGATCTTCCTTTTGAGTTAGTCTGCATACACTGTTCCTACATTGACTGTTTATGAGAGACCTGAACACGTGCTGATTTTACTTGCTGAAATGTGTGGCATGCCACAACATACACCAGCTCTTCTCCCCCTCCTTCTAATTCAAACCGTTAGTGTGTGGGAGCCATGTCTTAGTTTAGTGTAATTGTCATGTTTTTGTTTGTGTGTTTGTCATCAATGAATTCTACCAGTACTGAGTAACACAATCCATAGCTGTTTTACACAAAGGTGTGAAAGGTACTTCCCTCATGTAAAAGCAGCCTGGTGCCTCCTAGTCTAGTCCAGTGGACTCCTGCTGCACAAGGCAAGTTTTCCGGGCTGTACGTGTTTCTGACCATTGTTACCTGACAAAGCAGCCCCCTGTTGTCAGCAAGAATCGCAAACTGCATTCAAAAGCATTTCTAAACACCTACGTTTTTAAGAATTCCTCAGTACAAATCAAATGTAACCCAACATCATTTTGACTGGTTTGCATCCCGAAGTCGAGTTTTTTAAATGTGTTGATGTCAGCAGGCTGAGCACACCTCAGGCACTGAAGGTTTATCCCTATTCTTCTAATTCAGCTCAGAGGTAGTTCCTTTTGTGCATGTTGAAGTGTTTTCCGAGGTGTCGTGTGCAGTGTGTGTGTGTGAGCTGAACCTACCCTGTCCTGGTTCTGTGGTCCTGTGGGGGGGTGCAGTGGGACATCAGGGGGGCCCCTGTCGGCTCCAGTCAGACTCATCTCCCTGTGCTTTGGTGCAGCGCTGCTTGAAGAGGAGAGACGAGCGAGCAAGCAGCAGACTGAGAACTCCACCAAGCAGATCCAACTCCTGCAAGGTCGGTCTGTCGCACTCTTTGTTTGTCACTAAGCTGCTGTGACATCTAGGGCATCAAAACACCAAAGCACAAAGCAAACGTTTAGATTGTTATCAGTAGATTTATCCTTCAGGATTTGAAAGAGGGAAATTTAAGTTAGTATTTACAGAAGCTTTTTATTTTATTTAAAATCTGAATATAATTAATACTTTGTGTCAATTACCATGTATAATCTAATTTGTATTTTGCATGTACCTATATGTACTTATGGCTGTGTTTTTTAAAATAAATATATATATATATATATATATATATATATATATTAATTATAAAAGACACATTTTTTAATTAGAGTTTGATGTTTATTAACAAGGAATGTATTGCAGTTCAATTGCACAGTACTAGTGTAAGGTTTCTTCTAAATAAATGCCTTAGTTGCTATAAATGTATTCATTATTTATAATGGCTCCTTGAACTAAAGCATTGCCAGTGTATTTTAGTTGCTAGTAGTAGTGTAAGCAGCAGTTTATGATGCACAGATTTGAACAGTGAGACTAATCTGGCACCGCTGCCCTTGCCCCCCCAGCCCAGCTGCACAAGCTGCAGGCAGACGTTGCCACACTGCGGGAGGAGAAGGAGAATGACATCAGCAGCACTCGTGAGGAGCTGTCCCAGGCCCAGGAGGAGGTGAGCGTGATGAGGAGAGCCATGGAGGCAGCCACCTCGGAGCGCGAGCGCGAGATCACAGCCCTGCAGGAGGACCTGAGCATGGTGCGGGAGGAGCTGGAAAAGTGGCGCGCGGCTGCCTCCCAGTACGAGGCTGAGATAACCAGCCTGCAGGCCAGCTTCCAGCAGCAGAGTCGGCAGAGGGAGAAGGCTGCCGAGCTGCAAGGTAAACGCACTTGTTATAGGGCGGCCCATTGTACCGCGGAACAGGTCGTGCCTCCCATGTGCCCCATGATGCCATTACACCAGCACTTGTATTCTCATTATAAGATGCAACACAAATTTCACAGTCCCTTACCTATGGCTCACAGCTGTGAAAGCTCTGTATATACAGCCTGATAATTACCAGTATGGGTGACCAAAGGAAAGTATTTCCGCACTGAACACAAATGTTTACCTTCACAATTAGAAAACCTTACAGGTGTTAACTTCCCTGTGTAGTGTCTAGTGGTTTAACTTCCCTGTGTAGTGTCTAGTGGTTTAACTTCCCTGTGTCTAGTGTCAAAATCTTACCAATTTATCAGGGAGGTAATTCACTTTCACAGTAGGTTGTAACAACATGTTTGTTTTTTGTATGGGTAATTAGCCAAATGCTTATGAACCTTTTTCATCCTGGATTTCTGTGTTACATACTGCATGCAAGTCCATTTGTATTTCAGACTGGAATCAAGCATAGCAAGAGACTCAATCTTAACCCTTTGTGTTCCTATGTCGGACCAGGTCCGACATTACAATTTTCCCTTTCTGGTCCGATGTCAGACCCTGTCCGTAATCAATAAAAATACGTAAAACTCAGGTTTCTAGTTGTTTTTTCTCCGGAAAAAGACGAGAAAACCATTCAATGGCCGAGTGAGACCGATAGGAGCCGAGAGAAGCCAAAAAAAAAACCCAAAAGGGCGGATCTGAGCAATACACATAGCCCCGGCACCACAGAGATAACACAGGCCTAAACAAACAAGATAGCTGCTTCTGCATCCAGCGCTCAAAGAATATCACAAACATTTGCAGAGCTTTTTGAGATGTTACAGTAATAAAATAATGGCTTGGATCGCATTATTGAGGCATTTGGTGATAAAACGAGTGATCAGGAGATGATTTATCGGTATGCACGACTATGAAGAGGTATGTGAAAAATACACCGAACAAGGGGTGGGGCGGGGCTGGAGATGGAGTACTGAGTGTCCTGTTGATATGCAGTGCCTTTTTAAACCTGTTTTACTGTGAAAAAAAAAAGCACGTCTAAAATAAACTCCACGTGTGAAAATAAATTGGACCTGACGTGCCTGAGACGCGCTGAATAAGTGGACCGCAAAGGGGTTAAGGGGCATCCAGGACAGAGCAGTTGTAATTTGCATTATATTAAAATAATCTTGATGCTTGTGTGCATGTTTCTTGAAGCAAATCACTTTGACCTATTTTTAAAGACATTTAACCTCTTACCAAATCTCTTAAACTGTTTCAATTAATTTTCCACAAAAAGGAAAGAATGTCAGTCCAAGTTCTCTGCAGAAAGTTTAGGGTAGAATTAAGGACTGGGACTTTGCCCAAACAGTAAAAACAATGACATGCTGTTTTGTTTCAGATGAGCTTGAGAGGCTCCAGAAGGAGTGTGCGACTCTGCAGGGTGAGTGCGCTTCCCTTCAGGAGGAGAAGGCCCCCCTCGTGGGGAAGCTGCAGAGCCTGGAGAAGGAGCTCGACAGGCAAGTCCCTCTGCGTTCATACTGTGTCCAGCATGCAGCCTCTAATGACATCTTATACAGTACTTCATTGTGATGCACTTCATAGGAAACAACATGTTTTTTTTTTCTTAAATGTGTAATTTCAGACTTGAAAACACAAGCCATTCACTCTACTAGGGTATTTTAAACAGCAGGAACTCGTCCAAGACGGACACTTACAGAGAACCTCTTCAGGGAGTACTTGGGGACGATAGAGGATGCATTCAGTTCATAGCGGAGGAAAGCTCTATTTGTGAAGGGGGAGATACCAACCTCAGTACTGCTTTATGAAGGATCTGTCAATAGGTGGAGAACGTGCTACATGCTGCTGTTTTTATGGCTCTCGTTCCAATGAGTCAAATCTGTTAAAAACAGCAAAGTTCCCGCGGTAACTAGAGTACGTTGTCACAAAACAACCTGAAACTTGGCAGAAAGTTCGACAGACCTGAGGTCCAGAACCCTATTGACCAGCAGCTGGGTCTCGCTGGTCCCTGTGCAGCCGGCTCTTCCTGAAGTCGGCGCCTCATGATTAATGACCCTGCTCTGCTGTAAAGCTCTGGCAAGATGCCGCCTTGTGAACAATGCAGTTCCCATAATCAAATATATTTTCTTAGCTCATTGTTCTAGGGATTGATTGGGTCTTAAAACATTGTGGTCTGTGTTGAAATGCTGTGCAGCGGCAACCTGCAGTGAACTAGACATGCTCCTGAAGAATGGCTTAATGTGTGTGTGATCTTATCACGTTTCCTTTTATACAGACACTCTTACTTCATTTTCAAGGAATGCGTTGGTTCAGTGCAACACAAGTCCTGCTAATGTTTTACAAAAAACACTTCTTCACTGTCTGAGTTTTTATTTTTAGCTGTAGATTTCTTTGTGCTAGTTTCTTGAGGAAATGGTACATATTGATTGTGTTTATGTTCATTGCACTTGAATCCTTATTGATCCAGGGGGTTGATAAGGTAAAACAGCTGACATTGTGCTGCTTTCACTGGTTACATCCCCCAATATGAATACAGTACCGCTGGAATGAGTGCTTCATTAACTATTGATGGAGCTATTCTGCTTTGGCATACACAATATATTGAGCCTATCCCTATCTGTAAACCTCATAGCATGCCTCGGAGGCTTTGAAATAAATGATAACCTTCCCTTTTTGTGACATACATATTGATGTGTGCTTCAGAACAATGAAGATTAACATTCAGAATGAATGCTTCTGGATGATATTTTAGTTACATTCAGACAGTTTTTTCAGCTGTACAAATACAGTGCAGAGACCGTGACGCTGGTTTTATTACAATAAGCAATAGTTTGATTCTGCTTTGCAAGTCAATCAGGAGGGTTTTATTGCATAAAGCAGCTTTCCCAAGCAGTCTTGTGTGTTTAATCCTTTTGGTTTTGAACATTTGCTTTGGCACAGCTCTCGCCAGCACAGTGTGGAGCTGACCAGTACCCTGAGTGTGCTGGAGAAGACTCGCAGAGACCTGGAGAGCGAGGCGGGAGTCCTGAAGGAGAAGCACCAGCAGGATGCCAGTGGTCTCAAGGCTCAGCTTGCAGAGGCCAGCAACCGGACCAAGGGCCTGCAGAAAGAGGTATCCACTTCTCAAGCCTTCCATTCACTAAACCCCAGTCAAACATTGCACCAAGCTGCTCATCGATAATACTAAAGAAACCCTTTCTTCAATATTAGAAAGGGGAGCACATTTCTTAGTGCAGACACCTTCTGCTTCACACGACCGCCCCAGAGACTGAAATGCTTGTCAAAAACATGGGCTGCAATACTAGAGAACAAACTGTTTTACACCACATGGAGTATCATAAGGTGTAACTCTCTTCTGAACCATTTCATTAATAAATCACTCATTTCTGTCGGTGCTCTTTTGAAACATTACATCAACTTCTCAAACACATCCTTTTAGTCTCTCAGGTACAACCAAGGGCCTCCTGAACAAAATCAAGAAGCAAAGCACAATTTCTTTCCCTCCCCGTAACTTGCATGAAATGAAACCTTAAATAGTTGAGTAATCTCCATTGTGGCTTGTGTGTAATGATTTTTGAAGGATGCTTTGCCTTGTAAATGTAATGAACAGGAGGTTTTACTGCAGGACCCTCCTGAAAGCAGGTATCCGCACCCCATTGTTTGACGAACACTTGTGTAATGAAGATTCTCTTGTTGATTTCCTAGTTTGAAGAGACTCAGGCTCTGCTCTCAGACCTGAAGGAGAGGTATGAGAGAACAGAGCAGGAGAAACAGACCATCACAGACGAGCTCCAGCAATGTAAAGTGAATTTGAAGCTGCTGCAGGAGAAAGAAAGCCATGTGAGTGTCTCGATTCCTCCGCTCCGTGAGTCTGTAACACAGTAATGAATCTATCACTTTAGTAGGGTTGGATATTGCAACTCGTTCTCCACTTCCTGGAGAGTCAGAATGACTTCATCATGCCAGTAATGTTGTTGAAGATCTGGTTTAAATGTACAAGATTCACTGTTCATAATTCACGCAACAGTTACCTTCAAATGTTAAATTTGTGTCCTTGTTGTTGTCTGGTGTTCGCTAATGAATAAGGAATACGCACCTTCAACCAGTTTACACTGCACAAATGGCAATGCTGTGGAGCTATTGCAGAAATTTTCTTAAACTTTTTAACCATGTTCATTTCAGTGGATATTCTGCATCTTCGGATTCCTTCAGTGCTTTAATCATCATTACTGGGACGTCCCAGGACATCTCTCCTCATGTTACCTGTCGCTGCTTCTATTCCTGTAGCTCTCCTTTCCTCCAATAATTGTGATGTTAATGTTTTTGTCCCAAAACCTTTAAAAGTAATCCCCCTGTTATCCTATAGAGTACAGCTCTTCTCTGAAGCCTGACTGTTGTAACTGTAATATGCTGTGAACAGTGTATCGGTGATGGTGATGGTGATCAGTGCTCTTCATACAGGAATGAGAATCCTAGCTGCTTGAGTCAGCAGTATTTAGGCTGTTTACTGTCCAGCTCCGTTGCTTCACTTCTCCACAGCACCATGAGAGCTGATCTGCAAGCAGCTGGCCTGTGCAGCACTTCACTGCTAGGAAAGCTAGATTGGCACGAGCATGGAACATACACAGAGCTACAATAAGATGTACATTCATTTTCACACGTGCAAGTGAAACCAAGTGTGACTCGCACCTTTATATTGAGGTTTTATAATTATTACTAAACAGTCTTTTATTGAAAGTGAGGATATTGAAGGAGTTAAAAAAAAAAAAAAAAAAAGTATCTCACGGTTAGTGAGAGATGAAATTTATTCTGTTTTTTAAAAAAAGAATAGAAATGATTTTGTGTTTGCTTTAAAAAAAATATTTAAAAAAATCTCCCCATTCTTTTGTCCTTCTAAATTGCACACCCCCTGCTCAAATTGATTATTTACTATCCCTTCCCTCCTTTTTTAGCCCTCCATATTGCAACCTGTCCAAGCCATTTTCATCGGCCTTGTCCTGGCCTTCCTGTATTGGTGTTTCGGCCCCTTGCGGTAGAAAGGTACACAGAGCTACTGTTGAGTCAATGTCTGTGTGTGTGTATCACCTCTGTGTGTCATTCTCCTCTCAAGAGCAGTGCATGACAAAAGCAAGTGCACTACTTGTGTCTGAGACCTTGTCCTGGTCAGTAGATGCGCTGGGCACAACTTTATACAAACTTCTACTAATCGTCTAACAGTCGTCTGTCTGGCTTCGGGTAGGACCTCACTAATGTATCACATTCATCCTGGCTTTTTGAGGGCTTACACACAGTAATGATGGAGTATGTGCTAGAATTGCAGCACCATTCTGGGGATTAGTCAAGGGACGATTGCTTTTATTCAGAATGTGCAGTGTTTGTTCCCTACACATTTAAAATGTAAGCTGCTGTTACTTCCTGGTACCTAATAATCCCTACCTGTGTTGTTTGACCTGATTGCAGCTACAGTTGAATGAATGTGACCTAGCAAAAAAGAAGTGATCAGAAAACAAGAGCAACTGTCTTGTTGAGTTCTTAATACAGATTTGAGCTTTATATATAGATATATATATATATATATATATATATAGATATAGATATATATATAAGTGAAATAAGACCTTAGAACCAAGGGGTGGGAGGCAGTGGTAATAAAAATAAGAAGACAGACCCTACATTTTAAAACCTTGGTTATAATGTAACCCCTTTAATTCATACTGTAGAGCAGGGATGGGCAGCTCTTCCTGAGCAGGAATTAACCTCCTTCCAGACCCAAATCTGTTCATTATCTCACGATGCCTGTTTAACCTGGTGCACAATCGGCAGCCCTCCAAGCACAGAGCTACACAGCCCTGTTTGTTTGTTTTCCCAGTCCCAGGTTTACTCAGTGTAAAAGCAGACAGCCTGCTTTCCCTGTGTGTGTAGCCTGTGCCCCCTACTGGAAGCTGTCTGTGCCCCGGTGTGTAACGCCTCCCTCCTCCTCCCTCCTGCTCTTCTCTTGCAGGGTCGCTGGCTGCCCTGGATGCCCGTGGTGGCCGTGCTGGTTGCTGTGACCGTGGTGGTGCTGTACCCTGGCCTGTCAAGGGGCTCTCCCTGAGAGCAGCCTCCCGAGCACACCGTCCTCACCCTCCCCATGCTGCTTCCATCGCGACACCCCGTCGCCTTCCTCCACACCTCTAATCACAGGCACACACACTCGGCTCTGTCAGAGTGCAACAGTAGGGTCTCTCTGCTTTACCTGTATAAAATGGAACTGTACATATATCGAGGGAATAAAAATTGTGACTTACTACTTCAACTCTAGGTAATACATTATTTGCAGGGTTTTTTTGTATGTGTATGTTGGGATTCTCATAATATTGTGGTGGCATAAACTAGGCTTTTTAGGTACCAAACTGTTCTCACAAGTTCAGGTGTGTTTTTACAGCAGGACTTGGTTGCTACATTAGCTGAGGCAATGTGGTCCTCTAGGTCAAGTTACTAGACACACATTCACCCAGTCCATCCCTCAGTGATGTGCCATTCTTACCCTCTCTGTGGCTTGAATGTTTCAGGGGAACAGCTTAGACACTCCTCTACAAGAAAATACAAATAAAGAACAATATCATTTCTCTTATTTAGTTTTCTGAGAGAATATGAAATAAGAACCTTCTATTAAAAATGTATAGGTGCTTTAGCCAGGGTATAAAATGATCTGTACATTTTTGTATTGTACCTTCAAAATTAAGACTTCCGTGCATTTAAAAAACGAAACACTACGTAGCAGTTTGGGGTGTCAGTATTTTTGTTAAAGGAGTCCTCTGCAGTAGCTGGTACAGTGACAGAGCTAATACCGCAATTCAGCGATGTGCAATCTTCTCGCATATCCTCTCCACATCAACTCCCACCCGATTTCAGGGCTGCTTATAAATGCCTGATTGCAAGGTCACCACTGTAAAGGAGGTGTTACATCTCACTGTTTTTTTACCCTGAAAAAAGAAATATAAATAAATAAATACAATCCAAACCAAAATGTCTCGCCTTCAAGTTAAAACTCCCAATTCCAGCAGCCTTGTGCAGGACTTGTGCAGTGTTACAGTTTCATATAGGTTCAGTTCAGTTTCCATGCCAAAGGCACATCAACATGTTTAGTGTAAGTGTTTATTACAGTGCATGTGTATAGTGTACATCTAACACCTGACCGCACACTTCTAGCGCTTCCTCGTCGCACTCAGCGCTGTAGTCTTGAGTCGGCCTTGGGGGGGGGGGGGGGTGTTTGTACATATTTCCACAGTTTCTGTTTATTTGTTGATAGAAAGTAAAGACACATTTAGATGGAGTGCTGTTGTACCATGAGGAAACAATGCAGTTTGAAATCACCACCCCTTCCTTTGGTTATACCTCAAATGTTAAAGAAAATGTAGTTCACTTTTGCAACTTGGGCATTTTACCCATAAGTCTTTGTTTTTTTAAATGTTGCATATCATTTGATGATAGGATTAAAAATGGGATTAACGTTGGGGCATGCATTTGGCACACCTAGGTCTTGAAGGGGTTTAGTTTTAATCAGTTACTAAAGGACCTTTTAATGAGGTTGAGCCACAGAATCTGATTTGGTTCCAGTAACACCACAGTGTATCTCTGCAGATGTAAGGCATGCAGAAAGACTGCATTCAGAGAAGTTGATCAATTGCACAGCTGTCCTGTAATCTGATCAAATGCAATCCCGGTACCCATTATTTTTGTATTTATTTATTTTTCTTAATACAGGCATGCAAATTATCAACGATTAAATCCACAAGTCCCTCACCTTGCAAGCTGAACATGATAAAATGTTCTTAACAGGAATAGATTTAGAGTTTTAAAGTTTAATGAGTAAATAGGAACTTTAGTGTTTTAAAAGGATGGGGGGGTGAATGTATACTTTTATAAATATTACTATTGTTGGGTGTTTGTTGATTGACGAATCATTAATTTGTGAAAAAATGTACACAAGCTGTAATAGCAACAATGTTCTGTGGTAATCCGTTTCCTTTGACAAGAATAAAGTACAAACAGCCGCCCAACTGCAACACAACTCATTTGCCAGCGGTGCTTGTGAGTACCTTCCTGTACAAAGCAGTGCTTGCGAGTACCTTCCTGTACAAAGCGGTGCTTGTGAGTACCTTCCTGTACAAAGCGGTGCTTGTGAGTACCTTCCTGTACAAAGCGGTGCTTGTGAGTACCTTCCTGTACAAAGCGGTGCTTGTGAGTACCTTCCTGTACAATGAGGTGCTTGTGAGTACCTTCCTGTACAAAGCGGTGCTTGTGAGTACCTTCCTGTACAATGAGGTGCTTGTGAGTACCTTCCTGTACAAAGCGGTGCTTGTGAGTACCTTCCTGTACAATGAGGTGCTTGTGAGTACCTTCCTGTACAATGAGGTGCTTGCGAGTACCTTCCTGTACAATGAGGTGCTTGCGAGTACCTTCCTGTACAAAGCGGTGCTTGCGAGTACCTTCCTGTACAAAGCGGTGCTTGCGAGTACCTTCCTGTACAAAGCGGTGCTTGCGAGTACCTTCCTGTACAAAGCGGTGCTTGCGAGTACCTTCCTGTACAAAGCGGTGCTTGCGAGTACCTTCCTGTACAAAGCGGTGCTTGCGAGTACCTTCCTGTACAAAGCGGTGCTTGCGAGTACCTTCCTGTTCAAAGCGGTGCTTGCGAGTACCTTCCTGTACATAATTTGTTTGCAAATATTGTCCTGAGATGCTAAAGTTCAGAATTACATTTTTTAAAGTAAATAATTGTTTAAAATCTATTTTGTAAAGATATGGAAAGTACAGTATAAATTCTGGAGTACAGATTAAACTATTTGCACTAACACTTGTGATGTGCATGATTTAATAAAACAAACTTTACTCTCCCTCCCTTCATGCGTTTGAATTCATTCCGTAGTGAAAGGATATATAGAGAGTGGTATAGAAGAACAGGGCACTCCTACTGAACACAACAATAGAAATGGAATGTGCAACAAAATAAAAAAGCTTTTTCAGCAATATTCTTCCATCCTTCATCTTGCTTTTCTACATCTTTTATCAGCTGAATATTTCATGTGCAGTTAATCAAACATTGCAAAATAAGAAGAGCCAGGTGAAGCTGTGCCTGTTAGGAAACTTTTTTGTATAAACACATCGAACATTGGGAGGGGCTCTTACACTTGTGTGTGTGTGTAGGATTATTTGTTAGCGGTTCTGATGAACTCCACACATGAACCTCAGATCTCATTGTTAACCCAGGGGAGGAACCAGAGTGTATTGCATCCAGGCCCCCCCCTCCCCCTCCCCCTCCCCAGGTGATGCAGGTGAGAAAGAGAAGAGGATCCCTTTCCATTCGTTTATCTTGCTTTTGCCCAGAGAAGGACTGTGGCAATGTGGCCATGCCCTTGTGCGTAGTTTGTGTTATATGTTGTATGTTGCGTGTTGAGTGTAAATATTGGTGTATGGAGATGGTACACGGGATATAAACGGGTCTGTGTTTCACGTGTATTTAAAAATGTAGATTTGTATTTCGGCACGAGGATGGCACAAATCACTTCACGTGCTGGTTAAAATGTAATGTGTGGTCACGGGAGTGCACTTTAATTAATTCACGTGCAGTTGTACCGAGATTCCTGCTGGTTCCACCTCCACCAGCAGAGGAAGAATGTCTGCTGTCCCCATGTCCACCAGCAGAGGGAGCATGCCTGTTGGTTCACCTGCTGCTGCCGTCCTGAGAGCTAGAGGGGGAGGAGCCATCGCTGCCATCCCGAGAGCCAGAAGAGGAGTTACAGGCTCAACCCCCTGAATTTTTTTTGGGGGGGAGAAGGGCAGGATGCCGGTGTCCCCCAGCAGCCTCTATTTATGCTGCTGAAGGGAGCACGGCACACACCAGCCCAGCCGCCACAGCCTCCCTCTGAGTGGCCAGCATCCGCCCCATCACCACTGCCTCCATCACAGTCCCCTGCAAGTGAGGCAGAGCCGCACCAGTCCCCTGCAAGAGAGGCAGAGCCGCACCAGTCCCCTGCAACGTCAGGAGACTACACGCTGCTCCCACCTCCATCGTCAGGAGACTACACGCTGCTCCCACCTCCATCGCCAGGAGACTACACGCTGCTCCCACCTCCACCGCTTCCGCCACTAGGAGCAGAGCAGCAGGAGCTGCCTCTGCCTCCGCCACCTCCACCGCTTCCTCCACTAGGAGCAGAGCAGCAGGAGCTGCCTCTGCCTCCACCACTGCCAGGAGCAGAACAGCAGGAGCTGTCTCTGCTTCCCGCACCTCCACCACAGGGAGTACGGTGGCCGGAGCCCCAGAAAGGGGAGCTACCGGCTACAAAGACAGGGGGAGAGGTCAGGAGACCACTTTCCCCAGCAGCAGTTTCGCTGCAGGAGTTCTTGTGGCCGGAGCCCCACAGGAGGGAGCTACCGGCTACGAAGAAAGGGGGAGAGGTCAGGAGACTAGCATCCCCCGCAGCAATTTCGCTGCAGGAGTGGACCAGCATGCTGTCAGCCGTGCCACTACCGGCAGGGGTGCTGACAGCATTGCCAGCCATGGGCCCACTGAAGCCTCCCTTCCCAGCCCGAGACTTTGTCCTGGGCTGCTGGGTTTTTAAGGGGGGAGGTGGCCGTTGATGCCATGTGTGCTGCGCACAAGGGGGGGTATATGTGGCCACGCCCTTGTGCGTAGTTTGTGTTGTATGTTGCGTGTAAATGTTGGTGTATAGAGATGGTACACGGGATATAAACGGGTCTGTGTTTCACGTGTATTTAAAAATGTAGATTTGTATTTAGGCACGAGGATGGCACAAATCACTTCATGTGCTGGTTAAAATGTAATGTGTGGTCACGGGAGTGCACTTTAATTAATTCACGTGCAGTTGTACCGAGATTCCAATTGAATGATTGACTAGCAATCGAGTCTCGGTACAACTGCATAAAAGCAGCATGTTTTCACTCACTCGGGGTTGGGTGTTCGAGAGTGGAGAACGGGTGAGAGAAGGAGAACGTAAAATTAAGGACCATAATAATAAGTGTTTTTGTACTCACCGTGTTTGTTTGTCTCCGTGCACCGTTTGTTAAGTGTTAGTTCGTTTTGTTTGACTGTTTATTTTGGCCTCAAGCACCGTGTCCTGTTTTCTGTTTGTTCAACCTTTTTATTTATTGGTTATTAAACACTGAGTGCAGCCATTGCACTCAGTTTCACTCATCACCACCGTCTGTCTGTGTGTTTTCTTCCGGGTCTGACGTGTCACTACCAGCCAGCCTTGTGACAAGGACTAAACAGCATACATATACAAATTTAAAAAACAATGAAACACAATTACGAAATAAAACCAAACAGCATTAAAAAAAATAACATTTCTCTTGCACAATTTAAAAATGCTTAATGAGTGCTGTGCCTGCTAAAGGGTCAAGCGCTATTCATGGGCAGGAATCAACCAGAGGCACAAGAGAATGACCTCAAGCCCACACAGGCCATGGCGAACACAGAACAAATGTGGGCAAAAAACAGCACTACTGCCCCTGCCTTCAATGGCAACAGCTCCAGACCTTCTGCCTTCTACTTCAGCTGCCACCATCCTATTCCAGCAATGATCTCTCTTTCCAATCCCTTACAGAATGGGCTGAATAAAGGGATGCATCCCAAGAGCGATATCCCTGCCAGCTATACCCCAGGCATCAGCAATGGCACTTCCGCCAACCACACAAACAAGTCCTGATGTGGGCTTATACCCTGCACCGCCATCCCAGGCTCAGATGAAGACCCTGATCCCTCTGCAGGCGTTACCCCTTCAGGGTTCCAACACCTAGGGCTCCTGATAAGCCTGGAAGCATCTTGGCTAAACAAAGACTAACGTCAGATCGATATCAGTTCTATGATCCCTGGCAAGCCGCTTCAAGCAAGAATCAAATCTGGAAAAGCCTTCCAAACCTTACTTGGCCACGTTGCCTCTGTTATATCTCTGGTCCAAGACACTTACCTTCACATGAGATGCCTTCAACGATGCTTCTTGACAGGGTGAAAATACGAATGTAACCACAAGCAGCAGGAGGCAACATGGTGGGCTCAGTCACCCACGCTTTCACAGGGCATGCCATTGTAAGGAAATAACCCCCACAAAACCCTCTACACAGATGCACATTCCACCAACTCTCTGGAACTCCTGGCAGTCTCGCTGTGAAACACTTCAAAGTAACCTCGCACAGCCAGAACATCCTCATCATAACAGACAACACCACAGTAGTCAAGTACACAAACCACCAAGGAGGCACAAAATCTTAGCAGCTCTGCAAACTGGCAATGAAGACCTGGAAGTGGTGCACACAGCATAGAATCTCCCTGTGTGCAAGTTACTTACCGGGACCCTCAACCACGAATCTCCCTGTGTGCAAGTTACTTACCAGGACCCTCAACCTCACGAATCTCCCTGTGTGCAAGTTACTTACCGGGACCCTCAACCTGTCAGATGTCTTCAAAAGACTGGGAACACCCAAAATAAACCTTTCCACCACAAAAGAAAACTCGCAGCTTCTTCAGTTCTGTTCAAGGAACCACCAGAAGGGGGTGTTAGTGATCAATGGGCTCTCAATCTCCTGGTCACACCTGCTGTACGCATTTCACCCTTTTCCTTGATTACAGCTGTCCTGAAGAAAATAAAACAAGACCTAGTCTGTATGATCCTCTTGGCCCCCTACTGGCCAAACAGCTACTAGCTCCCTGAAATCATGGGTCTAGCCATCTCGAGACCAATCCACCTTCCTCCCCCAGAGACCTACCGTCCAAAAACAATGGCAAGCTACTCCACAACAACCAAGACTGCTTCCACTTAGCAGCCTGGACATTGAAGAACCTAGAGCACAGAGTTCTTTCAGACTCAAAGAAGTACTAACTGCCTCAAAGAAAAGTCCACGCACTCATTCCACTCCAAGAAATGGGAAGAATTCAGCAGGTGGTGTCAAGACAATCACATGCACCCATTCTCAATATCCCTTCAAGATTACCTTCTATATCTCAGGGGACTTTATGATACGGGCCTAGCAACATCCCCTATAAAGGTTCACTCCTCGGCCCTATCCAGCATCCCTGGATGCGAGGGTTACCCTGCAGGATCACTCATCAACCCTATCCAGCATCCTCCCTGGATGCGAGGGTCTCCCTGCGGGATCACTCCTCAGCCCTACCCAGCATCCTCCCTGGACGCGAGGGTCACCCTGCGGAATCACTCCTCAGCCCTATCCAGCATCCCTGGATGCGAGGGTCACCCTGCGGGATCACTCCTCAGCCCTACCCAGCATCCTCCCTGGACGCGAGGGTCACCCTGCGGAATCACTCCTCAGCCCTATCCAGCATCCCTGGATGCGAGGGTCACCCTGCGGGATCACTCCTCAGCCCTATCCAGCATCCTCCCTGGATGCGAGGGTCTCCCTGCGGGATCACTCCTCAGCCCTATCCAGCATCCTCCCTGGATGCGAGGGTCTCCCTGCGGGATCACTCCTCAGCCCTATCCAGCATCCCTGGATGCGAGGGTTACCCTGCGGGATCACTCCTCAGCCCTATCCAGCATCCTCCCTGGACGCGAGGGTCTCCCTGCGGGATCACTCCTCAGCCCTACCTAGCATCCTCCCTGGATGCGAAGGTCTCCCTGCGGAATCACTCCTCAGCCCTATCCAGCATCCTCCCTGGATGCGAGGGTCTCCCTGCAGGATCACTCCTCAGCCCCATCCAGCATCCCTGGATGCGAGGGTTACCCTGCGGAATCACTCCTCAGCCCTACCCAGCATCCTCCCCGGATGCGAGGGTCACCCTGCGGGATCACTCCTCAGCCCTATCCAGCATCCTCCCTGGATGCGAGGGTCTCCCTGCGGGATCACTCCTCAGCTCTACCCAGCATCCTCCCTGGACATGAGGGTCTCCCTGCGGAATCACTCCTCAGCCCTATCCAGCATCCCTGGATGCGAGGGTCTCCCTGCGGGATCACTCCTCAGCCCTACCCAGCATCCTCCCTGGATGCGAGGGTCTCCCTGCGGGATCACTCCTCAGCCCTCTCCAGCATCCTCCCTGGATGCGAGGGTCTCCCTGCGGGATCACAACCCATGGTAGCAGCAGTTCTTAAAGGCCTCCTGCACCAAGACCACCCTGTAGGCCTTTGGTCCCACAGTGGAGCCTGGCCATAGTCTTGAGAAGGCTAACAAAGCCCCTTCGAACCCCTAAGCGCCTGCTCCTTAAAACATCTGTCCCTCAAACAGCATTTCTAGTGGGCATAGTTTTGATAAGGAGAGTAAGTGAACTCCAAGCCCTAGTTATGAACTGTCCACACAATTCTCAAAGACAAGTTACTTACAGGCTAAGTTCCTGCTGAAAGTTGTCTCAGAATTCCACCTCTCTCCTCCTGCTTTCCAATAACAACACTACCAGCCCCCACTGTCATTTCTTTGGTATAGGGGTTAATCGGAATCGGTACGAATACCATCATTACCTGAGATGAACTCCACACCCATACACTGTATTTCCCTCCCTCCTTCCCAGCTATCTTACTAAAGAGAACGGGGACACTCTTCCCTGTCTCGCCTGTATCATCTGCAGGGAGGGAGGGACCCATGGACCCAGATACGCATAAGCTTCCATTTCCGGGAAGCTTGGGTTCTGTCTCCTGTGCTAGCAATGAGATTGGAGGTTCATGTGTGGAGTTCATGTTGACCCTGAAGAAATCCAATTAAAAATTAAAAAAAAAACACTAGTAAAATAAAATATATACAAAATATATATAGAATGAATGCCTGCTTGCCTTGTCTGAATTGAGATTTGAAGTCATGACTGGAAGAGCAGGCATCCTGAAGAGGACCCCAGCAGAATAGACTCCTCCATTATTGCACAGTAAAGAAAATACAAGCCTCCAACTATACAATACTCACATGTGATTTTTAAAACCCCAAAAGTAATGACTAAAGCTAAGGTTTACAATTTTAGAAAAGGAAACTATGAAGGTATGAAACAGAGACTGACAGAAGTAGATTGGAGTAAAATAGAGAAAACATCCACAGAAAAAGGACGGCTGTTTTTTAAAAATGTAGTACTAGAGTCGCAAAACAATTACATCCCAAAAGTAGATAAATCTAAATCAAAAACAATCAGTACTTTCTGTTTCCTACATGTTAACCACTCCCTAATCCATGTGCATGCATTTCCTTGAATCCCTACTGCGGTCAGTTTGATGATTAATCTTTCATGCAGGACTTTGTCAAAAGGTTTCTGGAAATCTAAATAAACCATGTCATATGCTTTGCAGTTATCCATTGTCAAGCAGGTTAGTTAGACACGATCTCCCTTTCCTAAAACCATGCTGACTGTCTCCCAGGTTACTGTTACCATATAGGTAATTTTCCATTTTGGATTTTATTATAGTTTCCATAAGTTTACATATAATAGAAGTCAGGCTTACTGGTCTGTAGTTACCTGGTTCGGTTTTGTCTCCCTTTTTGTGGATCGGTATTACGTTTGCAATTTTCCAGTCTGTCGGTACAACCCCTGTGTCAAGAGACTGTTGCATGATCTTGGTTAGCGGTTTGTAAATAACTTCTTTCATTTCTTTGGGTACTATTGGGAGAATCTCATCCGGCCCAGGGGATTTGTTTATTTTAAGAGCTCCTAGTTCCTTTAACACTTCTGTCTCTGTTATGCTAAAGTTATTTAAAACTGGATAGGAACAGGTCGACATGTGGGGCATGTTGTCCGTGTCCTCCTTTGTAAAAACTTGTGAAAAGTAATCATTTAATATATTTGCTAATTTTTTCTCTTCATCCATGATTTTGCTATTTGTATCTCTTAGACATTTGACCTCCTCTATGAATGTCCTCTTGCTGTTATAATATTGGAAAAACGCGGTCCCCGACCAAAGCGCTACCGCCTGCTCCGACGCCCTGCCGGAGGGGACGCGGTCCCCGACCAGAGCGCTACCGCCTGCTCCGACGCCCTGCCGGAGGGGACGCGGTCCCCGACCAGAGCGCTACCGCCTGCTCCGACGCCCTGCCGGAGGAGACGCGGTCCCCGACCAGAGCGCTACCGCCTGCTCCGACGCCCTGCCGGAGGGGACGCGGTCCCCGACCAGAGCGCTACCGCCTGCTCCGACGCCCTGCCGGAGGGGACGCGGTCCCCGACCAGAGCGCTACCGCCTGCTCCGACACCCTGCCGGAGGGGACGCGGCCCCGACCAGAGTGCTACCGCCTGCTCCGGTACAGTGTTTTAACAGGACGCTCGCCACCCAGTTGGCAATCCTAACCTCCAGCCACCAGCACGACTGGGACGTGCACCTGTCCCAAGAGTCCACCTCTCATGTTCGGTCGGGAGCTGTGCACCCCGGTGGAGCTGCTGTTTGGGAAACCACCCCAACCGGAGCTGAGGGGTCCCCCGGGCCCAGAGTACCTGACTGCGCTACAGGAGTGTCTGGAGAGAGCGCCCATGTGTTCACCCGTGACCATCTGCAGGGGGGCAGAGCCCAGGACTGTGGTTTCCAAGCGGGGAAACTGGTTTGGGTATACTGCCCACGCCGGAAGAGAGGTCTCAACCCGAAGCTGTAGAGCACCTGGAAAGGGCCCTGCTGCGTCTTGGAGCACCTGATGGAGGTGGTATACCGGGTGAGGTTCTGCACCCAGAACTGGACTGTGGTGCTCCACGGGGATCGCTTAGCCCGCTACTTGGGACATGACCGTGGGGACGCAAGCAACTCAACCAGCCCTACTCCTGACTCACCGGGCCCGGAGCTCAGCCACCTCGAAACCATCACTAACCCAACCACCGGCACTGAGCCTGCCACCAGGAGCCCACATCCACAGTCAACACACCAGAGCCAACGCCGTCAAAAGACTGCTAACTCGCCTCAGCCTGCAGGTGGAGTACTACTCCCGGCCGGGGCGGCTGAGAAGCGAGAGGGGGCAGTATAGCAAGCCGGAGGATCACTCGTGCTACCGCTACCTGTCAGACTGTCTCCCTACAAACACAGCAACCTGCTGTGACAGAGCTGCCAGGGCCCAGGCCAAACAGTCAAGGCTCAACCGGGATACTTTATGTAAAAAGCTGTTTTAATATATGCTTTTGACTTGTCCCGTCCCACTGTACCTGTCCTGAGTGTCTGCGGTTAAATTGTCGCTGCCACTTAGGGCAAATGTATTCAACTCTTGTGCAGATGGATCCCTGATGTTTACCCTTTCACTGCTCTTTTGTAATTCCTACAGTGTGAAAGAAGTGTATTGGGGGATCACTCCTATAGTTTGAATGAAGTGTGTTGAGGGATCACTCCTATAGTGTGAGTGAAGTGTGTTGAGGGATCACTCCTATAGGGTGAGTGAAGTGTGTTGGGGGCTCACTCCTATAGGGTGAGTGAAGTGTGTTGAGGGATCACTCCTATAGTGTGAGTGAAGTGTTCACTTCCCCTCGCTGTCCCCTTGCTGAATGCACACTCTCTTCCCCTCGCTGTCCCCTTGCTGAATGCACACTCTCTTCCCCTCGCTGTCCCCTTGCTGAATGTACACTCTCTTCCCCTTGCTGAATGCACACTCTTCCCCTCGCTGTCCCCTTGCTGAATGCACACTCTCTTCCCCTCGCTGTCCCCTTGCTGAATGCACACTCTCTTCCCCTCGCTGTCCCCTTGCTGAATGCACACTCTCTTCCCCTCGCTGTCCCCTTGCTGAATGCACACTCTCTTCCCCTCGCTGTCCCCTTGCTGAATGCACACTCTCTTCCCCTCGCTGTCCCCTTGCTGAATGTACACTCACTTCCCCTCGCTGTCCCCTTGCTGAATGCACACTCACTTCCCCTCTCTGGGGATTATGTGCTGAAGTCACACTGATCCGTGTGGAAGACGCGTCGCTCAGTGATAAGTATCCTGAACGACACATCTGTCAAACCAAGAGATATTATTGTGTTATTCATGTACCACAAGCCTGTTTCCTTTCCTGCATGAATAATCACTGAGAACAGCCTGGCATTGGATTAGCACACACAGGGAACAAAGTGAGTACTCATAGAAAGATTACAAATATACATATATATATTAGTAATACTGTATCACTACTAATAGGATACTATTGGTGGTAAGAGGTAGATGTTTCAAATAGTTCTGATGCAAGTACACACACACACAGTGCTGGTGTAGATTAGATAAGGCAGGCAGGGCAGATTGACAGTCCCTGTCAGTATCAGTTAAATACTAAGCCACTCCCTGTGTTCAGTGTTAAGGTCACTCCCTGTGTTCAGTGTTAAGCCCACAATCAGCAGTCCCAAACTTATCAAGCCTCGCTAAGAAAAACAACTGTTTTATTGTTTTGTTTTTTCTTTAACAAACCCTCTTAAAACTTGGATGCAACATGGTTCAATTAATTTGCATTTGGGTAAAAACTAAAACAGAAGAAATCATGATAATAAATTATAGAAAGCTTGATAAGAACCGCTAAATAATCAAAGTCTTATGACACTAAATTTCTTTAAATAAATTCTGTACCCGTATAGTATGGTTTTAGTGTCAGCAGCCAGGGTACCTGCGCGGGTCAGTGTGTCAGCAGCCAGGGTACCTGCGCGGGTCAGGGTGTCAGCAGCCAGGGTCCCTGTGCGGGTCAGTTTGACCCATGCTAGATCCCTGCCCCGTGCATACACAGTAAACAGGAAGGAGATCACAATGGAGGGAAGAGTTGCAGTAGAGTTAGCAGGGACTCCCCGCCTTTGTCACATAAACAGCTCACTCTTTACTACAAGCAGAGCATGCAAATATAATTACACGGATACAGGTGTTAATGTGCTTAATGACACGATCGACTCATACCCCCTCTCAGCATTAATCAAAGAACAATATACAAATGGGTGTGGAAACACCTGCAATATGCAACACACACTTGTGTGTTAATGTAATGACCTGACCCTCACATGACTGATTATTCTTATATTCCATCCTATAAAAGATGCTTTGCCGTGTTTCAGTCAGTTTCAGTCACCACAGGCCGGGCGGTGGAGAGAGGGCTGGAAGTAGGAGCTCAGTTGGCAGGTGCTTCAGTGTTCAAGCCTGTACAAGGTACCGATGTTTCACGAAGAACAGAACAAGCATTACCTCTGCATTCCATTGTGGAGAATGCAACACCTTGTACACCTTGAAATCAGTGCTGGCCATTGCGGCCCTACACCCCATTGACACTGTTATGGCAGGTGTTTGCATTATTATTTTTAAATGGGATCACAAATTACATTTCTGCTGCTGTTTACAAATCAGATGACTTGCAAAAAAAAAAAAAATTAAACAATAACAAGTATGACGCGTGCTGCATCAAAACAGTCTTGCTGTGATGGGTTTGTGTTTAAAAGGATGTTATTGTGTTATTTTAGTTTAAACGCTACTAGCAAGTCAAAACTGCATCTATTGCAACACCCTGAAGGCAATATGACTAGAACCTTGTTTTTTGTTTTGTTTTTATGTAGGAGATTAAACAAAGTTCCACAATACACGCAACACCAAAGTTACACCAGCGACTGGACTCTTCAAAGCAAGCTTTATTTATTTATTCATTCATTAAAAAAATAGAGGGAGGCGTGTCGCCACAACCAGGCACCATGAGTGCGCATGTGCAGCTGCTGCCCACAAGGAAAGACTCTGAGCAGCCGAGACGCAGCGCTTCAAACGCTACAGAGCTAAGCCAGCCGCAGCTGTATCAGAATTAAAAGGAACACGACATGCCGGTCACAGAGAAAGACCTGGCCGATGACGCGCCATGGAAGCGGATCCAGCAGAACACCTTCACCCGCTGGTTCAACGAGCACCTGAAGTGCGTGAACAAGCGGGTAGGTAACCTGCAGACTGACCTGGCCGACGGGCTCCGGCTCATCGCGCTCCTGGAGGTGCTGAGCCAGAAGAAGATGTACAGAAAGTACAACCAGAGACCCACCTTCCGGCAGATGCAGCTGGAGAACGTGTCGGTGGCGCTGGAGTTCCTGGACAAGGAGGGCATCAAGCTGGTGTCCATAGGTGAGTCACGGCGAACTGACCAGTGTGCCTGGCACGTGACCCGGCTCACTTGGTACCAACGCCACAGCCGGAAAACTGGCTGCGTGGGGTTCGTGCTGTTCAATAACTTGTGTAAGGTAGCATACGTGGAATGGATTGTGTTATTAGGGTTGTAATGAAGGAGTAACACTGACGAGCACCTTAACGTGAGCAGGTGCTATGGCGGCCAGTGGTGGAGTGACGTCTTTCTTGTGCACCTGTCTGTGTTTTGAAGGTGGCATTCGGCTGAACAGTACAGTGAGCAGGCCATAGTGCCATGAGCTACAGGTGGTTTACTTGGAAAACAATAGCGCAAGGAACATGAACTCGTTTTTCCTATTTATTTGTCCTCTGTTTACTGTACAATTTGTGTATGCGGTGTCTGAAACATGATAATGTATCCCAACACATTTCTGTGTTAATCGGTACTAAGCAGGGTAATCGTGTTCTGTACGTGAGTAGAATTCACATTACTGGTGTTCGTGACTTGACCGGGGCACAGGGTGGGCGGTTCGGCTTTAGGTGAGATTAGGATCCTGAATGTGGTCGGCCCGCATTCCTGTGTGGTTATTGCGTTGTGTTCTGTAATCTTTGTAATGATTCACAGAGGCTTCCACCGTGTGGGAAAGTATGGGACTTACAGCAGAGCTGAGCCGCCCGAGCCCTCCCTGAACCAGACTCGGTGTGCGTGTGCGTGTGCGTGTACGTGTGTGCGCGCCGCCAGACCGGGGACTGCGCGGCACCGCGGCTCCATTCACAAACTCGCCGATACGTTAAACTCTGCGTTAGATTACACAATCATGTAATTCATAAATGTTGTTATTATTTTAATAACATGAAGACCACTGCATAAAGCATCAGTGTGTATGTTATGTAACTTTCTTCTAGTAAATGTTCTAGATATTTGTGTAGCGGTGACATATATATATATATATATATATATATATATATTGTTTCGCGCTTACAGTTTTTAATAACTTTCCAAACCAGACGTGTTCCTGGCATTCCGGCAAACTGAAAACCCGGAGTTGAAGTGTAGCGTGTTTCAGCAGCACTGTACGCGGTGCGCTGCAGTGTAATATTGCAGCTCTGTACACAGTAACCAGTGTAGTAATAAGTCCGCTTGCGTTTTATTATTGTTATTATAATAATGTGTTATTATTTTTGCAATACCAATTTATTTGAACAGAACAGAAGACGGTTTTGTTTTTCAAAGCTGTATGTATTTCCACGCATGTTCCTTTCAGTGTGTTGTGGGAAACAGAATGCAGTTTAAATAGACACAGTGTTTTATGTTCGAATGGCACTGCAGAGAGGATCTCCACATCAGACCGCACTCACTCGGTCGGTATCCGCACTAGTTTAAACAGATTGGCACATTGGGGAGCGAGTCCACAGTCTCGTTCTGCTGCTTCAGTACACAATGCGTCATTCTTGTTGGTTTCGGGAGCTCGCGAGGTAAATCGAGCACCCCCCTCCCCGAGCCCCCCAACGAGTCGTCAAAACACAGGGAAACATTGCCATGGAAACACACTAACTATAATGCCGGAGGAACTGAAACTGGGAGCCAAGGTCTCGCTGCGTGAGATGTTTTTTTTGGTTGTTTTAATGTCTGAAGCAGAAAGTCCCAACTTCTAATCACGCACATGGAGCCCGCTGGATACAATGAGCCTGACCCTCCAGTATCAATGAGAATGACCCCTGGGATACTTACACCTCGTGAAACTATTGATGGAATCACATTCCCTTTATTACATTTCTGTTAACTAAGCTTTATATACAAGCTGTTGTTCATAACACAATTGATAACCTCCCACTGCTGCAGGTTTTGACAGAAGCATGCTTACTGTGCCCATGGTGTGGTGACTGAGTGGGCAGCTTGTGTCCCTCAAGCTAGAATCTTTGGGGAATTATAATAACTTATATATATGTATGTTTTATCTCAAAGAACCAGCTGCCCAACGTTTCGATATGTTGTACATATCTTTCTCAAGGGACCATGTGTTTGAATCAAAACATTGGAGATTATATATATATAGTTATTATAGAATAACCTAGTGTGGTAAGGCTCCAGTGAGTGCAAGCTGATATCATGTATGTAACATTGATTTCTGAGAGTGTTCTCTATGATTCTTTGCACTATCGTTGTTTCTGCTTACATCACTATTTGCAATGCTTATGAACTCAAGGCTCTCAAACTCTCCCATTGAGGGTCCAGGACTCTCAACTAAAAATACTGAAGGTCCCAGAGGACAGTGGGGGAGGGGGCAGTGAAAATGTTGGGGGTCCCAATAAAGTACAAAGTCTTTTGTTGTGGTACACCTTTTATTTTTAAAGTTTTGACATGTTTTTAACAATAAAACGCAAACACTAAAAGCCACAAGCAGAACATTTCTGTCTAAAAGAGCAAAGAACAAAACAGCTTAGCAATAGAATCCACAAAAGCACAATTAGAACTTGCTGTTCAATATTTCAAACTATGCATGCTCTGCTCTCAGCTCCAGAAGACACCAAGCTCTAGAAAATGGGATGTGAAATCCTGCTGCATTCTTAAAACTGCATCAACATAGTTAATATCAAACTGAAAAGGAGGGGAGCTGTTAGGGATGTGCTTTTGGTAACTTTTCACGAACGTTTAAACCATATCTCCACACACACACACACTCTCTTTATATTACATTCTGATACTGACAGCCCTGGTTAGTATTTTTTAAGCAAATAATTTTAACATCGCAAAGACTAAAAAGTAAAAATAAATAAATAAACAAACAGGTACACAAAGTATATATTGAAATGTTTCTATTTCTGGTTGTAATTGAAGTTGCCAGTGGAGATATAATTTTATACATACATAGTATTGAACACATTTTTGGACAGTATAATGTTTTAAGAATAGTGTGTTTCTTAAAGTTTTTTTTTTATCAGTAACTTTGGCCAAAATTATATGGTTTAAAAAAATAAATAAATAAAAAAGAAAACAGAGAAACATCACCCATTAATGCAAAGTGGCTACAGGAAAGCGAAAGCGAGTTGTGCTTACAATTGAAAAAAATGTGGAAATACTTTTACTTCTGGAAAATTTTTGAATTGTAAAGAGCACTGTGACTGATATTAAAGTCTGCCTCAGAGATTTAAAAGTTTGCGGTCTTTGATAGTAGCGATGGGATTTTTGAGATCTATTGCTCGAGTACTTGAGCATTACAATTTCCGAGTACTTGAATCAAACGCCACTCTCCTCTAAATACTGTACTAGTGTACATAAACCTCCCAAACATTAACACAAGTCCTATTTTAAATGCCAAACAAACACACAATCAAGTAATATATTAAGTGATTAAAATAATGTTTGCCTTCTTGTGCAGTTAATTGTATATGGTCAAGTAATACTAAATAACTTAAAGCATTCAAATTCACGTATCAACACAACTTTTCGTTAAATTGGAAGATGCCTGGTCTACCTGTTTGAAGTGTGTCTCAGGGGTCCTTTACTTTAGTGCAGTAGTTCCAACATACAAATAAAAACTGTACTAAACATAAACGGCCGTTCAGTCCAAAAGCTTACAGAACAATTTCAAGTGAAAAAAGCCTTCCACCTATGGGAAGATTGGGGAATGGGGTCCACGAGTCTGTGGTAATTGCAGCTTTTTCTCCCTTTTGAAAGTTTTGTATGAACAGCTGGCGCATGATTGTCTTTAAGTTTTTCAGCCTCGCTGTTATTGTTTTATGGGTCGGCACACTAGTGGGACAATCTTGCATCGATTTCAAAACTGCAGCATTCAATGTTGCTATGGATGTTTGATTTTTATTGCCATCAGTAGCTCCATCCACAATAGTTTTGAATGTTTTCATTTGAAATTGTGAAGCATTGAACTTGTGTTTTTGTGGTAATGCAATTTTATATGGCATAATTATTTACATACCACGGTTTTCTCATCCCTCAAAATACTTCCAAACGTGGCTTCCTTTGTTTAAAGATGCCATTTTAAATATAGAACAAACTAAAAAAAAAACACTTGTCATTAACGTTATTACCCCGCCATGGAATTGATACCATAAGGGCAGCAGTGTGGAGTAGTGGTTAGGGCTCTGGACTCTTGACCGGAGGGTCGTGGGTTCAATCCCAGGTGGGGGACACTGCTGCTGTACCCTTGAGCAAGGTACTTTACCTAGATTGCTCCAGTAAAAACCCAACTGTATAAATGGGTAATGGTATGTAAAAATAATGTGATATCTTATAACAATTGTAAGTCGCCCTGGATAAGGGTGTCTGTTAAGAAATAAATAATAATAATAATAATAATACCATGCCTACTACAGGCATAAACACACACAGTGCACCAATGAAGCGCCAGATCGACCGAGAATAAAACCCGCCCCAGTGTCAATCTTTCTGTTGTACCAATTAGAAAAGCTACTTGGAGTCAATTGCCAAACCCCATCCTTTTTATAATATCCACCCTTACTGTGGCACAAGAGCAGTCTGATACGCGACGGACTAATGATGATAAATTACTAAAATTAATGCAGAAAAAAATGTTTGGTGACATTTGTCACATGACTGGTTTTACGTCTAGCATATTATTAAACGTTTAACCACTTCTTTTAGAGTTTATACGTTTAAACGTTTAAAATCCCCCTTCCCTAGGAGCTGTGTTTTTCATCATATTTAATACGATCGGCTGGTACTGGGGATATTTAAATGAGCATGTTTTCTTTCAGTTTCTCTCTATATAGCGCCACTCATTTGGAAGAAAACTACTGGTATCCAACATCTGAACAGCCATTAATTCTGCCAAGATGTAAAAAGCAAGCACTAGACCCTTAAACTTCACAGTGTAACTACAATACATTTAAATAGACAGTGGGAAATGAACCTACCCTGGCTACTACATGGCTGGACTTTACTGTCATTTCAACACTACTTTAAAAGGCGCATTGTGAAAGGGGAGCTGCTATGAGCAGTGGCAACGCGCAGGGGGGGCACGCCTGGTCACGTGCCCCCCCCCCCCAGATTTCTGCCAGGCAGTGGCTTAGCCGCTGTGTTACAGGGGGAAAAAAGTGCTGAAAATATTTTTTTGGGTGGCCTCAATACGCTTCAATCAGTACAGCTTTCAATTAGTATACACATGAACCGCCTCTCACAACTGACCAATGACATGCTTACTGTCTGCCAAAGCTCACGTTTCAAATTTCTGTTTGTGATTGGGCTATTTACTGTTGTGAGAGGTTCAACCTTGAACTCTTCTGATTGGACAAAAATCCTGGCAATGCCACTGCTGCCAGGGTTTATTATTTAAAAATAAAAATATATATTTGTATGTTTTTCGTAAGTGGGTAGAGATTAGGGAGTGGATTAGGGAGTGGTTACAATGTAGAAAACAGAAAGTACTGATTAGAGGAGAAACCTCAAAATGGAGCGAGGTAACCAGTGGTGTACCACAGGGATCAGTATTAGGTCCTCTGCTATTCCTAATCTACATCAATGATTTAGATTCTGGTACAGTAAGCAAACTTGTTAAATTTGCAGACGACACAAAAATAGGAGCAGTGGCAAACACTGTTGCAGCAGCAAAAGTCATTCAAAATGATCTAGACAGCATTCAGAACTGGGCAGGCACATGGCAAATGACATTTAATAGAGAAAAGGTGTAAGGTACTGTACGCAGGAAAAATGTGCGTTCTAAATATCATATGGAAGATACTGAAATTGAAGAAGGAATCTATGAAAAGACCTAGGAGTTTATGTTGACTCAGAAATGTCTTCATCTAGACAATGTGGGGAAGCTATAAAAAAAAGGCCAACAAGATGCTTGGATATATTGTGAAAAGTGTTGAATTTAAATCAAGGGAAGTAATGTTAAAACTTTACAATGTATTAGTAAGACCTTGCCTAGAATATTGTGTTCAGTTCTGGTCACCTTGTTACAAAAAGGATATTGCTGCTCTAGAAAGAGTACAAAGAAGAGTGACCAGAATTATCCCGGGTTTAAAAGGCATGTTGTATGCAGACAGGCTAAAATAATTGAATCTATTCAGTCTTGAACAAAGAAGACTATGCGGTGATCTGATTCAAGCATTCACAATTCTAAAAGGTATTGACAATGTCGACCCAGGGGACTTTTTTCGACCTGAAAAAAGAAACAAGGACCAGGGGTCACAAATGGAGATTATATGAAGGGGCATTCAGAACAGAAAATAGGAGGCACTTTTTTTACACAGAGAATTGTGAGGGTCTGGAATCAACTCCCCAGTAATGTTGTTGAAGCTGACACCCTGGGATCCTTCAAGAAGCTGCTTGATGAGATTCTGGGATCAATAAGCTACTAACAACCAAACGAGCAAGATGGGCCGAATGGCCTCCTCACGTTTGTAAACTTTCTTATGTTCTCAGTTCCTCCAGTTCTCTCTGCAGGCTCTTCAGGTGGCTGTGCTGGGCTGTCCTGGCTGCTCCTCTTACTCTCCGGAGCTCAGTCTTCAGGATCTGGTTGTTCTCCTCTAGTCCTCTCCTTGCCTCTCTCAGCTCTTGCACCTCGGCCCTGTGCTGTGTCTTGAACCTGGTCCCCTTGTCTCTGAGTTGCTGTGTGGGGCTGCTCTGGTTTAGGTTGGCCAGGGTTTGCTCCCTGAACTCTGTGAATTCCAGCTCCAATACTGACAGGCACTCCTTCAGAGTTCTGATGTTGCTGCAGAGTTTTGGTGAAACGCGGGTGCAGTGCGTGGGGGGTGTTGCTTCGCTCACTGTTTCACTGGGGGGGGGTTGCAGGCTCTGGTTCAGTGTTGTGGGGGAGGCTGCAGTCTGCAGGGTTGCAGGCTCTGGTTCAGTGTTGGGGGGGAGACTGCAGTCTGCAGGGTTGCAGGCTCTGGTTCAGTGTTGTGGGGGAGGCTGCAGTCTGCAGGGTTGCAGGCTCTGGTTCAGTGCTGTGGGGCGTGGGGGGGGTGTGGCAGTCTGCAGGGTTGCAGGCTCTGGTTCAGTGTTGTGGGGGAGGCTGCAGTCTGCAGGGTTGCAGGCTCTGGTTCAGTTTTGGGGGGAGGCTGCAGTCTGCAGGGTTGCAGGCTCTGCTTCAGTGTTGTAGGGGAGGCTGTAGTCTGCAGGGTTTCACGCTCTGGTTCAGTGTTGGGGGAGGCTGCAGTCTGCAGGGTTGCAGGCTCTGGTTCAGTGTTGGGGGACTGCAGTCTGCAGGGTTGCAGGCTCTGGTTCAGTGTTGTGGGGACTGCAGTGTGCAGGCTCTGGTTCAGTGTTGGGTGGGAGGCTGCAGTCTGCAGGGTTGCAGGGTCTGGTTCAGTGTTGGGGGGAGGCTGCAGTCTGCAGGGTTGCAGGCTCTGGTTCAGTGTTGGGAGGGAGGCTGCAGTCTGCAGGGTTGCCAGCTCTGGTTCAGTGTTGGGAGGGAGGCTGCAGGGTTACAGGCTCTGCTTCTTGTTTCTCCCTCTCTGTTTGTTCTTTCAGTGTCTGGAAGCTGAGTGCAAACCTGTCTAGGCTGTTCTCAGTGCCCTGCACCATGACTGTGTTGTTGTGGTACACAGTGTCAGTGAGCATGGTGCTGTCTGTGTCCTTGTCTTCAGACACTATGATCTGCCTGCCTTTGCCAATCCCCCTCTTCCTGATGCAGGGGTGGGTCTTGCACAGGGCAGTGGGGTGCTGCGTGTGGAACAGCAGGTTGCTCTTGACCCTGCTCTCCCCCAGCACAGTGCAGTCTGCAATCAGGGGCTCTGAGGATTCTCTCAGAAACGTGTTTTTATATTGTCTCTTGGCCTGAGCAGCGCAAACTACTTCTGGGCATTATATTTCACAGCCCTGCTCTGCACTGAGAATGCTGCTGGTGGGAGGAGCTATGATTGATACATGTCTATTAGAGTGGCAGTTGCTGGGTCTAGCCCAACTGTCATTTCATTTAAATTCTCCCTCTGCATTTTCTGAAAATAAATTGCAGTAAATCTGAAGTTTGATAAGCCTTATTTATTTTAATTATAGTATTTTCTATCTTCTCTTTAGTTTATATTTAGACAGGCTTACCTTGGCTGTCTCTGTCTTTCTTTCTTTCCCAAACTTCCCTTTTCTTTCTCCTGTTTTCCCTCTTTCTTACCTTTTCTTTAAATAATTTTAATCCTAATATTTTTTCAAGAAGAAAAACATCCTCCCTGTCTCCTCTAGAAGTTTAGACAACTTTATGCAAAATTTCAGATCACAAATCAAACATTTTTCTGTGTAAACATTTCAAAGTACTATTTCTTTTTAGGAGCTAATCTCTCTGCTCGCTTCACAGAGTGCTCTCTCTGTCTCTCTCCCTCTCTGTCTGTCTCTCTCTCTCTCTGTCTCACTCACTTTTTCTTTAATAATGTCAGGGGTTTGCAGGTCAGGATTGAGGTGCTGTCTCTCTCTCTCTGTCTCTGTCTCTGTCTCTGTCTCTGTCTCTCTCACACTCTCTGCCCATGAGAAATGACAGCTGGGCTCTTCACACCACCTCTCCAGTTCACAGGGCTGTCCAGTATTTCTCATGCTGATAGGAACTCTCTTTCTGTGTCGCAGTGAAGCTGCACTGCATGAGATTCACACCCCAGGTGCAGAGGACAGCCACACCAGCACCTATTCACTCAGATCCTGCAGATCCATGTCTGTCTCTGAGTGAGTGTGTATCTGTGTCTCTGTCTCCTTATGTCTCAAAGTGTCTGCCTGTGTCTCTGAGTGTGTCTGTGAGTGTGTCCGCCTGTGTCTCTGTCTCTGTGTCTCTGTCTGTCTGTGTGTGTGCTCATGTACAGTAAGTGCTGGTTCTCTGTGTGTGTGCTCATGCACAGTAAGTGCTGGTTCTCTGTGTGTGTGTCATGTTGCTCTTTGGATAGCTGAGATTTCTTTCAGGAGTCGCATTTACTTTCAGCCTGTAATAAATTCAAGGAAATTCCAAATTATGAAGCAAACTTCAGCAAAGTTTTTCTGAACAACATTTATATTCAAATAAAACTAGCAAAAAACTAGTTTGCTGCGTCGAGGAGCAGTTTAGCTGTCTTGAGCTGTTTCTTTCTTTCCTAATGTTGAAATTGTTCTGTTTGTTTGAGCAAAGTATTGTGGAAACTCTGCACACAGCTAATGGGGCCTGCTACCACCCCCACAGTACCGACTGGAGAAAGGAGAGAAACATTCTCCTGTACAGTGAGAGGGCTTCTTTATTTATTTCACACCTCATTGATGCACTGCTTTCCTTTGCGAGGCAGTCATTTATAAATTCTGCTATATGAACGAATAGAAACATGGTCATTTTTGCCATTTAATAAGTTTCAAGCAGCATTTGTTTGAATACTTGGATATCTCTCTCAGCACAAATGCACAGACACTTTATAAGGAGGGTCAGGTTCAGCTCCATCCCTCTGTCTGGATGCACTGGTAAGAGCAGAGCTGGAATGAAGGTGCGTTTACACAGTCCTGAGAGATTCCTTGCTCTACGAAGAGCAAAAGGCAGCGAGAGGGCCTGGGACTGTGCCGGCTCCCACACAGCACACGCTGCGCACAAAAGGGTTCTCTCATTCCATTCCCAGAATGTGAAGGAACACAACCGTCTACAGCCCAGGACAGTTTCATGGATGTTGAACTGAATTTTATTCATGAAAGAGAATTCTTCAGGTGCAGTGCCCCCAGACAGTTTTAAAAACATTTCTCACATACCACTATTTAGGGAGATTGTTACATTGCAAGCAACAAGTTTCAAAAGTTGATTTAGAGACAAAAATAAACGTTATTTGTTTACATTTTAGTTTTGATTCCCTTAAAACAGAGCTTGCATACAGGATGACATTTCTACCATGCAGGGTAGTGGCTGGTTTGTTCAGAGTGACCGCAATAAGCGGCAAGGTTGACAGGGAGAGCATGTGTGTCCTCAACTACCTCTGGTGATGTAAACAAACAGGCACGCCTACAACACGTGGTATCTGATGAGCTAGACTATAGGAATCCCAGTTCTGAGTGTGTGGCTGAAGTGGATTGCTGGGTCCCTCTCTGCTCGTTCACACAGGCAGGGACAGAGATGATTGCTGGCACTGTGGGATCTTATCAGCTTTTTTACAAAACAAAAGTGAAACTCCTTGCAACAATACAACCATTGAGTTTCAAGTGAAACTTGATTTCCAATGGAGTCTGTCCTTGTAGAGATTACAAATTCCCCATCACTCTCTACATCTGCCTCTCCCTCTGTCTCTCTTGCTCCCTCCCACACACCAATGAACAGCTACTGCAAGACCATAAATGTGTAATCTGGTGTGTCCAGCAGCTACCGACCTTGTAAATCATTCACTGGGGAGTGTGAGCCAAGCAGTACAGGGTGGAACACGTGTCTTATCAGAGCAGTACAGAATGGAACAGGTCTCTCATCGGAGCAGTACAGAATGGAACAGGTCTCTCATCGGAGCAGTACAGAATGGAACAGGTCTCTCATCGGAGCAGTACAGGGTGGAACAGGTCTCTCATCAGAGCAGTACAGAATGGAACAGGTCTCTCATCAGAGCAGTACAGAATGGAACAGGTCTCTCATCAGAGCAGTACAGAATGGAACAGGTCTCTCATCGGAGCAGTACAGGGTGGAACAGGTCTCTCATCGGAGCAGTACAGAATGGAACAGGTCTCTCATCAGAGCGGTACAGAGTGGAACAGGTCTCTCATCAGAGCAGTACAGAGTGGAACAGGTCTCTCATCAGAGCAGTACAGGGTGGAACAGGCCTCTCATCGGAGCAGTACAGGGTGGAACAGGTCTCTCATCGGAGCAGTACAGGGTGGAACAGGTCTCTCATCGGAGCAGTACAGGGTGGAACAGGTCTCTCATCGGAGCAGTACAGGGTGGAACAGGTCTCTCATCGGAGCAGTACAGAGTGGAACAGGTCTCTCATCGGAGCAGTACAGGGTGGAACAGGCCTCTCATCGGAGCAGTACAGGGTGGAACAGGCCTCTCATCGGAGCAGTACAGGGTGGAACAGGTCTCTCATCGGAGCAGTACAGAGTGGAACAGGTCTCTCATCGGAGCAGTACAGGGTGGAACAGGCCTCTCATCGGAGCAGTACAGGGTGGAACAGGCCTCTCATCGGAGCAGTACAGGGTGGAACAGGCCTCTCATCGGAGCAGTACAGGGTGGAACAGGCCTCTCATCGGAGCAGTACAGGGTGGAACAGGTCTCTCATCAGAGCAGTACAGAGTGGAACAGGTCTCTCATCAGAGAGGAGTGCTTGTGGAAAGTGACGGTGTCTTTCTGAAGGGAATGATTTCCCTGAGGTTTAATAGATCAGGTTATTAATGCAGCATGCTCTGTCCTGACACTGCTCCACACAGCTGTGCAGTATTGATTGGCTCTCATACAGATATGAACACATTGCTACCGTACAATGTAACCTGCATCGGCGCAAAGCTAATTCTAGGCCAGGTCCTGTGGGACACATTTTACAATGCATATGTCCAGGTGTGTAGAATTTAGTGGCAATATTAAAACGTGTCTGATCGTCTCACATTTACTCAAAAATTTCAAGTGTTCTGCATCCTGGCCGTATACTAACTGCCGATTTAGTTTAATGTCACTTCAGTTACTTTGGTAATAATGGCATTATCAACTGAAAACATTTACAGAATGGTTTTCTATACTGGTAAAAAGTCATGGATTTTAAACATAATTTTATTCACAATAAATAAATCAATCCAGTCTTTCAGTTGAGAAGCCCCACACAGTTTGACACACCAGGATTCAGGAAGATTGTTACATCACAAGTTGAAAGTATCAGCTGTACACTTATTGGTTGTAAAAGCACCAAATCCTAAACCTGTTTGTTTAGATTCGTTGAGCCAAAACGCAGCATATCCAGACTTGTTAACGTTTCAAGCTTGTGGCTCTAATATTTGAAGAAGTAAAGTGTTCTGGAAGCAGTGCCACATTCAGGATGTGATTTAGGAGCCAGTCCTCCTCTCAGGCAATGAAGTGTGCAGAACTCCTCGGCACTTCGCGTGTGGAGACTGGTGTCAGAATCGGTTCTAGCCTTCAATTGTGGGGCAAAAGTCTGAATTTCATCAAACTTTGCACAAGCATTTATTAGAAGAAGTTCTTCTGTTTGCTGTGAGTCGAGGTTCTAGTGACTTTGTTTCCATGGGATTTCCTGAGCTGTTAAAGGGTAGCCACTTGCTTGATTTTCCATGAAGTATCATTTTACTGTGTATACAAGTCCCGCTGGCCTACCTGTTCATAGTGCAGCTGTATCCGCGTAGAGGAACACCTAAGAGAACACCCTTATGGTGAAACTGATTTTTCCTATTCGAAATGTTCCAGCTAAAGGAACAGGAACTTCACTTATAAGAACACCTTCTGGGGGTCCCCGAGTGGCTCATCCAGTTAAAGCGCTGCCGCTGGGAGTGCAGGATGAGTCACACAGCTTGGACGGCGCCGGTTCACGTCCAGGCTGTGCAAAGAGGCCGAACTTTGCTGGGGACTCCGAAGGGGGCGTCACATTGGCTCTGACACTCCCAGGGTGGAGGATGGGAAACCGGCAGAGATTACTTCTCCTCCTCGCGGAACAGCAAACCCTACTGGCCAGACACCGAGCACATTCAGAGTGGATAGAGGCAGGGCTGGTCTCTGTTCTCCGGGATCGGTAGCCCACCCACCTCTGCTCTCGATTGCTCTGCGTAAAAGCGATTCTGGCTTTATGTTTGTGAGATCGGAGGACGCTCACACACCCTGAGAACGTCTGTCCTGTGTGGGGACCCGCTGCGGTGAAGAGAAAAAACATAACTGGACATTCCTAATTGGGGGAAAATAAGTAAAAAGAATAATTGGTCACTCTAAATTTAAAAAAAACAAAAAACACCCTTCTTGGCACTGATAGTGATTTGTTCACAACAGATACATACTGTTTTGTAACCTGATAACTCGTCATCAGACTTCATTATCAAACTAAAATGGTTTATTCTGCCTTTTCAAATGTGACTTGTAGTCATGAGAGTGTCTTGAGGCACACTGATTGGTTTATTAAATCTTTCCAGAGCTGCCATCATGTCATTGAATTGTTTTGTATTCTGATTTTTTGAGCTCCTGAAAAAAAACCTGAATGGTGAGTTGCTTCTCTCACACTGGCAGGCAGGAAGCAACAGTTTATACATCTGCAGTCTCTCACACTGGTAGGCAGGAAGCAGCAGTTTATATATCTGCAGTCTCTCACTGGCAGGCAGGAAGCAGCAGTTTATATATCTGCAGTCTCTCTCACTGGCAGGCAGGAAGCAGCAGTTTATATATCTGGAGTCTCTCACTGGCAGGCAGGAAGCAGCAGTTTATATATCTGCAGTCTCTCATACTGGTGCTCAGGTAGGAAGCAGCAGTTTATATATCTGCAGTCTCTCACACTGGCAGGCAGGAAGCAGCAGTTTATATATCTGCAGTCTCTCACTGGCAGGCAGGAAGCAGCAGTTTATATATCTGCAGTCTCTCTCACTGGCAGGCAGGAAGCAGCAGTTTATATATCTGCAGTCTCTCTCACTGGCAGGCAGGAAGCAGCAGTTTATATATCTGCAGTCTCTCACACTGACAGGTAGGAAGCAGCAGTTTATATATCTGCAGTCTCTCTCACTGGCAGGCAGGAAGCAGCAGTTTATATATCTGCAGTCTCTCTCACTGGCAGGCAGGAAGCAGCAGTTTATATATCTGCAGTCTCTCTCACTGGCAGGCAGGAAGCAGCAGTTTATATATCTGCAGTCTCTCTCACTGGCAGGCAGGAAGCAGCAGTTTATATATCTGCAGTCTCTCACACTGACAGGTAGGAAGCAGCAGTTTATATATCTGCAGTCTCTCTCACTGGCAGGCAGGAAGCAGCAGTTTATATATCTGCAGTCTCTCACACTGACAGGTAGGAAGCAGCAGTTTATATATCTGCAGTCTCTCACACTGGTGCTCAGGCAGGAAGCAACAGTTTATATATCTGCAGTCTCTCACACTGGTGCTCAGGTAGGAAGCAGTTGTGGAATGTGGATATTTGGCACGACTGGGGTTGTGTAACATGAAGAAGAAAAAAAAAAATTCCAAGGCCAGTCCAGGGAATGTGTTTCTTGTTGGCATGACAACCTTGGTAAATAAAACCTCAATCTCTGGAATCCCACGTAGGCCTTCAGTAACCTCTGGCCCACTGCCAAAGGACAGGCACTGTGCAGCGTCTGCACACTCGCTGGAGCAGGGCAAGGAGGACGCTGGAAAAAACCCTGCTTTAAAAAGAAAAGCAAGCACGCCCTCTTTCAGATCTGAATTACACTAAACAGAAATATATACCTGTATACAGTGTGTGTGTGTGTGTAAAGTAGTTACACAGGAAATTATAAATCACATATCACAAATCAACTGTTCACAGTGAAGTATTTGCTGAAATTGCAGTACCTCTATGTTATCGTGTGCATAGAACACCACGCCTGATTCCAATGTTCTAAAATCTAAACAGAACAAAAAACACACTGGTACCTTTTTGTAAAATAGATCATCCTGTTAGTTGAACTATTTCTTTAAATGTTTCTCTGGCTGCTCTTCACTTTGTTTTTAATAAATAGTCTCCCCACGTCATGGCACCCGTAGCCCTGCGTGCAGTACAGGGGAACGGGGGGTTGTCATGGCACCCGTAGCCCTGTGTGCAGTACAGGGGAACGGGGGGTTGTCATGGCACCCGTAGCCCTGCGTGCAGTACAGGGGAACGGGGGGTTGTCATGGCACCCGTAGCCCTGCGTGCAGTACAGGGGAACGGGGGGTTGTCATGGCACCCGTAGCCCTGCGTGCAGTACAGGGGAACGGGGGGTTGTCATGGCACCCGTAGCCCTGCGTGCAGTACAGGGGAACGGGGGGTTGTCATGGCACCCGTAGCCCTGCGTGCAGTACAGGGGAACGGGGGGTTGTCATGGCACCCGTAGCCCTGCGTGCAGTACAGGGGAACGGGGGGTTGTCATGGCACCCGTAGCCATGCGTGCAGTGTGTGTGCCGGGTGTTTCTTACTGTATAGGAGCTGTCATTTTGCACAGTTTGAGCAGCCGCTTTGCTTCATGCTTCTTTCTCCCAAACTGCACCAGGTTATACTTATTATAGAAGAAGAGACACCATACACACCACGGATTCACTCGGAATATACAGGACTTGTACCAATTTCCTGTCAACTGTGAATGAACCAAATCTGTGAAATATCGAGGGGACGAGTCTGTGGAGCTAATTGCACACTTAACATTACTGTAGAGGTTCCAGTACAATATAAACCCCTGCCATGGCAGTAAGGGGATGGTTTCCTTCTTGGGGTCACCCCACCACCTTTGCTTTCTCAATATCTTGGCATGCCTGCAGTGAATCCTCTTTAAATATGGACAGGTTTTGGGGGTAAATGAATCCCACCCAGTCTTTCTGCATCGCTGGTAAACACATAGCATTCGGGCACCACTGTGCTTGGGAGACAGCTGGCTCATTAATATCATGAACTTGTATTGAAACGATAGACTACCCTTAATGTGTGGTGCAGAACTCTTTCAGCTTGGCAGAGACTCAGACAGGCGTGACTTATCAAACACGTGCACTAATGACTTCAAATATTCAGATCTGCCAGAATGTTTGAATTCTTCTTTGTTCTGTGAAGGGCTGACTCACCTGGATGTGAAAGCTGTGTGAGTGAACATTAGCAGGCTCTGTCTGGTACAGAGTGAGAACATAAGAACATAAGAAAGTTTACAAACGAGAGGAGGCCATTCAGCCCATCTTGCTCGTTTGGTTGTTAGTAGCTTATTGATCCCAGAATCTCATCAAGCAGCTTCTTGAAGGATCCCAAGGTGTCAGCTTCAACAACATTACTGGGGAGTGCTCTCCATTCAACTTGCACAGCAGTGCCAGGCTGGAGCTCTGATTAGATAAGATAAAGCAACACATTGCAAACTCTGCAGAGGTCCTGTAACAACACAAAGGAGATGCAGTAACTTACACAGGCCTGCTTATTGACTGAGCCTCTGAGTCCCAGTCTCTTGATCAGACCTCGGTTTACCTGCGTCCCTTTGACAGCTCAGTCGGAGTGCAGTTCACCTGCTGGTTGACAGCGGCTGGGCAGGGAGGTTAGTGAACCCCAGAGTGTTTCCCCTCTCACACACTCTGAACCCCTCCTGGCAGACAGACAGGCAGGCAGGCTGTCATTCTGTCTGGTGTTTCCCCTCTCACACACTCTGAACCCCTCCTGGCAGGCAGGCAGGCTGTCGTTCTGTCTGGTGTTTCCTATCTCACACACTCTGAACCCTCTGTTTCCCCCAGACAACAAACCTTGAGTTTTTACTCAGACCATCATAAGCAACACTACAGCAGGCTGGCCTATTACATCATGTCGCTTCCGTTGCCAAAAGAGATTTGCATTGGAATCGTGCTCAGTCATGTCGCTCATAATACATCATCCTGCTCCTGGGAAAGACATGAAAGCACGGATCTGAAAACCAGCAGAATGATCAGTCCTCAGGATTACTCAGCCCGCTTGAAGCATTAGAAATGTGTGCCGCCGCGGGGCTCTGTTCAGAGTCCATACAGACTGAGAGGATCCACAGCAGGAGAGACCTCCAGTGGGTAATGCAGGGCTCAGTGGTTCGAGGTGGGTAATCGGAGGTGGGCTTGTTCAGACTTCCTCAAACTCATTTCAAAAGGATGATAAAGAGCAGCTCGGGTTACAGACACTCTCACTTTCAAAGGGCGGGCTCACAAGCCAGCAGCTCATGGAACAGTCCAGTCGCTACTTACCAGTGTTTAAAGTGATTGAAGCTACACAAAGGATTCTGTCAATCGGCCGATCTGCTGTGCACAGCCAGTCTCAAATGTTTTGAAAGAAACGCATGTTTTAGTAAACGTGACTCTTTATTTTAAAACATGACATCGGCTACTACACTAGGTTAAACGGTTTGCAAGCCATGCTTTCAGATGTTGCACTTCTTTTGAAGAGAACATTTGACCCTGTGATGACCTGGTATATGAAACAATAACAGACGACAGGAAACCAAACCAAGCTGAGAACTTTCTTTGCCGGAGTGTAGACCCAGATTTAACTTTTAAAAAGACCTGGGGCCGTATTCCTGAAACTGTCTAAGACAAAAAACCTTAACTTTTTTCTATTCTTGAAAAAAAAGTATTTTCTTAAAGATGTTCTTAACTTTAAGATACCTAAACACTTGTCTTAAAATTCGCTCTTGGCACGTATGTAGGAGAAATATGTATTAAATATTTTAATAGTTTAATGAAGAAATGTGTGTGTGTGTGTGTGTCATATATATATATATATATATATATATATATATATATATATATATATATATATATATATATGTCAATCTTATGAATTCCCCAATAGTAATTTTTCATTATGGGTTTGTTGGTATTTTAAGATAAGTTAATATTGCTTCATAGACGTTATACACCTGAATGTAAAAGCTTTTCAGTCTTGAGTGACTGTTTTTTACCCTCAAGAAGACCTATAATCTGTTAGTCGTACAACAATCTAGTCACTGTTTTCGCAAGTCGTAGTCCTAAGGACAGATCAGTGAAGCAGGAGCACCCCCCAAGCAGGAGCACCCCCCAAGCAGGAGCACCCCCAAGCAGGAGCACCCCTAAGCAGAAGCATCCCCAAGTAGAAGCATGGTTTTCAGTCATACAGGGATTTGGGCCATTTTTTTTAACTGTATTTCTAATAAGTTGAGTCACAAGAACACAAACCACACAATCTCTTTCTAGTTAAAAGCCAGTCACAGACGATTATTGGTATATTCATTTTATTGTTGCGTTATTTCTGTTTAGATTTGGCCTAATATATACAGGGTCAAAATAAATTGCTCGGTTGAAACGTTTCATTTGTGTGTTGTATTTATTTATTGTATTAATCCGATGTGTAATACGTAGCTATCCGGGTTTAAATCAATACACGAATATGTACAATGTGGTGTATATTTATTGTATTAATCCGATGTGTAATACATAGCTGTCCGGTCGGGACAGTCCTGATTTCCTAACAAATGTCCCGCGTCCCGATGCATAGGAAGAAAGTCCTGATATTTACCCATACAAAAAAAATAATTTATTCTGCACAGTAGAGAGAGTGAAAACCACACACTGTGCTCTTCGTGCGGCTGACACATCATATTATTAGTATATGATATAGTATGACCCCTACTATGTGTATGATGCCTATACTTCTTGGCTTCAGTTTGTCGAACAGCATGAATGGAGACCTGCTCCTGTCAAGCCTGATGCTTTCAGCAGCGGATTAGAACGGGCCTGAATGGAAAAAGTGACTCTCAGGACACTGTATAGCCAAGTGTGTCCCAAAACGACAATCACTCCTGATTTATATTCAAGACACTGATGCTGGAGCCAGAAAACAGCTCTGTGCATTGAGGCTTCAACCCTTGACCTCTGTGGTGCAGGAGACTTGAGTGAGTGAAGGGGCTGGTCTGGTACCCCCCAGAGTGAGTAAACTACTTTGTTTAGAACTCCATGAGGTCACAGTGGTTCCCAGACTCCCAGTTCTGTCCGTGCTGGAACACAACAGAGAATAGTAATGTGTGCTGGTTCTATACCAGGCATGTGACCTCCATTACTGAACAGCGCAATGCACATTTTCTTTTCTTCTTTTTTAATTGGACTTTGTCGTGACCCACACAAATCTGTGACCTCCCAAGGGAAAACACCATTTCTGCTTTGGATGGAGTGAAGTAAACAGCTTGAAATAACCCTTTGTAAATAGTTTTCAGTGGAAGCCAAGGAATACAAAACAAAAGTTTGTTTCACTTGGATGAAGACAGAAGAAAAGCAAGCTTGCCAGAATTAGTGAGCAAAGCATGCTGAGACAAATCTACAGCGTCTCTCTTCAGAGAGACACAGAGCCAGATTTTACAAGTGAAACATTTACACGGTGCAGAGGTTGGCGTAGCTGGGATTGAAATGGTTCAGTCTTGCAACACCAGTGACATGCGATCAAGGGAAAGTGGCAGTGTGTGTAAAACGGCTGTATTTCTAGGGAATGAATTATCCAGCGATGAAACATTGAGAACCTACAAACCCCTTTTCCCAGGTCTTCACAGTGTTAATTGGACTGGATGTAACCGCACATAAGAAAAGAAGCCCAGAATGTGAAGTGACAGAAGCTCCTGTCAGTAGCGGCTTTGCTTCACCTCACAATCCAGGGCATGGAGCCTTTGGTACTGGCACTGGATTAGCTGTTCAGAGACTATAACTTGATTAAGTGTAACATTGACACATGCAATTGCCTGAGCTGTTGAAGACTATATTTTGGGGACGTATCCAAATTGGCTAAAACTCTGCATGACATATGATCTCATTGAATATGCTTGCCATAGTCATTTTACTGATTCCTACAATGTGCAGTTTATTTAATTTTGGAAATGCTAAAAGAAACATAATGATAAACATGTTGACTAGAATTCAATTGAAGACACTGAGAAAGATATTTCTTATGACCTTTTAGGCTCTTTTAGTGTTTCTAAATGTAGCACTACTGCGTGTGTGATAGTTACAGGTAATGGTTTATAACCTGGCCTGTACTGGTACGTGCAGGGTCCCTTCTGAATCTGTTAAAGTGTGCTCACAAAAAGGAGCCCAAGCAAAGAGTCTGGAGATGCTAACCTCCCCGCCGCCCCCTCCCCTGCTCCTTGTGGTGATCTCATCCCTGTCTTTCTCTTGGAGTGTCGAGAGCTGGGCTCTGTGCACTTAGCTGAGATCATTCTCTGGAGAGCTGGGCTCTGTGCACCTAGCTGAGATCATTCTCTGGAGAGCTGGACTCTGTGCACCTAGCTGAGATCGTTCTCTGGAGAGCTGGGCTCTGTGCACCTAGCTGAGATCATTCCTCGCAGTGAGGTCACCTTCCTGAGCTCAGCAGTGACAGGCTTCAGTAGAGAGGAGAGGCATGTGTGGGACCAGGTCACTGTCAACGTGACCCTCCAACTCCTGGCCAGAGCAAGCTGTGAAACCAGGAGAGGGCTAGGGTTCAAAAAGGTGCTTTGCATAAATATCTAAAAATGGACAGTTTTCTGAGGAAGTGTTGGGAATAGGAGTAATGAAGGGGAATTGAGTGGCAGAAGTGCCGACAACCTGAAAAGCTTGCAGATGCTAAATGGCTTGCTCTGCTAGCTGACCTGGCAGATATTAGTGATCGTTTAAATATTCTTAACACCAAGAGTTTACCCAAATGTAATACGAAAGGAGGCTAGGAATCTGATAAAAGATTGTTAAATTCAAGCCAGTTCTCGTGTTCGCCATGTAGATTCAGAGAGACAGACAGGGTCAGAGCCGGAGAGTCCACACTTTAGTAGAGTAGATGCCCTTTGTTTCCTTGAGCTGCAGCACAGTGTTCAGAGGATACTCATAACCTCCTGCTGCTGCAAGTAGTGATATGAGCATGCCTGCAGCTGACACCACCTACAAACAGGACAGCCAGCAAGTCCTGGCATCTGATGATGTAGCATTCTAAACTATGCTTCGCATGTAGTAACTAGACACGCAGGAGTCCTATAGTAGTAGAACACTGAGCGTCTTTGTGGGACTCCGGCAAAGACTCTGATGTAGAAGCGCACAGAGCTCTATGTGTCTCATTGATTAGAAGATACTGAAACTAAATACCCAAGGCCTCAGAGGCATTCTGTCTTTTTGCCATCTCATTACTACAGGAATTATTTGATGTCGTTAATGTGTGCCTCTTGCCTTGTGAAATGCAAGATAGACCTAAGGAGGAGGCTGCTGATCTTGTGAAATGCAAGATAGACCTAAGGAGGAGGCTGCTGATCTTGTGAAATGCATGATGGACCTTCAGAGGAGGCTGCTGATCTTGTGAAATGCATGATGGACCTGCAGAGGAGGCTGCTGATCTCGTGAAATACACGATGGACCTACAGAGGAGGCTGCTGATCTTGTGAAATGCACGATGGACCTGCAGAGGAGGCTGCTGATCTTGTGAAATGCACGATGGACCTGCAGAGGAGGCTGCTGATCTTGTGAAATGCACGATGGACCTGCAGAGGAGGCTGCTGATCTTGTGAAATGCACGATGGACCTGCAGAGGAGGCTGCTGATCTTGCTTTCCTCTGGAGTTCTATAACTCAGACTCATGCTGGCAGACGCCTTCCCCCCTGCAGTTCAGTCTACATGATGCCTCATTACTGCAGCTGATTGAATATCATTAGGCAGAGCCGAGCGCGTCACTCCTGCAGGAAGGGGGAGAGGCGACACTGAGGTCTGTGTTGAACTGGTAGCTCTAACTGAGTATTACAGGTCTGCTGTAGGGGGAAACAGTACTGTGTTACTGGCACACGTATTGTTGTTTAAATCTCACTTAAATGTGTGTTTTACTAGCATTGCAATTATTCACTGATTTCAGTGAATCATTTTGTGATTTCCTGAATATTTTCATAATTTGAATTAGTTGTCTTACACTGACACAGTACACCTATAGGCAGACACTGCATTAGGAACAGGCTTGGACTAATATTTGAGTGCCCCCTTTTATAAAGCAGTGTGCACACAAGCTTCTGAAGGTGTAGGGAACAGCCTCCTGGAGATCTTAGTCACACCGGGAAGGGAATCATGCAAAGGCTGTTTTGTCCTGGCTCTTCTGTTTTCAATAGGGATGCACGGAATCCAGGATTCAGCCTGAATACCTTCTATTTGAGCATGGTTCGGATTCGGACGAATCCTATATCCGCCCAAACACACACCCAGTTTAATACATCACTCCAATGTGTGCAGTTCTTCTTTAAATAAAAGACATGAATCCGGAATTGAACGTAACTGTTGTATTTAATAACAAGAACACGTTTGATGAACTCTGTCGCAGCTCTCGACTCCCTAAATTACTGGTGCGCACGCACTAAACACGTCACGCAGCTGCTGAATGCAGACATACCCCCGTATGCAACAGCACAGTCACATCACACTTTTATTAAACCTGTAATATACAATAACGACAAACTGCTGTAGACTTTTGTGCTTTGTTGCTTTGTCTGTCAAATGTGTTCTAGAGATCATACTGAGATTAAAAAAAAATAATAATCGGTGCACACAAATATATATTTTTTGTAACTTTACAACTGTCAGATGTGCAAGACGTTGTTAAACAATATGCTTTAGTAAATTAAATGTTATTGCATTGTGCCAATACAAGTCGAACCATTTGGGAACTGCTGTGTTTTATTAAAATAATTTTTAAACTATTTCGTAGCCTATTTGATATGTGTTACACACCCGGTGCATTTAAATCAACGTGGGTTTTATTTCTCAGGGAGATCATTCAGGTCACTCATCACGGTAATTTTTCCCTCATAGCTCTCAGATAGGGTTGTCAACAGGCTCCAGAATCTCGGGACACTTTAAGGCAGGTCAGGTTGTTTAACTCACCTCTCTAAACTGCAATGTATTCGACATGTAAGGTGAGTGTGAATTGCTTCAGCAGTTTAGTAAATGTATTTAAGTGTTTAATTGTGGTGGCGATTCTATCCCGAGAGCCTCGTAACAACAATTAATCATATTGCTTGAATTTTTTTATACAGTAAACAATATCTATCAAAATAGCGCAACACCATTATTATAGATAACTTTGCACTCATCTGCACTCTTTCATTTAACCTTGTGGCAGCAGGTAAAGTTTCGGTTTAATATTTCTTGCTTCACACAGTCCAGTATAGGTCTGATTGATGGAAACGATCCTCACAGGCAGGTGTGTGCTTTTGGTAACAATTAAGTAAAACAATTAAATTAATTTAGCGACAGTTCACACAATTCACATTCACTTTACTGAATCCATTGCAGTTTAGAGAGGCGAGTTACAAAACCTGACCTGCCTTAAAGTGTCCTGAGATTCTGGAGCCTGTTGACAACGCTACTCTCAGATCAGGTGACACAGGTTGAAACATCGTTAAAGAAAATAGTGGGTTATGGCAAAGATGCAGCTCTCCTTTCTTGTAAAGGTAAAGTTAACGGTTCTGTATTTTGCCATTTCTTTTGTGGGGGGAGGGGGGTAGTGGTAAATTGTGTAGTCAGTTTTTCATTCAACAGTTTCTTTCAGTGTTTCTTGACAGTTCGGTATTCGGCCAAATCTTTTGAGATGGATTCGGTATTCGGCTGAATCCCCAAAACTTGGATTCAGTTCATCCCTAGTTCTCACACCTCCTAATTCTCATTTCATTTGTTTGTCATAAACCCGTTACTGAAAAATAGCACTTGGAATTGAAGAAGGTAAAACTGGAACTGTTTCCACAGATATATCAATTCCAGTTTTATGGGTGTCCTCATAGCTAGTTACAGCCATGCCCATAACTATAAAACACTCAGTAGAGCTGAATGTAGAAATCCTTCAAACTTACTAAATCCAGTGACGCATGTTTCAACGAGAAGTCTTTCTCAATAGAAATTGCGACACTTCTTGACTAAGGGAACTAGTCCAAACTCATTGAGCTGTAAACAGTTATTTAACAGACTGGTTTTGACTGGGCACTGCAACCATTTGATCTGCACAAGAGTGAAAACACCACAACCACTGCTGTAAAAGTTTCCCACAGTAAAAGCACAGCAAAGTGTAATAAAGCACGCTAAAAGCATGGTAAAGCACAGAGAGGTATGGTAAAGCATAGGGAAGCATTGTAAAGCACAGAGAGGTATGGTAAAGCATAGGGAAGCATTGTAAAGCACAGAGAGGTATGGTAAAGCATAGGGAAGCATTGTGAAGCACAGAGAGGTGTGGTAAAGCATAGGGAAGCATTGTAAAGCACATAGAGGTATGGTAAAGCATAGGGAAGCATTGTGAAGCACAGAGAGGTGTGGTAAAGCATAGGGAAGCATTGTGAAGCACAGAGAGGTATGGTAAAGCATAGGGAAGCATTGTAAAGCACAGAGAGGTATGGTAAAGCATAGGGAAGCATTGTAAAGCACAGAGAGGTATGGTAAAGCATAGGGAAGCATTGTGAAGCACAGAGAGGTATGGTAAAGCATAGGGAAGCATTGTAAAGCACAGAGAGGTATGGTAAAGCACAGGGAAGCATTGTAAAGCACAGAGAGGTATGGTAAAGCATAGGGAAGCATTGTAAAGCACAGAGAGGTCTGGTAAAGCAGGTTAATAAACTGGGTGAACTCTGGTACAGTAAATACATAGTATAACCATGGGGAAAAGCATGGGGGGAAAACTACAAAAAACACTGTTTTTTGCTACAGATAAGTAATGATCTAAGCAAAAATATAATTGGATAATTCTACAGAACTCACATAATAGTATATTAAGCAGACAAGAAATGAAATAGTGTATTCGTCTAAATAATGTCCAGCTTAGTGAATCGGCAGCATTGAGTCCTGTGTCCCTCTGCAATAGCAGGGTGCAGATGCATGTGTCTCTGTAATAGCAGGGTGCAGACGCATGTCCCTCTGTAATAGCAGGGTGCAGACGCATGTCCCTCTGTAATAGCAGGGTGCAGATGCGTGTCCCTCTGTAGTAGCAGGATGCAGACACATGTCCCTCTGCAATAGCAGGGTGCAGACGCGTGTCCCTCTGTAATAGCAGGGTGCAGATGCATGTCCCTCTGTAACAGCAGGGTGCAGATGCGTGTCCCTCTGTAACAGCAGGGTGCAGACGCGTGTCCCTCTGCAAGAGCAGGGTGCAGACGCGTGTCCCTCTGCAAGAGCAGGTTGCAGACGCGTGTCCCTCTGCAAGAGCAGGGTGCAGACGCGTGTCCCTCTGCAAGAGCAGGGTGCAGACGCGTGTCCCTCTGCAAGAGCAGGGTGCAGACGCGTGTCCCTCTGCAAGAGCAGGGTGCAGACGCGTGTCCCTCTGCAAGAGCAGGGTGCAGACGCGTGTCCCTCTGCAAGAGCAGGGTGCAGACGCGTGTCCCTCTGTAACAGCAGGGTGCAGACGCGTGTCCCTCTGTAATAGCAGGGTGCAGTTGCTGCACTGGCGGGTTGCGCAGTGAGCCCGGCCCACTGTCTCTCAAGCTGCACACACTCTGCTGAAAGGTTGCAGAAGCTCAAGGCTGTATTGCCTTGTGTGTCACACCTGGGAATCATCTGCCTTCACAGCTCTCTGCATTCCTCTTTTAATATGTTTGGATTAGGATGCCGGTGGACACTGACCAGCTTCTGAGCAGGGCGCACTGGCACAGCATGAAGCCGGGCTAAGCCTGCCTGACTCTGCCTATGTGTTAGCTGTCTGGCTGCTCCTCTCTCAAATGAGAGGTGACAGGGAGCCCTGGAGGCTGGGGGAGGAAAGCAGAATGGCTCCAGTGTTCGACAGGGTGGTAATATCCCTCTTCCACACACGGCAGCTTGAACGTTGTGTTACAATAACACGGTTAGAGCAGAACCGTGCAGAGCTTGTACAGCAGCACTGACTTCCAGGCACAGGGTATCTGTGGCTTAAAGGAAAGACACTGAAGAAAACAGTTCTTAAAAGCTTTATGGTGAAAAAGAAAATTAGAAAAAGTCTCCCAAATTGCAGAGTGCTTGTTAGGGACCCTCTGTGCGGATCACATCAGTTTGTCTGCCACATTTTACATGGTGATCATGATAACGGCCTTGATTTTAAATCAAACTTTTATCATGCACTCCTAGCCTCTCCTGGACATTTCGGATTGCATTTGGAGCTAAACCCTCTGTATAATGGGGGCACTTTTTTCCGCAAAGCTGTTCCTATACTCTTATTATGCCCTTACCATGTTGTCAGCTGATCCTCTGTTGCTGTCTGATTTGCTGAGTGGTTGTTACAGTTTGTTTTGTAGCACTGTGGTCAGCTGATTTTATATACATTTTACCACCATTTTCTCCATAATTTGAAATGCCCAATTCTAATGGACCACCTCACCACTGCAACCCACTTACCGACTGAATATCCAGGGGCAACCTCCATCCATGCTGTCCAGTCTGTCCAATCAGAACCGCTCGGCTGCTCCTCACACTTCAGCACTTTCATTTCCATTGTAATTTAGCTGCCACTTCCTTTAGCATTAGACATGGCCTGTCTCATTGAGTTATGGAAAGGGCTGTGTTCTGTATGCTGTGGGTTTTGATGCGTTTCTCGTGTTACTGGGCAGGAAAGTGCAGTCTCACACTTCAGTCTGTCGGAGCAGCTCTGTTCCCAGCACAGCTGCTGTTCACACGTTATCCTTCGTGTGCAAGTCTTGGGTATTTGTCAGCCCTTAAAAGCAGTTCTTCTATTCATTCAATAGGAATTTCATCTGTAACTTCATCATAAATACTGGGGCTTGTGATTACAGCTGTGTAACATCCAAGCAACAAAGCTGCCTTTTTCATCCAAGTGTAATAACTTCGATTTAGTTTGTGCTTTTTAAACAGTGCTCACTGTGTTTTTCTTCTGGTAAAGTTGGAATCCTTTATCCTTTGTGTTCACAAACTCTAACCTGTTGCTGGTGAGACAGTTCAGTAGTTTAATTGGTCTGGCCCTATTCACGGCTGCAAATTATTTGAGCAATGAAGCTGCATCTAATTGAATTCAGGCGCATTGTTAATTTGTCATTAAGGGTAAGCAAACGGGCTGCCTGTCTTACACAGTTGGGCTAATCTCTTTAGACGTGTGTGTGTGTGTGTGTGTGATGCACCCTGGAGACTGTACTGCTTCATTTGCAAGTCTTTGAACATTGATTGCACCTTGTGGCTGCCTGTGGTCGGAAACATTGCAGTAACTTTACTGAGGAAATGTTTGCCCAGTTTAAGTAATGGATTATGCGGCATCTTTATTGCATTGGTTTTAATGGTATTTATCATTTCAAACAAAGGGATGTTTTTATAACTGCAGAACAATTCATTTTATCGCATTACATCACAGGTCTTTTGTCACTGTCTTAATAGCTTTCTCATTGGTGATCGCAAGTGGAAAATGGTATTATTCATGTGCACCAGGCAAAACATTCAATAAACTGGGCATCGCACTGCAGGGATGGAAATAAGACTTCCATTGCATAGCAGTTTGATCCATTCCTGGTTTTACTGTGAGTTTAATCACACACCTGAGCTTGTTATACAAACTGACATATCAAGCTTGTATTAAAACCTGGCATGGGTAGCACTGCTATGCAATAGGAGTCTTATTAACTGGGAACACCCCTATAGCATCACGTCTTCAGGGTTTTCAATTAGTTTTGAATGTGGGAACACCCCCATAGCATCACACCTTCAGGGTTTTCAATTCATTTTGAATGTGGGAACACGCCCATAGCATCACGCCTTCAGGGTTTTCAATTAGTTTTGAATGTGGGAACACCCCCATAGCATCACGCCTTCAGGGTTTTCAATTCGTTTTGAATGTGGGAACACGCCCATAGCATCATGCCTTCAGGGTTTTCAATTAGTTTTGAATGTGGGAACACCCCCATAGCATCACACCTTCAGGGTTTTCAATTCATTTTGAATGTGGGAACACGCCCATAGCATCACGCCTTCAGGGTTTTCAATTAGTTTTGAATGTGGGAACACCCCCATAGCATCACGCCTTGAGGGTTTTCTTTTTTTTTTTCTTTTTTTTTTTTTTAAATTTAGTTGTCGCCAATTATTTTTACCCCGGTTTTCACCCCAATTTAGCATGCCCAATTATTATCTGTATCCCCGGCTCACCGCTCGCAACCCCCCCGCCGACTCGGGAAACGGAGGCTGGAACACGCGTCCTCCGAAACGTGCTCCTTCCAAGCCGTCATTTTTCGCACTGCAGATCCACAGCAACGCCACCAGACCTATAGTGCCGGAGGACAACACAGATCTGGCGGCTCCGCTGCAGAGCCACAGGCGCCCTATCGGCCACAGGGGTCGCTGATGCGCGGTGAGCCGTGGATTCCCCTGCTGACCTAAGCCCTCCCTACCCGGGCAGCGCTCAGTCAATTGTGCGCCGCCCCCTAGGAACTCTCGGTCACGGTCAGCTGTGACATAGCCTGGATTCGAACCTGCGATCTCCAGGCTATAGGGCACATCCTGCGAGGAGCGCCTTTACTGGATGCGCCACTCGGGAGCCCCCGCCTTGAGGGTTTTCAATTCGTTTTGAATGTGGGAACACCCCCATAGCATCACGCCTTCAGGGTTTTCAATTCGTTTTGAATGTGGGAACACCCCTATAGCATCACGCCTTGAGGGTTTTCAATTAGTTTTGAATGTGGGAACACCCCTATAGCATCACGTCTTCAGGGTTTTCAATTAGTTTTATGTGGCACTTACAAGGTAGTAGGGGGCAGCAGTGTCATCGAGACGCATTGGCACATTTCTGTATGGTTTAAGCATGTGTTGGACTAGTAATGGTCTGCTTGTAGTTTCTGACAAAGTACTCCATTAGTGTAATGAAGGAGCTTTATTTCAGCACTGCTAACAGCAAGGCAAGATCAACAAGAACAACAATTGTACTTTAGGATCATCAGGGCCCTGCAATACAAGACTGGCTGGAAAAAGAACTGGTATTTTCTAAGAAAATCAATGACATGCTCTGATGCAAAATATTCTCTTTCACTCAACTTAAATATACCCCTGCTGCTTTAAATCACACACGTCATACAGAGCAGAGTGCAAAACTGTGGGACCACCCCAGAAAAAATGACCATTGGAAGCTATAAACAAACTGGAATGTAAGCAAAGTCTGCATTCTAAAGAAGCTGAGTGCGCAGATAGCGGAACTACGGAAGAATGCAGCAACCATCCATCTATAATCACAATAGTTTAAATATTGTCTTTCAGAGATTATCCTTTTTATTTCAATTATTATCTTTTGATATTTATGCTATTTATAAATAAGTTAGTATTCCTCCGTTTAGTTGCATATTATTACTTTCTTTGCACACTGTAATGGGTAACTGCCCGACATATTACTACTGTAGTATTATTATTATCATTATTATTATTATTATTATTTATTTAGCTGCTGTCTTTATCCAAGGCAACCCATCTATGTATTTATTGATTTGGTATTTATTTATTTTGCTTCAGTCTCAGATAACTCAAGATATTTAAATACAAAGACGATAATATCTCTAATGTTGGATTGATACAACACACAGGGATTTAAAGCTTAGGCTATTTGAATGGAATGGAAAAAAACGCAACAAGATTTATACTGTATAGAGAACAAGTACCTGAGGCCTCTTCTGAACACAATACATCTATACTGTAGGTGCAAAGATATCTTGTCTTTCGTAATAATAATTCAAAAGCAGTATTTATAACAATTTGTGAATTTAAAGAAGACAATAGACTTCAAAAATACTATTCTCAATTTCTCAATTTTTTGGTGGACTCGGCCGACGGAACAATGTTGGACTCCAAAGTGGAGTATGCAGAGTTACAAGATTACAGCATTACAAAGACACAATCACAAAATGAGAGAGAGAGAGAGAGAGAGAGAGAGAGAAAGAGAGAGACACACAGAGAGGAGAGAGAGAGAGAGAGAGAGAGATGCAGTTACAGAGTACAGCATTACAAAGACACAATCACAAAATGAGAGAGAGCGAGAGAGACACACACACAGAGAAGAGAGAGAGAGAGATGCAGAGTTACACAGAGTACAGCATTACAAAGACACAGAGAGAGAGAGAGAGGAGAGAGAGCGATGCAGAGTTACACAGAGTACAGCATTACAAAGACACAATCACAAAATAACAAATAAAACAAAAAAAGGTTTGGTGATTATCGTAAAATACTCGATTACGAAGTACAGACATTTTGAACACAAACGGAGTACAGACGTATCGTTTTCTGATATGCAGGGAGTAGTTCATTAAAATGTTGTTATTTTGGATATAAGTAACTTCTATTTAATGAGAGTTCAATAATACACATTTTATAAAATAATTTAAATAACCACTGCAGAGTAAATTACCATTTTTTTTTTTTTTGTTATGCAATTATTGACACCATTTGACATGCGAAACCTGCATTGATGATCTGTAGCTCCACCATGCAAGAAAGAAACAAACACACCAACCACGTATTTTAAAAGCCTATTTGGACGACAGTGGGAAATTGAGTGGAGACCCAGGACTGTTTCACACAGAGGGTGGTGAGGGTACTGTATGGAATGGGTACGCAGTCACGGTGTAGCTGCTGAGTCATTGGGATCCTTTAGGAGCCGACTAGACGAAGTTTTGAGATCAATCAGCTGCTGGAAGCGCATGTGCGTTAGTGGCCTGAAAGAACTCGAGCTTGTAACTTTTTTTCTTGTTTTAGATTGACAGTGAATTTTATATACACTCCCGTGGTCAGCCCCTGCAGTGTCCTCTGTTAATTCAGGGTTCCAAAGATAGGTCACACATGTTCTGTAATATCTCTATACTGTGAATGGAAAGTTTGTTTTAATGATGGGGAGAAGGAAGCTTTCCTTCCCTGCTTCTCGTGTGAGTTGAGCTGAATGTATTAGCTGCTCCGACACTCTGCACTCAGACAGGGGGGAGGAGTGTGCCATGGACATCAGAGCAAGAGAGAGAGACTGACAGACACTCGGAGAGAGAGACTGAGAGACACTGCTTCACAGGAGTGTGCCATGGACATCAGAGCAAGAGAGAGAGACTGACAGACACTCGGAGAGAGAGACTGAGAGACACTGCTTCACAGGAGTCTGCCATGGACATCAGAGCAAGAGAGAGAGACTGACAGACACTCGGAGAGAGAGACTGAGAGACACTGCTTCACAGGAGTGTGCCATGGACATCAGAGCAAGAGAGAGAGACTGACAGACACTCGGAGAGAGAGACTGAGAGACACTGCTTCACAGGAGTCTGCCATGGACATCAGAGCAAGAGAGAGAGACTGACAGACACTCGGAGAGAGAGACTGAGAGACACTGCTTCACAGGAGTGTGCCATGGACATCAGAGCAAGAGAGAGAGACTGAGAGACACTCGGAGAGAGAGACTGAGAGACACTCGGAGAGAGAGACTGAGAGACACTGCTTCACAGGAGTGTGCCATGGACATCAGAGCAAGAGAGAGAGACTGACAGACACTCGGAGAGAGAGACTGAGAGACACTGCTTCACAGGAGTGTGCCATGGACATCAGAGCAAGAGAGAGAGACTGACAGACACTCGGAGAGAGAGACTGAGAGACACTGCTTCACAGGAGTGTGCCATGGACATCAGAGCAAGAGAGAGAGACTGACAGACACTCGGAGAGAGAGACTGAGAGACACTGCTTCACAGGAGTGTGCCATGGACATCAGAGCAAGAGAGAGAGACTGAGAGACACTCGGAGAGAGAGACTGAGAGACACTCGGAGAGAGAGACTCGGAGAGAGGTGTCCCGGGGCTGCGCCCTGCTACCCAGCGTGCACCTGGCACACCACCACCACATCAGGCCCCACCACATGTACGACCAGGTGCACCTCAACAGGGAGGGCATGAAGCTTTTTGCTAAATCCCTCAAGGACATCGCCCTGGGCCGAGAGCTCACCAGCACACCCTACACCGAGACCAGGAGCACGCCCAGCCGCCCCCGAGCTCCTAGGATCCCCCAGCCCCCCAGACCACGCCCCCACCACAGAGCTGCCAGTCAGCAGGAGCAGCGCCTGGGACCCCCCCGCCCCCCGCATTCCATCCAGCCCCCCAGGCCACGCCCCCACCACAGAGCTGCCAATCAGCAGGAGCGACGCCAGGGACCCCCACGTCACCCGCATTCCCCCCAGCCCCCGCAGCACAGCTATGCTGCAGCCGTGTCCCGTCGGCCAGGAAACCCCGCCAGCACGGAGCTGAACGAGATAAGACATCTCCTAAACCTTATCTGCACTAAGCTAATTAGCTAATGTATCACCTGTATACCACAAAATTAAGGAAAATAACAGTAATATAGTATAAATATATAAATCATAACCAAATTTAAATATGAAAATGTAAAACTTTGTCACTTCTTATTTCTTTACTACTATAAACCATAGATTTTTTGTTAACAAAAATTGCATCATTTAAAATAAGTAGCTGGAATATCCAGGGTCTGTGCTCCTCAACCTTTGGAATGAAGAGCACAGACCCAGACTTTGTAAATAGTATAAATAACATGGAGGTAATAATCCTCCATGAAACATGGAGTCGTGCGGACGTGTCCACACACTGTCCCAATGGATACAGGGAACTGATAGTCCCCTCCCTAAAGAACCCCCACATCAAACGTGGCAGGGACTCGGGGGGCATCATTGTGTGGTACAAAGAGGAACTTAAAAACACTGTCTCTCCCATTAAAAGAGGAGAGACACATTTATGGCTCAAAATTGAAAAAAAAATCATCCAATCCCAATCTGACACATTCCTGTGCGCAGTTTACATGCCACCAATTGACTCCCCCTACCACCGAGAGGGGTGCTTCCAAAATTTACAATCAGAAATTAGCCATTTCCAATCCCTGGGCTCTGTGCTGCTGTGTGGAGATCTCAATGCCAGGACCGGCAGAGAGGTCGACTACATCAGCACAGAGGGGAACAGCCATGTGATTGGACAGCAGACCTCTTTGTACCACACACCCATCACCACACAGAGGAATAGTTTTGACAGTGTGGTGAACAAGAGTGGGAAGCAGGTACTGCATATCTGTAAAGGCCTGGGTCTGTACATCATTAACGGCAGGATCAGAGGGGATTCTCAGGGCAGATATACATACAGCTCTGCTCTAGGTAATAGTGTAGTGGACTACGCTATCACAGACATGGACCCAGAATCTATTAATGCATTTATAGTCCGGCAACAAAACCCCCTATCAGACCACTGCCAAACAGTCCTGTATCTAAAAACGAATCCAAAACTAAATAATTCAAACCCGACCCCACCCGCCAAATTATACGGTCTTAAACCAGCCTATAAGTGGACACAAAGCAGTGCTGAGGAATATAAACAAACAATTCATAGTGCAGAAATAGAAAGTATGCTAAACAGCTTTCTAACTAAATTTTTTAAATTAGACAAAAATGGAATCAATTCGGCCATCAAAGAAATCAATTTTATATTCGAAACAACAGCAACAAAATCAAAACTCAAGAAAACAAACAAGAAAAAAACTAATTCTAAAAAGAAATCAAATGAAAAATGGTTTGACATGGAGTGTAAAACAAACAGAAAAGAATTAAGAAAATTGTCAAACCAGAAACACAGAGAGCCAAACAATATTGAACTGAGACTCAGCTACTGCAAGGCTCTGAAACAATACAAACACCTTCTCAATAAGAAAAGAGAAGAACACGTGTCCAAACAATTATCCCAAATTGAAGAATCCATAGAGCAAAATTCCTTTTGGGAACTATGGAACAAATTAAACACATCAAAAACTAGTCATGAATTGGCAATCAAAAATGGTAACATTTGGAAAAATTACTTTGATAAACTTTATCAAGAATTAGACGAAAACGAATTAAACCCAGACCAAAATTCAATATTAAAAAAACTAAACAAATTGGAAACCAAAATTAAGGACAATCAGAACCCACTGGACTTCCCAATAACAGGACCAGAGCTAAAAGAAAAGCTCCAAGCCCTCAAGCCCAGGAAAGCCTGCGGGCCCGACAGCATCATAAACGAGATGCTGAAACACAGCAGCCCCAGGATGCAGGAGGCCCTGCTCAAAGTATTCAACCTCATCCTGGCTGCGGGCTGTTTCCCTGACATCTGGAACCAAGGGCTAATAACACCAATTCATAAAAGTGGAGACAAATTCGACCCCAATAATTACCGAGGCATATGTGTGAGCAGTAATCTGGGGAAGGTGTTCTGCAGTATCATTAATGCCCGGATACTGGCCTTCCTTACCGAACACAATGTCTTGAGTAAGAGTCAGATTGGATTTCTGCCAAATTACCGCACCTCTGACCATGTTTACACCCTACACACCCTAATAAACAATCATGTGCACCAAAAAAATAAAGGAAAAATCTTTGCTTGTTTTATAGATTTTAAAAAAGCATTCGACTCAATTTGGCATCCAGGTCTATTCCTTAGAATTCTTGAGAGCGGTGTAGGGGGTAAAATTTATGACATCATTAAGTCAATGTATACAGAGAATAAGTGTGGTGTGAAAATTGGAAACCAAAGAACAGGGTTTTTCACCCAAGGGCGTGGAGTGAGACAGGGCTGCAGTCTGAGCCCAACACTGTTCAACATCTACATCAACGAGTTGGCTACGGTGCTGGAACAGTCTGCAGCCCCTGGCATCACTCTACACGACAAAGAAATCAAATTCCTGCTCTATGCAGATGACCTGGTCCTGCTGTCACCCACTGAACAGGGGTTGCAGCAGAGCCTGGCACTGCTGGAGCAGTACTGTCAGAAATGGGCACTGACAGTAAACCTGGACAAGACCAGAGTTATGGTATTCCAGAAGAAAGCCAGATCTCAGGGAAACAGGTACCACTTCACCCTGGGAAACAACACCTTGGAGCATAGCACCAGCTACAATTACCTGGGTCTAAAAATCAGTGCGTCTGGGAACTTCAACCTGGCTATAAATGCATTAAGAGATAAAGCGCGCAGGGCTTTTTATGCAATAAAGAATCGGCTATACAAAATTAAACCACCAATAAAAATTTGGCTAAAAATTTTCGACAGCATAATAAAGCCAATCCTTCTGTATGGTAGTGAAGTATGGGGTCCCCTTATGAACCCTGATTATAAAAAATGGGATCAAAGCCCCATAGAGAATTTCCATCTGGAATTCTGTAAACACCTCCTGCAGGTTCACAGGAGTGCAGCCAATAGCGCTTGCAGGGCTGAATTGGGCCGGTTCCCCTTACTCCACTCCATACAGAAACGAGCGCTCAACTACTGGGTCCATCTACAGCAGGCTGATCCGCAGTCCTACCACCACACTGCACTGCGGAGCTGCTCACAGCCCCCACAAGAGAATCCCCTCAGTAGAATGGTACTGAAGCTCAGCCAAATAAGTCAAATTAATACCAGCGAGCTTCAGAACACCACCAACAAAAAACTCCCAGCACAAAAAATGAAACAAATTAATCTAAATCTGGAAAACAATTATAAAGTACACTGGAATAACGAAATTGAATCACACAATAAATTACAATGCTATCTGGCCCTAAAAAAAGAATTTACCCTGGCAGAATATCTGGTCAGGGTCAAAAACACAAAACATAGACAGATCCTGACCAAGTACAGACTCAGTGACCACAGCCTGGCCATCGAAACTGGCCGGCACAAAAAAACCTGGATTGCCAAAGAAAAAAGGCTGTGCGGTCACTGTGATCTGGGAGAGGTAGAGACAGAAATGCACTTCCTGTTGTCCTGCTCAAAATACATAGAGATACGGGAGAGATATATCCCCCAATTCAAAAAACAAATGGCAGAGTTTAACCTCCTCTCCATTTCGAGTAAAATCCCCATCCTTCTAGGAGAGGAGGAGCGAACTGCAAATCTAGCAGCACAGTATGTGTCTGCCTGCCACAACCTGAGGGACAGTGTGTGACACCCTGCATACACGACCAGGGGGGTACGGGTGATGAGGAGGGAGGGAGGGAGGTAGTTATATCGTTCAAAGGGAAGGGAACAATGGTTTTTTGTGTTTGTTAGGTTCTGTAATTGTATTTCCGTTTTATTATTTCTGTTTTGTATTATAAAAGCTTTGGCAATACCTGAGCGCTCTCGTCATGCCAATAAAGCATTTTTGAATTTGAATTTGAATTTGAATTTGAATTTGACTGAGAGACACTGCTTCACAGGAGTGTGCCATGGACATCAGAGCAAGAGAGAGAGACTGACAGACACTCGGAGAGAGAGACTGAGAGACACTGCTTCACAGGAGTCTGCCATGGACATCAGAGCAAGAGAGAGAGACTGACAGACACTCGGAGAGAGAGACTGAGAGACACTGCTTCACAGGAGTCTGCCATGGACATCAGAGCAAGAGAGAGAGACTGACAGACACTCGGAGAGAGAGACTGAGAGACACTGCTTCACAGGAGTGTGCCATGGACATCAGAGCAAGAGAGAGAGACTGAGAGACACTCGGAGAGAGAGACTGAGAGACACTCGGAGAGAGAGACTGAGAGACACTGCTTCACAGGAGTGTGCCATGGACATCAGAGCAAGAGAGAGAGACTGACAGACACTCGGAGAGAGAGACTGAGAGACACTGCTTCACAGGAGTCTGCCATGGACATCAGAGCAAGAGAGAGAGACTGACAGACACTCGGAGAGAGAGACTGAGAGACACTGCTTCACAGGAGTCTGCCATGGACATCAGAGCAAGAGAGAGAGACTGACAGACACTCGGAGAGAGAGACTGAGAGACACTGCTTCACAGGAGTGTGCCATGGACATCAGAGCAAGAGAGAGAGACTGACAGACACTCGGAGAGAGAGACTGAGAGACACTGCTTCACAGGAGTCTGCCATGGACATCAGAGCAAGAGAGAGAGACTGACAGACACTCGGAGAGAGAGACTGAGAGACACTGCTTCACAGGAGTCTGCCATGGACATCAGAGCAAGAGAGAGAGACTGACAGACACTCGGAGAGAGAGACTGAGAGACACTGCTTCACAGGAGTGTGCCATGGACATCAGAGCAAGAGAGAGAGACTGACAGACACTCGGAGAGAGAGACTGAGAGACACTGCTTCACAGGAGTGTGCCATGGACATCAGAGCAAGAGAGAGAGACTGAGAGACACTCGGAGAGAGAGACTGAGAGACACTCGGAGAGAGAGACTGAGAGACACTGCTTCACAGGAGTGTGCCATGGACATCAGAGCAAGAGAGAGAGACTGAGAGACACTCGGAGAGAGAGACTGTGAGACACTCGGAGAGAGAGACTGAGAGACACTGCTTCACAGGAGTGTGCCATGGACATCAGAGCAAGAGAGAGAGACTGACAGACACTCGGAGAGAGAGACTGAGAGACACTGCTTCACAGGAGTCTGCCATGGACATCAGAGCAAGAGAGAGAGACTGACAGACACTCGGAGAGAGAGACTGAGAGACACTGCTTCACAGGAGTCTGCCATGGACATCATGTCATTACTGACAGTGCGAGAGAGAGAGACTGAGATATAATGAATTGCAGTGCACAATGATGTGATCTTCCATGTTAGACACACACTCTTCTAGTTTCTCGCCTGCTCAATAGCCTGTTGTGTGTGTTCTGTCTGACTCTTCAGTGTCTGCTAAGATCATGATATACCATGCTTATTGTCCATTACTCTGTAAGAGAAGCATTGTGTGCTGACGTCCGTGCAACACCGATGTGCTTCCCCTCCTTGCATCTGAAGCTGTTTCTGCTGGAATAGTTAGTAAGCATGGGGCAACACATGGTCCAAGTTAAAAACAACCGAACACACACCAGCAGGTATTAAACAAGTATGAAATTACCTATTAGCAAATGGATTTAGAAAGTACCCTTTAGCACCAAGTTCATTGGTTTCTGTTTTAGAAACCTGAGTAAAAAGAAACTAAGCCTTTAGTAAATGCCTTTAGTATTTGTAAACTGTAATAATAAGGGTCATTTGACCCACGCTTCTTGAAGCGCTGGCTTGCGATGAACCTGTCGTAGCAGATGAGCCGGTATGGCAAGTGTCTGGTGGAAAGTACCCTGAGGCTGATCCAGCCAGTCCTGATCAGACTCCCCCTCGCTGTTCAGAAAGTACCCTGAGGCTGATCCAGCCCGTCCTGATCACAGACTCCTCCTCGCTGTTCAGAAAGTACCCTGAGGCTGATCCAGCCAGTCCTGATCAGACTCCCCCTCGCTGTTCAGAAAGTACCCTGAGGCTGATCCAGCCCGTCCTGATCACAGACTCCTCCTCGCTGTTCAGACAGCTGGGAATCCCGTTTATCAGCTCTTCTCACTTCTCAGTCATGCGTGAAATCCAGCCATGATGGTGTCTGTGCAGAACACTGACTTCAATGCAACGCTGAGCTGCTTGCATTTGGTTTGGTTTTGCTGTTTTGTGCCCAATCACTCCTGCCTCGGGTTTCAGAAGTGCTGCTGATTTCAAACACACAATGCCATGGACTTGTTGTGATTTCCTAATTGTTATTGTCCCAGCATGCAAATCGAATGCTGCTGCTGCTGCTCCCGAAGGCATGGGACCCAGAGCATGGCTTTGCATAATGACTCTAGAATTCAGGTCATGTTCTAGCATCATGAAACTGAGGAGCAGGACAGGTTTGAGAGAGCAGCCATAGAATTGAATTTAAACACAATCTTGGAACTGGAAGTCTAAAGGAATGAAGGGTTATGCTGTTTTTTTTTGGAAATGGGTAGTATACCAAGGATCTTAACTGTCTTCTGAATCTTGGTTGTTATTTGAAATACTAAAAGAAACAAATAATTTGATGACAAATGTTTCAACCAGTCTCTTTCAATGTGATTGAAGTTTCGTATTTCTTGGGCACCATTGAGTTATGAGAGCAATTAAACTTAAAAATCCATGAAGAGCAAGTAGGAAGTACAATAAATGGATAAGAACGATTTCAAATAAGAGCAATTACAAAAACCATGAATACAGATACCTTTAAGAGTAAAATCAATCACATGATACAGAAAATATAATTATGATTGAGAGCAGTAGTGGAATACAGCAAAGTGTGGAGCAGTTCAGTGCAAGTACAAGCTGATGCAAGTACTGGTACAACTGGGTGCCATATAGTCCAGTATAGTCGAGAGGTGAGGTTTACAGATGCTGTCTGAACAGTTGTGTCTTGAGGAGGTGCCAGAAGGTGGTCAGGGACTGGCAGTCTTGATATCCATGGGTAGGTCGTTCCACCACTGAGGGGCAAGGGTGGAGAAGGAGCGGGCTCTGGAAGTGGGGGAGCAGAGGGGGTACAGCTAATCTGCTGGTGGCGGAGGAGGGGTTGTAGGGAGAAATAATAGTCTGGCGATAGGAGGGTGCAGAAAGATCGAGGCAGCAATAGGCGAGAGCAAGAGTTTTGAATTGGATGCGAGTGGCAATAGGGAGCAGAGTAGAGTGCATTAATTAGGAACATAAAAACATAAGAAAGTTTACAAACGAGAGGAGGCCATTCGGCCCATCTTGCTTGTTTGGTTGTTATTATTATTATTATTTAGTTCTTAGCTGACGCCCTTATCCATGGCGACTTACAATTGTTACAAGATATCACATTATTTTTACATACAATTACCCATTTATACAGTTGGGTTTTTACTGGAGCAATCTAGGTAAAGTACCTTGCTCAAGGGTACAGCAGCAGTGTCCCCACCGGGATTTGAACCCACGACCCTCCGGTCCAGAGCCCTAACCACTACTCCACACTGCTGTTAGTAGCTTATTGATCCCAGAATCTCATCAAGCAGCTTCTTGAAGGATCCCAGGGTGTCAGCTTCAACAACATTACTGGGGAGTTGGTTCCAGACTCTTCTGTAAAAAAAAGTGCCTCCTATTTTCTGTTCTGAATACCCCTTCATATAATTTCCATTTGTGACACCTGGTCCTTGTTTCTAAAAAAAAGTTGAAAAAGTCCCCTGGGTCAACATTGTCAATACCTTTTTGAATTTTGAGTGCTTGAATCAGATCGCTGCGTAGTCTACTTTGTTCAAGACTGAATAGATTCAATTATTTTATCTGTCTGCAATAATTTTAAACCCAGAATAATTCTGGTCGCTTTTCTTTGCTCTCTTTGTAGAGTTGCAATATCCTTTTTGGAGCGAGGTGACCAGAACTGAACACAATATTCTAGATGAGGTCTTACTAATGCATTGTAAAGTTTTAACATTACTTCCCTTGATTTAAATTCAACACTTTTCCTGTTCTGTGCTCAATGGAATGTTCTAGATTAGAGGAACTGATTAGAGGAACTGCTAATTGACTTATTTTTCTCCATTCTTGCTAATGGAATTTGAAAGTCAGCAATGTGTTTTCCTTGTGTTTCCAATGTTTCGTTTAGATTTAGAACTGTGATGTTGAATCCGCTGTATTATTCACTTCCTGGCACCTACAGGCAGTATTGTGTGATGCGCTGATGGGACGGATTCTTAGCCCTGCAGATGACATGAGGGCGATTTCTAGAACTGCAGATGACATGAGGGCAATTCTAGAACTGCAAATGACGAGGGTGATTCTAGAACTGCAGATGAAATGAGGGCGATTCTAGAACTGCAGATGACATGAGGGCGATTATAGAACTGCTCGTGCAAACCAGACTCTCTTCAAAGTGTTTGTAGATGACTGTCTGTCAAAAACATGGTTTTCAACATGGCAATGATTTTTCAGTACAATAAATAGTGCTGGTACGAACATGGCTTTTCAAATGTTCTTTGAAAGTGTAGAGGAATATCTTATTTCATTTTTAAATAACTGAAAAACTAGGTGTGATTCCTCACTATACTATACTGTAGAGGTTTGATACACACAGGGCAGGGATTCCTCACTATACTGTAGAGGTTTGATACACACAGGACAGTGATTCCTCACTATACTGTAGAGGTTTGATACACACAGGACAGTGATTCCTCACTATACTGTAGAGATTTGATACACACAGGGCAGTGATTCCTCACTATACTGTAGAGGTTTGATACACACAGGGCAGTGATTCCTCACTATACTGTAGAGGTTTGATACACACAGGGCAGGGATTCCTCACTATACTGTAGAGGTTTGATACACACAGGGCAGTGATTCCTCACTATACTGTAGAGGTTTGATACACACAGGGCAGTGATTCCTCACTATACTATACTGTAGAGGTTTGATACACACAGGGCAATGATTTCTCACTATACTGTAGAGGTTTGATACACACAGGGCAGTGATTCCTCACTATACTATACTGTAGAGGTTTGATACACACAGGACAGTGATTCCTCACTATATTATAGGTTTGATACACACAGGGCGGTGATTCCTCACTATACTATACTGTAGAGGTTTGATTTCACACAGGGCAGGGATTCCTCAATACTATACTGTAGAGGTTTGATACACACAGGACAGTGATTCCTCACTATATTATAGGTTTGATACACACAGGGCAGTGATTCCTCACTATACTATACTGTAGAGGTTTGATTCCACACAGGGCAGGGATTCCTCACTATACTGTACACTGTGTTGCCTGTGCTAAGTGCCTCCCTGTCCTTCCCTAACCAGACTCCAAGGCCATCGTGGATGGGAACCTGAAGCTGATCCTGGGGTTGGTGTGGACGCTCATCCTGCACTACTCCATCTCCATGCCTGTGTGGGAGGATGAGGGGGACGAGGATGCCAAGAAGCAGACGCCCAAGCAGCGCCTCCTGGGCTGGATCCAGAACAAGATCCCCTACCTGCCTATCACCAACTTCAGCAGAGACTGGCAAGACGGGCGCACGCTCGGGGCTCTGGTGGACAGCTGTGCGCCAGGTGAGCGGCCACCAGGGGGCAGCAGCAGCAACACTGTTCACTGGGGTACAATACGATGCATGGCACAGTGTGCCAGGCTGATGCATGCGGGGGTCCAGATGAGCTGCGCTGAGCAATAAGATATGATTCTTTTATATGCTGGTATTGTTGAAAAGCAATGCTTGAATAAGGCAGTATAGAGGAGCATAGAAGTCACACTGAGCATGTCTAGATATTCTGCCTTCTCGTGAATGACTACAGGCTCTGGAAGAGTGTAGTAAACACACACCGAGCAATGTGACGTGGGTGGAAAGGGACATGCTTGTGTGACGCTACTCTAGTACTGAAGTCCTGCTTATATTGAAGCTGGAGAGAAAGTTCCTGTGATTAATAGGAGAGACTAGCTGACATGAACACTGTGCTTCATAGGCGTTTGATACTTTGACACATTAAAGTGCAGTCCTGTGCCTTTACCCGTTAAGCTCCATGCTTACAAGGCTTGAGCTCTGTAAAATGTATTTGATCACCCACATTATTAATCATGAGTGAGAAGTCAACAAGTCGCTGTTCAGGGCTTGTCACAATCCCTTATCCTGTGTGTAGATGTCAACACGTTTTTGTTTGCTAACAGTACAGCAGTTCATGAGTGCAATCATTGTTTTTGTGATTTGTAATAGATTAAGTGTGTATATAATATGACAAAGCAGACAGAACCTCACCCAAACTGCATGACTCTTATAATAAGAGACCCCCTAACCACACATTACAGATCTTTTTTATGATCACATGCAAGAGTTCTGATATTAACCAAGTCAGTGTGTTATTTGATTGGAGTGCCTTTCCCTACCCTTCACCCAGTCAGTCTGGAACAGCATTGCTGGAAACACTCATCGCTGCCCCAGCTACTTCCAGGTCTGAGGCTGCTCCTTTCCAAGTTCCTATCCTCTTTGAAACTCACTCATCGTTGTATTAGGCTGCTAATCACCAGGGAATATCAAATGAGTGTGTGTCTCATTTCCAGGTCTGTGTCCTGACTGGGAGAATTGGGATGGAGCCAAACCAGTGGACAATGCGCGGGAGGCCATGCAGCAGGCAGACGACTGGCTGGGGATCCCACAGGTAAAGAGACACATTGGTACAGCCAGTGAGGGGCAGCAATGGGTCGTCTTTCTTTCTTTCTTTCTTTCTTTCTTTCTTTCTTTCTTTCTTTCTTTCTCTCCTTTTCTTTCTTTCCTTCTCACCTTTTCTTTTCTTTCTTTCTCTCCTTTTCTTTTCTTTCTCATTATTCTGGTCCTTGTGCAGTGATGTCAAGAATTACAGTAATTCCATGACATCACCTGCTCATAGAAACAACACAATTACACTCCCTTCCTTATTGTAACACCCCCTGTAATGTGATCCAGACTGCTGTAGCTCATTCAGGCCTACCAAGCGCCTCAGCATGGCAACCGTTTTGAATGGGCTGGCTGGGGCCAAGGATTTAGTGTTGAATCCTTGAATGAGTCTCGAGTGACCAGTCTTCATCAGCTCCTAATGAGTGGTGAGTTTGAAAAGAACACCCCTGAGAGTCTCCACTCTCACACTATTCACACTGTCTCCACTCTCACACTATTCACACTGTCTCCACTCTCACACTATTCACACTGTCTCCACTCTCACACTATTCACACTGTCTCCACTCTCACACTATTCACACTGTCTCCACTCTCACACTATTCACACTGTCTCCACTCTCACATTATTCACACTGTCTCCACTCTCACACTGTTCACACTGTACACAGGAAAGGCAGCCCTTAAGGGGCGGAGACAATATCACCCTGCAGGTCAAATGATCATGAAAGTGCAAGACAGCAAGGCCTGTATACAGGGATTTCTTTTACCTCGTGCAGTTCATGATACCATGGTTTGAAATGAAGACGTGTTTCTTAAAACATAGATTTCTTTTGAGACTTATAAGGCATGGTGTGGAAAATGAATGGAAAGATTTTGTTAGCTGTAATTATTTTAAACTGCTAGTGTTGTGTTGGGCTGCACTCCGAGTCTGGGGAGAATGAACAGCTCACATGTCAAAGCACTGCTGCACTTGGAGAGGGAAGCTGCTGTCTGTTGCGTGTTGACACGGCTCTGCAGTGCCACTAATTTGGTCGCATATACAACTAAAAATTGCTTGTGTGAACGTACATTTAAATTTAGACTAGCAATCATTAAAGGTTGACTATAAAAAAATAAATGTGATTTTTTTTTTTTTTTTCAGCTGAAAGTATTTTTTTTTTTTTTTTTTAAACAAAACTCTCAGATCTAATCTTGCATAGCTCAGTCGTAATGTACTCTGGGAATGTAGTTTATTGGTGTCCACTTCTTGTCTTTTCTGTCTCAAACAAGATAAGGAAAATAACAAATTATTCATGTGATTTGGAGAGGTTTTTAAAAAAAAAACAATGTGATGATGAAAGGAATTCAGATATGTCTGCATCTCTACAAGAAATGAGCAACGCAGACCTGTCAAAAGAGGAGCGCGCAGGGATCTTAAAGGCTTGTAACATACAACCTACTCACAGTCGACGGAGCACAAAAAGAACAGACAAGTTCAACCAACAGTGGTGAAAAGATTTGCCCTGGCTTAGATTTGACAATGTGAAGAAATGCACGTTTTGTCAGGATGCAGGGGAGCTGATGGCAGGCAAGACTGCATTTTTAACAGGGAGCCAGCAGTTCTAACATAAAACTTTATTAAAAGGGTTGGATTAGCGATTTGCTTTTCAATCAACCAAAAAATAAGCCCATTACTTTAAATACACTAGTGAAATAGATCTCTCTCTGTGTGTCTCTCTCTCTCTCTCTCTCTCTCTCTGTGTCTCTCTATCTCTCTCTCTATCTATCTCTCTCTCTCTCTCTCTATCTATCTCTCTCTATATATATATATATCTCTCTCTCTCTATCTCTCTCTCTCTCTGTGTGTCTCTCTCTCTATCTCTCTCTCTCTGTCTCTCTCTGTGTCTCTCTCTCTGTGTCTCTCTCTCTCTATCTCTCTCTGTCTCTCTCTCTCTCTCTGTGTCTCTCTCTCTCTCTCAATTCAAATTGGCTTTATTGGCATGACAATAAAAATAATTGTGTTGCCAAAGCACATACATGGCATAACCAACTCAAATATACAGACAAATAATTTTTCTTAATACTAACAGTATCCCTCCTCCCTCTATATTAATACAGTAAACAGAATCCCTCCCTTCCCCTCTATATCAAACAGTACCCCCTTCCCCCCTCTATATTAAACAGAATCCCCCTCCCTCCCTCTATTAAACAGAATCCCCCTCCCTCAATTAAACAATACCCCCTCCCTCCCTCCCTCCCTCTTTCTATATTAAACAGAATCCCCCTCCCTCCCTCTATTAAACAGAATCCCCCTCCCTCCCTCTATTAAACAGAATCCCCCCTCCCTCAATTAAACAATACCCCCTCCCTCCCTCCCTCCCTCTCTCTATATTAAACAGAATCCCTCCCTCCCTCCTTCTCTCTTTTCCCTCTCTAGTGTGACGTGTTCACGGTCTGTCCCTCAGGCTATGACAGGTCTCCACGTATTGACCAGCCAGTCTGGCTGTGTGTTTGTCTTCCCCCAGCAGGATTGACAGCTTCTGGGTATCACACATTTTTGGGAATTCTGGGACTAAATCACAGAATTTGGGGAAGAAAATGTCCCTTATGTTTTTATATTTTTCACAGTGTGTCAGGAAGTGAATCTCTGTCTCGACCTCTCCTGTCTCACAGTGACCACAGTGCCTGTTCTCCCTGGCCAGCCAGGTTTGCCTCTGTCGGCCTTTTTCAATGGCCAGGTTGTGGTCACTGAGCCGGTATTTGGTCAGGATCTGCCTCTGCTTTGTGTTTCTGACAGTTACCAGGTAATCTGCCAGGGTGTAATTTCTATTTAGGGTCCGATAGCACTCTAGTTTGTTTTGTGTTTTAGTATTTGTATCCCAATGGTCCAGATAGGAGTGTTTCAGGTGTTTTATAATTTGGTTTACACTAATTGGAATTGTTTTTGCAGTGCTGTCCTGAAGCTGACTGATGTCAGTGTTGCTCAGCTCAGTGAGCTTCAGGACCAGCTGGCTGAGGGGACTCTTTTCTGGGCTGAGCTCTTGGTATTGCAGGGCTTTATGATGGACTGAGTTTGGGTCACTAGTTTTTAGATGTATCCAGTATTTTAATGCTCTTTTTTGTATGTTAATAGTCAATGGATAAAGGCCTAATTCAGCCCTGCATGCATTGTTTGGTGTTTTTCTTTGTAATCTCATGATGTTTTTACAGAACTCTGCATGCAGGGTTTCTGTGGGGTGTTTGTCCCATTTTGTGTAGTCCTGGTTGGTGATTGGGCCCCACACTTCATAGAGAGCAATTGGCTGAATTACACTTTCAAAAATTGAGCCAAATTTTGACGGGGGGATTTATATTGTAGAGCCTCCTCTTTATGGCATAAAAAGCCCTGCGTGCTTTCTCCTTTAGTGCATTCACTGCCAGGTTAAAGCTCCCTGATGCACTGATGGTCAGACCCAGGTATGTGTAGCTGCTGGTGTGCTCTAGGGTGGTGTTACCTAGAGTGAAGTGGTACTTATTTCCCTGAGATCTGGCTTTCTTCTGGAATATCATGACTCTGGTCTTGTTCATGTTTACTGTCAGGGCCCAGGTCTGACAGTACTGCTCCAGCAGTGCCAGGCTCTGCTGCAGCCCCTGCTCTGTGGGTGACAGCAGGACCAGGTCATCTGCATAGAGCAGAAACTTGACTTCAGTGTCATGTAGAGTGAGGCCAGGGGCTGCAGACTGCTCCAACACTGTGGCCAGCTCATTGATATATATGTTGAACAGTGTTGGGCTCAGACTGCAGCCCTGTCTCACCCCACGCCCTTGTGTGAAGAATTCTGTTCTTTTGTTGCCAATTTTCACACCACACTTATTTTCTGAGTACATCGATTTTATGATGTCATAGACTTTACCCCCTACACCACTTTGAAGAAGTTTAAGAAATAGTCCTTTATGCCAAATTGAATCAAATGCATTTTTAAAGTCTATAAAGCAAGCGAATATTTTTCCTTTATTAGTTTGATGGACGTGTTTATTGATTAGGGTGTGTAGGGTGTAAACATGATCAGAAGTGCGGTGTTTTGGTAGAAATCCAATCTGACTCTTACTCAGGACACTGTGTTCGGTAAGGAAGGCCAGTATCCGGGCGTTAATGATACTGCAGAACACCTTCCCCAGATTACTGCTCACACAGATGCCCCGGTAGTTATTGGGGTCAAATTTGTCTCCACTTTTATATATGGGTGTTATAAGCCCTTGGTTCCAGGTCTCAGGGAAATACCCAGCTCTCAGTACAAGATTGAGGAGTTTGAGCAGGGCCTCCTGCAGCTTGGGGCTGCTGTGTTTGAGCATCTCAGCGTTGATGCTGTCAGGTCCACTTGCTTTTTTTGATTTGAGGGCCTTGAGTTTATCATTCAGCTCCTCCACCGTGATTGGGGTGTCTAGGGGGTTCTGATTGTCCTTAATACAGGATTCTAAATTTTTTAGTTTTTCACAAATGGCATTTTGAGTTTTTTGTTCTTTGTTTTGTATTTCTTTGTAAAGGTTTTCAAAATGTTTTTTCCAAATGTTTCCATTTTGGATGGCCAATTCTTTTTTTGTTGAATTTAGGTTGTTCCAGGTTTCCCAAAAATGATTTTGGTTTATTGACTCCTCAATTTCGCTGAGTTGTTTATTAATATGGTCTTGTTTTTTATTTCTTAGAGTGTGTTTGTATTGATTCAGTGCCTCACAGTATCTGAGACGTAAATCTGAGCTGTCTGGATCTTTATGTTTTTGATTGGATAGCTGTCTTAGTTTTTCCCTTCTAGTTTTACATTCTTCATCAAACCACTTTTCTTTGAATTTATTATTTTGGTTGTTTTTCCGATTTACTATTTTTAATTTAGATTTTTCTGCTGCTTTTCTAAATATGTTATTCAAATCTTTTACAGCCAGAGTTACTCCTGTTTTTGTGTGTTGATACTGTGTGTTTTGAAATGTGTGTATTAGGGTTTCTATTTCATTGGTGCCAATTGCTTCTTTGTATATTTCTGTGCTGTTTGGAGCCCATCTGTATGAATGGTTTAGATTGTACAGCTTACAGGGCTGTGTCTGTGTGTTGTTGATCTGCTCTGTTCTTTTTATGAACACAGTGATTTGGCTGTGATCTGACAGGGGGGTTTGTGGTCTGACAGTGAATGCATTAATAAAGGAGGGGTCCAGGTCAGTGATGGCATAGTCCACCACACTGTTACCAAGAGCTGAGCTGTATGTAAACCTACCTAAAGAGTCCCCTCTGATCCTGCCATTCATGATATATAGGCCTAGGCCTTGACAGAGATTCAATAATTGTCTCCCATTTTTATTTACCACACTGTCATGGCTATTCCTGTTTGTAGTCATGTGCGTGTGGTATAGAGGGGATTGTCCGAATATGTGGCTGTTCCCCTGTGTGTTAATGGAGTCAGGCAGAGTGTCTGTTCTGGCATTAAAGTCACCGCAGAGCAGCACACTTCCCTGGGCCTGGAAGTGGCAGATCTCTGTCTGGAGATCATGGAAGGTGTCTTCCTTGTAATAAGGGGAGTCCGATGGGGGGATGTAGGCTGCACACAGGTAGATATCTGTTTGGCAGGTGACAATGCTATTACTCATTTTTAGCCACAGGTGGGTCTCTCCTGTTCTTATTGGTCTAATAGAGTCGGTGAGCTCCTCTCTGTACCACACAATGATCCCCCCTGAGTCTCTGCCACGCTTTACGTGTGAGTGTTTCAGGGAGGGCACTATAATCTCCCTGTAGCCTGAGGGACAGTGAGTGGACACATCAGCACGGCACCACGTCTCGTGGAGAATAATTATATCTATGTTATTTATATTTCT